>NC_081414.1:624170006-626570006 GCF_030272615.1 Cryptomeria japonica | reverse complement strand
GTACAAATGTGAAGGTGGATGAGAACCTTGGAAAGGAGATCAAATCATGTGGATATGATGATGGACACCATATTGTTCTAGTCCCTGTGCAAACTAAAGTGCCTAAGAAGAATGATCTGGTAGAGATAGTTAACCCAGATGTTGTTGCTACCAGTAAAGAAGTGTAGGAACCTGAAAATCAGAACAATTAGAAGACTCTGAGGTATGTAAAACTGAATCATTCAAAAAATAAGATTATTGGTGCTAAGAATAAAGGTGTAATGACTATAAGAAGGTTAGTTGGTGAAGAAGTATGTTTGATTTCCAAATTTGAGTCTAAAGATGTTGTTGAAGCTAGTAAAGATGAAAGTTGGATGAGAGCTATGGAAGAAGAACTAGATTAGATTGAAAAGATTAGTATATGAGAACTTGTGCCTAGACCTAAGGATAAGAATATTAGTGGTACTAAATGGGTACTCAAAACAAAATTGAATGAAGCCGATGAAGTTGTCAGAAATAAAGCTAGATCGGTTTGCAAAGGATACTCTCATAAAGAAGGAATTTATTATGAGGAGACTTTTTCTCCGGTGGCTAGAATTGAAGATATTAGACTATTGCTTCCTTATGTTGCTTATAAATATTTCAAGATATATCAGATGGATGTCAAATCTACATTTTTGAATGGTGATCTTGAGGAAGAAGTCTACATTGAACAACCTGATGGATTTTCATTCTCAGATGATGGAGACATGGTATGTAAGTTGAAGAAATCTCTTTATGGATTGAAGAAAGCCCATAGAGCCTGGTATGCTACACTAGATAAGTATTTCTTGAAATTGGGATTTAGTGAAGGTGTTGCTGACAATAATCTCTATTTTAAGATATAAAATGATAACATACTGATTGTTGAAGTCTTTGTTGATGATATTATCTTTGGAGGCGATGATAACTTGAGTATGAAGTTTACTAGTGATATGCAAGAGTAATTTGAGGGTATGTGCAAGATCATGGTCAGCCAAAATAGGCCCTTAAGTGGCAATGAAATTTTAGAAAATTAGAGTTATGCAAGTTGACATGAAAATTTGAATAAGTTGTGAACATTAGTTTTAAAATATATAAGAAGAGAATATATAGAAAATTGAATGTAGTTTCTAAGCTACTAGTTGATTTTAAAAAAACAAAATCCTATTTGATGAAAATTTTAGGAAAAAAATAAGAAGTACACGTATGTAAGACCACCCTAATCACAATCAAATCATAAATTTTTTTATAATATTTATAATATAAGTATTAGACTCATGTCCGGATGTGACACATATTTTTTTTTAACTTTTTATAAAGTAAATAATTAATTATGAATTTTTTACTACAACTTTTCATAAATTCAGAAACTCCTACGTCTGACCACCTTAACTTGGTCAAAACCTTATGAAATTTAATTATTTTTAATGTTTCCCTATATTAGACGAAGCATAGGATGTGATGCATGTTTCTGATTAAAAAAATGGCATACCGTTTGAAAGTTGTGTTTTTCAATCAATATATCAATCAGGACAATTGTCAGAATTCAATTAGAAAATAAATAATTATTATTTATTAAAGTTGAAATATGACAAGCCTTATATTGTTGGAAAGCTGGGAACATCCTTAAAAAACCCTTTTCATTTTATCAATTGACTACAAAAAAAGTCGTTAGCCACCAGTGTAAAGTCTGCAAAATCAAGGAATACTGAAAAACATGTTTCTTTAGTTGACTTTCTAGGCTTGTCACTTCCAAGCCAAATACCAAAGCATTCCTAAGCTGAAATTTGAAATTTGAAAATTTGAATACAAAAATCGGATATCCGATATATTATATCGGATATCTGATTTTAATTAGTAAATTCTCTAACTAGATTTGCCCATAATTAATCTAATGTTTATTAATATATTAATATATTAATTTATAAATAAATTAGTATATGATATTAGGGAGAGAGAGAGAGAGAGAGAGAGAGAGAGAGAGATGGGGAGATAGAGATAAAGACAGAGAGAGAGATGGGGAGGGGGAAGGGAGAGAGAGAGAGAGAGACAGAGAGAGTGACAGAGAGAGAGAGAGAGAGATAGATGGAGAGATTAGGGGAGAGGGATAGAGAGAGATTAGGGGAGAGGGAGAGAGATTAGGGGAGAGAGAGAGATTAGGGGAGAGGGGGAGAGAAAGAGATTAAGACACCATAGGACCCAAAGCGACCCAATATGGTGTCATAATGGGTCGTATGGCATCCTAACGGGTCATAAGGGTTCATGGGACACCATATGACCCCTAAGGACAACATACAACCCCTTATGACACCATATGGTGTCATTAGGGTTCATATGGTGTCCTAGGACACCATATGACCCCTTAAAATACCAAATTGTGTTGTTATGGGTCATATGTTGTCCTAAGGGGTCATAAGACACAATATGACCCAAAGCGATGCAATATGGTGTCATTAGGGGTCATATGGTGTCCTAAGGGGTCATATGATGTCTTAAAGGGGTCATATGACACAATATGACCCACTAGGATACAATATGACCTATAACGACCAAATAGGGTGTCTTAAGGGGTCATTTGGTGTCCTAAGGGGTCGTAAGACACCATATGACCCCTATGGACACCATAGGACCCCTTATGACACCATATGGTGTCGTAAGGGGTCATATGGTGTCCTAAGGGGTCGTAAGACACAATATGACCCCTTAGGATACAATATGACCCAAAGCGACCCAATATGGTGTCATAACAAGTCATATGGTGTCCCAAGACACCATATGACCCCTATGGACACCATAGGATCCCTTAAGACACCAAATTGTGTTGTCCTAAGGGGTCATATGGTGTTCCATGAACCCTTATGACCTCGTAGGACACCATATGACCCCTAATGACACCATATTGGGTCACTTTGGGTCATATTGTGTCCTAAGGGGTCATATTGTGTCCTACGACCCCTTAGGAGACCATATGACCCCTAACAACATGATTTGGTGTCTTAAGGGGTCCTATAGTGTCGTTAGGGGTTATATGGTGTCCATAAGGGTCATATGGTGTCTTGGGACACCATATGACCCCTAATGACACCATATTGGGTCACTTTGGGTCATATTATGTCCTAAGGGGTCGTAAGAAACAATATGACTCCTTAGGACACAATATGACCCAAAGAGACCCAATATGGTGTCATTAGGGGTAATATGGTGCTCAAATACACCATATGACCCTTGTGGACAATATATTACCCCTAAAGACACCATAGGACCCCTTAGGACACCAAATAGTGTAGTTAGGGGTCATATGGTGTCCTCAGGGGTCATAGGACACAATATGTCCCCTTAGGACACACTATGACCCAAAGCGACCCAATATGGTGTCATTAGGGGTCATTTGGTGTCCTGAGAGGTCATAAGGGTTAATGGGACACCATATGACCCCTCAAGAAACCAAATTGTGTCGTTATGGGTCATATGTTGTCCTAAGGTGTTGTAAGACAAAATATGACCCAAAGTGACCCAATATGGTGTCATTAGGGGTCATATGGTGTCCTAAGGGGTCATATGATGTCTTAAAGGGGTCATATGACACAATATGACCCACTAGGACACAATATGACACATATACACCAAATATAGTGTCTTAAGGGGTCATATGGGGTCCTAAGGGGTCGTATGACACCATATGACCCCTATGGACACCATAGGAACCCTTATGACACCATATGGTGTCGTAAGGGGTCATATGGTGTTGTAAGGGGTTGTAGGACATGATATGACCCCTTAGGACACAATATGACCCAAAGTGACCCAATATGGTGTCATTAGGGGTCACATGGTGTTCTAAGAGGTCATAAGGGTTCATGGGAAACCATATGACCCCTTAAGACACCCAATTGTGTCGTTATGGGTCATATGTTGTCCTAAGGGGTCGTAACACACACTATGACCCAAGGAAACCCAATATGGTGTCATTAGGGGTTATATGGTGTCCTAAGGGGTCATATGATGTCTTAAAGGGGTCATATGACACAATATGACCCATAATGACGAAATATGGTGTCTTAAGGGGTCATATGGTGTCCTAAGGGGTCGTAGGATGCCATATGACCCCTATGGACACCATAGTGTTAGGTCCTAGAGACAACTAAGAGTGGGGGGTGAATCAGTTGTCTAATAAATTCAAACCATAAACAACTTAATCAACTTAATGCTTAATACCGACAAATCTATTCATTATGCCGATAGATAGTTTTAATAGTTAATTGCTATATCGGTAAGAATTAGTGCATGAAACATAAACACAAAGTCATCCACAATACATAACACCAATATTTGTACGTGTAAACCCTGTAAGGGGAAAAACCATGGTGGGAAACCTTACTCGCAATCAGATGATACTACTGCAGATAGTAAGTGTACATAAATGGGGTCTACACATGCAGAAAGGCCAACTGCCTAGAGCTCACTGCTCAATCACAAAATGGGAGTCACATTGACTATAGTTGGATGGTTAAATCCAATAAGAATGTACTGCACAAAATAGCATCTTCATATGTTGGATTGAGTACCAGTGTAGTTCTGATTGTCTTCACAAAAACCCTCCTTCAATCTTCAAATGATGTCTGCGTGTATAGCTCTGCTTATTCTCGCATATACCTTCACACAAATCTTTTTTCTGCATTCCACACCCGATCTTACAAATAAGATCTTACATTTATACCATAACCTAAGACCAATTTTAGTAGGTCGGTTCTACAAGATATTACAATAAAAACATTTTACAAATAATACAATATCTGATGTAATAACTGATTGAACATGTTGACTTAATGCATTTACAACAATAATTAATCATCTCCATAGCATGCCATGCTGATCTGGAGAAGATAAACCTACCGGTGTAACCCTAGACCTATTTGTCGGTAACAACAAATATGCAAATATGAATATACCTATAAACAAAACTCCAGGACAAGATGTCCAAATGATGTCTTCGACATAACCATGTGTTTTCCATATCATTCCAAGTGTCGGTGATCATTATATCTTGTTGGTGTATCAGATACCGATGACTGTGCATGAGTCACTTGCTTGCCGGTGAATGTTATTGATTCTCCAAAGTGCTAGAGTTGATAAGAGTTTAGTAGGTGTTGACATCGATGACAAAACCATACCAAAATACTAACAATCTCCCCCTTTGGTATTGATGGCAACACAAGATGGAAAAACCATCAAAGTGCCAAAAGAGAAATGCCAAATACCAAAAACCAACAATCTCCAAAAAGATCATAACCAGAAATCAAAATACAGATACAAAGAGTAATGATCTCTCCCCAACAACAATTTCTCCCCCTGGGAGCAACATGTGTTTTCCTTGTGTTTTTCAAAGTTTTTCCATACCAATCTCTCCCCCTTTGACATCAAATGCCAAAGTTACAATAAAAACCAAGTTCATATACAAAATACCAATCAAATCAATATACCAACTACTCCCCTTGAGAAGTAGCTTCCCATCAAAGACCAAAATAAAAGATTTCTCTATTAATTCTATCGGTTGATGATAATCATCAACTTTTTAAGTCTCTACTGGTGGTGGTATGACTCCAAGCTAATCTCTGAGATATTCAAAAGTCTCCTTAGGCAAAGGTCTAGTGAAAATATCTGCAATTTGTTCTTTGGTATTCACATAAACCAGTTTTATCTCCTTTGCTTCAACATTTTCCCTTAGAAAATTTAGTTTGATAGAAACATGTTCGGTTTTAGAATGTAATACTGGATTCTTAGATATATCAATTGCTACAGTGTTATCACAATAGATAGTAATAGGTTCCTTGCATTTTAACTTTATGTCTTTCAACATTTGCTTAAGCCATAGTACCTGTGTACAGTTAGTTCCTGCTACAACATATTTTGATTTTGTTGTTGATAAAGATGTAGAACTTTGTTTCTTACTCAAGCAAGAGAATAATTTGCTTCCAAGAGAGAATGCTCCGTCGATGGTCCTTTTTCTATCATCCACATCTCCTACCCAATTGGCATTTGTGTATGCACATAATTCAAAGTTTTCATCTCTGGGGTACCATAATCCAGGACTTAGAGTGCCTTGTAAGTACTGGAAAATCCTTTTTACTGTTGATTCATGATTTTCTCTAGGATTACTTTGAAATCTTGAAACAATACATACTGCATTCATAATATCAGGTCTGGTTTGTGTTAAATATAGTAAACCTCCTATCATAGATTTGTATCTAGTCAGATTAATAGGTGTAGATTCATCCCTTTGTGATAATTTGTCATTTGTTGTCATAGGTGTGCTTACTGGTTTAGAGTTATCCATCCCAAATTTGTTTCACAACTCTTTTAAGTATTTGGATTGACTCAAGAATATACCTTTATCAGTCTGTGAGATCTGCAATCCTAAAAAGAATTTTATTTCTCCAATCATAGACATTTCAAATTATTGATGCATTTTAATAGAAAATTCTTTACATAATCCATCTTCTCCTCCAAATATTATATCATCAACAAATACTTCTATAATCAAGATTTCATCATTAGTTATTTTATAATATAAATTGTTGTCTGCATTTCCTTTAGTAAAACCAATCTTTAAAAGATACTTATCCAGTCTTGCATACCAAGCTCTTGGAGCTTATTTTAATCCATACAAAGATTTTCTTAACCTGCAATCAATATCATTGTCATCTGTCAAAGAAAATCCATTAGGTTGTTCAATGTATACTTCCTCTTCAAGATCTCCATTTAAAAATGCACATTTAATATCCATTTGATAAACTTTGTAGTTCTTATGTGCTGCAAAAGCCAAAAATAATCTGACTGCCTCAATTCTAGCTACCAGTACAAAGGTTTCATTGTAATCAACACCTTCCTTCTGAGAATATCCCTTACACACTAGCCTTTCTTTATTTCTGAAAACCTTACCAGCTTTATTAAGTTTGTTTCTAAATACCCATTTGGTTACAATTACATTTCTATCTTTAGGCCGGGGAACTAATGTCCAAGTGTTGTTTTTCTCAATTTGTTCTAATTCTTCTTCCATAGGTTTAATCCAAAATTTAACAGCACATGCCTCATTAACAGATGGTGGTTCAATTTGCGAAATAAGACATACCTCATCATTTGCCAATCCGCCTCTTGTCATAACTCCTTTAAACTTATTTCCAATTATCTGATCTTCAAAATGATTCAGTCTTACATACTGGGGTGTCTTTGTTTGCTATTGTTCCTCAATTACTATGGAATCCTTAGATGATACCAGGGTAACTAGATCTTCATTCTATACCGGTGGATTTAGTGTAGGTTCATTTGTCAAAAATTTTGTTGCCAGTTCAGAGTCTATATACCTTGAAGTTCCTCTAAATTGTTCATCAATTTTTTCATTTGTACTTTCGAGAATTTTCTACAATCTTTTGTTAAAACATCTATATGCCTTGTTCTTAGATGAAAAACCAAGAAATATTCCTTCATCACTTCTAGGATCAAATTTGCCAATGTACTCATCTCTTCTAATATAACATTTATTTCCAAAAATTCTGAAGTACTTAAGAGTAGGAGTATTACCAAACCATAGTTCATGAGGGGTCTTACCGGTTTCACCTTTGATGTGAACTTTGTTGAATGTATAGACCGTTGTATTGACTGCCTCTCCCCAATATACATGTGGTAGGTTTGCTTCTGATAACATACTTCTTGCTGCATCCAAGATAGTTCTATTTTTCCTTTCAACAACTCCATTCTGTTGTGGTTTCTGAGGTGCTGATAGTTGTCTTCTGATTCCAGTCACTTCACAGAATGTATTAAATTCCTTAGATGTAAATTCTCCTCCTTGATCTGATCTTAAACGTTTGATTTTCTTACCGGTTTCATTTTCTACCATTGCTTTGAACAGTTTGAACTTTCCAAGTGCTTGTGATTTTTCTCTAAGAAAAGTAACCCAACACATTCTAGAATAGTCATGAATGATTAGCATGAAATATATATCACCTTGTAAGCTTTTAGTTCTAGCTGGACAGCATAAATCAGTGTGAATCAAATCAAGAGCATTATTTGATTTTTCTAAAATACTTTTGAAACTAGCTCTAACTTGTTTTCCAAATTGACATTACTTACATACTGTATTCTAAGGTTTGACAATTTTAGGTAAATCTCTAACTGCCTTAGTAGTACTGATCTTCACCATGCAATCAATTTTTACATGACAGAGTCTCTTATGCCATAACCAAATTTCATCTATATGTGCAATTAAGCATGTCTTTTCATTGTCATTCAAATGAAAGATATTACCTCTAGTCTGATTACCGGTTGCAATTTTCAGACCAGTTCTATTCATGATTTTGCATTTTCCATTTTTGAATTGTAACTGAAATCCTTTCTCAACTAATTGACCAACACTCAAAAGATTATGCTTTAATCCTTCAACATAGTAAACATTTTCAGTGTTATGCTTACCGTCAAGAGATATTGTACCCTTACCTTTGATTGAAGAAGCTTTGTCATCTCCAAATCTCACTAAGCCTCCATTGTATTCTTGAAAGTTCAAGAATTTACCTTTGTCTCCTATCATATGATGTGAGCATCCTGAATCAAAGATCCATTCATCCTTTACTTCAACTTTAGCTGCCAAGGCCTGTACTACCAGTTGAGCAGTAGGTTCCGGTTGATCTTCTGTTATAACAATAAAAACCCATCCATTGTCTATTGGATCCTCATCAGAATCATTAGTCACACCTTCATCAGCAATGTAACAAGATTTGTCTTTATTCTTCTTAAATCTGTATCTCTGATATTCAGGGCTAGGCTTGTATGTTCTTCTAGCTTCTTCTCTTAGTCTAGCATGTCTATCAGGGCATCTTGAAGCCATATGACCAATCTTATTGCAGTTAAAACATTTAAAGGGTGCTTTACCTTCATAGTTACTTCCAACTGGACCTTTAGGCATTTTCCTTGCAAATAGTGCTTCAAGTTCTTCATTTTCTTTCCTGCTTTCTTCAAGTTCTCTTGCATAAAAGGCTTTCCAATCAGATTTGTGAAATGATGGAGCAGATGATGTTCATGCTTTAAAGGACAAATCTGTCTTTATAGTAGCAATAGGACCAAATTCTTCAATTTCAAAAGCTAAAAGTTTCCCAATTATTGTATCCCTAGTAACTAATGTATTAGGCATTGTTCTTAACTCATTTATAGCAATGAATTTCATTTTATATGCCGGTGGAAATCCTCTCAAAACTTTTGAAACAATTTCGTCCTCACTTAAGGTTCCTCCACAACATTTAATACCCAAAACAATTTCATTTACTGTTTCGATAAAAGGAGAAATCCTTTCATCTTCTTCCACTTTCAGATGTTCATACCTGACTCGGAAGCTTTCAAGTTTTGCAATTTTGACTATGGAATCTCCTTCAATCAGTGTTTCCAAATGATCCCAAATAGCTTTAGCAGTAGACCGATTTGATAGTCCCATAATTTGTTGATCTAATAATGCACTCAAAAGTGCTTCTCTTGCTTTGCAATCATTTTCCTCATCTTTAGTCAACTTCGCTGGACTAGGCTGACCATGTACAACAGCAGTATAACCATTCTTTGTAACATCCCAGATGTCTTTTCCAATGCAATTTATATGTGTGTCCATTCTGATCTTCCATATGCCATAGTTGGTTCCATCAAGTTTAGGATTGTCCTTCCTGAAATTATTAGTAGACATTGGATCTCCTGAAGCTGTTAAACTTCTGAAAAAGAGGACTAGGCTCTAATACCAATTGTTAGGTCCCAGAGACAACTGAGAGGGGGGGTGAATCAGTTGTCTAATAAATTCAAACCATAAACAACTTAATCAACTTAATGCTTAATACTGGTAAATCAGTTCATTATGCCGGTAGATAGTTTTAATAGTTAATTGCTATACCGGTAATGATTAGTGCATGAAACATAAACACAAAGTCATCCACAATACATAACACCAATATTTGTACGTGGAAACCGTGTAAGGGGAAAAACCACGGTGGGAAACCTTACCCACAATCAGATGATACTACTGTAGATAGTAAGTGTACATAAATGGGGTCTCCACATGTAGAAAGGCGAACCGCCTAGAGCTCAGTGCTCAATCACAAAAGAGGAGTCACAATGACTATAGTTGGATGGTTAAATCCAATAAGAATGTATTGCACAAAATAGCATCTTCATATGCTGGATTCAGTACCGGTGTAGTTCTGATTGTCTTCACAAAAACCCTTCTTCAATCTTCAAATGATGTCTGCATGTATAGCTCTGCTTATTCTCACATATACCTTCACAAAAATATTTTTTCCGCATTCTACACCTGATCTTACAAGTAATATCTTACATTTATACTATAACCTAGGACCAATTTTAGTAGGTCGGCTCTACAAGGTATTACAATAAAAATATTTTACAAACAATACAATATCTGATGCAATTACCCATTGAACATGTTGGCTTAATGCATTTACAACAATAATTAATCATCTCCATAGCGTGCCATGCTGATTTGGAGAAGCTAGACTTGCCCATAACATCAAATATGCAAATATGAATATACCTATAGACAAAACTCCAGGACAAGATGTTGAAACGATGTCTTCGACATAACCATGTGTTTTCCATATTATTCCAAGTGCCGGTGATCATTATATCTTGTCGATGTATTAGATACCGATAACTGTGCATGAGTCACTTGCTTGCCGGTGAATGTTGCTGATTCTCCAAAGTGCCAGAGTTGATAAGAGTTTAGTAGGTGTTGACATCAATGACAAAACCATACCAAAATACCAACACATAGGACCCCTTACGACACCATATGGTGTCGTAAGTTGTCATATGGTGTCCTAAGGGGTCGTAGGACACAATATGACCCCTTAGGATAGAATATGACCCAAAGCGACCCAATATGGTGTTCCAAGACACCATATGACCCCTATGGAAACCATAGGACCCCTTAAGATACCAAATTGTGTCGTTAGGTGTCATATAGTGTCCTAAGGGGTGATATGGTGTCCCATGAACCCTTATGACCTCTTAGGACACCATATGACCCCTAATGACACCATATTGGGTCACTTTGGGTCATATTGTGTCCTAAGGGATCATATTGTGTCTTACAACCCCTTAGGACAACATATGACCCATAATGACACAATTTGGTGTCTTAAGGGGTCATACGGTGTCCTAAGGGGTCGTAGGACACCATATGACCCCTATGGATACCATAGGACCCCTTAAGACACCAAATTGTGTCGTTAGGGGTCATATGGTGTGCTAAGGGGTCATATGGTGTCCCATGAACCCTTATGACCTCTTAGGACACCATTTGACCCCTAATGACACCATATTGGGTCGCTTTGGGTCATATTATGTCCTACGACCCCTTAGGACACCATATGACCCCTAATAACACAATTTGGTGTCTTAAGGGGTCCTATGGTGTCGTGAGGGGTCATATGGTGTCCATAGGGGTCATATGGTGTCTTGGGACACCATATGACCCCTATGAACACAAATATGGTGTGTTAAGGTGTCATATGGTGTCCTAAGGGGTCGTAGGACACCATATGACCCATAATCTCTCTCTCTCTCCTCCTCTCTCTATCTCTCTCCCTCTCTTTCTCCCTTTCTCCCTCTCCTTCTCTCTCTCTCTCTCTAAAATATGACTAATAAAATCCGATATCGAATTTAATCGGATATTAGATTTCTGCCATCACCATTAATGTGGCAGTTCAGTAAGTAAAAGGCGGCAAAATGAAAAATTTTGGTCACCACAAATTTATACATTAAAATCGGATATCCAAATTCTGCAGAGAAAAAAAGAAAAAAAATCCTTGTGGTCTATTTTGTGGATTCCAATGGCCCACAGTCTGCATATTCTATTTTATGTCTAAGATCACAAGTTTTCAGATAGGTTGAGACAAATTTGTGCTTTTGGGAGATTCTTAAAGTGAAAACTTATATTGTCAATCACATAGGAGCATATGTGTGGAGGGAAATGGGGAGTAGTAGTCATCGGAAGTCTAAACGCAAAAGAAAACTTTCAAATGACCAAATTGAAGTGTATAGAGAAAGAGATAGAGAATCTCATAGGAGGAGAAGACAAGGTATGTTAAATACTGGTAATGTTACTTCAAGTGAAGAGGAAATTGAATTTGAAAATGTAGATTTTGAAAGAGAAAATATTGAAAATTTTGAAAATGTTGAAAGTGATAATGAAAATGCTCAACATGTGGAAAATTTTTGACATAGCAGGTGAAAATGTGGAAAAATTTAACATTGAAGGTGGAATTTCTCAGCCAAGTGAACCATATGTAACACCTAATTACTTTAGAAATGAAGACCCTCTCATGGATGAAAGACAAATTCCAAATCCAAGACCTTCAAGAACCCCAAAATAGTTATTTGAATTCGATGAGAACATTCTTGTGAATCTTGGAGGCAAGAGGTCAACAAGAACCGTTTGGTTGTGGGATACATAACTTTTCAACCAAAATTTTAGCAATAAGACATTGACCGAGCAATGCCAACTCTTTTTTCAATTTCTAAAGATGATAAAGATGAGACCATTGCTAAACAAATTGAAGATTCGTATGAACAAGAAGATGGAGAGAAATTCTATTACTACGAAAAATCTATTTGATGCTCTCAATTATACTGGGAAAAATACCAAAGAAAGAGAAAAGAGAGGCACTGGAAGAGCGATTACAACCTCCTTAGTAAGCCATTAATTGAGGAAGGGACGACTCTAGTATGGTACGACCCTGAGCGTTTAACCGAGTTGGGGGGCAAAATAGGAGCATGAATAGGGTAATAATGCCTAACTGGACATGTCAGAGCTGACGGTTCATCATCGCGGCGAGTAGAATGAGAAATTGGCCATGCGACAACATTCGATTGAGTGAGACTGACAATTTTTTCACCAACCCAAAAATTGCTGCCCTAATAAAACTATAGGGAAAATTGAAAAATTGAGATAGGCTTTTGTAGGGACCCCTCTCATGGACCCATAGGTTCAAACAGATCATTTGCAAGTGCCACAGATTCTGAGTTAGGGTCCATCAAAATTTGACAATTTTGAGCACTTAGGGCGCTCAAGGGACGACGTTGGTAGGGTATGACCTCGAGCATTCGACTAAGTGGGGGGGAAAAATAGGAGCATGCATAGGGTAATAATGTGTAACTAGAAATTTCAAAGCCGATGGTTCATCATTGCGATGAGTTGAACGAGAAATTGGCCATGCGACAACATTCGATTGAG
Organism: Cryptomeria japonica; assembly: GCF_030272615.1. Taxonomy (NCBI): domain Eukaryota; kingdom Viridiplantae; phylum Streptophyta; class Pinopsida; order Cupressales; family Cupressaceae; genus Cryptomeria; species Cryptomeria japonica. The sequence continues at coordinate 626,556,727 of NC_081414.1, read as the reverse complement.
TGAGACTGATGATTTTTCACCAACTGAACAAATGCTTCCCTAATAAAACCATAGGGAAAATTGAAAAACCGAGATAGGATTTTGTAGGGACCCCTCTCGTGGACTCATAGGTTCAAATGGATTGTTCAAAGGTGCCACTGATTCTGAGTTAGGGTCCATCAAAGTTTGACAATTTTGAGCACTTAGGGCGCTCAAGGGACGATGCCAGTAGGGTATGACCCCGAGCGGTCGACCAAGTGGGGGGGAAAAATAGGATCATGCATAGGGTAATAATTCCTAACTGGACATGTTGGAGGTGATGGTTCCTCATCGAGATAAGTTGAATGAAAAATTGGCCACGTGACAACATTCGATTGAGTGAGACTGACAAATTTTTTGCCAACTGAAAAATTGCTGCCCTAATAAAACCGTATGAAAAATTGAAAAATAGAGATAGGATTTTGTAGGGACCCCTCTTGTGGACCCATAGGTTCAAACAGATCGTTAGCAGGTGTCACTGATTCCAAGTTAGGGCCTGTCAAAGTTTGACAATTTTGAGCACTTAGGGCGCTCAAGGGATGACATCGGTAGGGTATGACCCCGAGCATTCGACCGAGTGGGGGGGAAAAATAGGAGCATGCATAGGGTAATAATGCCTAACTGGACATGTCAGAGGTGATGGTTTGTCATCACGATGAGCTGAATGAGAAATTGGCCATGTGACAACATTCAATTGACTGAGATTGACGATTTTTTTGCCAACCAAAAAATTGCTGCCCTAATAAAACCGTAGGGCAAATTGAAAAAATGAGATAGGGTTTTGTAGGGGTCCCTCTAGTGGACCCATAGGTTCAAATGAATCATTCAGAGGTACCATGGATTCTGAGTTAGGGCCCATCAAAGTTTGACAATTTTGAGCACTTAGGGCGCTCAAGGGACAATGCCGGTAGGGTATGACCCCGAGCGTTCCACCAAGTGGGGGGGAAAAATAGGAGCATGCATAGGGTAATAATGCCTAACTAGACATGTCGGAGTTGATGGTTCATCATCACGGCAAGCAGAACAAGAAATTGGCCACGCGACAACATTCGATTGAGTGAGACTAACCATGTTTTCGCCAACCAAAAAAATTGCTGCCCTAATAAAACCATAGGACAACTTGAAAAATCGAGATAGGATTTTGTAGGGACTCGTCTTGTGGACCTGTAGGTTATAATAGATTGTTTGAAGGTACCACGGATTCTGAGTTAGGGCTCATCAAAGTTTGACAATTTTGAGCACTTAGGGTGCTCAAGGGACGACGTCGGTAGGGTATGACCCCGAGCGTTCGACCAAGTGAGGGGGCCAAATAGGAGCATGCATAGGGTAATAATTCCTAACTAGACATGTCAAAGCTGACGGTTCATCATCGCGATGAGCTGAACAAGAAATTGGCCACGCGACAACATTCGATTGAGTGAGACTGACGATTTTTTTGCCAACCGAAAAATTACTACCCTAATAAAACCATACGACAAATTGAAAAATTGAGATAGGCTTTTGTAGGGACCTCTCTCATGGCCTCATAGGTTCAAATGGATCATTCACAAGTGCCACGGATTCTGAGTTAGGGCCCATCAAATTTTGACAATTTTGAGCACTTAGGGTGCTCAAGGGATGATGCCGGTAGGGTATGACCCCGAGCATTCGACCAAGTGGGGTGGAAAAATAGGAGCATGCATAGGGTAATAGTGCCTAACTAGACATGTCGGAGCTGATGGTTTGTCATCGCAACGAGCTGAACGAAAAATTGGCCACGCAACAACGTTCAATTGAGTGAGACTGACGATTTTTTCGCCAACCCAAAAATTGCTGCCCTAATAAAACCCTGAGCATTCGACTGAGGTGGGGGGAAAAATAGGACCATGCATAGGTTAAAAATGAATTGTATCAAGTATTGTTCATTAAATGAATTGTATTGTATTGTTCATTAAATAAATTGTATTGTTCATGAATTGTATTGATCATTGAATGAATTGTATTGTTCATAAATTGTATTGTTCATTAAATGAATTGTATTGTATTGTTCATTAAATGAATTATATTGTTCATTATAAAAACAAAACTTACGATGAAATGAAATTAATTGTATTGTTCATTAAATAACCATTATTAACCATTGTTAATTATTGGAATGAAGATTAAATATTTCCATGATAACACCACGCACAGATGAGCAACAATTTATATGATCGAATATCAACTTCTATATATATAAAAATGTCAAATGATTACAAATGTATGTCCATACACAAATATGGCATAAACGCCAACTAAAACAAAATGTATGTCTAAATACATGAATGTATGTCCATATACAAAATATACATGCCAACTAGACATGTAAGCATCCCAAAACTATCTATAACATCCTAAGCTGCTGATGGATCATCAAAATTGATCATCTTCACTGCACTGCTCGGCTCTGAAGGATCCTGTACAAGAAAAACAAACCATGATTAATATTAGTTATATTATATAATTCACATTCGAAAAGTTAATATAAAAATGAACTATAATTGAACTATTCATGTTTACCTCATCTCCACGTTTTCTATCCAGCTTTGTAGGACTCTTAATGTATGTCTTCGTTAGAGGAGGTATGTTTTGAATATTTTCATACACAACCTACATATGTTCAAAAACATGACGTTGATACAAGTTAGCATATAATTGTCACTGATAATAACAAATTATATCTACTAATCAAAAAATAAAATAAACACACATCTACTTGAGGCATCTCTTCTTCTTCTTCAGGTATACTGGGTGTAGTCATCAAGGATGTGAAGACAAGAATTCTTTGTATATATACACAACAAGTATATGAAACTATCAATCTATGTCTAGACATGTATAGTCACTATAAGTTATTTAAACTATTCATTCAATCATATTTGCATTCAATTACCTTTCCCTTATGTCCAACTGCACTACCAGATCCTAAATCACACTGCCCCTCACTCATGCTGCTTGTGCCCTAAAAGAGTAAAATAAGATATACATGCAAGTTACTACATAATCTAACTAATACCAATATAAATGATGAGCATGTATGTACAATAAAATATAAACGACTAGGTGCAATAATATATGTAACGTCAAGCTATCAAGGCCAAATGAAATGGCTGACAAGGTGCCCTCCTGAATCTGTCTCAACTCCTCCTTGGTCATCAACTGTTAAATAGACCATGTAAATAAAAATTAGTACTTAATATTATCTATATTATAAATATTTTATTAAAATATAACATGAACTGTGAAAATACAAATCTTACCACTACATCATCAATGTATGATGATGCTGCCTCCTCGCCTCTAGCATGTGAGGACTCCCCAGGGTATCCTCCAGTCTATGTAATAATATCTGGTGCATCATGCATCTCATGCACCTCATAATCTGCACTGTCCACAGGAGGATCAATGGGTTGTCCAACTGGAACCAAGCATACATGCCCACACATGAAACAACTATGGGGCACACATATGTCTGGAGTCAAGGATGACATGTCAATGCCACCAGATGCACCGTTACCATCAAGAGTAGGCTGAGCTACTGACCCAGGGTGAGAAACCAAAAGGCTACTCAAAGAGTGAATAATCGATATGGTCTATAAAGCTGCCTCACAAATGATATCAGGATGCTGCACTATAGGTGGGGGATCAATAGGAGGAGGGGGGACATATGGGCCCTAGACTACTCTCACTGCCCCAGGTCTATTTTGGGGCATACCTAAACCTACACCCTAGAAAAGTTGGATGCCAAAGTAGTTCACATGTTTGCGTAAAACAAACTCAGCATACAATTTTTTTATGAAATAGAAGAGGATATCAAGATTGTTGTTGCATGGTTTGTTGAAAACCATCCACCAATGATCCCAAAAGTTTTTCACAATACCATCATTTGTGCACCATTTAATAGAAAGTTTTTTTTTTAAGGATCTATAGGTTGACCAGTGTGGGGATTGACAAACAATGAGGTGATAGTGGCTTTGGATATCTCGAGATCCTTGATATCCTTATACGAGAAGCCATCTACATTTTTTTCCCTCATAGAATCTCGCCACAAAAGGGCGACATTGTGCTCCTCAGTCATGGTTTCCATACTCTTTATGATAAATGTGAGAGGATCAAACATTGGGTTTAGACGAGGGATCCTATGATATACTTCTGTAATCCCCCTCAATTCATTCAAATTTTGTGCAATCAAATCCTGAATTGAGGGGGGGTTTGACAAATGAGGGTTTGGTTGTTGCAGTTGTGGTTGGTCAGTGTTTTCATTGTTATCACCCATTTTTAACCTAATTGAATGTAAACAATTAAATTTAGTTAACAAATTTAAACAATTAGGTATTTGATTTAAAAAAACCTAGTTTTCATGAAAAAAACCACATTTTCAATGAAAAATCAAATAAACATTAACAAAAAATGAATGAAAATGATTGAAAATAGTAAAATTCTTACCTTTCAATCTATTTTTTAGCAATTTTTTGCCAAAACACCGGATATCGGGTGCACCAGATATCAGATTTTAATAAAATCGCGCAGCCCGTGAGTTAAAAATGACTCACGGGCTATCACTATCGAAATAGATTTCTCTCAGAAAATTGGATATCCGATTTTTATACTTACATTATTTTAAAATAACATATATAATATAATAATATATTATATAATATATTATTATATTATATAATACACATTGTATTATATTATAATATATTATAATATATAATATAATATATATAATATAATAATATATTATGTAATACGTATTATATAATATATTATTATATTATAATATATTATAATATATTATATAATATATTATTATATTATATAATATGTATTGTATTATATTATAAAATATAATTATATATTATATAATATATAATATAATATAATATTGTATTATATAATACAATATTATATTATATATTATATATTATATAATATAATATATATAATATAATACATATTATATAATATATTATTATATTATAATATAATATAATATAATATAATATAATATAATATAATAATATATTATATAATACGTATTATACAATATATTATTCTATTATAATATAATATAATATAATATATAATATAATATATTATTATATTATATAATTATATAATATATTATTACATTATATATATTATATAATATAATAATATATTATATATTATATAATATGTAATATATAATATATTTTTAAATTAAAATTACAAATAAAAATTGGATATCTGATTTGCATAGGTAATTACCAAGCCAAGGTGTACTGACACCCAGGCCAAGCAAAAAGTCAACACGAATTTTCATGTTTTTAGGCGAGTGAAAAAGGCTATTTTTTTCACATCACCACTTTTTGGCCCCCCTTGATCCTGCACTAACCCTTGAGATGTCTATGATTGGTGAGATGAAATTTTTCTTAGGTTTATAAATTTCATAGACTAGAAAAGGTATATTTATATGTCAAACTAAGTATGTGAAGGAATTGCTAAGGAAGTTTGGGTTAGATGACTCCAAACCGGTCAGGACTCCTATGGTGACTGGTTGTAAATTGTCTAAGAATGACAAATCTTCGATAGCTAATCAAAATTTGTATAGATCTATGGTTGGTGGAGTGCTATATCTTACTCAGACTAGGTCGGACATTATGCATGCTATGTGCATGGCTTCTAGATATCAAGCTGATCCAAAAGAGAGTCATGTCACTACTGTTAAGAGGATATTCAAATACCTAAAGGGAACTGTGGATTATGGTTTCTAGTATCTGAGGAATGATGATTTCATGATATGTACCTACATTGATGTTGATTGGGATAGTGATGTTGATGGCTGGAAGAGAACAACCAATGGAGCATTCTCTTTGGGAAAGAAATTGGTTTCATGGGCTAGTAAGAAAAAAATTTAGTGTCTTTATCTACTGCTGAAGTTAAGTATATTGTTACTGCTATTAATTGCACTCAAGTAATTTGGATGAAGCAAATTTTGAAAGATATCAGAGTTATTTATGATGAGCCTACTATCATTTACTTTGATAATTCCAGTTTTATTAACATTCCAAAGAATACAATGCAACATTCAAAGACTAAGCATGTGTCAATCAAATATCATTACCTAAGAGAGAAAGTTAGTGAAGAGAAAGTGAAGCTGGAATATGTATCTACGAAGGAACAAATAGCTAATATTTTTACTAAGCCTTTGCCTTCAGATACATTTGTCTATTTGAGAGACAAGTTAGGGGTATCCACCCCTTCTGGTGTCAACTAGATGCATTGAGTTGCATCAATCCATTGGACTTCACAGTCTTATCCTTTTATCTGGATTGGTGAGTTGGTGATACTTCTTTGGTGGAGTAGTCTGTGTTTTGGGAAGAGAGATTCATGTTTCATATTCTAAGGGGGAGAATAAATTTGATTATCTGTTCTAAGATCTTTGGCATTTCTATCAAAGGTGGAGAGAGATCATGTGAAAAAATGCTTTATATGTCCTAATCTTAGGGGGAGTTTGCTGGAGATATCTTCTTTCTTTGCATTGATTGTTTTTCACATTCATATGTTGCCATCAATGCCAAAGGGAGAGATTGTTGGATATTGGCAGTCATTGCTTCTGCTAGGATATGTTGTTGTCATTGATGTCAATATATTCTTGTGTATTGCTTCGGTGTGTGCAGATTTGGAAGATCTTATGGTCTAGTTTTACAGTTTTGGTTTGTTGATCACTATTTTGTAGAGTTCAATATATCCTTCGGTATATTCCAATGTGATCAGATCTTGTGCTAATATTTTGTGATATTGCTTGGGATGTTCTTTTGTATCTTCATTTTAGATGGATCATGTTTTGGTTCTATGCAAGTTATCTTTCTGATAGATGTTGATTGGTTATGTTCTTGAGCTTTCAGACGTTGACAGATGAAGATTTGATAAGTGGTGTTGGTGCAACTATTTTAGATGATTCTAACATTCTTGTTGGTGTTTCCTAGTCATGTCCTATTTGTTTTGTCAATCTACATTGATCGTTGTGAGTTTTTGGTGGTTTCTATGAACCGGTGATGATTTTCATGTTATGCAATCTTCCTAGTGGTGTAGTGTGTTGCAGTTGATCTTGGCATGATTTCCAATGGAGTTGAGTATTTGGGAATTTTATTTAGGTCCATGTTATGTCACTTAAATAATTTTATTGGTTTGGTGGTTGATCTTTGTATCGTGCGATGTAATTTTATAATTAAGGGTTGAGGGTTTAGTCGACCTTGTTATCAAGGTTGATGAATTGTATGTATAGGTGATATATTCATGTAATTTAGGTGTTGATGTTGTGTTTGCATTATCAGAGAGAGTTTTATGTGTGAACACGTTATTTATCCTTCGGTGTTGTGACTGTGGAGAGATTGGTGTTGTAGACATATTTGCTTAATTGCAACTATGATCAGGCATTTGGAGATGTTATTATTTCAGTTCATTTCTTCTAAATTGTAGTTTGAATCTTGTTGTAAACCAGTGAGACTTTCCTAAGGGTTGTAGCCTTCTGGGCCATTCTATTTGAGTAGTTAGCTCTAGATGCATGTGCATTCCCCTTTGTAATATTTTCACATACTACTATAGAGTATCATCTTACTCTAGGTAGGTTCCCACCGTGGTTTTTCCCTTAACTAATTTTTCTACTTGAAAATCTTGGTGTTGTGTGTTGTGGTTTCAATTTGCTTATTGGTTTTATTACTGCAGTTTATCAAATCTATGTTTTGTGGTTAAATTTGCTGATCTGGTGAAAACCCGATTCACCCCACCTTCTTAGTCCTCCTTCTTGGCTACTACTAACAATGCAATCATTAATCCATCTCTAATCTTTTCTATACCATGTCTAGTTCATTCCAAACGTTAAGCTAAAATAAAAGGTAACTTTGTTCCTAGTAAATGCATATACTTCAATTACATTTAAATCTAACCAATGATATATTATACATCCATGAATTCAAATACTCATTTCTATAAATGATCAATACCCAAGTACGAAAAGGATTTACAATATTTCCTATTAAAATAATCATGAATATATCACAATGCATCACTTTCCAACTTACAAATAGAACTATCTCAAGAATCATACCAATGTGACTGCCATATGAATCATAATACATCAGTCCACTCCTTGAATTCCATCCATAGATAAAGAGATAGAGAATCCACATCCATGCAATGGATAGCCAATGGAGAACATCTGAATGGAAGAGTGCATCAAACCACCAAACCATGTGGAACAATAAGTAACCATCCCCCATACTAGGAGATGACACAAGATCTCACACACACTCTAGATCTAGGCTGAAACTTGATAACCAAAGGATATAACCATAACAACATATCAACTACAAGTCACATCAAAAGGCTAGCCCAAAAGTACAAGACATACAAAAAATAAGACTTCTAGAGGCAACACAATAAATCAAGGCTAAGGTGCTAGGACCTACATGTAGGGAAGGAGTGTCATCACATGCTATCACGATAAAATAAAAATGGGAACCCGAGCTCCTATCTCAACATCCAAGATACTCATGGTGAGCCGTCTCAACATTTGAGGATGACAAGGGAGTTTGGCTTACCTGGGTTACCAAGGCCTACCCAATCCTATCTTGAATCTACATTATCATCCATGGGATTAATATTGGGGCCAAATTGTGCATTCCTTATCTTATTAAGGTGAATTACTACTACCCATCCCACCTAGAATAAATTCAGTAGGTTATCACTTAATTACACAATAAACTTTCAATGAGCTTTCTTGGTGGTCTAGACCCCAAGTAACCTGGCTATCTAATACTCATGACCCAGTCACTCATTTGGAATCCCACTCTCCCTAGAATGCACCTAGACTTGAGGGTAACACTACATACATATCATAACCAAGGGATATTAAATACACATTATCTAGTTTCCCAAGGTCCACAAAACATCTAATAATTATACATATATGCATAACAAATACCAATAGTCACAACTATTGGCATTTTATTGTCATTGATGTCAATCGGTATGCAAGGTGTATGGAAGATGCAACTACCGATATGGATTTTCACCACTGAGTAAGCATAAGAAAGCATAGAGACAACTAAAGGTAAGACTGGTTATGTCAAACAGTATAACATGATCAACATGTATGTACTATCAACCAGTATGCAGGAAGGTGTAGTATCAACTGGTAAACAGGGCCACCGGTGAGCATGTATGAATAAGAAAAATACAAACTAACAAAGTGAATGATTGCCATATCACATAGAGTGTGAACACAAAACTAGGAGAAATCCAAGTTAGCTTGAAGTAACTGGCAAGACAGTGAAGAGATGATACAAGGGTTGATTGATCATTGCATGACTGATAGGGAAAGAAGATTGGTAGCATAAGGCAACCAGTAGTGTGCTTTCTGGTCAGTGCATGAGCCTGAACCGACATAGTGAACTAAGGTGGATATCAATGGAGATGACATGTAGGATCCAGGTGCCTAAGCTGTAGTGGTGAAGATTGTGTCGGTGAGGTGGTTGCTGACTAAGACTGCATTAAATGAAGATTGCAAAAATCATGGAGGAGTTGCAGAGGATTGTGGCTCAAAGCATTCAAAGGAAAAATATTTGATTCTTTGACATCTTGATCGAAGTAGGACATTTGATCATCTTGTCAACTTGGAGAAGGAAATTGCTAGACCATTTAATGTGATTGACAAAAGCAGGGTCAGTGTTTGCTAAAAATATTAAATGTGTAATAGAAGAAATAAATATAGAAGTGCGGTATTATTTTTTTGCAGGTTATCATCTCAAAGAAGAGATCCGATCAGATTGGATATGGATTGGGTTCGCAAAGATAACCCTAGGATGCAAGATTTAATATTCAATTTTGGTGGGAAAGCTTGAGTATGAATATGCAGATTGAGGATCTAAGTTAGTTGATGCTAGTAGTGAGAGAAGAGTGTGTTTGAGAGAATAGAGAGTTGAATAGATTGAGTGAGATAAAAAAGATTCAAGCGACTAAGTATTTGAATCAAAATTGGCAAAAGAGGTAGAACCGGTAAGAGGGATTTAACCAATGATGTCAACGAGTTGACAGTCAAGTAAACTGGTAGTGGTTGAACCAGTATACATGCATTAGAGAGTGAGTGAGTGCAGAGTGAGGATCAAAGGAAGTCAAGAAAGGAAAAGGCTATCTGGTAAGGGATCTAAGAGAGTGAATAGATAATGGATGATAATAAAACTGGTGAGATAGAGAAGAGTTAAAACCGACAAAAGATATTGATTGCAGGAGTTACAAAAATCATTTGTAACAAGGAGATTTCATTGTATCTAGATTTATCTCATTGTTATCACTAAGTTGGTTCTTGGTGTAGGGGTTGTTGCTCCTTTGGATTGGTACCCATAAATCATTAGGGGTTGGTGCTCATTGGGTTGGTGCCCTAAACATTGTAACTATGTTTCATTCTGAGGCTAGATTGGAGTAGTAGACTCCACCAACATTTCTCACCGAGGTTTTTCACACATTGGGTTTTCCTCGTACATCCGGTGTTGTGTGATGCATTCTTTATGTGTGTTTGATTACTAGTGTTTTTATTACCTTACCGGTTGCACACACATAATTGGAAATAGTTTGAAATCACTGATTCACCCTGTTGGCATGAATGACATAATTGATGTAGATGAGATGATGTAGTTAATGAATGATGATTGAACTGATGTTAAATGAGGTTAACTGACATTTCCTAATGTTTGGTTTATCATCAAAGTGATTTAGACTACCAAAAATAGGGTCTACTACCAATATACAAAAAATTTAAAATGGGACTTTAATCAATAAATGCAGAGATGTTTTACTTGAAGTAGATGATTTGTGATGATTGATGATTTGCAGTTTGGAATGTAAGCTTTTATCATGGTAATGGGTATCTGACAGGAACCACATCTTATGATGACTATCAAAAGGCATGGTTCTAATTTCTGATTAAGTTTTGCCATAGTTTAAGAAGGGTTTTAGAACTAGTGAAGAAATTATAAAACTGGTAATGATTTTTGGTATGGCAATGATTGATATCAAGTTCGTGTTTTGATGATAACGTGACACAAAGTGCGTGAAATTTTTGAAAGATTTTTTGGCGCATTTGGAGAGCGAATTTCTTGGGAATGTGCAAAGTTCTTAGCAAAGTGAGTTAAGGGTTTGACTTTGTACTAGATCAACTTGCCATGATGACTTATGTTCATTCGATAACTGATATTGATTTGTAATTGATTTTAATGATCCATATGATGATCTAAAATGATTTGTTAAGATCTATGATGTAATTTAGGGTTTAGTGGCTCACCTAGTGGAAAGCATTATTTATGTTGGCTTAGTTGATGTTAATTGTGTCAGTGATCTTAGAGAAGAGTGTGAAGTAGTACCTGAGAAGAGTGAGATCTGCTTGAGAGTTGCAGATATTAAATCTTACTGGATCTGATTTAGCAAGCTGAGAAGTGCAAGTAACATATCCTTTTTTCATGGTTGTTCTCTAACAATTACAACAAATTAAATCCATTAACCGGGTAGGTCTTGACAAGCCTTAATCTTGTAAATACCCTAACATAGTAGCTCTCAAAAAAAGTGGTAAATCCTCTCATGAGGTTGATCCTAACAGGTCATTAAGCTTCTAACTCAGCTACACATGCAAATCCCTTAACAATGTGACTCCTAACAGGGTCTTCTCCTAACACGGTGTATTGTAAGCTCCTAGTAGGGCATACTTCAAAAGAGTACAAATATTTGTGGGTACTAAATCCCACCATGGTTTTTCCCTATTTGATTTTCTATGTCAAAAATATGATGTTCATGTGTGGAATTATTTTCATGTGATGTTATTGATTGTCTTTAGTTTATTCATTATTTCTGAATACACCGGTTATAGAAGTTTATCAAAGATTTATCTATGGTTACCGATACTATTTAATAGATTGACATATGTGGTAAATGAAGTTAGATTTGTTGTAAGTTTGATTTGGGTTTAAAGTTTGAAATTCGTATTAATTTTGATTCACCCCCCCTCTTAGTATTAACTGGATCCTCATAGGATTAACAATTGGTATCAGAGCTTTGGTCCTCTATGTGCAGAAAGCCTAAGCACTTGAGGGAAAGATTCTGAGGAAGTCAAGATGATGAAGAAAGAGGTTCCTAAGTTCAACAAGGATAACTACAAGATCTGGAAATATAGAATGAAGATCTACATCAAAGGTCTTGGTGTACAATATTGGAAGCAAGTTGAAACAGAATGTGTTGCTTCTACTACTACTCCCTTGAAACCGGATGAACTCAAAGGGCATCAAGATAACATGCAAGCCTTAGAAGATATTGTTAGTACTTTATCTAATTCAAATTATATTTATGTTCAAGGATTGGAAATTGCAGTTGAGTTTTGGGAAATGTTAGATATAATATATGGAGGAGATGAGCATGTACAAAGAACCAAAGAGGAAATATTGAGAGGAAAGTTTGATGACATGAGAATGCTTGAAGGAGAAAGTATTGCACAGTATGGTTAGAGAATCAAAGAAGTTGTTGGTGGTATAAAGAGTGCTGGAGGTAAAATGGATGCTGATGCAATAGTAAGTAAAATGCTTAGAAATCTTCAACCTCAACATGCTATTAGAGTATCTGCAATCCAAGAGCTTAGATCTATTTCAAAGGATAAGGTAATTGTTGATTCATTGATTGGTAAGCTTACAACTTTTGAGTTAAATAGTTTGGATAATAATGTGACAAAATCTATTGAATCTGCCTTTAAAGCTTCTGTTATGAGTTCATCTACTAGAAAAGGAAAAGATATATGTCAAAATCATGAGTGCAGGTCAAGCCATGGAAGTTACTGGGAAAATGAAGACAATGAAGATTGGGTGATGGAACTTGAAGCACTATTACCAAAAATATTTCCAAGAGGCATCGGTAAGTATAAAGGAAATTGTCATGCCCAAACTTTGGGCAAAACATAGACAACAATTTTTTTTTTTTTTTAAAACACTTAATTACATACAACCCTTTCTTAGATAGTCATGACAACTTAACAAGCTATTCCAACAAATTCTTAAATGATATTAACTACTATTATAACAAATAGATAATTCCTATTATCAAATGGAATGAATAAATTTTATAAGGGTAATAATGAATTCACTCAAAAGTCCCTTTCATTTCAGTTGCACTTATTAGAATTTAATTAGATCAACTTCTACTAAATAGACATTAATATATTTACTTGGTTCAGTATCAATTATTTAATAAGTATCAAACTTCCTCCATCCTGACAATACATCCTTTTCTAATAACTTAATTTAAATATGGCTTCTATTAAATCGACACTAATACTATTTCATTGTATTAATATGATCTAATTGAGCAGACACAATTTAAAGTGCCAAACATCACTAAGGTAATTAAATTATCTGATGAAAGACTCCAGTGGGGATAATAAGGTTCGCAAGGCTTAGTTCATTAATTTTATTTTAGAGAAAATATTTTACGCCCCTACAGTATGCTCTTACATTAATTATTTAATTAACTATATTATATTATTCCATTTATTTATAAAAACCATTTAGATCTCTAAATGTAATTATATAATTTGAATCATGTGCGGAACACTAAAAGAATTATTTATTATCTCATCGATCTTAATCAATGAATTAATTTAATCAATTAATTGTCGTAGATAAAATTAATCTCCAATAGTCATTAATTATTTTTAGGATCTAATTAAATTAGTCCTAGCACTTAGTTTTATAAATGTCTAACAACAATTAAAATGTGTTTAAACTAAATCGATTAAAAGGGTCAATTAAATTCATAATGAATATTTTCCTATAAAGTTTAATCTTAATCAAAATCCTATATTTAGATGGGCTAAAAAAAATATTTCCCATCAGCCAAAATAACTTACCCAAATCTGTTATAAAGTTTATAAAAGATTAACACTTATATAACTCATAAATAAACTTTAACACCTAATAAAATATTCAATCTAAAATTTGCTCTATCTATTAGAGCTGCAAAATAACATTTTCTATAGTTCACTAAAACATTAAATAGATATAATGTATATTTCAATAATAACCCCTAAAATATCTATTTATGCTTTCTTGACTTCAAATGATATATATATATATATATATATATATATATATATATATATATATATATATATATATATATATATATATATATATATATATATATATATATATTTATATTCAAAGAGGCTACTTTATTAACATTTAGATTTACACCATATATTTTTTGGAACTACACTTCTAGCTTCTAGCTACTTTCTTTTAAAAAAAGAAAAGCTTAATAAAGCATAAACAAATTTCTGGCCTAATATATTGCAACAAGCAGTTTTTTTTTTTTTTTTGATAAAAATTACCTCAAATAGCTAAATGGAAATAACCCTATTTCTTTATTCTTTTCTTAGCAGGAATATGTTCAAGTAATTGTTACATTTTTATTTCATAATGAAACTAAAATAAATAATATGTTCGATACATTTGATAACCTATGAAACAGGTAGATCTCAATCTTAACCTCTCATTTCTACTAATGAGGGCTTCCCAAACACATACATTTTGCTACTAAAATACAAATAAATTTATGATCCACTCAAGCCTTCTTCTTTCCTTCTCTTCCAAGCAACCTGCACTATAAGATTTATGGCTATGACCATGGAGTGCTCACCAGCCTAGGCTAACTAGTAGCCACCCCCGAGCTTGGAGAACCAAGCCCTAGATAGATTACACACATGCAAACACAACAAGCAGGGGAAAACAATCACAAACATATTCCCAATCAAGGCTACACTGCACCACACAATGTGATGATTTTACACGGGTGGTAGTGGAACAAATACCCTGAGGAGACTACAAGTATGGTAAAAACATAAAGCCACCTCATGGCAAACAAGATATATCATAAGTTTAATAAACCCGCATCCTTATGCCCCACAAGACATTCGTGCCTTATTTCCCTCCTTATGACCCCCAAATGCATAAACAAGCCATGCAGCAAGGGTCGCATAAATATCCCTTGAGATCACTCTCATAACGAGAGCCTCTCACTCTAGGGCTATCAAACTTCTACCACCCATAAGACCATCCTATCTCCCAAGAGTAGGAGGTCTTGGTTACTCCCAAAACACCGAATACATACAAGAAATAAAGACATAATGAGTAATAATTTTCACAAAAAAAATGCAAGAACTAGCATTTTCTTACAAGCAAATCTTTTCAACATAACATGCAACATGAATACAATACAAGGAAAAGTTTAACCAACCTTCAACTGTCCAAAGATATGCTAGATCTAGTTGAGGATGAGCAGCCCAATTCCACAATCCCTATTTCTCTACACTTAGCCAAATTCCTATACCAAATCTTTTTCTTTCAAAATTGCATTGTCTCCAAAGATGGAGAGTGGGTGGTTACCCGCAAAAGCTCTCATTCTTTCCTAAGAAGACCTCAGTGAGAGTTCTCACAGATTTCTAAAATTCAAAAAGGAAAAAGTCTGAAAAGATCAAAAAGGGATCTCTCATCAAAAAGGAAATTTGACTAACCTAGATGATGCCTTCTAAATTCAATTTTCGCACATCTTAGAAAACTCACTTTTTAGGGTGACTAAACAGCCACATAGGAGCTGTCAGATGCCTAAAATTACTCCTAACCCTTAGGTATACCTTATGGGCTTTAGGAAACACCTTTAAACTACCCCTAGGAGTCCATTTAACCCCTTTTAAACCTATCTAAAGTTAACTTTCGGGTCAAACCTAAGTTGACCAGCCTAAAGATTCTCTACCCAAGGAAAATATAGAACCACATTAAATTATTTGAAAAAGATATGGTTAAGCAACTCCTTTCAAGAGACAATTCAAAAATCAAGACATAAATCATCACATGTGTCAAGTGACACAATAAAATACTTTACAACATTACACATGAAATTTTGTCTCTTGTTGGATTTACACAAATTAATAAATTCAAATTAACACACATGCCACATACACTTTCACAAATAAAGTACGATACAAATGGGGTGTTGTCTCTCCAAATAGACAAACCCTAGTTTTACGAACGTACATAGGTCTAGGTTTGGTTCTCCATAATGTTTCCATGGTCATGTGGATAATCTTCCTGCGCATCTCAATTACACATTAGTACTTCCAAATATCCTCATAAAATATTAAACACATGAATAAGAATACACATCAAACATTCTGCATACAATTGACATTAACAAATCAACATCTCATATATCCCAATTTATCCGCATAAGCCATTATCATAATCATCATAATTTCATTCACTTATTAGATATGCATCATTTTTCCAACATTATAATAAAGTACTGCAAATCTAGATATAGCTGACATACATTAGTTCAAGATTATCCAATCAGTGGATCTTTTAGGATTTCAAATTCATAGCACATCAAAATGTACACCACAAGGTGAAATAACTCTATAACTTGGTTCAATTACTTTTCTCAAGAATCTATCTGTCTAACACTGTCCATTCTATTGAATTATATAGCATTTATTAATAGGTTCAAACATGGTCAACTAAGTTAATCAAAGCTTGGTTTGGGGAAGGCCTTACATCCTCCTCCCCTAGAGTTTGACTTACTCTTGGATGTCGCATGAGTAGAATTATGAAGTAGGGACATAACATTTCCCACAATTTCAATACGTTACTCAGAATCTTATCTTGGCTACTAGAAGGATGAAATACCAAAAACAACTTATTATTGTAATTAACTTACTATCTTCACAAGGTTAAATTCTTAGTATTTTTATTACATTTCCCTTCGATCTCAGGTAGGTGTTTACAAAGTTCTATCTTTCAACAACTTACATTAATGCGCCATCCAAATCATATCAATAACACACATCAACTCCCACAATCAAGGTTACACATATTGAATTTTCTAGGAGTCCTACTTTGTTTAGGATTTGTTTTTAAGCATGTTTATCCTACTGTATTCTTGTCCATTCATGTTACTTGAGAAAATTGACATCATACTTCACCAAAATGAATCTACTTATTCTACATCAAGGCACCTCATTAAGGTGTTAATAAACTATTTGCTAAACCATCCTAGGTGCATAATTTCTTCCAACTTTCTTAGGTAACAAGGCAAAATCAAATTTAGGTTCTTCAAATCCGCCCTTATATAGGGTAGTTTTCTACCACTAGGGATTAAAATGTTTTTATATTCCTAGGCTCCACGTTTTAAGTTTCATAGGGTACATTATTCACAATTCCCAAACATTAAGGTACATAACAATCCCATTCCAAGGGAGTGATGGAAATTATTAAAACTTATTTTAGACATCATCCACGCAATCATCTCCATACACATGCTAAATTTACCAGTCGACAATCATTACTTTCACAATTCATTAGGTCTATATCACACTATTGTTATAAATTTTTCTCTTTCAGGTTACTCTCAATTAATTTTATTTAGAAGGATCTTCCTTCCTTTCTCTTGATTTGATAAAATATATTCTTTGTTAATTCTTTGTGCCTAATTTCACTCCTTGCGGTATCCTTCCTTGACACACTATCAATGGTTCAACAAACATGATAGCTATTACACAAATCACATCACTAGGGCTAGTTATATCGAACCTCAAAATGACCACTTGACACTTTACAAGATCAAAATACAAGTTACTTCTACCAAGTCCAATAAAAAGAAGAAAAATGCTGGCAATTGAAAGATATTAAAACTAGAAACGTGGTAAGTACCATAACTGAAATAAAAAGAAACATAAATTTAGTGGTCCTTTCATCATGAAAAAAAAAAAAAAACAGAAAATACTAGCCCCTAGGTCACAAAATGCTATTCAAAGAAAATAAAAAATAATGTCGAATCATACTCGAAACAAGATGACCATTCTAGCCATGCTTATAGGGAGTAACCACAACACATCACCCAAGATCAGATGTCCTGAGTGTGTTAGGAAGTGATTATTAGACTCTTGAGATTCTTAGATTATCTATATTCCTTTATTATTTACGACATATCTTATATACATGGGATTGCAATCGTTTAATAGATCATGTTCCTTTTTAACCTTCACGTGATTGCTATCGCAAGCCACACTTTTTGACATAATCTGTTATTTATTTAGGGTTATTAACATTCATAATTTATATCCAACAGGTGATTGCACTAACTCCACCATTCTCCGTCCATTCTTCTTGGACTTCCATTACTTATCTTAATATACTAAACCTTGGTTCAATGTTATGTGGTAGCTCAAGCATCGACGCTTTCATGTCTCACACACATGGTTGATAGTTTGGTACAAAATTGACACTTGTTTACTTAGAACCACTTAGGATTTGTATAATGTAATCATATAATTTTACTAGGGACATCATTTGTTTTCTTAGCACCTTATGCCAGCTCCTTATATTTTCACCTCTAACATTCACTTGCCTTCATTAGGTAGGATCTTGTTGCCAAATTACTAACACTTATGGTTAAGAGCCATTTGGGGTAAAATTATTATCAACTAAGATCCATAATGGTTGACAACAATCTCTACCCACACATTTCATAGCATATTTCAAACAACCTAGAGAGTGGTCTTATTCTCTTCTACTTCACTTATGAAACTATGAAATCAAGGGGGTGTGCACCCGAAAAAAGTGACCAACACCCATCCTTTTAATTTAAAATTTAGTAAAAGGGGAGTTGTCCCGTTCCATATTACTTATTTATATTTACTTACTAGTCCATTTCCGGCATATCACAACCTTCGATCTCTTCAATCTAAATAAATCATCTTACCATCCTAATATCCAGCTACCCAATTAGGGTATAACATAAGGATGTCCAATAATTTACAATGCCTTAAGACTCCCATAATATCCAAGTTCTCCCTTAGCTAACCACATAATTCGGCTCCTTATCAATGTTCTCATAAAATATTTTATACTGCCAACTAATTTTCATTAAAACTTTAGTATTATATTATTGTTATACAATCTTTCCATAAGCCATTTCCATCCACATGTTGCTTCATCCATACTTAATGTTCTCGCATACTTTCACACTTGAGTGCCATCATTTGCAAGCTTCTTTGATTGTACCTAGTAGTTAAATTGTGTTACATATTGTCTTGTACCTAGCGACTAACCATGATTGGGTTGCCCTTTTCTCCTTAGTTTTCTAAAGGAGTATTAGTCACTTATTCCTAGATTATAAGATCCTAATACTTTTACACTCCTTGCACTTCAATGGGGATTTTTGTACAATTCCCAAATCAACTCTACTCTTCCATTATTCACTTTCTCCAAGATTATCTTCCCATAAAGGAACTAGTTGAGGTTTTACTTGTTTGTTTTCCCAATTATATAACCATGGATGAACTTAGGGTTTATTGTAATTACGTGTTTTAACCCAAGAAGTTCATGTCTCCTTTCTCCTTATTTTAACTCATCTATAGTATTACTAGGGTTTTATGATCAGGGAGTTTGCCATTCATCATTTTAGTTCTAATCTTCAGGGTTATCCCAACTCTAGCTTCACTGCATCACTACAAAAACAATTGTCTAACAATTGCTCTTAATAAGAAATCTAGCATAACCACATTCTTAAGGTACCTAGTCATTAGGATAGTTTAAAGCTTCTATCTGAGATTTGCAAGAGTTCCTTTTAACTCTTCTTCATTTATGTCTCCAATGGCAGCCTTGATCTTTTTAACCATCATAATTTCACATAGCTTAAAAACTTAACTTGAACTGTCTCGATCTTATTTATCTTGTTTATTGTGCCTTTATCTTAGGTCTAACTATCTTGCTTGACTTGCCATGTCAAGAACATATCTCGATGGAAGACATTCTCTTAGTTACCATCAAGAGTATTTTATTGAAGAATTAACTCCTCCTACTTGATTTGATTAGGGCAATTATTGCATTTAGGTTCAAATTGAATGGTACCCCATAAGTACTAAAGAGCTAAATTCCATGATTAAACTCTAAAAATACTTCATATAAATAAATAATTGAAAATTTTGTAGCTTTTGGGTTTTTCTTTAAGCCATAAATATTATGACTAATAAGTTTCAATTTCAGGGCTTTTAGTGAGCCTTGGAACCCCTTGAATTGATATATGTTGATCTATTGATTTACAAGAATTTTCACTTATGTTTCACTTTGTTATTTCACAAGTTTTCACCTAGGTGTTATACTTCAAGACATGGTTTGGTTTCTACTAAGTTAGGAATGTAGCCCATGTTCACCAATGTATGAACCTACGGCTTTGATACCAAAATGTCATGCCCAAACTTTGGGCAAAAGACAGACAACAAATTTTTTTATTTTTTGTTTTTTAAAACACTTAATTACATACAACCCTTGCTTAGATAGTTGTGACAACTTAAAAAGCTGTTCCAACAAATTTTTAAATGATATTAACTACTATCATAACAAATACGATAATTCCTATTATCAAACGGAACGAATAAATTTTATAAGGGTAATAATGAATTCACTCAAAAGTCCATTTCATTTCAGTTGTGCTTATTAGAACTTAATTAGATCAACTTCTACTAAATAGACATTAATATATTTACTTGGTTCAGTATCAATTATTTAATAAGTATCAAACTTCCTCCATCCTGACAATACATCCTTTTCTAATAACTTAATTTAAATATGGCTTCTATTAAATCGACACTAATACTATTTCATTGTATTAATATGATCTAATTGAGCAGACACAATTTAAAGTGCCAAACATCACTAAGGTAATTAAATTATCTGATGAAAGACTCCACTGGGGATAATAAGGTTTGCAAGGCTTAGTCCATTAATTTTATTTTAGAGAAAATATTTTATGCCCCTATAGTATCCTCTTACATTAATTATTTATTTAGATCTCTAAATGTAA
The DNA here is from genome assembly GCF_030272615.1 of Cryptomeria japonica. Taxonomy (NCBI): domain Eukaryota; kingdom Viridiplantae; phylum Streptophyta; class Pinopsida; order Cupressales; family Cupressaceae; genus Cryptomeria; species Cryptomeria japonica. The sequence continues at coordinate 626,535,751 of NC_081414.1, read as the reverse complement.
TTATATAATTTGAATCAAGTGCGGAACACTAAAAGAATTATTTATTATCTCATCGATCTTAATCAATGAATTAATTTAATCAATTAATTGCCACAGATAAAATTAATCTCCAATAGTCATTAATTATTTTTAGGATCTAATTAAATTAGTCCTAGCACTTAGTTTTATAAATGTCTAACAATAATTAAAATGTATTTAAACTAAATCAACTAAAAGGGTCAATTAAATTCATAATGAATATTTTCCTATAAAGTTTAATATTAATCAAAATCCTATATTTAGATGGACTAAAAAATATATTTCCCATCAGCCAAAATAACTTACCCAAATCTGTTATAAAGTTTCTAAAAGATTAAACTTCATAAGTAATTTAAAACTTAAACATTTTTTTATTTTTAAAACCCCATATGATTATTAAAACATTTATATATTATAAACACTTATATAACTCATAAATAAATTTTAACACCTAATAAAATATTCAATCTAAAATTTTCTCTATCTATTCATATTTCAAAAATCTCTCTCTCTCTCTCTCTCTCTCTCTCTCTCTCTCTCTCTCTCTCTCTCTCTCTCTCTCTCTCTCTCTCTCTCTCTCTCTCTCTCTCTCTCTCTCTCTCTCTCTCTCTCTCTCTATATATATATATATATATATATGTTTTCACAACTTAATAAAATATTCATGCAAATCCTAACTAAAATTATATAAATTATTAAATTGCTCTACATTTAAAAATCTCATCCTTCTTTTATTCTACCCTAACCCTACCCGGGCTAGAGTTTTATCTTTTTATTTTCTTTGTTTCATGCAGGGGGCAGAATTGGTTCATGGTGGAGGGCATGAGTGGCGGTTTTTTTGAAGAGGAGGCGGAGGTGTGGAGGCAGAATGGTGGAGCGCCAAGCAGGGACCTTCCCGGGCACCACTAGGTATCCCCACAGTGGCGGTCGGGCACCGCCCACTGTGGGAACACTCTGTGGCAGCCGGGCCCTTCCACTACGGTTACCCGTGGGTGGGAGGCCCTGACCTCCACTGTGATTTCCCACAGTGGCGGCCTCCATGTCGTCCACTATGTGGAGCCACAGTTGCGGCCTGAGCCGCCACTGGCCCACTATGAAAACAGTGGGTTCGACCCTCCTTTCTTTTTTTTAAATTTAATTTTTGTTTTTTTAAATAGTAATATATTAATATATATATTTATATATTTATATATTTATATATTTATATATATATGTACTCTGTCTCTTTTTTCCTTTTTAATGTATACATTTAAATATCGAGCATAAAAAAAAATAGTCTGACAGTCAATAATTAGTTCTTTTCTCATGTATCATTCATCATTGTATGTAGCAGATATTTGTTTTAAACACATGTATATATATTTTATTTTTTTTAAAAACAGATTAGATTTGTGCAGGGATGGTAGGTATGGAAAATGAAAAAAAAACTACATGTATAAAAAAAAACTTAAATCTACTATTGTTTTCCCTTAACTTAGACATAGTTATTTCAATAGAATGGAAATAGGATAAATATTATTTCCCTTCAATACATATAGATTTCCTTAAATTTGAAAGTGACAATATTTAGATTTATGTATTTTCCACTAACATGCTTTTACCTAAAGGAAAAACAAGACAAGATTATTTTTATCCAGAGCTGCAAAATAACATTTTCTATAGTTCATTTAAACGTTAAACAGATATAATGTATATTTCAATAATAACCCCTAAAATATCTATTTATGCTTTCTTGAGTTCAAATGATAAATGTAGATCAATATATATATATATATATATATATATATTTTATATTCAAAGAGGCTACTTTATTAACATTTAGATTTACACCATATATTTTTTCGCAATACACTTCTAGCTTCTAGCTACTTTTTTTTTTAAAACTTAATAAAGCATAAACAAATTTATGTCCTAATATATTGCAACAAGCAGTTTTTTTTTTTTTTTTGATAAAATTACCTCAAATAGCTAAATGGAAATAACCCTATTTCTTTATTCTATTCTTAGCAGGAATATGTTCAAGTAATTGTTACATCTTTATTTCATAATGAAACTAAAATAAATAATATGTTCAATACATTTGATAACCTTTGAAATAGGTAGATCTCAATCTTAACCTCTCATTTCTACTAATGAGGGCTTCCCAAACACATAAATTTTGCTACTAAAATACAAATAAATTTATGATCCACTCAAGCCTTCTTATTTCCTTCTCTTCCAAGCAACCTACACTATAAGATTTATGGCTATGACCATGGAGTGCTCACCTCTCTAGCGTAGGCTAACTAGTAACCACCCTCGAGCTTGGAGAACCAAGCCCTAGACAGGTTACACACATACAAACACAACAAGCAGGGGAAAACAATCACAAACATATTCCCAACCAAGGCTACACTGTACCACACAATGTGATGATTTTACACGAGTGGTAGTGGACCAAATACCCTGAGGAGACTACAAGTATGGTAAAAACACAAAGCCACCTCATGGCAAGCAAGATATATCATAAGTTTAATAATGCCGCATCCTTATGCCCCCCAAGGCATTCATGCCTTATTTCCCTCCTTATGACCCCCAAATGCATAAACAAGTCATGCAGCAAGGGTCGCATAAATATCCCTTGAGATCACTCTCATAATGAGAGCCTCTCACTTGAGGGATGTCAAACTTCTACCACCTGCAAGACCATCCTCTCTCCCAAGAGTATGAGGTCTTGGTTACTCCCAAATCACCGAATACATACAAGAAATAAAGACATAGCGAGTAATAATTTTCACAAAGAAAATGCAAGAACTAGCCTTTTCTTACGAGCAAATCTTTTCAACATAACATGCAACATGAATACAATACAAGGAAAATTTTAACTAGCCTTCAATTGCTCAAAGGTATGCTAGATCTAGTTGAGGATGAGCAGCCTAATTCCATAATCCCTGTTTCTCTACACTTAGCCAAATTCCGATACCAAATCTTTTTCATTCAAAATTGCATTGTCTCCAAAAATGGAGAGTGGGTGATTACCCGCAAAATCTCTCATTCTTGCCTAAGAAGACCTCAATGAGAGTTCTCATAGGTTTCTAAAATTCAAAAAGGAAAAAGTCTGAAAAGATCAAAAAGGGATCTCTCATCAAAAAGGAAAGTTACTAACCTAGATGATGCCTTCTAAATTCAATTTTCGCACATCTTAGAAAACTCACTTTTTAGGGTGACTAAACAGCCACATAGGAGTTGACACATGCCTAAAATTACTCCTAATCCTTAGGTATACGTTATGGGCTTTAGGAAACACCTTTAAACTACCCCTAGGAGTCCATTTAACCTCTTTTAAACCTATCTAAAGTTAACTTTCGGGTCAAACCTAAGTTGACCAGCCCAAAGATTCTCTACCCAGGGAGAATATAGAACCACATTAAATTATTTGAAAAAGCTATGGTTAAGCAACTTCCTTCAAGATACAATTAAAAAATTAAGACATAAATCATCACATGTGTCAAGTGACACAATAAAACACTTTACAACATTACACATGAAATTTTGTCTCTTGTTGGATTTACACAAATTAATAAATTCAAATTAACACTTATGCCACATACACTTTCACAAATAAAGTACGATACAAATGGGGTGTTGTCTCTCCAAGTAGACAAACCCTGGTTTTACAAACGTACATAGGTCTAGGTTTGGTTCTCCATAATGTTTCCATGGTCACGTGAATAATCTTCCTGCGCATCTCAATTACACATTAGTACTTCCAAATATCCTCATAAAATATTAAACACATGAATAAGAATACACATCAAACATTCTGCATACAATTGACATTAACAAATCAACATCTCATATATCCCAATTTATCCATATAATCCATTATCATAATCCTCATAATTTCATTCACTTATTAGATATGCATCATATTTCCAACATCATAATAAAGTTCTGCAAATCTAGATATAGCTGACATACGTTAGTTCAAGATTATCCAATTAGTGGATCTTTTAGGATTTCAAATTCATAACACATCAAAATGTACACCACAAGGTGAAATAACTCTATAACTTGGTTCAATTACTTTTCTCACCAATATATTTGTCTAACACTATCCATTCTATTGAATTATATAGCATTTATTAATAGGGTCAAACATGGTCAACTAAGTTAATCAAAGCTTGGTTTGGGGAAGGCCTTATAGAAATCTACCTTTGAAGTGTTTCTCTTGTAGTTAAATTGGTCACATTGCTCCTCATTGTCCTAATGCTGACAAGAGAGAGAAATTTAGAAAATATAAAGGAAAGGGAAAATAGCGATGTTTTGTTGCATTAGATGAAGGTGTGACTGATGAGGAGTCTGAAGATGAAGATGACAATGAGGAAATTGTGTTTGTAGCCATGAAGGAGGAACTAATAGATTAAAAGGTACTAGTATCTCACATGGAGACTAGTGATGAATGGATTATAGATAGTGGCTTCTCACATCATATGACCGGAAACAAAAGTGAGTTTATAACCCTTGATGAATTTGATGGTGATGTTGTTAGATTTGGAAATAACTCTCCCTGCATGGTGAAAGGTAAAGGTTCAATTTCTCTAAATGGAAAGAGTAATGTTGAGGATGTGTTTTGGGTTGATGGTCTAAAGCATAATCTTTTAAGTGTTGGTCAGCTCAATGATAAAGGTTATTTTCTTGAGTTTAAAAGTGGAGTCTACAGAATTCTTGGAGGTAATGGTGAACTGATTTCTACTGAGAAGAAAACTAGAGGTAACTTATTCCATTTGAATAGTAATGTTAATAATTGTCTAGTTGCAAGAATGGAAGACAGTTGGTTGTGGCATAAAAGATTTTGTCATGTTAATTTTGATAATTCGGTTAAGATAAGAAAGTCAAGTGTTGTAATAGGATTACCCCAACTCGTTAAACCAGATAGTGTCATATGCAAAGATTGTCAAATTGGTAAGATGACCTCTATTTAGTTCAAGAGAAATAATTGTAATTCTAAGAATATTTTAGATTTGGTACATATTGATCTCTGTGGACCTCTGAGAACAAACACTTATTACGGTGCTAGGTATTTCATGATTTTTACCGATGACTATTATAAAATGATGTGGGTGACATTTTTGAAGGAGAAATTAGAAGTATTTAGTAAATTTAAATAATTTAAAGCTTTGGTTGATAATGTTGGTATTTTGGTATGGTTTTGTCATTGATGTCAACACCTACTAAAACACTAGCACTTTGGAGATCCAGTAGCATTCACCAGCAAGCAAGTAACTACTACACAGTTACTGGTATATGGTACACCGATAAGATATAATGATCACCGACACTTGGAAAGATATGGAAAACACTTGGTAATGTCGAAGACATCGTGTGTACATCTTGTCTTAATAAATTAATCATTAGTATATTCATATTTGCATATTTTCATTTACCGGCAAATAGGTCCAGGGTTATCCAGGGTTACACTGGTAGGTTTATCTTTTCCAAATCAGCATGGCACGCTATGAAGATGATTAATTATTGTTGTAAATGCATTAAGCCGACATGTTCAATCAGTTATTGCATCAGATATTATATTGTTTGTAAAATGTTTTTATTGTAATATCTTGTAGAGCTGACCTACTAAAATTGGTCTTAGGTTATGGTATAAATGTAAGATCTTATTTGTAAGATCAAGTGTGGAATGCGAAAAAGAATTGTGTGAAGGTATATGCGAGATTAAGCAGAGCTACACACACAAACATCATTTGAAGGTGAAGCTAGGTTTCTGTGAAAGCATATCAGCATTACACTAGTACTGAATCCAGCATATGAAGATGCTATTTTGAGAAGTACATTCTAATTGGATTTAACCATCCAATTGTAGTCAGTGTGACTCCCATTTTGTGATTGAGCAGTGAGTTCTAGGTTGTTGGCCTTTCTGCATGTGCAGACCCCATTTATGTACACTTACTATCTGTAGTAGTATCATCTGATTGTGGGTAAGGTTTCCCACTATGGTTTTTCCCCTTACAGGGTCTCCATGTACAAATATTGGTGTTATGTGTTGTGGATGACTTTGTGTTTATGTTTCATGTACTAATCTTTACCGATATAGCAATTAACTATTAAAACTATCTACCGACATAATTAACTAGTTTACCAGTATTAAGCATTAAGTTGGTTAAGTTATTTTTTGGTTTGAATTTATTTTCCAACTGATTCACCCCCCCCCTCTCAGTTGTCCTCGGGACCTAACAATTGGTATTAGAGCTTAGTCCTCTTTTGTAGAAGTTTAACAACTTGAGGATATCCAATGTCTACTAACTATTTCAGGAAGGATACTCCTAAACTTGATGGAACCAACTATGGCATATGTAAGATTAGAATGGAGACACATCTAAATTGCATTGGAAAGGACATCTGGGTTGTTACAAAGAATGGTTATACTATTGTTGTACCAGGTCTGCCCAGTCCAGCTAATTTGACAAAAGATGAGGAAAATGATTGCAAAGTAAGAGAAGCACTTTTGAGCGCATTATCAGATCAAAAAATCATGGGACTATCAGATAGGTCTACTACTAAAGCTATTTGGGATCATTTGGAAACACTGAATGAAGGAGATTCCACAGTCAAAATTGCAAAGCCTGAAAGCTTCTGGGTCAGGTATGAACATCTGAAAATGGAAGAAGATGAAAGGAGTTTTGCTTTTATGGAAAGAGTAAGTGAAATTGTTTTGGGTATTAAATGTTGTGGAGAAACCTTAAGTGAGGATGAAATTGTTTCAAAAGTTTTAAGAGTATTGCCACTGGCATATAAAATGAAGGTTACTTCTATAAATGAGTTAAGAACAATGCCTAATACATCAGTAACTAGGGATACATTGATTGGGAAACTTTCATCTTTTGAAATTGAGGAATTTGGTCCTGTTGCTACTATTAATACAGATTTGGCCTTTAAAGCATCAACATCATCTACTCCATCATTTGAAAAATCTGATTGGAAAGCCTTTTATGCAAGAGAACTTGAAGAAAGTAGGAAAGAAAATGAAGAACTTGAAGAACTTGAAGAACTTGAAGCACTATTTGCAAGGAAAGTGCCTAAAGGTCTAGTTGGAAGTAAGTATGAAGGTAAAGCACCCTTTAAATGTTTCAACTGCAATAAGATTGGTCATATGGCTTCGAGATGCCCTGATAAACATGCTAGATTAAGAAAAGAAGCTAGAAGAACATACAAGCCTAACCCTGAATATCAGAGATACAGATTTAAGAAGAATAAAGATAAATCTTGTTACATTGCTGATGAAGGTGTGACTAATGATTCTAATGAGGATCTAATGGACAATGGATGGGTTTTTGTTGCTATAATAGAAGATCAACTGGCACCTATTGCTCAAGCGGTAGTACAGGCCCTGGGTGCTAAAGTTGAAGTAAAGGATGAATGGATCATTGATTCATGATGCTCACATCATATGACAGGAGACAAAGGTAAATTCTTGAACTTTCAAGTATACAATGGATGCTTAGTGAGATTTGGAGATGACAAAGCTTGTTCAATCAAAGGTAAGGGTTCAATATCTCTTGATGGTAAGCATAACACTGACAATGTCTACTATGTTGAAGGATTAAAGAATAATCTTTTGAGTGTTGGTCAATTAGTTGAGAAAGGATTTTAGTTACAATCTAAGAATGGAAAATGCAAAATCATGAATAGAACTGGTTTGGAAATTGCAACCGGTATTCAGACTAGAGGTAATATCTTTCATTTGAATAACAATGAAAAGACATTCTTAGTTGCACATATAGATGAAAGTTGGTTATGGCATAAGAGACTCTATCATGTAAACTTTGATTGCATGGTAAAGATCAGTACCACTAAGGCAGTTAGAGATTTGCCTAAAATTGTCAAACCTCAGAATACAATATGTAAGGAATGTCAATTTGGAAAACAAGCTAGAGATAGTTTCAAAAGTATTCCATAAAAATCCAGTAATGCTCTTGATTTGATTCACATTGATTTATGTGGTCCAGCTAGAACTAAAAGCTTACAAGGTGATAGATATTTCATGCTAATCATTGATGACTATTCCAGAATGTGTTGGGTTACTTTTCTCAGAGAAAAAATAGAAGCACTTGGAAAGTTCAAACTATTCAAAGCAATGGTAGAAAATGAAACCGGTAAGAAAATCAAATATTTAAGATCAAATAAAGGAGGAGAATTCACATCTAAGGAATTTAATACATTCTATGAAGTGATTGGAATCTGAAGACAACTATCAACACCTCGGACTCCACAACAAAATGGAGTTGTTGAAAGGAAAATAGAACTATCTTGGATGCAACAAGAAGTATGTTATCAGAAGCAAACCTACCATATGTGTATTGGAGAGAAGTAGTCAACACAACGGTCTATACATTCAACAAAGTTAACATCAAAGGTGAAACTGGTAAGACCCCTCATGAACTATGGTTTGGTAATACTCCTACTCTTAAGTATTTTAGAATCTTTGGAAGTAAATGTTATATCAGAAGAGATGACTATATTGGAAAATTTGATGCTAGAAGTGATGAAGGAATATTTCTTGGTTATTCATCTAAGAGAAAAGCATACAAATGTTTTAACAAAAGATTGCAAAAAATTGTTGAGAGTACAAATGTAAAGATTGATGAACAATTCAGAGGAACTTCAAGGTATATAGACTCTGAACTGGCAACAAAATTTTTGACAAATGAACCTACACTAAATCCACCGGTACAGAATGAAGATCCATCTACCCCGGTACCATCTGAAAATTCCACAGTAATTGAAGAACAACTGAAAATGAAGACACCTTGGTATGTAAGATTGAATCATTCTAAAGATTAGATAATTGGAAACAAGTTTAAAGGAGTTATGACAAGAGGAAGATTGGCAAATGAAGAGGTATGTCTTGTTTCTCAAATTGAATCATCATCTATTAATGAGGCATGTGAAGATAAATTTTGGATTAAAGCTATGGAATAAGAATTAGAACATATTGAGAAAAACAACACTTGGACATTAGTTCCCCGGCCTAAAGATAAAAATGTATTTGGAACCAAATGGGTATTTAGAAACAAACTTAATGAAGATGGTAAGGTTGTCAGAAATAAAGCAAGACTAGTGTGTAAGGGATATTCTCAGAAAGAAGGAGTTTATTACAATGAAACCTTTGCACTGGTAGCTAGAATTGAGGCAGTCAGATTATTCTTGGCTTTTGCAGCACACAAGAACTACAAAGTTTATCAAATGGATATTAAATGTGCATTTTTGAATGGAGATCTTGAAGAGGAAGTATACATTGAACAACCTGATAGATTTTCTTTGACAGATGACAATGATATGGTTTGCAGGTTAAGAAAAGCTATGTATGGATCAAAGCAAGCTCCAAGAACTTGGTATGCAAGATTGGATAAGTATCTTTTAAAGATTGGTTTTACTAAAGGAAATGCAGACAACAATTTATATTACAAAATAACTAATGATGACATCTTGATTATAGAAGTATTTGTTGATGATATAATTTTTGGAGGAGAAGATGGATTATGTAAAGAATTTTCTATTAAAATGCAACAAGAATTTTAAATGTTTATGATTGGATAAATAAAATTCTTTTTAGGATTGCAGATTTCACAGATTGATAAAGGTATATTCTTGAGTCAATCTAAGTACCTAAAAGAGTTACTAAAGAAATTTGGGATGGAGAACTCTAAACTGGTAAGCACACCTATGACAACAAATGACAAATTATCACAAAGGGATGAATCTACACCTGTTAATCCAGCTAGATACAAATCTATGATAGGAGGTTTACTGTATTTGACACAAACCAAACCTGATATTATGAATGTGGTATGTATTGTTTCAAGATTTCAAAGTAATCCTAGAGAAAATCATGAATCAACAGTAAAAAGGATTTTCCGGTACTTACAAGGCACTATAAATCTTGGATTATGGTATCCTAGAGATTTAAATTTTGATCTATGTGCATACACAGATACAAATTTGGTAGGAGATGTGGATGATAGAAAAAACACCACTGGCAGAGCATTCTTTCTTGGAAACAGACTAGTTTCTTGGTTGAGTAAGAAACAAAGTTGTACTTCTTTATCAACATCAGAATCAGAATATGTTGCAGCAGCAACTAACTGTACATAGGTACTATGGATTAAGCAAATGTTGAAAGACATAAAGGTAAAATGCAAGGAACCTATTACTATCTATTGTGATAACACTACAACAATTGACATATCTAAGAATCTAGTATTACATTCTAAAACCAAACATGTTTCTATCAAACTGAATTTTCTAAGGGAAAAGTTGAAGCAAAGGAGATAAAACTAGTTTATGTGAATACTAAAGAATAACTTGCAGATATTTTTATAAAGCATTTGCCTATGGAGACTTTTGAATATCTCAGAGATCAGCTTGGAGTCATACCACCACCAGTAGAGACTTAGAAAGTTGGTGATTGTCATCAATTGGCAGAATTAACAGATAAATATTTTTCTGGTCTTTGATGAGGAGGCTACTTCTCAGGGGGAGTAGTTGGTATATTGAATTGATTGGTATTTTGTATATGAACTTGGTTTTGTTGTAACTTTGGCATTTGATGTCAAAGGGGGAGAGATATATATGGAAAAATACATTATCTTTATTATATGTTGGGGAGAAATAGGTATGGAAAAACTTTGGAAAACACATGTTGCTCCCAAGGGGAGAGATTGTTGTTTGGGAAAGATTATTACTCTCTATCTGTATTTTGATTTCTGTTATGATCTTTTTGGAGATTGTTGGTTTTTTGTATTTAGCATTTTTGTTTTGGCACTTTGATGGTTTTTCCATCTTGTGTTGCCATCAATGCCAAAGGGGGAGATCGTTGGTATTTTGGTATGGTTTTGTCATTGATGTCAACACCTACTAAAACACTAGCACTTTGGAGATCCAGTAGCATTCACCGCCAAGCAAGTAACTACTGCACAGTTACTGGTATATGGTACACTGACAGGATATAATGATCACCGACACTTGGAAAGATATGGAAAACACTTGGTAATGTCAAAGACATCATGTGGACATCTTGTCTTAATAAATTAATCATTGGTATATTCATATTTGCATATTTGCTTTTACCGGCAAATAGGTCTAGGGTTATCCAGAGTTACACCGGTAGGTTTATCTTTTCTAGATCAGCATGGCACGCTATGAAGATGATTAATTATTGTTGTAAATGCATTAAGTTGACATGTTCTATCGGTTATTGCATCAGATATTATATTTTTTGTAAAATGTTTTTATTGTAATATCTTGTAGAGTCAACCTACTAAAATTGGTCTTAGGTTATGGTATAAATGTAAGATCTTATTCGTAAGATCAAGTGTGGAATGCAAAAAAGAATTGTGTGAAGGTATATGCGAGATTAAGCAGAGCTACACACGCAGACATCATTTGAAGGTGAAGCTAGGTTTTTGTGAAAGCATATCAGCATTACAATGGTACTGAATCCAACATATGAAGATGCTATTTTGAGTAGTACATTCTTATTGGATTTAACCATCCAATTGTAGTTAGTGTGACTCCCATTTTGTGATTGAGCAATGAGGTCTAGGCTGTTGGCCTTTCTGCATGTGTAGACCCCATTTATGTACACTTACTATCTGTAGTAGTATCATCTGATTGTGGGTAAGGTTTCCCACCATGGTTTTTCCCCTTAGAGGGTCTCCACGTACAAATATTGGTGTTATGTGTTGTGGATGACTTTGTGTTTATGTTTCATGCACTAATCTTTACCGGTATAGCAATTAACTGTCAAAACTATCTACCGGCATACTTAACTGGTTTACTGGTATTAAGCATTAAGTTGGTTAGGTTGTTCTTGGTTTGAATTTATTTGACAACTGATTCACCCCCCCCTCTCAATTGTCCCCAGGACCTAACAGATAATGAAACTGGTAAGAACTTGAAGTGTTTAAGATCAAACCAAGGAGGAGAATTCACATCTGATGAATTTGTTAAGTATTGTGATCAATAGGGTATCAAGAGATAGATGTCAACTCCGAGGACACCACAATAGAATGACATAGCAGAAAGGATGAATAGAACAATAGTTGAAGTTGCTAGAACCATGCTATTACATGGTAAAGTACCTAAAATGTTTCTCAGAGAAGCAGTCAGCATTGTTGTATACACTTTAAACCAAGTACTAGGAAAATGAGGTAACAACAAAACACCCTATGAGCTATGGTATGAGAAAACTCCTTGTGTAAGTTATTTCAAAAATTTTGGGAGTCAATGTTTTATTAAGAAAGATATTCACACTAAGAAATTTGATGTAAAATATGATGAAGGAATATTTCTTGGTTACTCTACTAAGAGTAAGGCATAAAAATGTTACAATAAGAAAACTAAGAAGATTATGAAAGTGCTAATGTGAAGGTACATGATCTCTCTATAAATTCAGAAGAGACTAGTAGATCTGAGCCTGAAAAAGATGATGAGAAACTTGTGATTATTGAACTGGAAGAACATAACAATGAACAAATGACAAATGGAGAATTAGGTGCTCAACCGGTAAGTGATGACAATGATGAAGAAAATGAAGAAAAAAAAGAAGAAGATACAGAACCAGTACTAGTATTGCCTAGGTACGTGAGATTAAACCATTCACAAGAGTAGATAATTGGTGATATGAATGTTGGTGTACAAACAAGGAGGAAAATAAGAGAAAACTCTTGTTTGATATCTACAATAGAACCCAAAATAGTAAAGGAAGCACTAAAAGATGATGATTGGGTTAATGCAATGAATGAAGCATTAGATCAAATTGAGAAGAATAAGAAATGGTCACTTCTTCCTAGACTGGAGGATAAGAATGTAATTGGAACAAAATGGGTATTTAGGAATAAGTTGGATGAAGAAGGAAAAATTGTAAGAAACAAGGTGAGGTTAGTCTACAAAGGGTATGCATAGGAAGAAGGTGAGTATTATGGAGAGACCTTTGCACCAATTTCTATATTAGAAGGAGAGAGAGTGATGTTAGCATTTATTGCATATAAGCGATTCAAAATTTATCAAATGGATGTCAAATCAGCCTTTCTGAATGGGATTCTAGAAGAAGAAGTCTACATTGAACAACCCGATGGATTTTCTCTATCTGATGATAAAGACATGGTATGTAAATTGCATAAAGTACTATATGGTCTAAAGAAGGCATCGAGAGCATGGTATGAGAGATTATATGCACATCTGATCAAAATTGGATTCCAACGTATGAGTGAGCACAACAACATTTATTTGAAGACTCATGGAGACAAGATGTTGATAGTAGAGGTGTTTGTAGATGACAATTTTTTTGGAGGAAACGATGATATGTGTATGGATGTTTTTGATGTAATGAAAAAGGAATTTGAAATGTCTCTAATCGGTGAAATAAAGTTCTTTATTGGATTACAGGTCGAGCAACTGGATGGTGGTATCTTTATTTGTCAGAGAAAGTATGTCAAAGAGATGTTGAAGACATTTGACATGGAAGACTGCAAACTGGTAGGAACACCAATGGTGACAGGTTGCAAGTTGTCCAAACAAGATGATTCTCCTACTGTTTGTGAAAAAGAGTACATGTCTATGATTGGTAAATTGTATTATGTTGTTCATAGTAGGTTGAACATTTCTCATGATGTTGGATTAGTTGAGATTTTAGAAAGAGCCTAAGGAGACACATTTGGTGGTAGTGAAGAGATTTTTTCGGTATTTCAAAGGCACAATAGACTAAGGTTTATGATATCCCTATAAAGGCGATTTTAATTTGGATGTCTTTACTGATGCAGATTGGGCAGGTAATGTGGATGACCGGAAAAGCACAACCAGTGGAGCTTTTCTTCTTGGTGGAAGATTAGTGGCATGGATGAGAAACAAACATGTGTTTCTTAATCTAGAACTAAAGCAGAGTATGTTGCTGCATCCATGAATTGCATGCAGGCAATATGGATGGGACATGTACTAGAAGGATTCAAAATAAATATGTCTGAACCGATGACTATATATTATGATAATACAAGTGTAATAAATATTTCTAAGAATCCTTTACTTCATGCTAGAACCAGGCACATTGAATTGAACTATCATTTTCTAAGGGAAAGAGTTCAAGAAAAATAGATCAAGATGGAATATGTGAAGGGTAAAGATTAGATAGTTGATATATTTACTAAGCCCTTACCAAAGACTACCTTTGAGTTTCTTAGAGGTAAACTAGGGGTTAGACCCCTACACTGGAAAAACTAGAATGATGGAGATGCATCAATCCTGTAGATCTAATGTTTATTCTTCATAAAGGATTGATAAGGTGCAAGCTACTCTGTAGGGGGAGAAACTCAGATATAATGTTCTGATTTGGTTAGTAGAGAGATAATAATGACAGAAGGTGCAGTAAAGAAGATCGGTGATTCACATACACCTTTGGCATTCCTATCAAAGGGGGAGAAGAAAATGATCATATTTGGGAGAAGAACAAGATCAAATTTGAGAGAAGAAAAGGATCAGAGAAGTTGGAGAAGACAAAAGAAGGAGACCGATAGATGATATGATACCGACAACAAGTAGTAGTGATGGTATTGCAATCTGATTAGTATATCTGATTGGTGTTGCCATCAATGCCAAAGGGGGATATTGTTGGCATGATTAACATAATTGATGTAGATGAGGTGATCCAGTGAAAGGCTGATGACTCAACTGAAAGAGGATAGAAGACTATTTGTGATGAAGAGATGGGGATTTTGTGACTAGATGACTTGATCAGTTATTTGTGTTGTCATTGATGGAAACTGATGTTAAATGAGGTTAACTGATGTTTTCTAATGTTTGGTTTGTCATCTAAGGGATTTAGTCTACCAGAGATAGGGCTTACCAACAATATACAAAAGATTGTGAAATAGGACTTTAAGCGGTAAATGCAGAGACATTTTACTTGAAGTAGATGATTGGTGATTTGTGGTTTGGAATGTAAGATTTTATCATGGTAATGAGTATCTGACTGGAACCACATCTTATGATGACTATCAGAAGGCATGTTTCTAATTTTTGATGAAGTTTTGCGAGGGTTTAACAAGGGTTTTAGAGCTGGTGAAGAAATCATAAAACCGTTAATGATTTTTGGTATGGGATTGATCAACATCAAGTTCATGTCTTGATGATAACATGGCACAAACCATGTGAAATGTTAAAAATATGTTTTGGCGTGTTTGGAGAGAGAATTTCTTGGGAGTGAGCAAAGTGCTTAGTGGAGTGAGCTAAGGGTTTGACTTTGTACAAGATCAACTTTTTGTAATGACTTATGTTCACTCAATGACTGATATTGATTTGTAATTGATTGTAGTGATCCTTATGATGATTTGGAAACAACTGTAAATATCTGTGATGATCTATGATGTAATTTAGGGTTTAGTGGCTGACCTAGTGGAAAGCATTATTTATGTTGGCTTACTTGATGTTCATTGTGTCGGTGATCTTAGAGAAGAGCATGAAGCCGTACTTAAGAAGAGTGATATTTGCCCGAGAGTTGCAAATAGTGAAGCTTAACTGGATCTAATTTAGCAAGATGAGAAGTGCAAGTAACATATCACTTTTTCATTGTTGTTCTCTAACAATTACAAGAGATTAAATCCCTTAACCGGGTAGGTTCCTGACAACCCTTTATCTTGTAAATCCCCTATTAGGGTAGCTCTCAAATAGATTGGTAAATCCTCTCACGAGGTTGATCCTAGTAGTTCATTAAGCTCCTAACTAGGCTGCACATCTAGATCCCTTAACTGGGTGACTCCTAACATGGTCTGCTCCTAACAAGGCATATTTTAAGCTCCTAATAGGAGGTACTCCAAAAGAGTACAAATATTTGTGGGTACTAATTGCCATCGTGGTTTTTCCTTATTTGGGTTTCCATGTCAAAAATATGGTGTTCATGTGTGGATTGATTTTCATGTGATGTTATTGATTGTCTTTAGTTTATTCATTATTTCTGAATACACGGGTTTTAGCAATTTATCAGAGATTTATCAATGATTACCGATACTATTTAATGAATTGACATATGTGGTAAATGAAGTTTGATTTGGGTTTAAAGTTTGAAATTGGTATTAATACTGAAAATACTGATTCACACCCCCTCTCATTATTAACTAGATCCTCATAGGATTAACACCCCCCCTTTGAGTGACACATTGTGTTCTACACTTGATATTAGAGCCTTAGAATCCCTGTTGGTCAAAGATTTATCTAGCTTGGATAGATCTTGGTCTAAAGACCACAATTGCAAGAAATGAGTCCTCCTCCTCCAAATCCCCCATGTTTGATGGAACCAACTATTCCTTTTGAAGCAGAAGAATGGAAACCTATCTATCCTCACTAGGTTTTGATGTTTGGATGTTTGTAAAATATGGGTATATTGTGTTGGAAAATGTACTCTCCAATGAGAAAATGTAGGTGATTGAATGTATTGTCATTGATGGAAACCTTGCAATCCTATGATACCGGCAGGCACTGGCACCGGCAGACTCAACACCAGCACCCAGATCACCAGCACCAAAAAGATTGATCACTGACACCATGGCCGACAGGAATTTTGTTTAAATGTATTTTGTATTTAAATTGTAAAATATTTTGTAAACCGAGTTGGCGGATTGTAATATGACTCATATAAGTATGAGATCATTGTAGATCATTTAGTGTGTGATAGATGGAAATATTAATGGAGACCTTATGTGCGAATTGTAAGGCAGATATTGGATAAGGGTTTATGTATATTGCAGAGCTTAAACCAATATTGAATCTAGCATAGTAGATGCTAATCTGAAGCAGTACAAGACATTGGGTTTGTATAATCCATTTTTGTAATTCAATGAGACTTCTTTTGTAACTGAGCAGTGAGCTCTAGGCACTTGGCCTTCCTGCATGTGTAAGCCCCTATTGTAAATAGTAATATTCCCTTATTGGCCAGTAAGCGAATATTGTGGGTCACAAATCCCACTGAGGTTTTTCCCACACTAGGTTTCCTCATTAAAAATATTGTGTTAGGGTGTGTCTCTTATGTTGTGGTTATTGCTCTTATTTACTGCATTATTTTTTCTTTACCAGTACACAGTTTTGATATGCTTTTCATGTTATAATTCAATTAAATTCTTATACCAGTCAGATACTGATTCACACCCCCTCTTAGTATCTTTGGGAATCCTAACAATTGGTATCAAAGCCTGGTCCTCTATTTTCAAAAGCCTAACAGATTGAGGAAGATCTTGATACTGGTAGAGATGAAAAACTTTAGAAAGCAATTGGAAACAACTCTTTCAGACTAAGATGTAGAAAAAGTGAAGAATATCAAACTTGAAGATGATCTGAAGGCTTCATAGGATATTATTCAAGGACTTCAAGAAAATTTCACTATAACAAGGAATAAGAGAAGAGAACTTTGTGAAAAGATGAAAAATGATGAAGATAAAAAAGAAACTCTTAATGATCTGGTAAACAAACCGAGACAAGAAAATAGTACAATGAAGAATGAGATGCAAGATATGACTATGAGATTTTGTAAAGAAACTGAAAATCAGAAGAAGAATGAAGAGGACTTGGTTAGAAGACTGAATGATGTTGGAAATGAAAACATAAGACTTAGTCATGAAAATGATATGTTAAAGATAGATTTGATGCATACACAAAATGACAGAACTGAATTCATGAGACAAAAAGGAATCTTGGAGAGTGAAATAGCAACTACAAATCAACACAAGGAAAAAATCAAGAAAAGTTCAGAAGAACTTGATAACATGCTAAAGAATTAGAAACCAAATGGTGATGTAAATGGCCTTGGCTTTGAAGTTGGTGAAAGCTCCGGTATTGCAAACAATCATGATCATAGAAAACCGATAAGACAACCTAATTATTACAAATTTAATGGAAAATGCTTTAACTGTAACAAGTATGGTCATAGAGCAAATCAGTGTAGATCTAGAAATTATCAGAACACTAATGCACCCACCAGTAAATGTTCTAAATGCAACAAAGTTGGTCACAATTCAGAAAATTGCAGAATGAACGTAAGATGTTATGTTTGTGGAAAATTTGGAAATCTATCTAATCAATGCAGAACACAAACCAGAATAGGATATGGGAAAGCTATTAAAAAAAAACAATGTGACTTGTTATTCTTGTAACAAAATTGGACATATTGCAAAATTTTGTAGAAGCAAGACATCACCGACAAATAACAAAGGACCCAGCTTGAAAGGTAAAGAAAAGGTTGAAGAGGTAAAGGAAGAATTCTCAAAACAATGGATCAGAAAGTCAGATCAGAATGTTGATGGGAATACTCCTCCACCAACAGAATAGAGTAACACTCCACCGACAGGAGACTCTTTGTACTACTCCTACTTGTTTGAACTCATTAGACTCATATTTTATTATTATTTGTTTTTAGTGGATACATTACCATGATATGTTATTCAGATTTGTATGACATTATGCTTTATCTAGAGATGAGATGTATAATTTATTTGCAGTATTTCAGTATTTGTGATTTATGGCATTTTATGGATTATTGCTATGTACTGACATTTTACTTTATCTATGCAATGTGTAATTATATGTTGTGTGTTTGTGAGTGTATTGGATGCAAGGGGATGATTTTCCTTCAATCATTTCGGTGAGACAGGGAACGTCGCGATTCTCCTTCATCGGTATGTATGCCATTTTTCTATATTGTATATATGTGCATGTGTGGTTCGGTGATGCAGATTATTGTAGGTACAAGTACCGGGTAGGTACGGGCTATCATCTCCACTTGGCTTCATAGGTCTTAGCGTGCCTTATATTTTCCGATGGAAGTGGAGGAGATAGTAGTTGACCCTATTTTACTTAGTTACACTCATGTGAGTGTCGTCAATTGGTCATCTTGCTAGTTTGTTTGGCCTTTGTATTTTGTCGTTTGATCTTTGTATGGGTAATTTCTTGAGTTTTGTTTAATTTGAGTGTTTTAGTGGATTTAATTAATTAATTAATTAAGTTTATGGAATTATCTCATAGTTGTATTGTCTATGCATTGAGATTATAAATTTAGTTAATTAAAAGAAATTATTAAATTAAGTTGCAAGCTGCATGATATTAGAAATATATTTTTATTTAAATGGAAAAATAAATTAGATTAATTGTAATTATTATTTTGTATAATTATACTTAAATAAATGAATAAAAGAATTAATTAGAATTAAAATATTGTTTTAATTCTTTATTTAGAAAATTAATTAATTTGCATGAGAAAAGAAAAGAAAGAATAATGATTTTTAATTATTGCATGTTAGCTTATCTTTTGTTATAAATTTAGAAAAGAAAAGAAAATTACTATTATTCTAAATTTAGGTTTTTTGAGAAAAAGCTATTGAACCTAGAATTTTAGTTTAAATAGGGGAATAAGTCTTTATTTTAGAGAGACAGGAAACAAGTTAGGAATTTAGGTGAAGAAATTTATTGGAAGCTTATTGAAAAGATTAGGGCTCTTCTACAAATTTCTTCTAGGAAAGCTATACCAGGTTGGATGGCTTCTTTGATTTTGGGTTATTAGAAAATGTTTCTATTTTTCTCTGAATGATGTGTGTGTAAATTATTGTCAATTCCAAAACCCTCTTCTGGTTAATTCATGTTTTGATTTAAAATTCATGCCCGATGATTATTTCTAGTTTGTGGGAAAAATGTAATTTTGGGAAAATTAGGAAAAAATGTTATATAAAATTTAGCAAGGTTTCATGATGCTTGGAGAATTGAAAGATTTGTAAGAAAGGGTATTTACCTAAGAAATTATCTTTTCTCATTTGATTTGGTTTTAAGTTTTGGCTATGGCAATTTTGTTTATGGAATCTCTGTGGAATGGTTTATTAGCTTAAGAAAATTTAATTATACCTTATATTTATTTGGGTTAATTAACTCTTGGAAAAATAATTTAAGAAAATATATATATATATATATATATATATATATATATTGTGAAGGATTAAAATGAAATTATTAGAAAAGGATTGTTTTTATTGAAATTACTGTAAAAAGGTTTTATTTAAAAAATATATATATATAATAAAAAAAAAATTAAAAAAATTAAAAAAAAAATTTAATTTAATTTTTTTTAACATTTTAATGGTAGTTAGGTAGGGAGCTACCTACGGTAGCATCTACTACTGGCGGTAGTACGTAGTACTACTGATGACAATAGTGCTACCGGACGGTAGCACCTGCGTAGAGGATGTTAGCTTTTTGCAATTACTCTTGAGGAATTGGATGAGTCAGAGAGGCGAGAAATCACTCTTGATAGTCACCCTATCCTTAGAGAGTATTATGGCGTGTTTCCATTGGATATTCCTAGCATGCCTCCGAAGCGAGACATAGACTTTCATGTTGATTTGGTTCCTGGTGCAAAAGCTATTTCGAGAGCTCCATATCAGATGACTACTTAGGAGTTGAGTGAATTGAAGTTGCAAATAGAAGAATTATTGGCCAAGGGATTCATTCATCCTAGTGTTTCCCCTTGGGGTGCACCTATTATCTTTGTTAAGAAGAAAGATGATTCTCTTCGGTTATGCATTGATTACCGACAGCTGAATAAGGTAACCATCCCAAATAGATATCCATTGCCTTGTATAGATGACCTTTTTGATCAAGTTAAGGGAGCGAAGGTGTTCTCTAAGATTGAATTGAAGTCTGGATATGATCAGTTGCGCATTCAGGATGTAGACATTCATCAAAAAGCATTTCATACTTGTTATGGTCACTATGAGTTCATAGTGGTGCCATTCGGGTTGTCGAATGCGCCTTCAGTTTTAATGAGCTTAATGAATGGGGTTTTTCACACCAAACTTGATTATTTTGTCATTGTATTATTGGATGACATTCTGAATTATTCTAGATCTATAGAGGAGCATGAGGGTCACTTACGTCAATTTTTGCAGTGCCTGAGGGAGAATCAACTTTATGCCAATTTGGCAAAGTGTGACTTCTTCCAGACTAAGGTGAACTATCTTGGTCATGTGGTTTCGGGAGAAGGTATATCCATGGATCCTTCAAAGATCCAAGCCATTGTTGATTTTCCAACATCAACCAACATTTTAGAAGTTAGGAGTTTTATGGGTTTGGTCGGATATTACCGTTGCTTTGTTGAAGGCTTTTTCTGGATAGGACACCCGATTACTTCTCTTCAGAGAAAAGGGAAGAAGTTTGTTTGGTCAAAACAGTGTGAAGCAACTTTTAGAACCTTGAAGAAACTCCTTGTCAGTGCTCTGATTTTGGCAGTTTCTGATCCATCTAGAGATTTTATGGTATGCACAGATGCCTCTTTGGAAGGTATAGGTGCAGTACTTATGCAGGATGGACGTGTGGTTGCTTATGAGTCTCACAAACTCAAGAACCATGAGTTGAACTATCCAGTTCATGATTTAGAGTTGGCAGCTATATTTCATGCTTTGGTTAGATAGTGGCATTTCCTGTTAGGACATCGGTTTGACCTACATAGTGATCACCGCACTTTGTAGTATATATTCACATAGCCAAATTTGAATGCTCAACAACGGAGATGGATGGAAATATTTTGCAAATATGATATTGAGGTTCATTATATTTAGGGGAAAGAGAACGTAGTGGCATATGCTTTGAGTCGTAGGCGGCATGAAGTTTTAGCATTGTCCCTTGGAGTAGACTTGAGAGAAAGGATTCTTGGAGTTTCTCCTCAGGATACTTGGTATCAGGATGTTAGAGCAGTGATAGAGTCCGGAATGCCTTTAGAGGGTAGATTCTCTGGATATAACCTTGAGGTAGATGGACTTCATCATCACCATGGATAGATCTATGTACCTCCTTTGGAGGGTCTTCGTGTTTTGATCATGACTGAGGCCCATCGTGCACCTTATTCGGTACATCCAGGTGTCAAGAAGATGCACGCAGATCTTAGACAAATTTATCATTAGGCGGGTATGAAACGTGACATTGCTGGTTTTGTGTCGAAGTGTTTAGAGTGTCAACGACTGAAGGCAGAGCATCAGCACCAAGCAAGGCTTTTACAACTTAATCTAGTACCAGATTGGAAATGGGATATCATTTCCATGGATTTCATTGTTGGTCTGCCTATCTCTTCACGTCATCATGATGCCATCATGGTCATAGTTGACAAATTGACTAAGGTTGCTCATTTTGTTCCTATTAGAGCTTCCTACATAGCAATGGTGGTGGCACGAGTCTTTTTGGAAGATGTAGTGCGATTACATGGGATTCCAAGGCAGATCATATCTGATAGAGATCTTGTCTTTACCTTAGCATTGTGGACCTCACTTCAGCATGCTTTGGGGACTCAGTTGAATTTTTGTTAAGCTTATCATCCAGAGAGAGATGGTCAGATAGAGAGAGTGAATCAGGTTTTTGAAGACATGCTTTACATGCATGTTATGGACTAGCAGTCACGCTAGGAGGATTATATCTATCTAGAGGAGTTTTCTTATAACAATGGATATCATAGCTCCATAGGTATGTCCCCCTTTCAAGCATTGTATGGTCGTCCTTGCCACACTCCTTTGAGTTGGGATCGGTTAGAGGATAGGGTGCTTATAGGACCAGATATTCTTCAAGAGATGGAGCAGCAGGTAGATAGGATTCGTGAGCATTTAGTAGCGGCATAAGATAGATAGAAAAAGTATGCATATGCTCATAGGATAGATCGTCAGTTTTCCGTTGGTGACTATGTGTTCTTGAGAGTGCGTCCGTGGAAGAGTCCGATCCATTATGGAAAGGGTTATAAGTTGGCACCTCAGTTTGTTGGACCTTTTGAGATCCTTGAGAGGATAGGACCCATTGCTTACCGTATAGCCTTGCCACCGAGTCTATCCTGCATCCACGATGTCTTTCATGTTTTAGTTCTTTGACCTTATCATCTAGATGTGACACATGTTCTTGATTGGAACTCTTTGTAGGTCAAGGACAGACAACTTTCCATGGAGCCTGTATGCATTCTTTAGCATCGGGATTTGATCCTCAGGGTCATACCATCGACCAGGTAAGGGTCCTATGGGACCCAAATGATGAGACCTTGGTGACTTGGAAGGATGCAGCGAAGATGAGAGAGCTGTATTCTTATTTATTTTAGGCTTCCAGGAATAAGCCTAGTTTTGGGGGGGAGAATGTAGTACCCCTACTTGTTTGAACTCATTAGACTCATATTTTATTATTGTTTGTTTTCAGTGGATACATTACCATGATATGTTATTCAAATTTGTATGACATTATGCTTTATCTGGAGATGAGATGTATAATTTATTTGCAGTATTTCAGTATTTGTGATTTATGGCATTTTATGGGTTATTGCTATGTACTGACATTTTACTTTATCTATACAATGTGTAATTATATGTTGTGTGTTTGCGAGTGTATTGGATGCAAGGGGACGATTTTTCTTCACTCATTTTGGTGACACAGGGAACATCGCGATTCTCCTTCATCGGTGTGTATGTCGTGTTTTCTATATTGTATATATATGCTTGTGTGGTTCAGTGATGTAGATTATTGCAGGTACAAGTACTGGGTAGGTACGACGTATCATATCCACCTGGCTTCACAGGTCTGAGCGTGCCTTATATTTTCTGATGGAAGTGGAGGAGATAGTAGTTGACCCTATTTTACATAGTTACACTCGTGTGAGTGTCGTCAGTTGGTCGTCTTGTTAGTTTGTTCGGCCTTCGTATTTTGTCATTTGATCTTTGTATGGGTAATTGCTTGAGTTTTATTTAATTTGAGTGTTTTAGTGGATTTAATTAATTAATTAATTAAGTTTATGGAATTATCTCATAGTTGTATTGTTTATGCATTGAGATTATAAATTTAGTTAATTAAAAGAAATTATTAAATTAATTTGCAAGCTACATGATATTAGAAATATATTTTTATTTAAATGGAAAAATAAATTAGATTAATTATAATTATTATTTCCTGGAATTATAATTAAATAAATGAATAAAAGAATTAATTAGAATTAAAATATTGTTTTAATTCTTTATTTAGAAAATTAATTAATTTGCATGAGAAAGAAAAAAAAGAATAATGATTTTTAATTATTGCATGTTAGCTTATCTTTTGTTATAAATTTAGAAAATAAAATAAAATTACTATTATTCTAAATTTAGGTCTTTTGAGAAAAAGCTATTGAACCTAGAATTTTAGTTTAAATAGGGGAATAGGTCTTTATTTTAGAGAGACAGGAAACAGGTCAGGAATTTAGGTGAAGAAATTTATTGGAAGCTTATTGAAAAGATTAGGGCTATTCTACAGATTTCTTCCAGGAATACTATACCAGGTTGGATGGCTTCTTTGATTTTGGGTTATTAGAAAATGTTTCTATTTTTCTCTGAATGATGTGTGTGTAAATTATTGTCAATTCCAAAACCCTCTTATGGTTAATTTAGGTTTTGATTTAAAATTCATGCCTGATGATTATTTCTAGTTTGTGGGAAAAATGTAATTTTGGGAAAATTAGGAAAAAATATTATAGAAAATTTAGCAAGGTTTCATGATGCTTGGAGAATTGAAAGATTTGTAAGAAAGGGTATTTACTTGAGAAATTATCTTCTCTCGTTTGATTTTGTTTTAAGTTTTGGCTATGGCAGTTTTGTTTATGGAATCTCTGCAAAATGGTTTATTACCTTAAGAAAATTTAATTATACCTTATATTTATTTGGGTTAGTTAAATCTTGGAAAAATAATTTAAGAAAATATATATATATATTGTGAAGGATTAAAATGAAATTATTGGAAAAGGATTGTTTTTTTTGAAATTACTATAAAAAGGTTTTATTTAAAAAAAAAATGTATAATAAAATAAATAAATAAATGAATAAAATTAAATTTAAATTTAAAAAAAAATTTCATTTTAATAGTAGTTAGGTAGGGAGCTAGCTACGGTAGTATCTGCTACCGGCGGTAGTACGTAGTACTTCTGACGGTAACAGTGCTACTAGATGGTAGTGCTTGCTACCTATGGTAGCAGTGTTACCGGACGGTAGCGCCTGCTACCTACGGTAATAGTGCTACCGGACGGTAGTACTTGTTACCGTGAGGTGGCATGGGCTATCGTGCACGGTGGCAGGGGGTTTAATGCACCTTTTTAAATCGTGCGTACAGTCCTAAAATAGTGTTTTCGATATCCATGTAGGGTTTTTTTTTACAAATTGTTATTTTATTAAATTGACTTTTTAAATATATATGTATATATACAATTATATATGTTAATTTTATGAAGTTTGGTATTATTTTTATAATACTGCGGAAATTAAATTTTGAAGTGATAAGCATATATTCTGTAATATAATTAAAAGTAAATTATATATATGTAACCATTTAAATATGTTATATGAATATAATTTAATCTATAGTTACAATTATATTTTATGAATATAATTAAATTATAGTTTGGGTGTTTTTAGATAAGCTTGTAAAGTCTAGATTTAGATTTATGCTTGAGAACATTAGGAGATTAATTCATATGTAACTTTATTGGGCAAATGACAAGATGGATTTATTTGTATTAAATAGTTGTATTTTCTTATTATCTGGAAAATCTTTATTTGGAAATAATTTATGCTTTGGCTGTTTTAAGAAAAGATTGCCTGTATTAGGATCTTGTGTAATGGTGTTCTCAGTCAAGTTTAATTTCATTGCAATTTTGGTTGAATTGTCATTGTGTCCTATGTTACTATTTTCTCCTTGGTCATGTGTTGTTGTATAACCTTATTGATGTGAGCCATTGTGTGTGTTTGTCCAAATGGTCAATCTTGGGTTAGTGATTATGTATCCTTCACTAGTGCTTTGTCAGGATTATTTATGGTTGTCTATTGTTAGTGTCCTATGAGAGAGAGTGACTTTCGAGCGGGGGTCGTGCCTGAAGTGGATGATAGGATAACCCATCGAAAGTCAGTTAAAAAGTGATAACCTAATAATATATTGGGGGGGGGAATATTAATTAAGATAATGTACCTTGTGCATAAGTGTAGTGCTTGTACAAGGCTCATAATGTTACGAGAAGGCCTGGAATGGCAAACTTACCACCTTGTCTTCACAAAAGGATTGGTAGGGTCCGCATGAGACCTAGTTGGAAGTGGAGGCTCGGGAGAGGTTACCAGGAGAAACCTAGGATGGGGGCTAGGACCTATGGAGGGTGTAGGATGGTATCCACCATAAGACATGCGATGACACTCTCTCCTTAGAGTCACTTGTGTTTTGTGAGTTGAGTCACATGGATGTTTGCGGAGTCTTGTAGTCCTTTTGTACTTGTCTTACTTTGCTTGTTTGAGGGTTTTCTACTATCTCCTAGCATGGTGGGGTGGTTCCATTTCGGGATCACATGGTCGGGTGGTAGTGCCACTTCCCATCGGATGTTCTGGATTGTATCTTCAGGTGAGGAAAGGCTTTGCTGGTGTTTCTTGGTTCGTGGTTTATGTACCAACTCTTGTTTGAGATCATTGTTCAGTTGAGACCTTGTGGTCACTGTATCAGACTTTTATGTAACCTTGATATTGTAACTTTGTAATCTGTGGCATTATTGGAAGCCATGTATTTGGGGATATTGTAATAGTATGTTAGTGGAATGTATGCTATTTCAGTTGCTTTGATCTTATGTTAAATTGTTTTATGGAATTTGGATAAATTGGAATACTTTCATTTCTTCATTATGGAATTTAGATGTATGTTTAGTTTTAAACTTAAGCATTTAATTTATCTAATTAAATGGACAATTGGATTTACTATGGTGTTAATATAGTCTACGAATTAATCTTCGTTGGTAACCCTTAGGAAATCATATATTAGACTTCTGTTGTGTTATTAAACATGCAATGGTTGTAGCTAATGCACTTAGTCTTTAAAAAGAATAAATTATTTCACCCTTTAGTTTCCTAGTTGTGTTGTTTTTCCTTTAGGGTTCCTAGCGGGGCATTACACTCTTCATCTAACTGAAGGAAAATCCTTTGTGGATTTAGCAACAAACTAAAAAACATGCTAATATACCCTCAGTTGATGGTGAGAAGTTGAATTACTTCTTTACCGACAGATGAGTTAAGTTGTGACTTAATGGACAAGCATTAAATGTTGTAGTTGGAGAAAATAACATTATAAAATAAGTGTTTTGGCTCCTTTTTCATTCACTGAGCATTCAAATCTTCGAGAGCATGAAAAATCCTGAGCGAAGGCATCTTTAGCAAAAAAGTGAAGCAGTTCATCCAAGCACTCATCCTTAAGGAAGATTGAGGTATTTATAACTATGGCTTCCTCATCCACTCCTCAATTTATTGCAAACCCTACTGTGATTGAAGTTATCAAGTGCCCTAGACTCGTATTCAAACTTGTTCCCGAAATAGCGAAGAAAGATGATACCCTAGGTGCATTCTCTCAAATTCCTAAAGGAGTAGTTTATGCAGAAGATCCCAGGATATACATACATTGTCATATAGAGGAATTAGGAGATGATGAAATCAAGAATATGTATCAAACTATTTTATGTGATGAATCTAGAAATATGAAACTGGAACATAAGATAGTGGAAACCCTAGGTTTTACTGAAATCCTTAGTATCCTGGATTTTCCCAAGGATGTTATAAGGATTGTGCTAAGCAGAGTTCATGGACAATTCTTTTGGTTGGATTCCATCCATAAGATCACCAAAGAAGTAGTTAAGGCAGTAACAAGGTTACCTTCCACCGGTAGCAAGCCTGACATAACTAAAAAGGTCTCTAATGACACAGTAATGGACCTAACCAGTGCAACATTTGACAAGAGATCAATTAGAGTCAATGATGTAAAGGACATAAATGTTAGATTTGTCAGTATGATCCTTGGCTATAAAACCACACATGCAAATAGGTTAAACTCAGTATCTAGCTTGTGTATTAAAAGTGCTTATGACTTAGTGAACAACAATGCTAAGATTGACATCTATGAATGGCTTAAAGATGAATTGATAGACAATTTGAAGAAAATCAAAGGAGACAAGAAAGGAACTTTTAGATTTAGAAATTTGCTTGTATCTTTGATGTTGTACATTACTAAGGAAGTACCTGGTATTAGTAGAAAAGACTTTGGCTTTGATATACCAGTAGGAAAGCAACTATTGGATACATTAAACAACATGGGAGAAAACAAAGAGAAAAATATAAATGAACATTTTCAAGCAGTAAAGGCTCGAATGAAGACAAGAATTAGGTTGTCTCAGGAAATTGTAGATAAATATCAAAAGGAAATATGTTTTGTAATCAAGAAAGATGAAATCTGGATGGAGGCAGTTGTCCCTAGGACTATCTGGGTAACTGAAATGGGATATGAAATAGATGATAACATCATTGAAACTTATGCAAAAGCCCTCCTTGAAGCACCAAAGGAACCTCTGAGAAAGTATTTGGAAATGCAGAAACAATTGAAAGTGGTATTCAGTCACAAAAGAGAGTTAAGAAAGTTGAACAAATAGTATGGAATGAAACTAGACAAGCTAAAGCAATTCAAAAAGATGTATTGAAGCAAACTGGTATTAAGAAAAGTGAGTTGGAAGGACTTCAACCGAAAACTCATCTTTCACTGATTCCAACTTCTTCTGAAAGTGATATACTAGCAGTATTCAAAAGGGTAGAAAGGAAAAGAAAACCCTCACCGACACCCTCACCTACACCTAGAAGAACAAGACAAAAACAACAGGCAATGAGGCCTCCAGTTAAGAAGTTAACTCCAAAGAAGAAGAAGGTAAAATAGGGTATTGCTCCACTGGAAAAACTTTTAAGTGAAATAATAGAGGATGGAAAGTTGAAAAACATTAGAAAACTATATATAACACACTTTCCACTGATGATCAAGAAAGCATAGAAAATAGTGTAATTTTACACTTGGACATATACAAGAAATTTTTGATGGAAATTGTTGATGAAATAACCACTGATCTATACAGAAGACTAGAAGCTAGAAGGGTAGCTATTGTTGAGCTAGATAAAATGATAAAAACAGAAAAATTGCTTGTAGTTCACCTAGTGAACTCCATTGAAGAAATAAATCAACTATTCAGTGAAGCCAACCAGACAGTATTTTCAACTGGTCACCGGCATGTTGCACTTATGGTAGGAAGAATGAATGAAATTTCTGAAGAGACTGTGGATCAATGGGACATATTCTTTGTTGAAAAGGAGAAACAGGAAGAACTTAAAATACCTAAGACTATTAGAGTCTATCAAAAGGACAGGGATAAGGGGAAAGGTATGGAAGGTGGACCTCCGAACCTAAAAAATAACTGATAAGTTACCCCCACCTCTTTTTGATACTCCACTGGTAGAAACTGTTGACAATCAACCAGCTATAGAGAGTATGGAGACTCCTCAAGGGGATACAAATCCCAAGTCTGAAGTTTTGTACACTATGAATTTCAATACACAAGAGGTAAACATTGTGGTGGACAAAGAGACCACTGAGGATAAAAAGAAAGATATGGCTACTGAGCCACCAACTGCAGATGTTGAGGTTGGAGTTAGTGATACTATAGATTTAAGGGTAGAAAAACCTACTCAGATAGAGAAATTGATAGAGGACACCACTAGGAAACCATTAGAAGTACTGGTAGATAAAACTGATAAACAATCAGAGAAATCTGCAATGGACAGTGCAGAGGTGAATATAGAGAAGCTGGCAGTGCATACTGAGACTTCATCTGAAAAATCGGCAGTAGAGAGCATAGACAAACCCTCTAAGGCACATGCTGAGAAACAGGAACAAAAACATGCTGAGGTATAGGTTCAAATAGAGACAGTGCCACTGGCAACAACTGAAAATCCTAAACCTTTTCTAGTAGAAATGCAAACACAAACTGAACTACCAGAGGTCGAAACAAGAAAAGTTATTACAACAACCGATAGAATGAAAATTGTCAAAATAGCTGGGTAGACATCTGGTACTTCAATGACAGAGTTCAGATCAACAAACGTGACAGAGGTATTATTAGATTCTATTAAGAAGATCACTGAGTGCAATGCACAAGCCTATAAGGCTATTGATGACACAATTCCTATTCTTAAATTGATAGCACCCAAGTGTATTGTGGGAAGTAAAGATTCTTTAGGTCAACTAGACACATTGTCTAAATACATCACCGGTAACATTTTAACAGTTGATCAGATAAATGAGGACACATTCAAAGAGAGAATGAATAAGGAGAAAGACAAATTCTTTGAGGAAATAGTGAAGAAGAATAAGGAGAAAATGGAAACCTTATTACCGGCACTAGGAGAAACAATTTTGGATTTCAAGAAATTGTATAGAGATACCTGTAAAACTAGTATTTTGTTGGGAAAAATGGTGTCTCAACCTTGCATTTATGCGAGGTTACTATTTATAGTAAGTTTTTATTTGAGCACGAAATGGTGCGAAACTCTCCCTGAAGCTTTTGGTTGGCTAGATAAGCATTCCGGTAAAGTTGCATCGCAAGGTCACAGCTAGTTTTGAAGATATTAAAGTTTTCGTCTTGGAGGGGTGCAATAAAATGTTTAAACTTAATTTTGGGGACTTTAGAGGCTCCAAAATTCCCCGAAAAGTTGCCATAACTGGCGAAGCAGGTTACGAGGTGATAGAGCACTTCGCGAGCTTTCTAGCGCTTCAAACGGTTCGTCAATCGGACACCCGGTTCTCAAGTTATGGCCTCCGGAAGTTTGTACTCCTGAAATAGGAAAAATAATTTGTATCGAATACATAAATGAGTTGTAAAAGGGAGTGACACGTGTTGATGTGTGCTTTAACATGTCATAGGGCATCTAGAAGGGAGATAAGGTCGGCTACACCTTATTGGGTGGTTTTAGCCCATGGTTTTGTAATACCGTTTGACGGTTTCTTGTATTGTATCTCTTATTTATGAGGTGTGTGAGATAAAGGTTGTGTGTAAGAGTCTTATGGCTATTGAGTTGCCTCTGAATCTCTGATTAGTGGTACTCCTGCGAAGAGCTTGCTCTGCAAGTATTTTGTAATCTGTTTTTGATTGCTGAATAAAATATTGAGCTACTTTTGGAGGGTGGGGTTTTTCTCTCGAAAGGGTTTTCCCCACGTAAATCATTGTGTTATGGTATGATTGCTATTATATCTATTTCTATTTTCTGTAACTGTTGTAATGATCTGAAAAAGTTTTGCATTACCCTCCTCTCAAGGTTAGTGTAGGAAGTTGTTTCCGCTACTTAACTTCCTTACAAGTGGTATCAGAGCCTGATCACCTTTGGTTTCAATTGTGGGCAGTTGGGTTTTTTGAACTAATCCAGATTTGAGTGGGAGCTTGTGCAGAAGACATTTTTTGATCTTGTTGCAGGAATATTCAGATGGCGAGTTCGTCAGGGAGAATAGAGGTGGAGAAATTTAATGGAAGTAATTTTGAGATGTGGAAGCTGAAGATGGAAGATCTGCTAATAGATCGAGATCTTTGGGATGCTATTGATGCGAATGTCCAAAGGCCCTCAGATCCTACTGCGGCAGCTCAGTATGATGTTATGGACCAAAAAGCCAAGGGTCTAATCAGACTGTGCCTGGCAGACTCTGTTCTAATCAATGTCCATGAAGAGAACTCTGCAAAGAAGCTATGGACTAAGCTTGGTGAGATGTATCAAGTGAAATCTTTATTAAATCAAATTTTCTTAAGAAAGAAATTGTATTCCTTGAAGATGGAAGAGGGTGGACGAATTGCAGACCACCTAGAAGCATTCAATATGATTGTGGCTCAATTAGTATCCGTCGGTGTTAAGATGGACGAGGAGGAGAAATGTTAGATCTTTCTTTGTTCTTTGCCTGATTCATGGGATTCTCTTGTTATGGCTATCGGTAGTACTTCTGTTGTTTTGAAATCTGAAGACGTGGTGGGTGCCCTACTCGATGAAGAGATGCGAAGGAAGGTATCCATCAGTTCAAAGGAAGCCCTAACCATTCGTGGAAGACCTAAGGAGAAAGGCAAGAAGAATGAGAAGCGCGGCAAGTCCAAATCCAAAGGGAGATCGAAATCTCCTGGAAAGTCCAAAGTCATTTGCTGGAATTGCGGTAAACCGGGTCACATCCGTAAGGACTGCAAAGAAGAAAAGAAGAAGAAAAAGAAAAAGTTCGATTCTGATTCTGAGTCTGACAAGGAAGATGGCGATGCATTTATTGCGGCTTTGGCGACTCATGCAGGTAATGATGCCTGGCTAATTGACTCAGGTGCATCTTTTCATATGACTTCCAATAGAGATTGGTTTTCTGAATATGAAGGATTTAATGGAGGTAAGGTGTACTTGGGTGATGATTCACATCTAGACATTGTTGGTCGAGGTAAAGTTAGAATCAGGTTTTCTGATGGTAGAATAAAAAGGATTAATGGTGTGTTGCATATCCCTGGATTAAAACGAAACTTGTTATCTGTGAGCAAACTGATAGATGCGGGTGTGCAGGTAGTCTTTTTTGAAGCAGGATGTAAGATAATTAAGGGTGCTATGGTAGTTGCTAGAGGTGTCAGGTTTGGCACTTTGTATAAGCTTGAAGCATACACTGTTGAGTGTAATAGCACTTCTGTAAAAAGCAAATCTGCGGATACTTCACTGGAAGATTTGAAGGTTTCACCTTCAGCAGATGGAAATGGTTTTTGGGTACCTAAGGGTGCTCTTTCGTCTGAAGCAAAGTTACCTGTAGAGAAGACTATGTTATGGCACCAGAGACTTGGCCACATTGGAGAAAAGGGTCTAAGGACCTTGAAAAATGAAAACCTTGTTGAAGGTTTGAATGACTGTAACCTTGACTTTGATTTCTGTGAGCATTGCATTTATGGAAAACAAAACCGCGTTCAGTTTTACTCGAGTTTCTCATAAAACTTGTGGTGTTTTGGATCTTATCCATTCTGATGTGTTTGGTCCAGTAGATGTCTCTTCGATTGGAAAATCCACATATTATGTTTCATTTATTGATGATTTTAGTAGAAGGACATGGGTTTATTTTCTAAAGAGTAAATCTGAAGTTTTTAGTCATTTTAAAGAATTTAAAGCAATGGTTGAGTTGCAGACTGGAAAGAAAATAAAATGTTTGAGAACTGATAATGGCGGTGAGTTTTGCTCTAATGATTTTGATAGATTCTGTAAAGACTGTGGAATTAACAGGCAGAAGACAACTCCGTATTCTCCACAGCAGAATGGAGTTGCAGAAAGAATGAATAGGACACTGATGGAAAGGGCTAGGAGTATGTTGAGCGGTGCTGGTCTTGAACAAAAGTTTTGGGCTGAAGCTGTTGCCACTGCTTGCTACCTGATTAACAGGTCTCCTACATCAGCTCTTGTTGATAAAATGCCTATGGAAGCATGGTCAGGTCACAAGCCTTCATTGAGACATCTTAGAGTTTTTGGTTGCGAGGCATATGCACATGTGCCAAAGGAGAAGCGAACAAAGTTGGAGAACAAGGCTGTGAAATGTATCTTCATCGGGTATAGTTATGGTGTGAAAGGATACAAGCTTTGGGACCCTGTTGCACAAAAGGTAATTCACAGTAGAAGTGTTATTTTTAGAGAAATTAAGTCTCCTTCTGTTACATTGCAGCCAGAACAGACTAAAAAAGAAGATGTGATTCAACTTCCTTCTACACCTGAAAGAGTTGAATCAAGACCCCTAGATAGGCAAGAATTTGAGGAGAGCTCGTCTAGCTCTAAATCTTCAGAAGAGGAGGAAGAACCTCCAACTCAGCTTGTTCGAAGGTCTACAAGACATAGACAACCACCTGAAAGGTATTCACCTGATGATTGGAGATGTATTTTTGCTCTGAATACTAGTGTGGATGAACCGAAATCTGTAGAAGAGGCATTAGGTATGAATGATGCAGAATCCTGGAAGATTGCTATGGAGGAAGAAATGGCAGCTTTGAAAAAGAATGATACATGGGATCTTGTACCATTGCCTGAAGGACGAAAACCTGTTGGTTGTAAATGGGTGTTCAAGAAAAAGATTGGTTCAGATGGAAGCATTGAGAAGTATAAAGTAAGGTTGGTTGCAAAAGGCTACTCTCAGGTTGAGGGTGTTGATTACGGTGAGATATTTTCTCCTGTTGCAAAAATGACGTCCATTAGATTTTTGCTTTCTATTGCTACTGCTTATGATTTAGAGGTTGAGCAAATGGATGTGAAAACTGCTTTCCTTCATGGTGATTTGGAGGAAGATATTTATATGACACAGCCAGAGCACTATGTGGTGAAAGGCAAAAGTAATTTGGTCTGTAAATTGAAGAAATCTTTGTATGGCCTCAAACAAAGTCCTAGAATGTGGTACCATAAATTTGATACATATGTGTTGAGTTTGGGATTTGAACGTTCTAAATCAGATCACTGTGTTTATTATAAATCTTATGGTGATCATTTCTTATTCATTGCATTGTATGTTGATGATATGTTATTCATTGGTAAAGGGAAAGGTATGATTTCAGAACTGAAGTCTCAGCTCGCTGCTAAATTTGAAATGAAAGATCTTGGTGCAGCAAAGCACATTCTTGGGATGGAAATTAGAAGAGATAGGGTAAACAGAAAGCTATGGCTAGGCCAGAGTAAGTATGTGAATTCAGTGTTACAGAGGTTCAACATGCAGAATTGTAGACCATTGAGTATTCTTTTTACAGTTGGAATGAAACTATCTATTTCAGATTGTCCTACATCCCCATTGGAGATGGAAGACATGAGCAGAGTGCCTTACCAAAGTGTAGTTGGAAGCTTGATGTATGCTATGGTCTGTACTAGACCAAACATTGCCCAAGCAGTGGGAGTACTTTCTAGATATATGTCTAATCCTGGTAGAGTTCATTGGGATGCAGTCAAAAGAGTCTTCAGATATTTGAAGGGTACTTCAGAGTATTCTTTGTGTTATCATGGTAATTCAGTTGGAGACATGACTTCTCTTGATATCCATGGTTATGTGGATTCAGATTGGGCAGGTGATATTGATAGCAGAAGATCCACCAGTGCTTATGTGTTTACTTTGTTTGGTGGTGCAATTAGTTGGATGAGTAAGCGACAGGCTGTGGTTGCTTTATCCACTACTAAAGCAGAGTATATGGCAGCTACTCATGCTTGTAAAGAGGCCATTTGGCTTAAGAGACTGTGTTCGGATATTGGAATAAAACAAGGTTCAGTGACAATTTACTGTGACAGTCAGAGTGCAATTAGCCTAGCTAAGAACCCGACATTTCATGCCCGGACCAAACATATTGATGTTCAGTATCATTTTGTTAGAGATATGGTCGAAGATGGTAGGGTGAAGCTGGTTAAGGTGGACACTTTGATGAATGTTGCAGATGCTTTAACTAAGGCTGTAAGCACAGAGAAGTTCAAATGGTGTTCAGAGTCTATGGGCCTTATGGCCCCTAGCAATTGATTCATTGTGTTGACATTCCCTTCCGCTCATGCAAGGTGTTCGACAAGTGGGAGATTTGTTGGGAAAAATGGTGTCTCAACCTTGCATTTATGTGAGGTTACTATTTATAGTAAGTTTTTATTTGAGCACGAAACGGTGCGAAACTCTCCCTGAAGCTTCTGGTTGGCTAGATAAGCATTCCGGTAAAGTTGCGTCGCAAGGTCACAGCTAGTTTTGAAGATATTAAAGTTTTCGTCTTGGAGGGGTGCAATAAAATATTTAAACTTAATTTTGGGGACTTTAGAGGCTCCGAAATGCCCTGAAAAGTTGCCGTAACCGGCGAAGCGGGTTACGAGGTGATAGAGCACTTCGCGAGCTTTCCGGCGCTTCAAACGGTTCGTCAATCGGACACCTGGTTCTCAAGTTATGGCCTCCGGAAGTTTGTACTCCTGAAATAGGAAAAATAATTTGTATCGAATACATAAATGAGCTGTAAAAGGGAGTGACACGTGTTGATGTGTGCTTTAACATGTCATAGGGCATCTAGAAGGGAGATAAGGTCGGCTACACCTTATTGGGTGGTTTTAGCCCATGGTTTTGTAATACTGTTTGACGGTTTCTTGTATTGTATCTCCTATTTATGAGGTGTGTGAGATAGAGGCTGTGTGTAAGAGTCTTATGGCTATTGAGTTGCCTCTGAATCTCTGATGAGTGGTACTCCTGCGAAGAGCTTGCTCTGCAAGTATTTTGTAATTTGTTTTTGATTGCTGAATAAAATATTGAGCTGCTTTTGGAGGGTGGGGTTTTTCTCCCGAAAGGGTTTTCCCCACGTAAATCATTGTGTTATGGTATGATTGCTATTATATCTATTTCTATTTTCTGTAACTGTTGTAATGATCTGAAAAAGTTCTGCATTACCCTCCTCTCAAGGTTAGTGTAGGAAGTTGTTTCCGCTACTTAACTTCCTTACATATTTTGATAGAGAACATAGATTGAAAGATCAACAAAGCTCAAGAAGACATTAACAATATTGCTGACAATTTAATAGGATAATCAAATTCATTTTTGGAAATTGAAAAGAACATTGTAGATCTTGAAGAGAAAATAGAGAAGTTAGAAAAAGACAAAGAAAAGATAATATTAAGGCAAAGGATTTAAAATGCAAACTAGGTCCTAAACTAGATTACCTCATTTCTTTGAGAAAATAAATTTTTGAGGCTCTGGTTCTCGGACTTAAGACACCAGAAGAGAAAATACACATACTAACCGATACAGTTCAAGGAACAGAAGCAACATTATAGGATAGCAAAATATTTAGCGACAGTCAGAATTTGGTATTGGCAGATCTTTTCCAGATTGTAACCCCTCAGTTACAAGGATCTAGGTAGGAATCACACTCCACTGACAGTGAATGACAACCTTTGTCATTGATGTCAAAGGGGGAGTAGTGGAAATGAGAAAAATGATCAGAACAATGACATCATCAGCTCAGGGGGAGCATACATTTTTGACAACACAGTTTTGGTAAGATATTTTAGCAGATTCTTTTTGGACAACATTTTTGGACACTTTTGGATTTTTCTCATGAGTGTTGCCATCAATGCCGAAGGGGGAGATTGTTGGTAAATGCACACTCCAATGAGAAATTGTAGGTGATTGAAGGTATTTTAATTGATGGCAACCTTGCAATCCTATGATACTAGCAGGCACCGGCACATAGATCACCTGCACCAAAAAGATTGATCACCAGCACCATGGCCGACAGGAATTTTGTTTAAATGTATTTTGTATTTAAATTGTAAAACCTTTTGTAATCCAACTTGGTGGATTGTAATATGACTCATATAAGTATGAGATCACTGTAGATCATTTAGTGTGTGATATATGGAAAGATTAATGAAGACCTAATGTGTGAATTGTAAGGAAGATATTGGATAAGGGTTTATGTATATTGCATAGCTTAAACCGGTATTGAATCTAGCATAGTAGATGTTGATCTAAAGTAGTACAAGATATTGGATTTGTATAATCCATTTTTCTAAGTTAGTGAGACTTCTTTTGTAACTGAGCAGTGAGCTCTAGGCACTTGGCCTTCCTACATGTGCAGTCCCCTATTGTAAACAGTAATATTCCCTTATTGGCCAGTAAGCGAATATTATGGGTCACAAATCCCACAGAGGTTTTTCCCACACCGGGTTTCCTCATTAAAAATACTATGTTATGGTGTGTCTCTTATGTTGTGGTTATTTCTCTTATTTATTGCATTATTTTTGGTTCATCGGTACATAGTTTTGATATGCTTTTCATGTTATAATTCAATTAAATTCTTATACCGATCAGATACTGATTCACCCCCCCTCTCAGTATCTTTGGGAATCCTCACATATTGTCCCTAGTGTTCCTCCCATAGATCCATATGCTAAGAAGGAGTATTAAAACAATGTAAAAGATAAACATGCTATTCTCAGTGGGTTGTCAGATAGTGAGTTTATCAAGGTTATGCACTGCTCATCCACCAAGGAGACTTGGGATAAGCAGTAGAGATTATTTGAAGGAGATGTCAAGGTCAAGGAGGCCAAGATGCAAACACTAAGATGTCAACTTGAAGGCTTTAAGATGAAAGATGAATAAAAGATTGCAGACTACCTTCATAGAGTTGATGAAACTATGAATACCATCAGAGGATTGTGAGAGGAAATAGCTGATGAAGTTATTGTCAAAAAGGTGTTTAGATCACTCACATCTAAGTATGATACTAAGGTCTCTACTATAGAGGAAGCCAAGGATCTGAAAAGTATTTCAATAGATGAGTTATTTGGCTCTTTAATTGCTTATGAGATGAGGACAACCGATGAAGGAACTTCCAAGAAAGAAGCTTCCTTCAACTCCACCAAAAAGGGTAAGGAAGAAAATTCTCATAGAGAATATAGTTGAGACTCAGATACTGGAGTTGCAAACTTTGTAAGAAATTTCAAAAGAGGATTTGGTAAGTATAAAGGAAAAATGCCTCTCAAATTCTTTGACTGTGGTAAAATAGGATACTTTTCTACAAAATATCCCTATGGTGAAACCGATGGAGATCAGCAAAGGAGCTCTGTTAGCTCTTCTAGTAAAGATAAAGTAAAGAAGGTCTATTGGCAAGAAAGAAGAAGCTACCAGAAGCAGAACAATCTATATACCTTTGAAGATGATGCCACAAATGAAAAAAGTACATAAGAAGATGACTTCCATGAGGATGAAAGAGAAGCTAATCTCTTTATGGCACTAGGTGAATCAGATGATGAAGATGAGGAAGATGAAGATATTGAAACTAAAGTGGACTTGGAAGGTGAGCTCATAAGTGCACTTCAGGAGTTGAAGAAAATAAGAAGGTTAAACATGTTGCTGCAAAAGAACAAGAACAACTAGAGAGATCTGTAAGGGAATCCAAGAAGACAATGTCTTATCTGAAACTCCAGTTGGAAGAAACTAGAAGGACATATGAGGTCACATGCTCTGATGCATCAGAGAGGGAGAAGGAGAATCAGAAGTTAGATGAAGAGATTGCAAGGCTCAGAAAGGAGCTTGAAAAGAGAAAGGATGAATTGAAAATGAGAAGCAAGTATGAGGGCAACATTGAAGCCTTAGACAAGATGTTGAGAAAATAGAATCATTCAAAAGATACCAGTGGTATAGGATTTGAAGAAGGACAAAGTTAAAACAACAAAGACACATTCGGTAAGGAGGTACAATTCACTTCCTCAAGTTAAAGTAAATAGAAACAAATCTTTACAATCAGTAAAGATACCAGAAAGAAGAACTATGTTGAAGCTACAAGAAGTCAGCCTATGAACTAGAATGCTCAGTACCGGAAGGGTCACATGCTAAACCAGTATGCAAATCATAAAGGAAAGTCCAAGGTAGATAATGAAGGATTCACTGGAGTCAACAACATGAGAGGAATGCATCCGGTGAGACAAAGGTTTGTCGGTCCAAAGCAACAAGACTGGTATGTACCCAAATTTCATGGTTACTCCCACTGATGTTAAGGTTGGACATAGAGTTGTTGATTGTAGATTGATGAATAAGCCTCATGTTAGCTTTGATAGTAGAAATTTTTTTTCTGCACTCCCGGAGATGAATGTTGTGTGTTATCAATGTAATGATTTGGGTCATAGGAGTTATGAATGTAGGAGAAGTCTACCGATATCCTACAATAGGTTTTCAAATTCATCATTCAATGTCAATTTAAAGTCTTACAATTGTCAAAAGTTTGGTCACATTACAAAACATTGCAATTTCGGGACAACCAAACCAAAGAAGTCAGTACCAAATCAGGAACCGATAACAACACCAAAGCATGAAATTGCAACAGACAAGAAGAAAAAAGCCAACTTGGTTTGGGTTGAGAAGGACAAGAATAAAATAGAATCAAGTTTGATTATGCAGACTGTCCTACATTCAAAGAGAAGAAACTTGTGGGTTGTAGACAATGGATGTTCCAACCACATGATTGGAGATAAAAAGAAATTCATTAATCTTGAAGATTGGAATGAAGGTTCGGTAAGATTTGGAGATAATTCTTCCGTAAAAAGAAAAAGAAAAGGTATTCTAAATATAGATGGAAAATTAAAGGCACATGATGTGTATTATGTAGAAGGTTTACATAATAACTTACTTATAGTGAGTCAAATGTGTGACAAAAAATAGAAATTCACTTTTGACTCTATCGCTTGCCAGATAAGAAAAGAGAGTATCAGTCAGATTGTAGTAGAAGGAAAAAGGACATATGGAAATGTGTGCAATCTGAGGAATACTTTGAGTCCCAATGCATGATGGGACAAGTTGATGAGAGCTAGCTATGGCACAAGAGATTAGGCTATATAAATTTTGATAATCTGGTTAGAGTAAGCAAAAAGGGCTTTCTGAGACATATACCACCTATCACCAAACCAACAAGCACATTTTGTGATGAATGTGTAAGAGGAAATTAGGCTAAGGTTTCCTTCAAGACTAAAGACTAAAATACTTAAAGGCCACTTACCCTTGTGCATACTTATCTATGTGGACTAACCATAACAAGAGCTCTAGCTAGTGAGAGATATTTCATGCTCTTCATTGATGATTTTTCAAGAATGACATGGGTCACTTTCCTGTAGGACAAATATCAAGCCTTTGAAAGATTCAATATTTTCTGGAAGATGGTTGAGAGGGAAAGTGGATGCAAGCTGAAATATCTAATGTCAGACCGGGGTGGAGAGTTCACATCAAATGAGTTTGAAGATTACTGTGAGAGACATGGAATAAGAAGACAATATTTAGCTCCAAGAACACCAAAACAAAATGGTGTGGTAGAAAGGAAAAACATGACAGTCAAGGAGACGACAAGAACCATGCTAAATGAGGAAAACATACTAGAAGCAAGCAGTTCACACTACTGTATATGCTCTGAACCGGGTTCAACTGAGAACAAACATCAAAATGACACCTTGTGAACTGTGGTATGACCGGAAGCCATCAGTTAAATACTTCAAAGTGTTTGGAAGTAAATGCTTCATCAAGAGATATGTGGATGGATTAGGTATATTTGATTCTAGGAGTGATGAAGGTATCTTCCTAGGTTACTCAACTCACATCAAAGCCTACAAATTCTAGAACAAAAGGCTGAGAAGAGTAATTGAGAGTATACATGTCAGAGATGATGAAGATATGCTTAAAGGAAGACAAGAAAGAATAAATTGGTATGATGACACCTATGATGAAGATGAAGTTCAGTCAGATAGTGAACTGGAAGAAGCATCCAACAAGTCCCCTAACTAGTATGTGCAGAAAAACCACCCAAAAGAACAAATTTTAGGTAATAAGAATGATGGTGTGCAAACCAGAAGAAGACTTGCCCGAAATGATGAACAATTCAACTTCTGCCTCATATTGAAATAGAACCGAAAAAATTTAATGAGGCCAACAAAAGTAAACAATGGATGGATGCAATGGAAGAAGAGCTGCAACAAATTGAGAAGAACAAAACTTGGGAGCTAGTTCCTAGACCGGTAGATTAGAATGTCATTGGCACAAGTTGGGTCTACCAAAACAAGATGAATGAAGAAGGTAAGATTGTTAGGCATAAAGCAAGGTTAGTGTGCAAAGAGTATTCCCAAGTACAAGGAATATATTTTGAAGAAACATATGCACTAGTTGCAAGACTTGAATCCATTAGAATATTTTTAGCATTCTCTGCCTACAAAGGATACAAGGTATATCAAATGGATATTAAATCTGCTTTCTTAAATGGTAATTTAGAAGAAGAAGTCTACATAGAATAACCACAAGGTTTTCTGATCCATGATGATGAAACCTTTGTGTGCTGGTTGAAGAAGGAGTTGCATGGTTTGAAACAAGCTCCAAGAGCATGGTATTCAAGGCTAGATAAGTATCTAAAGGAGCACGGTTTCAGAAAGGGAAGTGTAGATGCTAATATGTACATTAAAGTAGATGGAAACCACGTGATCATTGTGGTTTTATATGTGGATGACATAATTTTTGGAGGTAACAAGGACACTCTCTGCAAAGACTTTGTTGATCAAATGTAGTCAGAATTTGAGATGTCAATGCTTGGAGAGCTGTCATACTTTCTTGGTTTGCAGATTTCACAACAAGATAAAGGGATATTTATCTCTCAAATTAAGTATGCCAAAGATATGTTGAAGAAGTTTCAAATGGAAGACAACAAACCAGTAAGTACCCCCATGGTGACCGATTGCAAGTTGAGCAAGGTGGATGAGTTATTGGTAGTGGATCAAACATAATATAGATCCATGATTGGCAGTTTTTATATCTTGCTGCTTCTAGACTGGATATAGTGCAGGGAGTATGAATGGTGGCTAGATTTCAAGCTGCACCCAAACAGTCACATGTGAATGCAGTTAGGAGGATATTTAGGTATCTACAA
Source organism: Cryptomeria japonica (assembly GCF_030272615.1). NCBI lineage: Eukaryota > Viridiplantae > Streptophyta > Pinopsida > Cupressales > Cupressaceae > Cryptomeria > Cryptomeria japonica. The sequence goes on along the minus strand of NC_081414.1, from coordinate 626,493,405 downwards.
GGGACACTTGATTATGGACTATGGTATCCTAAGCAAGGAGATTTTACCTTACAAGCCTACACTAATGTCATTTTGGTAGGTTGCATTGATGACCAGAAGAGCACAAGTGGTGGTTCATTCTTCCTAGGTAACTAGTTGGTCTCGTGGCACAACAAGAAGCAAGATTCAATCCGACTATCTACTACTAAAGCAGAATATATTGTTACTGTCACATGATGTTCTTAGGTTCTATGGATGAAGTAGACCCTCAAGGATATTAAGGTAGAAATGTCTGACCCCATTTCTATTCGTTGTGACAATTAAAGTGCAATTAACATATCAAAGAACCCAGCTATGCACTCAAGGACAAAGCACATTTCCATCAAGTATCATTTTCTCAGGGAGAAGGTGGCAGATCCAAAAGTTAAGGTATAATATGCCCCTATAGGTGAACAAGTGGCTGATATCTTCACCAAACCTCTATCGATAACCACATTTGATTATCTAAGACACAAGTTAGGAGTTGTGTCACCTATTTCATGCACTTAAATATGCATGGAGATCTATGGTTTAGGGGGAGTTCACTGCCATACCTTTTGACTCTTGGACCATTTGAAGGACAAAGGGGGAGATTGTACCGGCCAAATATTGTAGTGTCTTATGATCTACTCTACCAGAAAAAGGAAGAAAGATAGAGGATATTGGATGGTGGAGAAGGAACCGTTATGATAATGGATGATGGATACTATTAGTACCCTTTGTCATTGTTGTCAAAGGGGGAGAATGAACTGGTTGAAGAAATGCAAAGTGTGTTGACATCAATGCCAAAGGGGGATATTGTTGGCATTGTATTAACATTAATGTCAACTGGTATGTATTCACCAGTATCGATGGGTACCAGTTGAAGAAATGCAGTGTGTTGACATCAATGCCAAAGGGGAGATTGTTGGCATTGTATTGTCATTGATGTCAACCGATATGTATTCACTAGTATGGATGGCTACCAATTGACAAAATTGAGAGTGTGTTGACATCAATGCCAAAGGGGGAGATTGTTGGCATTGTATTGTCATTGATGTCAACCAGTATGGATGGCTACTGGTAGGCAAGGTGTATGCAAGATGCAACTACCGATATGGATGTTCAATGATGAGTAAGCATAAGAAAGAATAGAGAAAACTAAAGGTAAGATTGGTTATGTCAATTGGTATAGCATGATCAACATGTATGTATTGTCAACTAGTATGTAGGAAGGTGTAGTATCAACCAGTAAATAGGGCCACTGATGAGAATGTATGAACAAGAAAAAGACAAACTAACAGAGTGAATGATTTCTGGATCACATAGAGTGTGAATGGAGAATTAGGAGCAATCCAAATTAGCTTCAAGTAGCTAGTAGAATAATGAAGAGATAATACATAGGTTGACCGATCATTACATGACCAGTAGGGATAGAAGATCGACAACATAAGGCAAAAAATGAGAGTGTTTTTTTTGGTCAGTGCATGAGCCTGAACTGACACATGAACTGAGGTGGATGCCGACAAAGATGACACATAGGATCCAGGTGGCTAACATGTAGTGGTGAAGATTGCATCGGTGAGGTGGTTGTCGACTAAGACTGCATTAAATGAAGACTACGAAAATCATGGAGGAGTTGTAGAGGATTGGGGCTCAAAGTGTTCAAAGGACAAAGATTTGATTCTTTGACATCTTGTCAATCTGGAGAAGGAAACTGCTAGACCATTTAATATGATTGACAAAAGCATGGTTGATGTTTTCTAAAAATAGTAAACGTGTATTGGAAGAAACAAATATGGCAGTGTGGTATTATTTTGTTGTAGGTTATCATCTCAGAGAAGAGATCCAATCAAATTTGATATAGATTAGGTTGGTGAAGATAACCCTAGGATGCAAGATTTGATCTTTAGTTTGGGTGCGAAAGCTCAAGTATAAATATGCAAATTGAGGATCTGACTTAGTTGATGCTAGTTGTCAGAGAAGAGTGTGCTTCACCAATCAGAGAGGTAAACAGATTGAGTGAGATTAAAAAGATTCAAGTGACTAAGTATTTGAATCAGAATCGATAGAAGAGGTAGAACTAGTAAGAGGGGTTTAACCGATGATCTATCATAGAGTTGACAGTCAAGTAAACTAGTAGTGGTTGAACTAGTAGATAGGCATCAGAGGGTGAGTGAGTGTAGAGTGAGGATCATAGGAATTAAAGAAGAACAAAGGTTAATTGGTAAGGGATCAGAGAGAGTGAATAAACAACTGGTGGTAATAGAACCAGTGAGAAAGAGAAGAGTTAAAACCAATGGAAGATATTGATTGCAGGATACTTTACAAAATTCATTTGTAACAAGGAGATTTTGTTGTATCTGAATTTATCTCATTGTTATCACTGAGTTGGTGCTCCTTTGGGTTGGTTCCCATAAATCATTATGTGTTGGTGCTCCTTGGGTTGGTGCCCCAAACATTGTAACTATTGTTTCATTCCGAGGCTAGATTGGAGCAGTAGACTCCATCAACATTTCTCACCAAGGTTTTTCCCACATTAGTTTTTTCTCGTACATCTGGTGTTGTGTGATGCATTCTTTGTGTGTGTTTTCTTACTAGTGTTTTCATTACCTTACCGGTTGCACACAAATATTTGGAAATAGTTTGAAATCATTGATTCACCCCCTCTCTCAATGACACTTTGTATTCTACAACAATCTCATAAACAACATAAAATCTAATCAACAACATAAAGAATATAACCATCATAAGCATTGATAAATAACAACAAGCACAACCTTTTGCTTGAAACCATAAATATCATATATAACTTATTCCAAACAAGAAATCGGTCATGGGATAGCTCAAGAACTCTGAAATCAATAGACAATAGCCTTTTGAAAAACTCAGATTCATAAAAACCAACTCCAAAAGCTAAAATCTAACACACAAGACCATTTACCCAGTCTAGTGCTTCTCCTCACTAGAGTAACACCTTCACTATAAGGTTCAACACCTCTGTTAACCAGATTAGTGCATTCATTAATCTCTATAGTGCATCTGACTATTATTATAGTGCATACATGAGATTCTATAGCACTTTGAACCTAAGAACAATGCTTTTATCAGTTAATTGAGCATATATGGGGTTTTGTTTAGCACCTCTATTCCATAGATCGGTCTTGTATATAATATAATAGTGCATGTATTAAATATTTTAGCGTGTTTGACCTAAGAAATATTTTAGTGCATGTGTTAAATATTTTAGCGCCTTTGACTTCGAGAGTCATAAAACAAAGATTAGGGAATATGATCAGATCTAGGAAAAGCAATGAGCCAATCACAATGGTGAAAATACATCAATAGGGATGCAATTTGCAATATGCAATCCAAGGAACTTGTCATAGTAACAAATGGTAACATGATACAGGCGAAAGCTCCACAACACGACACATGTATACTACCAGCCAAACACAAAGAAAGCCAATTGCAAAAAGTAGCAAAAAAATTCTCCAATATCAGAGTATCAACGTGAAACAACTAAGGTAACAAAAATCAAATACCAATACTCGCACACTGAACATCTTGGAGACAAACACAAACAATAGAATTGAAGCCACTCATGGGAATACATAGAGAGCACACATAAACCTCTAGAGAATAAAAAATATAATCAATAATCCCCAATATATATTTATTTTCCTCCTTTAACTAAGTAAATAATTTACAGTATCATCAAATCTCCTAGCCCTGCCAACAATCGTTTCATAGGCACTTTGTATACAATCTTTCAAAACCAAATATGAAGATGGGTAAAGTCTCCAACCTAAAAATTTAAGAGAAGGTCTATGAAAATTGGTGATTAACAATCAAACCAAAATCCAGCCAAGCCAAGCTCCAAGACAAAATCCAAAATATTCAATTGTAGAAAATTTCCCATGAAGGCCGACCTCCAACAAAACTTAGGAAGCTTGATAAATAGAAAATCAAATCCAACCTATAGCATATGTCGACCAATCAAAATAATCAAATAATATATTTCATACCAACCCTTTGCAAATGTCAAGGCATAATATATTGAAATAATATTATTTAAACTTACCTAGCTCAAAACCAATAGTAAAATAGGGTAGGTAGAATAAAAAACTAATTAATAACCCAAAGTGGGTTAAAAAAGAAATAATAATAATATAAACAAACAATAAATTAAATAAACCAAGAAACAATAAAATATGAAGGCTCAATTACATAATTGTACCATAGGAGCCAAATAAATATTAAAGCCACACCCATATAAATAAATAATAAATGAAAAGGACTCAAATAATAATAAACAATCCTTAATAAATAACAATAATATAAAATAATTAATTAAATATAAATTCAAAGGATAAATATTAATGCTAATCATTAATTTGATTTATTATTATAAACTATATAAACGAATTAATTTATTAATAATTTAATTAACCAATAATAACAACTTCTTAAGAGAACCCATTTTCTATCTTAATAATCATGGTTAGGCCTAAAAGATCTTCTATCTTTCTCTTCAAATCTTAAATTCCTTTCAAGACATCTAGATGCAAAATTACCTATCTTATTACATGCAAAACATTTAAAAGGTGATTTTCCTTCATACTTATTTCCTGTCAGACCTTTAGGTACTCTTCTATCAAATAGGGCTTCAAGTTTCTCAAACTCATCATCTTCTTTCTTCATTTCCTCCAGTTCCTTTGCATATAAATCTTTCTAATCACTCTTGTCGGTTGATGACACAGATGTGTGAAAAGAAGATTTAGTATTTGTAGCTCCTTGAGGAACAAATTCTTTAAGCTCAAAAGAAGATAATTTTCCAGCCAAAGTATCCTTGTTAATAGAAGTGTTAGCCATTGTTGTGAGCTCATTAATTGTAGTAGCCTTCATCTTGTAACTCGGTGGCAAATCTCTCAATACTTTAGAAACAATCTCATCTTCGCTCAGAGATCCACCACAAAACTGAATTGACATAACAATTTCATTAACTCTTTCCATAAAAGAAGTAATCATTTCATCTTCTTCCATCTTCAAGCTCTCATACCTCACCTAGTAAGCATCAAGTTTAGAAATTTTGATAGTAGGGTCAGCTTCATTCAAAGCCTCTAACTTATCCTATATAGTTCACTAATGATTGGTCAATTGATGCCATAATTTGCTAATCAGAAAGTGCACTCAAGAGTGCTTCTTGAGCTCTACAATTATTCTCCATGTCCTTATCCAAGTTTGCCAAAGGATGATTGCCAGATGCTAGATTATGAGGAGTATAGCCTTTCTCCATGATCTCCCAAATTTCTTTCCCAATACATCTCAAAAGAGACTCCATCTGAATCTTCCATACCCTGTAATTTGTTGAATCGAAATTAGGGGTTTCTCTGTAGAAAAAAGATATAGTTGAACTATTAGTTTCCATCAGATCTTCCTCAAGAGGTTAAGCTTTTGTAGATAGGACCAAGCTCTAATACCAATTGTTAGGATAACCAGTGGACAACTAAGAGGGGGCGTGAATCAGTTGTCAACAGATTATAATAATTTAAGCACATAAAACCTTTTATCGCAATGCATAAACCAAATACCGAAATAATAGATATAACAATGAAGCACAAATATAAATTACAGAACAATTACCAACCCTCCATTACACATATCACCAAGATTTGTATGTGGAAAAATCGGTAAAGGGAAAAACCATGGTGGGAAGCCTACCCACAATCAGATAATAATTCTGCAATAAGTATGTGATTACATTAAGAGGGGATTGCACATGTAGGAAGGCCAACAACCTAGAGCACACTAATCATCATAAAAGGAGCCTCACTCACTACAAAATAAATTGGGACTACAACCCAAAACGATGAATGAATTGCAAGAATAGCATCTCCTATGCCTGACTACAATTCCAATTAAACTCAATATCGGAGGTGTTAACAAAAATCTAATTTGATCACCTATTATTGACCAAAACCTATGCATATGATTATAACTTTATTCGCACACAGATAATCCCATAACCCACATATCACGATCTACAAAGAGATCTTACATCATATTGTTAGACACAATGCATGACTGAGAGGGGGAGGGGGTGAATCATTGGTTGTCAGATATTTTCCCTTTAATAATCCTATGTGAGCATAGATCTACCTTAATACAGACTGACCAGTTAGTGGGAAGACCAATCACAAATGCAATCACACAAAGGACATCACATAACATTAGCATATACGAGGAAAATCCAAGATGGGAAAAACCTCAGTGAGAAATGCTACTAGAGTCTACTGCTCCAATCCAGCCTCACAATGACAACATAGTTACAAAGTTTACAGCACCAACCCAAGGAGTATCAACCCCTGACTTTAGGGCACCAACCCAAGGAGCTACAACCCCTACCTGATTTATGGGTTATAATCCAAAGGAGCTACAACCCCTGCCTTTAGGGCATCTACCCAAGGAGCACCAACCCCTCCACCGAGCTACAACTTAGTGTTCACAATATAAACATCAAATACATAAGTAGTTATCTTGTTACAAGTGAATCTTGCAACCTTATCACATGTCTTACTCTGTCGGTGTGATACCTTCTCTGCTACACTGACTCACTCTTCTACTACTCTCTCCTGTTGCTTAACAACCAATGAACTCTACCGGTACTCTTATCCTCTTCTTCTACTATGTTGGATCTCCACCTTACTTTCTACTCTTCACTAGTATAACACTTAGCCAGTTCTTTATCTTCCTTCTCTACAACCTCCTTCACTTCAGCTCTATCGGTATGAACACCATAGGTTCTTCTCTTCTACTGGTTGAACACTTCAACTAGGTTCTCCCTCACTCTCACTCACTTCTCAGATGCTCGTCAAGCACAAGGCTGATTTTCTCTTACCTATAGAAGTATCACACTTTGTAGTAGCACAAATATTCTTCTATTACAACAACACCTTACAATGTCTTTTGCCTGCATCTTTATAGACTAGTTTCCTGCCAAAAGACTATTTCAAAAATCAGGCAGTTAGGATTTCTTCACCACCCTCAAGGAAAAACCAAATCCAATTAGATCTTATCTGATTTGATTTTTCAGATAGCTTGTCTGCACAACTTTGCCATTTACGTACCTCTTGGATCATGCCTTCCATATTTGGTGATCTAATTTTTTTATTCTAATAGCAAATCTCTTGGTCAAAATGCACAAGATCTGTTGTGTTGTTTCCTTTATCGCCTCGATCTCTTCAACTGCTCTTAGCTAGCTCATAGTTGTCCTTCAGACCTCGAGCCACAAACCCCTGCAATAATCTGCAACATATCCCATGATTTGTGGGACCTTTTATCACGGTCGATCAACTCTACACCTACCCCTTTGATGTGCATTCCATCTTTATCTGACACAGGCTTGCCACCTCATGCACATTTTCCATTTCGTCCTTTATTGGCATCATTGTCTGTATCCACCTCACAACATTGTTCTCTTGGTTCATGCCTAGTCACTAGACATTCAAACAACCAGTTCCATCTATCGATAAGAAAACCCTACTAGCATATGACACCCTGCCAGTTGTCCTTCTTGTCATGACCTTTCTTAATTTGCAGGTGTAACCCCCAAACTAGTCTTCTAACATGATAGACCTATGCACACACATTATCATCAAATATCTGCATCTTCTCCATATTAACGATGGACTTACATACTGATTACCATTCTTGATGACACAATATCATCAACCTTCACAAAACTCCATCCTTAATCAGGTCAATCTTTTTCTCACTGCATCTGCTTAGCCTTACCTTTTCCTTGATCAATTATGTTCATTCCTATATTGTCTTTTCAAGGTGATAAACATTTCTCAATTTCTTTGAACTGGTATCTCAACATTCCTTCTCTATCGGTCCTCATCTCATGTACTTAAGGCATTCCCTCAATTCACTGGTGGATCCGATGTGAGCCTTCAAGTACTTGCCTTTACCTCTTTCACGCTTATGCACACAATGCATAATAAGAGATAATCTCCACTTACCGGTGGAGTGACACCTTGCCTTCTGCATCCTGCAATGCTCTTCATGTGACTTCCCTATTTGTGCAGCATCTTTTCAAACATGAACATGTGATCTGATGTGAGCACATTCACTATCAGTCATTGCTTCTCATGATGACTGCAATTTCATCCAGTGAGAGTCCTTCTTTGTTCTACAACATCACAGCATACCAGTGACTAGTTCATTCTTCTCATCTAGTGTTGGTGTGATTTAGGTAATATTCTACCTCTTCATCACAAACAACCGCTCAAACACTTCTCTATCTCATCACACAAGTCAGGAACTAACTTGTGTACTGGTGACTCCAGTGGCCACTTTTTCTTATCTTAACGATTTTCTACAGCACAAGGTGATATCAAAGATATCACATCCTATACTCCTTCATATCAGTGTTGCACATTCATCTTTACTACCAGTAGTCATCTCATACCAGTTGACATCAATGCCAACACAATGCCAACAATCTCCCCCTTTGGCGTTGATGTCAACACATGTAGTATCCGACATACTACATAGTATTTCTCCCCTTTTACTATGATCCATGAATTCACACACATGTAGTATGCAATATACTATAGAATCCTTCTCCTCCTTTGACAAGAATGACAAAGGGTACTATCAGGATATCATTCCTCCCTGTGTTTATTGATCACTGACATAATTATTTCTCCCACTTCGTCTTCATTGGATGTAACACTTTCGTTGATACCACTTATTTTCTTTGTTGCCGATTGTTACATCTTCTTAATCCACAACACTTGAGATGGGGAACTTAACCATCAGCTAACACCAATTTGGCATTTAAGTTTCATGCAATTTGAACTCAATTTGTAGAAAGATTGATACTAATTATTGATGTGTCAATGAATACTACTCATCTGTCGGTCAACCTGCAACACCTCTGTGATTTCCATCTCCTGCATTTTGGTAGTCAATATCCTTACAAGTTCAAGCAAGCCATCTCTACATCATGAGCACTTGAACTCCCCCTGAGTCATAAACCTCAGGTTCTTATCTCCGGTCAGGTACACTATCAGGATTCTGATCTTCTCCATATACCGGTCTAGTTGTGCATATGTGATCATCTGATGATCCTTTAATTCCATTATACCCACCACAACCTATGACATGATCCTGGGTCTACACAATGCTAGACAATATTATCATCATGCCAAGAGTCAAATTGGCTAGCCCAAAAGCATGCATGCTTGCATGAAAACCATGGGGACAACAAATGTCATTTAGGTCTTTTCCAATACCACCTGAGACATGAACTCCACATCATGTTACGGGGGCTAATACAATGGTCTCCAGCTTCATTGTCTTACAAAACCTGCAAGTACTTATTAGTATATAAGCCAGTAACATCGTGCACAAACTGGTTAACACCTCAAACCAATTGTTAACCTTTACTCATTGAATCATGCAGTGGTGATCCAACACTGATCAGTAGGTGTGTAGTTAATGCAACCTCTACACACACTTATTAGTTCCTTCCTTTTCATTGGCAACAATATATTCTTCCATGTTGCCTTCTTTACCGGGGGGATGAATAATAAATTAAATGTACTACTCCCCCTAAGATCCTGTATCTCCTTTAGGCCTTAGAAGATATCTTCTATGCGCTGAGTGCACATTGCTGATCCATATTCTTCTTCCTCCATACTTGCTTGGTCTCATCCTTCTTCCCATTTTCAGACTTGGGAGTAGGTCCATTTCCTGATTCTCCATCACATTTGGAAGTAGTGCTATAATAGCACACAATATCCATCCCAACTTCATGATTGGGAAATCTCTTGGCATACCAGTTTGACCAAACTCTCTTGGTCATGTTACTGTGACTGGCAGCCAAAACTGGTAGACCTCATGCTCCTATAGGGAGAATTCTCCTTTGGTTCCATGCACGTCTCTACTTTCCATATGCTTTGTTTTCACTTTTCTATAGGGCATAGCCATTTTGTTGGCCTCCCTGTGAGTACAGGTTCCTCTTCTTGCATTCAAACTCTCTATGACCAAAACATTTGCAGTTATGACAAATAACATTTGTAGTTATGACAAATAATATTTGCATAACTAGAAGAGGGAACATGTATGTATATCTTCCTGGATACATTTTGCTCATATGCATGTTGTCCATGAGATCCTATATTATTCCTTCTAGATCTCTTTCTACATTCTACTGCCCTATGGCCATAGGCATTACATGCAAAATAGTACTCGGTAAAGGATGGGATATGACTTACAAATTTATTTTTCAAGCATGAGGAGATCTTACCAGTTTCGCATCTCCATTTCTTCTTCTTTGAGAATGGATCCTTGGTTGTCCATTCTATGTAGCTCTTCCATCTGGTCTATTCTTCTCCCATATTTTCTTTCCCTTGTGGGTGATAGCATTTCTCTGTCCTCTACTGGTAGGAGGTCTTCTTTGCTACTTCCTCATCTTCTTGCTTCCAGTGAAGCTTCCTACTCTCTTCTTCCCCTTTCCTTTGGGATCTTTAGTGTTCCTTCTTCTTGTAGCACCGGTCTTATTTCTTAACTGCAAGTCCTCACCGGTTGTATCTATATCAATCTTCTTCTAGGGAGCATTTCTCACTGAGAAGGTTTGGCCTTTGTTTTCTCCATTCGAAGAGGCAAACAAAATGTCATTGTGGGGGACATTCTTGCTGGTCGAGCATTCACCGACACCACTTCTTGAACCTTCAGTATCCTTGGCATGCTTTTGATTCTTCAGTATCTTGTCCAATGCATCTTTGTTGTCATCAAATCAAACTCTTACCTTGAGCTCATCTTGACACCTCTCCAAGTTATTTTGGAGAATCTTCATTTCTCCAAGCAACTGTTGATTTTCTTCATTCTTCATTTCTAGCCTAGATGCTAGATCTTCACACCGGTACTCCTTAGTGTCTCCTTCTTGAGACCTTAGGTCTAAGAGGCTTTTCTCAGATTCCTCAAGGAATTTTGATAGCCGGTTCTTCTTTACTATGGTAGCATTCTTGAATAGCTTGTATTCCCTTCTAACTCTATTGAGTTCTTCAAGTGCATTTACAAGATCTCCTTCAAGGTCAACTTCTTCTTCTTCTTCATTATCAAATGGATCTTGATGGCAAGATCTATCTGCCATGTCTTCCTCTTCATCATCATCACTTCCCAACACATCTTGTTGAGGGGAATTATTTTCCCAGCCACTTTCAGATTCTTGAGCCACAAAGAGGTGGGCTTCTTTTTCATCATCCATATAAATATGAGAGGTATTTCTCATATTTCCTTCAATTTTTGGTTCTACAGTTGAGGGTTCATTTGCATATAGCTTCTTTAATCTTTACCATAGGCTCTTTGTTGTTTTACACCTATCTACCTATGAAGTGACATCACATGTGAGTCCACTGAATATACCCTTCATGGCCTCTTCATTGCACTGGTTTCTGCTTTCTTCTACAAATCCGGTAGGGAGACTGATGTTTCTACGGAGACCATCAACTACTGACATCCATACATCAAACCCTAAAGAGGATTAAAAAAATTCCATTCTACAACTCCAAATAGAAAAATTTGAACCATCAAATACAGGAGGAGAGATTGACACTAAAAAAACCATTGTGCCCTTAAGCTCGAATCTACCCAAGTTGGAGAAATCTCATCTAACTGGGAGCCTATGCTTTGATACCAATTGTTAGACACAATGCACCACTCAGAGGGGGAGGGGGTGAATTAGTGGTTCTCAGATCTTTTCCCTTTACTAATCCTATGTGAGCATAGATCTACCTTAATACAGATTGACCGGTTAGTGGGAAGACCAATCACAAATGCAATCACACAAGGGACATCACATACCACTAGCATATACGAGGAAAACCCAAGATGGGAAAAAACCTCAGTGAGAAATGTTGTTGGAGTCTACTACTCCAATCTAGCCTCACAATGAAAACAGTTACAAAGTTTAGGGAACCAACCCAAGTAGAACCAACCCCTGACTTTAGGGCACCAACCCAAGGAGCTACAACCCCTACCTAATTTATGGGCTATAGCCCAAAGGAGCTACAACCCCTACCTTTAGGGCATCTACCCAAGGAGCACCAACCCCTGCACCGAGCTACAACTCAGTGTTCACAATATAAACATCAAATACATAAGTATTTATCTTGTTACAAGTGAATCTTGCAACCTTATCATATGTCTTACTCTGTCGATGAGATACCTTCTCTGCTACACCAACTCACTCTTCTGCTGCTCTCTCTTGCTGCTTAACTATTGATGAACTCTACCGATACTCTTATCCTCTTCTTCTACTCTGTTGGATCTCCACGTTACTTTCTTCTCTTTATCGGTATAACACTTATCCAATTCGGTGTCTTCCTTCTTCATAGCCTCCTTCACTTCAGCTTTGTTGGTATGAACACCATAGGTTCTTCTCTTCTACTGGTTAAACGCTAAAACCGGGTTCTCCCTCACTCTCACTCACTTCTCAGATGCTCGTCAAGCACAAGGATGATTTTCTCTTACCTATAGAAGTATCACACTTCGTAGTAGCACAAATATTCTTCTATTACAGCTGCACCTTACAATGTCTTTTGCCTTCATCTTTATAGACTAGTTTCCCGCCAAAAGGCCATTTGAAAAATCAGGCGGTTAGGGTTTCTTCACCACTCTCGAGGCAAAACCAAATCTAATCAGATCTTGTTCAATCTGATTTTTCAGACAGTCTGTCTAGACAAATCCACCATTTATGTACCTCTTGGATCACACCTTCCATCTCTGGTGATCTAATTTTTATTCTAATAGCAGATCTCTTGGTCAAAACACACAAGATCTGTCATGTTGTTTCTGTTATTGCCTTGATCTCCTCAACCGCTCTTAGTTGGCTTGTAGTTGCCCTTCAGACCTCGAGCCACAAACCCTTGCAAAAATCTGCAACATGTCTCGTTATTTGTGGGACCTTTTATCATAGTCAATCAGCTCTACACCTACCCCTTTGATGTACATTCCATCTTTATCTGATGCAGGCTTTCCACCTCATGCACGTTTGCCATTTCATCCTTTCTTGGCATCACTATTGGTATCCACCTCATCATACTATTTTGTCGGTTCATGCCTAGTCACTAAACATTCAAACAACTAGTTCCATCTACCAATAAGAAAACCCTACTGGCATATGACACCCTACTAGTTTTCCTTCTTGTCATGACCTTTCTTAATCTGCAGGTGTAACCCTCAAACCGATATTTAGACATGATAGACCTATGCACATACATTCTCATCAAGTATCTGCATCTTGTCTATATTAACAATGGACTTACATACCGGTTACCACTCTTGATGACACCATGTCATCAACCTTCACAAAAATCCATCTTTAATGAAGTCAATCTATTTCTGGCTGCATCTTCTTAGCCTTATCTTTTCCATGATCAATTCTATTTATTCCTCTATTGGTTTGTCAAGGTGACAAACACTTCTCACTTGCTCTGAACTGGTATCTCAACATGCCTCCTCTGTCGGTCACGATCTCATGTACTTAAGGCATTCCCTCAATTCACTGGTGGATCTGATGTGAGCCTTCAAGTACTTTCCTTTCCCTCTTTCACACTTATGTACACAGTGCATAATAAGAGATAATCTCCACTTACCGGTGGAGTGACACCTTGCCTTCTGAATCCTGCAATGCTCTTCATGTGACTTCCCTGTTTGTGCAACATCTTTTCAAACAGGCACATGTGATCTGATGTGAGCACATTCACTGTCAGTCATTGCTTCTCATGATAACTGTAACTTCATCTGGTGAGATTCCTTCTCTGTTCTGCAGCCTTATTGCATATGGGTGACAAGTTCATTCTTCTCATCCAGTATTGGTATGATTTAGGTAATATTCTGCCTCTTCATCACAAACAACTGCTCAAACACTTCTCTATCTCATCACACAAGTTAGGCACTAACTTTTGTACTGGTGACTCCACTAGCCACTTTTTCTTGTCTTACCGGTTTTCTCTAACACAAGTGATATCAAAGATATCACATCCTGTACTCCTTCATAGCAGTTTTGCACATTCATCTTTATTACCGGTGGTCATCTCATACTAGTTGACATCAATGACAACACTATGCCAACACATATTTATACCAACTCGAGACCTAAACAGTTAGGTCGGCCACCTAAGAGATAATACAATAGATTCGTTACATAATCTCGCAAACCAATGATAAACCAAGTTGGCCTAAGACTGAAATAATATAAACCAAACAATAAATCCAATTGGTCATGCATCGAGAGCATCAACCAACATGTTACACAAACTGGTCCATAACCTAGTAGAATAATACTGGACCCAAAATAGGTCGCCATAAGACAAATGAAACACCACAAACAACTGGAACATGAACATGATAACTATTAGCATCTTAATAGCCTTCTAGAAGCCGCACCAATACCACTTATTGAATTCATCAAAATATCTTGATCAAAGGGGTGCTGGTAAAACCCTTACTGATAACCAAAAGTCTTACTAGAACATATGATAGCATTCGGATCATGAAATCTTGAACCAACTGAATGTGATACGCATCAGGAATACATGAATAACCAATCCAAACCAATTCCAATAGTAAGACCAAAACCAAAGACAAATCTCTAGATCAACTTCAAAGACCAACCACTCTACCGGAAGTTGGTAGACAACAAAACAACTATTGTTGACATCAATGGCAAACATCAATGCAATCACATAATCAATTCCTCCAAATTGCCAACACCAAGATGCAATTATAGCACCAAACTTGTACCTACTTCTCGGATCTCTCAGAATCTTCCCGCTCTTTCAAATATATGTAGCTGCACTTGTAAATGGAAAATGGTAGGTTTGTGACCATATAGGTGTACGCCTTAGTCAACCCCCTTATTTTTGTGATTTCCACCTCCACAAATAGCAGGTATTGTAACTAAAAAGGTCTATGTGCTCTTGAATCTTTTGTGTGTGTAAGATTTCTATGAGCTAGATAGAAAATAGAGTTCTACCCAAGTGTGTTAGAACAAACCCTAAATTATTGTAATGTAAATGTTTTCAACCATAATTAGGATATATTTCTAAAGTAATAATGTAGGTCTAAAAATTAATGCAATGTAGATCTGAAGCTTAATGTAGAGGCATAATAACAACATGAATACCCAATCCTTAGGATGAAGTACAAACCAATCAATAGTCAATGGTTCCCTTATTATCCTCAAAATGTCTCTTGAAAATTCCATTTTTGATGAAGAACTGATAAATAATCAATTTTAAGGTTTAAATCTTCACCTAAAAATAGGGAAAAGACTTGCCTTAAAATATGAAACCCTAGGTTCGAATTTGACAAAAAATTAACCTATAACTGATATAATTTGACATGAAGTGGAATTTGAATTAGAAAATATTGTCAAATTATACTCCCAAGATTTGGGGAAAAGAGTGCAGGACTAGGTAGTATACTATGTGGTCTCGACAATAGTTTTTTGACTTTCGAGGAATAAAAGATAATGAGGTTCTAATGCCAAATCTAACTTAGTGGCTCAAACCATAATGTTTATATATGCACAATATGCTTCAAATATTTAAATTAGGGTAACATAAAGGATTAAATAATAAAAAGGGGTATTCCTAGGATCAAGGACCCTATTTTATGATGTTGGAATTGATATGAAATAACCTAGGTTTATTTAAATTATTAATTAAATAACTAAAGAATTCCTATAATGCATAATGCAATGGGAGACACTAAGGTGAGTGCTAACTAAACATGGTATTGGACAACCTAATTAAGGGTATACAATTTATGACACTACAAAAATAAGTTTCAAAAAGCATTTAATAAGATAGCATTTTTTCTCAATAAAATATTATATCAAATAACTTATTTAATATCACCACCTCAAATAAATAGAAATTTTGATATTTTATTAATTCCCCTTATAAATTTGATCTCTTATAATTCTTCCACCTCGTCAACCCATGTATTAAAATTTGGTCCTACTCTCTCTCAATTTTTCTCATCCATTGAGATTTCTAATTATTTTACAACATTGATCAAGTGTTATGTGAAGAATATAAATAAATATTCTCAATCAGTCATCTTCACTAGATCATGGCATTATAAAATACTCAATCTATGAACAAGCATCCAACTGGCATTAGATTATTATCAATACGTTACATTTTTAAGAGTTCACATTATCATTAAGAGATCACTATGAAGCATCAAGCCATCATCTTATCATATCAATATTAAATATATGTTCAAATTCTAAGAGAAACCCAAATATCAGGTATTTAAGCAAATATCAAGTATTTAAGCAAATATCAAGTAAACAATGGAAGAATCTAAGGGTTTTGTTGTGGTTTTACTTTTTATCATTTGGTTTTATGCATAGATTTTAAGCTTTATTTAGTGGGTGGAAGTGTGAATTTGGATATTGCATTGCATTGTGTTCACTTTATTTAAATTCACATTATCATCCTTCGTGCCTATAATGAATTATTATATATGAAAATGTATAAAATTGTCTACAAAATATAAAAAACATAGACAAAATGATTCAAGTTAAGAAATAAATGTGTGTGAATTACACACCCATATATATGCATCTATATAAATATATTTTTATTTCATTTTAATATGTAATATCATAGATTTAAATATTTACTATACTCATAAGTATATACAAATATTTAGTTATTAACTGTTAATATACCTTTTTTTATTTTCAAAAAGAAAACATTAAAAAAAAAAATGCTAATTTCCAATAATTAGTCCACTCTAGTGTGCAACTCCAAGATCCCTCTTTGAATGTACTGGGTTTATAGGAAGATGAAGTTTTCAAATTTAATAAAAAATATTTGTATTCAAGGATGATCTTATCTCTACGTTGATAATTTTGAATGTAATAACTTAAATTAAATTATATATATTTTAAATTTTGCATAGAATATGATGGACCCATTATAAATTCTTAAGGTAACACTATGTATCAATGGTTATTCTCAAGATAAGATTGTCCCTAGATGATAAGGTTCGTCTACAAGAATAAGGTTTCCCTACAAGAAAATTTTCTCACACTATTAAACGATTTCCATGCTTTAGAAATGTTTTCAAACAACTTCCAATGGCTGAAAATTTCTTTAAAATTTCTATGAATTTGTCATTAGGCCTTCCACTACCCTACCATTGCCAATACAAAAATATTGCAAAAGGAGGCACAAATCTAATTATGGCAGGTGATATTTGACTCCCATTGGCCAATTTTCATAATTGTTGAGTTTTCCTTCAAGTATTCCATATAAATGATAGATTGCATTAACTATTTAGATCTAATTTTATATTCTTAGTTACTCGATATATCTCTTTAAATGGTAAATCTGATTTAATTTTTAATTATATTAAATAATTGCACTTTTTGATGGTGCTTCATTCTCGTCTAAAGAAAAACAGTAGAAAATTTTCCTAGTAGATATCATGTCACTAATGGCAATGGTATGGATATTTCATATATATTTTTCATTTATTATGAATAGGTTGAAATAGTAGTTGTCTAGAAACTAGTTTTGGTACATCTCATTTTAATTTTTTTTTGTTTAGTTAGGGTTTTTTCCTTTTTTAATTGACATCATTGATTGAAGAGAACAAATTGTATATAATTTGAGGTAAGTCACTTGTCATGATCTCAATGAGCTTTATTTTAAAAAAACTGCATTTGGCTGGATCATTTTTTTGTTTTGTTTTGTTTTCTTTCATTCTAAAATGATTCTATTGTTAGATGATGTTAAATGAAGGAAAGTTTGTATATTATTCTCACTAGTATCATCCTATTTTCACTACACCTACAATCTTGAGAGATATGTAGATAGATTCATGGCTACAATAGAAGACACAACACTGATAGCTTTTCCCACATCTATTGTTGCTAATATTGGGACATCAACTGCCATGACAATCATGCCCTCCCATCTTAATATGTGAGAAAGTTATTGTCCATTTGTTTCCTAAAAATAAACAAGTCAAAGTTTATAGATCATCTTATGAGTTGAAAGAAAGAAACTAAAATTAATGCTACATAGGTCACAAGTTTAGGCCTCTACATATTGTCTTAAGTAATCTAGCCTCTTTTCTGTCTAATGAAACTTTGAACACCCACAATCAATGCTTAGTCTTCTTGTTTTTATTTATGGTGATCTATAGATGAGAGACTTTTAATTCAAAATATAAAAAACACAAACATCAAACACTTTTCTAACAAAATGGCATAATGATAAATATATTTGTTTGAGAAATGCATTCTTGTGGAAAGTGGCAATAAAAGTTGCATTCTCCTAGATATTTTGTAATGTCATATCATTTGATTTTCTCTTTCACCTTTTCTTTAGATTTACTTTCACAAAACAAATCGATAGAACAACAAGGAAATTATGCCTAGCCCAATAAAAAATTATGAATATTTGAATTTGATTATAAAATAGAATGTAATTGTAAATATTTGAAAAGATCTTTGATCCTTATTTTTTCTAAATATCAAAGGATAGACTAATAATTATTAATTTTCAAATAATCACTTAACGAGCTCTAAGAACTATTACTAAATTATAGTAAATTATATTATACTATATGTAAAAATATATGTACTTCATTTATATGTAATTCCATCTCTTCATTGCAACCATACTACGCATGTTTGAAGTTTTAGAAGAAATTGTATTCTACAATAAATCATATGACCTTGATCACTTCTTTTTTCATGTTGTATTTTTTTCATGGTTACTGATTATTAATGGACTAATATACAATAGTTTGTTTACTTACAATATATAATTAAACTTGATATAAATAATTCAAGAAGTTCAGCAAAATCATGTACAAAATTATATTATACAATAATATCAATCATATTTTTTATATTTTATTTTGTAATATTAAAATTCATTATATTTTTCCTGCACGTTTCTATAGACATATCCCTTGCACCTTCTACAACTCTAATTGCTAGTTAGCTCCACAAAAGAAAGATGGCTTTCAATATTTTTTGAAGGCATTAAATTTAATGCAAAAGATTTCTCTCCCCACACAAAAAGATAGACTGATGCTGGTTAAAGATGTGGAGATTTTAGAAGCACGACGGTGTGTATGGATATAGATTCACCAACAATGACTTTCTCAGCAAATTAAATGAAGTAGATTGGCCTGAAGAACTATAGGGAGTCATTCTGAAACAATGTCACACAAGAAGATAATGGCAACCAAAGCATATTTATTCAGACCATTCAGAAATGTTTACTTTCGGGTCGAAAAACCAACACGTCACCCAGTACTAGGGCCTACGCTTCAAAAGGAGCTACCATGTACTTTAATACCGGGTTATAGTTTCTCTACTATTGTATTTAATTTCAAACGAAACATTTTGGATTGTTTCTTAGAGCAGCTTTGATATGTGTTGGCGCAGGACTAGATCAGCAACTATCTTATATGTTGCTTGCGTAGGATGAACAGCATCCCAGAAAATGGTGGTTGATGTATTTGTACAAGTAATTGGAGTTTTAGAATTGCAAGTGGGCCCAGTCTCGATTAGTCCTGTTCCACAGCAACCCCTGTCTGTTATCTCCAGTCCTGTAGTGCACAACCGATAATAATACTTAGAATTAAATGACTTCGACTGGTTCAGAAGCAAAAAAATATATGTTTTTCTTTTGCAAATCTTACCATATAATGAAGGATTTGTTATCATGTCTAACAGATAGTCATAGATGCTTATGTACTCCAATCTAATGCCTGGAAGACGAGCTTCCAATCCTTGGAGAATTTCCTTAAGTTTCTGGTTGTAAGAAGATGAAATACCATTGAATTCCTCAATACATCCATTCAGTTCTGATTGCCCATGTAATGTTTTCTCTCCCGGCACGCATCCCAGTGGAGGGAGTCCAGCTATGCCTACTTTGCGTACCCCAAGCTTGTAGATCTCCTGTTTAGTAAAATTAGAGTTTTTTTCAATTGTGTTATGTAGAAAATCTGTTCATTGGAATTGGAATCGGCTTTACCTTAATGAAATTGCTGCAGACTTTAAGTAAAAATTCTTGGTATTGTTGGACGGTAAATTGATTTCTTCTATTGGGAACAATCAAATAATTCACTAGAAAGTCATTGGAACCTGCGACTGCCACAAATATGGCTTGCTCAATTATGTTGGATGAATTTTCTACTCCCACCATATTTTCCAGGCGCGCCTTATATGTCTTGAATAGTTCAACTTGTTTCCACATTGGTATCGCATTCTGCACGAAGGGCATACATTTTCTTCAAAATCATAATTAATTAGAGAGGAGTGTAATGGGGAGAAGCTTATCGATAAATGACAGGCATGAGAAAGAAAACAAGTAATTTCTCTAATTGCAGTTTGTTTAAGGAAAAGCAGTTAGGTGCAGTCTCATGAATGATTTATGACGGTCTTTAATTTATATAGATATTAATTAGGAACTGCCAATAGTGTTAGATATGTATTTAGAGTTAGGAATAGCCTTAGGATATGTATGTAGAGTTAAGAGTAGGTGAGATTAGTAATTTGATATTGCCTTGTCAATTAATATATTTTGATATTAAACTAAAATAATAGTTAATTAGTAAAAAATTATAGTGTTATTGTCATCATTTTGCAATTTGTAAACTCAATAATTGAAAGATAAAGTAAATTTCAGAAATTATAACTAATAGAAAGTTGAACCTACTTAAATAAAATAGTAAAAATAAAATTAAACTATATTAAAAATGGTAATGCTAAAATATTAACTCCTACATTAAAACTTACAAATAAAACCAAATTTAAAAAGTAAAATATAAAATAAAACCTATTAAAAATGTAAAAAGTAAATTCTCAATTCTTTTGAAATTTTAAATTTATTAAAAATAAACAGATATTTATATGTATCAAATTTTTATTTTCTATTTTGATGATTATTATAAAAAATACTCAATCATTAATATTTTAATATTCATGAAAAAATTATTTGTGATTTGTATTGTATCCATAAATACAATACTTGTTAAAATATTGTTATGTTGCACTACATTGAACTCTATTTCAAGTAAAATATTAAAAATAAAAGTAAACTATATATTAAATTCTAAAGATTCAATTTTAATTTTTACATAAAAAAATTATAAGTAATGACTATTGTTAAAATAAAAATTATTATATATATATTTTTTTTCAAATATATAGTAATTATTTAAATCTTTAAAATAAAAATAATATGTTAAAATTTTATATATTAATTATTTAAGAATATAATGTTATAAATGAAAATATAAGTTTAAAAGATAAAATATATTTTAATAAATTACTTTTTAAATAATTAAAAACCTTTTCTAAATAATTATAAATTTTTATATTAATGTTTTAAATTAAAAAAATTATATTCTAATTTTAATATTAATCACATGCTGTGGACATGTTGGATAAAGGTGGAGAACACGAGACCTAAGAAGGATAAGTGGTTGCCTACTCGACACATGGTTATTGGGTGAAATGCTATTGCAATTCAATAATAATAAATGTATTTTCTTCTTTATTATTATTAATGGATAGATAAATATAATATTTTACATCAAAGAAAATTGAAATTTCTATCTACTATTTTCATATAAGCTAATAGAATCAAAGATAAATGATATTTTTATAGATATATAAAATATAAAATAAATATAAACTATAGTTTTTTGTTCAAAAATTTTAATTCTAGATTCCTACCTTGGCAGGACCTAATAATAATGAAAGTTTAAAACACTTAAATGATAAATCTTTTACCAATATTAATTGAAAGGATGTGTAGAGACTAATATTCTTGAGGTTTCTTAGTTCTTGTTATTAAGTTGAAGGAGGTCATTCTATATGGAAAGATGTGAGAAGTAATATCATCAAAAGAAATGTAAGAGATTAACATTATAAATGATAACACCTCAATTCTGAATTTTTAGATGAGGGAGATCCAACTAGATAAAATAACGGTCTAATATCAATAAGACTGCATTAATGCTAAGAAATTTTTCCTATTAATAATAACACCAATTAAATGCAGAATTTTGATATTATTATTAATGTTAAGAGATTTTTATTATTAATATTATATTAAATTATAATATACTATATCAATTCTATAGATTCCTTTAATTATTTAGCATAAAAACACGAACTCTAGATTGAATTTTCTTTGACATAAGATATTCAAACCGTTTAAAATATTGATATCTTATATTAACCAAGGCTTGATTCCTAATCCATTGTTAAAAAATATCCAACTCCACAACAAAGACCTTCAATTTCTCTTAAAAGATAAAATAATAGAATAACGTGAATAAAGAAACTCATTTTTTTAAAGGAGAAACATTCTTAGTTTTTCTTTTTAATTTTATCTAACTAAAATTTTTCAATTTTCTAAATATGGTGGAGTTGCATAGAACTTCCAAGCAGCTTGTTACCTGCAAACAAGGGCGATATTTACAGCAAGCAGTATAAACTAAAAGAAAAATTCTGACGTACAACAAGCGCAGAGGTGAGGTTGTCGTATCCAGTCCCAGCGGAAGCAAAACTTACGCCTGTGAGAAGGTCTTGGGTGTGGAGATTAGGGTCTAAAAATGGCGGAATTGTTTCCTTCACCCCAAGTCCAGAAGCTGCAATCCCAAATTCAATTAATCAATCTTACACCAAGATATCCCTCTCTAAAAACTGCTAGAAATAAGTAATGGTGAACAAGTTTACCGATAAAATCTGTTGCAAGTTTTCCATTAGAAAAGCGGCCATTTTGTTCATCACCCATGAAATCTTGACCATATGGTGCATGGTTGGCCTTAACCCAGGTGGGAATGAAGTTATTGTTGCCTGGATCTACGAGAGAGTCCCCGAATGTGAAGAGAGCTGGGATTTTGCCATTACCATCAATGGTTTCAATGCCTGCACAGAATGAAAGAAGAATACAGAGGAGCAGGCAAATGCACCCACCATGATTTACGTGCCTCATGTTTGCTTTCTTTTATTGTACTACGTTAACATTAGCTTTGCATTTAAATAACACTCTCTGATGTCTCCAAAGGAGTGAGTTAAAGGAGATAATAAATGTATTTCAATGTCGTGATAAATAAGTCTGAAAAAGCTTTGTAGAGACGCATTTAGTTCTAGTCTGAGCGTGCTTTGTGTGCTCTTATATTTGAATGCGTCGCTGTCGCCGCTTTATGGGTGGCGTGTCATAAAGGTTATTTGCAAAATTTACTCTTTTGATTTTCAGATGGAAGAGAAATGTATTTTCAATGTAGTGATAAATAATCTGAAAAATCTTCGTAGAGACGCATTTGTTTTCAGTCTGAGCCTGCTCTTGTATTTCAATGTAGTGATAAATAATCTGAAAAATAATATATGTGGTTATAATTATTGAAATATCGTGGAGTCTTCCTTCTCCACTAATTTTCTTGGTGACCGCTAACAATAAATTGGAGTAAGAGTCAATGGCCCATTAAATATATTTTAAAGTGTATTAGGTGAGTAGATGAATTAATAAAATATAAGTAACATATTAAACATAGTAGTTGTTTAGTAGTTTGGTATATGAGAAATCAATTTCGATAAGTTTATTTAGATTCGAATTGAATATATATTAAATTGGAAACAAGATAGGTTTTGGGTTGTATATTTTTAGTTTGTGGGAAGCGAATTACATGATGTTGTATAATATTAAATTGATAATGAATGTTACATTACAAATTCAAGAATTGAAAAGGACAAAATCTAAGAGTTTGGTTTATGCTAATTTATAAGTATGATCTCATCTTGGTTAATTTTACTTTCCCCTTACTAGAGTTGAATTTTTGACACCTATACAATACGTACTTAATTGATAAAATCTAAGGTAAGTAAAAGAATGATAGTGCTAAGGAGTACAAATAGACTTGGCTTGCAAGGATTGAACTTTATAACTCCTATATGCCTTAGGAAAACATCATGACTAAATACATAATAAAAGAAAAAGTAATGGACAACAATTGGATGTTGATGTAGAGAAAAGACTTGTTGTGTTGATCCTGGAATGTGTTACAGATAAAATGTGAATATGTTGTCCTACTTTGTTCCCAAATATGATATGATGATAAAATTACCTAGGGTGATTTCTTTAAATGCATGCCCTATACACACAATTCAAACCTTGTTGGTACACATGTGTCCAAGATTTTTGACTACAAAATGTGAAAAAATTATTGTACTACGAGAAGAGATGAATGAATTCAATCCTATCCTAAAGAGAAAAGCATAAGCATGATAAATTTAAAGGTAGCGCATGTCCTAAGAAATATGGGATACTAAGAGAAGAGGATGAAGTACAAGAAAGTGTTGAAGTACAAGAAAGTGTTGTATTAGGTATTGATTGATTGAGTGCAAAAAAAAAGACCAAAAAATACATTAGAATGATACATTAAGTTCATCAACACAAGGTGTCATAGAATAAGAAGGGAAAATGTGTTGGAATCAGGGATCATTGAGAGGGGGGCGATGAATCAGTGATCTACCAGTTAGCAAATTTTCAGACTTAACTTTAAACCACCCATAGCATAAACATGAAACTGAAATGCAGGAACATAAAACAATCAACCACAAAATCATAACACCATTTTTTTACATGGAAACCAAAATGGGAAAAACCATAGTGGGATTTGAATCCACAATATTACTCCACTATGGCCAGTAGAAAAACAATATTACAATATGGGGAATGCACAAGCATTCAAGCACACTACCTAGAGCTCACTACTCAAATACAATAAGGGCTACAACCCCGAAAGGATCACTGCCTTACTGATTAATTACAATGATGAATTATGACAAATGAACTCCAAAATAGCATCTAAAATGCTTGGCTGAGTTCCAGTTAAGTGTCAAATACACTGATTAAATCACCTCTGCTATTTTTCTTTGTTATGCCCTGTTCACTGTCTTGGTCAACTACCAAATCAAGAATGCGCACGTGAAATTACGCAACAAAGTATTCTCGATCACCACTCGCTCGCATATAATCATGCCATTCATAAAAAATATCATCTACACCGGTCTTATATATCAACAATCACAAAATAAATCATTTATCAAGTCGATGTGCTAATGTAACATGTATTCATATGTCGACTTCACCAGATCACCAAAGATAAATGCGGATAACCAAAACAATGATAGAAATGATGTCTCTATGCCGTCCCAATCATTCCAAACATGATTCATGACTCTACAATCACTGGAAAGCTTTCGGACCAAAACTGCTCTGTTCATCCTGAAATACCGGTTGACTCCCTCTTCCGGAAATCAAGATCCATGATTACCGGATAGGAATCTAATGAAGAGTTTCCATCAATGACAACCATTAACCAATAATCAACCATCAGAAGCTACCAGATGAGTGTCAATTACCAATAATCTCCCCCTTTGGTATTGATGGAAACTCACATGAAAAATGACTAAGTGTTAAAAATAGAAAACTGTACACTGGATAAAAATAATTTCTAAGGCTCCCCCTTAGATAAATAATTCTGAAACCTATAATTACACTCTTCTAAATGGTACATTTTTCACCTTTTGTCTCCCCCTTTGTTAGCAATGCCAAATATGGGGTGTTGTCCAAAATTTATATACATAGATACCTATCGGAGACTTTACAAATACTTGAAGATGTCAGGAAAAATGGTCTTTAAAAAACCTAGGTGAGTGTCCCACCCACTCTTCAAGTTATCCAAAACTGCAATGATTGCACTAAATATAGTTGCATGAATCTCTATTTCCTTCAGATTAGATGACACAAGTTGAGCCATGTCCTTCATACAATCTACCTTATTTCTTAACATGGTGTCCAACCGAGGGCCAATCAAGTTCTGGAGTTCACCATCTCTCCTTGAAATTATGTCCTTATCCGTATTAAGTCTCGAGATCTGATCATTTAGAGTGAATATTTGTCCTTCAACACTGCTGGTTAGAGCTACATTGGGATCAAAAGACTGTGAAATACTAGCAAGTTTGCCCTCTAAAACACTTATTTGCTTGTTTATATCTATAGTGAGCTTGGGAAAAAGTAGACAAGACTTATATATTTTACTTCCTTCTATCAATGCATCTGAAATAACCTGCATACCTTTATTCAATCTCACTCTATCATCTTCAATCATCTTCCAGAATGTCTGCATCCTTACTTCCTTGAATCTATCCAAGAATTGCTTAGTAGTGGACTTCTCTAAAGAATCAAAACTGGCATTGACACTATTAATCAATTGTAGAAATTTATTGAAGGGGTAAGCATTAGAATCTAAGTGTACACCCAAAGCCAGCTTCTGCAAAACATCAACAGACATCAAAATGAGCTTTTTGACTTCTGACTCAGATTTTACCAGATCCTGACTGGCTTGAGCTTGAATAGATGCTGCAAGCATTATCTTTTTTGCAGGAGACATTTGTCCAAGGTTAAGAGGACCATCTATATTAATAGAGATTTGAGGTGGGGTCCTTGTAACTGCTGGAGTGTCAATTGCCAGATCAACAACTCCTTTGCTCTTGTCCACCTCAACAGCCTTTACCTCTACTCTCTTAGGTTCCTTTTAGTCTGCTCCATCCACTTTATCTTGTGCACTGGTGTTTCCACTTGGTGCAGTATCATCCTTTTGAATCTCAGAAGACACTAAACTATCTACCACCAGAGGATTATCACCGGTTTTAGCATCAAGAGTTGTGTTGCCTTGATCTTTGAGACATCTCTTAGTCTAAGTTTCATCCTTCTAATCACAAGAAACACCTTCTTTTTCTTCTGGCTGAGATGAATTAAATGCATCTTTATATAAAGGATCAATTCACAATTATTTTTCTCCATATATCTTCAGCTTCCTTTCTTAACTCTTCCACCTTGCCAATCATCAATCTATTTACCCTATTTTTTCTTCTTAATTCTTTCTTATTATCTTCCTCAATGAGTCTTTTGACTTCATCTTAGGTGATATAGGTGTAAACATTTATCAACTCTCTTTCTTTCATTTCCTTATCTATTTTGCTAGCAGTCAGTCTCCTTGCATCAATAATGTTGTATAGGTCCTTAGGGATGCTCTTCTCCAACTCAATACATGGTTTACTAAAATTGTGCAAGTATAAGACAATAGCTTCTTCAACCTTTCTCTAATCTCCCTCATCTATATTTTCATAATAATCTCCAAGATTCTTCGAGTTCCCATCAAAAATTAATTCTTCTATTAGTTGGTGATGAGGAGGCAACAAACTAGAAGGATAACCTTGAACCAACCAACCTCTAAGGCTCACAAACTCAACCAAAACCCTACTACCAAAGGGTCCTTACACAACACCAAGTCAATAAATGGTTCAAAGATAATAAACAATGCCTAGGGAGATTCAAAGACTCCAATATGTCCACTTACAAACAACTAACACTCTCAAGTCTTGTGTGACTACACGCACCCTTGCATACATGAGTGGGCTACTACTAGGCTTTAGGGGTTTGAATGGCCCACTTGACTGATTTAATACAAAAACCCTTGTATGGGTTTTCTCACAACACATTAATATAAATGAAATAGAATTCCATGGTTTAGATCCACTGAAACATCAATTTTGACTCACTTGCCCGCAAACAAAACTAGTTGTAATTAGGTCTCCATTCGAAGGAATCGGGTGATAACTTTTGACACATTAAGGATCTATGAAAATAAACTATATTTTTAGATACCCTTTTGAGATTTCTTGACAATATCTCACTTTTCAATACTAGACACACTTGCAGATATCCCAACCTATACTGCACTAACAGACCTAATAGGGCTATTAGGCCTATTTGACTGAACACCTTCCACAAACTTGTTTGGTTCTTCTAGTTGGTGACCATCACTGACCATGAAATTTTATGTCAAACTCCAAAGTACTCTTCTACAATATTCAAACCCCTTTCCAGTGCTCTACCACTAAATTCTCATGCACTACACTCATCAAACTGGTCTGTCACACAGAGATGTCAAACCTAGGGTTAGTTCTCCATCTTTATCACCCTGTTGATTCCTCTTAATGGATTTTGAAAATTACATATGATATAGTGGCCTATCATCTCCTCTAACGACAATGTGCTCAATTAAGTATTGATAGGCCAAAACCCATTATTGCAGTCAAACCCTAGGGGTTTGAGGGTTTTAGGCTACTCGGTAGAGATTTTCTTATACAATGGGGCATCGATAATTTCAACACTTCAAACTAAACGCAAAAAAAAGGTAAAACAATCTATTTTTTAGGATCTATGTGTTGATCATTCTTTCCAATCCACCTTCAGTATGCAATCAACAGAAATAAGATAGTTTCTTGTGTTCCCAACAGTTTTGATGCTTCAATTTCCTTCTCAAAACAACCAAATAAACCCACTTACATATTTAAATGCTTTAGGACCTTAAAGATGTCACCACAAACAAACACAACCTCCTCCAACCATTTTTCAAACTTAACTGACTGTTGGAGAATCACGACTTACAAAAAGTGCCAAATTGTCATGACAGCAAATTGACAATATGAGAATTTTTCCATTATTCAACCAACTTAGACTCTAGACTATCATAGTCCCCCAAAATGATTACATTTGATTCTAAAACATAAAAAATGACTCAAATAAACCTTTAGCCACTTGATCCCTCAATTTAGACCATTGTGACCCTTATTGACTCAATTTTCTCTACAAGAACCTAGGTGACAATTTGACCCATACATGGACAAACTTGTCACACTCCTAGGAAAATGAAATACAAAGAGGACCCATAGGGTCTTATTACATTCATCTTCAACTAATTAAAATTCATCTTGTCTTTGGCTCGTTCCCTCACAGGCAGGTGCTCCAGCACTAGTTGGTCTGTTGACAATGGAGGAACAATTGTGTATTTACCTTGCATGTCACTAGATTCAAGATATTTTTCAAGTTGAGTACTGACCTATCTTCCTCTTTTAGGTCTTCCAGTAGGGGCAGGTTCAAGTTTGGTTTTCTTTCTTTGTTGGGCTCCATAGGACTATGACTTCCTCACCACCCTTACAAATTCACCTTTCTTCTTAGCCTTGCCTACTTCCTCCTTAGATTTAGTCTCAGAGGCCATCAAAGACACATCAACATAAGTCTTCTTAGATGACTCTTTTTGATTCAACACTCCCTTTTTGCATGGGCTTTGTCCAGAAGATGGTGCCACTAGAACAAGGGTAGAATTGGTCTCTTTTGGTTTAGCATTAGAGGGAACCAGGTCAGCCTTAGTATTTTTGGTTTCCTTTTTGGCCTCCATCTGTGCATGTTTCTCTCCAGGATTCACCTCCTCCCAGGTGAATCCCATCTGCATTGCCACTTGCTCAACCATATTTGAAACTTTTCTTTTTATAGCAGGTGCAGTGAACTGTTTGTGCAATTCAAGGTCTTTCTCCTTGAATGTTCCAAATCTTTCCTCCTTCTCATCAACTGACTGACTCAACAGATATTGAGCATAGAATTCTAGGGTAGCGTCATCAAATTTATACCCATAGGAAGAATCCACATAGTGCTGGGCTCAGATGCTTCCATCAAGTATTGGTCCTTATCAACCATCAAGTAGATTGTTTCCTCATATTTCTCTACTATCTCCTTCAAGATTCTTTCTATGCTCTTCATTATTGCTTGGAAAGTTTTGAAATAACCCCAGAGAGTGGATATCCTCATTTTGGCATCACAAAATCCCATAATCCCTTCTTGGATTTTCCTAGCAACTACCTATCACAGGCCCATTGGAACTTCTCTTGAACACCTGGGATTTCATTCATAAAGAAGAATCCACACAGTCTTGGGCTCAAATGATTTCATCAAACATTCATCGTTATCAATCATGAAGTGGATTGTTTCCTCATATTTCTCCATTATCTCCTTCAGGATATCCTCATTTTGACATCACCAAATCTCATAATCCCTTCCTAGATTTGCCTAGCAACCGACCTGTCATAGGCCCATTGGACCTTCCCTTGAACACCAGGGATTTCATTCATGAAGTAGAAAGACAAACAAATGATAAGAGTGCCAAATTTAAAACTATACTTCTTGTCTTGTTTGATTTTCTTCAAATTTCTTAGCAACTCATTCAGAAGGACAATACACAAGTCAAACCTTTTATCTTCCTTCAACATCAAATAGGTAGAGTATATGGATGTACCAAAGAGAGAGTTGTATCTGATTGACTAGTACACCTTGTATCCGACCACCATTGATGCAAACTTCACATCATGGTCCAAAATGTCATTTATGGTCATCTCTCTACTGTCAAATTGGGAACAAATAGCGGTAATCATGATGTTGTTTGATATCTTCCTCAGATTAGGAACTTGATCGGATGAGCTTAGACAAGTTACAACCTAGATTGATTGCTTGGTAATCTTTTAAGGCTTTTCAAACCACATGAATTCATCATGGATTTTTCTAAGTACAAACCAAAAGCATTCTTTCTCATCAAAAGTCAGAAAATGCATGAATTGAGAAAAACCCCTTGCCTCTAAATGCTGATATTCTGGCTTGAGATTTCCCAAGTTGTTCACTAGATGTTTATTGTACAGGTTCAACATGTCTACACTCCTGAGTTCATCAAGATCGCAGTGGATGTATGCCCTAATATCGTCATTGTGAATAATACCATAGGGTACAGAGGAAAATACACCTTCGGGATCATTCTCGATAGATTTAAAAGGATGTTTCTTAAAATTAGGTCAATCTCTATCCTTAATCTCCACAACAAGTGGGCTAGAAATTCTAGAAGTTGAAGCCATTTCGAACTTAGGGTTTGTGGAAATTGATAGTCTGAAACAAATAAATACCTTAAATCGCAACCAAGAACATAAATTTGCTTTGGAATCACTAAATTCATTGTTGAGATCGCCAAATTGCTTTTTCCTTCTTCTCTGCACTATTCTCTTGATTGCATTGTGATGAATGAATCTTTGGAATGCCCTTTTAACCTTCGAAAACCTAATTCTTCATTGCAATAAATGTTGGAACTAGATACCTTAATTTTCATAGATTTGCTTACCGGAGCATCAAATCTTCTCTGAAACTTCTGGATAACATCTGCATATATTATTTAAGCCTTTTGAAACCTTCTAGAATTGATTGCAGATCATTGAAGAGGAGGTTATTAGAATCTGCATGAAAAGTCCCCCCTAAGGCATAAAGCCCTAGTTACTGGATGAAGATCCTGCACTAGATTCAAGTGCAGATCCATTGTCTACTTTGGATTCATCTTTTCTAACCCACATCTTCTCATGTTTGTCTTTGATCTCTTCTACCTTTTCCTTTCCCTTCTCATCTAATTTATTCTTGTCTACTAGAGCACTATTCTTGCTTTTACGGTACTTTGCAATGTGACCAGTTTTATTGCATGCACAACAAACAACATTTTGCATAGGTCTGAAGTTCATCTGATTTAGTCTCATTCTGCACTGGTTAGAGAGATGTCCAAACATTCCGCAGGAATAGTACGTATTGTTTTGGAAGTTATTCATTACTGCTCTACACATATTTGACTTGTGTCCAAAATTATTGCATATGAAACATTGACCGATAAAAGTAGGAACATTATTCATGTTGTTCATTCCATTATTCATCCTACTTTTGCATTGATTCACCATATGATCAAATTTATTGTAAGTAAAACATCTACCATTGAATTTAAGAGCATTAGGTTGTCTTACTAAAGGATTCATGCTCTTCTTCTAATTAGGTTTTTCATTGCTTTGTCTAGATCCGGAGGATTCACATTTCTCAAATCCAAGTCCTCAC
Organism: Cryptomeria japonica; assembly: GCF_030272615.1. Lineage (NCBI taxonomy): Eukaryota > Viridiplantae > Streptophyta > Pinopsida > Cupressales > Cupressaceae > Cryptomeria > Cryptomeria japonica. Next base: position 626,461,522 of record NC_081414.1, on the reverse strand, counting down.
ATGTCCTTCCAAGTCCTCACATGTCCTTTCCATGTCTCTAACTTTCCAACATCTCATCAAGCCTTGCTGAGCTAGCTTTGAATTTTTCTTTGTATTCATTATAAGTAGAAAGTTCATCCCTTAAGGAAATATATTGATTTTCAAGTTCTTGTCCATTATTCTTTGACTATGCGAACTCAAGCTTCAACTTCTCATTTTCATAGGTAAGCCTCAAGCACTCAGGATAGCATCCAATCACCTGACCAAAACCACCTAACCAAATATGAGTATAAGTATCATGAGCAAGCCAATTCCATCACCATATTATACTGGAGTATACTCGATCATGCCAGATCCAAGTTAACCAAAAACCACTCATCCTACCGGGACTAGAAGGGTGTCGGTAAAGCATCCAAAAAGATAGTGTTGACATCAATGACAAAACATCAATGCAACACATAATCATTTCCACCAAATGGCCAACAAAAATAACTACCAAGTCTTGAACTCCTGGGTTCTGGGGTTCAGGGGTTGGAGATCTCTAAAGATCCGGGAAGAAAATGAACACGTAAAATGAGAAAAACTTTTTAAAAAAAGTTAACATAAAAAACTAAAAGATGTAAACTAGAAAACACAAAAGGCAGAGAAATCCACCAACCTAATGGAAGAAAACCCTCAAAAAATCAGCGATATGGAGGCACGAAGTTGAGAGGCAGAGCAAGGAAATCAGAAAACCCGAATGCGCAAATGAGCTCAAAAGAGTTCAGTTCCTCTATTTATACCCTCGATTTTCCATCCGTACAGTCGAGTTAAACACGACCTCAAGAGTCTGGGGTTTCGGACTTCTAAGGTGAAACTCAAAAAATAAAAAAAACACAAATAAACCTCATGACTCTGGGGTCTGAGCAAGCAAGGGCACCTCAGGAGTTTGGGGTTCTGAGGTGGGAAAGTAAAGCAAGTAAAACAACTTCGGGACTCCGAGGTTCCAAGGTTCTGGGGTTGCAAAGACAACACAACTTCATGACTCTGGGGTTTCGAAGTGACTAACAACAAAACATGAAGAACTCGAGATTTAAAGACTTGGGAGTCTCGAGGCTTCAACGACAAAAAGAAACAAGGCACAACTTCGGGACTCCATGGTTCCGAGGTTGTGACAAACACCATAAATAGAAACCTACCTCTGAACTCTGGGGTTCCCTGATTTCGAGTTCAAAAGACAACCAAAAAAACAAGTGCCTACCTCAGCACTCTGGGGTTTCGGGGTGGGACTTCAAAAACAAGCAAAGGACACCTTGGGACTCTGGGGATCCAGAGTTCTGAAGTGTCAAGGTAGAAACTAAAAAAACATAGCTACAAAAAGCAAAAAGAGGGACCCATATTTTCAAGATAAGGAAACAAATGGGGTTAGGTATGCAGGGCATAACAACTCCCTCCAAAATTGCTAGATATGGATCCCTCAAATGAGGAAAGGGAAGACTATATTTAGGAAACCCTAACATTTTTTTTGACTTTAGGCTGACTTAGAATCAATATTTTTTCACAAATCTATTGATTTAAACATTAAAATACCACTAGAACCTGCTCTTGAAATTTCAGGAAAAAAGTTCGAGACCAGGTAGGGCCCCCTTGGTCTGACCAACTTTTCGTCAAATTTTTGGGAACGCAAGATAGTGTTATTTTAAAGAAAATTCCAAAAGGATATGGAAATTTAAGATGTTTAGATATGTGAAATCGGGCTTTGAAGGTCAAAATAGGTCAAAATTAGGGTATTTGATGAAAAGATTTATTGGAGAAATAAAATAAAAAAGGGGCACACTTAATATAAAGGGTACAATTTTATGATGTGTAGAGTGATGAAATAAAATGTTAAATTTAATTAAATTAATTCTTAAAGGGAATTTGAAATACAAGATGCAAACACACTAAGGTGGGTGCTAACCTAAGCATGGAATTGCACCACCTAATTAATGGTGTACAATTTACGATGCTACACTATCTAATCTCTCAAGGGGGTATCCATCCTATCCTTCACTATTTGGCATATCAGTAGTATTAAACTTTTCTTATAAATAATATCATAAAAAAACATATCTTAAAGAAGGCTAAAATATAGATATCTAAAAGTGGCTAATAAATTTTTGATCATCATCTCCTCATCATTTTTATTATATAAATATTAACTAAATATTTTTAATTAATAAAGTAAGCTAGTTTTTCTTCTTTTGAATTAAATAGTTTTTAATTTCTTCACCATTTTCTTCCACAATTAATTAAATAATTTTATTAGTTAATTATACATTTTATAATTAAACCATTTAAAAAAATTTAATTAGTTTACACTTCCTCTCAAAAATAAATGTTTTAGATAATGTATTTCATCTCATGACCTCAAATAAATAAGTTTAATCCCTCTATGCATTTAATCTCTTTTAATTCTTCTACCTCATCAATCCATGTGGTAATTTTAGGTCCTATCTTCTCTCAAAATATCTCATCCATTGATCTTTCAAGTTAATCTCCACCATTGATCAAGTGTTTGGTGATCATATAAATAAAACCCCTCACTCGTGCATTTCTACTAGATCACATCATTATCAAGAGTTCCATCTATGAACTATCATTCAACTAGCAATACATTATTATCAATAGGTTGCCCTATCAAGAGCTCATAGTCTCATCAATAATTCATTATCAAGCTATCAATCCATGCAAACAAGCAAGATTATTTATCAAAACATCCATTATCAAGAATCAAGCATTATGCAAATTTTGAGAGGAACACACATATCAAGCATTATGCAAATTTTGAGAGGAACACACATATCAAGCATTATGCAAATATCAAGTAAACAATCAAAAAATCTAAGACTTTTTCTTTCGCGTTATTGCTTATTATTTGATTTTATTCATAGATATTAAGCTTTAGTGAGTGAGTGTAAGTGTGAATTTGGATCTTTTATTGCATCTTTTTTAGATTCACATTTTCATCCTTTAGGCCTATATTGAATCATTATATTTGAAACTTTACAAAATTATTCATAAAATATAAAGAACATAAACAAAAAGGTTCAAGTTAAATATATAAATATGTGGGTGAATGTTTGTGTCTACATACGCATACATAGACACATATACAGATACATACACATATACATATACATCTACATATACATATACATATACATATATATAAATATGTATTTATTTAAAGTATATATTATGATAAACATAAATATTTTCTCCATATTTAAATACATACAAATAATTAACTATTAAAAAGAAAATATATTATTTTTTATATTCAAAAATATATTTAAAAAAAAATTCATGCTAATTTTCTAATAAGTTGTCCCCTCTAGTTTGTAATTATATTGTATAAATTTTAAATTCTCAAATATAAGATAATAAAGTCATCGAAAAACACCTAAGGTAAAATTATGTGCCAATGGTCACTCTCAAAGTGCATTTGTCACTTTTATCAATGATTAGGATAGATAGTTAATAAGAAAGAGGTGTCTGAAAATAAAATTTTTGGAAGGCATTAAATAGAATCCAAAAATATTTGTCCTTTCTCACAAAAAGATATATCAATGCTGGCTGAAGATGTGCAGATTTTAGAAGCAGGCAGTGTAAATGGATATAGATTCACCACCAAGAACTTGTTCACCAAATTAAATGTAGTAGATTGGCCTGAAGAAGTAGAGGGAATTGTTGTTAATGAAGGCCCCGCAAGATGATAATGGCAAACAGAACATATTTATTCAGACCATGTGAAAACTGTTCTCGCTGTCAATAACTTACGGGTCGAATGGCCAACACGTCTCCCAGTAGTAGGGCCTACGCTTCATAAGCAACTGCAACTACTTTAATGGCGGCTTAATTATTAGAGCAGCTTTGGTATGTGTTGGCGCAGGACCACTCTAGCAACTATCTGATATGCCGCTTGAGTAGGATGAACAGCATCCCAGAAAACACTGGTTGATGTATTTGTACAAGTAATTGGAGTTTTAGCATTGCAAAAGGGCCCAATTTCGATTAATCCTGTTCCACAGCAACCTCTCTGTGTTGTCTCCAGTCCTACAACGCAGAACCCATAATTATAGATAGAAATAAATGATTTCATCTGTTTCCAAACCAAAATAAATGTGTTTTGCTTTCGATTATCTTACCATATAATGAAGGATTTTCTATCATGTCTGAAAGATACTCATGGATGTCTATGTACTCCAGTCTAATGCCTGGAAGACGACCTTCCAATCCTTTGAGTATATCCTTAAATTTCTGGTTGTAAGAAGTTGAAATATCGTTGAATTCCTCAATACATCCATTCAGTTCTGATTGTCCGTATAATGTTTTCACCCCTGGTATGCACCCCAGTGGAGGAAGTCCAGCAATGCCCAGTTTGCGTACCCCGAGCTTGTAGATCTCCTGTTTAATGAAATTATAGACGCTTTTTAAATTGTGTTATGAGAAAATCTGGTCATTGAAATAGAGATTGGTTTTACCTCGATGAAATTGGTGCAGATCTCGAGTATAAATTCCTGGTACTGTTGGACGGTGAATTGAGCTCTTCTTTCCGGAAGAAACAAATAGTTTTCCATGAAATCGTTGGAACCTGCGACTGCCAGGAATATGGCTTGCTCAATTATGTTGGATGCATTTTCTACTCCCACCATATTTTCCAGACGCCCCTTATATGTCTTGAATAGTTCAACTTCTTTCCACATTGGTATCGCACTCTGCAGGAAGAGCATACATTCAAGATTTATAAGTTAAGCTGCAGTCTCATGAGTTATTGTTGAGGATCTTTAATTTATAAAGATAATAAGTTAGGAATCAAGTTTTGTTTTGTAAAGATTTGACATTCTAAGGATACGGTAGTCGTATGTAAGTATGAAAGTCTCATATTTTTTATGATATTAATTGGAAGGATGTGTAAAGACTTAAGTTAAAGGAGGTCATTGTATACGCAGTATCAAAAGCTGTATAAAGTTGCAAAGCTTGAACATAATAAAGAATGAGATTATTTGTTCTTGATGACTAATTAAATATGTCATAAAGGTGTTATACTATAAAGTCGATATAATTTCTATTCTAAGTGAAAGGATCTCAACATGTCAATAAATCAAAGGAAATGTAAGATTGACATTGTAAATGATAACATCTTAATCTTAATTTTAAGACAAGGAAGATTATCATGCATATAATGCAATTAGATACATCACATTAGATACAACAATGGTCTAACATAATTTATAACTATAGAAAATTGAAATCCATGATCATGTTCATTGAAGATCATCTAGATGTACATAAGAATCATAAATGAATGTTAATTGAATGCTTGACAATTATTATTTTTTTGTAATTTGTGTACTTACATAATTTTAAGCTTATTGAAGTTAAAGACAAAATGCTTACACATTCTATTATTAAAAAATATATTTCTTTTCATAAAAATATTACATTGTTTTTCTATTGTATTTTAGATCACATCTCTAATTTTTAATAAGATGCAAAGAATGACAAGCCAAACATTATAAAAAAAAAGAAAAGAAAAGAAAGGTGTATAGAAACATAAAAGTCCAAATAAAAAATATAACTTGACAAATTAGTAGTAAAAAAATTTGAAAAAACTAATCGTTTTTATAATATTAACATTTTATTATATATCTAATTTTTTAAAAAATAATATATAATAACAGACGATTAATAATTTATTAGTATAACAATAATATTAATTATTTAATATTAAAATGTATTATAATAATAATTGTCAATATTATAAATATTATAATTCCTTTTTAATATAGTTAAATATTATAAACATCATAATCATAATTGTTGCTAGAATATAATTTAAAATGGATATGGTCACTCTTTTATAAGCTCATGGTAGTAGTGGTAAGATATCACTAATTTTGTATGAAAAACTAGGCATTGAGGCTTGTATAATTGAATACAATGATTCGTAGTTTTATCAAAGATGGGCCTTCTATTATCTAGGCCTATGGTGGCTATGGCCTCAAATGCTCTTAGTAAACACGGTCATGATCATGGTGTTTGATAGGACTCTATAATAATAATACTTCTGGGACTTGGTTCAATTTATGTCAAATGAAATCTAGTGGACAAGGAGACCTTTAAAGAAGGGAGCATGATAAATGGGTGTCATATTCTAGTTGTTAAATCTTAAATGAAAATTAAAATTTTGTAAGGAACAATTTAATTTTTAAATTTAATTATTCTTGTTTAATTTTAGTTAACATTCATGATTAGATTATTAAAGTATGTTTAGAAAAAATAAAATAAAATAAAATAGATACAAGTATCAAATTATTTTTTTAGTTTTATTATGCCAATAGAATGTATGGCTTTAATTTAATAAAATATGGCTTGATTTTCAAAATAAACCGTGTTGTTAGTTAAGTCATATTTCTATCTATTAATCACACATGATAGAATCTTTGTTGTTAACTCTTCTTTAGTATTTTAAGTATATGATTCTCTCAGGCATACATGGAGATTTTGAGATATAGATCCATTCATAGATGGCTTGATTGATTCAACATTAGTAGAGAATTCATGTAGAAGAAGATATCTGAAAAGGGTTATTAACATGAAGAGAGATGGAGAAATTTGGAGATAGAATTTGGAAGTAGGTTCTACATTATGAAAAATATATTGTTTCATAGTTATAGGCACTTTTAGGTATGGTATATAGTACTAGACCACAAAATGGAGAGACCTAGATTCACAATGTAGGCTACATGGTAGGATGGACCCCTTTTAACTAATTCATACTCTTGATTGTAGAAGATTCTTCTCTGAAAATTTTCAATAAAATAAGATACATTTTCCCACTATATAGTATAGATCTCTAAAGAATAAGGTAGAAACACTTCTCTTACTTCAATAGAGAAAGGAATATAAAAAGAATAATAAATTTGACAAATTTGATTAGTTGTCATTATCAATTTTTTTTGTTACAATCTATATAACCTAACACCCCCTTTAATAATAAAGAGTCATTTTCAATCATCAAATAAATGAGAATGCGGGTAGATGTTAATATTTAAGGATATCTATTAAAAACCATTTATCAAGAGTTATTTGAGTCACCTTCTTCAATGAGTTATGAAGTAGATGAAATGATGAAAAGCTAGATGGATCTAAAGAATAGAAGGCATATTGTTAATAGACAGCCTAGACATCATATGATGCTTAAAAAACATAAGAAAAAACAAAATATAAACTTTTCAAACCTTTCTATTTAACTTTGTCCAAGTGATATAATTAGAAAGTGACATGTCTCTGATATTCTCTTATAATACAAAAGACAATAACCATAAGTAAAATCTAACATTTTTATTGAATAAAAATATATTATTAGTATTAAAAATATAAATATTATACTAATTATATTAAAAAAGCTATTATTAACATTTTAAAATGATTATTATAATAAACCATAATATATTATAAATTTATTTTCTTAAATAATCTCTATTTACAATGTTTCATTTTCTATATATTGTGAAGTTTACAAAAGAGCTTGTTAACAAAATTGTCTTTCAGTCCCAATTCACTTTTGAAGGTATTTATCTATTAATTGAAAAACTAAAATAGAACAGTTTTTTGTTTTCCAGTTAATTAATAAACCTGGATGCTGCATAAACGTTGCCGCTTGTTAATTGCAAACCTGGGAAATATTTACATGAAGCAGTGTAAAGTAGAAGAAAGAATCTGACGTACACCAACCGCAGAGGTGAAGTTATCGAATCCAGTCCCAGCGGAAGCAAAACTTACACCTGTGAGAAGGTCTTGGGTGTTCAGATTAGGGTCTAAAAATGGCGGAATTGTTTCCTTCACCCCAAGTCCAGAAGCTGCAATCCCAAATTCAATTAATCAAACTTACAACGAGATATCCTTTACTAAAAATGATTAGAAATACGAGATGGTTAACAAGATTACCAATAAAATCTGTTGCAAGTTGTCCATTAGAAAAGCGGCCATTTTCTTCGCTCCCCATAAAATCATGACCATATGGTGGATGGTTGGCCTTAAGCCAGGTGGGAATGAAGTTATTGTTGCCAGGATCCACGAGAGAGTCCCCGAATGTGAACACAGCTGGGATTTTCGCAATACCGTCAATGGTTTCAATGCTTGCACACAATGAAAAAAGAATGCAGAGGAGCAGGCAAATGCACCCACCATGGTTTAAGCTCCTCATGTTTGCTCTATTGTATTGTAGTACGTTAGCACTGGCTTTGCATTTCAATAACATTCTCTAACGTCTGTATACGAGTTGAGTAGGGAATATAGTAAATGTACTTCAATGTCGTAATAAATAAGTCTGAAAAGGATTGGTAGAGACACATTTAGTTTTAGTCTTCAACTCTGGTGCGTCATTAAGGTTATTTGCAAAATTTATTATTGACTCTTGAATTTACAAATAAATATAGGTGGTTTTAGTTATTGAAATAACGTGGATTCTTCTTCTCCACTGATTTTCTTCTTGTTCAAGTACAATGTTATAAATTGGGGCTGTCCTTCTCACCATAACATTTATAACTGGAGCGAATGAAAATGGGCACCCATCAGATTTAAGGGGATGACCAAACAAAATATATGTAAACACATTAAAGAGTAGTCGATCATAATGAAAATGGGCACCCATCAGATTTAAAGGGATGACCAAACAAAATATATGTAAACACATTAAAGAGTAGTTGAACATATGGTAAATCAATTTTCATAAAGTTCGTTTGGATTATAATTGAATATATCTTAAATTGGAAACGAGATAAGTTATAGGTTGTACATTCTTTTGAGTTAGTGGGAAGTGAATTGAATGATGTTATATTATGATAGGGGTATGCAAAGTGATAATTAATGTTATATTATGGATTTAAGATTTGAAAAGGATCAAATTTAAGAGTCTAGTTTATTGTAATTTATTTGGCATGATCTCATTTTAATTAATGTCATTTTTTTCTTAGTAGAATTGAATTATTGGCACTTATACAACACCTATTTAATTGATATAGTCTAAGGTAAGGAAAACATTGATAGTTCTAAGGAGTATTAGGGAACTTGGTTTGCAAGGATTGAACTTTACAACTCTTCTATGTCCTAGGTGAACATCATGAGTAAATATATAATAAATTAAAAAGTAATGTGGTGATTGGATGTTGATGTTGGTAAAAGTGTTGTTGTGTTGATCCTAGAATGTGTTAGAGATAAAATGTGAATGTGTTGTCCTACTTTGTTCCCAAATATAATATGATTTTAAAATGACCTAGAATGATTTCTTTAAATGCGTGCCCTATACACAATTTTCAAACCTTGTTGGTACACATGTTAGTGACTAATGTTTATGTCCAATTTTTTTTACCATGGAATGTAAAAAACTTAGAGATAATACATGCAACCCTATCCTAGAATGGAAAAAATAAGTATGATAAATTCAATGGTGGCAAATGTTTTAAGAAATATTCTAGGGATATTTAGAGTAGAGGAAGAAGTATAAGAAAGCGTTGTATTACGTATTGGCTAATTGAGTGCAAAAAAGAGCCCCAAAAGTAAATTAGAACCATACATTAAATTCATCAACTTAAGGTTGCATAAAATAAGGGGAAAATGTTTATTTGACTACAATTTTCTACTAGGGAGATAGATACTCTGAACAAGATATGTATTTCTATGGTATATTTCTCAACTAGTGTTTTCTATCTATGTCAATCCAAAATTATTAGTTTCATAGTGATAGCTCATAAGAATGATGGAAGATTCCAAATATATGGATTCCATCAAATTTACAAATCTTCCACACGTTGATCTAAGAATCACTACTAAGAGGAACAAATAAACTAACTAATTTTATTGAATTATTGACAAACAATCACTACTAATAGGAACAAATAAACTAACTAATTTTATTGAATTATTGACAAAATAGATGTTATAAAGTATAAATAATCCTCTACTTATACAGATCAAGACATGGTATGAATGATGAATACTAACTAAAGGTATACTTCCATGATAAAGAGATCTGAATAAAGCTAGACATGGATAATGGGCAAAAAAGACTAGATGACCTACCGTGATAAAAGATGTGTAATTCATTCACATGATAGGAGTGTGGAATACTTCATACTACACAAGTGAGTGTGGACATGTCTAATCTAGGTAACCAGTCAAGTGAGCTTATCATTTCTTGATCATCCTAAATTGGCTTCTAGTTAGGGCTTGAGCTATTCTGGTACAGTTTTATATTTGAATTGATGTGGACCCGCCAGCCTAATTTTGTGCGTTTCCTGACAAATTTCTGGGATTTTGAGATCAAGGGGACTAATTTATTCAAAATGCTTGAAAAAATTAAAAGAATCAAGATTTTCATAATTGATTGGAACAAGCATTCTTTCAGAAATATATTTCCCCAAAAAAGGATATAAAGGAAAAAATTATATTTATTTAAGATGAAATGGATTTGGTGGGGGATTTTTCTAGAGCATTCCTTAAAATAAAGTGTTCTCTTGAGTGAAATTAATAGTATTGTAGAAAAGAGAAAGTATTTTGGTAGCAAATCTATAGAATTCAATGAATAAAAGAAGGGGGTGAGAATTTACTATTTTCTTTCATCAATCTACTCTAAGGAATAATAAGAGGAATAAAAGTTTTGAACTTATTGGTGTAGATGGTTTGTTCCTTTGTCAAAATACTAAGATCTATAGGGAGAGAGTTAGATTATTTAGGATACTCCTCAAACCTCCTGAAACTTCGAATCCCCTTTATGACCAGGATTGAGATAGAATTTTGTAAGTTATTACCAATTCCCTATCTCAGTTGTATTTAGCAGCCTTTGAAGAGTATTTCTCTAATGATAAAGTAAAAAATGTGGACTTTTCTCTTCGACCCTATAATGCCCATGGTCCCAACGAGTTCCATCTAGCTCTCTTTTAGAATTATTAAAATACTATGGGACAAGATGTTATCATAGTATCCAAAAAAAATTAATCTTCAAGGAACCTCCCTAGAGAAATCAATAATACTTCTATTGTTGTCATCCACAAAAAGTTTAGGCCTAACAAGATGACTAAGTTTAGGTTTATCAATCTTTGTAACATTTTGTATAATATTTTTTCAAAACTTTTGTTCAATCCGTTTAAAATTTTATTAGTCAAAATGATTCATGACAACTAGAAAGGGTTATTTCATACTAGAAAAAATTCTAATGTTTTTCTGCTTGTTCATGAAACCCTTTTCTTTATCGAAAATGGTAACAGAGAACACATAATCTTCAAAATGGGTATCTCAAAAGCTTATGACATGCCATCATGGTCTTTCCTTTCTAATAAACTACAAAGGTTTGGGTTGTGTGGCAATATGTTAAAAATGATTGAACCGTGTGTTCTTTCACCTATGTATTATGTTCTTATCAATGGATCTCACCAAGGCTTCTTCTTGGTGTCTAGGAGAATTAGACAAGGAGATCCCTTCTTGTCCTACTTATTCATTTTATTATTTTATTTTATAGGGGAAAATAATGAGAATAATGTTAAAAGTTGAATTCTTCAAGTTTTCAAACATTCCTCTTCCCCCTAGGTTGTCTCCCATCAACAATGTTTTGAACATACACTATTAATGGATAATTTTTTCATGTTGGAGGAAAAGGGTTAGGTCTCCACCCTAACAGATTATGTATTGATCTTAGGTCAAATGGTTAGCCTCTAATTTTTTTGAATATATTTCATGCATGTCTATCCCCCTTTATAGTCTCAAATTACTAGACTTTAAAAGTGTCAAATTTGTAATGTCCCTACTTCCTATTCAAGAAATTCGCATACTACTATGAAATTTGATAACTTTGTTAGGTCCTCTTTGGTGGAATGTGTAAAAAAAAAACCCTAGTTGCAAAGGGTATCTTCTAAGTAATGCTAGGAAACTCCAACTCCTAAAAGTCTATCCTTAGAGCACTTCTATTTATACGCTTTCCCTTTTTCATATGCCTTTTTATGTGGATGAAGAAGCTGGAGAAAATTAAAACAAGGTTTCTTTTGTCTAGCACAAACAAAAATAACTATATTTGCCTTGTGGATTGAGATACTCTCTGCTCTAGTAAGGAGTTAGGTGATCTTCATATTACAAACACAACAAAATTGAATATTTCCCTTCTCTCTAAAGTTAAAAAGATAATTCTAAAGGTTCCCTCTAATTGGTCCAACGTTATGAGAGCTAAATATATGTAGAGGAGGGATGGAAGATCTTTCCTTAATGTGGAATTGTTACCTTCTAACGCTTATATATGGAATAAATTATATTAAACTAAACCCTTCTTGAACAAGGGCATTTTATAGAAGATTCAAAATAAAGAGATGGTTCATTGTTGGAAGGACGCATGGGATTATTCTATTCCATTAGGGTTTCATCTTGTTTGTTCAACTATTGAAATGGATTTAACTAGGAGACTAGGGGATTTTGTTAAGGACCATTGGAATACTTTGTCTTATCCACCTTCTTAAAATATTGATTCCAAATAGTTTAATCCCACCATCTATGATGTTTCTTCTAAGTTCCTTTCTATGTTAAACAAACAAATGTTATACAAACCCTTGTCTCAATATCTTCTTGTTTGGCCAACTTATAAGGATATGAAATACGTGGTTAATATAGGGTTTGACCCCATCTCCAATAATTGTCCTATTCATTTCAACTAGAGAAAATTATAAAATTTCATTACTATTCCTAAAGCTTTCTTTTTTTAGTGGACAACCTGTAATGGATGAAAAATTGGGAACTAGGGTTTTACTAAGTAAATCCTCCAAATAGCCCAACTAGACAAATTATATTGAAAGAGCCTTGAACCCAATAGAGCTAGGCTCAATTCCAATGGGAAAGGGACTGAAATTCTAATGGGACTCAACTTTTTTATAATTATTAACCTCTTTATAAGTTGAATTGTAATGTAATTGTGAAATTAGGGTAGAACCATAAATTATTAAATTAAACAGATAAAAACAATAAGCTACAGATCATAAAAGGAGATGTCTAGAACCTATTCTCAGAAGTTTAGCCTAATTTTTTGGGACCAAGTACCACAGATCTACGTTGGTCCTTTGAATTTTTTGCCGATGAAAGTTGAACCTGTTCATCATTGTCGACTCTACTAGATTTCTTGAGTGCAACTCCACACCTTTTTCCTACACACAAAAGGAAAGGGAAATATGTTAGGAATAGAGGTTTTCCTTATGTCAAACCCTAGTTTTGGAATTAACCATGAAATTGAATTAACAAATAGAATGAAACACTACAATAAAGTACTTTCATTTTGAGGGAAAGACTAAATCTAAAATGTAATCCTTGAAACCACAATGTTTACCTTGACGAAGATTTTTTTGTCTTCACAAAAGGATTTTAAGGTTTCATATAGAATGTCTTCATTAAACATTGATCATGAATGAAATCTTCAATGCTTGAACTTGACTTAACTTCTACTCTAATGCTTGATGAATGATAGATTGCTTTCTCACTTGAATTTTCTAGAGTGCAATTGAGATCTTAGAAGTTGTTAGATAATCAATTAGGGTTTGAATGAGAGGGGTAGACTTTCTTTTATACTTGAGTATCAAAAATGAAATTGAATTTTCATAATAGGCCGACACAAGATTCAAATTCTTGATCATTAATGATGACCCTTATGAGGGCTCAATGTGGGGCCTAATTAAGAGGCTCATGGTGTAGTATGTCCTTGTCTTGATTTAAGACCAGGGTGTGGTATGCCCTGGTCCTAGAAATCAAGACTCTAGATTTGGGGTAGAATTGGGAAATTGATGAAAATGCAGAATAGATGGGTGGTATATCATGAAGATATAGCATTGCAATCAAGCCTTGAAAACCATAACACCAAAGTGAGGCTTAGGTGAGGACAAAATTGTAGGTGATTACAATTTAGGATACTACATTTAGCCCCCACATAAGTAGGAGAATCAGAATAAGCATACTCATAGTAAAGTATTGTTGATCCCTAAAATTGTATCTTAGAAAAATAACCTTATGAGAAACATAGTGTTGGGGAAACTATGTGTTTTCATTGACCTTCAAGATTTGAGAAGTCAGCTCTTCATTCATCAAGAAGGGAAAGGGAGAGAAGAAATTAAAAGCAATCTACTCTAAGGTGATGCACCTAGCTTGATATGGTGTCAAATAGATAGCATAGAGAATTTCCAATACATACAATTTTAAGGCCCATTCAACAATCTACATGCCTCAAAAAAATCTCTCAAGATAATTTTTGAAATCCTTAAAAAACATGAAGAAAATAATTCATAAAACATCCACTAGAATGAAAGAGTGTATAACATGATTCAATTTAGCAGAGTTTAGTCATACATTACTAAATTTTAACACCGAATATGAAAATGCACAAAAACTTATTAATGCACCGTGAACAAAATAGTCCCAAAGGCCTAAAGAATAGTTTGATTAATTAAATTGAGTAAAACAATAATGGTTTTGAGGCTAAAAATCCTACCTAGAATTCCTATCTGTTTCTCTTGAATAAAAGATCTGAAGCCCGTCTTCATACAAATATTTCAAATTAAATAGAGAAAGTCTAACAACCCACAACCAGTAAAAAAAGAAAGCATCTTCATAAAAGACCAACTAGCACCAAGACATCATTTTATGAACATCAAATAACATGAAAGCAATGAATTATTTTAATTTGTAGCACAACTGCATCCATCTTTTTGTTAATGAGGTCAAAAAGGAAATCCCAACCACTCCTCTGCAACAAACTATTCTACACATCTGGAACATTGCCCCCAAAAATGGTTCGTGGCTACTCATTATACACTTGAATCTCATGAGAAACACCTTTCTTTATATTCTTTAGATGCGTGGAACTTGTGGTACTTTCTTTGCAAAGACACATGGTGGTAGGACAAGGAGTCTCACCTCTAGGCAAAACAGCAACCTCATAATCTCTCATGAGATTGCCATGTGTTGTGACATATATGTCTCTTCAAAACTATTAGCAAGACCTTTGCAAAGAAGAAAAGAAAATTTCATGTGGCACCTGAATGGATCTCCGCGGCATTGAGGAAGAAAAGGCCATCAAAAATATGTGTTGTGCCAACACGTGGCGAGCGCATGTAAGTTGCAACCAAAAAATTATTCAAGTGAAGTAAAAGCCACATACTTAGACAAAAAGGGAAAGGGGAAGCCTTTTGATGAAGCAGTGTGGATAATAAATCCACAGTTTTTTGTGACTTTTGGGAAAATCCTTCCTACGGGATGTCGATACCCAAATTTTTTGATCTTCCAGACCAAGCTTATGCATCTACTCTGGAGAGTTAGTTGAGGGCCTACTGCAATGTTAGCCAATCATCCTTTTAAGGTGGAACCTAGGTAATATTTAAGACTACTAATTCTGATCCAACTCAAGGACTTGAAAGGAAAATTACTTAGCTCATTATAGTTTAACTCAAAGAGAGCATGGAGTCGAGATAGGTGATGGATCAATTCTTCAACTTTTCTTGCATAACGAGGGTTGTTCAGAGTCTGGAGATATGATTGATCTCATTGTTGTCATTCTATCAAGTCCATGACTTGCTTGGCTTTCATTACTGAATCATCATGAAGAAAAGGCGAGAGTAGGCCAAGACTTACAAAACATTCAAAATGTTCCATTATATGCGCGATTCAAGATTTTAGCATTGTCAATCTAGGCATTGACTAAACTGCCACTCTATTGCAGTTTAAAAATTCATTAGCTTTCTTATCCATTTCCTTGTGATCTCCAATTCCAACAGTAGCTAATTCCTTATCATAGGCAATATACAATCAATTCACTAGCTTCTAAGAATCACTAACTTTAGGTGTAGTGAATTTCACGACACTATTAATAGTTCCATTTGCTTCATTGCATAGGGACCAGGCATCTACTAAGAACATAAGGGTCGATTGAAAAAATGGAAAGAATTGCTCCACCTTCTCTCAATAAGAAATGTAGAGCTCCCATATTATAGGGGTGAAATATACAAGGGGAGGAAGAGGGAGTGTGGAAGGATTTGAGAGGAGGTTCATCTCAACCTCCTTCTATTCTGGCTTCTCATACAACTCTTTCATCTTTTTGACTGCATCAAACACTTGATGTTGCTATAATGTGATCCTCATGCCTTTATCCTCCACTTCTTCTTGCATCTCACTATGAATACTGCATTCACTCTAGAGATCTAGCCTTACATCTTGAAGCTCCTTATTGAATTGAGCCTTCTTATCTTGTAGCTTTTGTAATATATTCTCTTTTACCCTTCTCTCCTCTACAAGGAGAGCCTATATACTACTCAACTCCTGATAATATTCATCCTTTTCTTTAGTGGCAATCTATAGTTGGGCTTGGATCTGAATCACATCTGGGAAACCCACCTAAATCTACAGAAACTCTTGTTCCTTATCATTGAACTCTTAGCTTAACTTATTTTTTGTATCCTGCTCTACTTGCAATTGGGTTGCCATGTTGTTCAATGCACTTTGGAGTCTTTCTTTCTCCACTTTCTCTTGCAACACAATAGACTGAAGTTGAGAGATCTCTGTCTCTCTGGCCCTTTCTTCTTTTTGTAAATTCTCAATTGTGGCTTTAACTGCATCTAATTAAGCAGATGACACCACTCTCTAATTTTCCTCCATTAGCTCCACTTTATCATGTGGCCACGCCCTCTTTAAGTCAATGCCAATGTTATGTACTACATAGTCTTCTGGCTGCATTTCTCTTGTTAGTTTCATGGCATTAGGCGTCATGGCTGCAAATAATAGATGCTCATGATCTTCACTATAGAGTGTCTATATACTAGGCTCTACAAGTTTCTGATAATCTTTAACATTTTTTCTTTGTGCTCTTTGAGCTTGAGTAAGCATAGAGAAAGGTTCATGCTATATGAAATCTGATGGAGAAGGGATCATTTTCCCTGCAAAGGGGGCCCCAGGTTATAGAACAAATAGAGTTAGGGCTATAGGGGCTAGTTACTAAGTCTACATGGGTAGGGTGAGAGTAGTAGGGGATAATGGAGGGATTCTCTACATCGCATGAATAGGAGGGAAGAGAAGCGCACCAACACTTGATGACAAGGGAGGCATTGATCTTGCAAAACCTAAATATCATGCTACTAAAGGTGTGACTATTGACTGACTCAAAGTCATTATAGAGAGGGAATCACTCACTGTTGTGTTGAATGATGTGACACTAAGCAAGGACAATGTTGTGAGGCTAACAAATACACGGGTTGATTGAGATTGCATAATGAATCCAGACAATTCCACCATGGTAGGGGATGTAGAAACAATAGTGGAACTAGGTAGAGATGAGCCTGCAGGTGTAACCAGAGATTGAGAAGAGAGGAAAGAGGGAGAAAAGTGTACTTGAGCCGAAGGGGCCATTGATGCAACTGAAACTTGGGTTGTAGTAGGCACTTGCATTTAAATGTTTCTCGAAACACGAGTTGTATTCTGTCTCTTCTTCTGGGGAGCCATGCGAGCACTTGGAGGACTTTGAGACTTGAACATCTTTTTGGGTTGCTTCCTCACTACTTTCAAGCAAGGCCTACTAATGGGATTCTTAATAGCTTCGTATGCAGTCAGAGGTCCCCAAACCTGTGAAGATAGTCTTAAATCAACCTACTTCCCCTTTTCCCCTTTTGATACTACTTCTTGTAAAATAATTGTATCATCAGTGCCACTTGGTGGAGGATCATAATCCTCCTCAATAACGTTATAGTATTTTTTTCCATTCTTTCTCAAACACCTCATATGTGCCCGAAGGTTACCAAGTCCTATTTTGGTTTGCTTAATTTCTTGCATGTATGTCCAAAAGGCTAACTACATTTCCTCTAGACAATTATCCTCATCCATCTTCCTAGTGAGAATGAGAGGTATGTTTTTTGTATGGTCTACTTTCCCTATTGATTTATAGAATTGTAACCATGGCGACTGCTCCTCTTTGGGAATGAGGTCCAACTTCACATATAATTTAGGATCTTATCGATGTGGGTTTATCCAATCCCCCTAGGATTCACATAGCACATGCACTATAGGTATGTTCATGTTCAACAAGAAGCCATCTAGATCATAACTCCATTTATTATCAATAATTATGAACCCCAACTAAACTAGGTCTGAGGTAAGTACTCCTTCTACTTGACGCCTCATTTTGAGAACAATGGGGCCCAGAATCTTATGATCTTGAGTGATGGAAGTTTCATGCCTTCTTTAGCCTATGCAAACCTCAATTACCACTAGCTACCTAAAAATTTGCATGGATAGGGTACAATTAGTGATGCACGTTGGGAGGCTGAAAGGCTTGTCTATAAAACCATGAACTCTGACAAAAGAAAAATGTTGGCCCAAGAACCAATCACAATGATGTTGGCATGATCTCATCCTGCTAATTTGGTCTTTGGAGAAGCAGGTAACTCAATCTCGGTCTTGGTTGCCTAAATCTTGTAGGGCAGATGTCAAGAAAGAATCAGAGAATGCATATGAATCATGCATCTAGCAGACAAAAGATGGTCCTATATGGTTACATGTTTCTTCTTCTTTTGATCATCAAAAGTTGACAAATCCATATAGTGATTGACAAACTCTATATTTGGATGTAGAAACATATGGACTAGAAATGAGGTGTACCTAAAGCTATATTACATAAGGTAATTCACCAATTTCTCTTTAATCTCGTGGGCGAGGATGTCCACAAAGTCATACCAGAAAGAGTCTCTCTTTTTCCCAAATTTAAAAATAAAGCCCATTTGAAAAGGATAGATCTTTTTTCTTGAAGTCACCATATGATAAGGGAAAATTTAGAAGGTTAGCAATAGCTGGGTCTCTATCCATTGCATTATTATAAGAAGTTACAACATCTCTCATTCTCTGCCAATATCCTTCTAATGTTTCTCCATAGAAAAATTTTGTGTCTTAATTGAGTAGGGGAATGCACAACATATCTATGATGGCATCCACACTTATTACCCCTCTTAGTGAGCTCCCCTAGATGATTTTCGCGTACTTGAAATTTGCAGCACATGCATTGATGAACTTAGGTAAATGAAGGACCATGGGAACAATGTACAGTAGGAGGCCAAATTTCTAGAGTTTGACCATTGGTGACTTTAGATCATTCTTCTTTTTCAACATCCTCTTACAAGCACCTTCTCTAAGATTATTCGGTTGTTCACTTAGATCTAGGTCATAAACCTCTTCATACCTATCTATGACTATAGAGGGATTTTTGGTCATGGTTTACGCCTTTGGCCTCTTTATTTGATGAATAGGTTTTGGGGCCATGACATGGGAAGAATCTAGGATATACCTCCAAAAATATTCACATAAGGATTAGCTATGGAAGAGCCTGTGGTATCACCTAAAATGCTTTCCTCTGAAGCCATCCTTTTGTGCTTTATTTCCAAGCTTTACTTTGGCAGAAAATAAAAAATTCCTTCGCAAGACACTATTTTTGCATGCATGCCTTTCAAAGTTGTTAATTTTCTTTAATACATTGTGGCCCTTGGTTTCCACACTGAACGACGAGTCAATTGTGCTTTTTTATTGATGCATGTGCCACCAAAGATATGCGTGCGAGTTTAATTTTCATGGTGCTTGCATAGTTGCCACCTCAATTTACCTGAAAAGCCACTACACTTTTGTTGTCATCACCTAAAAGGTTCAAACACCTTTTCTTGGGAACAATACATTCCCTCAGTTACTATGCATTTAAGATAGTTTTTTGAACTTATATAAGTGAGGAGATACCCAAGATTTGTCATAATAAGAATTCTAGGGATGGATGTGTGCCTCAAGATCACACCTTTGTACATCTAGATTATAATATTTTTAACCCTTTGTACATATAGGCTATAATATTTTCAATCCTTTCCATCTGTTGTGAAATCAATTGGCACTATAGACCAACTTGTACTCATTTATGAGCTATTAAAACTTGCTTTCAACTCATGTTATTTTATTTCTATAAATACCCCTCAAGTAGATGAGCATTCTCACTTAGATATTTGGTTTAGCTACTAAGTAATAAGAATTATGGATACCCCTATTAGGCTAGCAAGAACTGGGACACAAGTAGCTTTCTCGAGCAATATTTTGGACCACTGCTTATAGAGAATGATTGGTCATAAAAAATAGGTACTCATTGCGGTAATTAAGAGGGTGCTAGGTGAATAATTTGTGAGCTCTAAAGATAGATATTGTGTGAACACGAATATCTATTCTTGTATTGTGGCTTTGTTGCTCGACATCAACCTGTAGAAAAGAACCTCATCATCTATCTTACAAAAGTGATTTTTCGCAAATATACCTGAGCGGATTGGACGAGGCAGTTTAGGTTGTCATGCCCTATGTGGGAATACCCAAAGCCTTAGACCTAAGGTACTTTTTTGACCACATTGAGGTGGTTCCATTTCTTCCTTTTGTGATTGGTTTCAAGATCATGATCCTAGCGCAACATCAAGATCAGGTACGGTGTGCTTCTGATTTTTTTCTATCTGGGCATTTCTAGATTCATTCAGATGATTTTACTTGGTATTTTGACTTTCAATACTACATCTTCTCGAGGATCCTGACTCCAAATGAACCTCCAGCTCTCAAGGTGGTTATGCTCTTCTTTGAATCTGACTCCGACTACATGGAGGAAGAAGATACTAAAGAAGAATATGAAGAACAAGATGAAGAAGAAGAGGAAGAAGAAGAGGAAGAAGAAGAGGACTGAAGTATCTTTTTAGCTACCCCACTTATCATTTCTTGCTTCTATACTTAAAAATAGCCTAAGGGTGAACTCACAATGTTGGTTCCCACTTTTTGGTACATCCTAATTTTTGCTAAAATCATACATTTTTTAGAAAATATAATGATTTAAGTTTTCAGAGGTCCCATTTGAAATAATTAATTGAAGAGAGTTAGATCAAAGGCTCTTAGATCAAAATTACTTGGATAGAACCTCTCTACTTCTAAATCATACTTGCAATGGAGTCTCCTTTGCATCTATCAAATGTTGATAAAAAAACCAATTTTACATTAACTTTTGGGGGGTCAAATGAATTCATTTAGAAGTTTTATTTTTTGAAGTATTTAGTCCTTATTATAAGCTTTCCAAATAGTATAATTTTTAATATATTTAGTTTCAATATTATATTTTTATTTTATATCTTATGAATGTAGGTGTTTCACTAAACATGAACTTCTTTGTTCAATGCATTGGGAAAAATAGTAAACAAATTTTTAAAAAATTGAAAAATATCTATGCACTAGGTATTAATGTATTCTTTCTAACCAAAAATATAAAATTTAATTTTGATATATTTATAGCAAGTTATGTGTTCAAATGTACACCTATATCTAAATTATAATTAGTCAAACTTCAAAACTTAACAAAATAAAAAATATTCAACATATCACTATCAAACCAACTGCATGTCCTGGGTATTGATGTTAAGAACCAAAATTCAAAAGAATTAAGTTTTTATCATTTATAGGAAAAAATTATGCATTTCGGGATGCACATCACTATTTAAAAATGATTTTTTGCTGTTAAAAAATACTTTTTGAGGGAGATGGAAAAATTAAAAAAATTATTCAAAAAATTTATAAAAAATATATTTAGAATATACAAAGCACTAGTTTACGTCATCTTCAAATTCTTAATGGTTTTAAAGTTATAGGTCATAGAAAGTGAATTTCTTTTTCAAAATGTAAATCTCAATGTCAAAGTTGGTCAAAAAGCAGGAACCAGTATTGCGAGTTCACCCCTAAGAGTTTGGAAAATGTATATGTAAAGAAAGAATCAATACAAATAGAATATGATACTTCTTCATTTTGTGTTACAAGGGCTCTTTTCTTAAAATGTATATCTATTTATTTCTTCTTTAGCTCAAAATTTTTGATCACACACTCTAAAAGGCTTAAGAATTCAAATGGATTCTACACTAGCACCAAAAAAATGACCTCAAAGAAAATACAACACACACTTGTTACAATATTTATACACTTATCACAAAAAGAGCTTAAGTGAAAGGCTCATGATGGACCCTGTTAACTAGAATCTCAAGTGTTTCACCTTGTATATTCTATAGACTAAAGGGATTGAATTCCTTGCATTCAAAAATGCAGAAAGGGCCTTCCCAAAGGCTGTCAATTTTTGCATGCTGACCTGGTTTAGCAGCCCACTCATTATATTTTAAAATAAGGTCTCCATGTTTAAAATCAAGGTCCGAGATCTTCTTACTGAATAATTTATTGATAATTTGCTGCATCTTGTTGAATGAACTGAAGGCCTTCTCTCTCTCTTCCTATAATTCCATGAGATCTACAAGCCTTACTTACATGAGCTCATTCTCTTCCAACTCCAAGGATTTTAACAGCTATAGTGTTGGAATCTCCAAGGAAACTGGGAACTGGGCTTCTTTTTGATACACAAGCTCATATGGAGAATTCTTTAATATCTACTTAGGAGTTATGTGGTCTTCCTAGAGTGCACTCCTCAAATGTTTGTGCCATTCCTTTTTATGTTTATGTCCAATCCTTTTGGTGATTCAAATTATATTTTTATTTGTTGACTTGGCTAAACCATTTCCTTGTGGGTAGTTGGAAGACATTTTTAGATAAATGCCATGGTTGAGGATAAATTGTGTGATTCAAGAGCCTATGAATGATTTAGCATTATCTTAACTGATGGTTTTTTGTAGGCCTAACCTTGACACCAGCTCTTCTAAGAAACATAAGATTTTTGTCTTAGTGGAGTTTCTAAGAGGGACCACTTTTGTCCACCTAGTAAAATAATCTATTGCAGTGAGGATCCACTTGTGACCTATAGTAGACATTAGGTTGATCATTCCTATAATGTCTAATCCCCACTCGGCAAAGGGTTCATCTACCACCATAGGCCTCAGTGGCATGACTGAATTTCTACGTTTACCAACATAGAACTAGCACTCTTTATATTCATGGAATAAAGCATGTGCATCATTAAATAATGAGGGCAAGTAATGGAAACAAAAGGACCTAATTGTTTTTTTTCTAGATGAAGAAGTCAAGCAAATACCTACTTTGGATCTTGTTTTTCATCTTGCTCCATCAAACTATAAGGTCCAGTGCTTTCAAGTTTGGTCTTTTTCTTTTTGTCTATCTTGGGGGCCTTTTGAAAATTTGAGAATTATCTGATCTTAATCAAAAATCACATAGGTTCCAATTCCTGTGGCATGCTAATTCCCATAGGGATTTCCATCTATGAATTCATTAAGAAAAACCTCTTGGTCCTGAGTCTGGTCATCCATTACATCCTCATCTTCAAGCAATTCAACACACTTCATCTCATTATAAAAAATGGAGGTATGAGCTACTTGAAAATTGATCATAGACTCTTATGCTACATTCTTTGAATATAAGGTTTCAAATAATATTTTTAACTTGGCTCTGTACTTTTTTATGAGGATAAAGTGAGACCAATCTAGAGAGAGATATCCTCCTATTTTTGTTGTAAAATCTATGGACAAATAAAGGCCAAAAATAGGGGGAACATAAATAATCACTACTTTCTGGGGGACTACGATCCTCAGACAAGTGAATAATGTAAGTGGAAGGTTCTTAATTACACTTATGGCCTGGACCTTATTCCTATCAAGTTGCATGACTCCTATATTTAGGGGCTCATATTCAAGATTTAAAACTTCCACAATTTGTTTAGGCATTACTGTAGTGATGGCCCCAAAATAAATCATAGAGTTATGGAGTAATTTATCTCCTACAATGGGAGTCAAAATGAAAGGATTAGGTTCATTTTACCTCACTTGGTATTAGCAAGAACATATTCCTCATTAGTGAGTATTGTTGATGATCATGACTGATCTCCAGACTCTATCTCTTTGTCTTTTGTGCATGATGCATTTGTTGTGGGTCTGGCTATAGGATATTTTGCTTCACCAAGCGCTTCTAGTAAATGGGTTTTCTGCTTTAGATTAGCGAGAATATCCCATAGGGACACGTTTGCAGGAGACTTCTTTAATTGTTTGACCACATCAAGTACCATAGGAATGGGATATTTTAATTCCTTAGGCTTGTAGTGAAGAACACAAAATGACATTAAGAGGGGTGGGGTGAATCAGTGTATTTTAAAATATTTAACTATGTATGCAAATACTCAAACTACAAATTAATTGAGAACATACACACACACAAAAATCAAACCAAAACCTGAATGTATGAAGAAAACCCAATGTGGGAAAAACCTTGATGAGAATAGCTTCTAGAGTCTAATGCTCCAATCCAACCTCATAGTAAATAATAATTTACAATATTTAGGGCACCAACCCAAGGAGCATCATCTCTTGATTTTATGAGCACCTACTCAAAGGAGAACCTACCCCTTCTTTAAGCACCCACTCAAATATTTATAGTGATTAATCAAGTTTATAATGCAATGATAAAGCCTCATTACAAATGAGTTTTGTAACACTTACAAAATTCTCATATTTTGAGAATGACTTTCTCTACTCATTGAAGTTTCTTATGTGTTCCTTTATCTTCCTTTGTCTCTTCTTCTTTGTCTGACTTTGTGGATGTCTTTCTTTCCTCTCTCTATTTCTAGAAATTATACTCTATAAACTCTCTTTAGCAATGTACCTGTTTTCAACACTTCACGTCCATCTTCAATCGATTTATGGAGTTGTCTTTATTTCCACCTCTATCTTTGTCTCAATAGCCACACCTAGTGATGTCGAATCATAGTTACAGTCCTTCACCATGAACTCTGCATCGAGGAATTTTTTTCCCTTTAATATTATAATTAATTGATTTTCCTTTCTAGGATAGAGTCTTCAATAGATTAGATTTCTTTCTTGGATCAACCATTTAGATTAAATGAATCTTATTTGTTTCTCTAAAATTTCTCTGTACTCAGTTGCAATTTTTAGTAACCCCAATCTGCCTAGCAGATTTGATTTTGCCTCTATCAAATTCCTTGAGCCCATGAACCATCTACAACTTAGTCTCCATTAATGCATTCTACATCCTCTTTCAACCTACCCAGACAAGATCGACAACTACCATACTGAAATCCACCATCACCAATATTTGCATATCATATTGTTCTCTGTTCATTAGGGAGCCTCATGTCTTCATATTCTTCGTCCAAATGAGATGATCATGGTCGGTCAACTTCCACATAGTACCCTTTTGCTTATCAGCATACATAGGTGTCATCAAAATGATATCCATGTCACTTGGTCAACCACAATCAAACCATCACATGGACTATTGAGCTTACTGAGTTCCCAATATGTCAATAAAAATACCTCAAATGGTAATGATGACCTTAACCTCTATCATTGTGGGATGGTGGGATGCATCGCCATTCTGCCTTAACTTATCCTGTGAGTCCCTCTTTCCATCCATCTGCAAGCACGAGATACTAGGATCCTTCTTTCACCTCATTGTCTTATCCTGCACAACCATCACCTTGTCTTTCTTAGTATCGCGGGATAGCGGGATGCATATCTCGCTTCACCTTGCATTGCCCCGCATGACCATCGCAATTAAATTTTGATGATGCAAGATAGCGGGAAGCCTGATTCCTTCCTTTGTCCTTTTAACCTCACTTGATCACCTTTCTCTTGTCCATCATGCTATGGGATAGCAGGAGGTATCACAATGCCTTGCTCAAAGTTATCCTGCACGGACACCAAGCACATACTTGCATGGCGCATGATAGAGGGGGAAAAATTGTCACTTTTTCTCTTCACTTTTCCTTATCCTACATGCATCTTCTCCTCCCTTCTTGGTCACATGGGACAACGAGATGCCTTTTCTTTTGTTTCCCCCGTGTGATATTTTGTGAGCCTTTTAACGTGTGTGGGATAAGTGAAATTGCAATCTTCCCTTTAGTTTCTTATCCCACATGACCTTTTCCACAACACAGGATACCGAGTAGTAGCACATTTGTGTTATCCCATGAGGCATTCAATGCTCAACGAACATGATGCGAGATAAGGGGAACACTATTTTCTTTTCATCAAAGTTATCCTGGATGGTCTCTTCCTTGCACATGAACACAACATGGAACCCATAGATACACGTGAGCCAAATAATAGCTACCACATGGAAATCATGACATATAGACCACAACACGTGACTCAATGACTATTGCTGACATGACCGACATGTGAAGAAGATGAATCTCATTGAAACCCCCACAACATAACACGACGTGCTATGCACAATAGCACAACATAACCTATTGTTGGAATTGTGTTGTCATAGATGTCAACCGATATAGGATGGCTACCGGTATAAGAGATGGATGTCGAGCACTGTCATGGATGATTACAAGATGAGATATCTTTGATATCGACTTGTATTGCAGGTCACCAGTAAAGAAGAGAATGCCATTCAGAGGAATGACCAATGGAGTCACTGGTACACAAGTTAGTGTTTGACTTGTGTGAATGAAATGGACAGGTTACCAGTATTGTTTGTCACCAGTAAGGAAAGGATGTCAATTGGTAAGAGTTGTGTTGACAGTAAGTAGTTGCCAACAGGCAAGCTTATGACCTGTGTACAAGCAGGATGAGCGATGTGATTAAGCTATTGTTTTTGATGAAGAAGTGGCATGTTACCTAAATCACATCAACATGGGAGGAGAAGGATGTATAGGTCACCGATATGTTGTGTCACTGCAAAACAACAGGACTCCCATGGGATAAAGATGCACTCACCATGTGATGAGATGAGTGACACTGAATGTGCCTACATCGGATCACATGTGCTTGTTTGAAGATATGTTGCACAAATAGGGATGCCACATGAGTGCATTATAGGATGCAAATGAAAAGGATTCACTACCACCAGTAAGTGGATCTTATCTCCTATTATGCATAGTGTGCATCATAGTTCTATGAGATAGGGAAGAGGAGGTAAAGGCAAGTGTTTGAAGGCTAACACAAGATTTATCGGTGAATCAAAGGAATGCCTCAAGTACATGAAATTAGGGATATGCACTAGACTGATAGAGAAGGAATGTTGAGTTAATGGGGTAGATGAAGTGTGATGGGTTTATAACTTTGACAAACTAGTTGAGATATGCTTTGGTCTGATGAAGAAGAAGGCAAGGTTGAGCAACTACAAACAGAGGAAAATGGCCAGATTGAAGATGGAGTCAATTGAAGGTTGATAACATGGTGTCATCAAGAGTGTTTACCAGTATGTATGTCCACCCATAATATAGACAAAGTGCAGATGTAGAAGACTTCTATTTTTTTAAGATGTGCATAAGTGAGGTTAGCAATAGTGCTCACTGGTTGAGTGTTCCACTGGAAGAGAAGTAGAGTGTAAGGTTGAAAGATAACCAGTTAAGGGTTTAACTAGAAAGGATAGTAACCTGATAGAGGAACCCGATAATGGAGTTGGTTGGTGATCCAATCCATATCGACATAGATGATCAAGCAAAGGTGGGTGTCAACACAGTTTCCACGTGGAGATGAAGTGGCATGCATGCATAATTCGGTGTGTTGATTCAGTGAAGTGTCAGGCGGCAAGGTAGATGGTGAGTAGTCAACATGTATGTCAACTACAAGATTCATGGGATGCAAAGTAGAGGTTTGTAGCTCAACGTCAATGGATAGCAGAGATCCAACACAGCCTATTTGAGTAGATCAAGGAAGGTGAAGGAAACCACAAAACCAATCTTGGTGATTGACCAAGAAATCCTCTAACAAATTAAAAGAAGATTGGTAAAAATAGAAGGTGTGATCAAGAAGGCATGGAAATGGTGGGATTTATTGATGAGTTACAATTCATCAATCTAGGCAATCAGATCAAATGAGATCTGATTGGATTTGGTTTGTCTCGAGGTTGATTAGGAAACCCTAACCACCTAAAATTTGAATTGCTTTTGGTGGGAAAACTAGGTTATAAATATGCAAGCCAAAATCATTGAAGGGTGTCATTGGATGAGAGAGTGTTGTTGCATGTGAGAAGAAATTAGTCAAGTGCTCATCAAGAAGAAATAGAAGAGACTGGGGGTGAGGAAGAATAGAGTTGAAGTGTTCAACCAACATCAGTGGAGAAACTGACAATCAGCCATTAATTCTGACAAAGGAGAGAACTGAGAGAGGTAAAACTGAAAGAGAAGAAGTATAGAAGACTGCATAGAAGGCAGGCATAGAACCGACAGAAGATAGTACTGGTGGAGAGTAGTAGAGTAACAAAGAGAAGATTGAACTAGTAAAGTGTAGAACCGATAGAGAAGGAGAAGAGGCTGAACCAGCAAGAGTGTAACATAGAGTAAGGTTGCAATAGTGAGAGAGTGAGCAGAGTACTGATGGTGAACTTTATAGAAGATCCAACAGAGATATTTGCAGAAGGGTTACAAAATTTATTTGTAACAAGGTTAATAATTTGTAAATGATTATGTTTTATATTCACTAATTTGTATCTCGGTGCAGGGGTTGTAGCCCCTTGGGTTGGTGCCCTAAATCAGGATTTGGTGCTCCTTGGATTGGTGCTCCTTGTGTTGGTGCCTTGAATTAAGGGTTGGTGCTCCTTGGACTAGTGCCCTAAACATTGTAATCAAATATTTACTGTGATGCTAGATTGGAGCAATAGACTCCAGTAGCATTTCTCATAGAGGTTTTTCTCATCTTGGGTTTTCCTCATGTATGGTGGTGTTATGTGATGTCCTCTTTATGTGTGAGTGCATTTGTATTAGTCTCCCATCTAACCGATAAGTCTTCATTCAGTTACATCTGATAACTAGTATACTCACATAGTCTAAGTTAAAGGGAAAAGTTTGAGAACCACTGATTCACCCCCCTCTCAGTGGTGCATTGTGTCTAACACCTACATGTTATGCAAGACTGCTTCCTGCATCACTGCAACCTCCCTTGACATCCTTATGCGTGACCATTACCTACATCATTGCAACCTCCCCTGACATCCTTTTGACATCAATGACAATAATGCCAACAATCTCCCCCTTTGGCATTGATGTCAACACACTTGTAGAATCATTCACAGATTTCTCTGACCATTTCTCCTGATTTGACAACAATGATAAAGGTTGTTGCAACTAACTATCAATTGTGCATGAACTTCCTATTTTATTTACTATAGCAAAGATGAATTACATTAGAAATTTCTTTTACAACTTCATGACATATGTCCATTCATTATGTTGAAATTCCTATGTTGCATGTAAGCTAGATGAACCATTATTACAATATTAAAAACAAGTGCCAATACTACTTGCCAAAATTTAGATCTCCCCCTCAGACTATATATGAGGTTCAAGGCAATAAGTGTAGAAA
This sequence comes from Cryptomeria japonica, assembly GCF_030272615.1. Lineage (NCBI taxonomy): Eukaryota > Viridiplantae > Streptophyta > Pinopsida > Cupressales > Cupressaceae > Cryptomeria > Cryptomeria japonica. The sequence continues at coordinate 626,432,183 of NC_081414.1, read as the reverse complement.
CAATATGCTCCCCTTGAACCATAGACCTCAATTCAACTTTCTAAGAATAGGAGGGTGAGACAACACCTAATTTTTATCTCAAGTACTCAAAGCTATCCTTAGGTAGTGGCTTGGTAAAGATATCAGCTATTTTCTCACTGGTGGAAACATATTCAACTTTCACCTCTTTCTTTGCAACCTTTTCTCTGAGAAAATGATATTTGATTGCAATGTGCTTCTTTCTAGAGTGCATGACAGGATTCTATGATATATTGATTGCACTTGAGTTGTCGCACATGATGGGAATAGTATCTAAAAACTCTACCTAGATATCCTTGAGAGTTTTCTTCAACCACAAAACTTGAGAACAACATGTAGCAGTTGCAATCTACTCTACTTCAATAGTTGATAGTAAAATGGACTCTTGCTTCTTACTATACCATGACACCAATCTATCTCCAAGGAAGAAAGCTCCACCACTGGTGCTCTTCCTGTCATCTACACATCCTACCCAATCTTCATGAGTATAGTCTTGCAAAATGAAATCTCTTATCCTTGGATACCATAAGCCAAAAGTAAGTGTCCCCTACAGATACTTGAATATCCTCCTAACAACATTGACATACAATTTCTTAGGAGATGCTTGAAATATTGCAACCATGCATACAACTTGAACTATATCAGGCCTCAATATTGTAAGATACATCAAGCTTCCAATCATGGATCTATACAAAGTCTAATCCACACTAGGTAATTCATCATCTTTGCTCAACTTGCATCCTATTACTATGGGGTACTAACCAGTTTTCTATCTTCCATTTGAAATTTCTTCAACACATCTTTAGCATACTTGGTTTGAGAAATAAATTTTCCCATATTCTATTGTAATATTTGTAAACCAAGAAAATATGATAACTCTCAAAGCATTGGCATTTCAAACTTTGACTGCATTTGATCACAAAATTCTTTGCATAAAACATCTTTGTTTCCTCGAAAGATGATGTCATCCACATATACCACAACTATGATCATATGGTCTACATCAACCTTGATATATAAGTTGTTGTCAGCATTTCCCTTTCTGAACCCTTGTTGATTCAAGTACTTATCCAACCTAGAATACAATGCTCTAGGTCCTTGCTTTAGACCATATAATGCTTTCTTCAAACTTCAGACAAAGTTCTCATCTTCACAGAGCTAAAACCCTTCAGATTGCTCTATGTATACTTCAAGATTACCATTTAGGAATATAGACTTGACATCTATATGATATACTTTGTATCCTTTATATGCTGAGAATGCAAAGAACATCCTTAAAGCTTCAAGTCTTTCAACTAGTGCAAATGTTTTTTCAAATTCTATGTCATCTATGAGAGCATATACCTTGCACACAAGCCTTTCTTTGTTCCTTATCACTTTGCCTTCTTCATTCATCTTGTTCTTGTAGACCCATTTAGCTCCTATGACATTCTTGTCAATAGGTCTAGGAACCGATTCTCATGTTTTGTTCTATTCAATTTGTTGTAACTCTTCTTTGATAGAAATCATCCACTTTTCTCTTTTGCTAGCCTCATCATATGTTTTGGGTTCCATCTCAATCATAAGGCAGAAGTTTATTTGCTCAACATTTCTATATCTCCTTCTTATTTTTACACCATCATTCTTATTGCCAATAATCTGATCCTCAGGGTGATTCTTTTGCACATATGTATTGGGGGCTTTACTTGATGCTTCTTTTTCATGTTCACTCTCAGATTGATCTTCATCTTTAACATATGGCTCTTCTATCTGAATCACTAAGTTTTTCTTCCCTTTGTGCATATCCTCCTCAACTCTCACATGCACACTTAATATTACCTTCTTTAGTCTCTTGTTGAGACACTTATAGGCTTTTCTATGAGTAGAGTAACCTAATAAGAAACCTTCATCACTTCTTAATTCAAAGCTACCTAGTCCACCTTCATCGCTTTTGATGAAGCATTTTCTTCCAAACACTTTGAAATACTTGACTAAAGGTCTCCTATCATACCATAGTTCATAAGGTTTCATATTCTTCTTCACCCTTAGTTTTAATTTGTTTAAGGTGTATATAGTAGTGTGGACTACCTCTTTCCAATAAACATTAGGTAGATTTGCTTTATTTAACATTGTTCTTGCCATTTCATTGACTATCTTGTTCTTCCTTTCCACAATGCCATTTTGTTGTGGTGTCCTAGGTGTTGAATACTATCTTTTGATTCCATGTCTCTCGCAATAATCTTCAAACTCATTTGATATAAACTCTCCTCCAAAGCCTGATCACAGACATTTCAGATTGTAGCCACTTTCTTTTTCTACCTTCTTGAAAACCTTGAGTATCTCAAATGCTTGTGACTTGTCTTGCAAGAAGGCAACCCATTTCATCCTTGAAAAATCATCTATGAGCAGCATAAAATATCTTTCTCCATTTAGGGCTCTTGTTCTAGTAGGCCCACACAAATCAGTATGCACAAGCTCTAGTGGCCTTATAGTTGAGTATTCTTTCATTTTGAATCTTATCTTAGTTTTCTCCCCTCTTTGACACTCATCACAGAAGGTGGTTGTTGGCTTAATAATTTAAGGCAAGTTTCTTAAATACCCTTTCTTTCTTACCTTAACAAGGTTATCAAATTTTATGTGACCTAGTCTTGTATGCCATAACCGGATCTCATCAATATTTCCAATCATACATTACGACTCCAAGATTTCCTTCAAGTTGTATACATTGCCATTTGTTCTTTTACCTTCAGCAAGAAGTTGTCCATTTCTTTATTTTCCAATTTGACATCATTTTGAATCAAATCTAAACTTATATCCTTTGTCACACATTTGACTCACACTGAGAAAATTGTGTTTTAGACATTCTACATAGTATACATCATGTGCTTTGAGCTTGTCATCAATGTGTAGTGTGCCTCTGCCCTTGATTTTGATTGATGAGTTGTCTCCAAACCTCACTGAACCACCATTCCAATCTTCAAGTTTAATGAACTTCTTCTTATCACTAGTCATTTGGTTGGAACAACCACTATCTACTACCCACAAGTTTCTCCTTTCAGCATGTAGGGTAGTTTGAATAGTCAAACTTGACTCAACCTTATCTTTATCCTTTTCTACCCAAACTTGTTTGGTTTATTTCTTCTTTTTATTTTATCTCATTCTATTGTGATTTTGCCTTAGGTTCAGATGTTGACATTGTCTTCTTTTTCTTAGCCATCCTAAGATTACAATGTTTTGCAATGTGGCCTAAGTTTTGATAATGATAGCATTTAACATTTACATTGAATGGTGAATTTGAAAATCCATTGTAGGACTGAGATACAATTCTTCTACATTCAAAAGTCCTATGACCATACTCATTACAATGATAACAAATAACATTCATATTCCTAAGAGAAGCAAATTGATTTCTACTTTTTAAAATAGGAGAACACCTATGCATAATCTTACAATCGACAATTCTATGACCATAAGTATTACATTTATAGGAGTATGCATGGAATTGAGGTACATATCACTCATTGTTGAAGTTGTTTCTTATTTGTCTCCTTGGAGAAGCATAGCTAAGTCTTCTTGAGCTCTTCCCTTTAGTATCCTTGACTCTTGTGAATCCTCTATCATTTTTTTGGGCTTTTTCTTTAAGATCAGTATGCTGGTTTATTGACTGGTTCTTTGTAGCAACAAAATATGTCTTCTTCTCATTTGGCTTGCTAACAGTGAATGTTTGTTTGACTTCACTTTCACTTGAAGAAGTAAAATGTATCTCCTTCCCTAATGAATCTTTTCTCTTAGAACATTGTCCATTTCAAATCTAACACCATTGATGTCCTTGTTGTGCTTCTTCTTACTTAACATTTTGTCTAAAGCTTCAGAGCTTCCACCATACTTAATTCTCATGTTGAGTTCATCCTTATTCTTTTCCAATTCTTTTTTCAGATTTACAAGGTCTTCTTCCGATTTTTGACACTCCTTATCCTTTCTTTCTAAATCTATCTTCGTTACTTCATACATCTTCTTTGTTGCTTCCAACTGAATCTTCAAATCATAAATTATTTTCTTTGATTCCTCAAGAGATTTGTTCAGCAGGTCTTGTTCTTTAGAAGAAGCATTCTTGTACATTTTATATTCTTTTCTCAATTTTTGAAGTTCTTATAGTGCACTCACAAGCTCACCTTCAAGGTCTACTACAACTTCAATTTACTCTTCTTCATCATCAACAAATAACTCTTCCCATGCCATAAAGAGATTGACTTCTCTTTCACCGTCACTGCAACAACCTTTAGAGACACTTTCTTCATTAGAGGCATCCTATTCAAATGTGTAAAGACTTATTTTTCTTCTAAAATTTCTTCTCCTTGGCATATAATAATTCTTCATATTTCCTTTGTCAAGAGCCTTAATGTTTTTATTTTCATCTTCATCCTTTTCTCTATAAGGGCACTTAGAAGCAAAGTGTCCAATCTTGTCATAGTTGAAACATTTGAAAGGTAGTTCACCTTTGTACTTTCCTAAACCTCTTTTGAGTTTTCTAACAAAGTTTTCTATAGAAACATTAGAATCATTTTCATCCTCATTTTTATCTTGTTCTTTGACATTTCTCCTCCTAATATTCTCATTTCATAAGCTAATAAGGAGCCAAATAATTCATCCATAGAGAATGTCTTTAAGTATTTAGATTCCTCAATAACAAATACCTTCATGTCATACTTTGAAGTTAATAATCTCAAAACTTTCCTAACGGTAACTTCATCTATCACTTCCTCTCCAAGTCCTCTTATAGTACTCACAGTCTCATCCACTCTCTATAGATATTCAACTATCTTCTCTTCTTCTTTCATTTTTAGATATTCAGACTGATCTCTTATATTTTGTAGTTTGGCTTCTTTCACTTTGGTATCTCCTTCATATACACTCTGGAACTTGTCCCAAGTTTCTTTCGCTGATGTGCAATGCATGACTTTGACAAACTCTGTATCTGACAGACCCCTTAAGATTGCATTCTTAGCTTTGGTATTATTCTCCTATTCCCTTTTTGCATCAGGGTTTGTAGGAGGAACTTGAGGAACAATACATCCATTTCTTACTAACATCCAGACATCAAAATAGAGGGAATATAGGTAGATTTCCACTCTTCTATTGCAGAAGGCATAGTTAAGGCCATCAAAGATAGGTGCTTTAGAAGATGATGATTCATTCCTAGCCATTGTGTTCACTAACAAGAATCTACCCAAGCTAGAGAAAGATTTTACTACAGGGGAACCTAGGCTTTGATACTAATTGAAGAACACAAATGGACACTGAGAGGGGGACGAGTCAGTGTATTTTCAAACTTTTAACTATGTGTGCATATACTAAAACTACAAATTAATTGATAACATACACACACACAAATCAAACCACAACACTAAATGTATGAGGAACACCCAATGTGGAAAAAACCTCGGTGAGAATAGTTGTTGGAGTCTACTACTACAATCCAGCTTCACAATAAATAATAGTTTACAATGTTTAGGGCACCAACCCAAGAAGAACCAACCCCTAATTTTATAAGCACCTACTCACGAGATCACCTACCCCTTCTCTAAGCACCCACTCAAAGATTTACAACAATTGACCAAGTTTATAATGCAATGATAAAGCCTTGTTACAAGTGTGTTTTGTAACACTTACAAAATTCTCATATCTTGAGAATGAATTTCTCTACCTACTGAAGTTTCTTCTTTGTTCCTTTATCTTACTTTGTCTCTTCTTCTTTGTTTGTCTCTTTGGATATCTTTCTTTTCTCTCTCTATTTCTAAAAATAATGGTCCATCAACTCTCTTTAGCAATGCATTTCTTTTCAGCACTTCACATCCATCTTCAATCAACTTGTGTAGTTGTCCTTATTTCCACCTTTATCTCTGTCTCAATAGCCACACCTATTGATGTTGAATCATATTTAAAGTCCTGCACCATTAGCTCTGCATCAAGGACTGTTTTTCTCTTTAATATTGTAATTAATTCATTTTCCTTTATGGGATATGATCTGCGGTAGATTGGATTTCTTTCTTGGATCAACCATTTACACTAAATGACTCTTCTTTATTTTTTGAAAGGTTCTCTGTACCAAGTTTCTATTTTTAGCAACCCTAATTTTCCTAGCAGATTTGATGTTGCCTCTATCAATTTCCTTGAGCCCATCAACCATCTGCAACTTAGTTGCCATTAATGCATTCTCCATCCTCTGTCAACCTACCTAGACAAGATTGACAACTACCATACTAAAATCCACCGTCACCAACATCTGCATATCAGATTCATTCACTGTTCATCAAGGAGACTCATGTCTTCATATTCTTCATCCAGATCAGATGGTCAATGTCGGTCAGCTTCCATATAACACCCTTGTGCCTATCAGCATGCATAGGTGTCATCAAAATGACATCAATGTCACCTAGTCAACCATAGTCAAACTACCACATGGACTATTGAACTTATCGGGTTGCCAATGTGTCGAAAAGCACCTCAAATGATCATGATGACCTTAACTCTATCACTACAAGATAGCAGGATGCGTCAACATTCTTCCTTAACTTATCCTGCAAGTCCCTCTTTACATCCATCGGTAGGCGTGGGATACCAGGATCCTTCTTTCACCTCATTGTCTTATCCCACATGACCATCGCCTTGTCTTTCTTAGTATCATGGGATAGCTGGATGCATATCTCACTTTAGCTTACATTGCTCTGCATGACCATTGCAGGATATCGGGAAGCTCAATTCCTTCCTTTGCCCTTTTAACCCTGCATGGTTACCTTTCTCTTGTCCATCATGTCCTGGGATAGTGGGAGGGGTCGCTATTCCTTTCTTGAAGTTATCCCCTACAGACACTAAGAACATACTTGCATGGCGTGGGATAGAGGGGGAACACATTTCCATTTTTGTCTTCACATTTCCTTATCTTGCGAGCATCTTCTCTTCCCCTCTTGGTCACATGGGACAACAAGATGCCTTTGCTTTTGTTTCCCCCACATGATATTTTGTGAGACTATTAACCTATGTGGGATAAGTGAAGCTGCAATCTTCCCTTTAGTTTCTTTTCCTGTGCGACTTTTGTTGGTCACTTTTGACAGTGCAGGATAGGATGGATCGCCTTGTAAACTTAAATTATCTAACATGACTAGCACATGACCTTTTCCACAACACCAAATAGTGAGTAGTGTCACATTTGTGTTATCCCATGAGGCATTCAACGCTCAACCAACATGTTGCGGGATAAGGGGAACACCATTTTCTTTTTATCAGAGTTATCTTGCATGATCTCTTCCTTGCACACGAACACAACATGGAACCCATGGATACATGTGAGCCAAATACTGTTGCTACGTGGAAATAACAACATACAGACCACAACACGTTACTTGGTGACTTTTGCTAACATGACTGACATGTGGAGATGATGAATCCGGTCGAAACCCCTATAGCATATCATGACGTGTTATGCACAATAGCACAACATAGTCTGCATGTTATGCGCGACTGTTGCCTACATCACTGCAACCTCCCTTGGAATACTTATGCATGACTATTTCTTGCATCACTGCAACCTCCCTTGACATCCTTTTGACATCAATAACAATAATGCCAATATGGAGGATGTGGAATCTTTGGGTTTCTAAAAGGTAGGAACTACAACAGGCTGCTCCTAAGGCTTATCTTGAATTGCCTTCGGCTTTTGCGCTACACGTTCTCTTGTAAACTGACATTTTAAGTGGAGGTTATAGTCACCCTACATATGAACCATCTTTGAATATAATGTAAAACTATCATTTGTAAACAATGCTTCTTCACCTTCCATCCATGAAAAAAGGGCATCATTTGGAGCAATCTCCACTTCTTGCTCTATGGACATACTTTGCATTTGAGTTGTAAGCATAGTGTTGTCCATCCCCGAAGAAGCATATACCCCAGCATCAGGATTCATTATTTGAATTCTTTGGTCTACAACCTTCTACTACAAGTTTCCCCTTCGGTAGTTTCACAGCATATGAGTATCATTGTAGGGGAAACTCCCGATAAAAGGACAAAATTGTGTCACATTTCAGGCCAACTTATCAGTAGAAGTGAATTTAAGTAATTCTAACTAAAAATTAATTTTATTCAAACATATGGTCTATAGAGATTAGTTATAGCTATATTATAAATGGGCCACAACTTTTCCATTTTAAATTTTCTATTAAATGTATATTTTATACCACTTTGGGTCTAATTACGATTTTTTTTTTTTAAACTCAATGTTTCAACAACTCCTCTTGTAAATAGTATTTTTTTTTAAATGTAAAAATACCTTTTTATAGATCTATAAGTGAATTTTCCAAAATATATATCTTTTAATATTTAATTAGGTTTTATATTTTACATTTTATTTTTATTGAAAGTAGGTCATCGACACTAAAATATAAGGTTGATTATCTTGTAAAGGAAAAATACTAAAAAAATTTCAATTTTTTGAAAAAAATAAATGCACTAGAGAAAAGAGTCTATGTCAATATGATATAATTCTTTTCTAAATTTGGATAAATAATCAAGAAAAAAGTGATAATAAATGAAAAGAGGTATATTTCAGTACACACTACTTTTCAAATTTATTGAAATATATATATCTTTTTGCACTAAAAATTCAAGTTATCAATATACACAAAAAATTGAAAAAAAAATGTAAAATTTACTATATAAAGTGTGAGGGCTCGTGTAACTTCAATTTCAACATTTTATCAGCAACTAAATCATAGTGTTTACTTTATAAGAAAGTATATTAAAAAAAAAGTTAAATTTTTAAAAATATTACAAACATAAAATATAGTAAAAAACATACATTTTATTAGTTTACTTCATTTCAAAATTCAAAACATATTTTTTACTTTCTATTGATTCAATTTAAAAAGTTGAATCAGCATTGGCCATTTCCTTTATAAAAGTGAGACACAAATTTGCGCTTTTACCCCACCAAGAATTGGTATCATCTCTTAAGTTGTTCTGACCAACTACTAGCTCCTTATTTTGATTAGGAGGCATGGCCTGCAAAGGGGTTGGCATGGGTACAATTTGGCTGCTTGGTTGATACTAGGCATCTTTAAACCTCCCTGGTACTAATTTTGCTTATAAGGAGGTCTTCCTCCTTGGTAATTTTGGAAAGAGGGTCTAGCAGGTGATGCTTGTTGCCTTTTAAGGTTAATTATTTCATACAAAAAGGTCCTAAGAAAATTCTTCATATCACTTTCTTCAACAACCAAGGAAGAAGAAACAAGAACGTTAGTGTGTTGAGCATTTGGGTAAACATACATAGATTGAGGTGTATATCTACTTGGGAGTGCTTGTCAATTCAAGGAGTACCAGCATGAGTGGTCTCGAGGGAGCTTTCCCATATCAATAAGTTTATTTTCTACCTGGACTACAAGCTCATAAGAATTTGAAAGGGTACTACCACCTAAGGATTGAATCATAACGGATATGTCTAAATTGAAAGCTTTAAGATAGGAAACAAAATCCATATCCGTAGGAGGTCAGGCTATTATAGGTACTCTCTAACAAGTCTTTTAGAACTTGGTATTAAAATTAGTTAAAACTTCTTAGGGAGCCCGCCTAATAGTTATCAATTGTTGTAACAAAGAAGATCTATCTCCCTTTTCATTGTAACATTCAAAAAATTGATCTCCTAGCTGGTCCCAGTCACCTACTGAGCTTGGCACGAGAGATCTATATCAAGCTTGTGCTTTTACCTTAAAAGAGGTTGTATGCAATCTTAATGCTACATTTTATTGTGTGACATTATGTATCGTACATACATCAGTCACATCTTGTAAGTTCTCTTTAGGGGTTTTAGAATCCTCTCAAGTAAATTTTGGCAAAGCTTTTAATGTAGAGGTCAAAATAAAATCCCACTGGTTAGGAGGAGCAGGTGGAATAAGGGGTCTCCTTCTATTCCATATAAAAATTTCTAGGAGATGGGATTGCCATTGGCATAGGGATCTGAAAGGGGATTTGTGCTCCTCCTTCTGATACTTTAGATTGGACTGCTAGTAGAGGTGGTAACAATAGATTTGGATTTAATGCAGTTTGGCTTCTAGTAATAGGTCTATGGCTCATACACCCACTTAAGCTAAGAGAATTTGGGTCCCACTAAGCATGCCAGAAAAAGAATTGTGGATCTCTAAAATTGTTTCTTATAAAAATAGCCTTTTGAGAAACTTATTGTTGGGGAACCAATGCATTTTCTCTTAGTAACCTCTGAGATTTGAGAAGTTGGGTCTTCATTCATCAAGAAAGGAAAGGGAGAGAAGAAATTAAAAACAATCTACTCTAAGGTGATGTGCTCAGATTGATATGGTGTCAAACAAACAACACAAATAATTTTCATTACATACAATTCTAAGGCCTATTCAACAATCTACATGCCTGAAAAACATCTCTCAAGATACTTTTAGAAATGACTAAAAACCTAAAGCAAAGCATTCATAAAACATATACTAGAATGAAAGAGTGTATAACATGATTCAATTTAGTAGAGCTTAATCATACATTACTAGAGTCTAAGAATGAATATGAAAATGCATCAAAAACTATTAATGAGTCATGAACAAAATAGTCCCAAAGGCTTAAAGCACAGTTTGATTACATAATTTCAATAAAATAATAATAGTTTTGAGGCTAATAATCTTGTCTAGAATTCCTTTCTATTTATCTTAAATAAAAGATCTTAAACCCTTCTTCATACAAACATTTCAAATTAAATAGAGAAAGCCTAATGAAAAACAACTAGGAAAACAAGAAATCATTTTCATAAAATACCAGCTAGCACCAAGTCGTCATTCTATCAACATCAAATACCATGAAAGCGAAGACTATTTTTAATCTATAGCACAACTTCATCCATCTTTTTGTTAATTGGATCAAAAAGGGAATCCCAACCACTCCTCTGCAATAAATTATTGGACACATCTAGAACATCGCCACAAATATGGTTCACAGCTACTCATTACACCACTTCAATCTCCTGAGAAATGTCCCAAATTTTGTTACCTGGAAGCGTGGAGATTTTGGCAGTTACTTTGGAAAGACACATGGCGGTAGGATGAGGAGTCTCATCCCTTGGAAAAACTACAATCTCACAATCTCCAGTGGGACTACCATGCATCACGACATATATTTCTCTTAAAAATTCTGGGCAAGACCTTTGTGGAGAAGAAAAGAAAATTCCATGTGGTGCTTCAACGAGGCCCCATGACATTGAGAAAGAAGAGGCCATAAAAAATACATGTCATGCCAACACGTGGTGGGCACATATAAGCTGCAACCAAAGCATTATGTGAGTATATAAAAAATTACGGACTTGGACAAAAAGGGAAAGGGGAAGCCATTTGATGAAGCGGTATGGGATAAAAATCCACAAGTACAAAGTGACATTAAAAAAATTTCACCAAGATACCGGTGATACAAGAAGCACTAAGCCTCCAAGGACTTTAGGATGTCACTACTCTAATATTGAGATAAACGGGACAATGTAAGAAAGGAGAAGCAGAGAGAACACATGACTGAACTTGAAGAACAAAAATGGACACTAAGAGGGGGGGGTGAATTAGTGTATTTTAAAACTTTTAACTATGTGTGAAAATATTGCTATTGCAAATTAATTGAGACCACACACATAAGAGAACATCACATAACATCAAATGTACAAGGAAAACCTATTGTGGGAAAAACCTTGGTGAGAATAGTTGCTAGAGTCTACTGCTCCAATCCAGCCTCATATTAAATAACAATTACAATATATTTTAGGGCACCAAACCAAGGACTACCAACCCCTAATTTTTTGAGCACCTATTCAGAGGAGCACCTACCCCTACTCTGAGTACCCACTCAAATATTTATAGTGAATCTAATTATAAATACAAATTTTGCACCTTGTTACAAATGTGTTTTGTAACACTTACAAATTTCTCCCTGCTGATATTCTTTCTTCATTTCTGGTTTTACCTTTGTCTCTTCCTCTTCCTTTGTTGCAACATTGCTTTCCAGAATGCTCTATTTTCTCTCTTCGTAGCTATACACTTTGTTCCTCTCTATTGCTCAATACTCACTCCTCCTTTAGCAACAACAACATCATACTCCAATACTTCAACATTTCCACACTTCTACATCGACTTACTCACTTTCTCATCAGCCACACCTACCAATATCGAATCATGTTCAATTTCCTCTACCTATAGTCAGCTCTTCTATATCCAATAAGATTTTATTCTCTATCTTCATAATGATATCTAACTAGCCACTCACATTAAATGTCTTCAGGTCATTCTATATATAGATTACTAGGTTTTGTAATCTCAATCTTCTCTTCAAGGATACAAGTTGCACTAGATTGAATTTCCCTCCTTTAATCAACCATCTACATTGAATGACCTTACTCTATTTTTTTCTTTTTGGTTTCTATATTGTTCATCTTCTGCACTAGGTTGCTGATTTTAGCAAACTTGATCTAACTAGTAGATCTGATTAATCCACTATTGATCATCTCGATCCCATCAACAAACTACAACAGGTCTATCATTAATGTTTCTTTCATCCTCTATCAATCTTCTTTGAGAAGATTGACAACAACCTCATTAAGATCTCTGCAATCATTGACCTCTACATATTCAATCCCATTATCAACCACTTCGGGACCACTTGTCTTCATTTTATGCATATGCATCACTTGGTCAATGTCGATCATTTGCCACATATGTATCTGCATCTATCAACATGGATTTGTGGCATCAAATTTGTCATTCAACATTTTTGGTCATACTTGGTTGACCACTATGTGGATTACTATGTCTATCGGCTTGCAAATGTGTTGTCTAGATCATATGGTAAATCTGATATTGACTTCCACGTTGGCAAATAGCCCACTCTTAGCTAACAGGAAAACTCTGCATTAGATCTGACTTACACCTCATCCCTACGGCCCCACCTTCAACATTGACCTCCCGACATTGACATGTGGCATAATCTCATGATTCCACAATGGTTAACATCCTTCTACCTTTGATCACAAGATCTGCTAGCCATCAAGCACCTTTTGATCATAGTTAAAACATCACCATACATTTAATTCACGTGCAAAAAGATGAACCTTTAGTAGTCTGAGCTTTAACATAGTCCCTCCGACCTGTGATTTAAAACTCCTTGTGATGCCTACCTCGACCAATAACATTGTGACACTTGACTGCTCTAAGATAGATTGTGGCTACTCACAATCTCATGATGAGTAGGATGGTCAACTGAGGTCATTGTGACATTGAGGGGAAAGACAAAGGGGCCTACATGTAGGGAAATAGGGATAAAATTAAAGTGTTCTAGGAATAAGGAAAATAGAATAACAAAGAGGATGACAATAGATTAATACCTAAGAAAAAAGACATGGCCTCTCCCAATGACTAGATGACCCTCGACCTAAGTCAAAAAAGGTAACGCGAAAATATAATAGGTTTAAAGGTTTTAACAAAAGGACTTGATCAAAGAGGATTAAACCCTAAACCCTAAGCTTGAGGTCAAAGTCAGAGACCAAAATGGATGGTACATAGAAATGAATGGAGCTTCCAATTTTTGGTCATCACACATCTGCCAAATATGCCAACTTGTCAATTTGAACTCTCCACTACATCTTCATTAGCCAAATCCCTGCACACACACATGATTTCCTACATGATGACTTTGCAACCTCCAACAGTTGTTTCTCTACATCCCTTGTTGACATCAATGGCAATAATTCCAACAATCTCCCCCTTTGGCATTACTGTCAACACACACTATCAATCCATTCTCCCCCTTTGATAACAATGGCAAAGGCACTTATATACTACTTGCCATAAAACATGTATGCTTGTTCTCCCCCTGTAGATGTTCAGCATGGACAATGTCTGTAATTTGATGTTTTCTATAGATTCCACAAGATGAACCATTATTACAATATAAAATCAGCATTTATATTGCTCATAAGAATTTTAGAACTGCCCCTAAGACTGTACACAAGGTTGAAGGAAGAAAAATTTGTAATATAGTATGCTCCCTCTGAACCACAGACCTCAATAATGCATTTGTGTTGAAGCAAGGTGGAACAATAGCCAACTTATATCTTAGATACACAAATGTATCCTTTGAAAGAGGCTTTGTGAAAATGTTAGCAACCTGCTCACCTATGGGAACATATTCAACCTTTACCTCCTTCTCTGCAACCTTCTCCCTGAGAAAACGATACTTAATTGGTATGTGTTTTGTCCTTGAATGCATAACATGGCTCTTGGATATGTTGATTGCACTTGAATTGTCACACGTGATGGGAATAGGATCCAAAATCACTACTTGAATGTCCTTTAAGGTCTTCTTCATCCACAAAACCTATGAACATGTGGTAGATACTATATTTTCCACTTTAGCTATGGATATGAATATAGAGTCTTGTTTCTTGTTGTGCCATGAGACCAATCTATCACCAAGGTAGAAATCTCCATGATTGGTGCTTTTTTTATCATCTATGGAACCTGCCCAATTAGCATCATTAAAATCTTGTAAAGTGAAGTCTCCTTTCTTTGGATACCACAAGTCATAACTAAGTGTTCCTTACAGATATTTAAAGATTCTTCTAACAGTGTTTATATGTGATTTATTTGGAGAAGCTTGGAATCTATCTACCAAACACACTGCTTGCATAATATCAGGCCTTGATGTTGTGAGATACAATAGACTGCCAATCATGGATCAATATAGGATCTGATCTACACTAGGTGACTCACCATCCTTGCTCAACTTGCATCCTATCACCATGGGAGTACTAGCCGATTTGTTGTCCTCCATTTGAAACTTTTTCAACATGTCCCTAGCATACTTGGTTTATGTTATAAATATTCCTTTATCTAACTAAGAAATCTGCCGACCAAGGAAATATGACAACTCTCCAAGCATTGACATCTCAAACTTGGATTGTATTTGGTCAACAAACTCTTTGCATAAAATGTCCTTGTTGCTTCCAAAAATGATGTCATCTACATACACCACAATAATGATCATGTGGTCTCCATCCACCTTAGTGTACAGGTTCCTATTTGCATTTCCCTTTTTGAAACCTTGCTAATGGAGGTACTTATCCAACCTACAACACCATGCTCTAGGTGCCTACCTCAGACCATATAAAGCTTTTCTCAGTCTGTAGAAAAATTTCTCATCTTCATGTATGTGAAATCCTATAGGTTGCTCAATATAGACCTCTTCTTCAAGATTGCCATTCAAGAATACAGATTTGACATCCATCTGGTATACTTTGTTTTTTTATGGGTTGAGTATGCTAAAAAAATTCCTATTGCTTCAAGTGTAGCAACTGGTGCAAATGTTTCTTCAAAATCTATGCCCTCTACCTGAGCATAACCCTTACACACAAGTCTTGCTTTGTTCCTTATCAGTTTCCCTTCTTCATTCATCTTGTTCCTGTAGACCCATATAGTCGCAATTATATTCTTGTTTGCTAGCCTAGGAAATAAATCCCATGTTTTGTTATTTTCAATCTGTAGAAACTCTTCTTCCATAGCCTTCATCCACTTCTCACTTTTGCTAGCCTCATCATATGTTTTGGGTTCCATCTCAGTCATAAGGAAAAAATTTACTTGTTCATTATTCCTTGCCAATATTCTTCTAGTTTGTACACCCTCATTTTTTGCCTATGATCTTCTCTTTAGGGTGATTCTTTTGCACATATCTATTTGGATTCTTGTTGGGTACTTCTTCTTTTTCACTTTCAGATTTCTCTTCATCCTCACTGTATGATTCTTCAATCTAAATTATTATGCTCTTTCATTTTATATAGATTTTCATCCACTCTTACATGCACACTCTCAATCACCTTCTTTAGCCTCTTGTTGAAACATTTGTATACCTTGTTGTGAATTGTGTGCCCCAAGAAGATACCTTCATCACTTCTTGAACTAAAGCTTCCTAATCCATCTTCATCTCTTTTGATGAAGCATTTGCTTCCGAACACCTTGAAATACTTGAAAGAAGGTCTCCTATCATACCATCATTCATAAGGTGTCATCTTGATGTTCACCCTTAATTGCACTATGTTTAGTGTATATACAACAGTGTGAATTTCCTCTTTCCAATAAACATCAGGTAGATTGGCTTCATTCAGCATTGTCCTTGCCATCTCTTTGGCTATTCTATTTTTCCTCTCCACAACACCATTTTGTTGTGGTGTCCTAGGGGCAGAATATTGTCTTTGGATTCCATGTCTCTCACAGTAGCCTTCAAACTCATTTGATGTGAACTTGCCTCCACCGTATGATCTTAGACATTTCAGCTTGTATCCACTCTCTTTCTCAACCATCTTCCTGAAGATTTTGAATCTTTCAAAGGATTGTGATTTGTCTTTCTGAAAGGTAACCCATGCCATCCTTGAGAAATCATCTATGAGTAGCATCAAGTATCTTTATCCATTTAGAACTCTTGTTATTGGAGGTCCACATAAATTAGTATGCACCAGTTCTAAAGGCCTTGTGGCAGAATATTCTTTTGTTTTGAAGTTGACCCTGGTTTGTTTTCCTCTTTGACATTCATCACAAAAGGTGCTTGTTGGTTTAATGATTTGAGATATGTGTCTTACATACCCTTTCTTTCTTACCCTGACAAGGTTATCAAAATTGATGTGGCCTAGTCTTCTATGCCATAACTAGCTCTCATCAACCTGTACAATCATACATTGAGACTCAAAACACTCCTTAAAGCTGTATAGATTTCCATTTGTCCTTTTACCTTATGCAGCCATCTTACCACTTCTCTCTTTTCTAGTTTCACAGTTTTGGAATAAAATTTAAAATTATATCCTTTGTCACACATTTGACTCACACTTAGCAGATTGTGTTTCAGACCTTCCACATAATGAAGATCACGAGCTTTCAATTTACCATCAATGTTTAGTGTACCTTTACCCTTGATTTTGATTGATGAGTTGTCTCCAAACCCTACTGAACCACCATTCCAGTCTTTTAATTTGATAAATTTCTTCTTATCACTAGTCATGTGATTGGAGCACCCGCTATCTACTACCCATAAATTCTTTCTTTCTACATGTAGGGAAGTTTGGACAGTCAAACTTGACTCAACTTTGTCCTTTTCATTTTCAACCCAAACTTGTTTTGATTCTACCTTCTTTTCTAGTATTGCATTCTTATCTAATTTTGTCTTTGGTTCCAAAGGTGACATTTTCTTCTTTTTTTAGGCTACTCTAAGCTTACAATGTTTTGCAATGTGGCCCAAGTTTTGACAATGATAGCATTTTACATTTACATTGAAAGATAAATTTGAAAATCTATTGTAGGACTAAGATATAGTTCTCCTACATTCACAAATCCTATGACCATACTCATTACAAGATAACAAACAATATTCATATCCCTAAGAGCAAAAAATTGATTTATCCTTTTAAAACTAGGAGGAGACCTATGCATAAGTCTAAATTCTGCAATTGTATGACCATAAGTATTACATTTATAGTAGTTGCCATGTAATTGAGGTACATACCAATCATTATTGAAGTGTTTTCTCATTTGTCTCCTTGGAGTAGCATAGTTCGGTCTTCTTGAGCTCACCCTCCATGTATCCTTGACCTTTGTGAAGCCTCCATTATCAATATTAGCTTTTCTTTTAGGATCAACATGTTGGTTTCTTGATTGATTCTTTGTAGCAGCAGCATATGTCTTCTTCTCATTGGGATTGCTAACTGTGAAGGTTTCTTTTACTTCACTTTCACTTGAAGAGGTGAAGAGTATCTCCTTGTTTGATGAATCTTTATTGTTAGAATATTGTCCATTTTCAAATCCAACTCCATTGATGTCCTTGATATGCTTCTCCTTACTTAACATTTTTTCTAATGCTTTGGTGCTGCCATCATACTTAATCCTCATGTTTAGTTCATCTTTCTTCTTTTCGAGTTCTATTTTGAGACTAACAATCTCTTCCTCCAACTTTTGATGCTCTTTCTCTTTGTTTTCTAAATCTGATTTAGTCACTTCATACATCCTTTTCGGTTTTTCCAACTAAATCTTCAAATCATAAATTGTTACCTTTGATTCTTGAAGAGATTGGTTTAGTAGCTCTTGTTTTTCAACAACAACATTCTTGTACTTCTTGAAATCTTTTCTTACTTTTCTTAGTTCTTCTAGAGCACTTATAAGTTCACTGTCTAGATCAACTTCAACTTCTATTTCTTCTTCTTCATCATCAATAATATGCTCATCAGATAAATCTCCTTGTGCCATTAAGATATTAACTTCTCCTTCATATTCATTCTATAAATCTTTAGAGACACTTTCTTCATCAGAGGTATCATCTTCCAAAGTGTAAAGACTGCTCATATTCTTAAAATTTCTTCTCCTTGGCTTGTAAGAGTTCTTCATCTTTTCGTTGCCAAAAGACTTCATGGTTTTCTTTCCACCTTCATCCTTATCTCCAAAAGGGAATTTAGATCCAAAATGTCCAATCTTGCCATAGTTGAAACATTTGAAAGGAATCTTACCTTTGTACTTGCTGGAGCCTCTTTTGAGTTTCCTAACAAAAGTTTCTATAGAAACATCAGAATCATCTTCATCCTCATTTGTGGCTTGTTCTTTTCCTTTCTGTGTGGTGTTGAAGGAAACTTATGTCTTTGAAGGTTCTGCACTTATTGTTCTCATTTCATAGGCAGATAGAGAGCCAAACAGTTCATCCATAGAGAAATTCATTGTCTTTATCTTCCTCAACAACTAAGACTTTTGTATCATACTTTGAAGTCAATGATCTCAGAATATTTTTTACTATGACTTTATCTTTTAATTCCTCTCCAAGTCCTCTTATAGTATCTACTATCCCATCCACTCTTTGTAGGTAATCAACTATCTTCTCCTCTTCTTTCATTTTTAGGCTTTCAAACCAAGTTCGTAGGTTTTGCAGCTTAGCTTCTTTCACTTTGGCGCCTCCTTCATATATCTTCTACAACTTGTCCCAAGTTTCTTTTGTTGATGTGCAATGCATGACTTTGACAAACTTTGTATTTGATAGACCACTTAAGATTAAATTCTTAGCTTTGGAATTTTTTTCATATTCCCTTTTAGCATCAGGATCGGTATGAGGAACTTGAGGCACAATGTAACCATTTTTCACTGACATCCAAACATCAAAGCCTAGGGAAGACAGGTAGGTTTCCATTCTTCTTCTTGAGAAGGCATAGTTGGTGCCATCAAAGATAGGTGCTTTAGAGGAGGATTCATTTCTAGTCATTGTGTTCACTAAGCATGATCTACCCAAGCTAGAGAAAGCTTTTACTATGAGGAAACCTACGACTTTGATACCAATTGAAGAACACAAATGGACACTGAGAGGGGAGGTGAATCAATGCAATTTAAAACTTTTAACTATGTGTGAAAATATTGTTATTTTAAATTAATTGAGAACACACACACACAAGAGCACATCACATAACATCAGATGTATGAGGAAAACCCAATGTGGGAAAAACCTCAGTGAGAATAGTTATTGGAGTCTACTGCTCCAATCCAGCCTCACAGTACATAACAATTATAATATATTTTAGGGCACCAACCCAAGGAATGCCAACCCCTGATACTTTAGGGTACCAACCCATGGAGTACCAACCCCTAATTTTATGAGCACCTACTCAAAGGACCACCTACCCCTACTTTGAGCACCCACTAAGAGATTTACAGTGAATGTAATTACAAATACAAATTTTGCACCTTGTTACAAATGTGTTTTGTAACACTTGCAAATTTTGGCTTGCTATTATTCTTTCTCTGTTTCTTTTTTTTTCCTTTGTCCTTTCCTCTTCCTCTATTGCAGCACTTCTTTCTAGAATGTTTTGTTTTCTCTCTTGGCATCTATAAACTTTGTTTCTCTCTATCACTCAATACTCACACCTCCTTTAGCAGCAAGAACATCACACTCCAACACTTCAACCTTACCACACTACTGCATCGACTTTGTCACTATCTCATCGGTCACACCTACCAATATTGAATCATGTTAAATTGTCTCTACCTATAGTCAGGTCTTTTTTATCCAATAAGATTTTATTCTCTATCTTCAGAATGATCTCTGACTAGCCACTCACATTAAATGTCTTCAGGTCATTTTGTATGTAGATTACTAAGTTTTGTAATTTCAATCTACTCTTCAAGGATATGGGCTATAGTAGATTTTAATTCCCCTCCTTGAATCAACCATCTGCATTGATGACCCTGCTCTATTTTCTTTTTATGTTTCTGTATTGTTCACCTTTTGCACTAGGTTGCTAATTTTAGCAAACTTGATTTGTCCAATAGAAATGATCAATTCATTGTTGATCATCTCAAGCCTATCAACAAACTACAATAGGTCCACCATTAATGTGTCTTTCATCCTCTATCGATCTTCTCTCAAACGATTGACAACAACCTCATTACGATCTCTGCAACCACTAACCTTTGCATATTCTATTCTATTATCGACCTCTTGGAGACCACTTGTCTTTATTTTCTACATCCATATCACTTGGTCAATGTCAATCATCTACCACATAAGCCTCTGCATCTATCGGCATGCATTTGTGGCATCAATTTTGTCGTTCAACATTTTTGGTCATACTCGGTTGACCGCTACATAGATTACTGAGTCTATGGACTCATAAACGTGTTGTCCACATCACATGGTCAATTCGATATCGACCTTCATGTTGACAAATGATCCCACTCTCAGCCAATAGGAAAAATCAACATCAAATCTGCCTTACAGCTCATCCTTGTTGCCCCAACTTCAACGACATCCTAGCGTGGACATGTGGCATCATCTCGCGATGTTGCAATGGTTAACGTCCCTAAACCTTCAATCATGGGATCATAGAGACTGTCAAATCAAACCGCATGTTAACCTTCCTGCCATAGTTACTGCCAACTTTAGTCACTTCACTATCGAGCACCTTTTGATTACATTTAAAACATCACCATCCATTTAATGCATGTGCAAAAAGATGCACCTTTAGTAGTCTAAGATTTAACAGTCTTGTTGACCAGTGATAAAAAACTCCTTGTGACACCTACCGTGGCCAAAAATATTGTGACACTTGGCAACTTTGAGAAAGATGGAAGATCCTCATGATCGCATGATGAGTAGGATGGTCAACTCAGGTCAGCACATGGAAAGATGAAGGGGTCCACCCCCAAGAAAATAAGGATAAAATTAAAGAACTCTAGGACTTAGGAAAATAAAATAACATAGGGGCCGACCATGGATCAATGCCTAGGAAAAAAGACATGGGCCCTTTCGATGACTAGATCACCCTCGACCTAAGTCAAAAAAGGTAACACAAAAATATAACAGGTTCAAGGGTTTTAACAAAAGGACTTGATCAAAGAGGATTAAACCCTAAACCCTAAGCTTGAGGTCAATGACAGAAACCCAAATGGATGGTACATAGAAATGAATGGAACTTCCAATTTTTGGTCATGACACATCTACCAGAGATGCCAACTTGTCAATCTGAACTCTCCACTACATCTTCATCAGCTAAAGCCCTGCACACACACATGATTTCTAGCATGATGACTCTTTAACTTGGAATATTGGTTTCTTCTCTATTTTTTCTCTGCATTACTTATTGAGATCAATGACAATAATGCCAAGAGTACTATCCTAGTATGATTTTCTTACTGAGTCATGAAAAAGAAAATTAGCAAATTACAAAGCAACAAACTCGATTTGCAAATAAACTTGAGTATGAAAATATGGCACGGTGTGTACATTAAGTGTAACATTGATTGAAGTATATGATCCCATGTTAAAGTTATTTCATATGCCTTATTGGCAACAATTCCTTTAAGGTAGCATACATCCAAAATACAAGCACTTTACCACATGAGATGCTCCCAAGAAAGGACAAATCAAAGGATAATGGTCACAAAACATATATGAAAAAAAGGATAAGGGATCCACTAGCTTTGGGGTTAGTATGATTTTATGATAAATAATGTATATCAAGGATATTTGTATTGAACTGACCTCATCTTCCAAATTTAATGGAACTACAAATGCAATGGAAGAAGTAAAAATATATATTTTTTAGTCAATGTGGAAGAGACCCAAATAGATTTCAACGCTTTGCATTATCCAAAAGTAGAAAACACAAGGGACAACATATAGAAGAACTAAGATACAAATAGAAGAATGTCACAATATATTCAACCTCTTTATTAACTTGCACCAATAGAGTAAAAAGGGTCATCCAAAGAGAACCTAACATAGTTGTGGAGGCGAGAAAAGAGAGATCGGGTGACTAGGACCTAATCCCACTTTTGCCAACACATTTGGAATAGAAAAGAGCCTAGGGAGATAGATCAATTTAGCTACTTGTTGTGGGAAAGAGATATCCAATGACTACCTCTTAGGGTTTCTATTCCTCTTGTTGCAAATGATGAGAAAAACTTGGGTTTGAATGATCAACTAGACTAGGAGATAAAGAATGAAGCACAAATGAACTTGAAATTAAACCAAATTACAGATCTAAAACTGAGATACTAAAAACATAAAAGGGGGAGGATTATGGATGTGTACCAGATGCTACAAATTGAACAAGACTGACATGGACTAGGGTGACACACCACTATGTTTTTTCTACAGACAGGAGGCTGCAACTAAGAAACTTCAAATCTAAGATCCTAAAGCTGCAACCTGCTAAAAATCACTAAAAAGCAGAGGGATCGTAGTGCCACACCACTATCTTGGCTAGGACCATGGTGTGATGTCCCTTTCCTAGGAATATTAGGGCAGATCTGATGATTCTAGGTGGTAGTTGTGCCTTTTGCTAAGTTGAAAGTGCCTTCAGGTACCTATTTTTGCACATGCAACTGAAAAGGGAAGGTTTGGGTGGCTATATGGGGGTTTTCCTTAGTAAAACTCCTATGTTAGTGATTTCCACCTCCATAAATATCTGATAATATACTGAAAATGTGTGTGCTACAACCTTGTGTGTATGCAAGATCCTAAAATGAAAGAAACTAGAGCTACCCTACGCATGAGAGTAAACCCTAAATGTAAATGTGAATGTAAATGGAAATACTTCAAACCAAATATACTAAATGATCTAAAGAATGAATGTAAATATACAAATTGATGTAAAGAGGCTCATACAAAGACATGGAAATAACATGAAATCATACCAATCCCCAAAGGAGAGATATTGCCACTAGATCTCCTATTACTCTTCAATGTCTTGAAGGCTACTAATTGATGATGAATGCTTAAACAATTCATTATGAATGTTGTTTAATGTTGTTGAAGACTCCACATAGGCTTCTCTTTCACTACATAGAAGGCTCCTTGTGCTCCAAAAATGTGCTATTCAATTCTGAAAAACATCCATCCATCCATTCAAATGAATAAAGAGATCTCTTATGTATGAAACCCTAGATCTTAATTCCAACTTAATTCCTCCTTTAGGATGACCTTGGAATTTAATTTCCCACCAATCTTTTGGGGTTAAGATTTATAATATCATAAAATTGTGCTCCCGAAATTTCAGGAAAAAAGTGGAGGATTGTAGCGGGAACGCACATGGTCCGACCAACTTTTGACCAAATTTTCAGGGCCGTTAGATATGATGATATTAAAGAGAATCCAAAAGTTACAACTGATTTCAAGGTGTTTTGATATGTGAAATCCGTCCTTAAAGGTCAAAATAGGACATAATTAGGGTTTATGATTAAATGATTTATTGGAGGAATAAAATAAAAAGGGGAACACTTAGGGTAAAAGGCCCAATTTTATAATGTATGAAGTGATGAAATAGGACTTTAGATTTAATTAAATTAATTAATTAAATGCTTAAAGGGAAATAATAATGCAAGATGCAAACACACTAAGGCGGGTGCTAACCTAAGTGTGAAATTGTACCACCTTAGCAAGGGTGTACAATTTATGACACTGCATTTAGCCCCCACTTTAGTGGTCATATGACACTATGTGCACATGCAAGCTAAAGTACAGAAAAGTAAACATCATTTGAAAAAGGATATATCCTTAAGTTGTCAAATGAAGCCCCCAACGATATCTGCAGTACACAATTAGGATCCGCACCCTACAAAACCACATGTTAGATAAAATCACAAAATCACCTAAATGCTTATTAAGGAAGGTGATGAAAATTTGAGGTAATTATATGTCCCCCCCTATTTCGGCTTGCTAATTTTTGTGAGTTGAAACAAGGTATCATGTTTACTATATCGAATTGTGAAAGAAGATTGATGACAGATGCTTAGAAGAAGATTTGATATAAGATAAAAAATTAGTGGAGAATCATTTGGTAAGAAAGATAACTAAGCCTCAATCTTAACACAACAAAGAGTGTGAGGATTTGAGAGCTATATAACACAAGATCAAAGATTTAAATGGAAACTAATGCAAAGAAAAGGAAGAAGACATAGAAAGCATGAATACACACTTTGGTGATCCGTGAGAAGAGAAAATGAACCATGGACATCTCACCCCTAAAAATTGGTCATCCATGGAGAGAAGGGCATGGAAAAGTAGCCCCCTGAGTTTTTCTGGGTGATCCATGTAAGGGAGGAGAGAGAGAACACCGTTATTTCTAGTCAACTTCATGCATGTGTGTGCAAGTAGAACAAGGATACCTACCTTTGACACCAAGAAGTTATCCATCATGCAACAATGTCATAAAGCAAGAGAGGGAATACTCTTCAAGCAAGGATAAGATAGTTCAAAAAGAGATATCTTTCTATATAAGTGTGAAGGAGATCCTTGGAGGAGAAGAGATCTTTGTTCAAAAGACATCTACCTCAAAGAGCAGTTGTCTTAGACAAATATAACATCTTCTAGAATGAATGAATGCAAGATTTTTGAAAAGAGAATAGGATGGAGATGACATCGAAGAGAGATTATTTATAACAACAATCTTCTAAAATTAAGCAAGAGATCCTCATCAGGGATATGCACGTGCACAAAATAGAAAGGTTTATTATAAAAGATACTACTCAATTAAGAAAAGAAATTGATGAATGATCAAAGACTTGCAACGCCAAGGAGGAGGCCACAATTAAGGATATGTACTTAAGATCCCCATTGGGGATGCTTGTTCCAATATGAGAGAAGGAATTCAAGTATGAATACACCTCTACAATCAATAACAAATCCTTATAGAAGACACTACTTCACAAAGGGGAGATTTTAATCTTAAGAAGGAGAGATGTTTGAAATCACTCTTGGCCCCCTATATATATAGGGAGAAGAGATGTGATAGAAATAGGTTATTATGTTTCTTCCAAATGTATGATTGCACGTGAAATTATACCATCATGATTGAAAATGAGCCCCCAGTAAGTGAGCTACCAATGTCATAATGATAAGCAACATAATAGCCATTAATGTTATTTAAAGACATGATAGATTGAATGAGGTATTTGAATATGATATGTTAAATTCTTTACTATAAGTGAGATTAAAAACATGTATAACATGATGAATGTTAAAAAGTCTTTTGAAAGAGAAAATTTTATAGGAGAAGAATAGGCCACTAAGTCATACTTTTCTTGCACACAAGA
Organism: Cryptomeria japonica; assembly: GCF_030272615.1. Taxonomy (NCBI): domain Eukaryota; kingdom Viridiplantae; phylum Streptophyta; class Pinopsida; order Cupressales; family Cupressaceae; genus Cryptomeria; species Cryptomeria japonica. The sequence continues at coordinate 626,406,537 of NC_081414.1, read as the reverse complement.
AATCTTAGGAGAGGGATAAGTATAATTCATTAGAGCCTTATTCCTAGAAGAAGGGATTTTATAATGAGTAGAAAATAAAGCCTCATAAGTGGGATTAGAAATATCGTGAGGAGATTTGTAAAGAGATTTGTTCATCACCAAGATTTCCTTATGAGGGGGGAGAGTCTTGAAAGAAGTAATAGATGATTTAATTGAGGTGATGTTATCATCACTATTAAATATAACATTCACATTGAGAGATGGTCTTTTAAATGCTTTGGTGGGATTGGAAGGATTATATCCAAGTCCAAATGAACCTTCATGTGTATTATGTTTGAAAGGAACTTTAATTCCTTGTTCATTTGTGCCACAACCATTGCCATCATATCCACTCTTAGCTAAAATGTGAAAACCAAGACCATAAAGGGATGCCAAATCAGGAGATGGTGATGCCTCATAGGTCTTAGTGTTATATGAATTAGGGGAAGGATTTGAAGAATCATTTGAATTAGAAGCAACCAAAAAATGGTTACTTAGTTGTTTAGACAAAGTAGGTTGGTCTTTACGTTCCTCCTTATATTTCTCCTTCTTAGTCTTAGATCCTTTCCAAGATACTCTATATTCTCCTACAAATGTAGGGTTAAAATCTAGAGATCCCCAATCATCATTTGTGAGAACTTCTTCAGGAGAAAAAGAATCCTTGGGAGGAGATTCTGATTGAGTAGAAGAATTATGAGTACTAGAAGGAACAACATCATCGAAGGGAATGGATGTATTTGAATAAGTAGGGCAATTGGGAGAAGAATGGGAAATGGTTGGACAAGAAGATCCATATTTTAATTGTTCTTTAAATTTGGTATTAACTAATAAGGTGTATGTCATATTGTTATAAGTGAATTTGACTTGCCTATGCAAAGTTGAGGGGACAACTTGCATGCTATTAATCCAAAGTCTCCCTAATAAAAGATTATATGTCAAATTACCAGGCATAACATGAATAGGTGTAGGCAATTAAACAAGACCTACCTTAATAGGAAAGGTTATGACACCTAGACATTGTTTAGAAACATTATCAAAGCCTCAAATAGTAAGAGAAGAGAATATGATGAGAGAACGATCCACTTTAATATTATCCAATAAGTCTACACCAAAAACATTAAGGCCAAAGCCATTGTCCACAAGAGTTCATCTTATAGCACTATCATGGATAATAACCACAATCATAAGAGGATCATATTGATTTTAGATTTTAGGAGAAGGTAACTCATCTTATGTGAATAAAAGTTGAGCTTTGGATTTGTTTGTAGGATCAATCAAAGTGGACATGTTATTAGGTGTCACTATAGGTGGGACATCTAAGTTTTTCAAAGCATCTTGTAACATCCCATGATAAGAAGGTGAAGTTTGAACAAAATCCAAAATAGAAATATTAGCAAGAGTGGCCTTAAGTTGTTCAATGAGATCATACTCCTTGCTAAGATTTGATATATGAGGTTCTTGTGGAAGAATAGGTTGAGATGAAGGAAGTGAAGTTAGGATAACGGGAGGAGGACTAGGTTGCCTATTGTTTCTTGTGTTGTAAGTATGAGCAATCATATTATAACTCTCTCTAGTAATTTTATTAGCATACTCATAAGGACTCTTATTAGGATAACCTCCTTGCACAGTAATAATAGGTTTCTTAGGAGTGCAAAAAGAATCATTAGCATAACCACCTTGAACCACTAAGATAGGCTTACATGAGGAATTTTGGAAAGGGCAAGCACCTTGAACTATGAAGAGGAGTTTATCAGGTGTTTCATTTACATGTATCAAATTTATTGAAGATGGTTTAGGAATATCAAAGGTGTCCTTAGAACAAGAATGAACAAGATTGTTGGAAGAATTGTTGATAGTCTCTCCTTGCCCTAAAATTTTATCATGGATAAGGCCAATTTTAGGAGGGAGACTAGAAGTAGGCATTGATGCTTTAGGAAAGGTCATATCATCCTCTATCACCAAATTATCTACATAAGGAATAAACTCTCTAGTACAAGGATCAGCATTACTCTTTAAAGTCTCACCTTTGAGAGGGAGATATTTGAAAATGATGTTAACCATCTTACCATGAACTAGGGTATCCTTATGAGTAGAACCAAGTTTTGGATAGGGAGATGCTTTATTTTTAGAGGGAGAATGATTGAGGTTCATGGAATGTGAGATTCTATCAATGGCGTTATCAATCATGATTTCATCCCCTTGGGATAGGGTTCTCTCATGGGGTAGAGAATAATCAACACCTTCTTCTAATGGTTAATCCCAAATAGTTAGATTATTGAAAGGAACATCTTGCACAAATATGCCCTTTTTTTTATTCCCAATTTTGGGAGAAGGAATAACATTGGTCATTAATTCTTCATTCTTAGGAAGGAGAGAATCACTACATATATTTAAATCATCTTCTTGCCTCAAAATTTCTTCAATGGGATATTTAGGGGAGAGAGCATTAAGAAAATTTATCATGATTTAATCTTCTTTCTCTAAGTCATCTTTAGGGGTAAGACAAGCTTTAGGAGAAGGGCAAGAATTTCTCATTAATGCATTATCTCTAATGGGAATTTTATTGGAATGAAAAGAGGAAATTCCCTCGCTAGGAAAAGTAGGGACAATACCATCTTCTTTCACAAAAGTAACCTCTTGAGGGGAGTATTATTTAGGAGGGATATGAACAGCTTTCTCCAAATATTCATGCTTAGTAAAGAGATCTTTGTAATAAGTGCTCATAACCTCTTGTTGCACTAACATGCCCCCATTGGTAAGACCAAATTTAAGAGAAGATAAATCAATATCCATCAATACCTTTTCACTTAGAGTGTAATCATGTAAGGAAGGTAAGGTAACATTAAGAAAGGTATTTATAATATCATCCTCTTCCTCTAAGATGGCTAGATAGTAAGGGCACATTTTAGGAGAATTGTCAAGATCACTCTTCAAATCTTCATCCTCAGAGCATGAGAGATTTTTGAAGGGGTTCGTAACAACTCTTTTAGGAACTAAAATGTTGTCATAGATAGGAGGAGGTTCTTTAAGAGATGGAAAAATTGAAACAAGGGAAGCTAACCCATTATTACATTTATGAAATGAATGTGTCATGACAAAAAATTTCTTCTTTCAAATGATAACATATGCAAAATAGAAGAAAATGTTCAATTTTAACCAATGCAAGCACTCTAAATGTTGATTTAGAAAATCAAATTTATGAGTAAAATGTGTTCCAAAATCAGATCTGAAATTAATGATCCAAATTAAGATATCCACAAGTTCAATTTTGAATTGAAAGTTAAGAGTTTTAGCAAAATTAACCTCTAATTTTCTAAATTTACAAAGAATTGAAGCTTGCAATGTAAATTTGAATTTTAAATAGAAAAAAAACTCAGATCTGAGAACATAAATCTGAATTGAAGAAGGTTGGATTCACACTGGGTTCACCAAAACGTGGAGGTGGGAAAAGCGAGATCAGGTGACTAGGACCTAATCCGACTTTTGTGAACACATTGGGAATATGAAGGAGGATAAGGAGATAGATCACTTTGGCTAATTATTGTGGTAAAGAGAGAGCCAAGGATTGCCTCTTAGGCTTTATATTCCTCTTTTTACAAATGATGAGAAAAACTAGGGTTTGAATGATCAACTAGACTAGGAGATAAAGAATGAAGCACAAATGAACTTGAAATTGAACAAACTTGCAGATTTGAAACTGACATAATGAAAGCATGAAAGGGGGAGTATTATTTATGTATACTTGATGATGCAAATTGAACAAGACTGACCTAGACCAGGGTGCCACGCCACTGTCCTGTTTCGGCAGATAGGAGGTTGCAACTAACAAACTGCAAATCTGAGATCCTGAAGCTGTAACCTGATAAAATTCACTAAAAAGAAGAGGGGCCATAGTGCCACATCACTTTCCTAAGTAGGAATAAGGTCCCACACCCCTGTCCTAGGTAGATTAGGGGAAGAACTGATGATTATGGGTGGTAGTTGTGCCTTTTGCTGACCTGAAAGTGCCTTCGGGTACCTTTTTCTGCACCTGCAATTGAAAAGGGAAGGTTTAGGTGGCTATATGGGGTTTTTACTTAGTCAAAATCCTATTTTGGCTACTTCCACCTCTACAAATAGCCAATAATATACTGAAAATGTGTGTGCTAGAACCTTGTGTGTATACAAGATCCTAAAATGAAAGAAACTAGAGCTACCCTATGCATGAGAGTAAACCCTAAATGTAAATGTGAATATAAATGACAATACTTCAAAAAAAATATACTAAATTATCTAAAGTATGAATGAAAATATGCAAATTGATGTAAAGAGGCTCATACAAAGACAGGAAAATAACATGAAATCATACCAATCCCCAAAGGAGAGATATTGCCACTAGATCTCCTATTACTCTTCAATGTCTTCAAGGCTCCTAATTGATGATGAATGCTGAAAAATGCCTTATGAATGTTTTTGAATTTTTTTGAATGTTGTTGAAGGCTCCACATAGGCTTCTCTTTCACTACATAAAAGGCTCCTTGTGCTCCAAAAACGTGCTCTTTGATTTTCAAAAAGATCCATCCATCCCTTCAAATGAAGAAAGAGAGCTCTTATGCATGACACCCTAGATCTTAATTTTGACTTAATTCTGCCTTTAGTAAAACCTAGGAATTTAATTTCTTGCTAATATTTTGGGGTTAAACATTATAATAATATAGAATTGTTCTCCCAAAATTTCGGGAAAAAATTCGAGGACCGTTGCGGGAATGCACATGGTCCGATCAACATTTCACCAAATTTTTAGGGCCGTTAGATATGATGATATTAGAGAGAATCCCAAAGTTACAACTGATTTTGAGGTGTTTTGATATGCGAAATCAGGCCTTAAAGGTCAAAATAGGATATAATTAGGGTTTATGATTAAATGATATATTGGAGGAATAAAATAAAAAGGGGCACACTTAGGGTAAAGAGCCCAATTTGATAATGTATGAAGTGATTAAATAGGACTTTAGATTTGATTAAATTAATTAATTAAATTCTTAAAGGGAAATAATAATGCAAGATGCAAACACACTAAGGTGGGTCCTAACCTAAGTGTGAAATTGTACCACCCTAGCAAGGGTGTACAATTTACGACACTACAATAGTGCACAAAGACAAAAAGAGAAGCACATCATGGGGGAACTACATTACAAACAAGAAAACACACAAGAGAGGATCTATGACATGAATGAATCTAACCAAGAAAGTCATCCACCCCTCAATATTTTTTTACATCATTTAGGGAAGGTGGCCAAGATGCAAGAGTAGCTACTTCAAGCACAACAAATGGAGCTACTACTCTAATGATCAGTCACTTTTTTTGTCGCTAGGAGCTAAGGTTAGTGCTTTTGAAAAATGTGAAGGTAAATATGATTAAAATCAATAAGATCATACATATCATCATAATCATTAGAATCAACATTGTTAGCATGAACAACATCATCATCCATATCATCATCTAGATTAATAAAAATAGGATCTTGAATGTGAAAAGAACATGAGCCATCATTTTTATTAAGAATTTTTAATCTTGGTGATTTGGGTTGAACTTCCTCCCTAAGGTTAGGTGAAGGTTGGACAAATGAGATCAAGTAAACATTTGGTGTCTTCGGGGAGGAAATGGTTTGAGAAGAAACTTCACGAGCCCTAGTATGACATCTCTATCAGTATTTATTCAACATCTAGAATACTATGAGAGAGGGGTGGATTGGTATTCCCTTGAATATATTTAAACTTTAAATTACCATCCATATAACATAACTTAATTTTACAATTGAAATGAACAATAAGAAAAACACAATACAACACATAGCACTAGGATTTATACGTCGAAAACACAAGACAAGAAAAACCATGAAGATGATTAGCTCTCAATATTATGTAACCAGTTATAGAATAAAAGGTGGCTCAATGTTAGAGGAGCTCACTGTCCAAAATATAATGGCTCACTGTCGAAGGGTGGGTTACAACCAATATTACAAAGTTTGAATTATTAAGATTGCATCGAACATATGCATTAGATATAGTGCCACTAAGGTGCATAATACCTTTCATATTCACAATACATAATCACTTTCACATTTACTATATATTATCACTTTCACATTTGTTGATGTGAGGCCTCACCTCGACTCAGTCTGACATTTAGTGGATTTTATATTTAGACTATGATGGATACTTTATTTTGATGCTTTCTGAGACTTAGAACTTATATGATTTCAGGATTTGGATAACATTGCTATGATTTGGTGATTTACTTATATGCTTTATGAGATAGAACACTACATGATTGTTAGATAGGATGATATTGCAATGATAGATGTCGTTATTGAATTTGCAGGACTTTACTCTGAATATAGAACTATGATGTATGTTTAGTTTATGTGAATTGGGATGAAATTGCTTATGTGAATTTGCTTGATAAAAGATGTATTCAATCTGTGCAGATGAAAATTGTATGCAAGTAATGAGGTGTATTGTTATATTATTGAATTATATTATATATGGATATTTGGAAGTACTAATGTGTAAATTGATATGCGCAGGAAATTTACCATGTGACCATGGAAAATTACGGAGAATCAAACCTAGACTTATGTATGTTCATAAGCCAGGGTTTGTCTATTTGGAGAGACAACACCCCGTTTGTGTTGTATTTTATTTGTAACAGTATATGCTACATGAGTGTTAAGTGTTATTTAAATTTATTGTGTAAAAACCACAAGAGACAATTTCATGTTTTATTTTTGTAAAAGTGTTTTATTTGTGTCACTTGACACATGTGTGGATTTAAATTTAAATGTTTTATTTAGTCTCTTGGTGGGAAAGTGTTTAATTATAGTTCTTCTTAAATAAAATAATGTGTTGTCATAAATACTTTGGGAATATAATATTTGGGGTGGTCAACTTATGTTTGACCCGAAAATAAACTTCAGAGGGGTTTAAAATGGGTTAAATGAACACCTAGGGGTAATTTAATAGGGTTTCCTAAAGCCCATAAGGTATACCTAGGGGTTAGGGGTAATTTTAGGCAAGTTTCTACTTTATAATGATTTTTTAATGCTTTAAAAATTGGCTTTTTTGAGTTGTGCGAAAATTGAAAATTTAGAAGTTAAATCTAATTTAGATTTTTCTTATTCGAATGGGGAGTCTTTTTGCATTTTTGCTTTCTTTCCCTTTTGGTTTTTAGAAACTTGTGAGAACTCAGAGAGTGAGCTTCTTAAGCAAGATTTTGAGATTTTGAGGGTAATCACCCACTCTCCATTTTTGGAGACAAGAGAAATTTTGAAAAGAAAATAATGTTATGGAATAGAAAAATTGATTAAGGGTAGAAGGAAAAAGATTCATGGATTGGGCAGCTCTTCATCAAATATCATAATACCTTTGGACAGATTAAGGTTGGTTTCAGTTATTCATTATAATGTCTTCTTCTTGCTTATGTCTGGAAGTTTGTTGGTGTAAGAAATCTGTGTTCTTGAATGTTTTTGTTGAAAAATCTTTTGGTATTTTTGCATTATGATTTGTGTTGTGTTTTGGGAGTTTCCTCAAGACCTCTTACTCTTGGGAGAGAAGAGGATCTTGTGGGTGGTAGCAATGACAACCCTCGAGTGAGAGACTCTCTTTTGAGAGCGATCACAAGGGATCTTTGTGTGACCCTTGCTGCATGGCCTGTTTGTGCAATGGGGGTCATAAGGAGGGATATAAGGCTAGAATGCCTTTGGGGGGCATAAGGAATAAGGGCTTGAGATTCTTGATATAATTATTGTGCCATGAGGTGGCTTCTTGTTTATTTCATACTTGCAGTTCTCCTTAGGGTATTGGTCCACTACCACCCTTTGAAAAGATCATCACCAAAGTGTGGTGCTATGAAGCCAAGTTGGGAGTGTGTTTGAAAATCTGTATGTATTTGCCTTTTATGTGTTTACCTGTTTGTTACCCGTCTAGGAATTGGTTCTCCGAGCTCGGGGGTGGCTACCAGTTAGCCTAGGCTGGGAGGTGAGCACTCCGTGGTCATATTTGTGTTTTCTATTATGCAGGAAAGTCAGGAGAAAGAGAATAGGAACCATGAAAAGACACAGAAGATTATTGTTGAAGATACTTAAATCCAGTTGCAAATATTTGTTTAAATTTGTTATAGAAGTATGTCTCATTCATAGAAAAGAGAAGCAAGTTGTAATTCTTGAAAATAGACTTGAGTTTTATTGTTGTAGCTAAGAAAAGAAACATCCTGTAAATATGCAGAATATCTTAGAGTTGTAAAAGCTTGTTTTATTTCTACTTCTGATTTTTTTTTAGAAAAAGAAAAGCCACTTTGAGTTGCATGCAAAAGCTTCTTTTGTATTATGAAAAAAAAAAATAGTTTCCAATTAAATTTTATCTATATTCTACTTGATGAAAAATAGGAGTTTATTTTTGTTGAAAGATCCTAAGTATTTAAAAAAAAAAGTTTTAAGTAATTATTTTATTAGAGGAAAAATCACTGAATCTATTTATTCTAGAGAAGTATATTGTATTTCCTAAAATGTATTTCTAAATTGTATTTCTAATTAGTGTTGATTAAAAAGCTTATCAATAGATTTTGCTTCATTCTTTTATCAGCAATTAAAACCAAGTAAACAAAAAAAAAGTGCCTAATTCTATATATATATATATATATATTTGAATTAACATAATGCTTTTCCTTTGTTATTTTAGTATAAAATTTTTGCATGTAAATCTTATTTAAAAATATATATATATATTTATATAAAATGTATTTAAAAAAAAAAAAAAAATTAAAAAAAAAGGGAAATTTGGGTTCCACGCGGACCCCACTGTGTGTACGCATAGTGAGGGCTGCGCGGCGCCCACTGTGTGAACACACAGTGCGGGCCGCTCGGCTCCCACTGTGTGGACACACAGTGGTTGGCCGCGGCCGCCACTGTGTGGCCACACAGTGGTGTGAGCCGCTAGCGGCGCCCACTGTGTGGACACACAGTGGTGCCGCGGTGCCCACACAGTGGCGCCTTGGCCCTCCCCATCGCCTTCTTCGAACCTGCAACAAAAATGGCCGCCGCCTTGGGGTTTCGGCCCTGTAAAAAAAAAAATACTCAGTGATAAACAAAAAAAATGGATTAAACCCTAGCCCGGGTAGGGCTAGGGTAGATGAAATAAAATATTATGATAGTTTTCTGAGTTATTAATATGTGTAAAAAAAAAATATAAAACCCTAATTAGGGTTGGGAAGCAGATTAACTATTATCTTGGGGAGATAATTCCAAATGGATTAAAAATAATGTAAAATTATATATATATATATATTTATATATTTAAATATAAATATATATATATATATATATATATATATATATATATATAAATATATATATTCTGGTTATAAATTGGAGTAAGTTTTAATAAAGTTTTAAATATTTAAATGTTTTTTTTTATTAGAGTTTTAAACATTTAAATACCTCCGTAGGATTACTCATAGGAAGTAAAAAGGGAAGTGAAATATATAAATTATAAGAAGTAAGCCTAGCCTTTATAATTTTAAATGTATTTAATGTAATAAATACTTAATTTTGTCCTAGGTAATTTAATTAGAGTATTTAAATTTTAAATTGGATGTTTAGACTATGTGTCTTATTGGGAATTGAATTAAATTTCCTCTCCTATTTTCTTTAACGTGATGGATTTAATAAACCTAATGACTAGGTATCTTGTAGAGATAAAATTAAACCAGATAGCTTTCCGCAAATAAAATTAAACAAAATTTTGATGCTTGGTTCTTTTCAGAATTAGCTCGAGTATAATTATGGAAGTTTCAATAATGCTTGTCGTGTGAGTGAACTTGTTAATCAATCAATTTGTATTTTAAAAAAAAATTGTTCCGTTTTGCCCTAAATTTTGGGCATGACAATATTTAAACTTTAAATTACCATCCATATAACATAACTTAATTTTAGAATTGAAATGAACAATAAGAAAAACACAATACAACACATAGCACCAGGATTTATACGTCGAAAACACAAGACAAGAAAAACCATGAAGATGATTAGCTCTCAATATTATCTAACCAGTTATAGAATAAAAGGTGGCTCAATGTTAGAGGAGCTCACTGTCCAAAATATAATGGCTCACTGTTGAAGGGTGGGTTACAACCAATATTACAAAGTTTGAATTATTAAGATTGCATTGAACATATACATTAGATATAGTGCCACTAAGGTGCATAATACCTTTCATATTCACAGTACATAATCACTTTCACATTTACTATACATTATCACTTTCACATTTGTTGTACATAGTCACTTTCACATTCACTATAGATTGCATAGTATGATCATATCATTCAAAAAACAACTATATTTATACCAAAAAAAATTTCCTTCAAGTCTGCTCAACTAGAGTAAAGGTTAGACCAAAACCCTTTGCTCGCTACTACTCAAATTTTCTATCCATTCCAAATAATTCAACCATAATGGAAAAGAACTCTTCCATGATTCACATAGCAGACAAAAACACCAAAGCTAACATATAGCTAATGATTCTAGAGAAGACTGGATCAAAACCTTCACACTGAAAAATGTCGATAAGAAGGGTATCCTATTACCAAACCCATAAATTTGTCACAACACAATATTAACACAAAAAATATTGGATATAGATGTTACATCAAATACAAAAAAAATTCCCGAAATCATATGGGAATATTTGGGAGCATGGAGGAACATAGAGCCATAAATAATATATGTTGATACTAGAGCATGTGGGGATATAACTAAAATATGCCAAACTCGTGTTGTCAAATCACAAAAAAATCAATGACATCAACGATAAAATTATAAAAAAATTCTCTCACATAATAGTTTCATTTAGTTTTAGCCAACACTTGTGAAGGTTGAGGATCAATGGACATAGGTTTCTTGTATTCCTTTAAAGGAGGAGGGACATGAGAAACTCTACTAGGTTGAGACATAGAAGATGCCAAGTGATTTCCTCTATAAGATGTAGGAGGTGGTATTGACACATAGGAGTAGGATGAATTAGGTCCATTATTAGGAGGAGGAATATCCATACATATAGGATCTCTAGGTTTACTCAAGGACATGATCACCTAAATTTTTTCTTTATGATAAGATAAGAAAACATGTCACCTCGAGGCTTGAGAAGTTCAAGACATTTAGGCCAAAACTAATCAAGGGTGAAATTACCATGCTTTTTTGTGGCTTGGTAAAGGATATGATTAATTATTATGATAGTGCCATTATGAGGGAAATTAAAACATTTATGCACTGTAGAAGGAAAATCTATCATGGAAGAGAGCCACTGGATGTCCCAACTTCACGCAAAACTAATTTTATGTTGAAATGATAGCGAAAGTCACATCTAAGCACTTAGTACCAAACTCAATGGGGAGAAAAATAGAGCCAATAGTAGGGAAAGAGAAACCATCATACACCTTGACCATAACATTAGATTTATCATATGTAAATTTTGTTAGACAGTTTAGATAACCGGAAGACAACTAAGAGGGGGGGTGAATCAGTTGTCATAGATTACATGAACATTCAACAATTAAAACATTAATACCAGAACCCAAAAACAATAATACTAGAATAGCACTTAATCCAATTAAGTATAAACAATAATCATAGAATAAAATCCATCCACACAAAAATAAAATGTGTACGTGGAAAACCTGGTAAACAGAAAAACCACAATGGGAAGCCTACCCATAGTTAGATAATACTTCTATAGTAAATATGTGAATTAAAATTGAGGGGCCTCCACTTGCAAGAAGGCCAATAGCCTAGAGCGCACTACTTATAACAAAACGAGCCTTACTGACTACAATCTAGAGAAGTGTTGAACTGAAAAAGATAGCATCTCCTATGCCTGAGTACAGTTCTAGTTAATACCAAAGGACTAAATCCTCTTACATAAACTCAATTCGATCTCCAATGATTGAAAAAATCCTCTGCCTAAATGATATTACATTATTCACACATTACATTCTTTTACCATGACCTCTTACATTAACCATGATGATCTACAATGATATCTTACATCTATATATACAAAACCCTAGACCATAAACAATCAGGTTGGCCACCAAACAATAAACCGATTACATAATTACAAACCATGTTGGCCTTAGACCAAACAAATTATATCCAACACATAAGACATCTTGGAAATTGGAAATACATCAATAGGTCCTTTCCACATGTTACATTAAAGACGAACCATAACCTAGATCAACTGGGACCAAGTATAGGTGCACATGCTACAAAAATCATCTTTGAATGCCAAGTCTTGAACATGATCACCAACAACATCCTGAAAATCCACAAGAAGTTGTACCAACATGACTTATGCAATTCATCAAAGATCTCCATCAAAAGCTCTACCAGTGAAATGCTCGCCAAAACCAAAAACCAATCTTCTAAGCAAGAAGGATAGCTTCCAACCACCAAACCAAAACCAACTGACCAAATATGAGTATAATTATCATGAACAAGACAATTCCATCATCAAACTATATTTGAGTCTACCAGATCATGCCAGGTCCAGGTTAACCAAAAACCACTTAACCTACCGAGACTAAAAGGGTGCCGGTAAAGCATCCAAATAGCTAGTGTTGACATCAATGCAACACATAATCAATTCCACCAAATGGCCAACAATCTCCCCCTTTAGCATTGATGGCAACACTAGATGTGAAAAATATCTAAGTACCAAGGAATGCCAAACAAGTCTCCCCCTATTGAAGACAACCAACAATCACCCTCATATAGCTCTAAATAACTCTCCCTTTTACTTTTCTTATCTCTCCCCCTTTGACTTTTTCATTTTCTTTATTTATCTTTTTCACATCAATATCACTCCCCCTTTGACATCAATGCCAGAAATCTAACAAAAATATCAAAGCAAAAACATAAGCCTCTAAATCACAAAGTTGACTACTCCCCCTAAGCAGTAGCATCCCACATCAACTTTGAAATGAATAGTATCTCAGATAGTGCATGCCAGACTCATACCAAGCTGCATCAATCATGTCTCTACCGAAGGGGTAGAAAATCCCAATCTATCTCTCAGGTACTCAAATGATTCCTTGGATAAAGGTTTAGTGAAAATATCTCCAATCTGCTCTTTAATGTTCACATAAACTAGTCTAACTTCATTTTCTTCCACCTTCTCCTTCAAAAATTTATACTTGATAGATATGTGTTTTGTTCTAGAATGAAATACCAGATTCTTTGATATATCAATAGCAGTAGAGTTATCATAGTGAATAACTACTGGTGCATCACAATCCACCTTTATATCCTTCAACATTTGCTTCATCCATAAAACTTGTGTATAGTTAGTAGCAGCAGCAACATACTCAGCTTCAACAGTAGATAAAGAAGTACATGACTATTTCTTGCTGATCCATGAAACCAACTTCTTTCCAAGAAATAAAGCTCCACTAAAAGTACTTTTTCAGTCATCAACATCTCCAACCCAATCAACATTTGTATATGCACATAAAGTAAAGTTATCATCTTGAGGGCACCATAAGCCATATTCTAATGTACCTTCCAAGTATCTAAAAATCCTGTTCACCACCATCTCATGATTTTATCTAGGATCACTCTAAAATCTTGAAACAATACAAACAACATTCATAATGTCAGGCCTAGTCTGAGTCAAATAGAGCAGGCCTCCAATCATAGATTTGTATCTTGTAGGATTTACCAGTGCAGAAGCATATTTTCTTGTCAATTTCTCACTTGTAACCATAGGAGTTCTTACCGGTTTATAATCTCCCATACCAAATTTCTTCAATAATTCCTTAGCATATTTATTTTGAAAGATGAAAATTCCTTTGTCAGTCTGAGTAATTTGCAAACCGAAGAAAACTTTCATCTCACCAATCATAGACATCTCAAATTATTTCTCCATATTCTTAGAAAATTCTATGCACAACTTATCATCACCTCCAAAATTAATGTCATGAATAAATACTTCAACAATCAGTATGTCATCATCAGTGATTTTATAATATAAATTACAGTGAACACTGCCTTTAGTAAAACCAAACTTCAAAAGATATTTATCCAACCTTGCATACCAAGCTCTAGGTGCTTGTTTCAATCCATATAAAGCTTTCCTTAACCTGCAAAACATATTTGTATCATCTGATAGTGAAAAACCATTAGGTTTCTCAATATAAACTTCCTCATCAAGATCTCCATTCAAAAATGCACATTTAACAACCATCTAATAAACCTTGTAGTTTTTATAAGTAGCATAGGCAAGAAATAATCTCACAGCTTCAATCCTAGGTACAGGTGAAAAGGTCTCTCCATAATCAATTCCTTCCTTCTGAGAATATCTTTTACAAACCAATCTATCCTTATTCCTTATAATTTGACCATCTTCATTCAATTTATTTCTAAAAACCCATTTAGTTCCAATAACATTTTTATTTTTAGGCCGAGGAACCAAGGTCCATGTGTTATTTTTCTCAATCTGATCTAATTCTTCTTCCATAGCTTTCAACCAATGTTCATCTTTACATGACTCAATTACTGATACTAGTTCAACTTGTGAAATTAAGCATACCTCATTAGTTTCTAGTATTTTTCTTGTCATCACTCCATTTCTCTTATCCCCAATAATTTGATCTTCAAAATGATTCAATATTACATACCTAGGAGTCTTCTGACATTCTGTTCCTCTTCCTTGTTCTTCAGTTACTGTAGAATTCTCTGATGTTGCTGGAGTAATTGGTTCAACTCTCTATTTTGGTAAAGGTGCTACTGGTTCAGATATAATAATTTCCACCGCCAGTTCCTTTTCATAAACTCTGATTTGACTTTTGTCCAACTCATCTACTTTGACATGAGTACTCTCCACAATTCTCTGCAATCTCTTGTTATAACACCTATATTATTTTCTTTCATTAGAATAACCAAGAAATATGCTTTCATCACATCTAAGACCAAATTTTCCAATAATATCATCTCTCTTGATATAACATTTACTACCAAAAATTCTCAAATAGTTAATCGTAGGTGTATTGCCAAACCATAATGCATAAGGTATCTTACCGGTTTCTCCTCTGATATGTACTCTATTGAATGTATAAATTGTTGTACTCGCGGCTTCTCTCCAGTAGATATGAGGTAGACTAGCTTCCATTATCATTCTTCTAGTAGCATCCAAGATAGTTTTGTTCTTCCTTTCCACAACTCTATTCTGCTGAGGTGTCCGAGGAGCAGAAAATTATCTTCTTATACCATGCTTGTCACAAAAGTTAGTAAACTCACCGGGTGTGAATTATCCACCATGATCTAATCTCAAATGTTTAATCTTTAATCCAGTCTCCATTTCTACTTTAGTCTTAAATATTTTACACTTTTCAAATGCTTCATATTTTTATCTCAAAAAGGTAACCCACATCATTCTAGAATAATCATCAATGATTAGCATGAAATATTTATCACCATGAAAACTTTTAACTCTAGAAGGGCCACAAAAATCAATATGAATAAGATCAAGAACATCATTTGATATATATTGTATACTCCTAAAAGAGGTTCTGACCTATTTACCCATTTGACATTCTTTACATACCAGATTATAGGGCTTCATAATCTTAGGTATATCCCTACCTACCTTAGTTGAACTGATTTTCACAATGCAATCAAAACTCACATGACACTGCCTTTTATTCCATAGCCAACTCTCATCAATATGTGTAATCGAGCATGTCTTCTCACTGGAGTTCAAGTGAAATATATTACCTTTTTTATATGTACTAGTTGCGATCTCCAAGCTAGATCTATTAATGATTTTGCATTTTCCATCTTTGAACTGTAATTGAAATCCCTTGTCTACCAATTGTCCTACACTCAAAAGATTATGCTTCAAACCTTCAACATAATAATAATTGTTTAGTATTGTTCTTACCATCCAATGATATAGTTCATTTTCATTTAATCATACGTGCCTTGTCATCTCCAAATTTAACTAGACCACCATCAAATTCTTGCAAAGATAGAAATTTCCCTTTATCTCTAGTCATATGATGTGAACAACTTCTGTCAATTACCCATTCATCCTTGTCTTCAATTTTAGCAGCAAGTGCCTTCTCTTCAAGTACATTCTCTTCCAATTCTGGATCATCTTCCTTGATAGCCAGGAATACCCATTCCTTCCTATTGTCGGATCCATTAGCAGAGTCTTTTGCCAGTTCATCATTTGAATCAGTAATGCCTTCCTCATCTGCTATGTAGCATTATTTGTCTATATTTTTCTTATATTTATATTTGTTAGGCTTAAATGATCTTCTAACTCTTTCTTCAAATCTTGAATTCCTTTTAGGAACATCCAGATGCAAAATGACCAATCTTATTTCATGCAAAACATTTAAAAGGTGTTTTTCCTTCATACTTACTTCCTACTGGTCCTTTAGGTACTCTTCTAGAAAGTAGTACTTAAAGTTGCTCAAACTCATCATCTTATCTCTTCATATATTCCAATTCTTTTGCATATAAATCTTTCCAGTCTTGCTTACCGGTTGCAGATGTACATGCATGAAAAATAGGTTCAGTCTTTATAGCTCCGAAAGGTCCAAATTCCTCAATCTCAAAAGAAGATAGTTTCCCAACCAAAGTATCTTTGTTGACAGATGTATTAGCCATTGTTCTCAACTCATTAACAATAGTAGCCTTCATTTTGTATGCTGGTGGTAGGGCTCTCAGGACTTTAGAAGCAATTTCTTCTTCTCTTAGAGTTCCACCACAACACTAAATTCCCATAATAATCTCATTTACCCTTTCCATGAATGCATTAATCCTTTCATGTTCTTCCATCTTCAGGTTTTCATATCTCACTCGGTAACCATCAAGTTTAGCAATCTTCACTATAGGGTCACCTTCATTAAGAGTCTCCAACTTATCCCATATAGCCTTTCTAGATGATTTGTGAGTTAATCTCATTATTTGTTGATTAGAAAGTGCACACAAGAGGGCTTCTCTTTCTCTACAATCATTCTCAAGCTCCTTGTCTAGGTTAACTAGAGGAGGATTTCTAGATCTCAGATTATAGGGTGTGACATTATTCTATGTGATCTCCCAAATCTCCTTACCAAGACATTTCAGATGAGTCTCCATCCAAATCTTCCATACTGTGTAATTTGTTCCATCAAGCCTTGGAATATCCCTTCAAAAGATATCTCCAAATGAAATGGATGAACTTGGACTGTGGTTGCCATAGGATCTTCCTCAAGAGGTTAATCTTTCTGCAGAGAGGACCAAAGCTTTGATACCAATTGTTAGACAATTCAGAAAATAGGAAGACAACTGAGAGGGGGGGGGTGAATCAGTTGTCACAGATTACAAGAACATTCAGCAATTAAAACTTTAATACCGGAACCCAAAAAAATAATACCGGAATAGAAGTTAATCCAATTAAGTATAAACAATAATCACAAAATAAAATCCATCCACATAACACCAAAATTTGTATGTGGAAAACTCAGTAAAGGGAAAAACCACAATGGAAGCCTACCCACAGTTAGATAATACTTCTACAGTAAGTGTGTGAATTATAATTGAGGGGTCTACACTTGTAGGGAGGCCAATAGCCTAGAGGTCACTCATCACAAAAGGAGCATCACTGACTACATATAAATCTAGAATACAATTTGGAGAAGTGTTGAACTACAAAAGATAGCATCTCCTATGCTTTACTATAGTTCTGGTTAAGCTCAATACCAGAGGAATAAATCCTCTTACATAAAGCCAATTGGATCTCCAATGATCAACCAACTCCTTTTCCTCAATGATATTACATTATTTGCATATTACATTCCTTGACCATGACCTCTTACATTAATCATGATGATCTACAATGAGATCTCACATCTCTATATACAAAACCCTAGACCATAAACAATTACGTCAGACTCCAGACAATAAACCAATTACATAATTACAATCCATGTCGGCCTTAGACCAAACAAATAATATCCAGCACATAAAACATCCCAAAAATACATCAATATGTCCTTTCCACATGTTACATTAAAGTCAGTCCATAACCTAGATCAACTAGGACCAAGTATAAGTCCACATGCTATAACAATGATCTCCAAACGCCAAGTCTCGAACATGATCACCAACAACATCCTGAAAATCCACCAGAATCTAGACCAACATCACTTATGCAATTCATAAAAGATCTCCATCAAAAGCTCTAGTGGTGAAACCCTCGCCAGAACCAAAAACCAAACTTTTAAGCAAGCAGGATATCATCCAACCACTAGACCAAAACCAACTGACCAAATATGAGTATAAGTATCATGAACAATCCAATTCCATCATCAAACTATATCAGAGTCTACCAGATCAAGCCAGATCCAAGTTAACCAAAAACCACTTAACTTACTAGGACCAGAAGGGTGCTGGTAAAGCATACATATAGCTACTGTTGACATCAATGAAAAAACATCAATGCAACACATAATCAATTCCACCAAATGGCCAACAAATTTTTGTAATTGTAAAGTATAAATAAAATCTTTTTTAATCACTTTTGGTAACTCAATGATGAGCAAATAGTACCAAACCGGTACTAAAAGGGGGTGGTGAATTAGTATAGACATAATACAGTCCTAAACCGGTTCAACAACAATTACTCCAAATGACTGGCAAACAGTGACACCGGTTTGAAACAGTGCAACTAGTAAAACCTAGAACAACTAAAACAATCATAAACTAGTTACTCACTTAGCTTTCCACTCAACTCAAAACTACACTACCATTTCACCCTTATGTATGAATAGGTAATCTATCATCATATCTTCACAACAACTAGTTCAACATGTTTTATTGATAGGCATAAAACATAGAACCATCATATGCTTAACAGGTAATAACAAAGCATCACAAGATAAAAGTATCACACATGACACACATATTTTTCATGTGGAAATCCAACTGGGAATAACCACGGTGGGGATGAATACCCACAAGCTTGTTGTTGAACTCTTTGGAAGTATGCTCTATTAGGAGCCTTGTCCTGTTAAAGACAGATACAATAGGTTTTGTTAGGAACCAATCCTGTTAGGGATCACCTAGTTAAGGGATGGCTACAATACTTGGTTAAGGGTTAAACCTTGTTATAGGTCACCTTGTTAGAGGATTTCAAGAACTCAATAGCTAAAGGATTTCCAGAGCTCTCTACCTTTCTAGATCTTAATAACTTTGAGTCACCCTGTTAATGGATTTACAACAAGCCGGTTAAGGCTACCCTGTTAGGGGATTTTCCAACTGTTGAGGTGGTTAGAGATCAATAGGTATTTCAATGATCTGGTAAAAACACTCAATGCCAATGTAGATCCGCTTAAGCTCCTCTTCACCTTCTACACTTACACTCTGTAGGTATCACTTCTCTCCTCTGGTCTGGCAAGAATGGTGTATCCCTTCTCTTGGATACTCCCACACAACTTTTGCCAACAACCTTTGAAAGAGTCACAACATCAACCTTATAGGACAATAGATAGGTCGGTAGCATAAACCCTAAACCCTAGACCTATTAGGTTAAGGAATTCAAATGGTTCAATCCTGACCATTGATCATACTGTATTGAATGCAACAGTCTTGATCCAATCTCAAGACATTCTCCATCGTTTGTTTTCCACCAGTTTCATGGCAGTTGATAACCCATCACATGTTATCACCGTTTACAAACTTTGCACATTCCTGAGGTAGATAGGAACAATCTCCTTTATGCAAGATCCTTCACACGCACAATACTGATGTGGCAACATGATCTATTCTTCATTACAATGCTAACTCATCACACAATGCCACCAGTTGAGCCATATAGGCTTGAAGCACTTCAACTGGAAACCCTAAAGTTGAGACTACCAACCGATAGTTATACAATGCTTCCATGTGCCGGATCCCATAACCATATGTCGGTTCATCTTGAACAGGCACACCGCTTCACTTTGGCATAAATGCCGATTC
Organism: Cryptomeria japonica; assembly: GCF_030272615.1. Lineage (NCBI taxonomy): Eukaryota > Viridiplantae > Streptophyta > Pinopsida > Cupressales > Cupressaceae > Cryptomeria > Cryptomeria japonica. The sequence goes on along the minus strand of NC_081414.1, from coordinate 626,386,477 downwards.
ATAGTGTTATACCGGTTCTCACATATGCCCGTTCATACCTCTTCAACATATTGACATCAATGACAACATACAATGTCATTATGTCCACATACCGGTTCACATAATGCCAACAATCTCCCCCTTTGGCATTGATGGCAATATACAAAGATATCTCTCCACTTCACATGTTCTCCCCCAATTTCTGCAGATATCTTCTCCTCTTGACATCTTCTCCCCCTTTGACAATAATGCCAAAGTGGAGGCACAAACTTCCCTGTTTCATTATGCTACTCCCCCTGAGGAGTAGCATCCTTCAACACATCAATCTTGAAGAGAGATTTGACTATGCAATACATGACTGATGTGGAGCATATACCTTTAGTTCACCTCCTAAAGGGGCAGTACCCCTAATTCACCTCTTAAGTGTGTAAATGTAGTCTTTGGGAGAGGCTTGGTGAATATGTTTCCTAACTGCTCCTTAATGGACACATGCTCCAGTGCAATCTCTTTGTTCTGAACCTTTTCCCTCAAGAAATGATACTTAAGATCAAAGTGCTTGGTTCTAGAATGTAAAACTGGATTCTTTGAAATATTTATAGCACTTGTGTTATCACAAAATATACTTACCGGTTCAGATACAGGGATTTTGAAGCCTTTCAGTACATGCTTCATCCAAATTGTCTGAGTGCAGTTCATGAAAGCTGCAACATACTCTACTTCCACTGTAGACTATGAGATACAACTCTGCTTTTTACTCATCCATGAGACCAGTCTACCACCAAGGAAGAATGCACCACCGGTTGTGCTCTTCCGGTCATGTACATTACCGGCCCAATCAACATCTGTGAACACTTTCAAGTTGAAGTCCTTGCTATATGGATACCACAATCCATAGTCAATAGTTCCCTTCAGATACCTAAGAATCCGCTTGACTGCAACCAAGTGGGATTCTCTTGGACTTTTCTAGAACCTTGCAGTAATGCCAACTGCGTGTGCAATATCTGATCTTCTATGCACTACATAATGCAATTTACCAATCATTGATTGGTATTCCTTCTCATCAACCAATGTTGAGTCATCCTCTTTGGATAGTTTACAACTAATCACCATTGGTGTACCAACCGGTTTTCTATCTTCCATACCAAAGGTCTTCAACACCTCTTTGACATACTTGGACTGAGTGATAAAGATTCCATCCTTCATCTGTTGGATCTGTAGTCCAATGAAGAACTTAATCTCCCCTATGAGTGACATCTCAAACTCTTCCTTCATCTCATCAACAAACTCATGACTCATCTTGTCATCTCCACCAAAGATAATGTCATCAACAAATACCTCACAGATCAGGATATAATCTCCTTCAGACTTCAAGTAGATATTACTATCTTCACTTGTTCTCTCAAATCCAATCGTCACAAGATGGGAATAAAGATGCTCATACCATGCCCTAGGTGCTTGCTTAGGACCATATAAGGCTTTATGTAGCCTACATACCATGTCACTATCTTCAGATAGGGTAAACCCATCTGGTTGCTCAATATACACCTCCTCTTCAAGTACACCATTTAGGAATGCTGATTTTACATCCATTTAATATACTCTGAAGCCTTTAAAAGCTGCATATGCAAGAAGCATATGAACTCCTTCCAATCTGGCTACAGGAGCAAAGGTTTCTCCATAGTCTTCTCCTTCTTCTTGAGCATATCCTTTGCACACCAATCTATCTTTGTTCCTAATCACTGTGCCATCCTCATTCAACTTGTTTCTGAACACCCATTTGGTGCCAATGACATTTTTATGCTCCGATCTGGGTACCAAGGACCATGTACCATTTTTCTCATCTGCTCAAGTTCCTCTTCCATTGCCTTGATCCAGTCTTCATCTTTATGAGCCTCTTTGAATGATTTAGGCTCAAATTCAGAGATCATACATGATTTTTCTCTGATCTTTCTTCTTGTAAGGATTTCTGCATCCTTATCTCCTATGATCTTCTTAGGGTCATGATTCAGCTTGACATACCGAGGAATAGTCTTGGCTGGTTCTTCTTGCTTTTCCTCTTCATCCTCATCTTCATCAGTATCATCATTCACCGGTTTAGGAACACTATTACTGGTACTTGGTTGACTGACAACTGTTTCCTAGAAGGTTGCAACCGACTCATTTATAGCTTGCTCACTACTGATTTCCTTCGATTTCTTAGAGGTTTCATCAACTCTCACATTGATACTTTCCATAATTCTCTAAGTCCTATTGTTGAAATACTTGAGATCTTTACTCCTTGTGGAATATCTTAGGAATATTCCCTCATCACATTTTGCATCAAATTTGCTCTGGTGTTCACTCCTCTTGATGTAACATTTGCTACCAAACACTCTAAAGTAGCTAACCATAGGTGTCTTACCAGTCCAGTACTCATAAGGAGTTTTTTCCTTACCCTTCTTGATGAGTACCCGGTTCATTGTGTAGACTACAGTGCTCACCACTTCTCTCCAAAAGGTGTGAGATACCTTTCCTTGAATCAACATGGTTCTAGCTGCTTCAACCACAGTCTGGTTATTCCTCTCTGCTAGGCCATTCTGTTGTGGATTCCAGGGGGCAGATAGTTGCCTCTTGATACCAAATTCTTCACAATACTTGTTGAATTCATCGAAAGTGAATTCCCCTCCTTGATCAGTTCTGAGACACTTGATCCTTTTACCGCTTTCCTTCTCCACTAATGCTCTGAAAGCTTTGAACTTCACAAAGGCTTCAGACTTGTCTTTCAAGAATGTGACCCACATCATTCTTGAGCAGTCATCAATGAGAATGATGAAGTACCTATCACCCTACACACTTCTAGTTTTCATAGGACCACACAAATCAGTATGCACAAGATCAAGCAAGTTGTCAGCAGTGAAAGATTTACCTTTAAAGGTTGAGGAAGACATTATCCCCAATAGACACTCTCTGCACAAGGTATTATTCAGTTTGCTTAGCACCGACAACCCTCTAACTACCTTGATCTTAGTAGCCTTCACAATGTTATCAAAGTTTACATGGAAGAGTCTCCTATGCCATATCTAGTTATCATCAAACTTAGCCATAAGACATGTACTTATATTTGCATTCAGATGAAATAGGTTACCTTTGGTCTACATTTCGGTGGCCACCAATTCACCATCTTTTCCTTTGATTCTGCAAACTCCATTCTTGAATTCCAGAGTGAGGCCACTGTCATTCAGCTGGGCAACACTTAGAAGGTTGTGTCTAAGACCATCAACCCAGTACACATTCTCAGCACTGCTTTTTCCATTCAGAGAGATGGACCCTCTGCCTTTGACCATGCATGGTGCATCATTGCAAAAGTGAACCACACCTCCATCATAGTCCTCCAAGGATAGAAACTTGCTCTGGTCACCAGTCATATGGTGAGAACAGCCACTGTCAATGATTCACTCATTGGAATTATGAAACCGGGAGACAAGAGCCTTCTTGTCTGACACATCTTCTTTGACAACAACAAACACAATATCTTCATTTTCTTCATCCTCTGATTCTTCATCTATGACACCTTCATCAACTGCCACAAAACAATTTCTCTAGTTTCCTCCTTTGAATTTCCTAAACCTTTTTGGTTTGTCCTTTATATCACCATTAGGATAGTTTATAGCAATATGTCCTATTTGGTTTCAAGAAAAGAATTTCAAAGGTAGCTTACCTTTGTATTTACCGGTTCCTTTAGGAAGCTTCCTAGCAAGGAGAGCTTCAAATGCCTTCAGAATCTCCTCATCATCCATTTCTCTGCTCTGTCTAGGTTAACCACTAGTGCTAGCTTCTTTTCCTTTTCTGGATGGTATAGCAGAGGCTTTAAAAGCTGATTCAGTCTTTTGAACACTGCCATCAAAACTATTTAGCTCATAGGCTATCAACTTGGCTATGCTGGAGTCCAAGGATACCTTAGTCTTATCTATTGATCTCAGCTCGTGAATAGCAGAAACCCTTATTGTAATGACCGACAATAGGGATCTCAGGACTTTTCTTACCACAGTGGAATCTTCTATTTTACCACCTGCACTCTTGATTTCTCTAACAACTCTTTTGATTCTTATTCCATACTGTTGAATGGTCTCACCTTCAACCATCCACATATCTTCAAACTTCCCTCTCAGGATTTCTTCCTTAGCCTGTTTTACCTGTTCATCACCACCATAGATATTTTCAAGAGCATCCCATACCTCTTTGGGATTTACCTTGTCCTGAACATCAATAAACTCAATGTCAAATAGACTACTAATAAGGGCTTCTATGACTTGCCCATTTTCCTGTATCTCTCTCTTTTGGTCATCAGTGAGAGTACCGGTAGGGACAACATAGACATTCTCAACATAACTCCAGTGTTGAGCACCCATGCTTCTGATGAATATCTTCATCCTATCTTTCCATGTACCAAAATTTTCCCTGTTAAACTTTTGACCTTCTCGCTTCATCATTTGACTAGGATCTTTACCTCAAGCGGTTAAGCTTACAACATAGAGGACCTGCAAGACACTCTGACACCAATTGATAACTCAATGATGAGAAAATAGTACCAAACTAGTACTGAGAGGGGGGGGTGAATCAGTACAGACAAAATACAGTCCTAACCCGGTTCAACAGTAATTACTCCAAATGATTGGCAAATAGTGACACCAGTTTGAAACAAAGTGCAACCGATAAAACCCAGAACAACTAAAACAATCATAAACCAATTACTCACTTAGCTTTCCACTCAACTCAGAACTACACTACCATTTCACCCTTATGTATGAATAGGTAATCTATCATCATATCTTCACAACAGCTAGTTCAACATGTTTTATTGATAGGCATAAAAAATAGAACCATCATATGCTTAACAGGTAATAACAAAGCATCACAAGATAAAAGTATCACACATGACACACATATTTTTCACGTGGAAACCCAACTGGGAAAAACCACGATGGGGATGAATACCCACAAGCTTGTTGTTGAACTCTTTGGAAGTATGCTCTGTTAGGAGCCTTGTCCTGTTAAAGATAGATACAATAGGTTCTGTTAGGAACCAATCCTATTAGGGATCACCCAGTTAAGGGATGGCTACAATACCTGGTTAAGGGTTAAACCTTGTTACAGGATTTCAAGAACTCAATAGCTAAAGGATTTCCAGAGCTCTCTAGCTTTCCAGATCTCAATAACTTTGAGTCACCCTGTTAACGGATTTACAACAAGTTGGTTAAGGCTACCCTATTAGGGGATTTTCCAACTATTGAGGTGGTTAGAGATCAACAAGTATTTCAATGATCTAGTAAGAACACTCAATGCCAATGCAAATCCACTTAAGCTTCTCTTCACCTTCTGTAGTTACACTCTGCAAGTATCACTTCTCTCCTCTGGTTTGGCAAGAATTGTGTATCCCTTCTCTTGGATACTCCGACACAACTTTTGCCAACAACCTTTGAAAGAGTCACAACATTGACCTTATAGGACAACAGACAGGTCGGTAGCATAAACCCTAAACCCTTGACCTGTTAAGTTAAGGAATTCAAACGGTTCAATCCTGACCATTGATCATACTATATTGAATGCAACAGTCTTGATCCAATCTCAAGATATTCTCCATCATTTGTTTTCCACCGATTTCATGGTGGCTAATAACCCATCACATGTTATCACCATTTACAGACTTTGCACATTCCCAAGGTAGATAGGAACAATCTCCTTTATGCAAGATCCTTCACGCGCACAATGCTGATGTGGCAACATGATCTATTCTTCATTACAATGCTAACTCATCACACAATGTCACTAGTTGATCCATACAGGCTTGAAGCACTTCAACCAGAAACCCTAAAGTTGAGACTACCAACCAGTAGTCATACAATGCTTCCATGTGCCGACTCCCATAACCATATGCCGGTTCATCTTGAACAGGCACACCGCTTCAGTTTGGCACAAATGTCGGTTCACAATGTTATACCGATTCTCACATATTCTGGTTCATACCTCATCAACATATTGACATCAATGACAACATACAATGTCATTATGTCCACATATCAGTTCACATATTGCCAACAACATTCACCATACACATTGGATCAATGAGCATTCCTTGTGAGAGTTTGTCTTTGATCTTCACAATGATATACAATGGGCCATCAAGTGCAACAATAGTCTCACTAGGATCAAAATTAATATATAGATATTTAGGTTATATAAGTTTATCCACAAGATTCGCAACATTGTTATATTCCATACCAAGGTCATCAGAATAATAGGCAAGAGACTCAGACTCAACAACATTAGTAAAGTGAGAAGGTAAAGGACTGGTGAATATTTAAAAGTTTTAATTAGGAGGAGCTACGAACTTGTTTCCTTTGTCATTCACACTAGCTACATATATAGTATTAGTATCAATGAAGTTTTTAATCTTTCTCCTCAATTTATAACATTTCTTTAGAAGATGGCAATGCTTTAGAAGATTCAATTGGCTTGATGGGTGGAATTTTCAACACATTAGTATTTATCAACTTTAACATTGTATTATGTAAAGACTCAGAAAGAGGAGTGAATTATTTTCTAAAGTATTTGGATAAAGGGACACAATGTCATGGCTTCCACTTGAGTGTTGATGTTGTCATTTATCTTGATGTAAACTTTTTTCAGTTTAAAATTTGCAAATGATTGTTGGGAATCCTCATTCTTATCAATCAGAGTCATTGAAGGAGATGATTCAAATTGACTCACTAGAAGATAATAATTATGAAGCACTACACACAATTGTGTAAATGAAGTAAACTTAGAAAATTAAGCTTATATCTAATGTCTTTTTAAAAACTAGCAATAAAAATTCTTTGACAATAATAATCAAGCACTTGATAAGTAATTTGAGAATGGAAACATTTATATCTACCAATAAAATCAATCACTTTTTTTGTAGCTCCTTGTTTACAATGAATCAAATCAGTCAAAATAATTTTACGACCAATATTATTTTTAAATTGTTCAATGAAAGCATTATCTAATTGTTCAAATAAAGTAATAGAATAAGGAGAAAGAATAGTACCATTGAAAATATTTATCCCTAAAGGTTCTAGTAAATAATTTAGGCACAAGTCTTTGGTCTTGATAAAAACAACTAGATATAAAAGTTTGAAATGTGTTCACATAAGTCAAGGGGTCACAATTTTTATTATACAACTCCAATTGAGGGAGAACTTCCATATGTTTATAGGGGACCACAAAAACAATATCATTATATAATGAGACTGCTACATCAAATGTGGGTGCATTAAACTTGGATTGAGTAATTGAAGCCAATTATTTTTATAGGGATGTAATAGTTTGGGCTAGATTAGTGATGTTTGCTTTAGTGGATAGATTGAAACTGTACATGTTGGATTTTGATTGAGGAGTAACATTGTTATGTGTAGGTGGTGGTTGAGAATAAGGAGGTGGAACATTATGTCATGCTGGTATGGGAGATGATTCGGATAAAACTGGAAAACTCACATAAATAGGTATGTAAGTGTTAGAAACAATGCACCACTGAGAGGGGGGGTGAATCAGTGGTTCTCAAACTTTTCCTATTAAGTATCCTATGTGAGCATATCGATTAACACATCTAGCAGAATGTAGACTTACAAGATAGAGAGGAGACTAAACACAAATGCATTCACATAAAGGGACATCACATAACATGAGGATATACGAGTAAAACCCAAGATGGGAAAAACCTCAGTGAGCAATGCTATTGGAGTCTACTACTCCAATCTAGCCTCACAATCAAAACTCTGTTACAATGTTTAGGGCACCAGTCCAAGGAGCTACAACCCCTAATTTAGGGAACCAACCCAAGGAGAACCAACCCCTAACTTATTTATGGGATATAATCCAAAGGAGCTACAACCCTTGCACCGAGCTACAACATAGTGATCATAATGAAAACATCAATAAAAAAAGTAGTTATCTTGTTACAAGTGAATCTTGCAACCATTTCATATACCTTACTCTGCTAGTGAGATACCTTCTCTGCTACACCGACTCACTCTTTTGCTGCTATCATCTGCTGCTTAACTGCTGGTAAAATTTGTCAGTACACCTCTCCTCTTCTTCTTCTCTATAGGATCTCCACATTATTCTCTACTCTTCACCGATACAACACTTTGTCAGTTTTTTGTCTGCCTTATTTGCAACTTCCTTCACTTGTGCTCTACCGGTATGGACACTACCAATTCTGCATTGCTACCGGTTGAACACTTCAATCCGGTTCACTATCACAGACAGGCTCTTCTTAGATACTCGATGAGTACTTGATTATTTTTCTCTCTCATGCAAAAGTAACACTTAATCACTTTGCAGTAACACTATCCTCCTCTCTTCAGCAACAACCTTCAATGATTTTGGCTTGCACATTTATAGACTAGTTTTCCTGCCAAAACCCAATTCAAACTTTGGGCGGTTAGGGTTTCCTCATTATCCTCGAGGAAAACCAAATCCAATCAAATATTTCCTGATCTGATCTCCCAAACATCCAACTATACAACTCTGTCATTAATGTGCCTTCTTGATCATGCCTTCTATCTCTAGAGATCTATTTTTTCCCTTATTGGCTGATTTCTTGTTCAACTACCAAGATTGGTCTTGTTGTTTCCTTAATCTTCCTTGATCTCCTCAATCACTTTTAGCTAGCTCTAAGTTGTCCTCCAGACCTCAAGCCGCAAACCTCTGCAATAGCTCTGCAACATGTCCCATGATTTGTGGGATCTTTCATTAATGTCAACCAAGTCTGTAACTACCTCATCGGTGTACATTCCTTCTTCATCCAAATGCAGGTCCGCCACCTTGACTCCATGTGGCAACCTTGTCGACCAGCTGCCAGCTTGACTCTTCATGTCTGTCAAGATAGGATCACCAACCAAACACTCTACCAGTTCCTCTTTCCTGCTTTTTTTCTAATCCTACCGGTATCTCACATTCTACTAGTTAACTCCTCATGTCTGCTCTTTGCTGAACTGTTAGTGGAACAACAAAACTGGTCTCCAGACATGTCTATCCAAAGCATGCTCATTCCCACAAGGTGGAAAGACATCTACATCTACACCTTGTCCATATTACCAATGGACTTACATATCGGTAAGCACTCTTGATGACACTTTGTCATCAACCTTCACCAGACTCCATCTTCAGTCAGGCCACATTCCTCTCTTTGCATCTGCTCTGCCTTGCCTTCTCTATCGGTCTAGGGCATATTCCTATTCTCATGCACTTAAGGAATTCTCTCAATTCACTGGTAGATCCAGTGTGAATCTTCAAACACCTATCTTTACATCTTCTTCCTTATCTCACAGAGAGATGATGCACACAATGCATAATAGTAGATAAGCTTCACTTACCGGTGGAGTGACACTATTTGCTTTCTGCAATGTACTCATGTGACTTCCCTCTTTGTGGAGCATCTCTTGAAATAGACACATGTGATCTAGTGTGGGTACATTCATTGTCACTCATCTCTTCATATGGTAATTGCATTCTTCATCCGGTGGGAGTCCTGTTGTTCTACAACCTCACACCATTTCGGTGACCTATTCATTCTTCTCTTCTGATGTTGATGTAGTTCAGGTAAATTTATGCCTCTTCATCACAAACACCATCCAAACATTCTGCTCATTATCAACACTTCACTTGTTAGTTGACATACTCTTCTTACCGGTGATACACTGTGCCGGTACTGGTAACCTTACCATTCCATTCACACAAGTCAGGCACAAACGTATGTACCAGTGACTCCGGTGATCATCTTCCTTACCTTACTGATGTTCTGCAACACAAGGTCATATCCAATATATCTCATTTTTTACTCTTTCATGATAGTGTTGCACACACATCTCTCATACCGGTAGTCATCCCATACTAGTTGACATCAATGACAAAAAAATGCAAACAATCTCCCCCTTTGGCATTAATGTCAACACATGTAGTATCTGGCATACTACATAGTATTTCCCCCCCTTACTGTGATCATGGATTCTTACACATGTAGTATGCAACATACTACAAAATCCTTCTCCCCCTTTGACAACAATGGCAAAGGGCACTGTTAGGATATCATTCCTCCATGTATTTACTAGTCACTGATAGAATTCTTTCTCCCCCTTTCTCTCCATTGGATACATCTCCTCCTTTGATACCACTTGTTACATCTTCTCAAGTCACATCACTTTAGATGGAGGACTTAACCATCAACTAACACCAATTGGGCATGCAAGTATGATACTATTTGATAGAGCACTCAATTTCCAAAAAGACTAATACTAATTGTTGATGTGTCAGTGAATACTCCTCACCTACCAGTCAACCTACAACACCTCCCATTTCATCCCAAATTTCTTTAAAATCAAATATGATTGCACAATGAATACAACCAACCAGAAGATAGGTAGATACCCATAACCATGAAATTTTCTTAGTTTTCCCTACTGAAATTTCCATCACCTATAGTTTGGGCAGTCAGTATCCTTACAAGTTCAAGCATGCCAGCTCTTCATCATGAGCACTTGAACTCCCCCTGAGTCATAAATCTTAGGTCCTCAACTCCGGTCAGGTACAATATTGAGACTACAATCTCCTCCATATATTAGTTGAGCTATGAATATGTGATCATCTGATGATCCTTAGCTCCATTGTATCCACCATGACCTATGACATGAGCCTGGATCTACATAATTCCAGACAATGTTATCATCATGCCAAGATTCAAACCGGTTGGCCCAAAAACATGCATGCCTGCATGATCAACCATGGGGCCAACCTATGCCATTCAGGTCTTTTCCAATACCACTTGAGACATAATATCCACAATCCATGCTATCGGGGCTAATGCAATGATCTCTAACCTTATTGTCTTACATGATCAGCAAATATCTGTTAGGATTCATGCTAGTAACATCCTACACATGCCAGTTTCTTGTATCAGTCCACTATCACTACTGGAGCACCTTCCTGTAACTCTTGATATTTTGTGTCACTTTGAGTCTAATTTCAATTGTTATCTTATAATGCACAGACACAACAATAGTGATCTGATCTTCCATCTGTAGGTGTGTAGTCAAGGAAGCCTCTACACACACTTACCACTTTCTTTCTTCACATCAACAACAACATGTTATTTCATGTTGCCATCTTCATTGAGGGGGTGAATGATAAATTGAATGTGCTACTCCCCCTAAGGTCCTACATCTCATTTAACCCTTAGGAGATATCACTTATGCATTGAACGCACGGTGCCGGAACAAAGTCTTTTTCATTCATACCTGCTTGGTCTCATTCTTATTCCCATTTTCAAGCTTGAGAGAATGTATTTCCTTCTTCTACTGATGGGTCCTTCCATTTTGTGATTCTCCATCACAACCAGAAGTAGTGCTATAGTAGCACACAACATCCATCCCAACTTCATAATTTGGGAATCTCTTGACATATCGGTTTGACCTTCTGCTTTTGGTCATGTTGTTGTGACTGGAAATCGAAACCAGTGGACCTCTTACTCATGTAGGGAAATTTCTCCTTTGGTTCCATGTAGGTCTTTGACTTCCATATGGTTTGTATTCACCTTTCTATAGAGCATAGTTATATCAACCTCCATGTGACTGCAGGTTCCTCTTCCTACACTCATATTCTCTATGGCAAAAACCATTACAGTTATGACAAAGAACATTTGCATAACCGGGAGAGGGGACATGCATGTATCTACTCCTAGATACATTTTTCTTATATGCATGATGTCTATGAGATCCTAGATTATTCCTTCTAGATCTCTTTCTACATTCTTGTTCCCTATGGCCATACCCATTAAATGCAAAGCAGTAACTGGTAAAGGATGGCATATGACTTATAAATTTATTTTTCCATACATGAGGAGACCTTATCAGTTTAGCATCCAAATTTCTTCTTCTTTGAGAATGGTTCCTTGGTTGTCCATTTATGCACCTCTTCCATCTGATCTCTTTGTTTCCCACTTCTTAGCCCCGTGGGTGGTAGCATTACTTTGTCCTTTGTCGGTAGGAGGTCTTCTTTGTTTCTTCCTCATTTTCCTACTTCCAGTGAAGTTGTCTTCTCCCATCTTCCCTTTACCTTTGTGATCTGCATTGTTCCTTCTTCTTGTAGCACCGGTCTTCATTCTTGTTTGCAAGTCTTCACCGGTTGTTCTTAGGTCATCCTTCTTCTGGGGAGCATTTCTGATTATGAAGGTCTGTCCCTTATTTTCTCCATTTGAGGAGACAAATTGAATGTTATTGTGGGGGACATTCCTACTAGTGGAGCATTCATCGGTACCACTTCCTAATCCTTTAGTGTCCTTGGCATGATTTTTCTTTTTCAACATTTTGTCCAAGGCATCACTACTGCCATCAAACCAGATTCTTACCTTGAGCCCATCTTGATATTTCTCAAGGTCATTTTGGAGAACCTCCATTTCTCCATGCAATTGTTGATATTCTTCATTTTTAGCTTCTATCTTAGATGCTAGATCTTCACACTGACACTCCTTGATGTCTTCTACCTGAGACTTCATCTCTAAGATGCTTTTCTCATATTCTTCAAGGCATTTTGTCACCCAGTTCTACTCTACTATAGTAGCATTCTTGAATAGCTTGTATTCCCTTCTACCTCTACTGAGTTCTACAAGTACATTTACAAGCTCTTCTTCAAGATCAACTTCTGCCTCCTCTTCTTCTTCTCCTTCACTATCAAATAGATCTTGATGGCTAGATCTATCTATCTTGTCTCGTTCTTCCTCATCATCATTTCCAAACACATCTTGTTAGTGGGATCTATTTGCCCTATCACTTTTAGATGTGTGCACCTCATCTTCATATTCTTGAGCCAGGAAGAGGTGGGTTCCTTCTTCATCAATACTGTAGCTACTAGTGGAGCCGCCTTCATCATCTGCACATTTATCTACTACATTTTTCTTCTCACTTCCACACACTGATCTAGTGGTGTAGGGTTCATTTCCATAGAGATTCCTTAGTCTATCCCATAGACTCTTTGCCAATTTATACTTATCCACCTATGAGGAGACATCATTGGTGAGCCCACTGAATATAGCCTTCATGGCTTCTTTATTGCACATTCATCTTCTTTCTTCTTCAGATCCAGTAGGAGGACTAACATTCTTAGGGAAACCATTAATAACTAAAATCCATACATCAAACCCTAGAGAGGATAGGAAGACTTTCATTCTACAACTCCAAATAGAATAGTTTGAACCATCAAACATAGGAGCAAGGATTGACACTAAACAAACCACTATGTCCTTAAGACAAAATCTACCCAAGATGGAGAAAGCTCATCTAACTCAAAACCTAGGCTCTGATACCAATTGTTAGACACAATGCACCACTGAGAGGGGGGTGAATCAGTGGTTCTTAAACTTTTCCCATTAACTATCTTATGTGAGCATACTGATTAACACATCTAATAGAATGCAGGCATACCGATTAGAGAGGAGACTAAACACAAATGCATTCACACAAAGGGAAAAATATTGGTGAGAAATGTTGCTGGAGTCTACTCCTCCAATCAAGCCTCACAATAAAAACTCTACTACAATATTTAGGGCACTAGCCCAAAGATCTAAAACCCCTAATTTAGGGCACCAACCCAAGGAGCACCAATCCCTGATTTAGGGCACCAACCCCTGATTTAGGGCACCAACCCAAGGAGTACCAACCCCTATCTTTTTTATGGGCTACAACTCAAAGTATCTACAACCCCTGCACCGAGCTACAACTCACTGATCACAATGAAAACATCAATTACAAAAGTAGTTATCTTGTTACCAGTGGATCTTGTAACCATTTCATATACCTTACTTTGTTAGTGAGATACCTTCTCTGCTACACTGACTCACTCTTTTGTTGCAACTGCTGGTAAACTCTATTGATACACCTCTCCTCTTCTTCTACTCTATTGGATCTCCACATTACTTTGTACTCTTCCCCGGTACAACACTTTTCTGGTTTTGTGTCTGCCTTCTCTACAGCTTCCTTCACTTTTGTTCTATCGGTATGGACACTACCGGTTCTGCACTGCTACTGGTTAGACACTGCAATATGGTTCACTATCACACTCAATCTCTTCTCAGATACTCAATGAGTACTTGACTATTTTTCTCTCTCATGCAGAAGTAACACTTAATCATGCAGCAGCGCTATCCTCCTCTCTTCAACAATAACCTTCAATTGTTTTGGCTTGCACATTTATAGATTGGTTTTCCTGCCAAAACCCAATTTAAACTTTGGGCGGTTAGGGTTTCCTCATCATGCTTGAGGAAAACCAAATCCAATTAGATCTTTCCCTATCTGATCGCCTAGACAGCCAACTATACAACTCTGTTGTTAACGCACCTTCTTGATCATGCCTTCTATCTCTGGCGATCTGCTTTTTCCCTTATCGGCTGATTTCTTGGTCAACCACCAAGATTGCTCTTGTTGTTTCCTTAATTTGCCTCAATCTCCTTAATCACTTTTAGCGGGCTCTAAGTTGTCCTACAGACCTCGATCCACAAACCTGTGTAAGAGCTTTGCAATATGTCTCTTGATTTGTGGGATTTTCCATTAATGTCGACCAACTCTACAACTACTTTGTTGGTGTACATTCCTTCTTCATCCGAATGCAGGTCTGCCACCTTCACTCCATGTGGAATCCATGTCTACCAGCTGCTATCTTGACTCTTCATGTCAGTCTAGATAGGATCACTGACCAAACACTCTATCAATTCCTCTTTCCTGTCGATTTTCTAATCTTTCTGGTATCTCATATTCTACTGGTTAACTCCTAATATCTTCTCTTTGGTGAATTGTCGGTGGAACGCCAAAACCGGTCTCCAAACATGTGTCTATCCAAAGCATGCTCATTCCCACAAGGTGGAAAGACATCTACATCTACACCTTGTCCATATTACTGGTGGACTTACATATTGATAAGAAATATTCATGACACTCTATCATCAACCTTCACCAGAGTCCATCTTCAGTCCGACCACATTCCTCTATTTGCATCTGCTCAACCTTCCCTTCTCTGTTGGTCTGGTGCATATTCCTATTCTCATACACTTAAGGCATTCCCTCAATTCACCAGTAGATCTAGTGTGAACCTTCAAATACCTACCTTTAAATCTTCTTCCTTATCTCATAGAGCTATGATGCACATAATGCATAATAGGAGATATGCTCCACTTACCAGTGGAGTGACACTATGTGCTTTATGCAATGTACTCATGTGAATTCCATGTTTGTGCAAGATCTCTTCAAACAAGCACATGTGATCCGATGTGGGCACATTCACTGTCAGTCATCTCTCCATATGGTGACCACATTCTTCATTCAGTGGGAGTCTTGTTGTTCTGTAACCTCACAACATTCCAGTGACCTATTCATTCTTCTCTTTCGGTGTTGATGCAATTCAGGTAACATTCTGCCTCTTCATCACAAACACCATCCAAGAATTCTGCTCATTGTCAACACTTCACTTGTCAATTGACATACTCATCTTACTTGTGATACATTGTGTCGGTACTGGTAACCTTACCATTCCATCCACACAAGTTAGGTACAAACTTATGTACTGGTGACTCTAGTGATCATCTTCCTTACCTAACCGGTGTTCTTCAACACAAGGTGATATCCAAGATATCTCATTATGTACTCCTTCATGATAGTGTTGCACATACATCTCTCATACCGGTAGTCATCCCATACTAGTTGACATCAATGGCAAAACAATGCCAACAGTAAGAGTGTTGATTAATGAGATTTCCCCCATGACTAACATATTTAGGATTAACATTTTGTCTGGAAGTAGCCATGATAGAAGATGTAAATATATGCACACTCTAAAAGGATGTAGACATAGAAATTGAATGATTGACTTGACTAGTGGGTTGAGAGTAACCAATGACTTCAGCAAAAATATTGATTGACATGATATTAGTATCAACAATATGAAAAAGGCTACACAACAAATCAAAACCAATTTTGTAACTTTGTACCATTCTTTTTAATCCTTCAAGCAAAGGGATTGCCTCACTTTCTCGGTATTGTTGACTCATCGATTGTTGAATATTTTCAAATTCATTTTTAATACTCTCCAATTCGTCAATGGTAACCCTAGTTAGTGACTCATCCACATCATGAGAACTATGAGGAGAATGGGGATAAATGATTATTTGTTGGATTAGAGGAAGCACTTACATTCTCATTAAATAAGTGATCTAATTGAGGCTCCATACCCTTAGTGATTAAACATTGGGAATCATTAATTATACAACTTCTTGTCACATGGATATTATATGTAGGACTAAAGGTAACAAAGCTCATGCACAAAAAAGGTAATTTGAATTCAATTAATTAAACAATGCAATTTGTTGTAACAATGATTGATTAACCAGTTAATTGAGAAATTTGGATTATGATTTTGAATGATAACTAGCTTTAGATCATAAAATAACATGTCACAATAATAAGATCTGAAAATACACTTGAAAAATTATGCAGCTCATAAGTTAATTTTAGATTAATAAATTAGGTTTTTTATGAATTTAACCTCTAAATTTATGAAATTCACTTGAAAATAACAATCACTTGTGTAAATTTGAATTTTAAAATGCATACAAAATTATATCCAAGATAATGAATCAAAATTAGGCATGAAAGATGTGGGGTTCACCAAAATGTAATGGAAGGAAACTTGGGAACTAGGCTTTAAATAAGTAAATCCTCTAAATATTCCAATCAACCAAATTATGTATTGAAAGAGGGTTGAACCCAATATATCTAGTCTCAATCCCAATAAGAAAGAGACTAAGATTTTGATTGGATTCAACTAGTTAATAATGATTAACCTTCTTCTAACTTGAACTATAATGTAATTATGAAATTGGGGTAAAACCATGAATTATTGAAGTAAATAACAAAAATAGTAAGCTACAGATATCCCACTACTTGCCATAAACTTTGATCTTGGAAAGAGGAGATGTCTAGAATCTTTTATTTGAAGTTTGGCTTGATTTTTCAAGACCAAATGCACAAATCTACCTTGGTTGTCCGAATTTTTTGTTGATGAAAGTTGAAGCTATTCGTCACTGTCGGGTCTATTGTATTTCTTGAGTACAGCTCCACACCTATTTTCTACACATAGAAGGAAAAGGAAATATGTTGGGAATAGGGGTTTTCCTTAGGTCAAACTGTTGTTTTAGAATAAACCACTAAATTAAATTGACAAATATAGTGAAAGACTACAATAAAGTACTTTCCTATTGAGGGAAAGACTGAATCTAAAATGTTTTGCTTGAAACCACAATATTAACATTGATGAAGTTTTGTTTGTCTTAACACGAGACTTTTAGGGTTTCATGTACAATGTCTGCACAAATCATTGATTATAAATGTCATATTCAATACTTGAACTTAACTTAACTTCTACTTCAATGCTTGTTGAATGATTGGTTTCTTGCTCACTTGAATTTTTTAGAGTGTAATTGAGATCTTAGAAGTCGTTAGATGATTGATTAGGTTTTAAATGAGAGGGGTAGACCTCCTTTTATACTTGAACATCAAAAATAAAATTAATTTTTTTTATAGGCCAACATAGGATCCAAATTCCCTCATTAATGATGACCATTATGAAGGTTCAATTTGGGGCCCAATTAAGAGGCCTAGGGAACGATATGACTGAGTTCTAAAAATTAGGACTCTATATTGGGGGTAGAACTGGGAAATTGATGAAATGTAGAATAGCTGGGTGGTGTGAGAATAATCAACATTGCAATCAGGCCTTGGAAACCAAAACACCAAAGTGAGGCATAGGTGAGGACAAAATTGTAGGTGAGTATAATTTAGGATGCTACACAACCTACAGAAAATAGGTTTGCAAATGGTTAATTGAACTGCTTGTGTGAGAAAGATGGAGAGAGTGTTAATCATCTTATGTACCATTATCAATATTATTAAAACATAAGGCATAAGTATTAAGGACTCCTTCTATCTGACCTAGGCATAACCTAAAAAGTCAAAGACATTTTTAGATTATTGAACTCCTTTTTCCCAACCTTTACTTGTTGAATTCTAATAGTAGGATTTCCTCCATATACATTGGCATTTGTAGTGTTGCATATTACACGTTGTGTATTTATGAAAATTTTGCATTGAGCCTAGTGCATTTATGAAAAAAATTCATGATCTATATTTTATAATTATAACATCATAAATTTAAAAGGTGGAGCATTAGTAGCCCCTAATCTAAATTTAGGATTAATTTGGTTAGATGAGTGTCTAGTATACAAACATCTACATGACCCAAAAATTTCCTAAAATGATTCCATAGTCAAATGTGCATATTCCACATTAGTCTTCTTTTGACCTATGTCCCTTCACTTGAGCATATTTGAAATGGTTATTTCTACCCATTTTATTGCAACACAACCTATGCTATGCTCAAATTCATCATTGCTAAATATGAAATAAGGAAAATCATGAATTCCTTAACTATCTAAGCAATTAAAACATAAAACCATTGAAATAGATGCAAAATTGAATTAAATTAAACAATATGAAACTCCCTATTGTGAATCATGGCTTCCATTGTTCTTCTCTTCTCTATGGTATGATGGCTCTCAGTTATTGCGCTGGCAACCTGCAATTGACACAAAGATTCAAAGTTTGGGATTTAGAGTAATTGTCCAGCATTCAGAGGAGGATTGAAAATGGAGATTGAATGTTCAATTTATAGATAATTGGAGAGAATTGATTGAAAGGTCAAACAAATTGATCAAGAGGTGGAGCTCAGGTGAGCTCACATGAAAATTGATACTTGAACGACTGATTTAGAGGTGAAACAAAATAAATTGAATAGATTAAAGGAGCTAACTGATTGAGAAAAAGCTAACTAGCGGAAGAGAAAGAATGATTGGAGGAAATTAAGAAGATGACAACTTAATTTAGCACGTGCTTTCACTTTGACTTAGATTTTCAATTTAATCTTTGAATGATATTTTAATTCAAATAATTGTATTTATTCAATTTAGTATTTGAATATATTTAGAACTTGACTTTGATTTTCAATTTGGTTTTTGAAATCATGCACATGTAATTGAAATTAGAAAAATTAGAAGGATTAGTTAGAAGAAATTAAATTAGAAGAATTAATTAGTTAATTAAATTATTTAAAAAAATTATTTAATTATTTAGAAATGGAATTTAATTAAATAATAAAGATTATTTAAATTAAAAGATTAAATCACAATTAATTAAATAATAAATATTTAATTTATATTTAGAAAAGGGTTGATGATTAGATGATTAGAGATAGAAATTGAGAATTAATTAATCTATTTAAATAATAAAGATTATTTAAATTGGGGAATTAATCAAAATTAATTAAATAATAAATATTTAATTAACATTAGAAAAAAAGGTTAAAATGATTAAGTGATGATAGAATTAATTAGTAAGATGATGAGGAAATATGAATTTAGAAGAATATGATTAATTAACTTAGTTAAATAATTAAAAAATTATTTAATCAATTAGATAAATAATTAGTACATGATCAATGAGACATTTTTAGGTGTCTACATTTGCCCCTCTTTGTCACAATATCAGAACGATATTGTTTCAACGAAAACAAAGAAAATTCCTACCCCAATATGTCCCGATGATACTTAGGGTGTAATGCCCCCTCGAGAGATTGTTTGTGCATTAAAGACATAAATGATCTCTCAAAAAAAGAAGAATGTGAGATGAAATATAGAAGAATGGTTAGTTGATTAGAGATAGAGATAGGTGATGTGAAGATGATATTGAGATAGAATATGGGAGAATGAACCTTAGAATGAAATAGAATAATTTTAGATGCAATTAGAAAATAATGAAAGAAGAATCAACAAACTAGCAATAAACAAATGAGATGAGAATGAGAATAATTGACTCATGAACCTGTGTCATTATTTATTGTGCAATATATATTCATCACTAAGCCTTATTATTGAACAATGAAGCTTAGAATATTAGGGTATAAGGAACCAACATGCAAAGATATCTCATTGAAGAAACAAACACGTAGCAGAGAAGGAGAAAACAAAGAAAAAAGATAATGCCCATCCTGGCTCCTCTAGTCACTTGTGGACATCCTTGAGTAGCATAGGAACATAATTTTTCACGAAATGATAAAAGATAAAGACTGACCCAGACAAAATTCAGCAGCTATACTAACCTTGTGCCTTCGTTCTCAGTTGCCTGATGTGATGGTTGAGTGTCTAATCTCATAAAGTTGCAGACCCCGTTTAAGACTGACCTGTCTGATTTCGAGTGTATCCTCTTCTGTTTAAGACAAGATAATGATCACTTGATATGGATATGATACGATTTATAAGATAGTTCGATTAGTTGATTGCAGATGTTTGATTGGATAGTCGTATCCTTTGCTAGCTTCATGTGAAGCATTTGCTAGATATCTGCTAGGGTATTTGTTTCTCGCAAGACATTTTATTGCAAGTTTTTTTTATTGATTTTTGATTTTTAGTTCTTTTCCAAGAGCTTTTTCAATTTTTTTGGATTATGTGGATTGATATTTGAATGTTTTTGGATGATTTTTTCAGGATCGTATTTCAATGTTTTTGGATTGATTTTTTCATTGTTCTTGGATTTTATATGATTTTTAGGATTTTTGAGTTTTTCACTATTTTTGGATTTTGAGTTTTTCACTCTTTTTAGGTTTTGAGTTTTTCACTACTTTTAGATATTTTTCAGGACTTTTTCTGATTTTTTTAATTTTTTCAGGACTTTTTCTGATTTTTAGGTTTTCTTTTCAGGACTTTATATGATTTTTAGTGTTTTTTGGGGACTTTTTCTTATTTTTTGGATTTTTTCAGTTATACTCCCAGTGTGCAAATCTATATGACATGATGATCTGTAGATTGCATGTGAAGACAATGAATTTTTGACATGACCTATGTTAATGCAATATGCATTTCCTATTCGAACAAGGTTGACTATGTTTGTTTAGCCTTTGTAATACACCAATTGAAATGGAGGTGCAAAACATTTCATAGACAAGCGGTCAGTCGATCCCTAAGGTCCCTTAGAACATACAAATCAACACACTTAGTGACTAGGATTTACAAATGAAGACACGGAAAAATTCCCCATTGGTTCTTGAAACTTTGATCTTCTTTTGCCCATGTGTGTGCAAATGAGTTAACTCTTGCTCTTGTGTTAACTAGAGATCCTTAGCATCCTATATGACTAGCTATGTGGATTATCCTAACTTCAAAAGCATCCTGAATAGAGCCTCATTGCCAACAAGCTTTTAGAGCTCTGACGAGATTATAGACTGTAATTTCTCAAATATTGCTCCATTGCCAGCAGATGTTCATAGTCCTGATGGAGTTACTTGCATTTTACCATAGTCAAGATTTTTGTTGCACTTTGTATGCATGATATTTCAGTTATATATCATTTCTCTTTCACCTTGAGATGGATATTTGGCATAGCACTTTTTCTTTTTATTTTTTTGCCTTGACTTGTAAGTAATGAAACCTAGTTGGGTGTCACAATTACAGTGGCGCTAAAGTATAATTTTAGATTTTTCATTAGTCATATGATCAACTAGGTGTCTGGAATGAATTAGAGATTTTGTTAATGTGTTTGAGATATAGCAATTGATAGACTTTGAGTTAACAAGTCTCAAATAGTGAAATCACTACCCAACCATAAGTAAAGCATTTTCACAGGGTGATGTTGAAAATGTATGACCTTAGGACCTCAAAGATTTCATGTCTGAATATTTAAGAAAGGAGATGACCCTTATTTCTCTTGAATGCAAATGAATGATAAACTTAGACAGTTGCCTTGTTTTATTGATGCTGATATATGTAAATGCAAAAACATTGTGAATGTGATTTCTGAATATGATGGTGCTAAGAAAGAAACTATATGTGATGCAGTGCTTTGAATAAAATGATATGCAATGCGGAAAGTAAAACCTAACTAACCCAGCCCTTATGTATAATATCATTTAAGGTGCATGTTGTTTATAGGGTCAGGGAGTTTTATGTAGGTAGTTCATTGGCCTACATTTGAAGAGTCGGATAAATATGTCTTTTCCAATAGGATATAAGGACTCAACTAAGTGTACATGTTCAACATCTCCAATGTTGATTTCCTTAGTTTTTAGATTTTGTGGATCATCAAATGGAAATCCATCTCTGGAACCCCTGAATTCATCTATAGCCTTATCATTTTCAAAGCTATCCAATTATGGTAGGATCTCTTGCCCCCAATCTTTCAAGTGTGGGTATATTAGACAAATTGATTTTGGTTTCAAAGTTGTGACATGAGAGGGTGTTATGTTTGTTTTTATTAATGCACTTGAAGAGAATGATGATACCAACTAGGTGTCGATCTCATTTACTGATGTTATGCATGTGCATGAAGAAGATGATAAAATAATTTGGGTGTTGATTTCATTAGTTGGTGCCATGCTTGTTTCTGTCACCAGATTGGCATGTGATGATGGCTCACTTACAATTATTGACAAGTTTCTCTGTGTAGTATGATCTAGATTGGTGATTTCATTGATAAGGGGTTCATGAACAACTTGTGTAGAGGGATTGGGATCATGAGGGTGACTAGGAGAAATGGTAAGTTCATTTGAGAGGGAATATTGTGAAGAACATGGAGGATTATGACATGGAGATGAAGGAATGGAGGGATCTTGATCAAGATTTGGAGAAATAATGGGATCTTGTTTAAGACATGAAGGTAAAGGTATGCTTTGATCTTGTCTTGGATAGGGATTATTAGGAAGGATGGAGGGGATGTCCTAATCCTGATTAGGAGGTGGATGTTGGATGGGACTTGAAATGACACTTTGTTCTTGAGACAAAAGGGTATCATTATGAATGGAATAGAAAAGAGCGAGGGGATCATCATAATATTCTTGGTCGGTGGGATCTTGATCAAAAATTGGGTAGGATGAAAGTGGTTGTTCTTGATATTTATTTATTTCAAGACTCATTTCTTTTGATTTTGGATCATCTTGTTGACTTGGGGAATAAGTTTGGATATTCATGGGACATTCTTGGAAGGTTTCAACACATTGGCCTGATGAAGAAGGATTTTGAATCAGATCCTCTAAATCATGACTTGAATTAGATTGGATTAGTACGATGGATAGTCATTGGGAGGTTGTGTTATTAGATAGAGATGGCATGGATTGGTCTTGTGTGACTTTAGGGGATGATGAAATGGTGGATAGATATGGTTGATTTGGGATTTGTTTGAAAGGGATTTAATTTTGGTTGAAAGGAGTATGATTTTGGGTGAAAGATGTTTGATTTTGGTTGAGTGAATTTTGATTTGGAATTTGGTTTAAAGGGTTTTGATTTTGGTTGGAAGAGGTTTGAATGTGGGGTTGGTGTGAATTTTGATTTGGACTTTGGTTGAATGGGGTTTGATTTTGGTTGAAAGAGGTACTTTGAATGTTGGGTTGGTGTGAATTTTGATTTGGACTTTGGTTGAATGGGGCTTGATTTTGGTTGAAAGGGGTTTGAATGTTGGGTTGATTTGATTGGTAGGATTGATATAGTGGGTTGAAAGAAAAAGAAGGTTTACATGACTCTAATGTTGGTTGAACTGAGGTAGGAATGATTTTGTTGAAGAATGAAGGTTGACATTCTTGAATGATCTCACATGAAGAAGAAAGTTGGTCTGATACTGATTCCCTCATGGTCATCACTTCTCTCATCATTTATTCTAACCAGCCCCTATGGTTGTCAAGACTAGTCATGTCTATCACTTGTTGTTGCAAAGTATTGATTTGTTGAGCTAAGGTTTCTATGGATGGTGATGGAATAGGAATGGAAGGGATGAATACTCCACCTTCCCTACAAAATGTATAATGACAATCCATGATGTTTGCTTGTTTGGTTTGGACCTAGGATCACAACATGTAAGATATTTTCTCTATTTGTCTGAATGTGTTAATGTTTGATTGAACTTGACCAACTTGTTTGAGTTGAGGTTAAGTTTGGTTGATCTTCTGATTGTGATTTGGATTTTTGGGGTATGACTTTGTAGGACAATTATGCAAATGGCGACGGACTAAGACAGACGTATATGAAGTCTAGATAAGGACTTATATGCAGATGATAATGGGGACATGAATAAAGACTTTGAGGGGACTATGGATGATAATAAGGACGATAATAAGGACGTAAATGAGGAGTATGAAAAGACTTAAGATGATAGTAAGGACATAAATGAGGACTATGCAAGGACTATGGATGATAAAATGGACGTAAATGAGGACTATGAAAAGACTTAGGATTATAGTAAGGACGTAAATGAGGACTATGGATGATAATAAGGATGTAATTGAGGACTATGCAAGGACTACCTATGGTACATGAAGGGTATCTATGGGGTAAGATTTGTACTCCCGGAACCACTGAATGTAGGGTTTTGGGTTACTAAATTGGTTCTTATTCTAAAATTTCAAGGGGTCTTGATCAAACGATAGATTCTCAGAGCAATACACTTAAGACTTTAGTTGATCTTACTAGTGCAGGGAAGGCCCCCATATACATCGAATTCACTCAACACTCTAGCCACCTGACTAGTATATTTATATAGCGGCTCAAAAAACTCGTTCAAGAGTACGCTGGGAGAGATGATATCTCCAACGCATCCCAATTTGAAGTACCTCTATAGGGTGATGAAATCCCTAGTCAAAGATACCCCTCACTACATGGAATAAAATAAAATTGGGTGTCATTATCACCTCCTTCCTTTCTCCCAAGACCTTGAAGGTAGGTGGAAAGTTAGTTAATGCAACAATAGGTCCACCCCAAAAATGATAAAAGTTCTTTCCCTTTAGAAAATCAAATGTGTTTAATCTATATGTAGCCTAATTCACGTTCATTTTAAAGCCCAAATTGCGATATTGAATACACATGTGCATGTCCATTTTAAACACCAAATTAAAATGTGAAGGCATGCATGTCAATTTTAACCATTGTTGATTTTAAGACCAAATCGAAGTGTTATACATGCATGTCAATTTTAACCAATCTTAATTTTAAGCACCAAAAGATGAAGTGTGAGATTATGCATGCATGTCCATTTTAACCATTGTTGATTTTAAGCACCAAAAGATGAAGTGTGAGATTATGCATGCATGTCCATTTTAAAAATTGTTGATTTTAAGCACCAAAAGATGAAGTGTGAGATTATGAGTGTAATTGATCTAATACTAATCTGATCCTTTCTATAAATTTGCCACGGGCTAGAAATAGATGATTAGTAGTAAAATCAAATCAACAAAAAATAGAGAATCAAAAATTGGTAGAAGTGAATGCATGATGATACCTACCCAATTGCGTGACTCTGGATAAGCGATTGCGTAATTCTATCAGGTTGAATGTGTGATCCTGATAGGGAGATTGCATGACCTTAATAGGTTGATTGCATAATGATAACAAGATGATTGCGTGAGACACAAGAAGATAACACAAAAAATAAAAATTGAAACTAAACTTGATCAGAAACCTGCAAAACAAATTGTGAGGCCCTAGCTAGATCTCTCATCATTCATTCAATGTTAAATAAACCATATTTAACCCGATACGAGAGAACCAAGCTGTTGTATTTGTCAACCATTGGTTGGTCTTCCCAATCTTGTATTTTCTTTTCTTCTTTGAGTATCCTTTGATAGTGTTTGGCATGTCTTCTTTGTTCCTTTGTCCTTCTGGCACCTGAAATCCTGAATGGTACCTCATGTGCCATAAACTATTATAATAAAAACATGTAATACAAATAATCTATTTCCAAATTTACTCAATTTCATGTAGAACTAAATAGATCAGAGAACATAACAGGTATGAGAATAAAAAACAACATAACAACAATTTTCCCTAGAATGCATGACCTTGACACGTCGATTACGTGATACTTTAAGGGCAATTGTGTGATACTTTAAGGGCAATTGCATGATGTGTTCCGCATGAATACATAACCATATCTAGTCGATTGCGTAGCCCTGTCTATGTGATTGTGCGATGATGTAAGGGTGATTGCGTGATGGAAAGATTTGTTCTTGAAATCTGTGCATCCTGAAAAAAAGAATAAATCCACATGATCTATGAAAATCACATAGAAAAATAGAGAGGTTAATTAGATGTTCTTCACGTCGGCTTCACCAAAATGTACTATGCTCAAATTCATCATTGCTAAATAGGAAATAAGGAAAATCATGAATTCCTTAACTATCGAAGAAACTCAAACATAAAACCAATGAAATAGATGCAAAATTAAACTAAATTAAACAATATGAAACTCCCTATTGTGCACCATGGATTCCATTGTTCTTCTCTTCTTTGTGGTATGATGGCTCTTAGATATTGCACTGGAAACTTGCCATTGACACAAAGATTCAAAGTTCATGATTTAGAGTCATTGTCTAGGATTTAGAGGATGATTGAAAATGGATATTGAATTCTCAATTTATAGATAATTGGAAAGAATTGATTGAAAGGTGGAACAAATTGATCAAGAGGTGGAACTTAGGTGAGCTCCCATGAAAATTGATAGTTCAACTATTGATTTAGAGGTGAAACATAATAGATTGAATAGATTAAAGGAGTTAACTGATTGAGAAAAAGCTAACTGAGGGAAGAAAAAGAATGATTGGAGGAAATTAAGAAGATGACAAAGAAAGCTTTATTTGAAAAAAGCTAACTAGAAGATAGAAATAGAGATTGGAGAGATAATTGAATTAATTAATTAATTGATTAAATTAATTAATTTAGCATGTGCTTGCACTTTGACTTAAATTTTCAATTTAATCTTTGCATGAGATTTTAATTCAAATAATTTAATTTATTCAATTTAGTATTTGAATATATTTAGAACTTGACTTTGATTTTCAATTTGGTTTTTGAAATCATGCACAAGGAATTGAAATTAGAAGAATTAATTAGTTAATTAAATAATTTAAAGAAATTATTTAATTATTTAGAAATGGAATTTAATTAAATAATAAAAATTATTTAAATTAAAGAATTAAATCACAATTAATTAAATAATAAATATTGATGATTAGATGATTAGAGATAGAAATTGAGAATTAATTAATCTATTTAAATGATAAAGATTATTTAAATTGGGGAATTAATCAGAATTAATTAAATAATAAATATTTAATTAACATTACAAAAAATGGTTAAAATGATTAAGTGATGACAAAATTGGAAATAGAATTAATTGGTAAGATGATGAGGAAATATGAATTTTGAAGAATATGATTAATTAGCTTAATTAAATAATTAAAGAATTATTTAATCAATTAGATGATTTATTAGTACATGATCAATGAGACATTTTTAGGTGTCTACACAACCCATCCTTTCTCATTCATTTGACACAATTACATTATTAGATCTCTTGCTCTTACATTTATAATGAAGATCTACCAAAATCAACAAAAAATAGCACAAGCGACCAAGTCTTCTCTTAAGCATTGTCACTTTTCCATCACGTGAGAGGGGTCTTTGATGCATAACGCTTCTTGTTCTCTCTTATCTCTCATATTTATCGCATAATAATATAATCTTGTTTGATCAAAACATCTAAATGAATTTATAATCTATTTTTATTTATTCATTTTATCATTTTAGCTCCTGTAAAAGGGTTGTTCCTCCATTAAGCGAGGTTTGTTTCTATTACACAATTTATTTTATTTTTATCCAACATATCCATCTGTCTATGAAGGTGGAAACACCAATATAAGGTTTTTATTGAGGACAATCCCTATACAGCCTCAACGTGTTTTCCCTATCTGAGTGTGTGTAGGTGGTCGAAAGGTTCATGGAGTTTAGAAATTATTTTGGTGTGCTTTATGGTACTTTTATTTATTGTGTTTGTACAAACAACAATGAAACACATAAACATACCCATGACACACTCACGTCTATGGCCAAGACATTACTAGTTCACTAATAAAAATTAAATTTTATAAGCTTTCCATTTTTGTAGTTTAGAAAAAAATAGGTTTTGAAGGGACCCAAAACCCTTTACATACAAATTACAAAAGATATATACATTAATGACCTTAACAAAACAAAACCATCAGACAAACCCCACAGGACTGAGAGACAACAAATAGAAACATAAAAGACCACCCAACCCACCTAAACATCAAAAAGTCAACAAACTGAAAGCATAGACACAACAACAGAAACAAAAAATTAACCCAACTTTTTTAAAGTCTTAGTAATATTAGCATCCAATAAATGAATCTTCTAGGCAACATTCTTCAAATTCAGAATGTCATTGGGCATTTCAATGACTCTATTTTTCAAGCTTGCAAGAGTGTACGTGTTACCTAGAGGACCCGACTCCTCAGTACCATCAGCCACCTCCTTGTCCACATCCACAATAGTCATTCCATATGATATTTCTCCAAATTTTTAACCATGGTGGACATAGTCTCAACAGAGGCCTTAACAATATTATGACTACTTTCCATAATGCCATGGAGGGTAGCCTCACTTTAATCTTTTGGGTGGCTTCCATGTTTTTCGCCATACAATCAGTCATAACTTTATTTTTGCTTTCAGTCCAAAGATCACCCATTGAAGCCCCCTCAATCACCTCCTTACCAGTATTAATAGGTGTTAGACAAAATGTACCACTGAGAGGGGGAGGGGGTGAATCGGTGGTTCTCCAAACTTTTCCCTTTATCTCTTCTTTATGAGCATAGCGGTTTAAGGTTCTAACTTAATGCTGACTTACTGATTATATAAGAGACTAAATTAAATGCAAAACATACTCACAAAAGAATATCACATAGCACCAGTATATACGAGGAAAACCCAATATGGGAAAAACCTCGGTGAGCAATGTTGTTGGAGTCTACTGCTCCAATCCAACCCCATAATAAAAAATAGTTACAAAGTTTAGGGCACCAACCCAAGGAGCACCAACCCCTAACTTTAAGGCACCAACCCAAGGAGCTACAACCCCTATCAGATTTTTGGGCTACAACCCAAAGGAGCACCAACCCTTGCACCAAGCTACAACTCAATATTCATAATGAAAAATTTGAATACATAAGTTGTTATAATGTTGCAAGTAAATCTTGCAACCTTATCAAATATCTTACTCTATCGGTGAAGTAGCTTCTCTCCTTTACTGACTCACTCTTCTTCCTACTTTGCACCTACTCCTTCTCTACTGAATCTACAACTCACTCTCTGCACATCACCGGTATCACACTCTACCAGTATAAGAACTACCAGTTCTTCTCTCCAACCAGTTGAAAGCTTCAACCAAGTTCACTCTCACTCCCACTCTCTTCTTAGATGCTCATTAAGAACTTGGATGATCTTGTTCTTATTTGCAAAAGTCTTCCACTTTGCAACAACAACATTATTCCTCTTCTGTCGTATACTTATAGACTAGTTTTCCCTCCAAACACTAATTCAAAAACTAGGCAATTAGGGTTTCCTCACCATTCTCAAGGCAAACCAAAACCAATTAGATCTTGCATGATCTAATCTTTCTGACATCTAAATGCACAACTCCACCATGGTCGCATCTCCTAGATCATGCCTTCCCTTTCTAGAGACTTTCTTTTAACCCTCATAGCTAATCCCTTGGTCAATCACGAAAGGTCTATCATGGTGTTTCCTTCATTGCCTCGATCTTCTCAATCTCTCTTAGCTGACTCGTAGTTGTCTTCCAGACCTCGAGCCTTAAACCCCTGCAATAGCTCTGCGACATGTCCCATGATTTGGGTGACTTTTCATTAAAGCTGGCCAACCCTGCAACAACCCTTTCATTGTACATTCTATCTTTATCCAACCGTGGGTTTTCCATGTTGACTCCATGTCGACTATCTTCTAGCTTGGCACTTCAAGTCAGTCCAAGTAGGATCACCGACCAACCACCCTACTGATTCCTTACTTCTTCCAGTTTCAACCATTCTACTGCTTACCTTATCATATCTGCTCTCATCTTGACATGTTGATGGAACACACAAACCGGTCTCCAGACTAGTAAATCCAATGTATGCTCATTCCCACAAATGAGAAATCTTCTGCAACTTCACCTCTCTTATATAACCAATGGACTCATATACTAGTCACCACTCATGATGATAGCATGTCATCAACCTTCACAAGACTTCTATCTTATTCCAGTGAGGTTAGATTCCTATGTTTACACCTACTTAGCCTTTCTTCTTGATTGATGTTGTTTTTTCCTCTACCGATTTGTCAAGGTGACAAACACTTCAAATTTCCTCTGACTCTTTTCATGATGACTGCATCTTCAACTAGTGGGATTCCTGGTGTTTCACAACCTCACAGCATACCAGTTCATTCTTCTCTTCTAGTGTTGAAGTGATTCAGATAACATTCAACCTCTTCATCACAAGCAACCGCTCAAAACACTTCTCCATCTCATCACACAAGTCAGGTGCTAACTTGTGTACTCATGACCTCTGTGGTCATCTTCCTTACCTTTACTAGTGTTCAGCAACACAAGGTAATATCCAAGCTATCACATCCTATACTCCTTCATAACAATGTTGCACATACATCTCTTCTTATAGTGGTCATTGCATACCGGTTGACATCAATGACAACAAAATACCAACAATCTCCCCCCTTGGCATTGATGTCAACACATGTACTATCTAACATACTATAGAATTCTTCTTCCCCTTCGACACAATGACAAAGGGCACTATCAGGATATTATTTATCTTGGCATGTACCAGTCACTGACATAATACTTTCTCCCCCTTTGTCTTCATTGGTTGTAACACTTCCTTTGATGCCACTTGTTATCTTATCACCGATTGTTACATCTTCTCAAGTCACAACACTTGAGGTGGGGAACATAACCATCAACTAACACCAATTGAGTATGCAAGTTTGATGCTGTTGGAACTCAATTTGCAGAAAGACTGATACCAATTTTTGATGTGTCAGTGAATACTACTCACCTATCGATCAACCTTCAACACCTCTAGACTTTCCATCTCCTGCAATCTAGGAAGTCAGTATCCTTCCAAGTTTAGACAAACCACCTCTTCATTATGAGACTCTTCATGATGAGCACTTGAACTCCCCCTGAGTCATACATCTCAAGTCCTCATCTCCAGTTAGGTACAATACCAGAACTGCATTCTTCACCATATACCGATTGAGCTGTGTATGTGTGATCATCAGATGATCCTTCAAATACATTGTATCCACCATAGCTTATGACATGATCCTAGACTTACACAATGTCAGACAATGTTATCGTCATGCCAAGAATAAACATTGATTAGCCCAAAAGCATGCAAGCCTGCATGATCAACCACGGGGCAAACATATGTCATTCAGGACATTTCCAATACCTCCTGAGACATAAAATCAACATTCCCTGCTACTGGGGTTATTGCAATGATTTCCAACTTCATTGTCTTACATAACCAATTTTGTATTCATGTCAGTAACATCCTACACATATCAGTTAACACCTGATACTAATTATTAACCTTTACTCATTGATTCATGCAGTAGTGATCGATCACTGATCTGTAGGTGTGTAGTGAAGGAAACACCTACACACTCTTGTCATCTTCTTCTTTTATGCTGACAACAACATGGTTTTCCATGTTGCCTTCATTATTGAGGGGGTGAATGATAAATTTGATACATTACTCCCCCTAAGATCCTGCATCTCCTTTAGGCCTTAGGAGATATCACCTATGCATTGAATGTGCAGTGTCGGTCCATGGTCCTCTTCCTCCATACCTACTTAATCTCATTCTTCTTTCCACTTTCAGACTTGGGAGCAGGGTTTGCCTTCTTTTGCTGATGGGCCCTTAATTTTCTGGTCTCTGCATTACAACCAGAAATAGTGCTATAGTAGCACACACCATCCATACTAACCTCCTGACAAGGGAACCTTCTAATGTACCAGTTCGCTCTTCTTCCTCTTGTCATGTCATTGCAGCCATCACCCAGTCTCCTTGGATACTTTGCTGGAGCAGGAACACCACTCATCTTGTTCCATGTAGGTTTTTGCTTTCCATATGCTCTTTTTTCACTTTTCTACAGAGCATGGCCATTTTGTTGGCCTCCATGTGACTGCAGGTTCCTCTTCCTGTACTCAACTTCTCTATGGTCGGATCCATTGTAGTTATGACAAATAATCTTTGCATAACTGGGAGAAAGGACATGCATGTATCTACTTCTGGATACATCCTTCCCATAAGTATGATTTCTATGAAATCCTACATTATCCTTTCTAGATCTCATTCTACACTCCCTTTCCTTATGGCTATAATCATTACATGTAAAACAATAATCGGTAAAAGGTGGCATATGACTTACAAGTTTGGTCTGCCATGCATGACTTACAATAACAACATTCTTGAATAGCTTGTATTCTCTTTTAACTCTATTGAGTTCTTCAAGTGTATTTACAAGCTCTCCTTCAAGGTAAAATTCTCCTGCTTCTTCATCATTGGAGGGATCTTGATGGCTAGAACTATCTTCCATGTCTTCCTCTTCATCATAATCACTGCTCAAGATATCTTGTTGAGGACAGGTGATTGCCCAACCACTTTCAAATTCTTGGGCCACAAGAAGTTGAGCTCCCTTTTCTTCACTGTGGTGGATTCTAGAAGATCTATCTTCCTCATCTAGATAAATATGAGATGTATTTCTCATATTTCCTTCAAATGCAGGATCTATTGTTGAGGGTTCATTTCCATAGAGCTTCTTTAATCTTTCCCATAAGCTCTTTGTTTTTTACACCTGTCCACCTATGAAGAGACATAACCAGTGAGTCCACTAAAAATATCCTTCATGGCTTCTTCATTGAACTTGTTTATTGTTTCTTCTATAAATTTGGTAGGAAGACTGACATTTCTAGGGAGACCATCTACTACTGACATCCATACATCAAATTCTAGAGAGGATAGGAAAACTTCCATTCTACGACTCCAAATAGAAAAATTTGAGCCATCAAATAATGGAGTAGAGATAGATACTAAACAAACCATTGTGTCCTTAGTCCAGAATCTACCTAAGCTAGAGAACACTCTTCTAATTGGGAGCCTAGGCTTTGATACCAATCGTTAGAAACAATGTACCACTGAGAGGGGGAGGGGGTGAATCAGTGGTTCTCAAAACTTTTCCCTTTAGCTCTCTTTTATAAGCACAATGGTTGAAGGGTCTAACTTAATGCAGACTTACCAATTATACAGGAGACTAACTTAAATGCAAATCATACTCACAAGAAAATATCACATAACACTAGTATATATGAGGAAAACCCAATATGGGAAAAACCTCAGTGAGCAATGTTGCTGGAGTCTACTGCTCCAATCCAACCCCACAATAAAAAATAGTTACAAAGCTTAGGGCACCAACCCAAGGAGCACCAACCCCTGATTTTAGGGCACCAACCCAAGGAGCTACAACCCCTATCAGATTTATGGGCTACAACCCAAACGAGCACCAACCCCTGCACCGAGCTAGAACTCAGTATTCACAATGTAAACTTCAAATACATAAGTTCTTATTATGTTACAAGTGAATCTTTCAACCTTATAATATGTCTTACTCTGATGGTGAAGTACCTTCTCTCCTTTACTAACTCACTCTTCTTCTTGCTCTGCACCTACTACTTCTCTACTGAATCTACACCTCACTCTTTACACATCATCGACATCACACTCTACTGGTATAAGAACTACCGGTTCTTCTCTCCAACTGGTTGAAAGCTTCAACCAGGTTCACTCTCACTCCCACACTCTTCTTAGATGCTCATTGAGCACTTGCCTGATCTTGTTCTTATTTGTAGAAGTCTTCCACTTCACAACAACACAATATTCTCCTATTCAACAACATCATTCTTCCTCTTCTGTCATATACTTATAGACTAGTTTTCCCTACAAAAACCAATTCAAAAACTAGGCAGTTAGGGTTTCCTCACTATTCTTGAGGCAAACCAAATCCAATCAGATCTTGCATGATCTGATCTTTCTGACATTTGAATGCATAACTCTACCATGGTCACATCTCCTGGATCATGCCTTCCCTTTCTAGCGACTTTCTTTTAACCCTCATAGCTAATCCCTCGATCAATCATGAAATATTTGTCATGTTGTTTTCTTCATCACCTCGATCTTCTCAATATCTTACCTAACTTATAGTTGTCTTCTAGACCTTGAGCCTCAAACCCCTACAATAGCTCTGTGACATGTCCTATGATTTGGGTGACTTTTCATTAAAGCTGACCAACCTTGCAACTACCTTGTCATTGTACATTCTATCTTTATCCAACCGTGGGTTTGCCATGTTGACTCAATGTCAACTATCTGCCAGCTTGGCACTTCAAGTTGGTCCAATTAGGATCACCGAACAACCACCCTATTGATTCCTTACTTCTTCCAGTTTCAACCATTCTACCAGTTACCTTATCATATCTTCTCTCATCTTGACATGTCTATAGAACACACAAACTGATATCCAAACAGGTAAATTTAAAGTATGCTCATTCCCACAAATGAGAAATCTTCTACAACTTCACCTTTCTTATATAACCAATGGAATCATATACCAATCACCACTCATGATGACACCATGTCATCAACCTTCACAAGACTCCTATATTATGCCAGTGAGGACAGATTCCTATGTTTACACCTACTCAACCT
This sequence comes from Cryptomeria japonica, assembly GCF_030272615.1. NCBI lineage: Eukaryota > Viridiplantae > Streptophyta > Pinopsida > Cupressales > Cupressaceae > Cryptomeria > Cryptomeria japonica. Next base: position 626,351,719 of record NC_081414.1, on the reverse strand, counting down.
TTCTTCTTGATCAATGTTGTTTCTTCCTTTACTGGTTTGTCAAGGTGACAAACACTTCAAAATTCCTTTGACTCTTCTCATGATGACTATATCTTCAACCAGTGGGAGTCTTGGTGTTCTACAACCTCACAGCATACCAATTCATTCTTCTCTTCCAGTGTTGAAGTGATTCAGATAACATTCTGCCTCTTCATCACAAGCAACCGCTCAAAACACTTCTCCATCTCATCACACAAGTGAGGTGCTAACTTGTGTACTGATGACCTCTGAGGTCATCTTCCTTACCTTTACCGGTGTTCAGTAACACAAGGTGATATCCAAGCTATCACATTCTATACTCCTTCATAACAATGTTGCACATACATCTCTTCTATCGGTGGTCATCCCATACCAGTTGACATCAATGACAACACAATGCTAACAACAAGATGAGAAACATCAACAAATTTCAACTTATCCCCAACACTCACATTAGCCTACATAGCTTCTAGTTTGGAAGATAAAGACTGTTATTTGAGATTAATACTTTTAATCTTAAAAAACACCCACCTAAAGAGTCAGAAAACCTCTAGAGAATTGTTCTTAGCAATATTCAACACATCAAACGGGATCTCCTATTTAGGATGAAAGTTCTATGAAGGAAAATCCACCTACTCCTAGGAATTGTGGTTTGAATCATGGGAGGAAGAAGCCATCTCAATATGTTGGGTTTGAACCGGGGAGTCTTGCTCATGAGAGCTATCTAAAACCACCAAGGTGGTCTTTTTAGCTTTCCCCTTAGGTCATTTAATTAAACCATCTCCACCAACATCATACCATCCCTTACTAACACCTGAGGCAACCAACTTAAGCTTAGGTTTATCCTATTTGTTGGGATAGAGGGAGAAATCCCCATCATTACTATCATTATCCCAACCCTCTGACTTTGAATCCTCACTATCATCAATGTATTCCACAAAAATGGGAGGGGGCTTGGTAGGGTCCTAAAAAACCCTGACCTTCAAGTGCTCATAGATAAGAGATATTAATCCTTGGTACAAAACCATATTAGCATGGGGATTCTCCTTAAAATCTGAAATTTTGTCACTCAAAGAAGACAACAAATAGAACGGAAAAGAATTTTTCTCATTGTGGTGAAAATGGTTAAGGAGCACAAAATGATACCCATATATTTTAGTAAATCTGCCATCCAAAGTGAAGAATTCCATAATTGCCCTAAAGAGCCCCCTCCAAATGTGTTTAATCTGATGTGGCTCAAAATGGGTCTTGTTCACCTTAACTAGGAGCTCACACTACCTGTCTTTCTTGGGGAGATTCTTCACAATAGCATCAAAGATCTTTCTATCTTTGTAAAATTTTATTGCCTCCATAGACATACCCATCACTTCATCTATAAAACCTTCATCAATCTTCATGACCCTATCGAATAGGCTCACCTTATCACTCTTCCACCCCTTCAAAAATTGCCTAGTAATACTCTAGTTCTACCCATGTAGCTTTTCTAGGAATGGCGTCATGCCCCCTTGTTATAGCTTGTGCCAAATGGTAGAGTTCTTCTTCCAGTTGGCACAATTAGCCGACCCCACTTTGCACCTCTTACCCCCCATAGCTTCAATTCTTGAAAAATAAACAACACTCTTCATAGAAAGAAAGTTGGTCATAAAAAAACCAGCAACATGTTCCAAAACAAGAAACACTCATAAAACATGTGAGGTCTAAAGGTAATAATTATAAGTGAAGGCAATCAGACCGAAAATAAGTTAAAAAAAGGTGGCAAGATTAATTACTTTCATCATCAAATTTAGTAGGAATCCCATCAAATCTTCCATGTGTTTGATCGAGCATAAGAAAGGACCTGACCTTAGCCTCTAGGGTGTGTTCCTTAAACCAAGTCTTCCTCGAGTCAATCCTAAACCCCCATATTGGCAAAACAATCTGCTACACAATTAACTTCCCTATAGTCATGGGAAATGTAGGACTCATATTTTTTTTTGATTATATCAATATAGGCCTTAATGATATTCTCAATAGTTCAAGAAGGCTTACTTCTCCCTCTTAGGCACTGAATAATTTTATCTGAGTCACCCTCAATCCACACCTTCTTGCATTGCAATTTTTTAGCAATTTGCAATGTTTGAAAGACACCCATGGATTCAACAAGGTGGTTGGTCTGGGTACCCATGTAGAGTTCCACAACTCCAATACACCTACCATGCTCATCCCTTATTACACCCCCACACCCAGTCGACCCCTAATCTCCCTTAGCCACCCCATCAAAGTTAATCTTTACCCATCCTGAAGGAGGAAAAATCCACAAACAACCATCTCTAGTCTTCTTCACCTGTCTTTCAAATCTAGGCATATCAAAAACAACCCTCCACTCCTTAGAGAGAAGAATAGCATAGTCATTGCCCGTTAGAAGAAAATGAAGAAACAACACTCAAAACCAAATTAGTATTCTCATAAATGGCCCTGCAATATTTTTTAGCAACTACATCAGGGGGAAGAGAAGAATCCCTGAAAAATATGATTATTCCTTTCCTTCTATATCCCCCAATAGACATGAGGGAAAATAAAAGACCATAACACCTTTAAAGTAGAATTACAAGAAGGACAACACCACTTGTTAAAAAATTACAAAACATTGTGAGGAAAGATACAACACAGGTTCCACTTCTGAAGGACCCTTCTCCATATATCAAAAGAAAAAGAACAATGGAGAACAATATGGGAGACCGATTCCTCCTCCTGCAAGAAAAGAAAACATCTGGTGGAGAGCAAAAAACTGCTTCTTGAAAGATTATTAGTAGTGAGAATGTTATTTTGAAGCGTGAGCCAGAAAAAGATATTAACTTTAGGGATAAGGTTCTTCACCCATGCTTTCGCCGAGGAGGGGGGAGAGGAAGAAAAGACAACAAAGAGATATCCAAAGCCATTGAGAAGAGACCTGAAGATGTTCCTCTCCAAATAAAAGAATCTTGAGAGTCCAAACAAGGGAGGTAGGAGAGAAGAGACAACTGGATAGAAAGAAGTGAAGGATGGACATCAGAAATATTAACCCACCCAAAGTCCTTCCAATAGTTAGCCACAAAAACACCAAATGTAGCTTTACAATCCTTCATAAAAGGAGAAAAATTAGGATTGTCACATAAAGGGCCAAGAGAGAGTCATGAGTCTTCCCAGAATCTAATAGTCTTAACATTTCCAACCTTCCTAGCCCCTCCCATCACAACCACCTTTCTCGCCTTGAGCACATTATTCCAAAGGAAAGAGCCCAAAGGGAGAGATTCCGCTCTGAAAAAATACTTCAGAGAGGGGAGACAAAACAAATACTTTCCATGCCAGATCGAGTTCCATTCTTGAATATCTTCAAAATTCCTCCATATCTGCTTAGCTAAGAGGGCTTTATTAAAATATCGGATACCTCGAATACCCAAACCCCATCCGCTATAGGTTACAAACATTCTCCCATGCAAGAAAAGGCATACACTTTTTCTCCTCCACCCCAGACTAGAGGAATGACTTTTGAATCCTTTCAATAACTTCAGAAAATTTGGAAGGAATTTTAAAAAGACTTAAATCATAGACTGGGAGATTTTGAAGAGTAGACTTCAGAAGTTGTAATTTCCCAGCCTGACTCAATAAAGAACCTCTCCAACCCACCAAATTTTTATTGAATCTATCAATCATGGACAACCAAAAGGAATCACATGTTTTCAGATAAAGAGGAAGGCCAAGATAGGTAGAAGGAAACGAAACAATATCACAACCAAGAATGTCTGCAATCCTTCTCTGCCCGATCTCACAAGTATTGAAAAAGAAAACAAAACTTTTATTCCAATTAATCATCTGACCATAAGCCTTACCATAAATATTAAGAGAATTCTTCAAATTTCTCACCTCCCTAATAGTAGAACTTCCCTAAAGGATAGAATCATCAATGAACTGCTGGTGGGAGCACACAAGATTAGATGAAGAAGGTTTCAAATCTAGAAAGGAACCTTCTAAAACTAGTATCTGCCAAGAGCTTCTACCATTATGGTGAAGAGGATCAGAGATATTAGATCCCCCTGTCTTATACCTCTAGAGGACTTGAAGAATCAAGAATGAGAACCATTAATAAGGACACCAAAGGAGTGTGTAAATACCAACTACCAAATGAACCTTATAACTCTACCACAAAACCCAAAATCATGAAGAATTATGGAAAGAAAATACCAATCAACTCACTCATGAGCCTTAGATAAATCCAGCTTAATAAGAAATCCTTCTTTACGAGACACCTCAAGTGAGTGGATGTTCTCATGCACTGTGATGATAGAATCAAGAATCTACCTTCCCGAAATAAAGTCAGTTTTTTGCGGGGAAATGATAGCAGGCAAAACAAACAGAAGTCTCAAAGTGAGAACCTTTGAAATAATATTGTAAAAATAATTACAGAGGCTAATAGGGTGAAAACAATCCATAGCCTCAGCCCCAACAGACTTAGGGACTAGAATAATAAAAGTAGAATTAAGCTCCTTTAGCAAATTCCTAGCCCCAAAAAGCTCTTTCACTCCATCAGAAAAATCTTTCTCCACAATATGCCAAAACATTTGGAAAAAAAATATTGAAAAGTCATCTGGCCCTGGGGCTTTATTATATTCAAAAGAAAAAACAACAACTTTAATTTCATCCTTCGAAGGAATAGTAGTCAAAAACTTATTCTTCTCATCACTCAAAATAGAGGGAATGGCTTCTTAAAGAGAATTATGAGCTTGAAGATCGAAATCTTCTTCAGCTAAAAGAAGGGAGGCAAAAAAACTAGAAGCTTCCCCACAAATTTCTTCATCTTTCAAAAGAATCCTATCACCCACAACTAGCTTAGAAATATTGGTGGTTGCTTTGTGTTTAAGTGCAGTCAAATGGTAAAATCTAGTATTTTTGTCCCCAACAAACAACCATAATTCCCTGGGTCTTTTCTTCAAAAAGATCTCTTCCCTAGCAATAATCTCATGGTATTTCTCCAGAATATCATTCTACCTTTCCAAAGAACCACAAGAATAACCTTCAACCTAAATCTTGTCCTGTATTTCATAAAGCTCACACTAAATAGAAGATTTAGAAGAAAAAAGGTTACCAAACACATCTTCATTCCATCTTCTAATATTATCTTTCATTTGAATCTGATTTTTTTGGCAACCTTGAACATAGAAGAACCATCCACCACAATATTCCACCACTTCTTAATACTATCTTCCAGTAATGGATGAGACAACCACACCTTTTTAAACTTGAAGGGGAAGTTTCACTTACCATCAATAGCATCAGGAAAAAAAGAAATGGGGAAATGATCAAAGCCAACCCTGGGGAGGGTCGTAAGAGAGTAGACATACTTCACCAACCAATTATTAGAGATAAGAGTTTGGTCCAGATGCACTTGGATCAAATAATCATCCACTCTCCTATTAGTTTAGGTAAAAGAGGTGCCTAAAGATCAACATCATGTAAAGAATGGGCATCAATAAAATCCATCAAATCCAACTGACTATCAACTTGAATCTAAGAGCCTCCAAATTTTTTGAATTGTGAAGAGGAGTATTAAAATCTCCCATAATAATCCAATTGTCATCACTATGTCTAGAAGGATGAGCCTCCAACTTCTTCCAAAACTTATTCCTAGATTCTTTAGAATTGGGATCATAGATATTACTATTGTGCCCAAACTTTAGGGCAAAAAGGGAACAACAAATTTTTTTTTTGACAACATAAACTCATAATATAATCTACATTAAAATGAAATCAATTAAGTTTTTTCTTAAATAAGGTGTAAATATAATTGTTTACTAAAGTTGAAATAATTAACCCAATCAATATAGCGACAATAATTAGTTGAAAATGCCTCTGCATGCGAAAATGCCTCTGCATGCGAAAAAGTGATTCAATGCATCGACATCCATTTTTGAGCATTCCTATCTAGTGCGGGGAAATTACAGAGGCTCTAAAAATTGTTTCGCTGGTTTGGCTAATAAGTCCAGGACTGAGGATCTTGGTAGGGTCATATCATGGACCTGCGATCAAGAGGCCTTCTTTGCAAAAACAAAATACTCTTTGGCTGATGCGGTTAGGGCTCCCCCCCCTCTTTACAAGGGCTGGGATCGGGATTGGCATTTGGTGAGCTACAAAAATAACATAGTTTTAGGGAAACCATACAGACCCAAACAAAATTCCAGTCATTATCGGGAGGAGGGTTTTGTAAAACCTAACCATTCAAATATTTCCTCTGCTTGCCATAGTTTTCCTTCACGAAAATCTTTGGGTAAATTATCAGAGGTTATGGAAACCCCTGGTTGTCACAATTCTAAGGAAGTCAAGCACCCAATGTCAGATCTACCTTCAAATTCCCCAGCTTCTCCTAACGGGTTGGTCATTGAAATTGATAATCATACCTAGGTCAGGTATCAAAATGCATTGTAGTGACATAATGATCTTTTCTCGATGGAAAGGTTGGGGGATCTTGTCTGAACAAATTGCCAAATGGGTGTCATCTTCCTTCAATAACCAGGTAAACATTGACATCCTTCCTGATAATTTCTTAGCTATTGAATGTGGTAATCATAGTCTGAGAAATTCATTGTTAAACAGGGATATATTAACATTTAAGGGTCTAGGGTTTGATTGCTAGGAATGGCAACCTCTCTTTCTCCCATCTCAATTCAATTCCTATATGGTTAATAGAGTAATTTCACTTGATAAATTTCTTGTAGAATTGCAAAATAATGACTTTTTAAGAATAATAGGCAACAAAATAGGTAAAATTGTAGAAGTCAAAAAATCAGCCCTAAGCTTCTTTAACTAGCTCTTAATTGTTAAAATGAATATTAACATTAAATCTTTAGAACCCTTCACTCTGAAATGTGATAAATATTGTTTAACCCTAGAATTACCCTTTTATAATGGTTCTTTTGAAGATTCTATGCCAAGGAAGATCCCCTTCGAGAAACCTTTCCCTGAATCGTTGCTCATGTCTAATGGCACACCATTCAGATTCATGGAAGGAGGGGGTTTCACCCTAGAGGGATATATGATTGATAATAACCCTAATCTCTCCTCAGACCTACACCCTCATAGCTCCCCTGTTAAGCCCCTTCGTCCCCCTCTTCCTCCACTACTAACTATAAATTCACCTATAGCTGACCCTCTTCTCAAGGATCGAGATCTGGAAGATGGTGAAATCAATGAGGTTATCCCTCAGAAAGAGAAGCTCGGTCTGACAAATATGTCATCATCTATCTCTCTCATTCCACCAGAGAAGTTGAGTCCCTTGGGGTCTCCCCATTTAATGGAACTAATTACCTTTGAGCAATTAGCAGTGATGGATAGGCTTTCCATGGATCCAGGATTGGCATCCTTGCAGGATCAACCAATCTCTCTAGCCTTAAGATTGGAGGGCTTTGAGGAGGAAAAGGCTCACTCTCCACCTTAGAAGGCTATTTATGATACAATTGTAGAATCTGAGAGTGATCAAGTGGCTAGGGAAGTTAACTTCACTGCCAATTTTGTAGGAGAAGAAGTAGTAAATGACCTCATGAATCAATTGGTTGATGAAATTTGTGATGATGAGGAGTTGGAAAGACAACAAGATTTCTTAGTCAAAAATCTAGTGGATGTTTCCAGATTCAACTTAGAAACAGATGAACTATTTATAGCATTAGATAACTTAGAAAACGATAACCCAAATACTCTAGGCATTCTCAACTTTGACAAAAGCAAAGACTCTCCTGACTGTGCTAAACACAGTAAAAGAAGAGGTAGGAGATCCCTTGCTAAACTAAGATCAAAGGATGGAGACGCCAAGGGACAGGCTAAAATATCTACTCTTTTTAATGTAGGGGAGGGGAAGTTCCTCCCCAGAGAGCCATGAAAATCATAACATGGAATGTTAGGAGTTTGAATGTCCCTAACAAACAACGCATCTTAAAGTGCTACATCTCTGATTCTAAACCAGATATAATGTTAATCCAAGAAACCAAAATGAACTCCTCTAAGATAGTCCTTTTTAAAAAACTAGGTGTTAGACTGCTAAAGCACTCCCCTGCTACATGGGCCTCAGGGGGCTTAGCCATCATTTTGGACTCTAGATTCATCTCATTTACACTTTTAGAGATTAAGAAAAATTGGATGGGAGGAGAAGTAGTAAGTTATTAAAATAACCTAAGATTCAAATTGATTAACATTTATGGTCCTATCCAAAATAGGGATAAGGCTAGGGTGTGGGTGGAACTGGAGTCTTTCCTCAGAAGTTTCCCAAATGATGTATGCATCATTGGGGGAGATTTCAATGCTATCACCAAGGTAGTAGACAAAAGAGGAGGTAGCAACAAACTTCCTCCAGTGGCTGTAGATTTCAATCATTGGATCAATAGGAACTCCCTATTGGAAATCCAGACGACAGAAAATGCCTTCGCCTGGAACAACAAAAGGCTTGGTTTCTGTAACATTGCTAAGAAACTAGATAGGTTCTTTAACCATGAGGGGCTCTCAGAGCTTAACTTTACCCTAAATGCAGAACCCCTCCCTTTAGCAGGATCTGACCATTTCCCACTCTAACTAATCTTATTATCTGACCACTCCCCTAAAAAATGTCCCTTCAAATTTGAGAGAATATGGTTTAGAGATGATAACTTTTTAAACTTAATTGAGAACTGGTGGAGAAGCTTTGTTTTCTCTAGTTCGAAGATGTTTATTATCACAAGAAAGTTAAAGATTATCAAAAGGAAGCTCTTAGAATGGAATAGGACTAATTTTAGAAATATTTTCGATAAAAAACTCCTAATAGAAAATGATCTTAAGAATGTTAACATTGAGGTTCTTGAGAAGGGGATGGATGAACATCTCTTCCTCGAAGAAAAGGCCCTACCCTCTGAGTATGAAAAGACACTCTCAAATGAAAAGATCTTTCGGAAACAAAAATCAAGGGAGACTTGGTTGAGTGATGGGGACCAAAATACTAAGTTTTTCCACAATAGTACTAAGTAGAGGCAATGGGTCAATTGAATTTCGAAAATTAAGAATTGCCAGGGTTCCATCTTGTCTGAACCAGATGATGTTGCCTTTGAGGCAACAAGGTGTTTTGATAAAATCTTAAACAATATTGAAGGCTCCAACCTCAGAGGCCAACTCAATATTATCAAGAATCTTCCAAAACTCATTAACGATGACAACAACAAAATCCTGTCAAAGAAATTCTTTGAGGAAGAGGTTAAATCTATCCTTATGAAGATGAATCCCGACAAGGCCCTAGGCCCGGATGGCTTCCCCACTAGCTTTTTCCAAAAATGTTGGGGTTTTATGGGGACAGAGATCACAGACACCTTAGAAGGCATTAGGAACTCTGGTAAGATTCTCAAAGAAATCAACAATACCTTCTTAGCTCTCATCCCCAAAAAGGAGACTCCTAAAAGATTTAATAACTTCAGACCAATAGCCCTTTGCAACACTCAGTACAAACTCTTAACCAAAACCCTTGCAGCTAGACTCTAGAATCTTCTCCCCATTATCATTACTGAAGAACAAACCGGCTCCGTAGTAGATAGACCAATCTATGATGGGGTTATTATAGCCCAAGAGGTCATTTATTTTGTCTAGCTCAATAGGGCCCCAAGTATGCTAGTCAAATTAGACATAAGAAAAGCTTATGACAAAGTTGATTGGCACTTCCTATGCAAATGCTTGGAGGCCTTTGGATTTTCCAAATCCTGGATCAACCTAATCTTTGAATGTATATCCACCCCCAAATTCTTGATCCTGTTTAATGGTTCCTTGGAAGGTTTCTTCAGCAGCTCAAGAGGGCTCAGGGAAGCAGATCCTATGTCCCACTTCCTCTTCATCATCATGGCTAAAGCCCTAGGTAGATCCATCTCTAAGGCCAAAGAATAAGGTGGGCTCAAAGGAATCCCCATTACCAACAACCTCCCTCCCTTTACCCACCAGCAATTTGTCGTTGACATGATGCTTTTTGGGTAGGGAAGTGTAAGGGAAGTGAGCACCTTCAAAGGCATCCTTAATTCCTTATGCTAGCCTCTGGTGAAGAGGTGAATCTAGCCAAGTCTATGGTTTTCATGTTCAACATAGACCCCTCCTTAGGAAAAGTGATCAGCAATGTCCTAGATATTAGTGAAGGAACACTTCTTTGCAAATACCTAGGCATTCCCCTTGACAAGGGTAGAAGACACTCAAAATTATGGGACAACTTGGTGGATAAAATCATGTCTAGGATTAATATTTGGAAAGGAAAATGGCTCTCATTTGTAGGTAGAGCAACCTTGGTTAGATCGGTCTTGTAAGCTATGCCCATTTACTAGCTCTCCTATCAACATTTATCTTCTTCTAAACTTGTAGAGCTCAACAAGCATCTTAGGAATTTCTTTTGGCAAGGTGCTAATGACAATCATAAAATATCACTCATATCCTGGGACAAGATATGAAAACCTAAAGAAGAAGGAGGAGTTGGCATTAAAAATATTCATGATCAGGGCAAAGCCCTGGGTGCCAAGTTGGTCTTGAGGATGTTTAGAACCCCCCACCTCAAATGGGCTCACTTGCTACACCACAAATACCTTAATGGAGGTAATCCTATCCAAATCTTTAGAGAAACCAACCCTCCCATAGGGTCTTGCCTATGGAATTTTATGTTAGACTATAGGAGGATTATCTCTAACAAACTTACTTGGAACCTAGGGTTCAGGGATAAAGCTCTTTTCTCATCGGATTCATGGGGTGCATATAAGGATATTGATAATATCCATGGCTTTGGTGCTACTCATATCCTTCTTGAATCTCATAGAGGTCCCCTATTAAACAACTATATCTCCCTCTCAGAGGATGGGGTTTATTGGCAGTGGATTGAGAATGAAGATGAGGATATCTTGGTAAGGGATAAAAAAAAAACTTATGGCAATTCTTAAATCAAGGAACATTGCCTTAGGTGAGAATGAGGACAAGCTCATCTAGGATGGCTCCCTAAGAGGAGAATACAACTCCAAGGATGGGTACTCTCTCATCTCCAAATCATTTTTAAGACCTATGACTCAGCTTCCCCTGAAACTTTGCTGGGATAAATATTGTCTGCCTAAGGCACGTATCTTCTCTTGGCTTGCGGTTCAGAACAAGCTCCTAACTATGAATAAATTCAGAAGAATGGGGTATGAGGGCCCTAGTAGATGTCCTCTTTGCGAGGCAAACAAGGAAGACACCAATCATATCCTCCTTAACTTCCCCTTTGCTCACAAATGTTGGATCTAGTTCACCAACAAACTTGAATGGTCTGTGGCCTTCCCCCACACCATCTTTGGAATACTCAAGGCATGGCCTTTCCTCAAGTGTGGCTATCTCTTTTAAGGTTTATGGATAGCTCTTCCTTCTTCCATTATGTGGGAACTATGGAAGGAGAGAAATAGACGTCTCTTTAAGAGTGAAAAACTAGAGGTTGCTAGAATCATTAACAGGATAGAGTCATCTATCACTAAGCTAATGAACAACTGACTATCATCAGGCACATTGAAGAATGCCTCTGTCACTTATTGGGATGAAAAAATGATAAAATGTTGGGAAGGCTTATCCTTTCCTCCCTTTGTAGGAGATGGTCCTATTGCAAATCTTCGATCAAGGGATGCATGCAGACGACAGCCCCCAGGCTATGGTTGGGTGAAGCTAAACTTTGATGGGGCATCTCATGGCAACCCAAGGCAAGTAGGGATAGGTTGTGTTGTTCATAACTAAGAAGGCAAGGAACTAGCAACCCATGCCTCTTTGGGTGGCATCAACACCAACAATTGGGTGGATTTTATGGCCCTGGTGGAGGGTCTACATTTATGTAGGAAAGTAGGAGTTAAGAACTTGGAAATTGAAGGAGATTCGACTATAATTGTCAATTCTCTTAGGAAAGGTAGTATGCCTAATTGGAGACTAAATACTTTGCTATCAAAATCTCTTGACTTATGCAAAGATTTTGATAGGTTCACAGTCAATCATATTTATAGGGAGGGCAATAAAAGAGCGGATGAGTTGGCCAACTTGGGAGCCGATGGCATCAATCTCCTGTTAGTGCCACCTTAAGGAAACCCCATCTTTTTTTTTCGTATCCTAAGTGGTCATTAGCATGTTTCTCCTTTGATCCCCTTATGTTTCTCTTGCCCAGACTCTGTTTTAACCCCCTTATTTATTCCTCTTTCTGCCCCCTGTATTTCCTTATAGATACTTAGACAAACATTCAGTTTAAATATGCCCATATATCTATTCTCCTAGAACTTAACTCAAGTAGTTAGGCTCAATCCATGGTTGGATTGAGCCTAACTATGGTTGGTTCCTCACCGATACCTATTTGATATCCATTGGGTTTTATGTCGAAGAAACCTCGGGCCTCGGTGATCTCCTTTATTTTTCCACCAAAACACTTCTTCCATCAAAATAATCATGTCCTCTCAATGAATGGATCTATTGTCTCACCCAAGCCTTTCTTTATCCTCCCTTATTATCTTCCAATGATAAAGTTGCATCAGTGAAACCATGTGTATCAGAGGCATACCTTTTAGCTTCCTTGAAACCTATTTCCTCATCGATATCTTTTATCGATGTAGCTTCCTTTTGTCTGATCAACATTATTATTTTGATGACAACATTCCTTTCGATGAGTTATGTTGCACTGATGGTATTATCTCCTCGAAGACCTTTTCCTGTCGATGAAAACCATCTCTACTTTCCTCGATATCTTTTTTCGATGGAATTACTGTCTTCGATGAGTCTTTTCTAAAGTTCATCGGTGCTTCCTTTCTTCGATGACCCTTCTATATCGAGGAGACATCGTTGGGTCTCATTGATATTATTTGAACCCAGATATCTTAATAGGATGCTTGGCTATTTCCTAACTGACACCTATCTGATATCCATCAGGTTTTTATGTTGAAGAAACCTCGAGCTTCGGTGACCTCCTTTATTTTTCCACCGTTACACTTCTTCCATCGAAATCATCATGCCCTGTCGATGAATGGATGTCTCACTGAAGCCTTTTTTATCCTCACTTATCATCTTCCACCAATAAAGTTGCATCAGTGAAACCATGCATATCAGAGGCATGCCTTTTAGCTTCCTTGAAACCTATTTCCTCATCAATATCTTTTATCGATGTAGCTTTCTTTTGTCTGATCAACATTATTCTTTCGATGAGAACATTCCTTTCGATGAGTTATGTTGTACTGCTGGTATTATCTCCTTGAAGACCTTTTCCCATCGATGGAAACCATCTCTATTTTCCTTGATAGCTTTTGTCAATGGAATTACTGTCTTCAATGAGTCTTTCTGAAGTTCATCGGTGCTTCCTTTCTTCGATGGCCCTTCTATATCGATGAGACATTGTTGGGTCTCATCAATATTATTTGAACCCAGATATCTTAAATAGGATACTTGGCTATTTCCTCACTGATACTTATCTGATATCCATTGGGTTTTTATGTTGAAGAAACCTCAGGCTTCAGTGACCTCCTTTATTTTTCCACCATAACTCTTCTTCCATCGAAATCATCATGCCCTGTCGGTGAATGGATCTTTCTCTCATAGAATCCACCGATAAAGTCGCATTGGTGAAACCATACATATTGGAGGCATACCTTTTAGCTTCCTTGAAACCTATTTCCTCATCGATATCTTTCATCGATGTAGCTTTCTTTTGTCTGATCGACATTTTTTCTTTCGATGATAACTTTCATTTCGGTGAGTTATGTTTCATCGATGGTATTATCTCCTCAAAGACCTTTTCTCATTGATGAAAACCATCTCCGCTTTCCTCGATATCTTTTGTCAATGGAATTACTATCTTCAGTCACAATGGCTGTTTCCTCACCCATACCTATCTAATATCCAATGGGTCTTTATGTTGAAGAAACCTCGGGCTTCGATGACCTCCTTTTTCCCCCGAAACACTTCTTCCATCGAAATCATCATGCCCTGTTGGTGAATGGATCTATTGTCTCACTGAAGCCTTTCTTTATCCTCCCTTATCATCTTCCACTGATAAAGTTGCATCGGTGAAACCATGTGTATTGGTGGCATACCTTTTAGCTTCCTTGAAACCTATTTCCTCATCGATATCTTTTATTGATGTAGCTTTCTTTTGTCTGATCGACAATATTCTTTCGATGAGAACATTCCTTTCGGTGAGTTACTTTGCATTGATGGTATTATCTCCTCAATGACCTTTTCCCATCGATGAAAACCATCTCCACTTTCCTTGATATCTTTTGTTGATGGAATTACTATATTCGGTCACTATGGCTATTTCCTCACCGATACCTATCTGATATCCATTGGATTTTTATGTCGAAGAAATCTCAAGCTTCGGTGACCTCCTTTATGTTTCCACCAAAACACTTCTTCCATTGAATTCATCATGCCCTGTTGGTGAATGGATCTATTGTCTCATTGAAGCCTTTCTTTATCTTCCCTTATCATCTCCACTGATAAAAATCGCATCGATGAAACCATGCATATCGAAGGCATGCCTTTATCCTTCCTCGAAACCTATTTCCTCATCAATATTTTTTATCAATGTAGCTTCCTTTTGTCTGATCGACATTATTCTTTCGATGAGAACATTCCTTTCGGTGAGTTATGTTGCACCGATGGTATTATCTCCTCGAAGACCTTTTCCCATCGATGAAAACCATCTCCACTTTCCTCAATATCTTTTGTCGATGGAATTACTATCTTTGATGAGTCTTTTCTGAAGTTCATCGATGCTTCCTTTCTTCGATGGCCCTTCTATATCGATGAGACATTGTTGGGTCTCACCGATATTATTTGAACCTGGTTATCTTAATAGGATGCTTGGTTGTTTCCTCATAGCTACCTATCTGATATCCATTGGGTTTTTATGTTGAAGAAACCTAGGGCTTCAGTGACCTCCTTTATTTTTCCACCAAATCACTTCTTCCATCTAAATCATCATGCCCTGTCGGTGAATGGATCTATTGTCTCATAGAAGCCTTTCTTTATCCTCCCTTATCATCTTCCACCAATAAAGTCACATCAGTGAAACCATGCATATTAGAGGCATGCCCTTTAGCTTCGATACCTATTTCCTAATCAATATCTTTTATCGATGTAGCTTCCTTTTGTCTGATCGACATTATTCTTTTGATGAGATCATTCCTTTCGGTGAATCCTTTTTATGTTGCACCAATGGTATTATCTCCTCAAAGACCTTTTCTCGGTGATGAAAACCATCTCCGCTTTCCTTGAAATATTTTGTCAATGGAATTAATGTCTTCGATGAGTCTTTTCTAAAGTTCATCGACGCTTCCTTTCTTTGATGGCCCTTTTATATCGATGAGACATTGTTGGGTCTCATCGATATTTTCTGAACCCGGATATCTTAATAGGATGCTATTACACACGCTTGATGACTTGTGGGATACCATGGTATTAATGAAAATGATGATTTATTTTAACAATAGGGGGCTTTTATAATTTAACTCTAGAGATAATCATTCAAATTTGATGCTCAACAGGTGGCATACTTATCTTCCTTTAAACTCCTAAATTTAGCTTTTTTAGTCTTGCTGCTCTACTAGGATAAGCTTTAAGACTAGAAGGAGACAATACCTTACATTAATGAGCATAGGTATATAAACATGTTGGCATATCTCACTCCCAGATATATGTGATCATGGATATATAGGTATTATTATTTATGTAGATATTGCTTTCTTTTAGGACTAACACTTACCTAGCTATCCTCATCTCTATTTTACCTTTTCGGTCCCCTATATTGTTGATATTTTGTCTCTTGTTTTGTTCTTAAGAAGCTTTCAGGCTTTAATGTCTCTAGGTTGCTTTAACATAGCTTCATAATATTTGTATTTATATTTCTATATATAAATATCACCATTCACATTATATATTAGGATTTTGTTCAGACTCACATCTATATATTCATATTCATATATAGTTTCCTATTTTCTTGCCTGTTCTCTCAGTTTTAAGTTAAATCAGTCTCAGATGCATATGTCATTTTCCTCTTTCTTCCCAGTAATCTCCTTTATCATATTATTAGATTAAGGGTCGACCTGATAAAATTTTATCTCACTTTAAGCTTTCCCATGACACTCAATTAGGGCCTAGAAGGCTCTTGAACCTTATTCTTTAAGATGGTAGCTCCCCGCGATCTCTTTGCAGGAATATTTATGGAATTTGCCTCATTAATATTTATTGATTTTATGCTCTTCGATGGGTATCCATTCTCACATTATGTTTGTGGAGATTTTTTGAGACTAATATTTTGAGCTGTGTATCCTAATAGGGTGACCATCCAGGTAGGTATGATATATTATATAAGTTGACCTATTCGGTTTTCCTTTTGACCTATTTGGTTTTCCTTTTCCTAACATTCTGGTGAGAGATTTTGTCAAGATTTTGTGTAGCATAAGGAGCAGAGTGAGCTTAACCCTGTGTTTCAGGAATATCAAGAACTGTTGCCCACAAATGGCAACATCACCCCAAGAGATGGGCAATCTGCTGCACAACTTTACACAGAGGATTTCTACATACATTCTTCATTATTTTGGACAAGTTCCCTTTCTGATCTTATATCTCCATTTTGTATTGCATTCTTAGTTTTTTTCTAATCCTTAAGGGATCTGGGATAGGCCAGAGGTTTTCTTCCCTCCATTCTTTCCTACCGATGCCCACATTGAATGGAGGTGTAAATGTAAATCTATCTATTTTAAATTAATAAAATTCTTTGGCCTTGGCCTTTTATCAATAAAAAAAATAAATTAGTGATGACTAATTATTCCCTATGAGGGTCATTCCGTGATTGGAAAAACATTTCTTTGATGGCTGCATTTGTACGAAGGCTTGCAAGTGGTTGAGCTAGGATTTCATGGCCCTAGCTCACGGGACGTGCAGGCGCAGGCTTGTGCAGGGGGAGGGAAGTGCAGGGGGTTCGGGGTAGCGACGTTGTGAGGTGCTGAGCGGGGCTTGGTGGCAGAGGGTGTGTGTGGGGTGTCATGAGGAGGGGTGGCTATGTGGGGGTGGGTCTCTGTTCTACTACGTCCGGGTAGTCCCGTGGGTCAGAGTTTTCTAGAAGGCCCACCTCTTTGTGGGTGCATTGGTAGGGAGTTGCCTAGGGTGTTGCACCTCCCTGAGGGGCCCTTAGGGGTGTGGGTCATAGGCCCTCTGGTTGTCTTTTTTTTTTGTGGCCAGATGGTGAGTTCTGGTGGTGAGGCCTCGTAGGGCACTCCAACCATGGATTTCTGTGCTGCGATGGGCTCAAAACCCCCACTTTAGAGTATGAAGACTTTCAACAATAATCTATTCTCCTTCAACTCAGGGTTTGGGAGTGCTAGCATCTCTCGCATGAAGAAGGTTAATGGTTTCCTGGAGAGATGTAGTGAGAGGCTGAAGTTGATCATCCCTCCCGAGATAATAGCTGAAGACATTGAATATTATTCAAATCACTCGCTATACTATAAGTTTTTGGGAATGAGGGTTTCCCTGCAGTTTTTGGAAAACTGGGCATAGTGGACTTGGGCACTAGAAGGGGAAATGGAGATTATGCTTTTGGCAAATAACTACTTCATGGTTACTTTCAACTGCATGGAGGATTGCAATAGGGTCTTTGAAGGAGGCCCTTATTTTTACAACTAGGTGGGATTATTCATCAAACCTTGGCATGCGGGGTTTAATCCTTCAGAGGAGCTCCCAAATAGGGTGCTAGTGTGGGTTTGGTTACCACGTCTTCTAGTGGAATGTTGTTGGGAGGATGTCCTACGGATGCTTGTTGCCCTACTTGGGAGGCCAGTGGGATCCTTGTCGCAAACTCTGGGGAGAAAGGTAATGACCTTTGCTCATATTTGTGTTGAAATAGATCTTAGTAAACCCCTGCCAGATGCTATATATATGTGTGCAAGCCCTTACTCTTGGGTTCAACAGTTAGATTATGAGACTTTGCCATTTCATTGCCATCTATGTCATGAGTATGGTCATTTACAGTGGAAGTGTCCTAAATACAAACCAGTGGTGAGACAACCTCAACAGTCAAAACTAAGCCTTGATAGGGTAGAGAAATGGAAAGCTGCCATTCTAGCTATGGTTGAGGGTGCTGATGGTTTTGTCTCAGTTAAGACAAAGAACAGGAATAGAGGACAAAAGAGGCCCTTACAGGAGACACATGAGGAGGACACCTTTAACAAATTTGAGGCCTTGGATGACCTGAGCCATCAGGAAGTAAATCCTGGGTTAACCCCTCTAGATCAGGGTGCATTAGGAGGGGTTCCAGAAAGTGTTATGGAGGAATCTACCCAGGCCCTGCTAGTGGTTGGAAGCTAGCAGATGGAGATGGACCAGCTAGTAGGGGTTAAAATGGGCCTGGCTCCTGGTATTGAGGTGAATCTGGCTGAGGGGGAGGGTTCTCCGATTGCTTTGAAATTGGAACTGACTAGGGTTAAAAGTAATAAGGCCTCCGTTCACCTAGGTCTGCATCAGAAAGATATTAAGAAAAGTGCATTAGAGAAGAGCTCTAAGGTTGGCAGAAAGAAGGATCTAGATAAGATCAAATTGATGGGGGAGAATCTAGTTGAGTTAGGATCAGTGAAGACTTTGGATTTGCACTTTTCCAACCCTCCTGAATGATTGTGCGCTCATGGAATGTAAGGGGCTTGAACAACGACCCTAGACAAAAAGTTGTTCGGGATTTGATTAGGAATCATTCATCTGATGTCCTTTTCTTGCAAGAAACTAAACTTTCAATGGAAAGTATGATGTGTGTCATGCCAAAGCTGTGGGGGCGAGGTGAGTGTCAGTGTATTGGGGCAGCTGGGTCCTCAGGTGGGGTGGCCTATCTTTGGAACCCTTTAAAGCTCCACCCTATCTGGTGGGTTGCCTCCAGATCCTCGTTATCTGGGATGCTATCTAGTCTTGAGACTGGAGAACTCATCTTGTTTTCAAATATCTATGGTCCCACTAATCTTCAGGGTAAGCAAAACTTATGGTCTCATGTTTCTGGTATGCGAGGATTGGCCCCCTTTCATCCTTGGATTATGGTAGGAGACTTCAATGCCATCCTGGAGTTGAGTGAAAAGAAGGGGGGTGTAATGAGGTTGGAACCCTCTTATTTTGTTTTCCAGGACAGTATATCCTTACTGCAGTTAGTAGACATCAAGCCTAGCAATGGTTTGTACACTTGGAACAATAGGAGGGTGGGAGAGAATTGGATTGCTGAATGACTGGATCACTTTTTGGTTTCTTGCTTTTGGATTGGAGGGGGGTGGTCCACTAGCTCTGAGATTCTTGATTGGAGAGGGTTGGATCACTGGCCCACTAAGCTAGTATTGTCTTCGGCTTGGGTAGCTCATTTTCCTTCCTTCAAATTCAACTTATGTGGCTTTAGGACCCTTCTTTGTAGGTTCTAGTTGTGGACTGGTGGAGGAAAGGGAGGCCGGCCTTTGGCATAGCCATGTACTCTTTTGCCAAGAAACTATAATTTGTTAAGCTTTAGCTTAAATGATGAAACCGACAGGGACTCAGGAACATTTTTCATGCTAAGAAAGCTGCTCAAAGCATGCTGAATGGGATCATGAGTGAAATCAAAGACAAGGGGTTGTCTGAGGACTTGCTTAGGGAGGAGGATAGGGCTATCAAGGTGGTTGAGGAATGGGCGCTTAGGGAAAAAATATACTGGAAGCAGAGAGCTCATATTGATTGGCTGAAAAAGGGGGACAAGAACACCGCTTTCTTCTTCAACTCAGTGAAAGCAAGAAGACATGGAAACTCCATCCCTATTTTGGTTAACGATAGAGGGGAGCAGTGCCTATCCTTGTAGGAGATTTTAAGGGAGTTGCTTCATTTCTTCCAGACCCTCTTCAGGGAGGACTCCCAGGGAGAAGTGGTGGTGGAGAATCAGGTTCTAGCTTGCATTCCCTCTCTGGTCACAGGGGAGATGAATGAGAAGCTTTTGTGTCTTGTTTTTTTGGAAGAGCTAGAAAGGATTGTCTTTCACATGAGGAAAGGAAAAGCTCCTGGACCAGATGGGTTCCCGATTGAATTCTTCCAAGAGTTCTGGGATATTATAAAATTATATTTATTGGATGTAGTCTAGGAGTCTCAAAGGAATAAGCATGTGCTTAGGGCATTGAATGCTACATTCATTGCTCTAATCCCCAAATGTGAGGGGGCTGATCGGTTAGGCCAATTCCACCCTATCTCTCTCTACAATGTGATTTATAAGATCATCGCTAAGCTAATAACGAATATATTGAAGAAGTACTTAGGGAATGTTATCTCTGAGGAGTAGAGTGGTTTTGTGGAAGGGCGACAAATTTTGGATGGTGTGGTCATCGCTACAGAGACCATTCATGCTATGGCATCATCCAAGGAAAAAGCTATGTTTATCAAGCTAGATATGGTTAAGGCGTATGATAGAGTGCGTTGGTCCTTCCTTCAAAAGATCCTCAAGGCTTTTGGTTTTGTTGATGAGTGGGTCCAGTGGGTTATGAGTTGTATCACATCTACTTCATTCTCTGTGCTTATTAATGGTGACCATATGGAGTTGTTTGGTGCTTCTAGGGGTCTTCGCCAAGGGGACCCCCTTTCCCCCTATTTATTCATTATTCTGGCTAAGGGCCTGGGAAGATTGATCAAGCATAATGTGGGGCTAGGTATTATTCAGGGATGGAAATGGGGTAATGATTTGCAACCGCAATCTCATTTGCAGTGTGTGGATGACATGACCCTTATGGGGCTTGCTCAGGTCAGGGAAGCTACTAATCTGCATAAGGTCTTGGATGTTTATCTTGCGGCCTCGGGCTAGCTGATCAATGAGGATAAATATTCAATCCTCTTTTTCAAAACTCCTGTTGCTATTCAAAGAAGGATTTCCCTTATCTTGAGATTCCAAGTTGGCACTTCTCCCTTGATTTATTTGGGTATTCCTATTTCTCCTCGCAACCCTCCTAGGGAGACTTGGCAGGGTATCTTGGATAAATTTTGCATGAAGATTGAACATTGGACTTATAGATGGCTATCCTTCACTCGAAGGCTTCAACTGATTCAGTCGATGGTTCAGGCTCTTCCGTTCTATCGATGTATGCTTCATGTAGCTCCTAAGTGGTTCCTAAAGGGACTGGATTTGCTGGCTAGGCAATTCTTATGGGTAGGCAATCTTTCCTCTTCCAAATGGAGTCTGGTCAATTGGGACTTGGTGTGTAGCCCAAAATAGTTGAGGGGGCTTGGTTTAAGACATTTTGTTCTTTTTGGGGAAGCGCTGGCGGCTAAGATTTACTGGAGGTGGTGTGTTGAGCAGGATCAAGGTTGGGCTAGGATTCTGGCCAACAAATATATGCAGAGGATCTTGATGGAGGAAATCCCTAGATATCCGCTGGATGGAAAGGGCTCTTCGATCTGGAATACTCTCAAGAGGGGGGAATCTCTCATTAAGGATGGACTTTTTTGGATATACAAAAGGGGGGAAGAGGTCCTTTTCTGGAACGACTCTTGGGATGGATATCTTCCCATCCTAGATCAGTTTCCTAACCTTGGGAATCTGTGCTAGAGATTTTTGGAGGCAGGATGGTCAAGGGTGAGTGACTTTAAGGTTTCTTATAGGTGTGGTCAGCTAGAGTTAGAGTAGTGGAAGGTCTCGAATGAGTGGCCAGTTGTTGAGATGGAGGAGGAGTGTGCTGAGTTGCAGGGCATTTTGGCGAGTAGACATTGTAGCTCCCTCAAGAGTAGGGATGGGCTTGCTTGGCTTCCAAATCCTAAGGGTACTTTTACTGTGGCTAGTGGATACCAAGAATTGTTGAACCGAAGACTTGAGGGAAGAGAGGTGAGTTGGTGGAAACAGGTGTGGAATAATGTTTCTTGGCCGAAGTGTAATTGCTTCGTTTGGACTTGGGCTTTGAATAGATGTCTAACTTGGGACAATATCTGCAAGTGGGGATTTTTGGGACCCTCTATCTGTGTTTTGTGTGGTTATGGGGAAGAAGAATCCTCACACTTGTTCTTTAGATGCCCTTTCTCCTAGCTTATTTGGCACTATTGGTGGGGGGCATGGAAGCATCCTTGTGTCCACGCTGATTCTTTGGTAGAATTCTGGAAAAGTTTGGGCAGACCTCCTATCTTGTCCCCCTTCCTCCAAACTATCTAGTATATTAAGCCCATCTTCATTCTATGGTAGATCTGGCTCGAGAGGAATAGGAGGATCTTTCATGAGGATAGATTGTTTGTTCAACAAGTTTGGAATATGATCATTGCTATGATCCAGGAGATAGTGGGAGCTAAATGTGAGGTGAATTTTCCACTGAATAGAGACGAGGCAGATATGGTGAGTAGGCTTGGCCTACACGAGTTGTCTCTTGTTTCAACTTATGTTAGGAGAGGTAGATGGGCTATGAAGAAGGTGCAAAGGGTGGGAAGGTGGATTCCCCCTTGGAAGGGATTCTCAAGATTAACACTGATGGCTCATCAAGGCAGAACCCAGGCCCAGCTGGAGTTGGTGGTGTTGGCAGGAAGAGCAAGGGGGAGATTGTTTTCCTCTTTTTAGTGCATAAAGGGTGGCAGTCTAATAACATTATGGAGGGATTTGTGATTCTCTATGCACTAGAGAGGGCTTGGGAATTGGGTCGAAGGAAGGTGATTTGTGAATCAGATTTACAAATGGTTGTTAACTTGTTAAATGATCAGAAGGTTAGTGGGATTCAGTGGAAATTGGATGGGATTGTCCAGCAGATTCTCTAGATTAGTACTTTAATGGAACAGGCATCTTTCATCCACATCCCTTGTGAATGGAATAGAGAAATTGATTGCTTGGCCAAGTGGGCTTCGGATCATGAGAGTAACTGGAAAGTTGAAGGTTGGGAACATCTCTCCAGGGATTACAGTCTGGACTTATAGAAGATTCTTACTGAGGACATGGACGGTTATGAAGTTAGTTAAGTTGGGGTTGGATTTGGGGCTTGTGTCTGGGGCCTTAGGGCTCCGGCTCTCTCTGTAATTCTTCTATTTAATTTTCAATAAGGTTTTTACGCCTTTATTCAAAAATAAAAAATTATTCCCTATGAGGGTCATTGCAACTTAATTTATTAATCTAATCAACCTAATTTATTTTCCATTTATTAAAGTCGAAAGATATTAAGATATCTCGATTGTATTTAAAATATTCCAGGCTAATTGAAATAATGATAATGTTATCTTAAATTAAAATAAATTAATTGGGCGCATGCAAATTCACCTTTTAAATATAGCCAATAAGGTTAACCAATTCAATAATGATATTTGCTAAATAAATATATTTTATATTAAAGTCAATTTTAAATCTCCTAAACCTTCAAATTTTCCACTCTTAAATTCTTGGCCAAAATTATCCTCATTGGCTAGATTTCGTGTAAATCAATTAATAACATTTATTAATAATTAAATAATTTGCCCCAAATTAAATTTAACTTAACGTCCTTCTTTAATTAAATATGAACAATAATTATATAATAACCATGGCCTTAAAATTAAATCAAATATGCAATTAATAAAACTATATTATATCTAATCCCCAAGTTTAAATTCTACCTTGATAAAAGACAATATATTAAAATAAATTAATCTTCCCTTAGTCAAGTAAGGAATTATAATAAAATTCCACATATGGCTATAATTAAATGGAGGGAAATTCTTTTTCAAATATTAAAAGCGATTCCCCTTCTACTTATTTTAATTATATTTAATATCAAACCCTAAATAGGGTTGAGTTATCCCTTTACTATATTTTAAAAAACAATCCTCATATTTCATTTTTCTATTCTAAATGCCAACCCTAACCCGAATATGGGTTAGGGTTGTTATTCCTATTTTCCTCTTTAATCTTATATGCTGACCCTAACCCTAATATGGGTTAGGGTTGCATATTTTACACTCCATGCTCAATGATCTTTTTTTGTTGCTGCTAGGGTTTGCCCCCCTTTTTTTTTGTGTGTGTAGGGGACCTGATAGGGTGGTGGTTGTACGATGGTGGTGGTTATGATTTTGCAGGGGGCGACGGGTTTGGAGGTTAGCGACGCTTTGGAGAGAGAGGGCACTCCGGATGGTAGCGAGGCAACCCACAGTGGTGCTATGGGTGCCACTGTGAGTTGCGGCCCACAACGATGACCATGGTCGCCTCTGTGAGTCGCGACCCATAGCGGCATCATGGTGCTTCTGTGGACCTCAGCCCATAGAGGGCATGCACTGCCCGGGGGGGGCGCTAGAGCCTCGGCTCTGGGGATACCCTCGGATAGGGTTTGCAATTTTTTTTTGTATATTATTTTTTTAAATATATATATATATATATATATATATATATATATATATATATATATATATATATATATATAT
Source organism: Cryptomeria japonica (assembly GCF_030272615.1). NCBI lineage: Eukaryota > Viridiplantae > Streptophyta > Pinopsida > Cupressales > Cupressaceae > Cryptomeria > Cryptomeria japonica. The sequence goes on along the minus strand of NC_081414.1, from coordinate 626,327,326 downwards.
ATATATACCTTTAAAACATGCAAGAATGAATAAAATATAGACAACAAATAAATAGATATGCATTTCCTTCTCTTTTTTTTTCTGTTACTTAACTTGCAGATAGGAGAAATAATGTATGTACAGATATAATTTATATATTCATATGTTTCAGTATGTTTATTTCAATGAATGTAATGTTTCTCTAACTTTTCAATATGCAGGGAAATTATAAAATAATGACTATCAAAAGGCAGAATAAGACATCAATACAATAGTTATCTTTTTTTTTCTTTCATTTCTTATCTATCTATATTTCTAGATTTCTCTGCTATGTCTAAATATATATATATATATATATATATATATATATATATATATATATATATATATATATATATATATATATATATATATATATATATATATATATATATATATATATATATATATATATATATATATATATATATATATATATATATATATATATATATATATATTCTAATCACATAAAAGCAGATCTTCTAAACTAACAGATTTGACTAACTGCACTTCTTTTCATTTTAAACTTCTAATAGTTAACTATAGGAAAAGATAATTTTATCTACCTTAACTTTCTGCATTTTTTTTTGGTAAGTAAATGACAGAAATAAATAAAATTACAGCATCATTAAAATAGGCTAGAAAACACTTAAAAACTTTAAGAATGCAACCTATTATTGCTCTAATATCTTTTTAACCATATTTTTGCACTAGGATCTAAATGACCAGGACTAAATGTTATTTCCAACTTACTAACATTCATGCTTTCTTTGAAATAAATTAACTTATCTATCTAAATTTCATGTATTATTTAGAAGTAAAATGACAAATTTCAAATAAATAACAGCAGCATTAACATTATAGAATTTATTCAAAATACTTTCTCCTTTCTTAAAAGATCAACATCTCTAGTAAAATACTCTACATTACATGGTAAGCCTTTTTGAATAGTACATTTCCTTTTCAAAATAAATACAACATAAAATTCTTCTCTTTCATTTCTGCAACTGAAATACAATATTATATTCCCTTTTTTTTTCTTTTTTTCTTTTTCTCTGCAACTAAAATAGAATCAGCAAGACCATATCCAATCTTTTCCTTCAATCCCTTCCCAAAGCAACCTGCAATACAAAATGTTAAGGTTGTGACCATGGAGGGCTCACCTCCAGACCTAAGCTTACTAGAAGTCACCCCCGAGCTTGAAGAACCAAGACCTAGATGAGTTACACTCAAACAATACACAAACAAGCAAGGGAAAAGCTCAAAACAAACACATTCCCATCCCAAGGCTGGACTTCATCACATAATGTGATTTTTACATGCGTAGAAGTGGACCAAGTACCTTGAGGAGAATTGCAAGATAGTAGATCACAAGCCATCTCATGGCAACCAAGAACATAACACAAGTCCATCTTAACCCAACATCCTTATGACCCCCCAAGGCATACATGCCATAATTTCTCCCCTTATGACCCCCAAATGCATAAACAAAACTATGCAGCAAGGGTCACATAAACAAACCCTTGAGATCACTCTCTTAAAGAGAGCCTCTCACTTTAAGGCTATCAAACAACCTTCCACCCCCAAGACCATTCTACCCTCCCAAGGGTAAGATGGCCTTGGATACATCAAAAACACAAGAAAATGCATAACAAAAATAACAGAAATGTGATATTTATATGTTTTCACAAATAAAACACCAAGGAAGAAACACAACTACATTCCAGCAATCTTTCAAAAAAAAAGTTTCAACATACAAGTAAGAGATTGAACCAACCTTGAATCTACCAAGGGTTTACAAGGGATAGTTTGGAAAAGAGTAGCCCAAATCCACACTTCTTTTCTTCCACACTTCGACAAAATATGTATTCTAAACTTGGTTCAAAACTGCAAGATCTCGTTTCCAAAGATGGAGAGTGGGTGATTAACTTCCTAAGTCTCAATCCCTTTCCTAAGAAGGCTTCTCACACTCTTTCCAACCTCTTTGTTGGAGTGAGAGCTGCCATTTGTTGGTCTTCCCTAGGTCTTACACACTCCCTAACCAAGGCACCTCAAAAAGGGGAATGGAATGTGGAAAAGGTATGACACATGCCAAGGAGGTTATCTAACCAATAATGACTCTCCTAAAGATGAAATTCGGCCATCTTGGGAAATCCACTCTTTGGGGAGGTTAAACAAGTCCTACGGGGTGGACACATTGCCAAATTTGACCTTCACCCATAGGTACACCATGGGGCGCATTAAAAATGATCCAAAACTGACTCTAGGAGTTGGTTTAACCCTTTAAAAGTCCACCCAAAGTTTACCTATGGGTCAACCTTGAGTTGACCCTCCTAATGGCTCACTATCCTGGATTTACTTGGGAACTTAAAGGATAATTTGGAAATATATCATTGGTAAAAATAAATTTCACAAAAGGTGACATGACAATGCCAACTCAACATTAAACATATGTGTTAAGTGACACTACAAAAGGAATTCCACATCACAAATACACACATGGCAATTGTCTCTTGTAGGGTTTAAAGAAATTAATAAATACAATTTAGCACACATGCAAACATTTACATTTACAAATAAAATACGATACATACGAGGTGTTGTCTCTCCAAATAGACAACCCCTGGCTCTACAAACATACATAGGACAAGGCTTGGTTCTCCATAATGTTTCCATGGTCACATGGATAATTTTCCTGCGCATCTCAATTACACATTAGTACTTCCCAAATAGCCTCATATATGATTAAGCACATAAATAAGAATACAAATCAATCACCTTGCATACGATTGACATTATACAAATCAATTTACCATATATCAAAGCAAATCCACATAAGCAATTTATCATAATCCTCATAAATTTATTCCATTGATAAGATATGCATCATATTTCTAGCATCATAATAAAGTCCTGCAAATCAAATAAATGACATACACTATGTCAATGTTATCCTATCCTAGAATCATATAAAACTCTATATTTATAATTCATATAAATGGAGCATCAATATATCAATGTTATCCAATCATGGGATCATATAAAATTCTATATCCATAATACATAAAAATAAAATATCCATAATAGTTCAAACATGAAAATCACTTAAATGCTAGGATGGGTCAAGGTAGGGCCTCACACCCTCCCTCTCTAGGAATGAACTTTCTCCTAGAGTTCATCAAAAAGATGAGGATACTGTGAGCACATATGCGCTGTATCCTCCTATGAAGTTGTAACCTCATCATAGAAATCCCACTGGGCCCTAACCTGAACGAGCTCTCGACCTTGAAGGGCCAACGTCCGGTGAGCCAAAATGCAAATGCGCTCGAAAGCTAGTTGCCCGTCCGACTGCACCTGCAAGGCATCCCAATATAAAATATGAAACTCATCATAGATATACTTCCTCAAAATTGATACATAAAACACATCATGGATACATGATAGACTAGGTGGCAAAGCTAGGTGATAAGCAATTGGTCCTATTGTCTGAAGGATTTCAAATGGTCTGACAAAGCGGGGCGAGATCTTAGAACCCTTTCCATAATGGATTGGACTGTTATGTGGTCGCACTCTAAGGAAAACTCTGTTCCCAACCATGTAGCTCCAATCTATCCTCTTCTCATCTGCATACTTCATCTGCCTATCTTGTGCCTCTTTAAGGTGTTGTCTAATCAAAATCACCTATTGATCCATATCATAAACCATCTCAGGACTTATGGTCACTCTATCCTCAATATGGTCCCAACTCAAAGGTGTCCTGCAAGGTCTACCATACAAGGCTTGAAAAGGTGGCATCCCCACAAAAGTGTGATGCCCATTATTATAGGCAAACTCTACTAAAGGAAGGTACTCATCCCATCTAGTCTGATGATGCATGATGTACATGCAAAGCATATCCTCTAACACCTGGTTAACTCTATCTTTATGTCCATCTATTTTCGGATGATAGGTTGTGTTGAAATTGAGCTTGGCGCCCATTGATTCCTGTAATGCCTTCCAAAAGGAAGAAGTTAAGAGGGAATCCCTATCAGAAATATTCTTGTGTGGGACACCATGAACTTTGACAATGTCCTGCAAGAACACCTGTGCCACTATTGGCACAGTGAAGGTAGTCAAAACTGGTGAGAAGTGGGCCAGTTTGGTCAACTTGTCAACTGTCACCAAGATGGCATCATGGCGATGAGATGACATGGGAAGACCAATGAAAGAATCCATGGATATAGTATCCTACTTCCACTATGGTATAGCATGAGACTGGAGCAACCCACCTGGATGGCGGTGTTCCGCCTTGACTCTCTGACACTCAAGGCATCGGGCTACTAACTCATTAATAAGCTACTACATACATGGTGAATGATATAACTATCTCAAGTCTGCATGCATCTTCTTAACCTCGGGATATGCTGCATAAGGAGTTCTATGAGCCTCCATGACAATGAACTCTCACAATCCCCCGGGAGAAGGTACATAGATGCACCCTCTATGGCGTAATAGTCCATCGGACTCAAAGGAATAATCAACATACTTCCCCTCCAGGGTCTCCTATGCTCAAATCACCTGACAAACCTCTTAATACCATCCATCCTCTGGCAACCACTGCAATATACGATCTCTCAAATATGTGCTCATAGATATGGAGTATACCTCATGATGTCTCATACTCAAGAAATCTACAACTACGTTCTCTTTCCCCTTGATGTAGTGGACATCAAAACCATACTCACATAGAAACTCCATTCATCTCCTCTAATAAGCATTAAGATTAGGCTGGGTGAAGATGTATTGCAAGCTCTGATGATCAGAATGAAACTTGAAATGATGACCTAAAAGGAAGTGTCTTCACCTCACAAGCGCATGCACTACTGCTACAAGCTCAAGGTCATGTGTATGGTAATTAAGCTCATGAGTCTTAAGCTTCCTAGACTAATAAGCTATAACTCGACGCTCTTGCATAAGGACTGCTCCTAATTCATCCAAAGAAGCATTTGTGTATACCATGCATTCAACCGTGGGGTTTGGCACAATAAGAATAGGTGCACTAGTGAGTGCCCTTTTCAGATCCTAAAAATCCCTCTCACACCTTTCTGTCCACTCAAATTTATTTCCCTTTCATTGAAGGGATGTAATGGGATGTGCAACTCTAGAAAATCCCTCAATGAAGCATGTCCAATACCCTACTAGACCCATGAAGCTCCTGACCTCTATCATGCTGGTTGGCATTGGCCATTCCATAATAGCTCTGATCTTTGATGGGTCAACTGAGATGCCATCGCCGAATATAACATGTCCAAGGTACTTAACCTCTGATCTAAAGAAAGCACACTTCGACAAACTATCGTACAACTGATTGTCCCTCAAACACTGCAAAACCTATCTCAAATGCTCCTCATGCTCCTTCTCATTCTGAGAATATATCAATATGTCATCGAGGAAAACAATCACAAACGGTCAAGGAAAGTATGGAATACCCCATTCATGAGACTCATGAATATAGTTGGAGCATTCGTAAGACCGAATGGGACCACAGTGAACTCATAGTGGCCATATCTAGTACAAAACACAGTCTTGTGGATATCACCCTCCACTATCCTCAACTGATGGTACCCTAACTTCAGATCTATTTTGGAAAACACTTTAGCACCCTGAAGTTGATCAAACAAATCATCGATCTTGGGCAAGGGATAGAAGTTTGTGATGGTTACTTTGTTTAGCTGCCTGTAATCTATGCATAACTAAAGGGATCCATCCTTCTTCTTCACGAAGATGACTGGTGTGCCACAAGGGGAGGCACTAGGATGAATGTGACCCTTCTCTAGGAGTTCCTCAAGCTGCATCTTGAGCTTATTAAGCTCATTTGTGGTCATCCTATAAGGTGCACTCAAAATTGGCTTGGCTCCTAGTACAAGATCTATATGGAAGTCAATCTCTCTGCTAGGTGGCATACCAGGTAGCTCGATTGGAAACACATCTGCAAACTCCTCAAGGATGGGATGATCATCTAGGGAAGGCTCCTTCTCATTTTCTTCCTCTCTATCACTGATGGTGAAAGCAAACAACTGACATCCTTTTCACATGCTCCGCTTAAGCTGCATAATAGAAATCATATGAAGCAACATGAGCCTCTGAATCCTAGTGATTACTATGGGAGAACCAAGATCATCCTCACACTCAAATTTTTTTAGGCGACAATCCATCTTGGCTCTGTGGGCATATAGCCAATCCTTGCCAAGTATGATGCCATAAGATCTTAGTGGTGTAACTCTAAGGTCTACTAAGGTGGTGGTATTACCAATCTGGAGCTAACATCCCCTAACCTCTAAATCCATTGACACTCTAGCCCCTGAAGCTAACTCCACTTCCCAACTGACACCTTGCCTAATTTCCACTAGCTCGCAATGCACCACAATCAATGGAGATATAAAGGAGTCACTAGCTACTGAGTCAAACAATATAGAAGCACTGATACCACTGATCATACATGCAGCCTCAATAACTATGGCCTGGTGCTCTACCTAGCGGTTGTCAACCATTGTGAAGACCCTATGGGACTTGCCCATATCCCCAACTGTAGGCTGTGATGCTGCCATCCTCTGACTACCTGCCAGCTGACCCTGTGAACACTCTCTTTCCATGTGCCCCATGGCTCCACATGTGAAACAAGCATCGAGTGCCTGAAACTGTGTGCCCTGAGGCCTAGAGAAAGACTGTCCACCTGTACTGCTCAAATCACTTTCCCCACCTCTGGAGGATTGTTGAGTTTGTGTTGGAGGTGTGTAAGTACCCCAGGCGCTCTCTAGTCGTGCCTGGGACCCTGTGAATGCCACTGCTTGGGCTTAGAGCCCTACTATCCTTGAGGGGGCCTCTGCCTTTGATTCTGCTATGACTGCTATGGAGGAGGGGGTTTAAAGGACCCCGATGTATTTCTATGGTTGCCTTTCTGGTGGGGTTTCTGAAATCCAAAAGACTGTGGTGTGGGGTTTCAGTTCTGAAACCGATCCCTCGTGTCCTAACGCCTGACATGAATTTCCTCTACTGTCAAGGCCTTCTCCATGGTAACCTGAAGGCTTCCTGGAGTGGCCATCATCACCGGTCCCTCTATCCCGACATTCAGTCCCCTGATAAAACGGTTGACGAGAAGCTTCTCATCCTTCAGGTAATCCACATATGGTAGGAGCTCGATGAACTTACTCTCATGATGGGTTACTGAGAGACCCTTCTATAGGAGATCATGGAACTCATCTATCCTATGCTGCCTGAAGTGGTCCAATAGGTATCTTTCCTTGAACCTCTCTGTAAATATCTCCCATATGAGGGTGTCTGCAACAAGGCCACACTTGTATTCCTCCTGTCTCCACCATGTGGAGGTCGTTCCTCTCAAAAGGTGAACCACTACTCATGCCTTCAAATTTATTTCATAGGAATACAATGCAAAGCATTGATCTAGGCTCAAAAGCCAAGCCTCAACTTCTACCCCATCGGTAGATGCCCCAAAAGATGGTGGCTGGAGGTGCAAAACTTCTTTGATTAGATCCCTTGGATCACGACGTGGTCTCTCACAATATACAGGTGCTACTACTAGAGGTGGTCCGAGTAGATGAACGGACTCAGGCTCATGCTCAGCCTGGCCCTCTAAGGGATTAGGAGGTGGACTCCTACTCCATTCCCTAACTACAGATTTATGGCTCCCTAAGTTTTAGTTTTCTGCATGATGGTCAACTACTGGAAGCCTATCCTGTACTATCCCAATCAAGTTCTGAAATGCTAATAAGATGTCTCGGTTTGGGTCGACTGATCATTCGGGAGGAGCCTTTGGGTTCCCTTCCATAACCGGTTCCTCGCTATCAACATCTTTGCATGTCATACGTGTATGCCTAGGACCCCTACCGCTCTTGCAAGCTTGTCGCCTAGTCGGAGGCATCCTTATGAGAAAATAAAATAAAATGAAATAAATAAATATTTTGTGGAGAAAAATTTAATTAATTAAATAATTAAAGCAAAATGTAATGGAGAAAGGTTCCTAGTGTTGGAAACCTTGCTCTGATACCGAAATGTGGTGCCCAAACTTTAGGGCGTAAACGGAACAACAAATTTTTTTTTTGACAACATAAACTCATAATATAATCTACATTAAAATGAAATCAATTAAGTTTTGTCTTCACTAAGGTGTAAATAGAATTGTTTACTAAAGTTGAAATAATTAACCCAATCAATATAGCGACAATAATTAGCGACAACTAATTATTCCCTAGTAGGGTCATTGCAACTTAATTAATTAATCTAATAAACCTAATTTATTTTCCATTTATTAAAGTCGAAAGATATTTAAATATCTTGATTGCATTTAAAATATTTTAGGCTAATTAAAATAGTGATAATGTTATCTTAAATTAAAATAGTTTAATTGGGTGCATGCAAATTCACCTTTTAAATATAGCCAATAAGGTTAACCAATTCAATAATGATATTTGCTAAATAAATATATTTTATATTAAAGTCAATTTTAAATCTCCTAAACCTTCAAATTTTTGACTATTAAATTCTTGGCCAAAATTGTCCTCATAGGCTAGATTTCGCGTAAATCAATTTTTAACATTCATTAATAATTTCCCCCAAATTAAATTTAACTTAACATCCTTCTTTAATTAAATATGAACAATAACTATATAATAACCCTAGGCCTTAAAATTAAATCAAATATGCAATTAATAAAACTATATTATATCTAATCCCCAAGTTTAAATTTTACCTTGATAGAAGACTATATATTAAAATAAATTAATCTTCCCTCAGTCAAGTAAGGAGTTATAATTAAATTCCACAAATGGCTATAATTAAAAGGAGGGAAATTCTTTTTCAAATTTTAAAAGGGATTCCCCTTCTACTTATTTTAATTATATTTAATATCAAACCCTAAATAGGATTGAGTTATCCCTTTACTATATTATAAAAAACAATCCTAATATTTCATTTTTCTATTATAAATGCTAACTCTAACCGGAATTTGGGCTAGGGTTGCAATTCCTATTTTCCTCTTTAATCTTATATGCTAACCCTAACCCGAATATGGGTTAGGGTTGCATATTTTACACTCCATGCTCAATGATCTTTTTTTTTTTTTGCTAGGGGTTGCCCCCGCCTTTTTTTTGTGTGTGTAGGGGACCCGATAGGGCGAGGACCGTACCATGGCGGCGGTTATGATTTTGCAAGGGGTAGTGGGTTTGGAGGTTGGCAGTGCCATGGAGAGAGAGGGAAACGCAGATGGTAGCGGGGCCACCTGCAGCGGCGCCATGGGTGCCACTGCGAGTCACAGCCCGCAGTGACACCACGACATCTCTGCAGGAAGCAGTCCGCAATGGCGACCATAGTCGCCTTTGCGAGTCACGGCCCATAGCGGCGCTGTGGTGCCTCTCGTGGGTCATGGCCCATAGAGGGCATGCACCGCCCAGGGGGGGTGCGGGAGCCTCGGCTCCGAGGATACCCTCGGGTGGGGTTCGCAATTTTTTTTCTTTAAATTTTTTTTCTTTAAATTTTTTTAATATATATATATATATACCCATCTCAAGGGACATCTAGGGTTAGATTTTTTTTGATATATATATAATTTTAAAACATGCAGGAATGAATAAAATATACACAACAAATAAATAGATATGCATTTCCTTCTTTTTTTTTTCTTTTTTTTTTTTTCCTATTACTTAACTTGCAGATAGGAGAAATAATGTATGTACAAATATAATTTATATATTCATATGTTTCAGTATGTTTGTTTAATGAATGTAATCTTTCTCTAATTTTTCAATATGCAGGAATATTATAAAATAATGACTGTCAAAAGGCAGAATAAGACATCAATACAATAGTTATCTTTTTTTTTTTTTCATTTCTTATTTATCTATATTTCTAGATTTCTCTGCTATGTTTAAATCTGTATATATATTTTTTTTCTAATCAGATAAAAGCAGATCTTCTAAACTAAAAGATTTGACTAACTCCAGTTCTTTTCATTTTAAACTACTAATAGTTAACTATAGGAAAAGATAAATTTATCTACCTTAACTCTATGTATATTTTTTTGATAAGTAAATGACAGAAATAAAATTAGAGCAGCATTAAAATAGTCTAGAAAACACTTAAAAACCTTAAGAATGCAGCCTATTATTCCTCTAATATCTTCTTAACCATATTTTTGCACTAGGGTCTAAATGATCAGGACTAAATATTATTTCTAGCTTACTAACATTCATGCTTTCTTTGAAATAAATTAACTTATCTATCTAAATTTCCTATATTATTTAGAAAAAAATGACATATTTCAAATAAATAACAACAGCATTAACATTACCGAATTTATTCAAAATACTTTCTCCTTGCTTAAAATATCAACATCTCTAGTAAAATACACTACATTACATGGTAAGCCTTTTTTAATAGTACATTTCCTTTTCAGAATAAATACAACATAAAATTCTTCTTTCATTTCTACAACTGAAATACAATATTATATTACTTTTTTTTTTCTGCAACTAAAATAGAATCAACAAGACCATATCCAAAATTTTCCTTCAATCCCTTCCCAAAGCAACCTGTAATACAAAATCTTAAGGTTGTGACCATGGAGGGCTCACCTCCCAACTAAGGCTTACTAAAAGCCACCCCCGAGCTTGGAGAACCAACACCCAGATGAGTTACACTCAAACAATACACAAACAAGCAAGCAAAAAGCTCAAAACAAACACATTCCCATCCCAAGGCTGAACTTCATCACATAATGTGATTTTTACATGCGTGGAAGTGGACCAAGTACCTTGAGGACAACTCCAAGATAGTAGATCACAAGTCATCTCATGGCAACCAAGAACATAACACAAGTCCATCTTAACCCAACATCCTTATGACCCCCAAAGCATACATGTCATAATTTCTCCCCTTATGACCCCCAAATGCATAAACAAAACTATGCAGCAAGGGTCACATAAACAAACCCTTGAGATCACTCTCTTAAAGAGAGCCTCTCACTCTAAGGTTGTCAAACAACCTTCCACCCCCAAGACCATTCTACCCTCCCAAAGGTAAGATGGCCTTAGATACTCCCAAAACACAATAAAATGCATAACAAAAATAAGAGTGATATCACATATATATGTTTTCACAAATAAAACACCAAGGAAGAAACACAACTACATTCCAACAATCTTTCAAAAATAAAGTTTCAACATACAAGTAAGAGATTGAACCAACCTTGAATCTGCCAAGGGTTTACATGGGATAGTTTGGAGAAGAGCAACCCAAATCCACACTTCTTTTCTTCCACACTTGGTCAAAAATTATATTTTAAACTTGTTTCAAAACTGCAAGATCTCATCTCCAAAGATGCAGAGTGGGTGATTAACTTCCTAAGTCTCAATCCCTTGCCTAAGAAGGCTTCTCTCACTCTTTCCAACATCTTGGTTAGAGTGAGATCTCCCATTGGTTGGTCTTCCCTAGGTCTTACACACTCCCTAACCAAGGCACCTCAAAAAGGGGAATGGAATGGGGAAAAGGTGACACATACAAAGGAGGTTATCTAACCAAGAATGGCTCTCCTAAAGATGAAATTCGGCCATCTTGGGAAATCCACTTTTTGGGGAGGTTAAACAAGTCCTAGGGGGTGGACACATGGCTAAATTTGGCCTTCACCCATAGGTACACCATGGGGCCTATTAAAAATGCTCTAAAATGGACTCTAGGAGTTGGTTTAACCCTTTGAAAGTCCACCCAAAGTTTACCTACGGGTCAACTCTGAGTTGACCCTCCTAATGACTCACTATCCTAGATTTACTTGGGACCTTCAAGGATAATTTGGAAATATATCATTGGTAAAAATAAATTTCACAAAAGGTGACATGACAATGCCAACTCAACATACAACATATGTGTCAAGTGACACTACAAAAGGAATTCCACATCACAAATACACACATGGCAATTGTCTCTCATATGGTTTAAACAAATTAATAAATAGAATTTAACACACATGCAAACATTTAAGTTTACGAATAAAATATGATACATATGGGGTGTTGTCTCTCCAAATAGACAACCCCTGGTTTTGCAAACGTACATAGGACAAGGCTTGGTTCTCCATAATGTTTCCATGGTCACATGGATAATTTTCCTACACATCTCAATTACACATTAGTACTTCCCAAATAGCCTCATATAATATTAAACACATAAATAAGAATACAAATCAATCACTCCACATATGATTGACATTATACAAATCAATTTACCATTTATCAAAGCAAATCCACATAAGCAATTTATCATAATCCTCATAAATTTAATCCATTCATAAGATATGCATCATATTTCTAGCATCATAATAAAGTCCTACAAATCAAATAAATGACATACACCATCTCAATGTTATCTTATCCTAGAATCATATAAAATTCTATATCCATAATGCATAGAAATGAAGCATCAATATATCAATGTTATACAATCGTGTGATCATATAAAGTTCTATATCCATAATGCATAAAAATAAAGCATCCATAATAGTTCCAGGATGAAAATCACTGAAATTCTAGGATGGGTCGGGGTAGGGTCTCACACCCTCCCCCTCTAGGCATGAACTTCCTCCTAGAGTTCATCAAAAAGATGAGGGTACTGTGATCTCATACGTGTTGCATCATCCCATGAAGATGTAACCTCATCATAGCAATCCCACTAGACCCTAACCTAGTCCAGCTCTCAACCACGAAGGGCCAATGTCTAATGAGCCAAAATGCGAATGGGCTCCTAAGCTAGCTGCCCGTTCGACTCCACCTGCAAGGCATCCCAATCTAAAATATGAGACTCATCATAGATATACTTCCTAAAAACTGATACATGAAACACATCGCGGATGCATGACAGGCTAGGTGGCAAAGCTAGGCGATAATAAACTGGTCCTATCCTCTCAAGGATCTCAAATGGTCTGACAAAGTAGGGTGCAAACTTAGGACCCTTTCTATAACAAATTGGACTCTTATGTGGTCACACTCTCAGGAAAACTCTCTCCCCAACCATGTAGCTCTGGTGTATCCTCTTCACATCTGCATACTTCTTCTGCCTATCCTTTGCCTCTCTAAGGTGTTGTCTAATCAAAATCACCTATTGCTCCATATCATGAACCATTTGAGGACCTATGACCACTCTATCCTCAATACAGTCCCAACTCAAAGGTGTCCTGCAAGATCTACCATACAAGGCCTGAAAAGGTGGCATCCCCACAGAAGTGTGATGCACATTATTATAGGAAAACTCTACTAAAGGAAGGTAATCCTCCCATTTGGTCCGATGACCCATGACGTACATGCAGTGCATATCCTCTAACACCTACTTAACCCTCTCTATCTGTCCATCCATTTTCGGATGATAGGCTATGCTGAAATTGAGCTTGGTGCCCATTGTTGTCTATAATGCCTTCCAAAAGGAAGAAGTGAAGAGGGAATCCCTGTCAGAAATAATCTTGTGTGGGACACCATGAAGTCTGAAAATGTCCCACAAGAACACCTGTGCCACTGCTAGTGTTGTGAAGGTAGTCCGAACTGGTGAGAAGTGGGTCACTTTGGTCAACTTGTCAACTATCACCAAGATGGCATCATGGTGATGAGATGACATGGGAAGACCAATGATCGAATCCATGGATATATTATCCCACTTCCACTCTGGTATAGCATGAGACTGGAGCAACCCACCTGGATGGTGGTGTTCCGCCTTGACTCTCTGACACTCAAGGCATCAGGCTACTAACTCAGTAATAAGTTGCTGCATACATGGTGAATGATATAACTGTCTCAAGTCTGCATGCATCTTCTTAACCCCGAGATACACTGCATAAGGAGCTCTATGAGCCTCCATGACAATGAACTCTCACAATCCCCTGGGAGAAGGTACATAGATGCGCCCTCTATGGCGTAATAGTCCATCGGACTCAAAGGAATAATCAACATACTTCCCCTCCAGGGTCTCCTATGCTTGAATCACCTGACAAACCTCTTAATACCATCCATCCTCTAGCAACTGCTACAATATACGATCTCTCAAATCTATGCTCATAGATATGGAGTATACCTCATGACGTCTCCTACTCAAGGAATCCACAACTACGTTCTCTTTCCCCTTGATGTAGTGGACATCAAAATCATACTCGCATAGAAACTTCATCCATATCCTCTGATGGGCATTAAGATTAGGCTTAGTGAAGATGTACTACAAGCTCTGATGACTTGAATGAAGCTCGAAATGATGACCCAAAAGGAAGTGTCTCCACCTCACAAGCACATGCACTACTGTTGCAAGCTCAAGGTCATGCGTAGGGTAGTTAAGCTTGTTAGTCTTACGCTTCCTAGACTAATGAGCCATAACTCAACCCTCCTGCATAAGGACTGCTCCTAATCCATCCAAAGAATCATCTGTGCATACCATGAAATCAGCCATGGGGTCTAGCACAATAAAAATAGGTGCACTAGTGAGTGCCCTTTACAGATCCTGAAAATCCCTCTCACACCTTTCTGTCCACTCAAATTTATTTCCCTTTCGTTGAAGGGATGTAATGGGATGTGCAACTCTGGAAAATCCCTCAACGAAGCATCTGTAGTACCCTGCTAGACCCATGAAGCTCCTAACCTCTGTCACATTGGTTGGTGTTGGCCAATCCATAATAGATCTGATCTTTGATGGGTCAACTGAGGTCCCATCACCGGATATAACATTCCCAAGGTACTTGACCTCTAATCTAAAGAAAGCACACTTCGACAAAATGCCCTACAATTGATTGTCCGTCAAATACTGCAAAACCTGTCTCAAATGCTCCTCATGCTCCTTCTCATTCCAAGAATATATCAATATGTCATTGAGGAACACAATCAAAAAATGGTCAAGGAATGTATGGAATTCCCCATTCATGAGACTCATGAATACATATGGAGCATTCGTAAGACCAAATGGGACCACGGTGAACTCATAGTGGCCATATCTGGTACGAAACGCGGTCTTGTGGATATCACTCTCCACTATCCTCAACTTATGGTACCCTAACTTTATATCTATTTTGGAAAACACTTTAGCACCTTAATGTTGATCAAACAAATCATCGATCCTGGGCAAGGGATAGCAGTTCTTGATGGTTACTTTGTTCAGCTGCCTGCAATGAATGCATAACTGAAGGGATCTGTCCTTCTTCTTCATGAAGATGACTAGTGTGCCCCAAGGGGAGACGCTAGGATGAATGTGAACCTTCTCTAAGAGTTCCTCAAGCTACATCTTGAGCTCATTAAGCTTGTTTGTGGTCATCCTATAAGGTTCTCTCAAAACCATCTCGGCTCCTAGTACAAGATCTATGTGGAAGTCAATCTCTCTGCTAGGTGGCATACCAGGTAGCTTAGCTGGAAACACATCTACAAAATCCTCAAGGATGGGATGATCATCTAGGGAAGGCTCCTTCTCATTTTCTTCCTCTCTATCACTGATGGTGATAGAAAACAACTGACATCCCTTTCGCATGCTCCGCTTAAGATGCATATCAGAAATCATACGAAGAGACATGAGCCTCTGAATCCTACGAAGATGCATTTCAAGCAACAAGATGCATTTCAAGCAACAATCCAACTTGGCTCTGTGGGTGTAAAGCCAATCCATGCCAAGTACGATGCCATAATATCCGAGTGGTATAACTCTAAGGTCTACTAAGGTGGTGGTATTACCAATCTAGAGCTAACATCCCCTAACCTCTCAATCCACTGACACTCTAGCCCCTGAAGCTAAGTCCACTTCCCAACTGACACCTTGCCTAATTGCCACTAGCCCGCAATGCTTCACAACCAATGGAGATATAAAGGAGTCAGTAGCTCCTGAGTCAAACAATATAGAAACACTGATACCACTGATCATACCTGCAGCCTTAGTAACTGTGGCCTAGTGCTCTTCCTAGTGGTTGTCAACCGCTGCGAAGACCCTATGGGACTTGCCCATATCCCCAACCATAGGCTTTGATGTTGCCATCCTCTGACTACCTGCCATTTGACTCTACGAACACTCTCTCACCATGTGCCCCATGGCTCCGCATGTGAAACAATCACCGCGTGCCTAAAACTGTGTGCCCTGAGGCCTAGAGAAAGACTATCCACCTGTCCTACTTGAACCACTGTACCCACCCTTGGAGGACTATTGAGTCCATGCCGGAGGTGTGTAAGTACTCTGCATTCTCTGGTTGTGCCTAGGACCCTGTGAATGCCACTGCTTGGGCTTAGAGCCCTGTTGTCCCTGAGGGGGCCTCTGCCTCTAATTCTGTTGTGACTACTATGGAGGAGGGGGTTTAAAGGACCCGATATATTTTTGTGGTTTCCTTTCCAATGGGGTTTTTGAAATCCAAAAGTCTGGGGTGTAGGGTTTCGATTCTGAAACCGATCCCTCATGTCTTGAGGCCTGACATGAAGTTCCTCTGCTATGAAGGCCTTCTCCATAGCAACCCGAAGGCTTCCTAGAGTGGCCATCCTCACCGGTCCTACTATCCCATCATTCAGTCCCCTGATAAAATGATTGATGAGAAGCTTCCCATCCTTCAGGTAATCCACATGTGGTAGGAGCTCGACGAACTTAGTCTCATACTAGGTCATTGAGAGACCCTTCTGCTGGAGATCGTGGAACTCATCTATCCTATGCTGCCTGAAGTGCTCTAATAGGTATCTCTCCCTGAATCTCTTTGAAAAGATCTCCTATGTGAGGGTGTCTGCAACTAGGCCACACTTGTATTCCTCCTATCTCCACCATGTGGAGGTCATTCCTCTCAAAAGGTGAACTACTACTTGTGCCTTCAGATTGCTTTCATAGGAATGCAATGCAAAGCACCAATCTAGGCTCAAAATCCAAGCCTCAGCTTTTACCCCGTCGGTAGATCCCCCAAAAGATGGTAGCTGGAGGCACAAAACCTCTCTACTCAGATCCCCTAGATCACGACTTGTTGTCTCAAAATATACAAGTGCTGCTACTAGAGGTGGTCCATGTAGATGAACGGACTCAAGCTTATGCTCAGCCTGGCCCTTTAAGGGATTAGGAGGTGGTCTCCTACTCCATTCCCTAACTATTGATCTATGGCTCCCTGAGTTCTGGTTTTCCAAATGGTGGTCAACTGTTGTAAGCCTATCCTGTACTATCCCAATCAGGTTTTGAAGCACTAATAAGATGTCTCGGTTTGGGTCAACCAGTCATTCGGGAGGAGCCTCTAGGTTCCCTTCTAGAACCGGTTCCTCCCTATCAACATTTTCGCATGCCATACGTGTATGCCTAGGACCCCTACCACGCTTGCGCACTTGTTGTGTAGTCGAAGGCATCCTTATGAGAAAATAAAATAAAATGAAATAAATAAATAATTTTTGGAGAATAATGTTGTGCCCAAACTTTAGGGCAAAAAGGAAACAACAAATTTTTTTTTGACTACATAAACTCATAATATAATCTACATTAAAATGAAATGAATTAAGTTTTGTCTTAACTAAGGTGTAAATAGAATTGTTTACTAAAGTTGAAATAATTAGCCCAATCAATATAGCAACAATAATTAGGGATGACTAATTATTCCCTAAGAGGTTCATTGCAACTTAATTAATTAATCTAATCAACCTAATTTATTTTCTATTTATCAAAGTCAAAAGATATTTAATTATCTCGATTGTATTTAAAATATTCCAGGCTAATTGAAATAATCATAATGTTATCTTAAATTATAATAAATTAATTGGGTGCATGCAAATTCACCTTTTAAAAATAGCCAATAAGGTTAACCAATTCAATAATGATATTTGCTAAATAAATATATTTTATATTAAAGTCAATTTTAAATCTCTTAAACCTTCAAATTTTTGACTATTAAATTCTTGGCCAAAATTGTTCTCATAGGCTAGATTTTGCGTAAATCAATTATTAACATTCATTAATAATTTCCCCCAAATAAAATTTAACTTAACGTCCTTCTTTAATTAAATATGAACAATAACTATAACCCTAGTCCTTAAAATTAAACCAAATATGCAATTAATAAAACTATATTATATCTAATCCAAAATTTTTAATTTTACCTTGAAAAAAGACTACCTATTAAAATAAATTAAGCTTCCCTTAGTGAAGTAAGGAGTTATAAATAAATTCCACATATGGCTATAATTAAATGGAGGGAAATTCTTTTTCAAATTTTAAAAGGGATTCCCCTTCTACTTATTTTAATTATATTTAATATCAAACCCTAAATAGGGCTAAGTTATCCCTTTACTATATTTTAAAAAATAATCCTAATATTTCATTTTTCTATTCTAAATTCTAACCCTAACCCGAATATGGGCTAGGGTTGCAATTCTTATTTTCCTCTTTAATCTTATATGCTAACCCTAACCTGAATATGGGTTAGGGTTGCATATTTTACACTCCATGCTCAATGATCTTTTTTTTTTTTTTGCTAGGGTTTGCCCCCCACTTTTTTTTTTGTCTGTGTGTGTTTTGTGTGTGTAGGGGACCCAATAGGGCGGTGGTTGTACTATGGCAACGGTTATGATTTTGTAGGGGGCGGCGAGTTTGGAGGTTGGCGGCACTGTGGAGAGAGAGGGCACCGTGAATGGTAGCGGGGCCACGCGCAACGGCGTTGTGGGCGCCATTGCGCATTGCTGCCCACAGTGAAGCCACGGCGTCCCTTTGGGATGCAGCCCGTAGTGGCAACCATGGTCGCCTTTGTGAGTTGCGGCCCGTAGCGACACCACAACGCCTCTGTGGACCTTAGCTCTAGGGATACCCTCGGGTATGGTTTGCAATTTTTTTTATTTAAAACCTTTTTTTGTATATTTTTTTTTTAAATATAAATATATATATACCCATCTCAAGGGACATCTAGGGTTAGATTTTTTTTTGATATATATTAAGTTTTAAAACACGCAGGAATGAATAAAATATAGACAACAAATAAATAGATATGCATTTCCTTCTCTTTTTTTTTTTCTGTTACTTAACTTGCAGATAGGAGAAATAATGTATGTACAGATATAATTTATATATTCATATGTTTCAGTATGTTTATTTAAATGAATGTAATCTTTCTTTAACTTTTCAATATGCAAGGATATTATAAAATAATGACTGTCAAAAGGCAGAATAAGACATCAATACAATAGTTATCTTTTTTTTTCTTTCATTTCTTATCTATCTGTATTTCTAGATTTCTCTGCTATGTCTAAATCTGTATATATATATATTTTTCTAATCACATAAAAGTCGATCTTCTAAGCTAATAGATTTGATTAACTGCACTTCTTTTCATTTTAAACTTCTAATAGTTAACTATAGGAAAAGATAAATTTATCTACCTTAACTCTTTGCATTTTTTTTTTTGATAAGTAAATGATAGAAATAAATAAAATTACAACAGCATTAAAATAGTCTACAAAACACACATAAACTTTAAGAATGCAACCTTTTATTCCTCTAATATCTTTTTAACCATATTTTTGCACTAGGATCTAAATGACCAAGACTAAATGTTATTTCCAACTTAGTAGCATTCATGTTTTCTTTGAAATAAATTAACTTATCTATCTAAATTTCCTATATTATTTAGAAGAAAAATGACAGATTTCAAATAAATAACAACAACATTAACATTACAAAATTTATTCAAAATACTTTCTCCTTGCTTAAAATATCAACATCTCTAGTAAAATACACTACATTACATGGTAAGCATTTTTGAATAGTACATTTCTTTTTTAGAATAAATACAACATAAAATTGTTCTCTTTCATTTCTACAACTGAAATACAATATTATATTCCCCCCTTTTTTTTTCTACAACTAAAATAGAATCAGCAAGAGCATATCCAAGCTTTTCCTTCAATCCCTTCCCAAAGCAACCTGCAATACAAAATCTTAAGGTTGTGACCATGGAGGGCTCACCTCCCAACATAAGCTTACTAGAAGCCACCCCCGAGCTTGGAGAACCAAGACCTAGATGGGTTACACTCAAACAATACACAAACAAGAAAGGGAAAAGATGAAAAAAAACACATTCCCATCCCAAGGCGGAACTTCATCAAATAATGTGATTTTTACATGGGTGGAAGTGGACCAAGTACCTTGAGGACAACTGCAAGATAATAGATCACAAGCCATCTCATGGCAACCAAGAACACAACACAAGTCCATCTGAACCCAACATCCTTATGACCCCCAAGGCATACATGCCATAATTTCCCCCCTTGTGACCCCCAAATGCATAAACAAAACCATGTAGCAAGGGTCACATAAACAAACCTTTGAGATCACTCTCTTAAAGAGAGCCTCTCACTCTAAGGCTATCAAACAACCTTCCATCCCCAAGACCATTCTACCCTCCCAAGGGTAAGATGGCCTTGGATACTCCCAAAGCACAAGAAAATGCATAACAAAAATAAGAGAAAGATCACATATATATGTTTTCACAAAGAAAACACCAAGGAAGAAACACAACTACATTCCAGCAATCTTTCAAAAACAAAGTTTCAACACACAAGTAAGAGATTGAACCAACCTTGAATCTGCCAAGGGTTTACAAGGGATAGTTTGGAGAAGAGAAACCCAAATCCACACTTCTTTTCTTCCACACTTAGCCAAAAATTTTATTCTAAACTTGTTTCAAAACTGCAAGATCTCATCTCCAAACATGGAGAGTGGGTGATTAACTTCCTAAGTCTCAATCCCTTGCCTAAGAAGGCTTCTCTCACTCTTTCCAACCTCTTGGTTAAAGTGAGAGCTCTGATTGGTTGGTCTTCCATAGGTATTACACACTCCCTAACCAAGGCACCTCAAAAAGGGGAATGGAATGGAGAAAAGGAATGACACATACCGAGGAGGTTATCTAACCAAGAATGGCTCTCCTAAAGATGAAATTCGGCCATCTTGGGAAATCCACTTTTTGGGGAGGTTAAACAAGTCGTAGGGGGTGGACACATGGCAAAATTTGGCCTTCACCCATAGGTACACCATGGGGCCCATTAAAAATGCTCCAAAACTGACTCTAGGAGTTGGTTTAACCCTTTGAAAGTCCACCCAAAGTTTACCTACGGGTCAACTTTGAGTTGACCCTCCTAATGGCTCACTATCCTAGATTTACTTGGGACCTTCAAGGATAATTTGGAAATATATCATTGGTAAAAATACATTTCACAAAAGGTGACATGACAATGCCAACTCAACATACAACATATGTGTCAAGTGACACTATAAAAGAAATTCCACATCACAAATACACACATGGCAATTGTCTCTTATAGGGTTTAAACAAATTAATAAATACATTTTAACACACATGCAAACATTAACGCTTACGAATAAAATACGATACATACGGGGTGTTGTCTCTCCAAATAGACAACCCCTGGTTTTACAAACGTACATAGGACAAGGCTTGGTTCTCAATAATGTTTCCATGGTCACATGGATAATTTTCCTCCACATCTCAATTACACATTAGTACTTCCCAAATAGCCTCATATAATATTAAACACATAAATAAGAATACAAATCAATCACTCTGCATACGATTGACATCATACAAATCAATTTACCATATATCAAAGCAAATCCACATAAACAATTTATCATAATCCTAATAAATTTAATCCATTTATAAGATATGCATCATATTTCTAGCATCATTATAAAGTCCTGCAAATCAAATAAATGACATACACCATCTTAATGTTATCCTATCCTAGAATCATATAAAAATCTATATCCATAATGCATAGAAATGAAGCATCAATATATCAGTGTTATCCAATCCTAGGATCATATAAAGTTCTATAACCATAATGCATAAAAATAAAGCATCCATAATAGTTCCAACATGAAAATAACTTAAATGCTAGGATGGGTCGGGGTAGGGCCTCACAATTAGAGAGAACCTAGGTAAAGTCGTCCCTAATATGATGAAACATGACAAAGACAAAATTGGTATCCACGTCACCCTTAATATAGTTAAGATTCCAAAAAATAGCAGTCCCACCCAAGGCACCTTCAGAACTACTACCAACCACCCCACAATGCTTAAAAAATTTCAATTTTTCCACCTTCTCCTTAACCATTTTAGTTTCTTGAATAAGGACATAAACTAGCTTATGATCCCTAAGTATGTTACAAATAATATGTTGTTTATGGGGCCCATTCAGTCCCGTTATGTTCCAGGAAATGAATTTCATTTTTTACCAAGAGTCCCCTTATGGCTATATTACACTAGCATTCTTGTTCTCTAATCCACTTAGTAGATCTCCTACTAGGAGGGGAATTCGGGGTACCAGTATCAGCTTTGAACTTCTGCCTAGTTGAAACTCAAACTTGTGAAGCTCCAACATCATGCCCTAATTTCTTGGACTTCTTCTTCTCCACCTGAGTAAACAAAACTTCACCCCCCAATGCTTCTTGAGTAGGGACATTATTTTCCTTCCCCAATTTCAAGGGACCAGTCCCACCAACATACTCCTTAGTCCTTTTGATTAATCTCCAATGAGGTATGAGAAATGGGAGACCTCTCCACCTTTAGGTAAGTGGATTTCACACACCACAGATTGAGAAGTCAAACAATTCAAGTGTGGCAAGACAATATACAGACCCTCCTCTTCCATATGCTTAAGATAGGACCTAGGTAAGGCCACCCCTCCAACAATATTTCCTTCTTCTATTTCTTCATTCTCAAGATGTTGGTTATCAGTATTAGGCTTCAGACAATCTCCAACAATACATTGCTCAAACTTATTAGTACCATCATCACTATTTTGTTTTTGCATTTCTCCATCCTCCTTCTACTAGTCTAAATTCTTCAGCTTTGGATTATCATTAGTGTTGCATTTCTCTAATTGAATTGAAACATTTGGATAAGAACCATCTGAACCCCCATGTTTAGCATTATCCTTAAAAATAGGGATGTTGTCTCCATTCTAAGCCCCAATAGTACACTTAAGACAAGTCTCAACCGCACCATCATCGCCCTGGATATTCTTAGCCTTTTTCTCTCTCCATATTTGCTTCTTAGGGCCACTCTTCGGGGTAGCATTCTTGTTGGTCTGCAGAGGGCATTTCTTAGCCCAATACCCAGATTTTTTACAATGGAAGCAGACAAATGACATAGTCTCAAATTCCACTTGTTGAACCCATTTCCCCAATTTAGAAATGATATCCACCGAAGACGGAATATTAGTGTCCTGGCCAATACAAACACAGATCCTAGCATAAACCATTTTTTCCTAGCCGCCATCATAGAGTCAACAGATAAGAGTTCTCCAAAGGACCTAGCTAGGCCCTTAAACACATCCTCATACCAAAATTTCAAAGGAAAGCTAGGCAATCTAACCCAGATAGGGGCAGTATCAAAAATACCATCAATTAGATCCAAATTGGGAGACCATCTCTTCAATTCCAAAGAGGCCTCCCCAATAACCCAAGGACCTCCACATAGAACATCAAACAGGTCTTCTTCACAAGAAAAGGACAAGGAGAAAAATCCTTTTGGCATAGCCATCATTTCAATCTGACCTTTCAAGCACCATTTCTTCTTGGTAAAAGCTCTAACCAAGTCAATGTTAGGCCTCAGGTCCACTAACTTGCTAATCAATGACAGAGCCATAACAAAGATATTATGATCTATCACCTGATCAGGAATAGCAATCACAAAACAACTAGAATTTGTCTTCAAAATATTGCTAACTAGAAGAAACGTCGACTTACTGCTATATTTAACACCAAAAAGGGAAAACTAGGGTCTAGTAGCGACCTAACCCCCATTTTCACGAGAATCCTTAGGCCTGTCTGGATCATCTGGAATCCGCCCATTTTGTGGGTCCTCATCTTCAGAAATTGTGCCCTCTTCCTGATCATCCCCTATCTTTAAACCATCTTGTCGTGTCTATTGTCCTTCCTATCCTGCACCCAC
Source organism: Cryptomeria japonica (assembly GCF_030272615.1). Classification (NCBI taxonomy): domain Eukaryota; kingdom Viridiplantae; phylum Streptophyta; class Pinopsida; order Cupressales; family Cupressaceae; genus Cryptomeria; species Cryptomeria japonica. The sequence goes on along the minus strand of NC_081414.1, from coordinate 626,303,334 downwards.
AACAATCCCCTGCAACTTGACTGTGATCAAAGGAGCATTTTGCCCACTAAAATTCCCACTGAAACTCCCCATTCAATTTTTTTTTCTATTTTTGTAGTTAAAATATCTTTATCTTTTTTTTAAGTAAAGAAACAATCCCCATATTTATATTATATATATAAAATATTACATGATGACTAGTCCCAAAATTACTCCGACACCAAGAAGGGCAACATATCCCACAAGTAATTAGTTCACTTTAAACTTTACAGTATCATATAAACTCCCCAACCTAAGAGATGACCCGTACTAGTAAAAACTATTTACATCTCAAAGTAGAAAGCATTAAATAGCTAACAACAAACAATAAAACAAAAATATGACAACATGTAGAACAAATCCCATCTAAGGTTCGCCAAAACTAGACATATGTAGTTGAAACATCGATATGAAACCTTCAACACTTGAAAGCCATAATAAGGAAAATTGCTTACGCCATGAGTTATCTTAATTTCCAATTATTCTTTTCATGAGAAAGAAGGGGAATGGCTTGCACCACTACTAACCATAAAAACAAAACCAAGGTCACTAATTTTTTCATCATACACCAGCGTCAAATTCGATTTGTTCAAATCCACAATAACTTGAGCCAATGCATAGTTCTTAATGAGGACTTTAATTTCCCTGTACAACTTATAGGTAGAAAAAAAAATCCATCATAAATGTCATCCTCATAAGAGATCATTACATTTTAATAAGCAATAGATAACTTCATTTCAATACTTGCACATAATTTATTAAAAAGGCATGGGATTACAAAAGCTTTTTGGAAAAAAAAACTCCCAACCAAAATCAGTCCAAACAAAGGTGTAAAATTTATTAAAGCAAGTTGGATATTTTCAATAGAGAAGACAATTTCTTGCACAAACTTCCGATTAATTTCCATAACCACTACTTAAGACATAGCCACATCCATACAATTTGACAAAAAACACAAATCCAACTTTGTACACAAAATTGATGATTGTGGATGTCCAATATGTATCCATCTTTAATTTACTTATTTTTAAAAAATACAATGTTTCCTCTTTATTCATTTCTGAATACAAAAGGCTATTGTCTATATCCCAATTTTTCCAAATGGCCAGTAACACTATTAACCTCCCTAATATAGTGCATAACTTCAAACTTAATAAAATAATTAAGGAGCTTCCTTACATATTGGAAGTGATATTGAAGTAGCCAATTCCCTCTATCTAACTCCCTTCTCACTAGATTATATACAACTACCAAGGAGTCACCTTCAATAATAATCTTAGACACCCCTTTCTTAATAGCCAATTTTAGTCCTATCTTCAATGCTAATACCTTTGCAATATTATTTGTTTCTTTTGGTAGAGAAATATAAGATAAAGCTATTATCTTCTCTACATTATCACTAAGGACTACCCTTGCACCTGACACACTAGGATTACGTCTCGATGCATCATCAAATTTGAGCTCAAGTGATATAAGAGTGAGGAGGAAACATTTACTTACAGTTTAACCTTTCCATTCATTTAGAAAAATTGGAGTAGGCACCCAAGGTTGGCAAGTAAGACAAAAATTCCAAATCTTAACTTGATCAAATTGTCCTAGGTAGAGAAGACTCTTTTACCAGCATTTGATCTAAAAAGATGTAATATTACTACCTTAGGTATATCCATTTCTATTTTTTGAATCAAACTTTCAAAGGATAATATCTTTTTCTTGAAAATATTATTGTTCCTTTACCTACACAGATACCAAATCAATAAAGATGGGCCAAGAATCTACAGATAAGAAAAAGTGGGTTTTGAAAATAAAAAGGGCCAGCTTTGAAACCACATGAACAATTGGAAGGTCTTGGGCCATGTCGTCCTAATTTATTCTACAACATTGTGAGGCAACTATGTAATTCAACAAGTGGTTGATATCCTCATAAGATTGTCCACATAATAGAGAACTAAAAGCCATAGTGATACCTAGATGATCAAGCCTCGTAGAACTTAATATTCGATCATGTAGGGCCAACCATGTAAATACCTCTACCTTTGGAAGAGAAGGAGAAACCCAACACAACTTTGAAGGCCAATTAAAGAACTGAGAATTTTGCAAGAGGGAAAGAGAACCTAATTTTATATAATATGAACCTAAGTCTAATTTTTTTCCATATTATTTCACTTTCCTTGTCTAAAAAACATATAGTCCTTGTCAAATCTATCCAATAAACTTCCTTTTGATAGGGATAGAAAGGGAAGGAACAAATTAATTTCCATACCATAGTTAGAGCAGAAAATGAAAAATTTAAGGAAGCTTCACCTATTCCAACTTAGGGATGTAGCCCATAGGCTTGCTAGGATTAGTCAAAATATCTTTATCACTTTGTATATCTTTGTTATTTGGCATTTTTTGTTTTCTCCTTCTTCATATTGACCTTCCTAGATCACAAGAGTTCTAGTTAAGTGAAGTAGCATTGGGCCATTTTCCACTTGAGATCTCATCATCTAAAGGGTAGAAAATCCATCCCTTTGTATTTTGGTTAACCCAACATGAATGCCTCATGTCGTATATCTTCCTCTCAGGATTTAATATATTTGATAAGACATTCTAGAAGGATGAATTAAATATATTAAATAATGGTCTAGATGATTTCCTAGAAGAATCTCCTTTCATTCATAAGTCTACTAGACATAATCAAAATCTAGACTCTTCTGCTTTGAAGGATGACAAGTCTATAAACGTTATCATTGTCTCTATCACCCTTGAAAAGCACAAGAGATTGGTTATAAATGTGACCATAGTCAGTCCTTCTTCAAAGAAGGTTAAGTTTATTTTTTGTAAATCTTTTGAAAGTAACTCTCCTAAATGTTTTACGAGATTCACAAAAATCTAAGAAATACTTCTTACAACTTTGTTGATCATATGTATAATATAGGAATAAATGAGAAAAATGTTGATCAACCTAACATATCATTATCACATTCTCAAATAGATTCTTTATGAGCCCCTAAATCCATAGTTAAGTGACCCAGTGACTACAATATTATTGTGAACCTTAGTATTACTCTAGCTAAGATCTCACTATGGTATCTATTTCAAACTATCTTGATTTATCAAGTTATGATTAAGGAATCTCTTCAATAAAAATTGTGACCTTCTTCTCCTATGCCTATAGATGTGAATGCACTAATGGGTCATATTCATATAGATATACTAAATATTACATTCTATCCACATGAACTCCCACCTCTAAAAGTGGGAAATTTGGAAGATCTATTAGTGATAATTATCTATGTTAATGGTGTTGGTATTAGGCAAACACTCATTGATACCGAATCAACATTCAAAAATTTTAGTTTGGACTTATTACCTAAAATCAAGGTGGATTATAATTCCCTTGTTGCATCTTCTTGAATCATTCATAGTTTTACTAAGACTAGTAAAAGTACTTTGAGAACTATTATTTTTCCTTTGAAGAGTGGACTGGTTACTATTCCAACCCTAGTGTATGTTATGCTAGTGCCTTTACCTTCCAATATTATTCTCATAGGCCCTACTTGCATTCCTTGGGAGTAGTTTCATCCACCCTTCATGGTTCTATTAAGGTTGTTGCTAACAATTAGGTAGTTACAATTAAGGCTAACCCTGATGCTATGTATTTGTCTCAAATGGTAGTAGTCAGTCAAAATTCAGTTATACCTTCCTTCTAAAATTATATTCCACCATTATCTTCTAATATTTTGACATTTTCTTCTATGGTCTCCTCTAAAAGTGAAACCCAAGAAAAAGTGTTCCATAAAGAAGAATCACCTAGGAAACAAGATCCTTCCAAAGAGGACCCTCCTAATATGGATCCTCCTGAAGCACACAGTCCTAAGCCTACCCCATTTCTCATTTAAAAGTAATTCAACATGTAATATACACATTGAATTAAAGTTTTAGTTTATTTGTTCCAATTGTAAACACACAAATGTCATACAATAGTCACTTTTAATCACTACTTTCAAATTGTGGCTACAACTTAACACATTCATTGATATAGTACGGGTATGCATAAAATGTGAACTATAAATTAATGGTCTAGTACCTTTACTAGTTTCAAGGTACTTCAACTCCCTTTAAGTGAATTTAAGGTATTGAACTCACAAATGGATCCATTTCTCCACTAGTCATAAAAATTATATTTATTATTTGAGGATAAAATCTCCTAGTGAGTTAGTAATTTATCTATATATAAAAGTTCTTTCCTCCTAGAATTTAAATCTTATTTAATATAGATAAGCTTTCATATAGAAGAGACTTTATGCATATTCCAAGAGTGAGTGATATTATATTGTATGTGGTTGATCAATAATATTAAAATCATTAATTTAAGAGACTATTATTCTTGAAAATATGAAGTTTAATTACATATATAATTTTTTATCATGAATAAATATTTTATTAGTATTTGTAGAATAGTAAATTGGACACCTTTATTAGTGTGTCCAATTTCACACTCTCCTAGCACCTATTTTAGTCTGTCCCTTTCCTCTATGCATTATAGGACCTTTATTGATTTAAATTGATATTTATATTAATATTATGGGTCTTGTTCCACTTTATTACATCATCACACTCTTATTTGGGCCCTTAATTCTAGGTGTACCCTTTATTTTATCTTGATTTTATCCTTAATCTTAACCTAATTTCAGCTCTCAAGGCATATTTCTCATATCTACACATATTAGTTTGACCTACTAAGTTGGATTTGACATTAGAATCGTGATATCTCGCATCCCTAGAGAAAATAATAAAAAAGTTGTTCAGACTAAGTAGTATACTACCTAGTCTTGAACTTTTTTCCTAAATTTGGGGAGATTAATAAGGCGGTCTTATCTTATTCAAATCCCACTTGGTGTCAAATTTCATTAATTCTGAGTTAAACTAATGGTGATTTTAATTATTAATTCCTTATATAAGGCATCCTTCTCAATTCATTTTGATAATTATATCGTATGCTAGCATTACCATGAATTCAAGAGTAAGTCATCTTCCTCAAGAATAGATTTGATTCAGGGAGCAACAAATTACATCAAGGCATCTTCACATTACATTTCAATTATGATTTCATGATGGAATTTATGTGATTTACCATTTTATTGCATCAACACATGAATGACTTATCCTAAGAGCATTGCATCACCTATTGACGGTGTAATCATCTACATTCAATAATTTTCACCTTACCCTCAAAAGGCGATATTTTCTAACTTAGTTCAAGTTCAATTTTTATTCCAATTAGTGTTAATTTTGAACCCAAGGTTCGACCTAAGGCAAAACCTTATCCTTAACATCTTTCTCTCTCTTTCTATGTGCAGGAACTAGGTCTCGGAGCTATACTCATAGAGCCAATAGTGACAAATAGGTCAAGTTTTGATGGAGAAAAATTCAGAGGACTAAGGTGGATCTATGCTACCTAATCCCAAAAAATTAGGCTAAACTTCTAGGAATAGGCTCAAAACATATTATTTCGCCAAGATCTGAATTGGTGGCTTCATGGGACGTCTTTAGCTTATTGTTTTTGTCAAATTGCTTCAATAATCCCTCATTTTACCCTAATTTCACAATTTACAATCCATTTGAATTTAGAAGGAGGGAACCGAATCCTAACCAATGAATCTAATCAGAATTTTATCCCTTTCCTCATTTGGATCGAGGCTAGATATATTTGGTTCACCCCTCTTTCAATGTATTGGCTAATTTGGTTAATTAGTGGTCTTATCCTACTTGGTGAAACACTAAATCCAAATTACACCTTTACAATATTATTTATGTTCACTATTGCATCCTATGTTGAAAACCAATGTTTTGATTATTGAAAAAAAATATTTGTAATGAACCTTTTCATTATATTCTATTTACTTTGCTACATATTTTTTATGTTTCCCTTAGTAATTAGGCTTATGTAGAATAGAGGGGTCAAAACGTTTATTATAGGGGCTAGCTCAATAAATATCACATGTTGATGACATTTTCAATGCTTGACAATCTTGCAGGACACATTTTTCCTAAAAATGATAGTTATGATAACAATATTAGTTTAGAAAATATATTATTTCATATAAAACATCAAGTGAGAATAGGAGTTGAACACATTCTTGCCCACATCATGGGCATACAAAGAATCTATTGTAATCAAATACTACATTAACAATACATTAGCATATGAAGAAATATATGTATGATTGCTTGAATTCTTTGATCTTGTCCAAAATATATTGAATTACATATTTAGATGGTTTGAAATATGGGAGCAATTATTTCTAATAAGTGTAAAATAGAAAGCACAATAACTACATTTTACATGAGAATAGAAAAGCACTTTGAGAAAAGTTGAATTAATTTTTTTCATAATTAGTAAGATGAAATTTGCAAATAAATATTAAAATAACAAATTGGATTCAAATATTCATTCATCTAATCAATTTCATAATTACATAAATAATCTTAACTAAAGTACTCAAAATTGTAATTTCTAATATGTTCATTTAACAAAAAAAAACATTCAATAAAATCATATTATAAATTAAATCAAGCTAATTATTCAAATTCTTAAATGTTTGATTCAACATACTTGTTGTCCCAATTTTATTTTAAAAATAATTGATGTCAATATTAATTCATTTATTCTTAAAAATTGGTAAATGAAAAATTTGTAAGTTAACAAATTGAACACAATATATAAAAATGAGGGTATACGTTCTTTGATTACATCTAGAACTCTAAAAATATAATTTAAGAAAGAATACTAAAATGATGCTCCCATAATTCATAGATAATAGAAAATTCAAAAACAAATATCTAGATGTTGTAAATGGATTTGAATTTTAATGTAACTGTGCCAAATCGAATGGGCTTTCATATGTCAGAATGAACTTAACAACCTTGAATTGGATGTGTCAAAATTGATAAAACTTTGAATTCATTGATTCAAATGATAGTATTCTTACAATAAAAATAGCGGTTTTCCCAGCGTTGAAAACAATTGAGATTTTTATAGCAATTTTATATATTCTTTCAGCAAGAAGTTTGCTAGCATTTCATATGTCTTCTGTGTAAGATGAACTGCATCCCAGAAAACAAATTTCGAGGCATCTGCACAAGTAATTGGAGTCAAAACATTCCAGGCGAGCGCGATTTCTCTTGATCCAGTCCCAGAAAAGCCCCTACTTGACAACTCGAACCCTGCACTACACAATCCCCGAGGCGTCATTATATCATACAAAATAAAATTCAACGATCTATCCACCAGATTCATTTTTTTCTCTCCATACCATATTTTGCAGGATATTTGATAATGTCAAAAAGGATATCATAGATGTCGAGGTATACCAACTTTATTCGAAGAAAGCGACCTTGCAATGACTCCCATGTTTTTCTTCAATTTTGTGTTATATGAGATCGCAAGTTGGTTGAATTCTTCAATACACGGTGATCCCATTGAATGCTTTTGATTCTCTATGTCTTCCGTCCCAGCGGAGGGAGCCTGGTAACATCAATTTTGTGGGCATGCACTTCGTACAAATTCTGTTAAAAGAGATGAACCCCCAAACAGTCGCAGTGGATTGGTGGTAGCATTTATGCTGAAGTCAATTGGATGGGAGTCCAGACAGTAATCACAACTGAATAGCACTTATATGATATTTTCCGTGCTCTCTAATACATTTGAAGTTTACCAAATCGGGCTGCATAGCCTTTTGAGTGGTATAAGACATTAACGTCGGCAATCCTTGTATGCTCTAAAAGGGTACTTTTACCATAGCTGTCTTGAATTGTAATTTATTAAATTGATTTTTTTTTTTTTTTTTTGATAATTAGACAAGTCAAATTATGATATTGCGATTAGGAAATTCTGTGGTTAAGCATGCTTGAGTTGGAGTAGTACTTGGATGGATGACCTCTAGAGAAGGCCCATTGCTTCACCTCTGTGAGCATCACCTAGATGCAATGAGTACTAAGCAGATAATTAATTCTCATGAGACATGGGGTTCTTGTGAACCACTCATGAAACATGGGTCAATGAATTTGACTCAAAAACTACACAGGTTTATCCTGATAGCAATATCATGATTACTTTTATATTAGAAATAGTAATATTTAGATAATTTTAAGCTTCGTTTGAAGATATTTGTTAATCTTCTGACTTTTTAATTAAAGATTTAATTAAATTTAATATGTCAAACATTATAGATCATATCTATATATTTGTGATACTTTTACTTTTTTGTAAAGTCAATAATTAAAATTTACTTGAATTAAATATATCAAATATTATTACCTTTAGTCTTTTCTCAAGCTCATTAAACACTTGAGGTATCAATATAATATAAAATATACATATAAAAAATGAGTTAACTGAAATAGTATTCTAATTCTATAATAATATATGAATTTTAGCAGTAGTAACCTTATGAATAAAATGAATTATTAGAAACCACCATCATGGATACCATTAAGTATATGGAAGGAGTAGATAAAATCCAAGCAAGAAGATTGAATGCTTCTTTACTAGATTCAAACTTCTTAGTGTGTAGGTTTGAAAGGTTCATTCTAATGGAAAAGACTAGACTACATAATATAAGAGTATAAACACAATATATGTAGATATTTCATTACTGCATTGAAAAATATGTATAAGTCAATTTTGATAAGTCATAGAAAGGAAATATATATGCTCCAAGTTTCATATAAGATAATCTATGCAATACATTTAAATAGTGATTTCTTTTTTTATCTAAAGTATTATATGTCAAACCTAAATTATACTCAAAATTCATCAAAGATGCACTATCTCTATTTGTATCGAGAAATATAATATGTATTAATCTAGAAATGCATTACAATAGATAATTTTCATATCCTATAATCATCATCTTATTCTTGTTAATGGAATATAGACATCATGTATTTGATTTAGTTAATCTTTATTATCAATAAGATTAAAGTAAATCAAGTTTAAAATTCCTAAAATGAGAACTTGTCATAATGAAACAATCTTAATAATGAAGAAAATAATCTTTAAGTATTGAAAAATGATATGGTTTATGATCAATATCAATAAAGGAGTTATCAATTTCAAATTTTAATCATATATCATTAAAATGCTATCGTCAATGTTAATATTTGGAATACTATATCTTTGGGTTTATATCTATGATTAAAAAAATTATCATATTAATTTCAAATTAAATTTTATACCCACCTATATGATTTATGTGGAAAATGACATCAATAATTCCATCAAGCAGTAGTAAATTATTTAAAAATAAAAATTTCTCATATATTTAGTTTGTCCATTTTTTAAATAACAATGTAATGTGGAAATAGCCTTGCACCAAAAAACTAAATATCAAGACCATAATAGAACCTTAGAGCATGACATTTTTTGTCATTTTCAACATAAACCAATAGTAAGTCCAATAATAGATACTAATTTTTGAATATTATTATAAAACCATTATTGAGGGAACAAAACTATTTGGATATGACTATAACACCATTATTTCTAGGGCAGAAACATTGCTTCAAATATGACTTTAACAACAACAATGTTTGCAATATGACTATAACACTGTTATATAGCGTCAATATTGTTTGGAGCATAATATTAATTTATGTTGGATCGTTTTAACTTTGTGAGATTGACTAGATAATATTTTGTGCTTTAAGACTAAACCTCTAGTTTAGTTGGACAAATATATAAATCCTTAAATGGTAAAATCAATGAGTTCTTTTAACTTAAGTTTAGTGTTGCTTTTATTTCTTTTAAATTTCTAACATCAAATAGATATTTTTAAAATGAAATTATTATAAGATATGTGTAATATTCGGTATCCTTGTTTCTTAGATCATTCTTTGTAATTTTAATATATATATATATATATATATATATAATATTATTGAAAAAGATAAAAGTACACATTCTATATTTTCATATCTTCAATTTATGTCATTGTGTATAATTTTTATAAACACATTGTTTTAATTCTTAATTGGATTCATATAATACCCTAATTGGCACTTACCTTTCAACACTCTAAATAAACATTAATATAGTATCCTCTAGTTATAACAAATGAACTTTCCTAACATTTTTCTAACTAAAATAAAGAATGCTCCATGACACAAATTGCTTCATTTATTTGAAACTTAAAATCTATCTTCTTAAATGACCCATCTAAAATTTAATAGTTATCTTATCAATTTGGATGTTAAAAATAATAATATCATCACCACTAGAATTTCTTTTTTAATAATATATCTTTTCTAACAGAAAATAAAAAGTACACAAATATAGAGCACCACTCTTAATTAAATGAAAAAGTAAATATTGATTGATGTCACTTGACCCATATATTCACAACCTCCAAGGGACATGTGTTAATTGTAGAATTCAATGGTCTTCTCTCCATCAGACAATAAGGTCAATAAACTTTTCAACAGTAAGTACTTATGATGTATTTAGGTCACATTGATAAAAAAATTAGGTCACACAACCCAAACCCATTAATATTAGATTGATTACTATTTCATCTATATCAAGGGTTGATAATATCTAATCCACATCTAACTCTTAAATTCTATTTTTTCACTTTTTTCTCATTATCTCTCTCAACCATTTATTCCTAAATTACCAATTTTTTAATACTAAATTTCGCTTGAACCACATTTCTGTTACAATTTACAATCAATTATGTTAATTTATTAATTCTTAAATAAGTATAAATAATTTAGTATAGAAGGAATGTACCTTTATATTTTTCTCATTTTACATTATTTTAGAAATGGAATTTTCATTGAAATTTTTAAAAATTCTATTTTAACACACACACACACATATATATAATAAAGATAGAGCTCTCAAATAAACAATATGAACATTAATTCATTAACATTGATGGAGGTATTGAGAAAATCAAAGCAAGACATTGTGAAATGGTTTCCACCATAAAAAAGTTTAGTTTCAAATAAACTTTAATGAAGCTACACATGATAACCCTAACACTTTAGGAGCTAGATGCATTATAAAAGAATGAATTGGTTTAACCATAGTAGAGATTTGTAGTCCACTATAGAAAGGGTAAAATAAACAAGATAAATTCTAAGCATTCATTGAAGGTCTAAGAATTTAGGAATTCAGATGGGAATCTAGATGCTTGAAATTGAGGGAGATTTGATGTTGCTAATAATTCATTTGAATAGACTACAATGGTGGAGATTAGAAGTTATGTACAAGGTGGCCAAAGAAATTTTTTCTCAATTTGAGGAGACAACATTAAATTATGTATACAAAGAGGCCACCAAATAGCCCAGTTCCCTAGAAAATTATGTCATCGATGGTGACAGTACTTACTTTGTTGATGAGATTGAAGGACATTAATGAATATACCAATATAATTTAGTTGGTGTTTGTTTTTTAGGATAATGAAGATAATCAAAGGACAAGTGGTTGAATTTGGGTGCTATCATTTCATGTGAATGAAAATTTGATTAGATAGTTACCTACATAATAATCATGAATAGTACTAGAAAGGAATGACATCATATTGCAAGGGATCTAGAATAATCTACATGAAATAATAGAGAATATGGTAGTGGCCTTCTATTTAGTTTATCAACCTTTCTATTAGAGTTGGCTCAGCAACTAAGAAGATTTACAACTCTCCTAAGATGGTATTCCCGTTTCCCATGTAAATAATTAATTTTTTATGTTGGATATCTCTATAATTATCCTTTGTGGTGTGACTGAGGAATTTGTGGTCAGGAAGTACTACCACATTGACTTGGAACAATTGATTATAGACTTGTTAAATTGTGGGAGGATTCCTTTCTAAACCAAATTAGCAAATAGGTACAGTATTAGCATTATATGATAGTAGAGATGTGAATATGGATAGACCTATCTAACTTTCTTGCAAGCACAGGCAAATGGATCCATAGAAGCACCATTTCACTAAACCATGGATGCATCTAACTTGTATAAGGTGCCAATCTAGATACCCTTCGAAAAAACCATAGAACCTCTAGTCATCTTGTATCAAACTTGCAAGGAAAAACAACACCCAATCTACTTACAAAGAGTAGATTTTGTTCCAAACGTGGGATGTGCATTATACTATCAATCCTATTTACTCTCCCATCAGGGATTGACTTCTCCACAACTAATGACCTTCAGATGAGTGTTGTCAATGAGATACGCCTCCCCACCATCATATTATTCATACTTTGAAAACTAACTCCTTTGTAAGATCATGTGAAAAGACGCTCCAAAATATGTCATCCACATATCTTGGGATTCATGCATTTCCAAGGCTAGAAAAAATGATTCACCGTCATCCTAAGAGGATTTCTCTTCATCTAAATTAGTGGGTCATTTCTTCTTCTTTTTCTCCTCCTTACATTCTTTTCACATGTGAGTGGTTTTTCCATACAACATTTTTACTTCAACTTTCCAAGAGATTTGGATTTGCAACAAGATTTGGATCTACCCCTTTCGGGTAAAAGTACAAACCTGTCTCACACCTTTACAAAGGAAAAGGCTAACACAACAATAACTGTTCAATTTCGTCACCATAAAAGTGTCATTTGTATTTTGAATTTGAAGATGATGTAAACTGATGAAATGTGTAAAATTTGTTGAAGTTTAAGTCTACTATTTTTTTAAAGTTTTTTGTCAATAATTTATATGTTTTTTAAGCTTTAAAGTCCATTTTTTTATTGTTGAAAAACGGTGAAAAATAGGGGGTTTGGTTCCCACCTCAAAAGTAAATGTAAATCAACTTTTTTTTTTCTCATTTTGATATTAGTTATAGATCACATATTTATATAGTGCATGAAAAAAAAATTAAAAAAATTGATGTATATTTTCTTTGTAATAGCATTTGGAAGTCGAATACACCAGAATTTGACTATTTTTGTCTCCCACCACAATTTGTCTACTCAATTTATGATAATCCAAAAACTAAAATTACCCTTTTGGAGAAGACTCTCTCTTCCAGTGAACCATATTTTTTTCAATTTTGTTTCAATTGATTTGATATATTTTTTTGTTTTTCAAAGCAAACTCATATCGAATAAAACAATACCTAGCTGTAGTATTTTTTAATTTTTTATATATTAAATGTAATCAAAACATTAAAAAAGTTATATGAGTAGAATCGTGACTTCGATCTCTAAAAGGGGTTATTTTTAATAATTTTAATTTACCTATTGAATTTTGTTGCAGAAGTGACAAGTTTGAGAAAATCATCATTTTTGTTGATGTGGTTGCCACTTGGCATTCCACATAAGTCGTTCCGGCTGAAAACGTTCCCGCCGGAAGGGTTCTGGTTGGAACAATTTAAAAATAGTTCTGGCTGGAACCCTTCCGGTCGGAACTGTGAGGGCCGATGCGACCTGTCATACAGGTGACCGGTCGCTTGAACCACATATAAAAAAGAATTATATTTTCCATTAAAAAAACCAAATCAATCAAGTACGAAAATAATAAGAGTTATTTTTGCAAGCAATCCTTTTTTTTTCCAAATAAAGTGGCATTTTGGAGCAAGTAGGAAGATTATAAAGGGGCGAGTATTTCTAATTTTGTAAAGGGGCGAAGATTTTGAATTTTTTTTCGGAAGGCATCTACCCTTTCCAAGTATGTTATTTGAAATTATTTTTTCAATCATGCTTAATTTACAATATTAGATGTTTTTTTGGAAATTAAATTTTTTTTAGATTAACCATATTCTTTAGTCACTGCGATACGGCGATAACCATTTCCTGGCCATATATCCAACACTATTTAATACTGAATTATATTATATTTTATTTCCTAATACTTGACTCAAATTCTCTATATATTAGCTAAGTGATTTCAAGCAATTAATGTTATTAAATCACATTCATATGTACATTGCATATAGTCAAATGTATCTAATTGAAGTATACTTAATTTCTTACGTTTTATCAATGCTCCTAAATTTCTTGAGCCTTATTTTTTCATTTTCTAGATTATAAAAATTGGACTTCAAGTCAAATGATCTAAATGGATGAAATTACACATGTTAAGTTTAAGAATGCAAAATTATTTATACATTTCACTAACTACATTTTTTTGTTAAGAACTAACGAAAAGTTATTAGATATATAACCTTTTTAGTTCAAAGCACTAAATTTTGAAGATGTGCATATTTGCATGTGTTGTTTTTAGGTTCAAAGCACAAAATTTTGAAGATCTAAATATTTTTTACAATGGGGAATAAGAGGACTAGATCAAGGTTGTATGATCATAAAAGGGATGATAAGATGAAAGGTCATACAAAACATGGTCAACAACAATCTGTTGTTGTTCAAGATCAACCTGATGATGTTCAAGAAACATCTACTCAGGTATGAGATGATTTTTTTTTTTTCTAGTATGGAAAATATGATGGAAATGGATGAAGATAGTATTTTCAATGAAATTCCATCTAAAGATATGATACCTGAAAGCACATTAACATTGCATTGTAAGAATTTGTGGGATGATTATTTTAAAAATAAGTCTATTGTTGGAAGAGCACAATTATCTAAGTTATTTAGGAAAAGGGAAATGAAACCTGTTTTGGACTTGTTGGGTGTTGGTAATAAGAAAAGTTCGAGTGATACATTAGTAAAAGAAACTATAATTGAAAATTTACAATAAGCATTGAATTGTATTGAGAACACAAGTCAAGGGGTTGATTTAAGTGTTGCATGTAGAGCATTGATGACTATAATTACTAGTAAGGAATTGAATCGTAAAAAACAAATTAATGCAATTTCTCAATTAATGAATGTATCTAGAAGAACTTTTCAAAGATACATTAGGAAGAGAAATATGTTGGATGAAAACATCGAAAAGAATTGGGTAAATATCTGTAGGGTTCCTAGAAAAGATAGAATTTCTGAAGATGTAAAAAGATAAGTCACTGATTATTGGACCAACCAATCTCATGTTTCTTCCAATAGAAGGGATACTATACATATGATAGATGAAGATGGTAAAAAGATTACACATCCAAAACATTATTTAGATACAACACAAAGTGAATTGTTTGAAGCATTCAAGCAAGAATTTTCAGATGTAAAGATTTGCCAAAGGATGTCTGAGAGATTTTGTCCTTCATTTGTACACATAAATAAGGTATGTGAAACTTCTTGTTGTCGAAATCATGTTGAATTTCATCTACACTTGCAATCATATAAGAAGTTCATGGCAATAATTAATCCAAATCTAGTCATTCCTACAAGTACAACACAATTTGTGAAGTCTATTTTATGTGATAAATTAGAAGATTCTGATGAGTTCAAAATATAATGTATAAAAGGTGAATGCAATGATTGTGGATTTTTGAGTAAGTTTGTGTTGCAAACGGAGAATTTTGATATTCATGCACTAGTTATATGGAAGAGATTTGAATATGAGACATACCAAAGCACATCAGGAGCTGAATCCAAAAAAATTATGTTGAAAGAGAGTGAATTCCCTACATTCAGTTTATAGATAGATTTCATAATATGATATATCCACATATCCAACATTGTCATGGTGCAAGATGGTAGGCTAAACAGTTTCATGATTCAAAGAACTATTTTCCACCAAGTTGTATTCTTTCAATTGTAGATTTCTCCGAGAACTATACATTTAGTCCTCACACAAAAATTCAAAGTCAATATTATCATTCTGATCAAGTTGCAATATTTGTACAATTTTGCTATAGACATGCACAATTTCATGTGGATGGTATAGAGAGTACTAAAAATGAACGCATTATCATCAAGGAGGTCCATTTTTATATCATTGATGATACGTATCATGATAGGAGCTATGTAGCACATTGTTTTGGAATGTTTTTTGAAGATATTAAAGATCGTGGGATAGAATGTACATAACATTGGATTTGGTCAGATGGATGTGTCGATAAGTACATTAGATTTGAAATTGATTATTTAAGTGTTTATATATATATATACATATATATGATTTGATTGTATATAACAGGTCAAAAGTTTAAATATATATATTTAATATATATTTTATTCATGTTAGGGCAATTTAAGTCTACAAAAGATTTTAATTGGTTATCCCTACAACATGCTCGACGTAGCATAAAGTTTTTGTGGAACTTCTTTGAGAGTGGACATGGAAAAGGAGAGCATGATGGAGCAGGATCATGTGTGAAGCATGCACTTCGCCAACATGAACTTGCAAGTAAATTATATTCATAGATTAATTTAAATATATATATAGATATACATACATGTGGTTTATCCAATTTTCTAAAGAAAATTCTTTTGTACAGGTAACACCATACATAATTCGAATGATATTATTGAATGGTGCAAAAATAATTTTGCTGGTCGTGAAACAACTTACAACAAGCATTATTTTTGGGAAGTTAAATTCTTCATTAATTTAAAAATGTCTAATGAACTAATATTGCTTGTAATATATATACATGTGCAGTCTATTTTCACAAGTGATATTTTTGAAGTGATTGTTGATTTTGACAATACTGAAAGTGTAGATTATTATCTACTAAGATGCACACAACCAAAATGCAAGTTATTGGAATCAGTCAGTGATGATGATGGGCAACAATATCCCACTGGTTCAGTTGTTGTTGATGGCACCTATTATCAACAAATAAAGATAGATACAAATGGTGTAACATTCATTGATTATATGCTTGGCCAAAAAGTTCTACACTATAGTCACTTAGTAATAGCGACAAGATTGCAGTTCGACACATTGCCAGAAAGAGGACGTGGCAACCAAAAGTGGAGGTTGCCAATTGAAGATCATGAATTTTTTTTAGAAATTCTAAAAGATAGGGAGGATCCAGATTATATGTACCATGAGCTTTAAGTTCACTTGTCATGTTTGAACAAGTAAAATATATTAGATAGGTCTTATTTTGATAAGCTCATATATATATTTAGATATTTCTAGACATGTGTAGCAATTTGGATAACTTGTGGAAATTTAGTTTTGTTGATGCATTTAGTTTATATTTTATACGTTGATTTTACATGTTTTATTCATCTATGTATTCATTTAATTTTCAATTACATATTTATAGTTTCATTTAATTATGTTGTATATATAGTTACGCATGTATATATAGTTTCATTAAAATGAACAACTAATTATGTTGTCTTAAGGTGTTTTAAGTGGTCTGAAGGGCATTTAAGGGGATATTTGCATCATTGATTCTTTTATATTTTTACACATGCATGGATTCATTTTATTAATCTATGTACATTCATTTCATTTATATTTACACATATATTGTTTCATTTAATTATGTTCATTTAATTATGTTGTTTGGATTCATCTATTGTTGTCTGGATTCATCTAATTATATTGTCCTAAGGTGTTTTAAGTGGTCTTAAGGGGATTTAATGGGATTGATTCTTTTATATTTTTACACATGCATGGATTCATTTTATTAATCTATGCAAATTCATTTCATTTATATTTACACATATATTGTTTCATTTAATTATGTTGTTTGGATTCATCTAGTTATGTTGTCCTAAGGTGTTTTAAGTGGTCTTAAGGGGATATTTAAGGGGATTGATTCTTTTATATTTTTACACATGCATGGATTTGTTTTATTCATAAAGTACATTCATTTCATTTATATTTACACATATATTGTTTCATTTAATTATGTTGTTTGGATTCATCTAGTTATGTTGTCCTAAGGTGTTTTAAGTGGTCTTAAGGGGATATTAATTTTTTGAAGTTCGTTCAATAAACATGTACATAAACAATTAACCAAAATGAACAACTAAATTAAATTTTAATGACTAAATTTTTTTAACAATGAACAAAGTTAAAATAGACATAAACACTTAACTTTCACATACACATGTACAATTAACTAGAACACTTAACTAAATTCAAATGACTTAGAGATTCTATCATTTAAATACTTAACTTTAAAAAACAGTAATCTATCTATATAAATGTGTAAATTAGTATGAAATGTAGATCTATCTAACACATACACATATATGTCTATTAAGTGTACATTTATCTAACACACACACACACACACACACACACACACATGAAATATGGAAAATAAATATCTAGTACACATACGCATATGAAATGTGTACAATACACAAGTATGAAATGTCTAGTACACTTGTACAAATATATATGAAATGTATATAAAATGTGTGCACATGAATATATATATATATATATATATATATATATATAAAGAATGGGTCACTCGGGGCCCTGTCCTGAAGCATGTCACGATCCATGCACCTACAATAGAGTATGCACACATAAAATCATACATTAAACATTTAATTTGAATGTACTAAAGTAAAAAAAATTTAGTAACATAGATTATGATGATTTGTACATAGACAAACATACCTGTGAAGAGTCCCTAACATCACCACCATGTGCATGCAAGATTCTAGGACATCTATGTGATGAGGAGATCAACCTGCGTGATAGTGGTGCATCCTGCAATGATGAATTTTTGTTAGATATACATGTGTACACATATATTCATAACTTGCAAAGTAATCCTTTAAAAATAGAACTTAAATATTTAAGATTTAATTAATTTAAAGTTATAATGTATGTACTTGTGTCCCATGATGAACAGGGTCGGTGGCAATGTGCAAATCCTCAAACATTGCCCCCTGTGCCTACAATATAAATTGCACATGAACTTGAACATGTACACTATTTAAACAAATTCATATTATTTAAATATAATCTAATTGAACATGTACATGTACACAAGGTTGTAGATAAACATACCTCGGGGTCTCTAACACCTCCATCATGTGCATGCTGGACTCTAGAATGTTTGTAGGATGAATGGTTCATCCTACGCAAAGCTCGCTCATCCTAGACAATGCACACATTTTGTTGGATATATATATATATAATTTATATCCCTCAAGAAATTATTTAATCAAAACCTAGATATCCATTTAAATAGAACTTAAAAATAAAAAAATAATAATTCAAACTTTATATATACCTGTGTCTCCTAATGAACAACTAGGTTAGTGGCAGCATCCAAATCTTCATACATCAACCTTAACATGATACCCTATATAGTTCAAAAAATACAATCCAATATATATATAATTAATTTAATCTGTCCAGTTCATGTGTGCAATCAAGTAGCTATATAAAATATCTAAATTAAAAGTAGTAAATTATATATTATATAATTCATACCTCTCCTGCAGCATGTAAGGCTCGTCCGATCCTGTTGATGTCAGAATCATCCAAGGAGCCCACTGCAACATGATCCTCCTCACTGTCTATCTCCATAAGCATGGTAGTGAACATCCCCAAAAATCCAGTATCAGGTATTGTGGCTCGATCAACTGATGTATAAACAGGAGGAGGAGGAGGTGAATCCTGACCAACTATTGTATGCTGGGGTGGGGTAGTAGGATGTGCAGTAGCAGTAGGTTGAGAATATGTATGCTCACAACCACGGCTAGATGCACCCAGTCTACCAAGTGCATGCCTAACAAATGATGGGGCATCTTTTAGTGGGATCCCATGATCCATAGCAATGACTTGATATGCATCCAAGAGATCACTGGATAAGCATGCGCTCATCTGCCGAAAAGGATCTATGTCATGCAAGCGTGCAACATCCATCGGTGATGGTATGTCTACTCGAACATATGGATCATCACTCGTTGATGCATCATGAATTCTATTATAAGAGCACAACAAATATCTACCCACCCGATCTGATGTCATCTCATCCACCTATGTGGCTATAGTAGCAATACTAGAAAATTTGGACTGTCTAGTGTCATCTGGCACACTATCTACAGCATGTACTAGGTCCACACTCTTGGGAAGAACCACAAGGTTTGGATGAATCAATGCTCATTTATTAATAGGAGGGGGTGCACCTGGTCATCTAAACTTATTTGAAAATTTTCCCTTCCCTTGCCCAGCATGTTTCGAAAAATTGGTGTAATCAACATCATCCAACAAATGAAACTCTGCAAACAATTGTTTGTAGAAATAAAGGGGCAGCTCATCTTTTTGAGGCCACGTATGATAAGTGGCTAACCATCTATGATAGATAAATGGTGCTACTAGTACATCCATGCACCTGGTAGGCATATAGCCTTTCACCCTATCAAAGGCCCGATAATGAGGAAACATGGTTTTCACATCAGTTGTGGAAACCTTATCATTCACCGTGTCCTATTTCGCAGTACCACATACACTACGTAAAAGGGATCTATAGAATTCCTCTGTGTTGACCTCTTCATATGGATTATAATTGTCGACGAGGTCAATCATATGAACTAGCTCATGTCTAATAGTCTCACCCCTTTGTTTATTTGTGTGATCACACATGTTTCCCAAAGTGATATTTAAATGATCTAAGGCACATTGGAGTGCCTCACCAGTCTTATTGTAGAGTTGTTGTCTCCCCTGTGGAGTTGTTGTAGACCTATGTGACATCTTCTCACTCCCACGAGGATGAACACTAGGCTCAGAAGTACTCGTGTTATGTGATCCAGGCTCATCAGACATGATGTTCAATGGATAATGTATATATATATATATATATATATATATATATATATATATATATATATATATATATATATATATATATATATATATATATGCACATGTGCATGTATGTAGTACACATTAAACAATAATTAAAAATGTATACATTCATTTAAATCATTTTAAACATATTTAAAAACATATAAATTAAAGAAATTAGATATATACATTTTAAAGAAATTTAAATGTCATAAATGCATACTTGAGTTAAAATTTTCTAGATATAAAGACAAATTTAAGATAAATTTCTAGAGATATATGCACAAAAGATATTTAAACAACTATAAATTTAATTTTAAATTTCAATATATGTCTAATTTACAATTACATATATTTGCATATACAATAATTAATTTGAAAATTAGTCAAATTAAGACCCCAAGTTAAGTAAAATTAATTTACAATTAAGTAAAATTAATTTACAATTAATTCACAATTTTGCATATGTACAAATTAATTAATAGGTCCTAATTTGGTCTTATGTGGTACTAATAGGTCGTACTTGGGGTGCAAGTAAATTTTGTCAAAGAAACCAAGCAGGTCTCCATTATCTTGAATGATGTGGAAACAAGCTCATTAGCTGCCCAAAAGAGAGTAATTGGAGAAAAGAAGAGGAAATTGTTAAAGGGTGACCTAAATACATGTATAGAGAGTATGCAATACAAATAAACAATGTCTGGAGTGTGTGATGTGGTCTCTAATATATGTTCAGAGGGACTAACTGGTTTTGGAGTTGGACGACGAAACCTATGGGGCCATACTTGGAGGAAATCAATGTGTTCATGCAAGGGCCACCTTTTTTCTATTATGAGAATGATGCTTTTGCACCGAAGGATATTTGGAAGACAATGTCCAAAAATTTCTATGGTGTGGAACCAGAGTTGGTGGACTCATCGAAGTACTAAATTCAACTTCCAGAAGACCAGAGAATTATGCTTTCAAAATCGCCCTTCTATTGGGAGATTGTGTACATAGCCTCTTGGTCTTCTAAGACGCTGAAAAGTGTACTTCGAGTCCACCAACTCTAGTTCCACACAATAGAATTTTTTGGGAATTGTCTTCCAAATATCCTTCAGTTCAAAATCATCATTCTCATAATAGAAAGAAGGTGGCCCTTGCATGAACACAATGATTTCCTCCAAGCATGGCCCAATAGGTTTCCCCGTCCAACTCCATAACTAGTTAGTCCCTTCGGACATAAAGTAGAGACCACATAACACACTCTAGACATTGTTTGTTTGTATTGCATACTGTCTATGTACTTATCACCCTTTAACAATCTCCTCTGCTTTCCTCCAATTGCTCTCTTCTAGGCAGCTGATGAGCTTGTTTCCATGTGTCACCTTGCAACACCATTTTGTCCTATGTGGTCCTAATAGGTCCTAAGGGGTGCACATGTGTCGCAAGGGGCCTTAAGTGGTCCTAAGGGCTCATGCATGTGTTATAACACATGTGTGACCCCTTAGGACCACATATGACCCCTTGCGACAACATTTGGTCTTTTGTGGTCCTAATAGGTCCTAAGGGGTGCACATGTCTTGCAAGGCGCCTTTAGTGGTCCTAAGGGGTCATGCATGTGTTCTAACACATGCGTGACCCCTTAGGACCACATATGACCCCTTGCAACACCATTTGGTCCTATGTGGTCCTAATAGGTCCTAAGGGGTGTGCATGTGTCGCAAGGGGCCTTAAGTGGTCCTAAGGGGTTACGCATGTGTTAGAACACATGCATGACCCCTTAGGACCACATATGACCCCTTGCGACACCATTTGGTCCTATGTGGTCCTAATAGGTCCTAAGGGGTGCACATGTGTCACAAGGGACCTTAAGTGGTCCTAAAGGGTGACAAATGTGTTCTAACACATGCATCACCACTTAGGACCACATATGACCCCTTGTGACACCATTTGGTCCTATGTGGTCCTATGTGGTCCTAAGAGGTGCACATATCTTGCAAGGGGCCTTAAGGGGTCCTAAAGGGTCATGCATGTGATAGAACACATGCATGACCCCTTAGGACCATATATGACCCCTTGCAACAACATTTGGTCCTATGTGGTCCTAATAGGTCCTATGGGGTGCACATGTGTCACAAGAGGCCTTAAGTGGTCCTAAGGGGTCATGCATGTGCCAGAACACATGTGTGACCCCTTAGGACCACATATGACCCCTTGCAACACCATTTGGTCCTATGTGGTCCTAATAGGTCCTAAGGGTTGTAGATGTGCCGCAAGGGGCCTCAAGTCGTCCTAAGGGGTAACCCATGTGTTAGAACATATGCGTGACCCCTCAGGACCACATATGACCCCTTGCGACACCATTTGGTCCTATGTGGTCCGAATAGGTCCTAAGCGGTACACATGTGTCGCAAGGGGCCTTAAGTGTTCCTAAGGGGTCACGCATGTGTTAGAACACATGCATGACCCCTTACGACCACATACAACCCATTCTGACACCATTTGGTCTTTTGTGGTCCTAATAAGTCTTAAGGGGTGCACATGTGTCGCCAGGGGCCTTAAGTGGTCTTAAGGGGTCACACATGTGTTATAATACATGCATGACCCCTTAGGACTACATATGACCCCTTGTGACACCATTTGGTCCTATGTGGTCCGAATAGGTCCTAAGGGGTGCACATGTGTCACAAGGGGCCTTAAGAGGTCCTAACGGTTCACGCATGTGTTAGAACACATGCATGACCCCTTAGGACCACATATGACCCTTTGCAACAACATTTGGTCTTTGTGGTCCTAATAGGTCCTAAGGGGTGCACATGTGTTGCAAGGGTCCTTTAGTGGTCCTAAGGGGTCACACATGTGTTAGAACAGATGTATGACCCCTTAGGACCACATATGACCCCTTGCGACAACATTTGGTCCTATGTGGTTCTAATAGGTCTGAAGGGGTGCACATGTGTCGCAAGGGGCCTTAAGTGGTCCTAAGGGGTCATGCATGTGTTAGAACACATGTGTGACCCCTTAAGACCACATATGACCCCTCGGGACAACATTTTCTCTTTTGTGGTCCTAATAGGTCCTAAGGGGTGCACATGTGTCGCATGGGGCCTTTAGTGGTCCTATGGGGTCATGCATGTGTTCTAACACATGCGTAACCCCTTAGGACCACATATGACCCCTTGTGACACCATTTGGTCCTATGTGGTCCTAATAGGTCCTAAGGGGTGTAAATGTGGCGCAAGGGGCTTTAAGTGGTCCTAACATAAACCCTTAACCTAATAATTCACACATTAGGTCTACTACCTTCTATTCATATTTCGCATCCTACATTATATTAAATGATCTACAATTATCTCATACATATATGATTCATATTACAATCTGCCATGTCAGCTTACAAAAGATTTTACAATTAATTACCAAATATGTTTACACAAAATTGTTGTCGGCCAAGGTGTCGGTATTCTTCCTTTTCGCTGTCAGTGTTCTGTATGCCGGTGTAAAGTCTGCTGGTGCCGGTGCTTGAGTCTGGCTACTGGTATCACATGATTGTAAGGTTTTCATCAATGACAATACCTTCCATCACCTACAATTTATCATTGGAGTGTGCATTTGCCAACAATCTCCCCCTTTGGCATTGATGGCAACACTCATGAGAAAAATAAAAAAGTGTCCAAAAAGATGTCCAAAAAGAATCTGCCAAAATTTGTCATACCAAAATTGTGTGCCCAAAAATGTATGCTCCCCCTAAGTTGATGATGTCCTGTTCATATCATTTTTCTCATCATACTACTCCCCCTTTGAAATCAATGGCAAAGGTTGTTATTCATTTTTAGTGGAGTCCTGCCTAGATTCTTGTAACCGGTGGGTTACAATCTGAAAAATATCTGTCAAAACTAGTTTTAAGTTGTGACTGAATCTTGTGCTTTCTTGTAATGCCTCTTGTGTTCTCTAAACTGTACTAGTGAGTATGTGCATTTGCTCTTTTGGTGTCTTAAGTCCGGGAACTAGAGCCTCAGAAATTTCTTTTCTTAAAGAAATGAGGTATTCTAGTTTTGGACCAAGTTTACATTTTAAGTTCTTTACCTTAAGCTTAACTTTCTCTTTGTCCTTCTCTAACTTCTCAATTTTCTTTTCTAGATCTCCAATTTTCTTTTCTATCTCCAAAAATGGATCGGGTGTACCTATCAGATTGTCAACAACATTATTTTTTTCAATTTGAGTTTTCCTGATCTCTAAATCTATGTCCTGTGTCAAGATGTCTATTTTGCAAGTATTCCTGTACATTTTCTTGAGATCCAAAATTGTTTTTCCTAGATCTGGTAATAAGGTGTCCATTTTCTCCTTGTTCTTATTCACAATTTCCTCAAAGAATTTCTCTTTTTCTTTAATCAATCTCTCTTTAAATGTGTCCTCATTTATTTGATCAACTATCAAAATGTTGCCAGTGATTGACTTAGACAATGTGTCTATTTGACCTAAAGAATCCTTATTATCCACTATGCATTTAGGTACTACCAGTTTAAGAATAGGGATTGTATCATTTATAGCCTTATAGGCTTGTGCATTGCACTATGTGATCTTCTTTATTGAATCTAATAAAACTTCTATTACATTTATAGGCCGGAATTCTAATATTGAAGTACTAGATGTCTGCCCAACTGCTTTTACAATATCCATGCTGCCAGTTGTAGTAATCACCTTTCTTGATTTGACCTCTGGTAGGTCAGTCTATGTTTGTATTTCTACAAGCAAAGGTTTGGGTTTTTCAGTTTTAGCCGGTGGCACTGTCTTTGTTTGAACTTGTGTCTCATCGTGTTTTTGTTCTGGTTTCTCCATCTATGTCTCAAAGGGTTTCTCAAAGCTCTCAACAACCGGTTTCTCAGATGTAATCTCTATATGCACTTTTGGTTTCTCTGTTTGTACCTCTGCACTATCCATTTCCGGTTCTCCTGATTGTTTTCCAGTTTTATCTAGCGGTTCTTCTAATGGTTTACCAGTGGTGTCCTCTGTCGGTTGCTCTGTCTGAGTAGGTTTTTTTGTGCTTAGTTCATAGTGTTATTAATCTCAACCTCAACATCAACAGTCAGTGACTTAGTAGTCATTTCTTCCTTCTTATCCTCATTGGTTTCTCTGTCAACCACAACATTAACTTCCTGTGTGTCTATATTTACGGTGTACAAATTTTTAGATTCAGGATTAGTATCCTCAAGTGGAGTCTCCATACTCTCAATGGATGGTTTACTATCTGTAGTATCTACCGGTGGAGTATCCAAAGGAGGTGGGGGCACATTATCAGTTATTTTAAGGCTTGGAGGTCCACCTACCTTACCTTTTCCCTTATCCTTGTCCTTTTGGTATACTCTGATAGTCTTGGGTCTTAGTAATTCTTCTTACAGTTTCTCATTTTCTACAAAGAATATATCCCATGCATCTGCTATTTCCTCAGAGACTTCATTCACTCTACCTGCCATCAGTGCTACATGTCGGTGAGCAGTTGAAAATATTGTCCGGTTAGCTTCACTAATTAATTTATCTATTTCATCATGTGAGTTAATTGGATGCACTACAAGTAGTTTTTCAATTTTTATTTTCTCATCCAGCTCAACAATAGCTACTCTTCTAGCTTCTAGTCTTCTATACAAATCGTTTGGTATTTCATCAACAATTTCCATCAGAAATTTCTTGTAAATGTCCAAGTGTAAAATTACATTGTTCTCTATGCTTTCTTTGTCATCTGTAGATAGTGTGTTGTACAGTTTGCTAATGTTTTTCAACTTTCCATCTTCAGTTTTTTCACTTAAGAGTTTATCCAGTGGAGCAATATCTTGATTTACCTTCTTCTTCTTCTTCTTAGGAGTTAACTTCTTTATTGGAGGCATCATTGCCTGTTGCTTTTGTCTTGTTTTTCTATGAGTAGGTGAGGGTACCGGTGAGGGTTTTCTTTTGCTTTCTACCCTTTTGAATACTGTTGGGATATCACTTTCAGAGGAGGTTCCAACCAGTGAAAGATGAGCTTCTAGTTGAAGTCCTTCCAACGCACTGTCTTTTATACCAGTTTGTTTCAAGACATCTTCCTTAATTGCATTTGCCTGTCGGGTTCCTTTCCTTACTATTTCTTCAACCTTCTTAACCCTTTTCCTAGACTGAATTCCACTTTCAATAGTTTCAGCATTTCCAAAGACTTTCTTAGTGTGTTCCTTTGGTGCTTCAAGGAGGGCTTTTTCATAAGTTTCTATGATATTATCACCTCTTTTTCATAGCCCATTTCAGTTAACCAGATAGTTCTAGGGACAACTGCCTCCATCTAGATTTCATCTTTCTTGATTACAAAACATATTTCCCTATGATATTTGTCCACAATTTCCTGTGGTAGTCTTATTCTAGTTTTCATTCGAGCCTTCAATGCTTGAAAGTGTTTGTTTATGTTTTTCTCTCTGTCTTCTCCCATGTTGTTCAATAGATCCAATAGTTGCTTTCCTACTAGTATATCAAAGACAAAGTCTCTTCTACCAATACTGAGTACTTGCTTAGTTATGTACAACTTTAGACAAACAAGAAAATTTCCAAATCTAAAGGTTCCTTTCTTATCTCCTTTAATCTTCTTTAGATTGTCTATCAATTCATCTTTGAGCCATTCACACACATCTATTCTAGCATTTTCATTTACCATGTCATATGCACTTTTGATACATAGGCTAGAAACTAAGTTCAACCTATTTGCATGTGTGGCTTTGTAACCTAAGATCATACTGATAAATCTGACATTGATGTCCTTTACATCATTTACCCTTAGAGACCTTTTGTCAAAAGTTGCACCGGTTAGTTTCATCACTGTGTCATTTGGGACTTTCTTTGTTCTGTCAGGTCTGCTACCGGTGGAAGGTAACCCTAATACTGCTTTTACTACTTCTTTGGTGATTTTGTGCATTGAATCCAACCAAAATAATTCACCATGGACTCTACTTAGGACTATTCTTATTACATCTTCGGGAAAATTAGGAATGCTAAGAATATCCACAAAGCCTAGGGTTTCTACTACCTTATGTTCTGAATTGACATTACCATCTACATCACAAATCATAGTCCTATACATGTTTTTCATCTCATCATCACCTAATTCCTCTATATGAAAATGTATGTATATCCTAGGGTCTTCAGCATATACTACTCCCTTAGGAATTTGAGAGAATGCACCTATGTTATCATCTTTCTTCACTATTTTGGGAACTAGTTTAAATACGGGTCTAGGGCGCTTAATAACCTCAATCACAGTAGGGTTTGCAATAAATTCAGGAGTGGATGAAGAAACCATAATTATAAATACCTCAATCTACCTTAAGGATGAATGCTTGGATGAGTTGCTTCACTTTTTCGCTAAGGATGTCTTCGCTCGGAAATTTTCATGCTCTCGAAGATTTGAATGCTCAGTGAATGAAAAAGGAGCCAATAACACTTACTTTATAATATTAATTTCTCCAACTACCACATTTAATGCTTGCTGGTTAAGTCACAACTTAACTGATATGCCGATATAGAAGTAATTTCAACTTCTTACCATCAACCGAGGGTATAATAGCATGTTTTTCAATTTGTTGCTAAACCCCCAAAGGATTTTCCTTCAGTTAGATGAGGAGGCTCTTGTTGGTGGAGTGTTTCTCTGTTCTACCAGTGGAGGGGTATTCCCATCAACATTTTGATCTGACTTTCTAATCCATTGTTTTGCGAATTCTTGCTTTACCTCTTCAATCTTTTCTTTACCTTTCAAACTAGGAACTTTGTTATTTGTCGGCGGGGACTTGCTTCTATAGAATTTTGCAATATGTCCAATTTAGTTACAAGCATAACAAGTCACATTGTTTTTCCTAATAGCTTTCTCATATCCTATGCTAGTATGTGTTCTGCATTGATTAGATAAGTGTCCAAATCTTCCACAAACATAACATCTTACATTCATTCTGCAATTTTCTGAGTTATGACCAATTTTGTTGCATTTGGAACATTGACCAGTGGGTGTATTAGTGTTCTGATAATTTCTAGATCTACACTAATTTTCTCTATGACCATACTTGTTATAGTTAAAGCATAATTCATTGAATTTGTAAGAATTAGGTTGTCTTACTAGTTTTCTATGATCATGATTGTTTGTAGTACCAAAGCTTTCACCAACTTCAAAGCCAAGGCCATTTGTATCACCATTAGGTTTTTGATTCTTCAGCATGTCAACAAGTTCTTTTGAACTTTTCTTGAATTTCTCTTTGTGTTTATTTGCAGCATTCTATTCATTCTCCAAGATTCCTTTCTATCTCATGAGTTCAGTTCTGTCATTTTGTGTATGCATCAGATCTATCTTCAACATATCATTATCATGACTGAGTCTTGTGTTTTCATTTCTAGCATCATTTAGTCTTCTATTCAAATCATCTTCATTCTTCTTTCTATCTTCAATTTCTTTACAAAATCTCATAGTCATATCTTGCATCTCATTCTTCATTGTACAGTTATCTTGTCTTAGGTGGTTCACCGGGTCATTAAGAGTTTCCTTTTCATCTTCCTCTTTCTGCATGTTCTCACAAAGTTGTCTTCTTTTATTTCTTACTATGGTGAAATTTTCTTGAAGTCCTCGAAAAATATCCTTAGCAGCCTTCAGATCATCTTCAAGTTTGATATTTTTCACTTTTTCTGTATCATAGTCTGAAATAGTTGTTTCCAATTGCTTTCTCAAGTTTTCCATCTCTACCGGTGACAAGATCTTCCTCAAGCTATTAGGCTTTTGAAAATGGAGGACCAAGCTCTGATACCAATTGTTAGGATTCCCAAAGATACTGAGAGGGGGGGTGAATCAATATCTAACCAGTTATATAATTTTCTTAACTTATAACATGAAAATCATATTAAAACTGTGTATCGGTAAACCAGAAATAATGCAGCAAATAAGAATAACAACCACAACATGAAAAGCACACCATAACACAATATTTTAATGAGGAAACCTGATGTGGGAAAAACCTCGGTGGGATTTGTGACCCACAATATTCACTTACTAGCCAATAAGAGAATATTATTGCTTACAATAGGGGCCTGCACATGCAGGAAGGCCAAGTGCCTAGAGCTCACTGCCTAGTTACAAAATAAGTCACACTGACTTACAAAAATTGGATTATACTAATCCAATGTCTTGTACTGCTTCAGATCAACATCTGCTATGCTAGATTTAGTACCGGTTTAAGCTCTGCTACATACATAAACCCTTAACCTAATAATTCGCACATTAGGTCTACTACCTTCTATTCATATTTTGCATCCTATATTATATTAAATGATTTACAATGATCTCATACATATATGATTCATATTACAATCTGCCATGTCGGCTTACAAAAGATTTTACAATTAATTATCAAATATGTTTATACAAAATTGCTATCAGCCAAGGTGTCGATATTCTTCCTTTTTGGTGTCGGTGTTTTGTATGCCGGTGTAGAGTCTTCCCATGCCAGTGCCTGAGTCTTCCTACTGGTATCACATGATTCTAAGGTTGCCATCAATGAAAATACCTTCAATCACCTACAATTTCTCATTGGAGTGTGCGTTTGCCAACAAAGTGCACATGTGTCACAAGGGGACTTAAGTGGTCCTAAGGGGTCACTCATGTGTTAGAACACATGCGTGACCCCTTAGGACCACATATGACCCCTTGCGACACCATTTGGTCCTATGTAGTCCTAATAGGTCCTATGGGGTGCACATGTGTCGCAAGGGACCTTAAGTGGCTTAGGACCACATATGAACCCTTGCAACACCATTTGGTCCTATGTGGTCCTAAGGGGTGCACATTTGTCGCAAGGGGCCGTAAGTGGTCCTAAAGTGGTCACGGATGTGTTAGAACACATGCATGACCCCTTACGACCACATATGACCCCTTGCAACACCATTTGGTCCTATGTGGTCCTAATAGGTCCTAAGGGGTGCACATGTGTTGCAAGTGGCCTTAAGTGGTCCTAAGGGGTCAAGCATATGTTAGAACACATGCATGACCCCTTGTGACACCATTTGGTCTTTTGTTGTCCTAATCGGTCCTAACAGGTGCACATGTGTTGCAAGGGGCCTTAAGTGGTCCTAAGGGGTCATGGATGTGTTAGAACACATACGTGACCCCCTAGGACCACAAATAACCCTTTATGACACCATTTGGTCCTATTCAGTCCTAATAGGTCCTAAGGGGTGTACATGTCACAAGGGGCCTTAAGTGGTCCTAAGGGGTCATTCATGTGTTATAACACATGCGTGACCCCTTAGGACCACATATGATGCCTTGCGACACCATTTGGTCCTATTCGGTCATAATAGGTCCTAAGGAGTGCACATGTGTCGCAAGGGGCCTTAAGTGGTCCTAAGGGGTCACACATGTGTTATAACACATGCGTGACACCTTAGGACCACATATGACCCCTTGCGACACCATTTGGTCCTAATAGGTCCTAAGGGGTGCACATGTGTCACAAGGGGCCTCAAGTGGTCCTAAGGGGTCACTTATGTGTTAGGACACATGCGTTACCCCTCAAGACCACATATGACCCCTTGTGACACCAACTAGTCCTATGTGGTTGAAATAGGTCCTAAGGTGTGCACATGTGTTGTAAGGGGCCTTAAGTGTTCCTAAGGGGTCACACATGTGTTAGAACACATGTGTGACCCTTTAGGACCACATATAACCCATTGCAACACCTTTTGGTGTTTTGTGGTCCTAATAGGTCCTAAGGGGCACACATGTGTCGCAAGGGGCCTTAAGTGGTCCTAAGGGGTCATGCATGTGTTAGAATACATGTGTGACCCCTTAGGACCACATATGACCCCTTGTCACAATATTTGGTCCTATGTGGTTTGAATAGGTCCTAAGGGGTGCACATGTGTCACAAGGGGCCTTAAGTGGTCCTAAGGGTTACCGCATGTGTTAGAACACATGCGTGACCCCTTAGGTCCACATATGACCCTTTGCAACAACATTTGGTATTTTGTGGTCCTAATAGGTCCTAAGGGGTGCACATGTGTCGCAAGGGTCCTTTAGTGGTCTTAAGGGGTCACACATGTGTTAGAACACATGTGTGACCCCTTAGGACCACATATGACCCCTTGCAACAACATTTGGTCCTACGTGGTCCTAATAGGTCCTAAGGGGTGCACATGTGCTGCAGGGGGCCTTAAGTGGTCCTAAGGGGTCAAGCATGTGTTAGAACACATGCCTGACCCTTGAGGACCACATATGACCCCTTGTGACAACATTTGGCCTTTTGTGGTCATTATAGGTCCTAAGCGGTCCATATGTGTTGCAAGTGGCTGTTAGTGGTCCTAAGGGGTCACGCATGTGTTAGAACACATGCGTGACACCTTAGGACCACATATAACCCCTTGCCACACCATTTGGTCCTATGTGGTCCTAATAGGTCCTAAGGGGTGCACATGTGGTGCAAGGGGCCTTAAGTGGTCCTAAGGGGTCACACATGTGTTAGAACACGTGTGAGCCCTTAAGACCACATATGACCCCTTGCAACACCATTTGGTCTTTTGTGGTCCTAATAGGTCCTAAGGGGTGCACATGTGTTGCAAGGGGCCTTAAGTTGTCCTAGGGGTCATGCATGTGTTAGAACACATGTGTGGCCCCTTAGGACCACATATGATCGCTTGTGATAACATTTGGTCCTATGTGGTCCTAATAGGTCCTAAGGGGTGCACATGTGTCGCAAGGGGCCATAAGTGGTCCTAAGGGGTAATGCATGTGTTAGAAGACATCTGTGGCCCCTTAGGACCATATATGACCCCTTGTGACACGATTTGGTCTTGTGTGGTCCTAAGAGGTCCTAAGGGGTGCACATGTCTCGCAAGGGGCCTTAAGTGGTCCTAATGGGTCACAAATGTGTTAGAGAACATGTGTGATCCCTTAGGACCACATATGACCCCTTCCGACACAATTTGGTCTTTTGTGGTCCTAATAGGTCATAAAGGGTGCACATATGTCGCAAGGGGCCTTTAGTGGTCCTAAGGGGTCACGCATGTGTTCTCACACATGCGTGACCCCTTAGGACCATATATGACCCCTTGCGATAACATTTGGTCTTTTGTGGTCCTAATAGGTCCTAAGGGGTGCACATGTGTCGCAAAGGGCCTTAAGTGGTCCTAAGGGGTCATGCATGTTTTCTAACACATGTGTGACCCCTTCGGACCACATATGACCCCTTGCAACAACATTTGGTCATTTGTGGTCCTAATAGGTCCTAAGGGGTGCACATGTGTCGCAAGGGGTGTTTAGTGGTCCTGAGGGGTCACGCATGTGTTCTAACACGTGTGACCCCTTAGGACCACTTATGACCCCTTGCAATAACATTTGGTCTTTTGTGGTCCTAATATGTCCTAAGGGGTGCAAATGTGTCGCAAGGGGCCTGAAGAGGTCCTAAGGGTTGATGCATGTGTTCTAACACCTGCATGACCCCTTAGGACCACATCTGACCCCTTGCGACACCATTTGGTCTTTTGTGGTCCTAATAGGTCCTAAGGGGTGGACATGTGTCACAAGGGGCCTTAGGTGGTCCTAAGGGGTAACACATGTGTTCTAACACGTGTGACCCCTTAGGACCACATATGACCCCTTGCGACACCATTTGGTCCTAGTAGGTCCTAAGGGGTGGACATGTGTCGCAAGGGGCCTTAAGTGGTCCTAAGGGGTCACACATGGGTTAGAACACATGTGTGACCCCTTAGGACCACATATGACCCCTTGCAACACCATTTGGTCTTATGTGGTCATAATAGGTCCTAAGGGGTACACATGTGTAGCAAGGGGCCTTTAGTGGTCCTAAGGGGTCATATAAAATAATTATATACTCTTTAGGATGTATACATACACATACGTACATACATACATACACCTTAGGACATGCTATGAGGGGTTGTGTGTGGTCGTGAGGGGTCACTCAAGACCACAAATGACCCCTCATAGCATGTCCTAATGTGTATGTATGTCCTAAGGTGTATATAATTATTTTATGTGTATTTATGTATGTATGCACGTATGTATTTATGTATGTGTATGTATTTTTATGTATGTGTATGTCCTAAGTTGTACATATAATTATCTTATATCTATGTATGTACATGTATGTAGGTAAGTATGTATGTTTGTGTATGTTTGTATGCAGGTTGTTATGTATGTGTATGTAGGTGTATGTATGTATGTGTACATATGTATGTAGGTTTGTATGTATGTATGTGCGTATGTATGTGTATGTTTGTGTATGTATTTACATATGTATGTGTGTATTTATTTTCCAATATTCTAAACTAATATGATAGAATATACCAAAAAAAAAAAAATTTAAAAAACTTAAAAAAATCTAATTTTCTATTAAAAACATTTTAAAGAAAAAACAATATAAATTAATATGTTAAAATAAATACATTAAAAAAAAAAAGGTACTTATTGTTGAAACCCTTCCAGCTAGATCTCTGAGACTTTTTGCACCCTCCTGCTTAACTCCAAGCCACTCAATGCAAAATGTGCAGCTTGGGTGGATTTCGGCACCTATATAGGGCAAGGGGTTTCCAGTTAGAACCGTTTCGACCAGAACAGTTCCGTTTGGAAACCCCTTACTACGAGAGTGCAACGTGGCTACTGAATGGGGCCAAATCGGTCCGGCCATAACACTTCCGACTGGAACCCTTTTGGTCAGAATAGGCATTGTTAGCTAAAGTGCAACACAAATCCGTATGATCACCCATTCATCTTTCTTATCCTTCTTCTTTCCTTTCTATTTTTATCAAACACAAAATTCAAGAGCCTCCTCAGCTCACTTAGAAGTCTTTGTCTACATCTCTTCTTAAAGTAATGATGTTACCATGTCATCTAGAAGCAAATTGGCTAAGTAATGTGCTCCTACCTGATGAGAATGAGCATGCAATGGATAGACATGGCTGGCAACTGGTTAAGGTGTTCCACTGACAGATCAGCAAAGTGAAGTCATGAAGGGTAACCGGTAAAGTGTGACATACCGGCAGGGTTAGTGAACTGGTAGAAAAGAATGATCGATTGAGTGTTTGGATGGTGATCCTGTCTGAACCAACATAGAGGTCCAAGCTAAGGTGGATGTCAACAAAGGAGCCATGTGGAGTCAAGGTGGTGGACATGCATGCAGCGGTAGATGGAGTGTGCACTGATGAGGTTGGTACAGAGTTCGTTGATATTAATTGTAGATCCTGTAAATCATGGGATGTGTTGCAGAGGAGTTGAAGAGGTGTGCGACTCAAGGAAGGTCAAACAGAGGTGATTGATGGGATGCACCGATCAATGCAGAGTGTCCAGGTGCAGAATGAGGTTGGTGATGATATCTATCAAACCATTTATGGTGATTTATATTGTGTCTCGCCAACTAACTATCCATGTTTTCTAAGTTTAGCAAATGTGCCTTGGAAGGAAGAAGATAGGGTAGGTAATGCTTCATTACTTGTAGGCTACCTATCTTCATGCAAAATGAGATCAAATCAGATTTGATATGCCTCGGGATCAATGGAAGAAACCCTAATGGTGCCAAGTTCAAACTAATGTCTTGGTGGAAAAAATTGGCTATATGTATGCAAGCCAAAGATATTGTTTGTGTTGTTCACGGAGAGATTGTTGTTGTTGCATGTGAGAGAAAATCATTCAAGTACTCAATGAGTATCAAAAAAGAGACTGAGAGTGTGTGAGTGAGAAAATGGTTGAAGAATTCAATCGGCAATAGTGAGGCAACTGGTAGTCGACCATTGAGTCCAGTAGAGGAGGAAACTGGTGGTGACCAAACCAGTTGTGAAGAGTTGTAGAAGAGTGCAAAGTAGACAAGAAAAGAACCAGCAGAAGATAGTACCGGTGGAGATCTAGCAAAGCAGCTAGGAGAAGAGGAAACTAGTAGAGAGAATCATCAGAGAGAACTGCTAGAGAAAGAACCGATGGAGAAGGAGAAGGAGATGAACCGTTAAGGTTGTAGCATGAGATAGGGTTGCAACATTGAGAGGGTGAGAGGGAGAACCAATAGTGAACCAGATAGAAGATCTAGTAGAGAGATTTGAAGAAGAGTTACAAAATTCATTTGTAACAAGGCTATTAATTTATAAATGATTATGTTTTGTATTCACTGAGTTGTAGCTCGATGCAGGGGTTGTATCTCTTTGAATTGGTGCCCTAAAATTAGGGGTTGTAGCTCCTTGGGTTGGTTCCCTAAATCAGGGGTTGGTGCTCTTTGCGTTGGTTCCCTACAAAGTGTAATCAGAGATTCATTGTGAGGTTCGATTGGAGCAATAGTCTCCAACAACATTTCTCACTAAGGTTTTTACCATCTTGGGTTTTCCTCATATATGTTGGTGTTATGTGATGTCCCTTTATGTGTGATTGCATATCTATTGGTCTCCCCTCTAACCGATAAGTCTGCATTAAGTTAGATCTGATAACCAATATGCACACATAGGATAGTTAAAGGGAAAAGATTGAGAACCATTGATTCACCCCCTTTCAATGGTGGATTGTGTCTAACAATTGGTATCAGATCCTAGGTTCCTAGTTAGATGATCTTTCTCCAGCTTGGGTAGATTTTGGCTTAAGGACATAATGGTTTGTTTAGTGTCAATCTGATAGGGAGAAACCCACAGGAGGACCAATTAAAGCTAAGTATAATCTTCTTGTTAAGAGACTCCTTCAAATGAGAGAGGAAAGGTTTTGGTTTTCTAGGTAAGGCCCACTTTCAATGTTCACAAGCTTCACTCCACCCAAAACTTCCTCCTTGAGTTTTTCCCATCATTTGTTCATACACTTGCTCAACTCAAACTACCATGCTCACTTACTCAACACTTACTCAAACCCTTACTATAGGTCTAAACCCCAAATATAGAAACTTTGATCATATTGAGGTGTTAGGAGGGTTCCTTGAGTTTTTTCAAATGGATTCTGATGGTTCTTCAAGACCATTCACCCTTGCACCAATCGGTTTCACACTTTTTGCAAAACGGGGCTAAAAAGGGCATACTAGCCGAGTAGGCCTAATTTGGAGTATTTTGCTCATTTCGTTCAATGATGGCCAATACCACCTTGGGAGTTGATTTGGATGTTTATAAAAATGTAATAAATCAATGATTTTTCAGGTCTTAGGTTCTATGAGGTGGGTTTTGAGACTGTCCTCAATTTTAGGCTTAAATGTAGGGTTTGGTGAGGGTTTTAGTTCTTACACCATAGTATCTCACTCCTAAGATTAGTTCAAGCCTCCACACTACTGATAATCCTCTGCCACAACATACCAATTCCTTTCCTTCCACTAACAACCAAGAATTATGCCAAACACTTGGCAAACAAACTGAAAAAGAACAAAAACACTGTCAAAATCACTGTTTTTCTGAGTTTTCTCACTATTTTTCTGCAAGACAGTTGGTTAGGGGCACAAATAGAACATCATCATTACAAATATTTACCACAAAATGAGTGTTTGACTCTTCCCCAGTATTAAAGACAATCTACCAACACAAGAAGGTAACTTTTGAGCGAGTTTTGAAGCAAAAACCCAATTATTTCCCAAAACAGGGAGTTCGTTGTCCTACACCAAACAGTGACACTTTACAATGCAAAATGGATAAATTTTGGTGCTCCAATCCCTTCAAAATGATTCATGGGATAGGTGTAGACCTCTGTCCATGTCTTGTTTCAATATCTGGTGCTTAGAACCCAAATTTTGAGCATAAAGGAAGAATACTAGCCAAGTTGGACAACTTGCTTAATAAGTGCTCAAACTCGTCTTTTCCATCATGACTGACAACAAAAACTTAAAATAAAATATGTAGAAAGGTCCAAATTGGTATTAAAGGTTCATTTTTTCTTGTTTACCCATGGAGACCAAGTGTTTCAACCCATTTTCTTCAAAACCCCAGTTCAGGGCAGCGAACTGGCAAAAACTAAAAGATTTTTTTTCATAAACCAAAACACAGTAAAAACCCTAACACAAAGAATGAAAAACCTTCATAAAACCATCACACAAACTCCCATGAAAGAAAAATATGGAAATATTTCTCTGTACGAACCATTACAACAGATTAAGCTTAAAAAGCATGAAAAATAGTCATATTTCATTAATTTCCTCTTGCTAATACAAAGCCAACCTATTTACAATGTTTGAAGTGTCCTTATATAGGGAAAATCAAACCAGTTCAACCATTATGGCATCCATAACTACCTTGTAGAGTGATTTTACACCTTTTCTCTCTTTTTGTCAAAATGTTGCTTGACAACATTAGCAATTTCTGACTCTTAGTGCATTTTTGACCTACAAGACAAATATCTTCCACCTTATCATTTGAGATGGCTTCAAATCAATAAATAGACCTACTCCAATTCCTTTCTAGGCTTGTTACAAGGTTTTTAACACATTTTCACTATAATGCCATTTTTGGCTTACAAGGCACTATGGGCCAAAACTGGAAAGAAAACTTGTGAAACCTTTGGTAAACCACTCTAAGATAAACCTAAACCATAATGAAATATAAAACACACACTTGGACTCTTACAATATTCCTTTATTTAATTCATGATCCCATCAGGATCAAACAAGCCAAAGTTGTGAAGGTGCTCCTGCACCACAATCTCAACTCCTATGTTAAATTGGTCTAACTATTCCATTTGGAGTTGTGGAATGGAAGTTCACTTATCCTCTCTAGGGTATGATGTCTAGATGTCTATTGTAAATGGCTACCCTAGTAAATCCTATCCTCCCACCAATTCAGATGTAGAAAGAAGAAAGTAGTGTAATGAAGCAACAATAAAGGCTATACTTTGTGGGTTAACAAATTGTGTCTCCTCACAGGTGGACAAATGCAAATCGAAAAAAAGATTATGGGAGAGATTGAAGAATATCTATGGAAATGAGCCCACTACTGCAAAAGTGGCTTGTAATGATAGGATGAGAAATGCACCTCATGTACCTGCAGATGATGAAGGCAGATCTGCTAGCAGTCACAACATTGATAAAGAAGGAACCCACCTCTTGATGGCTTAAGAATCTGAAGATGAGAGGCACACATCTAAGAATGATCATGCAAATCACCCCTACTAGAAAGATGTGTTTGGCAGTGATAGTGAAGGTGAAGAGGAAGAGGAAGTATAAGTTGATCTTGAAGGAGAGCTTGTAAATGCACTTGAAGAACTCAAAAGAGTAAGAAATGAATACAAGCTATTCAAGAATGTTGCTATTGTGGAGCAGAACCGGTTGATCAAATGCCTTGAAAATTTTGATAAATGCATCTTAGAGTTGAATCCTCAAGAAGAAGACACCAAGGAGTGTCAGTGTAAAGACCTAGCATCTGAGATAGAGGTAAAAGATAAAGAACATTAGCATTTTCTTGAAGAAATGGAGGTTATTCAAAATGACCTTGATAAATGTCATGATGAGCTCAAGATAAGAATATGGTTTGATGGTAGCAGTGATCCCTTGGACAAGATGTTGAAGAAGTAAAAGCATTCTAAGGATACTAGAGGATTAGGAAGTGGTGCCGGTGAATGCTCCACCAGCAAGAATGTCCCCCACAATGACATTATGTTTGTCTCCTCAAATGGAGAGAATAAGTGACAAACCTTCACTATCTAGAATACTCCTCGGAAGAAGGTTGATCTAACCTCAACCGGTAAAGAATTGCAGACAAGAATGAAGACTAGTGTTGCAATAAGGAGGAACAATGCAGATCCCAAAGGTAAAGGGAATATGGGAGAAGACACCTTCACCAGAAGCAGGAAAATGAGAAGACAACAAAGAAGACCTTCTACTAGTAGAAGACAAGGAAATGCCACCACCCATAGGCAAAAGCAAGCATGGGAGAAGAAGAGATCAGATGGAAGAGCATATGCCACCGCACACTAGTAAGATCTCCTCATGCATGGTAGAATAAATTTGTAAGTCATATGCCATCCTTTACTGGTTATTGCTTTGCATGTAATGGTCATGGCCATAGGGTAGAAGAATTTCAAAAGAGATCTAGAAGGAACATTATAGGATCTCATAGATATCATGCATATGTGCAAAATATATCAAGGAGTAGATACATGAATCTCCCCTCTCCTGGTTATGCAAATAATGTTTGCTATAACTGCAATGGAATTGGCCAAATAAGTTATGAATGTAAGAAGAAGGACCTACAGTCACATGGAAGCTGGTATAGCAGCTATGCTCAACTTAGAAATTGATATAGAGCATAAGGAAGATAGAAACCTACATGGAGTCAAAGGAGAAATGTCCCTACAGGAGCAAGAGGTCCACCGGTTTTGGTTGTCAATCACAACAACATGGCCAGAAGAATATGGTCAAACCAGTATGTCAAGAGATCCCCCAATCATGAAGTTTGGATGGATGTTGTGTGCTACTATAGCACTACTTCCTGTTGTCATGCACAGTCTGGAAATGAAAGGACCCATCAGCAGAAGAAGGAAAGATCTGCTCCCAAGACTGAAAATGGGAAGAAGAATGTGACCAAGTAGGAATGGCGGAAGAAGCAAGAGGATGCAACCATGGACCGATACTATGCATTCAATGCACAGGTGATATCTCTCAAGGCCTAAAGGAGATGTAGGACCTCAAGGGGAGTAGCATATTTACTAGAGAATTCACCCCCTCGGTGAAGAAGGACACTTCGAAGAACAAGATGTTGTCGGTATGAAGGATGGAAATGAGAAGATAAGTGTGTGTAGTGGTTGCCTTGGCTACACAACTACAAATCAGAGTTCAATCACTACTACATGTGTCAATGGATGGCGATTAACAAGTAAAATCAGATACATTGTGACACAAAATTTCAAGATTCATGGGAAGGTGCTTCGGTAGTGATGATGGACGGGTATGTGTAGGATGTTGTCGACATGAATGCTAAACATGTACTTGTAGGTTGTGTAAGATAATGAGGTTAGAGATTATTGCATTAGGCCCGATAACATGGAATGGGAAGTTATGTCTTAGGTGGTGTTGATGAAGACCTGAATGACATATGTTGGCCCGATT
Organism: Cryptomeria japonica; assembly: GCF_030272615.1. Classification (NCBI taxonomy): domain Eukaryota; kingdom Viridiplantae; phylum Streptophyta; class Pinopsida; order Cupressales; family Cupressaceae; genus Cryptomeria; species Cryptomeria japonica. The sequence goes on along the minus strand of NC_081414.1, from coordinate 626,262,681 downwards.
GTTGATCATGCAGGCATACATGTTTTTGGGCTAACCGGTTTTATTCTTGGTATGATGATGACATTATATGGCATTGTGAAGATGCAAGATCATGTCATAGGTTGTGTGGATATGATGGAGCTGAAGGATCATCAAATGATCACATACGCACAACTCAACTGGTACATAGAGTTGATAAGAGCTCTGGTTTAGGACCTGACCGACAGAATGGACCTGAGATGTATGACTTAGGGGGATCTGATAGTGAAGCTTTCTAATTTGTATCAGGCTTGGTGGACACATAGGGTGTGCAAGTGTCTATGGCTATGCCGGTGTGATGGTTTCTTTTGAAGTGTCTAGAGTTGTGATATATTTCACTCCTTATTCAATTAAAATCACAACTAGATCACTAGAAGTGTTGTCTGAAAAGAGGTAAATTTACCTGCACAGGAGAACATACAGTTGGTATTAGAGAAGATGCAATTGGTATCAGTGTCAGCTTCAACACTTGATATCAACTAATTTGGGTCAGAATAAATGTTGCATATCAAAGGGGAGATGATGCAGTTTGACCAGTAGGTAAGTTTTTTTCACTAACACGTGTGCCTTCAATTGGTCTCAAACTTATATATGCAAAGCCTTTTGGTTTGTATATACACTTTGTGGATGAGAAATTGGTGTCAATTGATAGTTGAGCTCTCCATCTCAAGAGCTACTCCTTGAGAAAATGTAACAAGTGGTATCAAAAGAGGAGATGCATCTAATAAAGATAAACGAGGAGAAATATTTATGTCGATGCTCGGTAGATACAAGAAGGAATAAAACCCCGACAGTTCCCTTTGCCATTGTTGTCAAAGGGGGATAAAGCTTTTGTAGTATACCGCATACTACATGTGTGAGAATCCATGGACTATTCAAAGGAGAAGATTTGGATCACACAATTGGGGAGAGAGATAATGTAGTATGCCGTATACTACATGTGTTGACATCAATACCAAAGGGGGAGATTGTTGGAATCATGTTGTCATTGATGTCAACCGGTATAGAAGGACAACCGGTATGGGAGTATTGTTGACATGAATTCATTGATGTCAACCAATTTTGTAGGTCACCGGTAAAGAAGAAGAATTTCATTCAAAGGAATGACCTCTAGAGTCATTGGTACACAAGTTAGTGTTTACTTGTGTGGATGATATGGACAGGCTACCAGTATAGTTTGTCACTAGTAAGGAGAAGATGTCAAATGGTAAGTGATTTGTTGACATGGAGAAGAAAAACTAACCAGGTGATTGGTTGATAGCCAAAAAACTTATGACCAGTATACAAATAGGATGACCGAGGTGCTTGAGTTGTTGTTTGTGATTAACAAGAAGAATGTTACCTAAATCACATCAATGCTGGTGAAGAAGGATGTACAGGTCACCTATATGTTGTGTGGATGCATAAAAAAAGGACTCACACTAGACCTACTGGTGAATCAAAGGGATGCATCAAGTGCATGAAATCAGGGATATGCACTGGACTGACATAGAAGGCATGTTAAGCCACTAGGTGAAGAAAAGAAGAGTAAAGAAGTGATGGGTTTGTCACCTTGACAAACTGGCTGAGATAAAGTCCGGTCTAATAATGAAGAGGGGATAGTGGAGAAGCTATAGAGAGAGAGTGCAACTAGTATGCAGATTCCTTAGATGGAATCAGTTGAAGGTTGATGATATGGTGTCATCGGGATGGCTACCAGTGAGCATGAGAACTAGAAAGGAAGCAAAGAAGCTAAGTGATGTGCTCCTACCTGATGAGAATGAGCATGCTATGGATAGACATGTCTGGTGATTGGTTAAGGTGTTCCACTGATAGATCAACAAAGTGCAGACATAAAGGGTAACTGGTAAAGTGTGAGATACCGACAGGGTTAGTGAACCGACATAAAAGGACTAGTTGAGTGTTTGGTTGGTGATCCTGTCTAAACCGACACAGAGGTCTAAGCTAAGGTGGATGTCAACAAAGGTGCCACGTGGAGTGAAGGTTCTAGGAATGCATGCAGTAGTAGATGGAGTGTGCACCGATAAAGTTGTTATAGAGTTGGTCAACATTATTTGTAGATCTCATAAATCATGGGATGCATTGCAGAGGAGTTGCAGAGGTGTGTGGCTTGAGGAAGGTTGAACATAGGTGATTGATGGGATGCATCAATCAATGTACAGTATCTAGGTATGTAATGAGGTTGGAGATGCTATCTATAGAACCATTTATGGTGATTGATCTTGTGTCTTGCTGACTGACTATCTGTGTTTGCTAAGTTTAGAAAACGTGCCTTGGAAGGAAGAATATAGGGCAGGTAATGCTTGATTGCTTGCAGGCCACCTATCTTCATGCAGAATGAGATCAAATTAGATTTGATATGCCTCGCGATCAGTGGAAGAAACCCTAATGGAACCAAGTTCAAACTCATGTCTTAGCGGGAAAATGTGGCTATATGTATGCGAGCCAAAGTTATTGTTTGTGTTTGTGTTGGTGAAGGAGAGATTATTGTTGTTGCATGTGAGAGAAAATTAGTCAAGTACTCAACGAGTATCAGAAAAGAGACTGAGTGTATGTGAGTGAGAAATTGGTTGAAGAGTTGAACCAGCAAATGTAAGGCAACTGGTAGTCGGCCATTGAGTCTAATAGAGGAGGAAACTGGTGGTGACCAAACTAAGAGTGAAGAGTTGCAGAAGAGTACAGAGTAGACAAGAAAAGAACCGGTAGAAGATAGTACCCGTGGACATCTAGAAGAGCAGTTAAGAGAAAAGGAAACTAGCAAAGAGAACCAATAGAGAGAGAACCGGTAGAGAAGGAGAAGGGGCTGAACCATTAAGGTTGTAGGACGAGATAGGTTTGCAACATTGAGAGGGTGAGAGGGACAGCCAGAAGTGAAACAGATAGAAGATCCAATAGAGAGAGTTGAAGGAGAGTTACAAAACCCATTTGTAACAAGGCTATTAATTTGTAAATGATTATGTTTTGTATTCACTAAGTTGGAGCTCGGCCCAAGGGTCATATCTCCTTGGGTTGGTGCCATAAATCAGGGGTTGGTGTGCTAAACAATGTAATCAAAGATTCATTGTGAGGATGGATTGGAGTAGTAGTCTCCAGTAGCAGCTCTCATGAAGGTTTTTCCCATATTGGGTTTTCCTCGTATATGTTGATGTTATGTGATTTCCCTTTATGTGTGATTGCATTTGTGTTGGTCTCCCCTCTAACTAGTAAGTCTACATTGAGTTAGATCTAATAACCAATATACACACATAGGATTGTTAAAGGGAAAATATTGAGAACCACCGATTCACCCCACTCGTAAAAAAACAAGGGAATGTTCAGGCCCTGTTAACCATGGGTGTGGGTTTTAAGAGGCTCCCAAAACCTCAAATGGATTTTAAATGGCTTCCACAACTAGTAACAGTGGGTTTTATAAGGCTCCCACAACCAGATAAATTTTTAACAAGGCACCCTTCTAATTGATAGGCAACCAAATTCACATTGGGACCCAAGGGTTGTAAAAGGATCCCCAAACCCTCAAAAGTGGGTTTTGAAAGGCTCCTACAACCAAACTGGAAGATGACAACAACCATGCCACCAACTACACCTCTGCAGCCAAATAACTGATCAAAACCTGCCTCCCCACAACACTTCCAAGAAAAATAAGTAGCATCCACCTCCACCTCAATAGGAGACAAGTCACCTCCAACCACATCCATCTTCCCCTCCATATAAGATGGGAGAACCTGAAAAGGAAAAACCATAAAGACCCCAAGATGTAGACAATGAATCTCAACACACAGAACTAAGAAAACAGAGAAGTGGTGGACATAAAAAACCCCAACGAAAAGATGCTTGAGGAGATTCAAAGATTTGAACATGAAGGATCATTCTCTCTCTTCTAAAAACACAAGGGTTTTAAAAAGGCTCCCTTAATCTTCCTCTAAAAAAAGACAACCAGGGTTAACACAAATAACTCAAAAACAATAAAAAACCACCCCATGGGATTTTGAAAGGGTCCCCAAACCAGAAGCACTGGGTTTTAGCGTGGCTCCCAGAACCAAAACAAAAGAAGAACAAGGAAGCTTCCAGCCAAGCACAAGAGAGTAGAGGGCAAGCAAAGAACCCAAGAACACTCCCAAAGAAGAGGCAAGAGAGATTCATCTCTAGGATGAACAACTCCCCTGAACAACACCCTCCAACAAATCATAGGAAAATAGACCCAACCCATCTCCACCTTAATAGGAGATGGGGTCACCTAAAAAGACAGAGTCGAGATTAACCCATGAAAAAGAAAGAAGAGACTATACCCAAAGGAGCAACAAATAGAGGGGTCCACCAACGTAGAGTAAAAAAGCCACAACCCTCCAAAAAACCTAACAATCTATCCATTAGAGAGAAAGGAAAACAATGAGCTAAAGGGGCTGACAGGCATAGACAACCATCTTGCAAAATAGGGACACACACCCACAGCCACAAAACCCAATTGCAGGGCCCTCCCCAATAGCAACCATCGACACGAGAACATGATTCCTCTGATACCTAAGTTCTAACCCAAGCAGAGGACAAGAACATTGCAACTAGGAGACACACAACCAAACAATGCCATCCATAACCGGTCCAACCTCGCCATCCACTTCCTCTGCACTCTCTGCATCATCTGCCTCCTCAGAATATCCCTCATCCTCTGAAACCCTATTCTCCCCTCCATAACCACTACCATTCCCACTTGTTCTTGACATTAGTATTGGATTTAGTTAATCTTTATTATCAATGACATAAAATTAAATTAAGTTTTAAATTTCTAAAACGAGGATATGTCTTAACGAAATAATTTTAATCATCAAACAAATAATTTTCAAGCATTGAAAAATGATGTGCTTTATGATCATATCAATAAAAGAGTTATCAACATCAAACTTGGAAGACTATCATCAATTATTATATTTCAAAGACTATCTCTATCTTTTAGATCATATCTATGATTAAAAAAATTCTCATATTAATTTTAAACTAAATTTTATGTGCACTTATATGGCTCATGTGGAAAATGACATCAATAATTCCATAAAATAGTAGTAAATTATTTGAAACTTAAATTTTATCACTTATTTAGCTTGTCCATTTTTTAAATAACAATTTTGTGTGGAAGTAGCCTTCTAACAAAAAACTGAATATCAAGACCAAAATAGAACCTCAAAGTGATATTTTTTTGGCATTTTTAGCATAAATGAATAGTAAGACTTTAATAATAGTTATTGAGGCAAGGCAAAACTTTATAAATATTATGAAACTAAAATTTGAATTGATGTGCACCCTTTTTGGGTGGCCTTCAGAAACACATTTTCAAAGTTTCAAGTAGATCCATGGGTGGTTTCCCTTGCCCCCTACAAGGTCGCAAGATCAAGCAAGACCTAGTTGGAAATCTTGTTGTTAGTCAACATCTTACAATGTTATGCTCCTGTTAAAACCCCAGTTTCCTTTTCAAATTCTATCATGATGGAAAATACTCACCCTACTACTCTTCCTAACAATATCCCTCTTAGTGGAGCTCCCTTCAATCCAAAAAATTCCTCATGGTAGTAAAATATTGATCACTCTATTTGGGTATCCAACTATTGTGCATGAGCAAATAGTTGGAGCTAATGGAAAAATAGTTATCTCTCCTCTAGGAAGCTTCCTCGTAAAAGAAATCACCACCAATTAAGAGAGAAGGTGGTATTGAAGAGATGGGTCCATATAGAGCCTATGGAACTCTTGATGTTTGAAGAAGCCCGTGGTTTGTTCAATATTGGAAGAGTAGGTGGTGAAGAGGTGGTAAAAGTGAATTTTTTAAAGAGTTTCTTGGAAGCCAAATTTTGCATCATCGGAGTAGGGATTTCATAGGTAAGTTATATAATTTATCTCTTGATATTCACTCACTTTTTTCATGGATTCAATCTTCCTGGTCAAGGGTTAATGAATTTTTCTACAATGATTACGATAATGGATTCTTCATTGAAATATTTTCCAATAAAATTGATATGGATTTGTTCCTTAAAAAGAAATCTTGATTTTCAAAATGTTTTGAGCTTAATACACAATTGTGGAGACAATAATTTAATGCTCATTCCAACTCTATCAAATATGCTCCTTTTTGGTTTCATTTTCCATCCCTTCATTTGAAGTATCTTGGAATAGATCTATTAGAAATCTTACCAAATCATATGAGATTTTTTATTAAGCATGATCTCACACCTTTTGACCATACAAAGCTCCCTACTCATGTTTGTATTCTGATGGATCTAGATGTTTTTTTTCCCAAATCACTTCTACTCTAGTTCAAATATGTTTCCTTTTCCCAAAATATTATTTTGGAGGACTCAATGGTGGTGGATGAAAATATTAATGATCTCTGTCATTTTACTTTTGAATGTAACTCAAGGGGAGTTGAGGATGTTAGGTTTTGTGAGGATCCAATATCTAATTCTATCATGATGGAAAAGACTCACCCTGCTACTCTTTCTAACAATATCCCTCTCAATGGATATCACTTGAATACAAAACATTCCTCATGGAAGAGAAAGATCGATGACTCTATTCGGGTACCCAACTATCATCCATGAGAAAATAGCTAGAGCTACAAGAAAAATAGTTATCTCTCCTCTAGGAACCTTACTAGTGAAATAAATAACCACCAATTGAGAGAGAAGGTGGTCTTGAAGAGATGGGTCCATATAGAACCTAAGAGACCATTGATCTTTGAAGAAGCATAGGATCCGGCCGATATTGGAAGAGTAGGTGGTGAAGATGTACTATAAGTGAAATTTTTGAAAGAGTTTCTTGGAAGCCAATTTTTGTAACTTCAGAGTAGGGATTTCATAGGTAAGGTCTAGAATTTTTCTCTTGATATCCACTCACATTCTTCATAAATTAAAGCTTCTTGGCTAGGGGTTAACAAAGTTTTCTATAGTGATGATGATAATCTCTTTTCATAGTAATCTTTTCCAATAAAACTGGTAGGGATTTGGTCCATAAAAAGAAATCTTGATTTTTTAAGTCTTTTGGTCTTATTATATAATTGTGGAGACCATATTTATATCCTCATTTCACCTCTATCAAATATGCCCCTTTTTGGTTTCATTTACCTTCCCTTCATCTAAATTATCTAGGCCTAGATCTATTACAAACCTTGGCAAATCATATGGGAATTTTTCATAAGAATGATCACACACCTTTTGAGCATACAAAACTCCCTCCTCATATTTGTATTCTGATGGATCTAGATAAAAAATTTCCCAAATCACTTTTGCTCCAATCCAAATATGAGTCATTTTCCCAAAATATTAGTTTGGATGACTTAATGGTGGTGGATGAAAATATCAATGATCTAGGTCATTTTACTTTTTAATGCAACTCAAGGGGAGTTGAGGATGTTAGGGTTTGTGAGGATCCAATATCTAATTTAGAGGATGTTAGGGTTTGTTCCATAAATGAGATAAACTAACAAGGCACTCCTTCCATTTTCTCCAAGGATAGTCCAAGAATTTCAAGGGTACTCTAATGTAGGCTTATCCTAACAATGTATAGCTATGTCTTCCATATGGATAAAAAAAATGTTGAAAGCTATTGGTTAGCTTCTAAAATTTGTGGGTTATGAGTTGCAAAATGGCTATGTTCCCTTACTTATCAAGTGGATTAAAATGTTTCTAACAAAAGCCTAAGTATATTCCCCTTGATTTTTTAATTTTTGGAGTAGGTCTTCTCCCCCCTACTATAACATTGAAAGCTCCAAGACCAGTTTTTTTAAGCTCTGGTAAAGATGTAATAATAGGGGTTGTAGACAATCTGAGAGAAGTGATCAAATTTATTTAATCTAATTTTAGGGATTTCTTTTTAGCATGGTAATTTGACCACGTGGTTGAAAACATGCTCTTCAAGTCTTAATAAGAAAAATAGAAGAGATGCAAGATTAGGTAATGGGAGAATATTTGCATTCTTGGGATCTTGCACATCTTGTGCCTAATTGTACTTGCATTCCATTATAAAGTACCATCAAGGGTTTGATGTTTGCCTTTATTTTCCATCTACCTTTGTTATGTGAGTGTTCCTTCCATGAAATCAGCCTCATGATGTATGTCGAGTGAGTGTTCCTTCCATGACAATAGCCTTTATATGTGTTTGTACTTTCTGTTGCACTCTCGTTGTTTCTAGTTCTTCATCATGTAGTTTTTCTTGGCATTCAGTTGTTAGTGTGCCTTGTAAATACTAACTGGTGACTAAGAGGGGGGGTGAATCAACACTATACTGGTATTCTTAAAGATTTAACCTTAATCAAAAATCTTACTCAAACTTTAACATTTATCAATATAAGTAGCATTAATAAGAAACATGCACACACAAAATTAAACACACATGACAATCAAGATTTATCATGTGGAAACCCAAATGGGAAAAAACCATGGTGCAAGTACAAACTCACAAAATCTGCACTATTCTTAAGTACGCCTGGTGAGGAGCCTGTTAGGAGATTACAAAGACACTATTAGGTGCCACCCAATTAAGGGATTTTCTTCAAGGCCTGTTAGAACCTTTACCTTGTTAGAGGTAGCCTTGTTAATGGACTTAGGATCATCATTTAAGATGTCACCCGGTTAAGGGATTTTACAAAAGGACCTCTTAAAGTCCACCCATATAAGGAATTTTATTGTGCTACAATTATTAAAGAGAAACAAGTCATTGATCTACTGATGACACTTTTCTATCGTATAGATCCATTCTACATCTTCTTCAATCTCTGCTCGGTGATGGCTTCACTGATTCATGAGGAACTCTTCTGCACTTTGCTTATTATGCACCTTTGCTCTAACTTACAACCTCAATCCACTCACAACACCATCAACACACAAATTCAAGATAAAAAATATGTATATAGTTGTCTTCAATCTTGGCACTCACTTTCCCTCCAAAACACAAACTCAAAAAATCACACTATGTGCCAATTTGTTCGTTCCTCAAATCTCACCGATTATACCAATGGGACTAGTCATTCATGCCACAAATCTCATCGGTTCTCTAACAAGCACTCCTACTTCAACTAGCACTTTCTAATTTGAACAGATTTACATTTTATTGTTGTGATCTGCTAGCGGTTGTTTTCTTTATATCGACGAACCTGCTTTACTCAGATTAATCTACTGGTTTCTTCCTGTAAACCGGTCTCTACTCATCGGTGGAAGTCTTTAGTCCCCTGTTCATTACCAATCTACTATAACCCTTTTTCGATCAGTTGAACCGGTATTGCCATCAATGACAACTTATTAAGTACTCCAAACTTCATGATGCCAATAATCTCCCCCTTTGGCATAGGAGACAAAAGATCTAGGTTGGATTGTATTGGATCTCCCCCTGTTCCGCTTCTCCCCTTGTTCTACACCTTCTCTGCCTCTACCAGTGGATCTCTACCTTCTCTACCTCTATCAGTGCTTTCTTATATACTTAGTTGCTATCTCCCTCTATTGGTACTACTGATACTACTCTACCTCTACCAATGGATCTCTTCCTTCTCATACGTACAATCCTTTATACATTCATTCTCCCCTTTTTTGAAACAATTTCAAAGAATAAAGAAATCAAAGTATACAAAATAATTTATGAGAATAAGTCAAAAATTTCTTTGAAATTGACCTTAGCAGCCTCGAAAGAAGACTCCCATGTAGGCTTTACTTGTTTCATGGTGATGATTTGTCCATGCAGGTGTGTGACCAAATCCTCCATGTCACCCATTGTCTTGCAGTCGGGTCTACTAATGAGACCTTCTGCTTGTTTCACATTGCCTTGTAATAAATTAATGAAAGGGGAAAGATAGCACTATATCTCTAGCAGATTTAGAGCTTGTTTGTCCTATTCCTCTTTCAGTTAGTTGATTTCATGAGTCAACTTTTTGACTTTTCCACTAAAAATTGCTACTCAACTTGTAAGAGGATCAAATGAACCTAGCAGATCTTGAATTTCCTGATGAGTCTTTACTCTTTTGACTTCAAGATCTTTGCTAAAATCGGGGAAGTTTGAGAATCTAGCCATTAATTGGCTAACTTACTTTAAGATTAATTTTACCTCTTCAGTGCTGGTAGAGAGAGCAACTTTTTCAACTAATATTTGTTCCATTAAGTGCTCACCTCTTCTTCTTTCATACTACCTTGCTGCAACCTTCTCCAGATCGGTTGACTCTGAACCCATTTCTTTGACAAGAGTGCCCAATTGATCGATGATAAATGAATTCTCATCAACAACAATATTAGGAATGAGATCATATAAAATTATCTTTGCAGTATTAAGAATTCATGCCTTCTTTTTATTTGCTTTAACTTTGGCCTTTTCAGCTTGAATTCTCAATTTCTATGAAACTTTTATTAAGTATTTGGGGGTCATCTTATTGATATCAATTACTGATTCTTCCCTTTCGTCCTCCTCTATTTCTTCTTCTTTTTCAGTTTCTACCTCAGAGTTAGCTGAGATGGGGAGTTTAGCTTTCTTTTTCTCAGTTTCCTTTTCAAAAGCTAACTTCCTCTTTATCGGAGGAGTGTCCACCAATGTTTTCTGACCACCTTTAGGTTGACTGGATGAAGAATATTTTATATTTTTCTCTTGTTCCGGTTCCTTGGTCTCCCTTGGACTAATACTGATTGTTCGTATTTCCTATTGGGACTCATAAGAATTGGATGAATTTGAGTGGCCCATTTCAAGAATTTTGCATCTGCACTTCCTCCTCGCATGGCTTATCTTTTTTTTTTGGCAAATGCAAAGGGCAGGCTTAAAGCTAATTCCGCACCCCCTCCTTTACCAGCTCTTCCCTACGTGAAGTTTGGTGTGGCCATTGGCAAAGGCCATAGAGAACTCAAAACAAATGCAATCAACCTATGTAAGGCATTTTTACCTAGGCGCCAAATTTGGTTTACAAAAGAAATGAACTTTCAAGGGAAAGCATTTAGCCCACATTGGCAGTGCAGAGGGAGTTTATCGGATTTAAGTATAAGAACACATATAACTATAGTTTCAAAGCTTAAGGGATTTTAGCAAGAAGTGGCTCGTGGCCCAGTGGACCCCACGTGCATGCACATCTCAAGGCGTCCAAATTTTGTGGTAAGCTGGCGAGAGGAAATTAAAGGTCGAGAAAGTCAGGCAAATCGGACGATGATCACAGATGATCCGACAATGGTCGTTGTACCACGATAGAAAGATGCCTGCCAAATAGTCACCGTGACTTGGTGACAAAGCATGTGTAGAAAAGGGGTGAGTCAAAGATTGAGCAGATCACTGAGATCCAATGGCAGATCCAAGGAAGATCAATGGTGGAGTAAAATTCTGGGACTATCAGTGGCTGTCACTGTACCATGGTTGTGAACTTCCCGAAATGAATACCCCCACGATATAGAAACTGGCGAGGTGGCATCCAGTGGTAGATGAAGTGGCTGACACATGGTAACACGTAGTAGAATGGAGCAGATCAACCAAGGTAAAGGCCAAGAAGATCAAGGAAGATTGGTCGGTGATGCAAAAGATCCAATGGTGGTTGCTATACCACGATAGAAAGAAGCTCACCAGTTATCCCCCATGACATACCGACTAGTGAGATGGAAGTTGAGGTGGAGGTCAAGGTGGGCTCAGTGCAAATCAGGAAGTGACACATGGCGGGCCCGCTAGAAGAGAGAGTAGCCTAGGCAAATTAATAGTTGGGCAAGTCAAGGAAGATCTGACGGTTAGACGAATGATCCGACGGTGGTCGCTATGTTACGATGGAAAATATCTCGATGGCTAATCAGTGCAACTTGGCAACCAAGTGGTGGGACTTGGCAGGAGAGCAATTCAGAGGAGAAATAAAGAATGAGTAGGTTGGAAATGATCAAATGGTGGTCAGTGATCTGCTATGCAGAGATGCATGATGAATATCCATCATGGATCAGTGACAAGGAAGAGACAAGGAAGTGGTGGGTCTAGCCATGGTCAAGTGGTAGGACAGGTGGAGTCTAGAGGGACTCATGAGCCAATCCAGAGGAAGACACATGGAAAATATCTACGCAGGAAATTCAAAGTTAAAAATATAGTTTCAGACTATAGTGAAAATACAGAAATTAATGACTGACCTACAGAGGGATTGATGGTTGAGGGGTTATTTTTTGCTTGAATATGCAAGTGTTATATATCGCTGGAAATATATTAATCCAAGGAGTTTGTTTCTATAGAAAATTGTTGCACACATCAAGTAGTTCAAGGGTAGATGCCTCAGGATTTCAGAAGGATTTTTCAGTTTATCAGAGATGATTTTCTACAGGCCAAGTGTGTGAACAGTTAATGCTGAAAGATAGGGTAGTTGCCATTGTCAGAGATGAAATCTCAGTTTATTCTCTCTTCCTTCTTATTCTGGTTTTCTTCTCATTGCAAGGGTTCCGATTTTTTGTAGATAAATTCTCCAAAGGAGATTTCCAAGAGGGGTTCCATTTTTGCATGTAATTTCCTTAGTTGTAATGGTTAATGTTCCTTTTCTTCTATCATTGAGTAGACACATTTTGCAGATTGTTTCTTAGTTGCAGGTCACATATATGTAAGGCATATATATAGTTGCATTGGATTGTCTTCACACATTCTTTATTTTCAATAAATCTCATCTTCAAGGGAGTTTGGGTATGTCCTCTCAAAGTGGGATTGTAATGGGTGTTCTTAGGTACTCTTTAAGAAAGAGTTTAAATTTTGTGAACAATCATTTTGGATTTGGGTCAATGTTTGGATAAGTATGATCCTTTGATTAAGTCTGGAATGTATTAATGTCAGTCATTAATGCAAGGATATATTTTTCAATGAATCTGATGTGCAACTTGGATTCTATTTGTGGTTTTTGTATTGACTCTATGCCTGAGTTAAGGCACTGATCTGTTATAGCTAGAAGTTGCTTCTTTAAAAAAAAAAAAATTAAGTCAGAATATCTTTTACTTCTTGTTATGTGGTAATGTTCCACCTATATCATGCTCCAATCTAGTTGAGATGTCAATGTAGATTTAGCCCATCTGCATTAACCTCCTTGTTGTTGAGCCTTTTGAGATTCATCTACTTTTGTTGATGCCATATGTCTGTAACTGGTTATGTTTTATGCATCAAAGGGTGTCCCCCCCTAGGTCTAGCAGAACCTAAAGTGTAGGAGGATCATTAGGATCGTATATTATGTTGTCCAAGCCCTAAAGCTTTTCATTTATTGAATTGGCTATTTCATAGATAGATTGCAAGTGAACTTGGTTTGCTCATATTTTAGAACAACCAAAATGGTGACTCTGCTAGGGAAATATGAAATTTTTTGAAGATAATTTCCTCCGTGAAGGAAGTGGTGACTTTGTGTAAAGATCAGTGTATAATGTTATAAGGTTTGAGAAAGATCTCACCAAATATCAAAACAATAGCTGCAATATCTAGGTATTTGCCAAACTTGGTATTAAAGATTGTAAGAAATTTTTTTCCTTACCAAGTGAGTTTTAGCACTAAGAAGGAAAAGGAATATGTTAGGTTGCATGCCCCTATTAGCTTAAAAGTATGGTTGAAGAATTTTGAATAATAGGGAAGATAGACTCTAGCTACAATAATTCTTATTGGTTGAAAATAGTGAATGTATTTAAGCAAGGTCGTAGCTAGTAATGGATTATTGTAGAAATTTCTCTATTAAAGGTTATGTGCCATTTTGTTTTGTTGGCATACCTGGTTACCTGAATCAGATTCCAAGTGACATTAGGAAGCACTTACCATTGTTTAATGGGGACGAGAAACAATCAGCAAGAATGCATGTGCAAAAATTTGTTGATTTAATGAATGACTATGATATCTACCATGAGGATATTTGCATCAAGTTGTTTGTGCAGAGCTTGAAAGGGGATGTCAGGATTTGGTTTTCATTTTGAAGGAAGCTTCTATTCCCTCATGGGAAGAATTAGTTGCATCTTTTCTCGAGCAATTTGCTGAGAGAATGAACTTTAATGATATGCTGAGGAAGCTGATGGAGATTAGAGTTGAGGAAGGTGAATTACTGTCAGTCTTCAATGTCAGATTTTCCAAAGCACTGGCTAAGATCCCACAAGGGTATAGACTAAATGATGAAGTGTCTTTAGTAATTTATTTGGATGCCTTTGGATGTAAGATGAGTTACAGGTTGAGGGATAAAGATCCAAAGACATTACATGAGGCTTTTGTGACAGGCATGGACATAGAGAAAAACATAAATATAGTATTCCTAAAGGATTTTTATCTGCCAGTATCCACTGTCATAATGTTTGTAATGCTGCAATTAAGTGTGAAGTGAGAAGCAATGTTCAGAGCTTTGGTATTCATACTTGTGCTGGCAACACCAATAATTTAATTCCAAATGAAAATCAGTTTTTTTTGGTGCAAACAATGGTTGATCCTCATATGGATATTGATAATGCAAATTGTGTTGAAGATGAAGTGAGAGTATTTTCAGATTTCACTTCTTGTAATCATGTTGATGATCTTTCTGATATGAAAGTTGAGCACAAAATTATTTCAGAAGATTTTAATGGTATACATGATTAAAATAAAAATACAACCCACATTGATGAACAGATTTATAAAGAATGTCACATTGAACAGCAAAGTGCAATGCAATTGCAGATGATTGTAGAACTTTGAGAAGCTCTTGAAGTTGTGGACAAGAAAGTTCAAATGCTGGAGAGCCTTAGAGTTATGAATGAAGACCTTCTGCAATGTGAAAATTTAAGTGAACATGTTGGGAATTCATTTGATGAAGTTAATCATGTATCTCATAAGGATGATGATGATGAAGACAATGATGGTGATGAGGAGTGGTCTTTACATGTTACTAATATATATCATAGTAAACATGAAAGTGTTGAATGATGGTGTGCAACTCTTCTTGAAAGGATTGAACAGCTAAATACATCAATTAATGATGACATGAAGGAAATTGCAAATACTCACCATGTTTCAGCAAAGGCTGAAGAGAAATCTTATGACAAGGAATTATCAACAAAAGAATGTGAGAACCACTGTCATGAAGATACAACTGAAGATAGTAGTAATTATTTTGTTGACATAAATATTGATGTGTATGATCCTGAAAATATTTTTGCATATGCTGATGGAGAGCTTATTACTTGTGAAGATGTGGATAATTGCTCATATGCCAGCAGCAATGATGAAACTATTGAAGTTTATTGTTACCCTGATATACATGTTGATATTCTTTGCCAAGATGATTCCAATGAAAATGATGGTCATAGTGTCAGTCCTTGTGATTGTGATAGATGGAATGTTGAAGAAAATTTTATTTCAGATTTTGTTTCTTCCTTTTTAGATGAATATGATTGTGACAATAGAATGGATGATGTTTGCAACAGGCAAATTTCTAATGATTTATTTGATGTTGATAAAGATCATATCCAGCCGTGGCTTTTCCATAATGTTCACAAAAGGGGTTTGCATTTTATTTCTAACTCCTTGTATGAAGAGATGTTGGATATGCCAGATGTTGTAAATGATGAACCTGTTCATGAGGCTAATATCATTCCATGCAGCAGTAACATGTGTTAGGATGAATATTTTTGTAATGAGTTCCTTGCTAGTATGTTTGAACCCCATCTTGAAGTTTTTCATGCAAAGATGAGTGAATGTTCAAATCTTATTTCAGATTATATGTTTGAGCCAGAGGTATATTCATTTTTTCAAAAGTGGGATATTAAAGATGCTGATTTATTGCATGTAGTAGATGATGAAAAAAATGGATATGTTTCAGTAGTTGATCATGAAAGTAAGGTCCAAAATTATTTTCATGATGAGTATGCATATAATGCTGACTGGAAAAGCATGTTGAAAGATGTGTGTCACAACACAAACACCTCTTTGATGATCAGTATTTGCTTCAGATTGTGTACATTACCAAGTGATGAGAATCATATTTTTGATAAGGGAAAGAGTTGGCTTCAGCTTTGATGGCCCGGGGCCATTTTATAAATAAAATTCTTTATTGTACAATTGCTTTGTTTTTTATTGTGTGGTTTTCAATAACCCCTGTTTTGAGAAGAAGAGATGTGTCCTATTTTTTCAGGTGGTCTGCTCTACCATAGATTCTGAATTCTTGTGTTAATTTTTGCAATCAACCATCCCCAGTCAGAGCCACTATTAGGACTCATAAGAATTTGGTGAATTTGAGTGGCCCATTTCAAGAATTTTGCATCTGCACTTCCTTCTAGCGTGGCTTATCCTGTTTTTTGGCAAATGCGAAGGGCAGGCTTAAAGCCAATTCCGTGCGCCCCCCTTTACCAGCTCTTCCCTACATGAAGATTGGCATGGCCATTGGTAAAGGCCATAGAGAACTCAAAACAAATGTAATCAACCCGTGTAAGGCATTTTTACCTGGGCGCCAAATTGAGTTTACAAAAGAAATGAACTTTCAAGGGAAAACATTTATCCCGCATTGGCAGTGCAGAGGGAGTTTATCGCATTTAAATATAAGAACACATATAATTGTAGTGTCAAAGCTTAAGGGTTTTTGGAAAGAAGTGGCTCATGGCCTAGTGGATGCTATGTGCGTGCGCATCTCAAGGCATCCAAATTTTGTGGCAAGCTGGCAAGAGGAAATTAAAGGTTGAGCAAGTCGGGCAGATCGACCAGTGATCACAGATGATCCAATGATGGTCGCTATACCACAATAGAAAGATGCCCACTGAATACTCACTGCGACTTGGTGACAAAGCACGTGTGGAAAAGGGAAGAGTCAAAGATCGAGCAGATCACTGAGATCCAATGACAGATCTGAGGAAGATCAACGGTGGAGTAAAATTCTGGGACTAATAGCGACTATCACTGTACCACGGTTGTGAAGTGCCCAAAATGAATAACCCCGTGACATAGCGACTGGTGAGGTGGTATCCAATGGTGGATGAAGTGGCTAACATGTGGTGACACACGACACAAGGGAGTATTTCAGCCAAGGTAAAGGTCAAGCAGATCAAGAAAGATCGGTCGGTGATGTGAAAGATCCAACGGTAGCTGCTATACCACGATAGAAAGAAGCTCGCCAGTTATCCCCCATGACATAGCGACTGGCGAGGTGGCAGTTGAGGTGGCGGTCAAGGTGGGATAAGTGCAAATCAAGAAGTGACATGTGGTGGGCTCACTAGAAGAGAGAGTAGCCCAAGTGAACTAATGGGTGGGGAAGTCAAGGAAGATCTGATGGTCGGACGGATGATCCAATGGTGGTTGCTATGTCACAATGGAAAATAGCTCGATGGCTAATCGGCATGACTTGGCGACCAAGTGGTGAGACCTGGTATGAGAGCAATTCAGAGGAGAAATAAAGAACAAGCATGTTGGAAATGATCTGACGGTGGTCGTTGATCCACTATGTAGAGATGCACGATGAATATCCATCGTTGATCAACAAGAAGGAAGAGACAAGGAAGTGGTGGGTCCGACCGTGCTTAGGTGGCAAGATAGGTGGAGTCCAGAGGGACTCATGAGCCAATCCAGAGGAAGACATGTGGTAGAGTCTGCATGGGAAATTCAAAGTTAAAAATATAGTTTTAGACTATAGTGAAAATAGAGAAATTAATGACTGACCTACAAAGGGATTGATGGTTGAGGGGTTAGTTTTTTCCTGAATATACAAGTGTTATATATTGTTTGAAATCTCTCGATCCGAGAAGTTTGTTTTTGTAGACAGTTGTTGCACACATCAAGTATCTCAAGGGCAGTTGCCTCAAGATTTCAGAAGGATTTTTCAGTTTGTGAGAGAGGATTTTCTACAGGCCAAGTGTGTGAACAGTTGATGCTAAAAGATAGGGCAGTTGCCATTGTCAGAGATAAATCTCAATTTCTTCTCTCTTCCTTCTTATTCTGATTTTCTTCTCATTGTAAGGGTTCTAGTTTTTTTTAGAGAAATTCTCCGAAGGAGATTTCCAAGAGGGGTTCCTTTTTTGTAGTTAATTTTCTTAGTTGTAATGGTTGATGTTCCTTTTCTTCTATCATTGAGTAGATACATTTTGCAGATTGTTTCTTAGTTGTAGATCGCATATATGTAAGGCATATATAGTTACATTGGATTGTCTTTAGGCATTCTTTATTTTCAATAAGTCCAGTCTTCAAGGGAGTTTGGGTTTGTGCTCTCAAAGTGGGAGTGTAATGGGTGTTCTTAGGTACTCTTCAAGGAAGAGTTTAAATTTTGTGAACAATCATTTTGGATTTGGGTCAATGTTTGGATAAGTATGATCCATTGATTGAGTCTAGAATGTATTAATGTCAGGAATTAATATAGGGATATCTTTTTCAATGAATCAAATGTGAAGCTTGGATTCCATTTGTGGTTTTTGTATTGACTCTATGCCCGAGTTAAGGCACTGATCTGTTATAGCTAGAAGTTACTTGCTTCTTTTAAAAAAAAAACAATCAAGTCAGAATATCTTTTGCTTTCTATTATGTGCTAATGTTCCACCTATCTCATGCTCCAATCTAGTTGAGATGTCAATGCAGATTTAGCCCATTTGCAGTAACCTCCTTGTTGTTGAGCCTTTTGAGTTTCATCTTCTTTTGTTGATGCCATATGTTTGTAACTGGTTATAGTTAATGCATCAAAGGGTGTCCTCCCCTAGGTCTAGCAGAACTTGAAGTGTAGGAGGATCATTAGGATCATATGTTATGTTGTCCAAGCCTTGAAGCTTTTCATTGATGGAGATTGGCTATTTCATAGATAGATTGCAGGTGAACTTGTTTTGCTCATTTTTTAGAACAACATTTCCTTCAACTTTTTGTTCTTCTTTTTTGGTTCCTTTTTTTCTTGTTCCTTCTCCTTTGTTTCATAAACAGATGGTATTGATGAGTCTATCATCTTGGGGTTTTCTCCCTCTACACCTTTTTTAGGCAATAAAGGTTCATTTCTACTAGAATGTGCTCAAGGATTATTTATTATCACTGGATGCCTTTGATTTTTTTCCTCACAAGGAATGCTCTCAATTGTAACTTCAACATCTCTGGGATGCTTGGTGTGATCGGTTCCCTTTACCGGTGTATCATCAATATCAATGGTTTCAACAATTGATCTTTGTTAAATCGGTAGCTCTATATCCTTTGTCAATTAGGAATATCTGACACAACATCACCTATGATATCTTCAATTGAAAATTCATCAAACCCATTAGTGGTATCCTTGTCTTTTCCTTTTCTCTTTTCTTCAATAGTTGTTTCTTGACCTTGTTTCACTTCTTTTTCTATTTCCTCCTCAACTTCCTTTTGCTGGCTCAAAATTGTTTTTCACATGTCAACACCCTCATCATGTACACCTTGAATGTCTCCTATGGCTAATCTCCATGTTTTGTTCCTTATTTTGAAACATTGTATACATGATTTAACCACTAAAGTTGCTTAATTATAATCCAATTCATGGTCCACTTCTATGAGTGCCTTTATTCTATGTTCTTTTTCAATTGCCAATGCATTTTTCCATCTCCCTTCAATGAGATTTTGTAAATCTGATGGAATTAATCCATGTAGTTCACTGGGGGTTCTGTAGAAATTATGTAGGTTCCAAATGAGTACATCTTCAATTTTTCTTTTGTCTTCCTCATTGTAGAGAGGATAATTTCTCCCAACACCAACTAAACCTCCATACTCTTTGATCCCATGAACCATTTCCTCAATCATTGGAGCTACATTTCTACCACTTCTTCTGACTTCTTTAATTACCACATCAGATTGGGTGTCAGAGTTATCACCCTCCCTTTCGTCTTTCTTGTGATTCTTCTTAGCCTTTATGTCGATTGACTTTTCACTCTTTTTCTTTCTTGCATATGTGACTCCTACCAGTCCACTTCTACCTTGGGAAGATGTAGGAGTGTCTGAGTCCTTTTCTTTCATATATGCTATTAGTTTGCTGGATGCAATACCCTTGGATCTAGTCTTGGACATTTTCTTCTTTTAATTTGTTTTCTCTTCATTTTTTCTTGATTTTTCCCTTGTTTCCTCACTTGTGCTGATGGAAGTAGTGGCACCAGATGCTTCAACTCTATATTTCTTATCTAAGGTGTCAATCAATTTCCTAACTTTCTTTTGATTGATAGGCTCTTTGAGTTCATTCTTAATTTTGGAGCTTGCCTCCTCATAAGTTCCAAATCTCTTAGCTTTTTTGTCTACCAGTTTAGACAGTAACATGTTTGCATATATTTTGGCAATGTCTGCCCCGATCTCATAACCCATAGGGGGTACCCAGAAAGTTCTAGGTTCGATCGCTTGAATGATGCAACAATTAGTATCAACAAGAAAGCAAATAGTGTCCTTGTATTTTTTAACTATACCGGTTGGGATTCTTTCTCTTTGATGCATTCTACTTTGGAATTCTTTAAAGTAACCCCACATTGTCTCTCCAAACTTATCACTTAAGTCTCTAATAATTTCACCTATGTGAACCATACTTGAATGATTGCTTTTTGTTCTTCTTAATTCGATCCATGTTCACCATGAATTGACTCCTTATCATCTCATGAATGTCGTATGTTGCATCCTCTTTGATGATCCGATGAGCAGCATGGATAGCACCGCTCGACATAGTGTTCATGTAGCTTGATTGGTACACTCTATAAGATATTACTGTAGATGCAAATCATACTTTTGCATCCTCATTGTGAGTGACTGTCATTTCTATCTTGTCATATCGGGATTGAGTCAACCGAGTCACCTCATTGGATGATATTGTTCTTAGAGTTAGTGCTTCACCTATTTCGCTGAACCTTGTTACTCTTCGGATCACATCCTTTGTGATTTTGATTGGAGCTTCATCTTCCAACCATAGAAACTGGTCATGTACTCTTCTTAGCACATATCTGATCCAATTGGAATGGAATTGGTTTGGAATATCAACAACATATGACAAACCCTTGGTCTTTAGATGCATATGTTCTTCCTTCAATAGACCATTATCGCAAAACCCTTTGAATTCATCTTGAATGAATGTCTCCAAGATCTTCTAGCTTGTAGTGGATGAAGGAACAAACATATTCAATAAGTAACACATCGGAGGGCACAAATGATAGGGCACCGATTTTATCGACTTCTCTGGCATTCATTGGATGTAGCTTGAACTCAGGCTGTGATTCTTTAACAACCTCAACCAACACAGGGGTCGACACGAAAGCTGCCATGATGAATTAGAACAAAATTGACAGATTAGTTTCCTCTACCATTTTTGCTAGAGCTTTTGATCATTAAAGCTTCACCACTTGTTCTCTACACTAACTTGGCACGTAATGCACTTAACAAATTTAGAAAGCCTTTGATTGCACTAGGAGATTTTGAATGCATAGATGAAAGAAAGGTAAACAAAATGAGCTTTCATTTTCTTATTTATAAGGTAAGTTGTTCGATACATTTGTACAATGGTTAAGTTGTACAACCTCAAATGGTGACATTTTATAATTTACATGTGTAACTTCCCTACCGGTAAAAATACAACCTTTAACATTTATACTCTTAACAATTCATCGATGAAGAATTACAAACAATATGTCATATCATCTAGGTAATGCAAATAATAATTACATCACTTTGGTTATGGGGAATCAGACATGATTTTTCAATAAGTTCTCCCCCTGAGATCGGTTTGCTTAGTTTGAAGAAGAATTTTCATCACTGATGGATGATGACTTAGTTTCAGACTGCTTCTCTTCTTCTTTACTTTCTTCCTTTTTAGCCCACATCCTTTTCATTACATTTTTCACCTCTTCAACTATCTTCTTTCCTTTCAAATTATTTGTCCCTTTCTTCTTGCTAAACTCATTTCTATCTTCAAACGGGTTGCAGGATTGGTTCTTGCACTCTTTGGCCAAATTGTGGATCTTATGATAGTTGAAACATTCCATGCCAGTTGTCTTCCATGGTCCTACATTATTTCTCTGACCCATCCTCATCTTGCAATTTGATACAATATGACCAATGTTTCCACAAGTAGAACAGGTGGCATTGAGCTAATTACCCTTTCTGTTAGGGCTAATTGGTTTGTATGGAGATCTTGATGGATTTTTCTTTAACATGCATTCTTCTGCTTTGTGTCCATATTTATTGCACATGAAGAAATATCCATTAAATATTCTTGTACTGGACATGCTACTTAATCAAGGTCTATAGACACTCATAGGAAGTGTGTCCATACTTGTGACAGTTATGGGAATAACCATCAAAGGTGAATGGCAGCTTGTGACTGACTCTATAAACATTAGACTTATGACTCAATTTACCACAATAGTTGCAAGAGGATTAAGAAAACTTGATGCCTTTGATTCCTAATTTGTTCCTTTCATCATCCTTCATCCTCTTGAGCTTAGATGACTCTCTAATTTCCATTGGACCTGTATCGAAGTAACCAAGACCGATTGTCTCCTTTGTTCTCCTCTGAGATTTTAATTGATCATATATCTTCTCAGAGCTTTCATTAAATTTTCTCATCTTTTCATTTCTCTCATCTACAGCTTTCAACTCATTTTTGAGCTGTTTAATCTCCTTCATCATCTTCTCATCTTCCTTTGTTTTTCCATGCAGATGCTCATACATAATTGTATTCTCTTGAGTAAGAATTCAAATTTATTCATCATTTTTAATGATGATTGCATCATTCTCTCTTAGGGCTACTTCAGAAAGCCTTTTGGCTCTTTTATCTTTTGACACTACTTCATCTGCATTTCTCTTTCTTTCTTCTACTATCCTACTAGCTTCTAGTATTTCAGTCATTCTCAGGGCTTGACTTTCATGCTCTCTTTTTAGATTTGTGAATTCCTCACCCAACTTCTTGTTCTTTTCCATCACCTCTTAGACTGCCTCTTCTACTTCTTTAGATCCACTCTAATTAGAGAGTTGATCTATGATATCTTGAATTTCATTAAGTTCTAGAGCGAGTTCCTTCTTTTTAGCAAGTGATTTTTTCAGTCTCTCCTTCAACTGAGAAATCATCTCCTTAGCTTCATTAAGATGCTTCTGATACTGGTATTCTTCCATGATCTTTTTCTCTAGTTTTTAAACTTTTCTTTAGAGGACCTCAAGCTTTGATACCAGTTGTTAATATTAACCAGTGACTAAGAGGGGGGGTGAATAAGCACTATACTGGAATTCTTAAAGATTTAACCTTAATCAAAACTCTAATTCAAAGTTTAACATTTATTAGTCTAAGAAGCATTAATAAGAAACATGCACACACAAAATTAAACACACATGACAATCAAGATTTATCACCTGGAAACCCAAATTGGAGAAAACCACGGTATGAGTAGAAACTCACAAAATCTGCACTATTCTTAAGTATGCCCGGTGAGGAGCCATCCCTGTTAGGAGATTACAAAGAAATTGTTAGGTTCTACCTGGTTAAGGGATTTTCTTCCAGGCCTGTTAGAACCTTTACCCTGCTATAGGTAGCCTTGTTGAAGGACTTAGGATCGTCATTTAGGATGTCACCCGGTTAAGGGATTTTACAAAGGGACTTCTTAAAGTCCACTCGGTTAAGGGATTTTTCTATGCTGCAATTATTAAAGAGCAACAAGTCATTGATCTGATGATGACACTTTTCTATCATATAGATCCATTCTATATCTACTTTAATCTCTACTTGGTGATGGCTTCATCGATTCATGAGGAACTCTCTTGAACTTTGCTTATTCTACACCTTTTCTCTAACTTACAACCTTAACCCACTCACCACACCATCAACACACAAATTAAAGATGACAAAAATGTATATAGTTGTCTTCAATCTTGGCACTCATTTTTCCTCCAAAACACGAACTCAAAAATCATACTATGTGTCAATCTATTTGTTCCTCAAATCTCTCTGATTATACCGGTGGGACTAGCCATTCATGCCACAAATCTCATTGGTTCTCTAACAAGCACTCTGACTTCAACTGGCACTTTCTAGTTTGAATAGATCTACATTTCACCATTTTGATCTATTTCTGGTTGTTTTCTTTATATTGATGAACCTGCTTTACTCAACTTAATCTATGGGTTGCTTCCTATAAACCGGTCTTTGCTCACCGGTGGAAGTCTTTAGTCCCCTATTCCTTACCAATCCACGATTACCCTTTTCCGATCGGTTGAGCCAATATTTCCATCAATTAAAACTTCTTAAGTACTCCAAACTTCATGATGCCAACATACCTATCACCTCTCCCTTCTCAGCATTATGGGGGGTTTTCACTTGTTGGTTGGTTGGAGTGAGCTATGTATTCAGTGTTTGTTCCTATGTACTAGGCAGATGTAGTGGTTGGTTACCTATTCATTTCGGTGAGATGGATAAGTTGCCATATGGACACTCTTTCAGTCCTATTTTTGGAGGCAACCTTCCATCTTCGTTTGATCAACTCTTCAAACTTTGGTGTTTTTTCCATCTATATCTTTGAGTTCAGTTGTTTTCCTTAAAATATAGAGAACCACCTAATGTGTTAGCCCTTTCCAAATATGCCAGATTGGCTACAAATTGAGGTTGTAATTGAGAACCTCGTGTCAAACTAGTCAGATGAATCCTCTATTCATAAAGAATCCTTTCTTGTAAGTGAGAAATTTTAACCTAAGGAAGTGAAGGGAAAGGGTGGTATTCCATCTTAAAGTAGGAAAACTAAGGAAGAAATCAAAGTAGGAATCTAGACAACTTTAGATGATAGTATGAGACCATGGAGAGTGTGTTGTTCTCCATGATAGTCAGGAAAATTATAATGTGGAATACTAGGGGCCTCAATACCCCAAACAAAATATTCCTTATCAAGTCTCAAATTGAGTTGTGTGGGACAGATATAATCATGCTTTGAGAAACTAATTTTTTTGAGGAAGATAGTTCCCAGCCATGTACAAAATGAAAGAAATGGTAATTCATAGAGTTAGCATTATTGGGATCTTCAAGAGGACTTGTAGTGTAATAGAAAGGGAAAGACACTTAGGTAAATAATATTCAAGTTAAAGCTAACTAAATATAGGTTCTTGTTGTCTATAACAACTTTATCTTCAATTGTTAAATATCTAGGGTTCAAATTCAACTATGGGTAAAAACTGCTTGTAGGAATCCATCTCATTACTATTGGAAAATTATCTTGATGATTAATTCATTTTTCATGGGAATTTCAAAGCAATTTTATCAATTAAAGTTAAGATTGGAGGAATTGTCCCTCCCGTGAAAACAATGGAAGATTTTAATGAATTTAGCCAAACAATGGGCTTAAGGATTTTTTCCCTTCTAATGGTAAGGTGACTTGTACTAATAGAAGGAAATATTCATTGCATGTAGTAGATAGATTAGATATATTCTCCATTAACCCTATATGGACTTCTTAGTTCAACATGATCTCTTCTGAAATTCTACCTTTTCCTAACTCAAATTATTTTACATTGCCGTTAAATGTGGCTTTTACTTCCTCTCTTGCAAAATTGAATTCTTTTTTTAATTTTGAACAAATGTTGTTTAGGGATCTATCTTTTTTTCCTTTACTAAAATATTGTTGGTCAGGTGCACCTTATGTTAATGAGTCAAGATATTTCAATTGTGCTAGAAGCTCCATTTTCTCAAAAGCATGATTAGATAATTGAATATACATGTATTTAAGAATGTCTTTGCTTCCAAAGATGATATTGAAATTCAATTGAGGAACATTAATGAGGAAATTATTAAGAATAATATTAATGATAGTTCTCATCAACTTCAAAGACAACTGCAAAATCAATTGGATGATATTTTGAAGGGGGGAAAAATATTTTGCCATTATAAATGAATGGAATTATTGCGTCAAGATGGGGATAAAAATACTAAATTATTTTTTTCATCATCTAAGATGAGAATTATTTGGAATTTTATCTCCAAATTAAAAATGGTTTAGGTGAAATACTCATTAGAAAAGATCAAATATAAGCTGAAGCAATACAATTTTTCTCTACGTTTTTTGTAGCACCAACTAAAAATAATGATGTTATTGTAGTTGATTCTCAGGAGGTTTTGGATCACATTCCTCCAATGATTTCTAATCAAGAGAACCTTGAACTTCTTAATGTTTGAATCAAGGAACACTGAGAGGGGGGATGAATTAGTGTTATGCAATCTTCAACTTTATTAAACTGTTATTTTAACCACTTAATGAATATGAACAAAAGAAATATGTAAGAACATAAAGAAAATAAGCACAACACCATAACACCAAGATTTTTGTATGTGGAAACCTAGTTAAGGAAAAAACCATGGTGGGGATGAGCCCACAATATAGGTATACTCTAGAGAAGTATATAAAAATTAAAAAAGGGGAATGCACATGCATTTAGGCTCACTTATCAAAAGAGACTACAAGTTAAATAAAAATATTATAGATCATTTGAACTGATGAATAACATCTAAAAATGCCAAAGTACAGTTCCGGTTAAGATCATTATACAGATTTCATATGCTCGTCACACTCCGTTTTATACTGCTCTATTTCACTGCACTCTCAGTAATCCAAAACATTAATCTCCAACTTGCGCATGTGTAATTGTGCACAATTGACTGCCCCTAACCTTCACATCATAAAAATGATCAAAACCATGGTTGATGCAGGAGCATCCCTGGTTCTTGGCAATCTTGCATCAACCAAAAACATTTCTTTTTTAGTTTGTTCCCTATTTTACAGCTTAGCATTTCTTTCTGCATTTTCTTGCATTTTCTCACCAGATCTTGTGGAGTTAGATTTTTCTTGTGGACATAATTATCTTATCCTAAGTCCATGGGATGTTTGGATCTTTATTTGGCAAGTTATCAATTCTAGTATTTGGGAGAGTTTTCTGGCTTAGAACACCGGAACCACTTGGACCTATTTTTTCTTTGGTAAATCTTGCAGATCATTTCCATAGCTTGCGGTTCATTGTTTCCAACATTCCTTGGCATGTGGATGACCTTCCCTTTGGTCTGCACTTCATCCTTTGGATTTTCTGGAAGGTTCTCATGGCGGAGGCCAACCGAGTGGTTTTACATGTTTCATCTTGTTCATTAGCATTTGATTCTTCTTAGGCCAACTCAGATCCCTCTTGAGCATATAAATCAATGTAATATAGATTGTAATAGGAGGTGGTGAGAACATATTAGATCTATCTACTGATTAAGAGGTCCAAAGTTGACCAATACTATAATAGAGAATGTATGTATCAGGCCAGTGACTCGAATCTTGTAGCCCGCATGTTGCTGGGAAATTGTAATCAATTTTTCATGATATAAATTATCTAGTTTTGCACTCCCTCCATCATCTTGTCTTGTTTTCATTGTGTTTTTCTCCTGCTGCATGGTCTAGATAGATCTCATTGAGGTCTATCCTTCCCGTGACTGCACCAATGGCTCTTATATACTCGAAATAAGAAATCATATCAGCTACATGTCAACTCAATAATATTTAATTATTTTATGAATGGTGTACAAACTAGTAGCAAAATCTAAACTCAAATGCAGATGCAAACCAAAACAATCAAATACATGCTACCACATATGTTAGCTAAACATCCTCGATCATACAAATAATTGCCAAAGTCACTCCACTTAATTTGCATAAGGATTTATTATAGTAGTCGGTTGTATTGCACTATCAAACCAAAACCTGATACACCAGATTTTTAAACTCATACATCAATCATCACCAGAGGCTAAAATTTTAGAAAATGTTACTCCGACATTTCTCAATCTTTCCTTAGATCCACAACACAAAATATTAACCTGAAATAAAATTCTAGCCAAAATACCAAACACTGTCAAGTGCTTTGTTCAAAACTTGCCAGACTTAAACCAATATTCAATTTGACTTTTGGTAAGAACAAATAATTTACTATGGATGTGTACACTAACCTGGATTGCCATCAATGACAACACCAGATAACATGTGCAGTGTCTCTTGCCAACACTTAAGCCCTTTTAATTGGACGCAGTTAGATTTGTTGTATTCTCTATGGCAAAAGAGAAAACCTATGGGCTGAATGGTTTTATAGCTCTATTTTTTAAGAAGTGTTTGGATATTGTTGGGTTTTATGTTTGGAGAGCTTTGGAGGAGTCGAGAAGAAATGGGAACATGCTTGAATAATTTAACGCAACCTTTATTTCTCTCACTACTAAATTATCTTTTCCTTCTACCTTTTCTAATTCTAGACCTATATCCTTTTGTAGTATAGTGTACAAAATTTTCACTAAAGTTATTTCTCTTAGATTGGCTAGGCTTATTCCTAAATTTATTTCAAATGAACAAGTGGGGCTTCTTTCAAGAAAAGAGATAGCTAAAGGATCTCTAATATCCCATGAGGTATTGCGGCTAGCATTTCAATAGAAAGGAGATTGTTGATATTCATTAAGGATATTGAGAAGGTTCTTGAAGATTATTTGATATAACTGAAAAAGGATAATAACTATCTTTATAACATTATTTTGTTATTGATGTCAAGAAATTGATTTTCTGATTCAGTATGATGTTGCCATATCTTGAGAAGATCGATTTGAAGAGAATTAAGATGTTGGTAAAAGACACAGAAAGAATGTGGTGAATAAGGGGAGAAATAAGTTATTCAATGGGCAACTATTACCAAGTTAGACAATGATGAGATCATGATGTTTAGATTATTTTGATATCCTACATATGTTGTTGACTGTAAGATTAATACTATACTATGTCACCTAGAAAAGAACCTAGTCAGTAAACACTAAGGAACCTAGTCAGTAAACCCTAAGGTTATCGATATCGATTAATGAAGGTGAAATGTCTATCGAGTAAAGTTTAGTATTTACCAAGTTGCAACCGAGTTATGACAGATCGCATTGGATGGATAAAATCATTATTTAATGAAGGATGCTGATGAGCTGGAGATGTATAAATGATTGGTATGATGTGCATGAAGTTTGTTAAAGATCTACGGAAATGGAAAATTAGGAGGAATATCTACAGCTTAGATTGAACTGCAATAACCTTGTGAAAGCTCCAAGAAAGGAATGCAAGTTCCAAGGTGAGGTAAAACATTTTCAGATCGAAGGATACATTGAACCTAGTCAAGATTTAAGATCTGATGGCTGTGATTGATCATGGGAAATGTGATCAAGGAGATCCAGTGGTTAGCAATTGTTTATAAATAAGAAATTATTGATGAACAATGTATGCGGGCAAGTGTAAGCACATGGATGCTACATAGTGATTATCGAGCACAGAAGCTTGAAGACCTGTTTGAATAATAGAGTAAGGAGCCCAGTAGAGGGACAAGATAAGTCCTATGACTAGATTGTTTTGAGCAAAATAGAATCTGCTTTAGCATTTTAGATGTGAAGTTGCAGATATATTTTTATTACTGTTATTTGGTAAGTGACAGAAAATCTCTTAGCCGAGTGGACTTAATAGTCTTATTTGTAAACCCTCTAGCAAGGTAACATTCTAAATGAGTATTTGAAATCCTTTAACAAGGTCACTTCTAGCAAAGTGAAGATCCTAACATATCTGAGGGAAATCCCTTAACCAGGTCACATCTAGCAATGTGTTTGTAATCTTTAATAGGATTTGTTTTTAACCGAGCATACTCTAGAAGAGTATATTTCTTAGTGGGTCCGAAATCCCACAGTGGTTTTTCCCTATTTGGGTTTCCACATTAAATCTGGTGTTATATGTGTTATGATGATTATGTGTTCATGAGTTAGCATGTTTAGCAGTTTTTGATTATATTGCTGAAGTATAAGTTACTGAGGTTAAATGTGTTGATTTTATGGAAGATTAAGTTTGTATGATTCAAACCCCCCCTCTCATCTTGTTAGCTATTGGCATCAGAACTTTACAATTGGTATCAGAGCTTTGGACTTCGGAAGAAAAGTTTAAAGGTACTTGAGGAAAAGATTCAAAGATGTATAAAAGGGATGCACCAAAGCTGAACAAGTCAAGTTTCTCCACATGGCAGAAAAGGATGAAGCTGCACTTATCAAGAATTGGAGAATATGCAACATATTCTTTGGAGAATGATTACATACCACCAAGAACCAATCTGATGACCTTGGAAGAGATAAAGGCAAAGAAAGAACATATTCAAGCTATGATTGAAATAACATGAGCATTGACCAACTCAGAGTTTAATGATCTAGAAGGCTGTAATGATGCAAAAGCAATGTGGACTAAGTTCATATCTATGTATGGCAGTGATGAACATGTTCAAAGAGAAAAAGTAGATAGTCTAAGAGGACAACTTGAATCCATGAGAATGAATGAAGGTGAGAACATAACCCAATACAGTACAAGGTTAAAGGAGACTATCAATCAAATTAAAGGAGTAGGAGGGACTATTGCAGAAAAAGATGTAACAAGTAAGTTTCTTAGAACACTTCTACCAGCTTATGCTATTTGAGTCTCTGCAATCAATGAACTAAGGTCTATACCAAACATGCCAGTTTCCTTGGATGCTACTTTTGGTAAGCTACATGCATTTGAGTTAAGTAATTTTGATAACAGTGGGTCTTTGGTAAATAAAGTAGAATCTGCATTCAGTTCTTTTCATATTGGTGAATCTGATGATTACAATGATAGAATGAGTAACTACTCTAAAGGGAATCACAATGGAGCAAGTGAAAGATTTTGTAAGAACATGGAAGAAGTACACAAACTATATGAGGAAATCAAGAAGCAAGAAGAGTTTGAAGCATTATTAGCCAAAAGGTTACCGAGAGGAAAAGGTAAGTATAAAGGAAAGCTACCTTTAAAATGTTTCAATTGTGATAAAATAGGACATATGGCTTCTAATTGCCCTAACAAAGAATCTAGTGAAAAGAGAGAATACTGAGATAACAGGCAAAAAGATAACCAATATAGAGGACACCGAGACTTCAGAAGGAGAGACAAAAAGACATGTCTAGTAGCCGATGAGGAATCCAATGATCACAAATCTGATGAAACTGATATAGAGGAAGTTGTTTATGTGGCTATTAAAGATGGATCAGATGAAGAAAGGTATGAAGAAAAAAGCCCTAATATCTCACATAGATAATAATGACTCTTGGATCATAGACAGTGGATGCTCACATCACATGACAGGTGATAAACACAAATTTGTTAAATTAGAAGACTATGATGGAGGCTATGTAAGATTTGGTAATGATGCACCATGTCTTGTGAAAGGTAAAGGATCTATAACACTTCTTGAAAATGCTAAATGTGATGATGTATACTGGGTTGAAGGTTTGAAATATAATTTGTTGAGTGTAGCATAGCTAAACAATATAGGATACCGAATAGAATTTCAGAAAGGAATTGTCAAAGTTCATGACAAGCATGGAAAGTTAGCTACTACTGGGACACAAACAAAAGGTAATACATTTCATCTTGACTCAACTCAGAACAAGTGTCTTTATGCTAAGATAAATGATACCTGGTTATGGCATAAAAGGTTTTGTCATGTAAATTTTGATAATTTGATCAAAATAAGCAAGAAGCACCAAGTAAGAGGTCTACCAGGTCTGGAAAAACCTGAGAATGCTATGTGTTGAGGATGCCAGATGGGTAAGATGACAAGATCAAGCTTCACAAGTAATTCCTACACTTCTAAAGGAATTTTAGATCTAGTACACACTGATCTTTGTGGTCCCATGAAAGTTCAAAGTTATTATGGTGATAAGTATTTCATATTATTTGTGGATGATTACTCAAGGATGATGTCAGTTATGTTTTTAAAAGAAAAATCAGAAGCTTTTCAAATGTTTAAATGGTACAAGGCAAGAGTTGAAAATGAAATAGGAAGACAGCTGAAATGTCTTAGATCTGATAGAGGAGGAGAATTCACTTCTAATGAATTTAACTTATTCTGCAATGATCATGGTATAAAAAGGAAAGTATCTGCACCGAGAACACCACAGCAAAATGGGATAGCTGAGAGAAGAAACAAATCAATTGTAGATTGTGCCAGAACCCTAATGATAGAAAAGAGGGTACTTCAAACATTTTGGAGAGAAGCAATCAACACTGCAGTTTACACCCTGAACCGAGTTCAACTAAAGAAAGGAACTATGAAGACACAATATGAGATCTGGTATGACAAGAAACCTAATGTAAGTTATTTTAAAATCTTTGGAAGTAGATGCTATGTTCACAAAGATGACAGAAATGGAAAATTTGATTAGAAAAGTGAAGAAGGAACATTTCTTGGTTATTCTTCTAGAAGTAAAGCATTTAAATGTCTGATCAAATCATCTAACAAAATAGTAGAAAGTGCAAATGTGAAAATTGATGAATTTGCAGAAAGAAATGATGAAGTAAATTCCAAAGAACCAGAAGATTATGAAGAATTTGTTTATGTTCAACCGACAAGTCCTACCGAGAAAGCTGTTGAAGAAAATGAAGATAATGTCCAGTTATCGAGTGATGAAAAAGATCATACAGAGCCTACTGAGCCTATATTAGCCAAATATGTCAGAAGACATCATGCATCAAGTTAGATTATTGGAGATAAGGATGATCCAGTGATGACAAGGAACAAACTAAGACAGAACACATGTCTGATATTTGAATTTGAACCAAGAATACTAAAAGAGGCATTTAACAGTGAAGATTGGGTAAATGCTATGACAGAAGAGATTGATCAAATCAAGAAGAATGACACATGGACACTGATCCCAAGACCAAAGGACAAAAATGTAATCGGTACTAAGTGGATTTTCAAAAACAAGCTAAATGAAAAAGGTGAGGTCACTTGCAACAAAGCAAGACTAGTTTACAAAGGTTATGCTCAAGAAGAAGGAATAGATTATGGTGAGACTTTTGCACTTGTGGATAGACTTGAGGGAGTAAGAACATTGTTGGCATATGCTGCTTTCAAAAATTTCAAGGTATATCAAATGGATATTAAATCTGCATTTTTGAATGGTATAGTAGAAGAAGATGTTTACATTGAACAACCTGAAGGATTTGTTGAAGACAGGAGTAAAGATCAAGTATGTAAATTAAACAAAGCTTTATATGGTCTGAAACAAGCACCTAGAGCATGGTATGAGAGACTGCACTCTTACTTAATCAAGATTGGTTTTATAAGGACAAGTGAAAACAACAATATGTACATGAAGAATGATGAGGACAATGGAATACTAATCTCAGCCATATTTGTTGATGACATTATATTTTGTGGAAATGACTCTCTATGCAAAAACTCTGGAAATGAAATGTACAAAGAATTTGAGATGTCACTAATCAATGAGATAAAGTATTTTATAGGTTTACAGATACTGCAAATGAAAGATGATATTTTCATTACTCAAGCCAAGTACATAAAGGAAATCTTGAAGAAAATTTGGAAAGGAGGATTCTAAATCTGTAAGTACTCCTATGACTACCAACTATAAACTATCAAAGAATGATGAATCTACATCTGTTGATGAGACACTTTACCGATCTATGACTGGAAAGTTGCAATATGTTGTGCACAATAGACCGGATATAGCACATGCAGTAGGTATTGTTGCAATATTTTTTGCAGATCCCAAGGAAACCCATAGGACAACAATCAAGAGAATTTTGAGATACCTAAGAGGCACTAAAGATTATGGCTTAGTATATGAAAAGAAGAATGATTTTGATTTAAAAGTTTATGCTGATGCTGATTGGGCAGACAACATTGATGACAGGAAAAGCACAAGTGGTGGAGCTTTCTTTTTAGGAGAAAGACTAGTAAGTTGGCTTAGTAAGAAACAAGGATGCATTTCACAGTCAATAGCTGAAGCTGAATATGTTGCTGTAGCATTGAATTGTACCAATATAGCATGGATCAAGCAATTGTGGGAAGGTATAAATGAAAAGGTTATCAAGCTAGTAACTATATTCTGTGATAATACTAGTGCCATTAACATTTCAAAGAATCCGATAATGCACTCTAAGAGAAAGCATATATCTATAAAGTATCATTATCTCAAAGAAGAATTTTAAGAGAAGAAAGTTGTGTTGGAATATATCAGTTCAAAGGAGAAATTAGTAGACATCTTCACAAAGCCATTGCCAAGGGACACTTTTGAGTATCTCAGAAGAAAGTTAGGGGTCCTACCCCTATCTTCTACTCACTGAAAGAGTTTGGTGAAAGCATCAATTTGATGAATCTATAGAGTACTATGTGTGGATTGATGTTGCTTTACACACTTTAGAGGGTTTTCTAAAGTTGTTCAGGAAATAGTGAATAGAGACAAGTTGCTCTGATTAAGACTGAGATGATACATAGCAAGGCAAATCACTTCATAGGGGAAGAAATCATGATTTAGTTCTTTTACTTTTTGGCATTGTTGTCAAAGGGGGAGAAGATTAAATGGTTGACTGAATGGTAAAGCCCTTCATGAAGAAGATAACAGAAGACTAATGACAGGGGGAGAAGATTACAAAGGAGAGAAGACTTTAGAAGATTTTCACAGCTCAAGGATAACAAGAGAAGTCTAATAGCAATCTAAACCGAATCAATTTGAATATCTTGTTGGTATTACCATTTAATTGTTGGTTTTTCCATCAATGCCAAAGGGGGAGATTGTTGGCATTTCAATAGAAAGGAGATTGTTGATATTCATTAAGGATATTTAGAAGGTTGTTGAATATTATTTGATATAACTGAAAAAGGATGATAACTATCACTATAACATTATTTTGTCATTGATGTCAATAAATTGATTTTCTAATTCAGTATGATGTTGCCATATCTTGAGAAGATTGATTTGAAGAGAATTAAGATGTCGGTAAAAGACACAGAAAGAATGTGGTGAATAAGGGGAGAACTAAGTTATTCAATGGGCAACTATTACCGAGTTAGACAATGATGAGATCATGATGTTTAGATTATTTTGATATCCTACACATGTTGTTGATTGTAAGATTAATACTATACTATGTCACCAAGCAAAGAACCTAGTCAGTAAACCCTAAGGTTATCGATATCGGTTATGAAGGCGGAATGTCTACCAAGTAAAGTTTAGTATTTACTGAGTTGCAACCAAGTTATGACAGATCGCATTGGATGGATAAAAGCATTATTTAATGAAGGATGCTGATGAGCTGGAGATGCATAAATGATTGGTATGCCACGCGTGAAGTTTGTTAAAGATCTATGGAAATGGAAAATCAGGAGGAAGATCTATAGCTTAGATTGAACCGCAATAACCTTGTGCAAGTTTCAAGAAAGAAATGCGAGTTCCAAGGTGAGCTAAA
Source organism: Cryptomeria japonica (assembly GCF_030272615.1). Lineage (NCBI taxonomy): Eukaryota > Viridiplantae > Streptophyta > Pinopsida > Cupressales > Cupressaceae > Cryptomeria > Cryptomeria japonica. The sequence continues at coordinate 626,227,486 of NC_081414.1, read as the reverse complement.
ACATTTTCAAATCGAAGGATACATTGAACCTAGTCAAGATTGAAGATCTGATGGCTATGATTGATCATGGGAAATGTGATCAAGGAGATTCAGCGGTTAGCAATTGTTTATAAGTAAGAAATTATTGATGAACAACGTATGCGGGCAAGTGTAAGCATAGGGATGCTACATAGTGATTACCGAGCACATAAGCTTGAAAACCTGTTTGAATAACAAAGTAAGGAGCCCATCAGAGGGATAAGATAAGTCCTATGACTAGATTGTTTTGAGCAAAATAGAATTTGCTTTAGCATTTTAGATGTGAAGTTGCAGATATATTTTTATTACTGTTATTTTGTAAGTGATAGAAAATCTCTTATTCGAGTGGACTTAATAGTCTTATTTGTAAATCCTCTAGCAAGGTAACATTCTAAATGAGTGTTTGAAATCCTTTAACAAGGTCACTTCTAAGAAAGTGAAGATCCTAACAGATCTGAGGGAAATCCCTTAACTGGGTCACATCTAGCAATGTGTTTGTAATCTTTAACAGGATTTTCTTTTAACCTAGCATACTCTAGAAGAGTATATTTCTTAGTGGGTCCGAAATCCCACAGTGGTTTTTCCCTATTTGGGTTTCCATGTTAAATCTGGTGTTATATGTGTTATGATGATTATGTGTTCATGAGTTAGCATGTTTAGCAGTTTTTGATTATATTGTTGAAGTATAAGTTACCGAGGTTGAATCTGTTGATTTTATGGAAGATTAAGTTTGTATGATTCACCCCCCCTCTCATCTTGTTAGCTATTGGCATAAGAACTTTACAATTTCATTCTATTATCTAGTATAAGTGTGAAGCTATGATTGTTAAGTTAGATATGATGAAGTTTGATGATCATGTTAACTATAATTGCTTAGATCAGGTTCTTCTAAAATTTGGATTCTCCATGAAATAGAGTAGGTGAATAATTTCATGCATTTTTGGAGCTAAATTTCTAGTGCTAGTCAATAGGATGTTGTGTGGCTTCTTCTCTTCAACACAAGGAGTTAGACAAGGAGATCCTTTATCTTTGTATTTATTCATAATTTTGGCTACTCTCAAGGACTTTAGTGAAAAAAAATTCTCATCATCATAACAACCTTTGGAAAGGTTTAAAGATGTCACAAATATATATTTCTATCACTTACATTTTGTTTGCAAATGATACAATTTTGTTTGGGGAAGTATCAATGAGGGAGGCTAAGGCTATTAATATTTTTTGTGGATAAATGTTATGAGATTCCTAGCCAGAAGATAAATGCTCCTAAATAAAAGGTATTTTTCCTAAATTACTCCACAATAGTTGTACAAAATTTATTGAACTTTCTTGGATTCAAGAAAGATGTTCTTTGTCTCAAGTATTTAGGTATTCCTTTATTTGTTGGAAGGCATACAAGTTGTTTTTGGTCAAGTTTTTCCTCCCCAATTCAAATAGAATATCCTCTTGGAAAAACTCTAGGTTATTCTTAGTAGGTAGAATTATAATAATCAAGATGGTTGTGGCTGCCATTCCTAATTATATCATGTCAGTGATGCCTATTCTAAGAGGATTCTCCTAAAGTTTAGAGTCCAAGCTAAAAAGTTTTCTTTGTAAATGAAGCAAAGATCTGAAAGATAAGATACATCTTCTACCTTGGGACAAGGTTTGTATTCTAAAATCAGCAAGTGGGGAAATAATTCATAATTTAGAAAGAAAGAATGTGTGTTTGGGAGCAAAGATAGTATGGAATATTTTTACTAATAATAAGTCAAAATGGGCCTCCATTATTATGGAAGAATATCTTGATTCACAAGACCTAGATAGAAGATTCATGGTTCATGATCCCCCCTCAAGTTCTTGTATGTGGAAATTCATGGTGAAATGCAGGAAATTCTTCCCGCCGTATCTTGGATAATTCATGATGGTTAAAAATATTTTCTTGGGGAGGACACTGGGAACTTTTTGCTATTAAACATGATAGAAAATATGGAGGAATTATAAAGTGCATTTAAATCTCAATGGGGTGATAAAGTGTGTGATTTTTTTGATATTAGCAAGTGTAATGGTATTGTTATAGTTATTGGAAATATTTCTCAAAGGTAGTAGTTCCCATGAGTCAAAATCTTAGATCAGAAAGGTAGTTAGAATAAAGAGTTATACACTATTTAGATGCTCAAGACTTCTTGATCGGGACACAATCACAATTTGGCTAGTATTTAGTGAAATAGGGCTATAACATCCTTTAGAAACAAGAATCAACTCATAAACTTAGATTCTTTTCCTTTTTCTAGTGAGATGTAGGTATTCCAAATATGGGTGCATTTGGTTAGCCCTCATAGGTAAAATGCTCACTAGTGATCAATTTTCCTCCCTGAGTATAAACCCAATATTTAATTTAGTTTTATGCGATAAGGAGGTGGACACAACAAAATACCTACTTCTTAATTGTAATTTTACATATGACTTTTGGTTGTGGTTCCTCAAAAATTTGAATTGTTTTTCTCCAATCCAATTGACATTATTAGATTGGTCTTAGAGTCTTGGCCTAAACTATTCAAAGAATTATTTTTTGCAATCTTTTGGGAAATAGCACCTACTATTGTAATTTGTAAATATGGTGGGAGAGGAGTCAAAGAATATTTAGGAATAAAAGGATCAATGTTGAGGAATTTTTTCATAGTTTTGAAAGTTCACTATTTGAATTAATGAGAGCCTATACTATTAAACATAAAAGGATAGACTCTTCACTTTTTGGGATGATATTATTCTCAATGAGTGGAAATGTATCAATCTTCCCTTCTAGGGAAGCCTCATTAATAATGTGAGTAAGAAGGTCAATAGGAAAGAAATCAAATGGAAACCACCAAATATTAGGTACACCAAATTGAACTTTTTTGGAGAAGCAAAGGGAAACCCAAGGGTTTCTCATGTTAGTTGTATTATTAAAGAACATGAGGATATGATTTTTGGAGTAGGAGCAACAATAATTCTAAATGGATCTACAAAAATGGTAGAATTTTTAGGTCTAGTGTTTGGTCTCAAATTGGTAAGAAAACTCAATATTTAAAATTTAATCATTCAAGGTGATTTAATGAATATTATATCTCTACTTAGTAAGTTTAGAGATCCAACCCATAAAACATAATATAGCCTACCAGATGCTTGGAATTTGTTGCAAAATTTTCAATGTATTATACCAATCATTGCTTCAGATAAACAAACAAGATGGCTGATGTGTTGGTGAATAAGGGATGTCATCTAGTTGATGGAGAGATATTTCTCTCTGATGATGATGCTAGTATAGATTTGGAGCTTTCTTTGTTCTTAAAGCATGACACTCTGATGTAATCATTTTCTAACATGTTTGTATTTTTGTAGATCTAGAGTGAATTAGATACTTCATTTTTTGTCCTCCTCGATGGTAGTGGTTGATATACTTACCCTCCTTGGTGGTGAAGGGTGATGTCATAGTTCCTACCACCACTAAGGAGGATAAAAAATGATGTATCTAATTTACTCTTGATCTACAAGAATACAAACATGTTATAAAATGATTACATGGGAGTGTTAGGTAATAAAATAGGGTTGGCCTCATGTTTTTATTCACGGAACTAGCTCTTTGTTGCGCGCTATTTTAAACTTGTTCATATGAGAGAATCTTGATGGAGTATAAACCACTCAACAAGAGAATTGAAATCCCATTTAAAACATGGTATTTTCCCACATGCAGTTAATTCACTAGAGATCATCTCAAATGGACCTTCAAAATAGGATTGTGAAAAAGTAGAGAGGGCCATTATCACTATAATTGGAGAAGAATTTCTTGATATAAAGGCTCCCCAAATTTTATATTCATCAAAGGTGGTTTTTATTAGAATCAATGAACATTGAGAGGGTGGGGTGAATCAATGTTTTTCAATTTACTAGTATATTAAAGTAATTCTTAAACCACCGAATGCAAAAGATAGAAAGTATAATGCAAAAACTCAAGACAAATAACCACACAACCATAACATCGAAATTTTTATGTAGAAACCTAGAAAGGGAAAAACCACGATGGGATTTGAACCTACATTATTATTATACTATGGCTAGTAGTAGAATAATATTACAAAATGGGAATGCACTTGCATTCAGGCACACTCTGTAGAGCTCATTGCTCAAATACAAAATAGGGTTGCAACCTCGGAGAAATCACTATCCTACAAAAGAGATATAAAGTCAAATACAATGTTTGAACTGGTATACAACATCTACAAATGCCAGGAATCAGTTTTGGTTAGTTTCAAAATGATCCGTTGTTGTTGCTCTGAAAAGTTGCTCTATTCTACTTTGCTGCCAAATACTGGACCACCGAGACTTGAGATGCACATGTGAAACTGCCCTCAAATGCTCCCAAAACAATTTCACACCTTCATTGTCACCCAAAATGATCATCCAAGTCCGCACTACCAAAATAGATCTCCAATAAGTCGAGTTCACAAAACTGCAAAAAGTGAAACGTGTAGTCTCATATCAGCTCAATCCATCACAAATCCATATGCCGGACCTAAAACATATGATCACAAGCTTCACATGCCACAAAAAAAATTCATCAAACACAACATCAATCACTGAAATCACCTCTACAATTCCGCAACACATGTTACCCAACTTGTCCACACAATATCTCTACTCTTCTGGAATCACCGGATATCGGACCAAGAATCATGCACTATAATCGACACTAGAGGCTACAATTATAGGGCAATTTGCCTAAAACAACCAATTGACAATCCCATCATTGCAACCAAAACTATATTATCAAAAATGAGTTGTGCTCACTGAATCTGTAGACTATGTTCACACTCTATCAAACTTATGCCTAAAGTCAATATGACTTCTTATCGATCAAATCTACAAGTACCAGATATGATTACTGTACCATATATGATTACTATACTTAGTTGTCATTAATGAAAAACCCTAAGTAATCTCCATGCATCTAAAATCACTAGAACAATGTCTCTTTCCAAGAATCTCCCCCTTTAGCATTGATGGCAACACTGTGAAAAATGATAAGTGCTCCAAAATTCCAAAATTGTAATCAATCCAAAAATATATACAATCTACTAACTCCCCCTAAGAATGTTCAACATTCTTCATTTCTCTCTCCCCCTTTGACATCAATGGAAAAGGTAGGAATATTCCAAAACTTATATACAAGAGAATGTATATAGTGATCTATAGAAATTTGAAAATATTTTCATTGGCAATTGACACTCAATTGGTTGGTTTCACTATGTTGTCATTGATGGAAACATGGTATCTTGTTCTGACTTCATATTTTGGGTCAGTTTTGTACTGATAGGAACTTCACCGATAGGCACTACATCGACACTGACACCAACAGGATGGAAGGAATTCTCAAGTTACTAGCAATGCAGGTCGACATGGTTTATAATATGGTTATCGGTATTGGAGGCCAACATCTTTTGGATCCATCATCGACAACTATTTTTTATATTCATGTATTTATGTTATCTAGCCAACATGTATATTGATATTGTAATTATCTTTGTAAGCCGACATAAGGCATGATAAATTGTATAGGGTATATAGGTCAATTTGATAGATTATTTGGATAGGAGATGAAGATATGTGAGATTATAAATATGTGGATGTGATATGATGCAAAATATATCAGAGAGATCATGTATGTGAGGATATATTTGTAAGGGTTATTCTCATGGTAAAGGGTTTAGGGTTTCAAACCAGAACAGATAGAGCTTAACCAGAACTATATTTAGGCATAGAAGATGCTACCTTAGCAATTCACTCATTTCTCCGGATTGTAGTCAGAATTTACATGTAGTCAATGAGGATCCTTTTGTGATTAAGAAGTGTGCTCTACGATGTAAGCCTTCCTACAAGTGCAGGCCCCTTATATTTTGTAATATCTCTTCATATGGCCAGTGAATTGATATTGTGGGTCACAAATCCCATCGTGGTTTTTCCTCTTTGAGGTTTTCCACCTATAATTTTGAGTGTTATGGTGTTCATTTATGTGATTGGCTTATTGGTTTCTTGACTTATTTCAGTTCTATATGTACCGGTATACCAGTTGGTGTATGTATATTTTTGTAGCGTCCTAAAATTGTGACATTTGCAATTTTGACTACATTTGGGTCTTCACGATGGCGATGCAATGTTAAACCTGAATGGAGACCCCGAAAGCTGCTTGTGACACCAAAAACTGCATTTTCTCTGCACCTTGGCATGATCCCTCCTTGCACCCTACTGTTCCGGGAGGTGGGACCATGGTGCCTAGCGCCCTGGATCTTTAGGACCATGGTGCCCAGTGCCCAGTGCCCTGGTCCCCTAGGACCATGGCGCCCAGCACCCTGGTCCCTGGCCCTATTTTGGGCCCGGTCTCTTTTGGGCATCGGGTCTTTAAGTTTGCAATTCAGGAAATATTGTTTCTAGGTTAGCCTAAGGTCGGGAAAATCAGTCTATCAGCCCTAATTGACAAGTATATAAACTAATTTTCCTCTCCTAGAAAGGGAGGAAAAAGGAGGAAGGAAATAAGCAAGAGCAAGACGCGGAAGCAATATTCAAACATTCAAACATTCAAGCATTCAAGCATTCCTTCAAGCAATTGAGCATTCTAAGTCTCCATTCAAGGCTAGCTGTTGCATTCAAGACAAGGATTCAACCATTGAAGAGGAGATCACATACAACATACAACATACTACATACATTACACCTTCGCTTGTAAGAATACAAACATTCTTACAACAAGGTATCAGTACTTGTTTACATTTATAGCATTCTCATTTCTTGGTTAATTCCAAAACTGGGGTTTGACCTAAAGGAAAACCCCTCATCCCTAACCCCCCAACCATCCTCTCTTTTCTATGTGTAGGTTGCAAGTATGCGGCTGTAATTGAAGATCTGGAATCCTTGTGCAGAGACGAACAAATCCACCTTCGTTTCGTGGATTTTTCGGAGGACGGTGTGCACGTCGGGCACCATCGTCCCATCAACTTTCGCTCAAATTTGCAGAACAGTACCGTCTCAACATTTTACTGCTAATTCCAGGTCCACAGCTTCATCCCATATCCCTATCTCTGTTTACAAGCGAATCTTTCCTACTTTACATGCATTCTTAGTTCAATCATTCTATCTACATTTCTTTACAAAAGAGGGTATCCTTGATGTCTCAACCCTTTAAACTCATTTAGAATCCAATCTTGCATTGTGTGGGATTGGATCTTGTGGGTTTCAACCCCTCTTTTGAATGTAAAGTCTCTCTTAAGTGAAAACCATCAACCCTAGTGACCTCCCTTCTCTCTCCTTGGAGTTGGGGAGGGGAGAACAACTAGGGTTCAATTTTTCCGCTTTACATTTTGGTGAACCCGACATGAACATCCTCATTTTGATTATTCATGGTTAGATCTAAAAATTTGCTTCCTTAATAACATTTTTCATGTTTGATCTTGTGCAAATTTTACAGGTTGATTGCATAAAAACCCTAAAATTTTCTTTTTAGTAATTAAACTTGTGAAATGTTTAATTGTTAATGCTTGTTTCAGATCTACCCTTCTATTGCAAATTGTCAATTCATATTTGTGCTTTAATTCTGAAAATTAAGTGGTTAAATGTCAAAACCCTAATTTTTAAAACCTTCTTGATTCAACCTTTGACTGATAATTTCACTAATCAAAACACCTCCAAATCGGCTGTAACTTTGGATTCCGCAACAAAATCACAATATCTCTCATCCTTGAAAATTTGGAAAAAAGTTGCGAGGACCGTGTGCACCCCGAGCGCCATCATCCCTGACATTTTTCTGAAATTTCGGGAGCTAGATCTTAGTGTATTTTTCTGCTAAAATCCAGAATTTTGGCTGATTTTATCAATTCTAACACTTTCAAAATTAAAGTCAAAATTGGTCTAGTGATTGCTTGGATTGAGGCTTCTAATCATTCAAATATTGTTGAAATTAATACTCCTATCAAAATTGTGTTTCTTACAGTCCTAAATCTGAAAAGTGTGTTGGTATTCATTCAAAATTTTCGTGCTTTATTCAAATTTTTACAATTTGTGACTTTTGAAATTAAGTGTTTAATTGCGGCAACGTTGATTTCCACTTTCAAATTTGAATTTTGCATGAAATTGAGTCAACTTTTAAATTTCAAAGCCTGCATTGCTTTCAGTATTCCCTCTTAAATCATAAAATTCAAAATTTCAGTTTCCCTCTCTTTTTCAAAATTCAAATTTTGCATTTTTCAACAATCTTGGTAGGGTTCAATTTTGAGATTGCAACTTTAATTTGGCCTATCTACAGATCATAAAATCACTCAATTTTTTTAGATTAGCTTTAAAATCATCATAACTTTCATCCCTGAAAATTTTGAAAAAAGTTGCGAGGACCGTGTGCACTCCGTTCGCCACGGTCCCTGACATTTTTTCTGAAATTTCGGGAGATTGTCTTGATTGTATTTAACAGCTTAAATATAGGAGATTGACTGATTTTATTGAAATTTGCTACCTATAAAATTCAAAATCTTCTCTCTCTCTTTAGTGCATGAGTTTTACAACAATAAGCCCTACTTACACTATTCCTGTTAGACGAAGCCTTAGAATTAAGTCCTTCCAAGGTGTAATTACTGAGGAGATGGAACCTAATTTGAATGGCCTTTTTAATGAGGACATGGGTAATTCCTCTAATCCTCTTAATGATGAAGAAGCTCTCCATGAGGTTTCTATAGAACAACTTTTGAAATTGGATAACCAATTTGGTGATTTTCGACAATGGATGTCTCAAGAATATCCTGATAGTGAAGCTCTTTCATTAATTGAGGGTCTAAAACGTATGGTTCAAAGTGATAAGAATGGAATTGATATTTTGCGTGGTATTGCACACATTGTGGATTCGAATGTGATGCCTATGAAGAGTTGTGCTGAAACTTTAGGTTATACACAACCTTCTACTCAAGTCAATCATTTTATTCCTTTGATAACTTCTATTGCTAGTATACCTACTTTTACATCAAGCATAATGACTACTTCAACACATGACATTCTGCCTATGATCACCAGTCATGGGGGCAATCCCTCTTCTTCAATCAACCCTCTTCCTTCATTCAATCCAACTTCTTCATTCATTCCTTCAATGAGTGTTCCTATTATATCACCACAAATGAACATGATGCAAGGGGGCAATTCGCAATTCGTTTAATCATTCTATTCCTCCTTGTAGTGTTCCTCCTTTCCAATCATCTCCTATTACTATCATAGAGTCCCACCACCTTACTCTCTACCTTCTTTCAATAACATAACACCTCCATCACAATCTAACACGTCTAATATGAACTCTTTGACTGAAGCGACCATTAACAATCTTGCACAAACTGTCTCTTCTTTACAGCAACAAATTGCCTCTATGAATCAATCTAAGTTTAGTGTGCCCACATTTGCGAGCCCACTTTCTCTTGACATTGTTCGAACTATCCCCCCTAAACATGTTGAAATCCCGCATTTGGAGCTTTATAATGGTAAGGGTGATCCTCTAACACATGTTAAGACATTTCAAACAATATGTACCAATTTTGCTTATGACCAAAGGTTGCTTGCAAAACTATTTACTAGAACATTAAGAGATAAAGCCCTACAATGGTATTGCTCGTTGCCTTCTTATTCTATTACTTCTTTCGAACAACTTGCAAATGCTTTTATTCAACAATTTCAAAACAATATAAGTCCTAAAGTTACTTTGATTGATTTAATGCATTGTAAGCAAGGTGTTAAAGAAAAAGTGACTGATTTCATTGGTAGATATAAGCATTTGTATGCTCAAATTTCTTTTCCAGTACCTGACAATGATATTCAAAGAATCTTTATTTCTAATTTACAAAAAGATATTAGAGAAAAACTTATGTTTTCTGAGTTTACTTCTTTCCAATAGTTGTGCGCAACTCTTCACAATTATCAACTGACTGTGAGTCAAATGGAACAAGAAAATCCTATGGCTCTGAGTGATAAGGGTGATAGTAGTCAACAACCATTTGGGAAGTTTAAACCGAACAGAGAGTCCATTAAATTCAATGAAAACATCATCAACAACAATGTGAATGCAGCATCAGGTGTGCCTCCTATTTCTAAGTTTTTCAAGAAAGAAAGAAAGTTTACTTCTTTGAATGAATCATTGCATAGTATTATGAATAAGTTATTGGAACAAAATGTGCTTACTCTCCCTCCTATAAAGCAAATAGATCCTACAAAGATTAATTCACCCTATTTTGATAACAAATCTTTTTGTCAATTTCATCGTCATCCTAGGCATGATACTGAAAAATGTTTTGCTTTAAAGGGTAAAATTCAAGATTTGATTGATAATAATACTATCTTTGTTTCTGGTGTGAATGATAAAGGAAACACATCTGTAGCTCCTCCTAACCAAAATCTTCAGATTTTTACTGATCCGTTGCCTTCTCATACCTCTAATGCGATTGATACTACTGATTCCTCTGTCTCACCTAATGATCTCATGTCTATGACTCCGAATGTGATTAACTTTGTGGAGCAACAGAAAATCCCTAAAGAGCCTTCCATCACATTTGATTCTAGTGAAACTATCAGGGCACCTGATGGTCCTTTATATATAGTTGCAAAAGTCAAGAATGCACATTGTCGTGGAGTGCTTATTGATCCTTCTTGCATGGTTAATGTCATTACTAAAGAATTTCTTTTTACTTTGCAATTGAATCAAGTGATCTATGACGAAACAAATGTGGTTGTGAAATTATTTGATGCATTTTCTTCTCCTGCAATTGGTTCTATTACATTACCTATTGAGGTCCACAACAAATCCCTTAATGTGAGCTTTTCTATTATTCCATCATCCGAACAATTTCGTGTGAAGCTAGGCTATCCTTGGCTATCTTCCATGAAATCTATTGCTTCTCCTATTCACAAGTGTTTAAAATTTCCCCATAATGGTGAAGTTGTTACTATCAATCATAGTCTCTTTAAACCAGCTGAAAGAGCTTCTAGCATTCCGATTGATTATTTTTGGCCTAAACAATTCCAATCTCTTCCATCGCGGAGTGATCATCTTTTCAAATCTTATCAAAAGTGGAAAACAGATATGATCTTATCTCTAAGTGAACCTAGAACACCCAAACTTGATATTCCTATCGTTCTTGAGAAGGAAGTTCTTCCTTTGAAAGATAAAACTAATGTCTTTCCTCAAGAAGATTCCCAACCCATCCCTATGAATGTGACTATGCCTATGACTAATAAACTTCCTAAAAGTAGACCTATACCTCCTCATCATGATGGGCTTGGTCTCCTTCCTAAACCAAATATTCCTCCCTTATATGGAGCAGTTCCTCCTCCTTCCTCTTATGGAGAGAAGAGACCTTCCTCTTCTCCTATTGTTCAACCTAAGAGACCACAACCTAAACACCCAAGTGATAAGGATGTGAACATTCCTCCTCCTCAATCTTCTCAACTTCCTACTAAGACTAGACGAAATCGTTCTGCACATGAAAACCGACAAAAGCGTTATCTTAGAGCTCAGGCAGCTACTTCCCAAACTTTGCAATCCCCAAAAACACCTTCAGCTAGTATTATTCCATTTTCTCCTCAGCCGAAAATTGAGCCAAAATCTCCTAAACATAAGATGCATGATGGTCTTGATCCTGTGCAAGTTAAAGATCCTATTTTTATAAATCTTGATGATGATATAGATGAAAATGTTATTCATGATGAAAATGTTACTTCTATTCATTCTGATAGTGAATATGAATATGTTGATAACCATTTATCTAACAAATTTTCTAAAGCACTTATCCTAGCTCCTAGACAAGAACAACGTGGCTTGGAACATGAACATAGCCCTTGTTTGGATCTTGTGATAGCTCCATCTGCTGTGTTGGATGTTCCTCCTCTAGCATGTTTCCTACCTTCCGAAATATTGATCAGCAAGATCGGGGGGTAGATGACGTGCTAGACTAGTTTCATTAGCATAGCAGACTCTCTCCTCCTCTCTTGATCTCTTTTGTTACTTCTTCTATGTGTTACTCTCATTCTTCTATTTGTTGTCCTTAGTGTTGTCTACTTAAGGATGATGCAAAACATTGAGATCTCTTTTGGTCTCTCTCATGTTGACTCAAAAGACACATGTGTTCCCTTCTTCTAGGTGACCTTCCTTGATTGGGGAATGAAGAACAATTATGCATACATACATGTGATATACATGAATTATCATATAGCATACTGACCCCAAGGAAAGCGAAGTCACCTTGTGCTTTGTGTTTTGTGTCTATTATCCTTGGGCTTATCTCACACTTGGGGGCTAAATCCTTGTGATAACGTGCTCCTTTCTCATTTCTTATATGTATCACTACCTTAAAGCAATCACCCCCAGTGAGGCGTGTGTGATCGCTTTAACATAGGGGGGCATACATCCCATTCATATCTTTTCAAGATACTTGAAAATTTCTTGACAAATTTAGCTTTGCCTTGAAAAATTTTGATATCTTTCTTGCATGACTCATAGTGAGGGAACCTTACTACTGACAGTCATGGTTCTCCCTCGTGATCTTCCCTTTTACTTTGTCAATCAAAGTCGTAAGATCCTTAGTCCACTGGGGGCTTGGTGTATCTTGCCTCCTTGACATGGTGAAAGTTTTTCAATGTTGTTTCCTTGTACTTTACCGGAAGTATGAGCGTACGCTTATACTCCCACTAAAGTGGGGGCTAAATGTAGCATCCTAAAATTGTGACACTTGCAATTTCGACTGCATTTGGGTCTTCAAGATGGCGATGCAACGTTAAACCTGAATGGAGACCCTAAAAGATGCTTGTGACACTAAAAACTGCATTTTTCTGCACCTTGGCATGATCCCTCCTTGCACCCTGCTATCCCGGGAGGTGGGACCATGGCGCCCAGCGCCCTGGTCCCTGGCCCTATTTTGGGCCCAGTCTCTTTTGGGCATCGGGTCTTTAAGTTTGCAATTCAAGAAATATTATTTCTAGGTTGGCCTAAGGTCGGGAAAATCAGTCTATCAGCCCTAATTGACAAGTATATAAACTACTTTTCCTCTCCTAGAAAGGGAGGAAAAAGGAGGAAGGAAATAAGCAAGAGCAAGACACGGAAGCAATATTCAAACATTCAAACATTCAAGCATTCAAGCATTCCTTCAAGCAATTGAGCATTATAAGTCTCCATTCAAGGCTAGGTGTTGCATTCAAGACAAGGATTCAAAGATTTGAAGAGGAGATCACATACTACATACATTACACCTTCGCATGTAAGAATACAAACATTCTTACAACAAGGTATCAGTACTTGTTTACATTTACAACATTCTCATTTCTTGGTTAATTCCAAAACTGGGGTTTGACCTAAAGGGAAACCCCTCATCCCTAACCCCCCAATCATCCTCTCTTTTCTATGTGTAGGTTGCAGGTACGCAGCTATAATTGAAGATCTGGAATCCTTGTGCAGAGACGAACAGATCCACCTTCATTTCGTAGATTTTTCGGAGGACCGTGTGCATGCTGGGCGCCATCGTCCCATCAACTTTTGCTCAAATTTGTAGAACAGTACCGTCTCGACATTTTACTGCTAATTCTAGGTCTGCAGCTTCATCCCATATCCCTATCTCTGTTTACAAGTGAATCTTTCCTACTTTACATGCATTCTTAGTTCAATCATTCTATCTACATTTCTTTACAAAAGAGGGTATCCTTGATGTCTCAACCCTTGAAACTCATTTAGAATCCAATCCTGCATTGTGTGGGATTGGATCTTGTGGGTTTCAACCCCTCTTTTGAATGTAAAGTCTCTCCTAAGTGAAAACCATCAACCCTAGTGACCTCCCTTCTCTCTCCTTGGAGTTGGGGAGGGGAGAACAACTAGGGTTCAATTTTTCCGCTTTACAATTTTAATAAGGTTAAAATTGATCATACTAGTAGATCAATGATTCACCCTCCCCTCTTAATGTTCTTGGATTCCAATAATTGGTATTAGAGCCTTATGCCTCAGAGAAAGTTTGACAGCTTGAGGGAGATCTTGAATCTGGAATCCATGGATATGGGTTTGGAAAAGTAACTTGAGATGGCACTTGAAGATTATGATGCTAAAAGGGTGAATAAGTTAAATCTATAAAATGAATTGAATTCTGCTAAGGAATTCATTCTTGTCCTATAGGAGAGGTTGTCATCTGTTCAGGATAGGAGGAAGGAACTTTTGCAAAATCGAGATGATGAAGAGAAAAATGCTCTTAAGGAACAATGTCAGAAGCTGAGTCAAGAGAATATGGCCATGAAAAATGAAATGCAAGCTATAAACATGAGAATGTATAAAGAGAATTAGGACCAAAAGAAAAAGGAAGAAAATATGGTTGTATCTCTGAAGAACAAATTTAAAGAATGTGGTAGGTTGGTTGATGAGAATGATATGTTGAGAACTGATTTAGTACAATCCTAGAGTAATGAACAAGAGCTTGAGAGACAAATGATAATTATGAGAGATGATCTAACTATTGCAAGTGAATATAAAGAAAAATTTAAGATTAGTTCAGTTCAACTAGATGAGCTATTATAGAGACAAAGGTAGATTAGAGATTCTAGTGGACTTGGATTTGAACAAGGATAGACTTTCAGTACAACTAATGAAGATCAAAACCATAAGGCACTGGTAAGGAAGTTTAATACTTATAAATTTAATGGTAGATGTTTTGTTTGCAATAAATTTGGTCACATGGCTAGGCAATATAGAAACAGAGCAAATCAGAACCCTGATTCTACTCCCACTCAATGTTTTAAATGAAATAAGTATGGTCATAAGATAGAATATTGCAGAATGAATGTTAAATGCTATGCATGTGAAAAATTTGAACATAGAGCTAATCAGTGCAGGTCAAGTAATTTCATCGGTTTTAGGAAAGCAATTCAAAGGAACAATATTACATGTTATGCATGTAATAAGGTTGGACATATTGCTAAATTTTGTAGAAGGATAAATCCACCGGTTGGTAATGGAGGATCAAATGAGAAAGGGAAAGAGAAGGTTAATGAAATCCAACAAGATCATATCCAAATATGGGTCAGGAAGACTGAAAATCAATCTACAAATGGGAATGCACTGGTTACTTAACCAACAATGGAGGTTGCTCTTGCACTGACAGGAAGTTCAACCGGTAACTAAGGTAGATTCCTTAGGGGTAGGCAAAAATTCATGAAGATGTTGCATATGCCCCGAGAAGAGGTTCTAGACATCGAAGATGCTTATCCAACATGGATATGTTTGTTCGAGATTCGATATCTTTCATGGGAAACCATTGATTTCAACGAAAGATTAGGGTTTTTATTGGAGGTTAAAAGGTCAAATTCATTTCATTTTGATCGCCTTGCGTTCAAAAGTGATTAAGAGCGATTTAGAGTGGTCAAGGATGATTTAAAGAGATTAGATATTTTCTTGAGCGATTTCACCAATGACTAAAAGAGTTTGTTAGTGTTTTCACCACCAGTGATTATCAGGTACTTATCTTTAATCATGGAAGTGAGATCACCATCTATTCCTATCTTTGTTGTAAATCCAACTTTTGTTGAGGTCGAGGACCATCTGTTGTCACTATTTTGACTAGTGGGTGATTTTGTTCTTTAATCCATTATAATTTGCAAAAAAATTGTGCTTTGTACTTCATTTTTGCCTTTGAGGGTTTTGGTCTAAGTGTTTAAGGTTCTGCAATTTCCTCTTTTCTATCTGAAGTCTATGTGCTCTATTTCTATGTTGCTTTTTCCACTTAAGTGGAAGGGTCGCTCCATCGTGACAAGAGGTACCCCCTTCTACATTTATCCTAGGAAGGTCCTTAAATATGTTTTCTTTTTACGCCTTCCCCTAAGTTTTATTTCCTTGTCGGGTTCCTAAAGATCGTGCAAGTTCTAGTTGATCTGACGGTGCACATTGATTTGCAAAGGGAAGATGTGCAAAACTTATCCTTCGCGAAATGGAGAAAAGGTGGCGGGCCCAAGTAAAGTGGTCGCAAGGAAGGCTAATGGACGATCATCTCCCAGAAGATCTAATGGACCACATTGTTTCGTAGCCCAAAGATGCATGAGACTTATCCTTCGCAAAGCAACGAAGGGATGGTGGACCCGGGCAAGTGAGTTAAAGAATGAAGTTAAAGATTGAGCATCTTGCTCATGACACAATGTTCTGTGTTGATTCGCAAAGTAAAGTTGCTAGAGACTTATCTTTCACGAAGTAGAAAAAGCCTGGCGGGCCCCAAAAGATAGGCAAATCCTTCGGTTAAAAACTGATCATCTCCAAGAAGATTTGATGGTCAGCGCTATTTCGCTTGGCAAAGGTTTCCGAAGTTTAGCTTTCGTGAAGTGGCAAAAAGGTAGTGGGCCCAGCGAAAGGTTTGCTTGAAGGGTAAAGGGGGTGCATCTTGAGATAGATCTAACGGTCTGTGTTATTTTGCTAGGTGAAATAGCATGAGGTTTATCCTTCGTGAAGTAGTAAAAGGATGGTGGGTCCGACAGATAGACAGTTCCTAGTTTTTAAAGATCGATCAACTTGAAATTGATCGGATGACCCGCGTTGATTCGCAACCAGAAGCCACACGAAATTTACCTTTCGCGAAGTGGCGAAATGAGTTGGTGGTTACATGGTGGATGATGTGGTAGAACAGTTGGATACCTAGCTGAGGTGAAAGGTAATTTTTCAGACACACATGGCTCCAAAGAATCATGAAGGGCCCACTTTGATTGAGTAGCGATGGTGATGAAATTCATGGCCAAAGTAAAACACAGGGCAGTTAAGATGTGGAGTCCGATGGAGTTCTTGGACAAATGGGTGGATGACACATAAGACCTATCTGTTAGAAATCAATAAGGCAAGTGGGTTTCATGTAGAGGGCCCACTCTGAAAGGTTAAGGGATGTTAAAGGCCGCACATCTCGAAAATGATCCAATGATAAGCATTGTTTCGCAGCCCAAAGATGTAGGTTTTTTAACCTTTATGAATAAGCGAAAACCTTTAGTGGTGACGGTTGTGTGCGGGTAGTGAAAAAGACTAGCGGTCACTGTAAAGAGTAAAGATCGGGTGGATGGTAGAAGATCCAACGGCCAACGATGTTTCACATGAAAGAGATGTGTGAGGTTTATCCTTCACGAAGTAGCGAAAGGAAGGTGGGGCCCATTTTTAAGCAGGATGACCCACATAAGGTAAGAGATGTGCATGTTCTTCAGGATCTGATGGACGGTATTATTTTGCATGGCGAAGATGCAAGGTTTTTAATCTTCATGAAACAACAAAAAGTCGAGACACTGAGAATTTCTTTTTGGTCTGTTGGAGCCTTTTTTCAAATTCAATTGTGAATTGATTGCCGAAGCATGCGGATTAATGCTTCAGTTCATTGCTCTGTTGCCATATTAAGCTTCACACCAACTAAATTGTAATGTCATTTCAAAGAGTTTTGTAGAGGAACCATTGCGCAGAGCAAGTTTCTTTAGGTGACAAGTAAGTTCTACACATTGTTTAAAAGTTACAGTTGGAATTGGTATCATTGGGTGCTTAAATTATCAGAGGTCTATTTGAGTTTAAATTGAAATAGTTCTAATTCAAAGATGGCACCTCAAAGAGCTTTCATAGGGAAGGTAAATTATTAGGATAGAGATATATGTGATGATTTCTTAGATCAATTAACCATGTCTACAAATGTCGCTGCTAAAATAAAAGAATTAGTACCCAACGCCCCCTGTTTAAGAATTGGAGATGGTTTGTATGATAAAGGGAACTGGTTAAGGGATTCACAGATAGGGATATCAGGTCTAGGACTCTTCAAAGTTGGATTTGGCCAAAGAAATTCCTCTGCTCCAATGAATAGTATATGGGAGTTAGATGTGGGAAAGATCATAGTCCCTCAGGTTTTTACGGATGTAGATTTATTAACCCAGATTGTAGATAACTATGACCCCGTTGCTAAATGTATGAGAAATGTGAATGGGGAAACTTTAATTGAGATAAATGATGATGAATTTAGGAAGTTGTTTAAACTCATTGAGGTGTCAAATTATTTAGAGCCAATCAATTTTGATACACTTGCACAGGTCTACGATGTGCAGATAGATCACCTCAGGAGTGGCCCTTTGAAAGAGTTTTTTGTCAAGATAGGAGGATTAACTGTTGTAGGCCCTAGTACCATGAAACCTTTCTCTCTAAATATTTTCACTCTCAGGGCTAAAGGGATGTATTGGTCACTTTGTTAGATTTTTGGGGAAGATGCTGAAACCACTATACCACCTCACTATATGCTAATGATAGCACAGATTTTGAAACCCTCTTTGGCAGTAACTTTTGATTTTGCACCTTATCTCACTGATGCAATTTATGCAGGGTTGATAGGGATGAAAATGGTAAGGTAGATAGACCTTTTGGGTGGTACTCTCTTCTTATGCACATGTTTTTGTTCAAAGGTATTGATTATTTTGCCAAGGAAATGGACCTAGTTAAGGAGAAGGATGGTGAAGAGATTCCTGTGCAATTATGGAGCACTATTCTATCTTGGGACAGAGAGGATTCCATTTACTTGAATTTTGATAGATGTTTTGCATCTAGGCTAAGGATCCTCTTGTTCTCACAAAACCCTAGGATCCCTAAGGCTCTTTTAGAATTGCTTAGGCCTAAAGAATTTGTTGAAAGTATCAAGATTGTTCACAATTGGGGTGATATACATTTATACCATGTCTCTACTATGTTCAGAGTTTATGGTTTCAAAGGCACCCCGTACTTACTCCCCTATCAAGTCCCATTGAAGATAGGAAGTGCAGAGATCTTGAGGCAAATTGGGGGTGTGTAGGAGGCAAAATTAGCAAATAGGGGAAAAGGGACCATTTTCCCAACTATCACCATGGCTCATCAATTTGTAATCTTATAATTCAATGATGAGCCACAAGTACCAAACTAGTACTGAGAGGGGGGGAGGGGTGAATCAGTACAAACACAAATACAGTCCAAAACTGATTTGACAGCAAACACCCCAAATGACAGACAAATAGGGATACCGATAAAACAGAGTGCAACTGGTAACATCCAGTTCAGCTCAATCAGTCATGAACCGGTCACTCAATAAGCTTCCCTCTTAGCTCAATACTACAGTATCATTATACCCTCATGCATAAATAGGTAAACTTAATCATCAGATCTTCACAACAGTGAGTTCAATATGTTTTATAGGTAGGCATAAAACATAGAACCTTCATATGCTTAACAGGTAAAACAAAGCATCACAAGATAAAAGAATCACACATAACACACATATTTTTCACATGGAAACCCAACTAGGAAAAAACACGGTGGGGATGAATACCCACAAGCTACTTTTTGAACTCTTTAGAAGTCTGCTTTGTTACAAGCCTTGTCTGGTTAAGGACATTACAATAGGTTCTGGTAGGAACCGATCCTGTTAGGGATCACCTGGTTAAGGGTTAAACCTGGTAGGGTCACCTTGTTAGAGGATTTCAAGAACTCAATAGCTGAAAGGATCTCCTAAGCTCTATAGCTTATTAGAACTCATTAGCCTTGAGTTACCCGGTTAAGGGATTTGAATCAAGCCAATTAATACCACCCGATTTAAGGGATTTTGAATCAAGCCAGTTAAGGCTACCCTGTTAGGGGATTTTACAACTGTTGAAATGGTTAGAGATCAATAGGAATTACAACGATATGTTAACAGCACTCAATGCTAATGCAGATCCATTTAGGCTCCTCTTTACCTTCTGCACATACACTTTGCAGGTATCACTTCTCTCCTTTGGTCTGGCAAGAATTACGTATCACTTCCCTTGGATACACACTCACAACTTTTTCCAACAACCTCAGAAAGAAACACAACATCGACCTTATAGGAAACATACAGGTCAGTAGAAAAAATCGTAAACCCTAAACCTGTTAGGTTAAGCAATTCAAACGGTTTGATCCTGACCGTTGATTCATACTACATTAAATGAAACAATCTTGAATCGATCTCAAGACATTCTCCATCATCCATTATCCACCGATTTCATGGCGGCTGATAACCCATCACGTGTTATCACCGTTTGATAGACTTCGCACATTCTCGAGGTAGATAAGAATAGTCATCTTCATGCAAGATCCTTCATGCACACAGAGCTTACGTGGCAACACGATCTATCCTCCATCATACTGCTAACTCATCACACTCACCGATTGAGTCACACAGACTTGAGGTACTCCAATCGAAAATCCTGAAGTGGAAGCTACCTACCAACCGGTAGTCATACAATCCTTGCATGTGCCGATTCCCATAACTACATGTTGGTTCCCATAACTACATGTCGGTTCCCATAACTAATATGCCGCTTCACTTTGGCATATAAACCGGTTCATACATATGTCGGTTCCTCTCTCTCTTCACCTATCACATGTGCTGGTTCACACCATGTCTCATATTGACATCAATGACAACATACAATATCATTATGTCTTCATGTCGGTTCACATAATTCCAACATAATCACCAAGGGTGGTTGGAAACACTTTGATGATTTCTTTCAGCCATATAGGTTGTCTACTGTAGTATCAAGGTTTGTTGACCCTGAAGATTTCTTCAATGGCATGTTTAGAAAGACAGTAGTATGTAAAGGTAGAGCTCACTAGTTCCATTTTCCAAAGGATCTGATTAGAAATGAATTCAATCTAGATGAGCAGGAATTGAGAAAAGAAAAATGGGTAGCATACAAAAAGGCTCTTGATTTTATTCACTAATTTGATAGTTGTTATGACCCTCTATCTAGTTTTACTCCCTTTGAGGAAAAAGTTAAATTCTTAATTCTTTATTTTGAAGATCTAATATAGACCTTAAAGGAAAAGAGGGAGGCTATAATGAGAAATAATCTTGAGAAGGCTAAGCTGGTTCTAGCTAAGCTTGCCTTTTCTAAGGCCATCCCTCTAGGTGATTATGTGATGCATAAGAAGCCAAGGTACAGTGTGTTGGTGTCGGTAACAGGTGAGCCCTCTACTTCAAAAGGGAAGAGAGGAATAGAAGATGTCATTGACATCCAAGACTCCCCTAAAAGGAAAAGGATAGGCAAAGAGATGCAAACGGGTGAACTTTTACTCTCCATCCCAATCCCCTATCCATGTGGGAGATGAATAGGCAGTGGTCGAGCAATTGTTGTAGTTAGGGAGTCTCAGGGAGATTGCTTACACCTATGAGGAAACACAAGAGGGAATTCCTGAAGAGCCACTAAGTGCTGAGATGAACTTGACTGCAGATGAGTTCAAAGGAAAGGAATTAGACCCTGCTATCAAACTAGCCAGTGAGGAGTTCCTGGCTGATAATAATTTTGTGACAATAGGGTCCTTTATGCAATTTGTTTGGAAACAAAACATTGAGCAATTTAAGGCACGATGTGAGAAGAAAAGGAGTGAGCAGCCCCACAAAGATGTAACTACAGTGGAGGAAGAGGTGAAGCAAGAAATAATGGCAGAGTTCAAAGCCATTACTCCTGAAAAGGGGAGAGAAATGGTATCAAAGGCTAGAGTGCTAATCCTTCCTGAATGGGACATAGTAGATGCCTTAGTGCTTGAAGCAGTCAGGAAGGTAACTAAGCCCATGGAAGGAGTAACATTCAACAAGGATAAGGCTACTTTGGTCATGTGGTCCTTAAAGAGGGATGAGAGCTAAAGAAGGAAGGACACCTAAGAGTCCAGTTACCTTGGAGGTATGATTGTCAAGAGGGTGCGGGACACAAGGGTGGTAGAAGTTGCCAGCACAGTTCTAGAAACTGCAAAATTCAGTGTGGCAGTGGCTAAGAAGGAAGCTAAGGAGAGGGCTGATCTCTAAGTAAAACTAGAAACAACTTTAAAGGCTTATAATGAGGTCAAAGGAGAGAAAGCCAACCGAGATAGCATCATTGCTAAATTACAGAGTCAATTGGTAGGGAACTACTAGAAAGGTGAGTCCTCTACTCTAATGATTGTATCTTCTCCAACAAGACCCCCACCCACCAGTCCTGTCATCGAATTTCCCCCTTCTCCGATGTCTTCTGGTTTTCAACTAGCTGAGACCATACAACATGAGTTAGAAAAGTTGAAACATGCTCAAGCCCTATTTGCAAACAAATATGAGGAATAGGTAAGGGCCACAATTTTGAGTTTTGCTGACATAGTAGGAGCCTCCATTGTGCACACTAACATGAAAATAATTTTGGATATTTTGATTGAGCTGAATGGAGACAAGGCTATTCTAGAGCCAATTTTGAATAAGTGGATGCCTAGAGAGGTGGATTTGGAACTTATATGTGCATCCTATGATGAGGCAAGGTCTGATACCAATATTACATCCACTTGTGAGTTGGCAATAGGCATGACTAGGTTGGCAGAAGGAAGAGCTGGTGTAGAGAGGAAGGAATATACTAAACATAAGTTTGAACTCTTTCCTAGGGGTTTTGTTAGTCCAAATCAGTTGAAGGATAAACAAGTATGGCTTGATGAGCTAGGAGCTAACTTGTCTCAGAGGGTGGATGAAGTCATCAATATAGATGACACATCTTTGTTTGTCAAGACGATTGAAGAAATAGAGAAGACAAAGTCACATTATGATTTTTTGGAATTAGAGGTTAAGAAAATTAGAAATACTTGGAAAAGGTTGGATAAGTTGAAAAATAAAATTGTTAGCTTCTCCTAGCCTACTGATGACATGCTCCAAGAGTGGACAAGAAAATATGCAGTGCAAGAAGAAGATGTTCAAGAAGATGCTGCAGCAGAATAACAAACTAAAAGGCTGCTAGGATTGAAAATGACTTGTAACTTCTTTTTGAAGAAAAATTGCATTTGTAACAAACTATTCTTAGGAAAGTCCGAAGCTTGTGTTGCATCCATATTATTATAAATGAATAGCAGGACTTAGAGAAAAAGAGATCACAAGAATTTGTAAATATACTTTGTTGGAATATATCTAGGGTTTTCTGGTTCTCTCAGAAATTACCTTGAGTTATGTAAAATTTTCAAAATGAATATGAATATACAGATCAAAGTTTTTTAGGCCTAAATCTTCATTGTCTTCTGGTGTGCATTCATTAGTTTTCTGGTTTCATTTAGATAATTTAGGGTTATTCAATTGAGCATGGATTGTAAGGCAATCTTATAGATATATTTCTGGCTTTTCTCTTCAGGAGAGGGATTAAATATGCGTGAAATATTTTTGTTAGTAGATCAATTGTTTTCTGTTGTGAATTTGATAAACGGTTTTAATTTAAAGGGAAAGAACTTATATATATGTCAGGCATGTATAGGGTTCATGAAAGCCGAAGTGATGAAATGTATGGGAATGTTCAGTTTTGGAATTCTTGCTTGATCTAGGTGACTTTGTAGCCTGGATAAGGCATTGATATCAGTTATGGAATTCTTTCTATCTTTCTTGGGATCAAATACTAAAAATGAGCATAAGTTTTCTTTAATGTTTCCTTTTTATTGAGGTGATGAAGTCGATAGGTTTTTAGTATTGGTTTACTGTGGATCTCAATTTAAAAGTGTGAAGGTATTCACAAAAGGTATACCCACCTGAGCTTCGGACAAGTTCAAAGTGTAGAAGGTTTAGTCGAAGCCTTGTTATATGTTATTCTGGAATTCTATTTTCCTGGTGTCCTCTTCATATGCAAACAAAGTTATCAAATTTTCTTACAGGGAGGATAGGAGGGAATCTGAATTTGAGAACAACACCATCCCAAGCCAACTTTTAATCGATATCCGCATGTGGCTACCCTGGATGACTTGGTTGGAGCATTTTCCCATGTTCTGGAAGGATTTGTTTATGTTGAAGATGTTAGGGCATACATACATTGTCAGATTGAGGATTTGGGGACATCTGATATAAAGGGCATGTACATGACCAAGCTTATGGGAAATTCTGGTAAGATCAAACTTGAGTACAAGCACATCGAAGACTTAGGGTTTATCGGCATTCTAGACATTATGGAATTCGAAGATGAAATCATTAGGTATGTTTTGAGTAGAGCACATGGGGATTTTATCTGGATAGATAGACCTTACAAGATTATGAAGGAAGCCATCAAGGCACTCACTGGTTTACCGCAGGCTTGACAACGTCTAGATAAGAAGGTTTCTAATTATTATGTCAACAAAATCACCGACGCAACATCAGATAGGCGATCCATGAGAATAACCACTATTACCGACACATACATTAGATTTGATAGCATGGTCATCAGTTAAAAGGTAACTCAGTTAAATTGACTGAATTCTATTTCTAGCTCCTGTATTTTTGCAACTTACAAGATGATGAGAGGAAATGAGAAATTGGATCTATGTGGTTGGATGTTAGATGAATTATTGAGAAACCTAGGGAAGATTAAAGGTAAAAAAATGAACTTTTCGGTATGGAAACTTAATTGTCTGTTTAATGCTATTTTTCATGAATGAGACTCTCAGTTTTGGGAAAAGGCAATGGGCATTTGATATCCCAATAAGGAGACAACTAAAACAGTCAATTGCTAATCTAAGCAGACAGAGAGATGATAAGGTATGGGGATATTTTAAAGCATTCCAGAAGGCTATGAAGTCTAGATAAAGGGTTCCTAAGCATATTGTTAAGAAATACTCAACTGACACATACTTCATGGTGAAGAAAGATGAAACACTCATGGAAGCGGTAAAGCCCTAGAAGATTTGGATTGAGGATATGGTCTATGAAGTTGATGCACAGATTTTATATGCTTATGGAAAAATGTTGATTGATGATCCTATTGAGGAGACTGAGAAGCTCTATGGTACTGCTAAACAAAAGAGAGGTTGAAATAGAGCTCAACCAGAAGAAGAGAGAGAAGTAGGAAGGAAAGACAAGTAATTTTGTTGAGAAGGTTTCATAGGACATTAAAGCATTGATTGATCTTGTCCCAGAGAAAGGTAGGAAGAGGAAGGAACCAGAAGTGTTCATTGAATCTATTATAGCAGAGTCTGAATTTGAGGATGACACACCCCTGGCTTTCAAAAAAGTTATAAGGAAGAAATCAGAGGAAACAAAGGTTGAGGCTAAAAATAAACCGGTTAGGAAAGTTACATTCAAGTTACCAGCATAGAAGAAAGCACCAAAAGTAACAACTTTAGCTCCATTCGATACTGCAAGAAGGAAGACGAATGCTAACATTGATCAGGCAATTCAATCTAGTAATGTAACTATCATTCCATAAAAAACTTGTGCAGACCTAGTTAATGAAATAACTAAGGATAACATTTTAAAGAATGTACAATTTTACTATGATCATTTAGATAATGTTGAACAAGGAGAGATAATGGAGGTAGTTTTGTTATATTTGGATATTTATAAGAAAGCCTTGATAGAAATTGAAAATAAAATACTGACAAAACTATATGATATGTTAGATGCAAGGAGGCTATCACCAATACAAGAAGACAAGCATATTAAGATACAAGAGTTGTTATCTTTTTGTGTTTCTATTACTCTAGAGGAAATGGGTAAGACACTTGAGGTTGTAGATAGAAAAATCTTTAACAACAAACATAGAATAACTAGTCTTATGCTAGGAAGGGTAAATGAGATAATCAAGGAGACTCAAACGGCATGGGTTAAGTTCTTTGAAGAGAACTGAGGTTTCTTTACTTCACCAGAATCAAAGACAAACACTACAAACATCCCGGTTGAAGGGAAAGGAAAGGGTATTATGGGTACTTCACCCTCAATTTTGAAGAACATTAAGATAGTAGAAATCAAGCCCCTGATAGAAACTAATGTATAGGAAAATATTGAGATACCGACAAATACAGAGAGTGAAAATGTTGATAATGTATAGGATACTAATATTGAGGACAATAGTCCTTCAGATACAAGTGTACAGGTTGAGGTTAGAGTTCCTAGGGAGGAACCGACAATTACTGAGACTGCACTAAGTGGCGAAGCCGCCAGTGCAAGTGAGGAATCTATACAGGATAAATCATCAGAGGAGAAGAAAGGGGAATCCAACAGGGAACTGGTAGTGAGTCCATCATTGTTGTCAATTGACACCTCATAGGTTGTAAAGAAAATCATAATCGAGATGAGTCCTACTAAACTCATGATAAGGGTTGCACAGAAATTAATGAGTGAGGGATCTATGGATAAAGGGATTATTGATCAATCTATCACTGTTTTGTACAGACTAGTCTCAGATTGCAAGTTTGACAGAGAAGCGAGCCCATTCGACAAGCTTATGACAATTACACATCACATTTCAAAGGATTTTCAATCCTTGCAGTAGATTTCAAACTGGAAAGAACTAGAGAGGTTCACATAGGCCAAAAGAGTTGCATTTGATCAGATGATTGAGTCTAAGAGAAAGGAAATTACGGTGGCTGCAATAATTTGAGCCCCACTTTTGGGCAAAAAGTGGAAGTGTTTTCTCTGTTTTTCAAATTTTATGTCGATTGATGTCAAAATTTGATGCACTTAGAGATTGAATCTTAAAAAAAATCACTAATAGAAAATGTAGTACTCAAAGTCTACTTTTCAAATATGTAATTTATTTTAATACCCACATGGTAGAAATTTCTTTTTAGTAGGCATGTTTAGAAACTGGTTTTTCAAAATGCTTGTTTTAGGACCATACCACACTTGTGTACAACCACCCTTTTTTGATGCAAATAAATGAATTTTTGCAAATCCTTCTGGGAAACGATACCTAAGACACCAAATATTGATGAGAATATTTTTACTTATTTTTTTATATTAATTTTTAACTGACAATAAAGTATATTTTCAAAACATCGGGTGTACGACCACCATAATTTGATGAAAATTTCACATTTTTAAATTTTTTTTAATATTCAAAAGAAATGTATGTAGATCGATGTCATATAATTTATTTTTCTAAAATCCTAAAAAACAAAAAACTTATTAAAGTTTTACTGAACCTTGGTATTTTAGGTTTAGGTACCACTTTTGATTAATAAATAATACATAAATAGTAAAAATAATCTTATCACTATGAAATTTACATTTATGAAATCAGGATGCTGAAAACTCTAATGGGTTTTCGTTTCGTCAAAAAATTCAATCAGGAAGGCCATCAAAAAATTAGGCCAAGGTAGAAATCTGATGTTGTTTTACCTTAGCCATTTTTTTGGAGGTCCAAGCATAGCCTTGGTGGGACCAAGCCTATCCTAAAGAAAAAAGCAAGGCTAAGGGTTCTTTCTTGCCCCTAATTTTAAAAAATGGGCACTCGTTTCACTTTGTATCGTTGAAAGCAAAACGTGCACCCATTTTTAAAAATGGTCACTCGATTCTAAAATAGGCACCAATTTCATTAAATAACGGGAACCCGATTCTAAAACAGGCACCCATTTCATTAAATAACGGGCACCCATTTCTGAAAAGATCAGTTGGGCCATAATCTGGTCCAAAAGTACAAATTCCAATGATTGAATGATTTTTCAATCGGTGCCTGATAGGTACAATCTGCAAAGAGAATGTTCTGATTAATCATTCTCTTTTTTAATCTTATTATCGATTTGGTAAGGAGATAGATTCAAATTCAAAATTTCGTGCAGCCATGAGATCAAATCAACGCAAGAAGAGGCAAAGGAAGGTTTTGATAGCTGAGGAGATTGTAGCAAATAGGGAGAAGGAGGCAATACGTCAACGAGAGAGAAGAGCAAGAATGAGACAAGGGGTTTCAAGTTCCACAATCGTTTCAGAAGAGGAGAACATCGATGAGACCATAAATGATGATGAAGGAAACACAATAGAATTATTTAATTCAAGTGCATCTTCTAATCCATTATTGGATACATGTATGTCTTCACAACCCTATGTTTTTTCTCATGAAGAAATTGGTGATTTAGTAGAAGAAGATTACTTATTAAATCATATGCCAATTAAAAATCAAACCCCAAATAAAATTAGAACTCAAGTTGAAACTGAAATTGAAATCCAAATTGAAACCCCAAATGAAACTAGATCTCAACTTGAAACTAAAATTGAAACCAAAATTAAAACTCCAAATGAAATTGAAAATCCACCTGCAAATGAAACCAATAATGTGGATGTAGACATGGAAACACCAATTGAAAATGAAACATGTTTGAATGATAATCAAACGAATGAAAATTTTGAAATTAAAAGTGATGTACTAGACAATCTTCCTGGCTTGGTTTCATGGAGACAAATTAGGATACATGCAAATAGATTGTTTAGACATTTTTTATAATAAGAAATTTGGGTTTCAATGTCAATTAATGGTACAACTAATTAAAACAACTAAAACGCGAAAAGTGATGAGCAAGTTAGGCTTTTATGTCAAACCCAAGAAGAAGGATGAGTCTTTAAAACAAGTTGTATCGACTGTTGCTAGCGCCTTTGATACAGTCGGAAAGAAAAGTCATTCTAAAGATAAAAATGTGGCACAATGGGCAATAACAATAGCTTTAGTAAGCCAAACAACTTTTGATAAAAGAATGATGAGTAACATAAGTGGATATCTTAATATTCATCATAAAACTTTGTCAAGAGCTGTAAAAAGAATAGTTAACTTTGAAACTGATCCGGAAAACAATTTGTGGACTTTTAGTGGTAGACTACCAAGGTTTGATATGAAACTTACTGGTGAAGTCAAAACTTTGATCAAAAAATTCTGGCACGATAATACGAGAGTATCACCTAATCCTAAAGATGTTCTTAAATTAAGAGTTGGGTCAAAAGTTCGTGATCCACATCCAAAACACCTATTGGACATGACTCAAACTGAATTTTACAAAAACAATTTGGATGATAAGGTGTTGACT
Source organism: Cryptomeria japonica (assembly GCF_030272615.1). Taxonomy (NCBI): domain Eukaryota; kingdom Viridiplantae; phylum Streptophyta; class Pinopsida; order Cupressales; family Cupressaceae; genus Cryptomeria; species Cryptomeria japonica. The sequence continues at coordinate 626,198,670 of NC_081414.1, read as the reverse complement.
ATTAGCATTTGTCAAAGGTCTTTTGAAAAGTGTAAACCTTGGTATGTTTTAATTAACAAGGAAAGAGTCACATGTTGTTGAAAAACTCATGTTCAATTTTGCTACCATTATGATGTATTTCGATATATACGTGTTACCATGAATAGTAATGGAATGTTGCAAGAATGTGGTATAAATATACCACCTGAAACTATAAAGGATTTTATATCAAGTTTGTTTTGCAACCCACCAAATGAGCAAAATTTTCTTTTCAATGCATGTGTTTCCGGTGTATGTGATATATGTGGCAATCTTGCATTGTTGGATGAATGTTTGCATGAAAATATTTCAAATAATTTTGAACAACAATTAGTTGATGTTAAAAGATTTAAAAATGTTGAGTATCCACTGAATAATGGAAGGGTTGGAAGACGGTGCAATCTAATCACTGAAAAAGTTATTGTTCATGCATTTATGAATGAATTTAAGAGTAAGATCGTACCTAAATATGTTAAACAATCTCAAAATGCTAGATGGCTCGATGGTTAGTTTTGAATATGTAAGGATACATTTCCCGTTGGTAGTATACTTTTGGTCGTTGACTTTGTAGAGAAGTACACTCTTGCACCACAAGATGGGGTCCAATCACAATACTACAATTCAGTGCAAGTATCGATTTTTGTCCATATTTTCTATAGGCATGCACCAGATAGTATAGAAGAGGATCGTAAAATTTTGAGAGAGTACCATTTCTATATGAGTGATAATAAATTAGACTCATCTGATTTTGTCCAGTATTGCTTCAAGACCTTTTTTGAGAATTTGAGGGAGAGAGAAATTTAGATGACACAACATCTAATATGGTCAGATAATTGTACAGGGCAATTCAAGAATGCTAGAATGTTTTATTGGCTGAGTAGGATTCATAAGAAAACTAATATCAAACACATGTGGAGTTTTTTTGGGGCTAGACATGGGAAAGGAGAACATGATGGTGTTGGTGCATGTGTTAAGAGAGCCCTTTGCAGAGAGCAACTCAAATTCAAGAAAAAGGCTAAATTTAAAAATGAAAGTGCAATTGTGGATTGGTGTAGTGCAACTTTATCCATGGGATCAAGTTAGAACTCTACAATTAGATGTTTCTTCTAGCTAGTTAGAGAGGAGAATATCCTTCCAAGATATGATTGTGATACAATCAATGGGTCAGCTAGATGCCATTCATTTAAGAGTTCTAATTCTAACACTTGGACTATATATGGACTAGAGAGCTTGCATGTTTTTGTCAATTTTGTGTTACGGGTGAATGGGAAGAATACGAGAATACTGAATGGGTCGAAGAATGGCAGCACAAATCCTTAACACCTAGTGAGACACAATATCAAGATGTTAGAAGAAATGAAGACCCAAATCATGCATTTGCATCAGAAGATTATGATTGTGTTTCACACCTCATACAACCTGCTATTTTAATTCAATTTATTGTTTATAACTTTAAGCTATATATATTTTTATGTATTTTCATATAATTTATGATTGTATTTGAATTATAAATTCCAACAAGTTTTATTTCTACATGTACATAAATTTGTTTTCTAGGACATGTGTATGTTGTTGTTGCACCTGAGGATAATGATGAGCAGGTTGAGTATTGGCTAACTAGATTTGTAGAACCTAAGAAAAAGTTGACATGTGATCAAGTAGATGATGATGGTTTTCTGTATCCAGTTGAGTCTGTTGTGGTAGTTGGCACATGGCTATGCAAATACTTAACAAGAAGGAATGGCTTACCAGCATATGAAGACTACCAATCAAAAAAGAAGATTATACAGTATTATCATTTGATGGTGGAAACAAACATCAAATTAGAAAGATACAAAGGTAGACCTTCTAATAAGGTATTGTGGACACTTTCAGTAGAAGAGAATGAGACAATCATAGACACATTGTAGAAGAGAGAGGATGCAGATGGTACATTAAGTTGAATCAAATTTATATGCATGTAAGTTTGTGTTAATTGTGTGAACTCTTTTATATTTAATTATGATAAAAAAAATTTCTTTGTCCCTTTAACATTGTATTTGTCTACATTTGATACAATTTTGGTTTCATAAACAACATTGTATTAGTTATCTTCTTCTTAAAGTTATTTTGTGAACATTTTAACTGTGTTACAATCATTCTAATTTTTTATTCTGTTACATTGTATTTGTCTAGTTTAGATACAATTTTGGTTTCATAATAATTTAACGTTATTTTGTGCACATTGTAATTGTGTTACAATCATTTTATTTTTTTATGATATATTTATTTTATCATAATCTCTTTATAGATTAATTATAAGTTCTTGATTTTATTATTATTTTAAGAATAGGATGTTATTGTAAATTGGGATAATTATTTTATTGAATTATAACTGTTGCACTATAAGATGATCAATCACAATGTTAAAATATAGATTCATAAATAGATCATATATAATCACTAGAGGGCACTAAATCACATAACAATTGATCATATATAATCACTAGAGGGTGCCAAATCACATAACAAGACCTGATATCATAATAGCAAGGAAATGACATAATAAAAATTCCTATATATAATCACACAACAATTCCTGATGACATAATAACAAGTCCTGAAAAAATAATGAGGAGGAAATGACATTAAAACAAGTCCAAATAACATAATAACAAGTCCTAGGATAACATAACAAGTGTCATCATAAAATGTCCATAATACAATAACATGACATGATCTAAAATATATAATCTAAGAACTCTAGTGCATCTCATTTGCAGTCCTCTTCACTCCACATGAAGGTGGCTAAGATGAATCATCATGTTGCACGTGGTCCTAACATGCACCATCCTGTGTGTGTGGAGTATCGGTGTCTCTACTCTCATGTACATTATTAAAATATTTTACATGAGAAGAAGATTTAACATGAGAAGAAGTTACTTGCATAATTCATTTATAAAGTAATTAAATACTAAAAATTTAAAATAAATTATCATACAACCGTGCTCTACAATGCCCTCACTAGTACGTGGAGGTCCACTATCACGAAAAAGAAAAGTGGTTGTAGTCAAGTCCTATTAAAGAAACATTGTACATCAATTTTGATAATCCCTATAAAATCCACATACATAGTATAAAAAAATTAGAAACTATTATTCTAATCGTCACTGCAAATGACAATGTTGATGGTTGCATCTGGCTCAATCCCGTAGCCATACAAATACTGGTAGTGGTATCAACCTGAACAACATATATAAAGTATGAATCAAAATTGTATATACATATATTAGAAAGTATATATATAAACTACAAGTTTATCATAGAAAAGCATACATATGGTGTGTGATGTGCAACCAAAGTAACTGATGGGTGAAGGCATACATATGATGCACCATCAAACAATCTAGAAGCCTACAATTGCAAAAAATAACGAACATGAATCAAAGTTGTACACAAATTAGTATGCATATAAACACTTCAAATTAATGGATGAAAAACATACTAGTGGTATATAAGGCTGAGCCTCAATGGTCAATGGGTCACATGAAGAACTACCCACCTCGGTGCTACACGAAGCACCCTACAAAATTGAAAAAACATATTGTAGACACCTAAAATTGTCTTGTCTAATTAAATAAATATTTTTATTTATTTAATTATTTAAGCTTAATTCTTCTATTAATTAAATAAATCTTTATTTATTTAATTATTTAAGCTCAATTCTTCTATTAATTAAATAAATCTTTATCTATTTAATTAATTCATTTATCCTTTTCTAGCCTCTTTCGTCATTTAAATAAATACATTTATTTATTTAAATTATCCTTTTCCTAAATTAAATAAATGCTTTTATTTATTTAATTGATCTAACTTCTTCTATTAATTAAATAAATCTTTATTTATTTAATTAATTCATTAGGCTTTTTTACCTATGACACATGTCATTCATCTCTTAATTCCTACACTACTTACCCCTCTCATTATTTTCTTATTTTCTCTACCTACCCTCTAATCCTAGCCAGCCATCTATCTTTTACACCTCTTAATCTTATCCCCCTATCTTCTAAAGTGTCTTATATATAAGAGGATGCTTCCTTCATTATCAATCCTCCTGAGCATTCTAGCATTCGAACTTTCATATGTGATCAACCCTACTTGCAACCACATTTTCATTCCTTGTTGAGCTCTTGTGCACACATAAAATCTAAGAGAAAATATATCAAGAAAGATCAATGGAGATTGATGAATCAATGATGAACAGTTAGTACCAAACCGGTACTGAGAGGGGGGGGGGGTGAATCAGTACTGACAAAAACACTTTTCCTTTAACCTATTTGACTAAAAACACTGCACTTGACTGGAAAGAAATAACATCAGTATAAACCAGATTACTACTGGTTAAACATAGTAAGAATGTGAAAGACATAAACCGGTAACTCTTAGCTTTCCACATAATCTAACATCTTATTTCCCTTTCGCCCATATGCATACACTAGTAATACGTCAACAGAAATGTAAAGACTTACTGGCTCAACTTTCTTTACCGGTTGACAGAGAATAACAAAGCATCACATGAAAAGCATCACACATAACACACATATTTTTAATGTGGAAACCCAATTGGGAAAAACCACGGTGGGGATAAATACCCACAAGTTGTTCTTTGAACCCTTTTGAAGTCCGCTTTGTTAGGAGCCTAGTCCGGTTAGAGACTTTTATAATAGGCTCTGTTAGGAATTCATCCTGCTAGGGATAACCCAGTTAAGGGATGGCTAAAATACCTGATTAAGGGTTAAACCCTGTTAAAGGTTACCTTGTTAGAGGATTTCAAGAACTCAAAGATTTTGAGTCACCCTGTTAAAGGATTTACAACAAGCCGGTTAAAGCTACCCTATTAAGGGATTTTCCAACTTTTGAAGTGGTTAGAGGTCAACAGGTATTACAATGATCTGGTAACAACACTTCAATGCCAATGCAGATCCACCTTAGTTCCTTCCTTCTGCAATAACACTCTGCAGGTATCTATTCTCTTATCTGGTCTAGTAAGAATCACATATCTCTGCACTTAGATACACACACAACATTTTCCAACAACCTCAACATGAAAAACAACATTGACCTTATAGGAAAGATAGGTTGGTAGCATAAACCCTAAACCCTAAACATTTAGGATAAACAATTCAGTCAATTCAATCCTAACCATTGAACATATTGCATTGATTACAAGAGTCTTGAATAGATCTCAAGACGTTCTCCAATGTTCATTCTTCACCACTTCTTGGAGGCTGATAACCCATCACGCATTCTCCACCATTTACAAAGACTTCGCACATTCCCGAGGTACATAGGATCAATCTCCTTCATGCAAGATCCTTCACATGCACAAGGCTGATGTGGCAACACAATTTGTTCTTCATTACAATGCTAACTCATCACATGATGTCATCGATTGAATCACACAAGCTTGGAATACTTCAACCGAAAATCCTAAAGCTAAGACTACTAGCCGATAGTCATACCATATGAAACCTTGATACAAAACATTCCATATATCGGTTCACATTCCAACATACCGGTTCACTTGGACAAACATATTGCTTCACTTTTTCACATATACCGATTCACAACATCGTACCGGTTCTCTTGCCAGTTGCTTATTTCAATATACCGGTTCACTCTTCAGCATATTGACATCAATGACAACATATAATATCATCATGTCATCATACTCTGCATATATGTCAACAATCTCCCCCTTTGGCATTGATGGAAATATACAAAGATATCTCTCCACTTCACATCTTCTCGCCCAATACTGCAGATATCTTCTTCGCTTCACATCTTCTCCCCCTTTGACAACAATGACAAAGTGGAGGCATAAACATCTATGTTCTACTATGCAGCTCCCCCTAAGGAGTAGCATCCTTCAACACACCAATCTTGAAAAAAGATATATCAATGTAAGACCTGATTGATGTGGAGCACACACCTTTAGTTCACCTCTTGAAGGGGCAGCACCCCTAATTCACCTCTCAAATAGGTAAAGGTAGCCTTCCGTAGAGGCTTGGTGAATATGTCTACTAACTACTCCTTACTAGAAACATGTTCCAGTACAACTTCTTTGTTTTGAACCTTCTCCCTCAAGAAATGATACTTGAGCTTGAAGTGCTTGGTTCTAGCATGTAAAACCGGATGCTTGGAGATGTTTAATCTCACTTGTGTTGTCACAAAATATACTTACTAGTTCTAATATAGGAACTTTGAAGCCATTTAATGCATGCTTCATCCAGATTGTCTGGGTGTAGTTCATAAATGCTGCAACATACTCTGCTTCTGTTGTAGACTGAGAGATATAGCTCTGCTTCTTACTCATCCATGAGACTAGTCTGCCACCAAGAAAGAATGCACCACCGGTTGTGCTCTTCTGATCGTCCACATTACCAGCCCAGTCAGCATCTGTAAACACTTTTAGGTTGAAATCACTACTGTATGGATACCATAATCCATAGTCAATAGTTCCCTTCAGATATCTCAGAATCCGCTTGACTGCTACCAAGTGGGATTCTCTTGGGCTTTTCTGGAACCATGCAGTAATGCCCACTACATGTGCAATTTCGGGTCTGCTATGCACTAAATAGTGCAATTTACCAATCATTGATCAGTATTCCTTCTCATTTACCAACCTCGAGTCATCCTCTTCTGATAATTTACAACCAGTTTGCTATCTTTCATGCCAAAGCTCTTCAACAAATCTTCGATATATTTGGACTGAGTGATAAAGATTCCATCTTTAATTTTTTGAATATGTAGTCCAATGAAGAACTTAATCTCCCCTATAAGTGACATCTCAAATTCCTTATTCATCTCATCTGCAAAATCATGACTCATCTTGTCATCTCCTCCAAAGATTATTTCATCAACAAATACCTCATAGTTAGAATCTAATCTCCTTCTGACTTCAGATAGATATTGCTATCTTCACTTGTTCTCTTAAATCCAATCTTCACAAGATGGGAGTGCAAGCATTCATACAATGCTCTAGGTGCCTTCTTTAGTCCATACAAGGCCTTATGTAGCCTACACACCATGTCACTGTCTTCTGATAGGGCAAACCCATCTGGTTGCTCTATATACACCTCCTCTTCTAGTATTCCATTCAGGAATGCAAATTTTACATCCATTTGATATACTTTGAATCCCTTGAATGCTACATATGAAAGAAGCATACAAAGTCCTTCCAATTTGGCTACAGGAGCAAAGGTTTCTGCAAAGTCTTCTCCTTCTTCTTGAGCATATCCTTTGCATACCAGTCTAGCTTCATTTCTTACCACAATTCCATCTTCATTCAGTTTATTTTTCAAAACCCATTTGGTGCCTATGACATTTTTATGCTCAGGTCTGGGTACTAGAGACCATGTACCACTCTTTTCTATCTGGTCAAGTTCCTCTTTTATTGCCTTGATCCAGTCTTCATCTTTATGTGCCTCTTTGAATGTTTTAGGCTCAAATTCATAGATCATGCAAGAGTTTTCTCTGACCTTTCTTCTTGTAGGAATTCCTGCATCCTTGTCTCCTATGATCTGCTTTGGATCATGATTCAGCTTTACATACCTAGGAATGATCTTAGTTGTTTCCTCTTACTTTTCTTCTTCATCCTAATCTTCGTCACCATCAACATCTACTAGTGTAGGAGCACTGTTACTGGTGCTAGGCTGTTTTGCAACCAGTTCCCAGAAGCTTACTACTGGTTCATCTCCTACTTGCTCACTACCGGTTTCCTCAGATTTCTCAAAGGTTTCATAAACTCTATCATTGATTCTTTCAACAATTCTCTAAGTCCTATTGTTGAAACATTTGAGAGCTTTGCTCTTTGTGGAATACCCTAGGAATATTCCCTCATCACATTTAGCATCAAACTTGCTCTGATGTTCACTCCTCTTGATATAACATTTGCTACCAAACATCCTAAAGTAGCTTACCACTGGTGTCTTACCAGTCCAATACTCATAAGGTGTTTTATCCTTACCCTTTTTAATGAGTACTTGGTTCATTATGTAGACTGCAGTGCTCATCGCTTCTCTCCAAAAGGTGTGAGCAACCTTCCCTTGGATCAACATAGTTCTAGCTTCTTCAGCCACAGTCCGGTTGTTCCTCTCTACTAGGCCATTCTACTATGGAGACTGGGGGGTAGATAGTTGCCTCTTGATGCCATTCTCTTCAAAGTATTTGTTGAATTCACCGGAAGTGAATTCTCCTCCTTGATCAGTTCTTAAGCACTTAATCCTCTTATCACTTTCTTTTTAAACTAGTGCTTTGAAGGCTTTGAAATTTCCAAAAGCTTTAGATTTGTCCTTCAAGAATGTGACCCACATCGTTCTTTAGTAGTCATCAGTAAGAATCATAAAATACCTATCTCCCTGCACACTCCTAGTTTTCATAGGACCACACAAATCAGTATGCACAAGATCAAGTAAATTGTCTACAATGAAAGATTTACCTTTGAAGGTTGAGGAAGACATTTTCCCCAGTTGACGCTCTCTGCACAAAGGATTTTCTAGTTTGCTCAGCCTAGGCAATCCTCTAACTTCCTTGATTTTACTGGCCTTCATAATATTATCAAAGTTTACATGGCAGAGTCTCCTATCCCATATCTAGCTATCCTCAAACTTAGCCATTAGACATGTACTGACATTAGCATTTAGCTGAAATAGGTTACCTTTGGTCTGCATACCGGTAGCCATCAATTCACCATTCTTTCCTTTGATTTTGCACACTCCATTTTTGAATTCCAGAGTGAGTCCATTATCATTTAGTTGAGCAACACGCAAAAGGTTGTGTTTGAGACCTTCTACCCAATACACATTGTCAGCATTGCTTCTTCTATTTAGAGAGATGGACCCTCTGCCTTTTACCATATATGGTGCATCATTACCAAAATGAACCACACCACCATCATACTCTTCCAGAGATAGAAACTTACTTTGGTCACTAGTCATATTGTGAGAACAACCACTATCAATAATCCACTCATTGGAATTATCAAAGCGGGAGACATGAGTCTTCTTGTCTGACACATCTTCCTTGGCTGCTACAAACACAATATATTCACTTTCTTCATCTTCTGATTCCTCATTTGTGACACCTTCATCAACTGCTACAAAACAATTTCTCTGGTTTCCTCCTTTGAACTTCTTGAACCTCTCTGGTTTGTCCTTGTTATCACCATTAGGGAATTTTACAACAATGTGTCCTATCTAGTTACAAGAAAAGCATTTCAAAGGAAGCTTACCTTTGTATTTACCGATTCCCTTGGGAATTCTCTTGGCAAGAAGAGGTTCAAATTCCATTAGGATCTCCTCATCATCCATTTCTCTACTTTGTCTTGGTTCACCACTAGTACTAGCTTCTTTGCCTTTTCTAGATGGTGCAATAGATGCTCTAAAGGCTGATTTAGTCTTCTGAATACTGCCATCATAATTATTTAGCTCATAAGCTATTAACTTTGCAATGATGGAGTCCATGGATACCTTTGTCTTGTCTATAGACCTCAACTCCTGAATAGCAGCAACCCTTATTGCATAGACCGGTAATAAGGATCTCAAAACTTTGCTAACAATAGTGGAATCTTCCATTTTACCACCTATACTCTTCAAATCTCCAACAACAATTTTGATTCTTATTCCATATTGTTGAATGGTCTCTCCTTCAACCATCCGCATGTCTTGAAACTTTCCCCTAAGGCTTTCTTCCTTAGCTTGTTTCACATGCTCATCACCACCATATATATTCTGAAGGGCATCCCATACTTCTTTGGGATTCTCTTTATCCTAAACATCAATAAACTCAATGTCAGATAAACTACTGATCAGGGCTTCCATAACTTGCCCATTCTCCCGAATCTCTCTCTTTTGATCATCAGTGAGAGTACTGGTAGGGATAACATAAGCATTCTCAACATAGCTCCAGTGTTGAGCACCCATGCTTCTGACGTATATCTTCATTCTGTCTTTCCATATTTTAAAGTTGTCTCTATTGAACTTTGGACCTTCCATCTTCATCATTATAGTAGGATCTTTACCTCAAGCGGTTAAGCTTACAACACAAAGGACTTGGAAGATGCTCTCATACCAATTGATGAATCAATAATGAATAGTTAGTACCAAACTGGTACTAAGAGGGGGGGGTGAATCAGTACTAACAAAAACACTTTTCCTTGAACCGGTTTGACTAAAAACACTGCACTTGACTGGAAAGCAATAACACAGGTCTAAACCAGATTACTACTGGTTAAACATAGTAAGAATGTGAAAGACATAAACTGGTAACTCTTAGATTTCCAAACAATCTAACATCTTATTTCCATTTCACCCATATCCATACACTAGTAATACATCAACAAAAATGTAAAGACTTACTGGTTCAACATGCTTTACCACTTGACAGAGAATAACAAAGCATCACACATAACACACATATTTTTCATGAGGAAACCCAACTGGGAAAAACCATGGTGGGGATGAATACCCACAAGCTGTTCTTTGAACCCTTTTGAAGTACGCTCTGTTAGGAGCCTAGTCTGGTTAGAGACTTTTACAATAGGTTCTGTTAGGAACCAATCCTGCTAGGGATCACCCAGTTAAGGGGTGGCTAAAATACCCAGTTAAGGGTTAAACCTTGTTAAAGGTTACCTTGTTAGAGGATTTCAAGAACTCAAAGATTTTGAGTCACCCTATTAAAGGATTTACAGCAAGCTAGTTAAAGATACCCGATTAAGGGATTTTCCAATTGTTGAAGTGCTTAGAGGTCAATAGGTATTACAATGATCTGGTAACAACACTTCAATGCCAATGTAGATTTGCTTTAGTTCCTTCCTTCTGCAATCACACTCTATAGGTATCTATTCTCTTATCTGGTCTAGCAAGAATCACTTATCTCTGCACTTAGATACACACACAACATTTTCCAACAACCTCAACACAAAAAACAACATTGACCTTATAGGGAAGATAGGTCGGTAGCATAAACCCTAAACCCTAAACATTTAGGTTAAGCAATTTAGTCGATTCAATACTAACCATTGAACATATTGCATTGATTACAACAGTCTTGAACAAATCTCAAGACGTTCTCCAACGTTCATTCTTCATTGCTTCTTGGAGGCTAATAACCCATCACACGTTCTCCACCGTTTACAGAGACTTCACACATTCCTAAGGTAGATAGGATCAATCTCCTTCATGCAAGATCCTTAACGTGCACAAGGCTGACATGGCAAAACAATCTGTTCTTCATTACAATGCTAACTCATCACACAATGTCATCAATTGAATCACACAGGCTTGGAATACTTCAACCAAAAACCCTGAAGCTAAGACTACCAATTGGTAGTTATACCATATGAAACCTTGATACAAAACATTTCATATACCGGTTCACATTCCAACATACCAGTTCACTTGGACAAACATACTGCTTCACTGTTTCACATATACCGGTTCAAAACATCATACCGGTTCTCTTGCCAGTTGCTTATTTTAATATACTGATTCACTCTTCAACATATTGACATCAATGACAACATACAATATCATCATGTCATCATACTCTGCACATATGCCAACAGAGATAGGAAGAATGGAGATTCAAACCCTATTGGACATGTGATGGTATAATCTTTGTTATTTTGTTGGCATTGCCTTAAGTAATCTTCATATGTTATGGTGGATCTTTTTTGTTGTTGGGCTAGGGTTTTGTGGTTAAATCTATTTTAGTCTTTGAATATTGTTGTTTCCATTTTTACTATAAACATTTTGGCATGCCCCATGGGACTCTTGTCCCTTTTGCATTTAACATCTTTGTTGGAGATTTTTGTTTTTCAAGATTGCAGATTTGACATTTTCCAACAACATTTCAACATTTTCATGTCTGCATCTTCTGGAACCGCGTTTTTGTTTTTTTGGCACGTCTGTGATCTCTAGAATCGTGTCTGTGTCACCGACAATATTTTATATTTTTCAGATCGCAAAGCCACGTCTATGTTCTCGAATTGTGTTTGTGATCATTTTAACCATATTTGTGTTGCAGACTCACGTTTGTTTTTTGAAACCACGTCTGTGGGGTTTAAAGGCACATCTGTGTTGCAGAACCACATATGTGTGGAATCTAATCGAATCTATGTTTGGTTCTTGCAATTTTGGTTTTGTTTCAGTTTTTAGGGTTTCATTTTATCATTTTGATTTCATCTAGTTTATTCGAGCTAATATCTTGTGATCTAGCTAACAAATTGGTGCAGATTGTCCTTGAAGAGAATCACATTGTTGAAGGCCCCTTTTTCATAAAGTCTTTTGGATCTAAAATTTATTGCAGGAGGGGTATTATTGCAAAACTACTAACAAATATTTGTTACATAATTTTGGCAAGGGTCTTCTTTTGATCTTCATTGTGTGCCTTGTTTTCATAGATTAGCAAACACTTCAATTGATGCACTCAAATTGAACCAATTGTTTTTGTGTCTTGGGCAATATGCTCTTTTATGTTTATCTTTAGAGGGCCTGCCTCCCCGTGTGGTCATTAGGACTACTAGTGAGGTGAGAACAACCCAAGTGGTAGTGAGGAAAACCCACCTCTTCCGAACCACTATAAATAATTGTATCCATGATGAAAGCCATGGGTAACGTGTGTTGACTAGTTCATACTGACACTATGTCTCCCCATAAACCCGTTTGATCAATAGTAGGGTGTAACCCCTACCGGCTGGGAGCCTTCTATATTTATAGAGTTGAAAGTGCCGCATGTATGGCTACACGAGTGGATGACCTTTCTAGAAGCTTTTTGTTTTAGACAGCCAAAATCCTTCTTGTTGTTGGGGTAGGAGGTCGGACCTCTGGAGTGGCCCACACATATAGAGTTCTTAGTAGAGATACAAATTTCACAAGAGGGACTTTTCGTGGGGACTGGTGCTTGGCTGCCCCAAAGAAGTGAGTGTCAAGGGTGGAGCTAGTGGGGTCAAGCATCTAAGTATCCTCTTTGAATAGAATAGCCTTGGGGGAAACCCCATGTGAGATCAACAACTATTGTCCTGGCCAATGATAAGAATTGTGCTTGTCTTCTTTTAAACATTCAATTATTCAAGACCAAACATCAAAACATTGTGTCTTTTGTGTCTTCAAGTGTATGCAAAATTTTTTTACATCAAACAACACACTTTTCTTTGAGTCATTTTGAGTCCAAACACCTGCAAACATAGAGTCCTCATCAACATTATGTCCTCTTGTCATGAAAAATGGTCAAAAATTTAGATTTGGTCACAACAACAACTTCACAAATTGGAAAAATTGCACTCAAGTTTTGTAAATGCGTCTGTGTCTGAAAGAAACACATCTGTGTTCTATAACCATGTCTGTGTAAGACATAAATGCATATGTATTATCATAAGCAAATTGTATTCATAAAATCTCAGAAATGCATCTATGTAGTATCTAATCATGTCTGTGTTGGGTAACTGTGTTTGTGAAGTATACATGCATGTCTGTGTTCAGTATTAGAAAAATCTACAATCTAGCAAACAAGAGCAATCGGTTTCAAAACTCTTGAGCTTCCTAGGTTATTTTATCCGGGTTTTCATCTAGAATTCACCCTAGGGTCTCAACAAGTTCATCATTGCCTTACACCTGGAATTACATTCACATTTGTCTAAACTTGAGTCAAAAGGTCACTTGCTTGTCTTCATCTTACTTTGTCAACACAATACATACAACAACATTTTGCTAAGTGGTCCCTCATCAAGGTCTATCACCTATGGGTCTCATTTGGTCTTACTTGGAGTCAAGGTCAACCTACCTCATCAAGAGATCTATCATCTCTTTGGAAGTCACACCTACTCTACTACATACATACTTGGTCTTACACTTTGGAAATTTCAAGTACACCTCAGATTCATTTGCATTCCATCCAACTCTTGGTCTTCCATACTCTTTCTATTTTAATCTAGTCTCACAAATCTTGGTCAAGACCTAGTTCATGGTTGAAACCTGTTCCCAAAAATCTAGGAGAAAAGCTAAAGAGGCTCAAGAGTCTGTAAACATGAGTGGCTATGAGTATGACAACAATATCTTTTTCAATTCTGATCATACCACATTACCTGACATGGACATCTATAGAAACATTCAGAATGTTGAGAACATGGATGATACAAACAACAATGATACACAAAATGACAATGTTGACAACATTTTAGCACATTCAGTAGAAGTGGAAGAAACTATCATGGATCCCCATTTTAATAGATTGGTTGAAGAGATCATGAGAAGAGAGACAATATTTCCTACAAGTGATGGCACAAAGTGGAGCTAAGATACCTCATGATTTTGACATGTCCCAAATAGTGGAAAATTGACCTATGCAACAAATTCAACTCAACATGGATCAAAGGAGACCTAATAGTGGAGGTACTAGAGGACCACGTTTCGTGCCTGAGTCACCATCATCCTTGTTTCAAAGATCGGAGATCCCACATACACATGGTCAAGCTTATGATACTCATGAAAGAGCATCTCGAGAACAACTCCACCTACGTAGACCTTTATGGAAGTCTTATGCAAAAAAATACACTCAATCACATACCAATGCTAAGGACCAACCTCAAAAAGCAATTGGATATCCAAAGGCATGCTCAAAATTTGGACACAAGAAAACCCCATGTCAAATTTGGGGGCAATACACAAGAGAAAACTCATGACATGCCTTATGACCCTATATCAAGTGGTTCCTACATGCATTATCCTTATAGACCTCCTCCATATGAACATGTTTAAGATCAATATCATCCATATATGTAGTATCCTCCTCCTCCACCTGGTGGCTCAGGCATGGGATATGGTCCAAAAAGTCATTCTCCACCCAAGAACAATTTGGAACAACAGATAAAGGACTTACAAAATAAAATGGAGGACATTAATAAACCAAATCTAACTTACACAATGAGAGATATATGTCCCTATCCATTTGATAAAAGCATTTCTATGCCTCCATTTCCTACACACTTTGTAACACCAAAGTTTGATAAGTACAGAGACAAAGGAGACCCTAAGGCACATATAAGACAATTTTTCACAACTTGCATTGAGGTAGCAGCAGAAGAAACATACTTGATGAGATTGTTCTCACAATGCTTAGGTGAACAAGCTATGGAATGGTTCTCCCAACTTCCACCTAGAATTAAGTCATGGGGTGATCTAGAAGAGGCATTTATCCAACATTTCTCATATAAAATAGAGACAAATATGTCAGTTACCACTTTGTGCAACACCAAACAGAAAGATGGGGAGTCATTTTCATCATTCTTACAAAGATGGAGGAATTTAGCCAAAAGATGCTCTTGCGAAATTCCAGAAAAACAAATGGTAGAGATGTTCACCCAGAATGTCAAGAGGAAAATTGGTTATGACTTGGGGAAAGCTTGTTTGTCCACTTTCAAGGACGTCATTGAGAAAGGCTTAGCAACAAAGAGGGTCTTAATTGAACAAGGACTCATCAAGATATTAAAAGAAAACAAAGAAGATTTTAAAGGAATAGACAAGCCATGATTTTGGAACAAGAACATGAACATAGTAAATGATGGTTTTGTCAATGCTAACACAGTGAGACAAAAAAAAATTCTTTTAGGATCAAGTTCTTCTACAAACAACCAAGTAAATACTCAAGCAACTTCAGAACCATGAAGGAAATACACCCCATTGGGAGAACCACTTGAGTCAACTTTCAGGAAGCTAGTGGCAAATAAGATAATAACAATTCTAGAAAATCCTCCATATGAGCCAAAGGTCAAACCGAATTGGTGGAATGATAATGAGTATTATGAATATCACAAGAGCAATGGGTATAAAATAAGAAATAGCCATTGCTTGAATAACATTATACAAGACCTTATTGATAGAGGTGACATTGAGATCAAGGGACATACATCCAGTCAAGAACATGAGATGTTTAAGGAACCATTCCCTAAACATGACAAGGGAAAATCCAAAGCCACAGATGAGCAAGTCAACTATACCAAAGCATCCTATAACTATGATTCAACTATTAATCACATTTCGATGGACAAAACGCCTAAAAGTTCTACCCAAAAACCCAAAGTTGTCCTAAAAGGCATTGGACCTTCTTCTAAATCTACCTGTGAATGTAATGTCACAACTCATCAAGGTAAGGTCACACTACAAGGTGCTCCAGCTAGAACTACCACTTCCTGAATATCCAAACCTGAGTATGACCTAGTAGAATAGTTAGGGAATACACTCGCACTTATCTCCATCCTTGATCTTTTATGCATATCCCCTGTACATAAAGCCATCCTTGATAAAATTTTGAGAGAAACTTTTTTCCCCATTGATCTGAACATGGACTAGTTTCAAGCCATGGTGGGATACCTTTCCATTCCACATTCCCTTACATTCACCAAAGCTGATGATGCATCTGTAAGCCAACCACA
The DNA here is from genome assembly GCF_030272615.1 of Cryptomeria japonica. Lineage (NCBI taxonomy): Eukaryota > Viridiplantae > Streptophyta > Pinopsida > Cupressales > Cupressaceae > Cryptomeria > Cryptomeria japonica. Next base: position 626,182,184 of record NC_081414.1, on the reverse strand, counting down.
TAGTGCACCTTTACACATTGAAGCCTTCCTACACAAACATCGAATAAAACGAGTCTTGATAGATGGAGGAGCTGGTCTCAATATATGTACTTTGAACACAATAATACAATTGGGAAATTTAGATAAAACTGTGAATGCTACAAACAAAATTACCATTAAGGCATATGATGATGAAGAGCATTCATCCAAGGGCATAGTCACTTTACCTCACAGAGTAGGGCCAATTACAAAGGATGTGGTTTGTCAAGTCCTAGACCTCGATCTCACATACAACATATTGCTAGGACATCCATGGATTCATGAGAGAGAGCAGTCCCATCTACGTACCATCAATGCATTAAGTTTCCTCATATTGGAGTTGAAGAAATTATTAATGGTGATCCTAATCCATTTATATACTGCAATAATTTGAGGCCAAAAGCTGAGACAATAATTCCAATTAATAGAGAGGCTATCCCATCATCGGCATATATTGACCCTGAATCATTAAAACCTTCAACATCAAAGAAAGGTGATCTTAAAGGGAAATATCAAGATAAAGGCATGGGTGAATACACTCTAAATCAAACCATGTGTTTGTGGCAAGTTATGAATTCACCAAAAGAATATGGACGACCACATCCTTCTAAATGGGTATCTATCATTATGCTAAAATGGGATCCTACTATATTCCAAAAGTGGGGTGAAATGGAAGAAGAAGACTTATACAAAATGCTTTAAAGAGACCCTCAAGATGATACACAAGATCACATCAAGATACCATGTGAAAAATATGGCAAAAGATTCAAGGTCATACAAAATTTTGGGTACGATGGTAAAAGTCCTCTTGGCTTAAGAAAAGAAGGTATCACTTAACCTTTCCAACCAAAATTGACATTTAAAAATCAGCACTCGAAAGGGCTTGGTTTCATATCTTCTAGGGTAAACACTCAAAAATTAGAAGAAGCATTTCAAATCAATATTTCCAATGATCAACAAGAGAGCCGCTATTCCACCAACTCTAATGAATGGGAATGGGGTTCAGAAAAATCCTCCAGTGATTATGAACTCACCGAGACATTCAAAGAACCAAGTAAACCCACAGAAGAAGAGGAATTTTATAGAAAATTTAGAGTTGTTCAAGAAACAACCCCTAAGGATCTCACACAATCTTTTTTTTTAGGTTCTAGGTTGAAATCACAAAGAATGAGGACACCCATTTCGGAATGCGCTTTTAGTGATAAAAATATGAACTCGTTCACGATCGAGACAAATGAGGAGAGTGCTAGCAATGACCTCAACAACTACCTTGATATACCTGAATATAACTGTATCTTCACCCTTACTCCCGCTGACTTTGAAAACATTGAAGGCCTTCCCCTTGTTCACCACCAAATTATTGATTAGGACCATGAAGGACCTCTACAATTCAACACATTCCAAAATTATGAGGCCTTCATCGACTATTTAGGCATACAAGATGATCTTCCTCTTGGGGATCATAAGGCGGGATACACTATAGAACTCAATAGTGTGGCATATTTTGGTGAGGTTTTTGGGCCTTCTGGTCGCAGAAATGTAAAAAAAAATAAAAATCATGGGTTTTATGGTGAAAACCACATTGTGGCACTGTTTGAACCCAAAAAAGTAAAAAGAAAGGACACATCTAAGGGTGAAAACCTCTCTGAGGCACCCGAAGATGGAAGGCTCAACATTCTCTAGGTATCATATGAAGAAAAATCATCCATGTTACTAGAGGATACCATCAAAACAAATATCGGTACATAATAGATTCCACATAACATATTCCTGGCACAATCTTTGATAGAGAGAGAAAGACCAAAATTCATAAATTTCTTCACAAAGAGACAAATCAATTTTTTAGGGTCATATGTTGATATGCTTGTATTGGATCCAGATTTAGTAATGCATCATTTGACAGTTAAACCAAGAGCAAAGCCACTAAAAAAGAAATTAAGAAAGATGCATTCACAAGTGGCATTATTAGTAAAGGTGGAGTTTGAAAAAATTTTGGATGTCGGATTTATACGACCAATTGATTATCCTGATAGGATCTCCAACTTAGCAATAGTTAGTAAGCCAAATCACAACATCAAAATATGTACAGATTTTAGAGACATCAATAAATCTTGTCCTAAGGATGACTTTCCATTACCAAACATAGACTTGATAGTAGATCTCAGAGAAGGTCATGCGATGTTATCTTTGATGGATGAATTCTCTGGCTACAATCAGATAAAAATCATATCCAAGGATCAACGCAAAACAATATTTACTTGTCCCTGGGGAACTTTTTGCTAGAATGTCATTCCCTTCGGGCTAAAGAATGCAGGCGCTACATACCAACGAGCCATGACTACTATTTTTCATGATCTTATGCATGTCATTGTAGAAGATTATGTGGATGACCTCTTGGGAAAATCAATAGACAGAGACACACATTTGGACATTCTTTCAGTAATCTTTGATCGGTTGGAAAAATACAAAGTGAGACTAAATCCCAAGAAATGTGTCTTTGGAGTAACCTCCGAGAATCTCCTTGTATACATTGCTTCAAAAAGAGGAATTGAAGCCGAACTAGCAAAAGTCAAAGCGATATTAGAAATGCCACCTCCAAGAAATATCAGTCAACTTCGATCTTTACAACGAAGACTCCAGTCCATACGAAGATTCATAGCACAACTTGCAGATAAATGTCATCCTTTTCAGCATTTTCTACACAAAAGCATCAAATTCAAATGGGATGATAACTGTCAACAAGCTTTTCAGATACTCATAGATTATCTTTTGAATCCACTAGTCTTGATGCCACCAGTTCCAAAACAACCCTTATTACTCTACATATCAACTACACCAACAACACAGGGGAACTCTTGGCGCAACAAGATGTTGAAGGCAAAGAAAAGGCAATATACTACATCAGTCATACTTTGGTCGGTTATGAGCTTAAGTACACACCAATTGAGCATGAGTGTCTTGCTGTGGTTTTTTCTTCATAGAATTTATGACATTACATGCTAACTCATAAAACTAAGCTGGTCGCAAGGATAGATCCATTGAAGTATCTTCTCAATAAGGAAACACTTACTAGCAAACTAGCCAAATGGGTGATGATTTTGACCGAATTCGATATTGAATATGTGGACAAAAAAGCAATAAAGGGACAAGCTATCATAGATCAGTTAGCATATTCACCAATGATATATGATGCTCGTCTAACTTCAGAGTTTCTAGATGAATCCATCCTAACAGTATCACACACGAAGCCTTGGCAACTGTTCTTTGACGGATCGTACATGCAGCATGGTGCAGGAGCTGGCATCATCTTTATCACACCTCAAGGGGATTCCATTCCCAAATCATACCGATTGTCATTTTCTTGCACTAATAATTTAGTAGAATATGAGGCATTAAACAATTGGATTACGAATTGAAGTTCAGTGGAAGATCCAAGAACTTCATGTTTTTGGGGATTCTCAACTTGTAATTCATCAAGAAACCGATGACTACCAAAAAAAGGATGAAAAATTAATGCCCTACAAGAAAATGGTAGATGACTTCAAGCAATGTTTCATAAAGATAACCTTTGAGCAGATACCAAGAGATCAGAATCCGGCCACAGATGCCATGGCTACTATTGCCTCACTGATTAATCTACCATAGAATGAAACCTGCTATGAGTTATTGGTGGATAACCTTTTGGTTCCCTCACATGAGATCACTCCTACTAAGATGATATGTGTCATTGGTCCTGATTCCCAGTTATATGGTTCCATCTTCACATAGCCTCATAACAACACCCTTCCTCCTTACTTATCCAACAACCAATGTTGTACTTTCATTTGCCAATCTTCGCGATATGTCATTTTAGCCGATATCCTATACTGTCGAGGTCTAGATGGCACTCTTCTTAGATGTTTAGAAGGGGACGAAGCTCAGATTTCATTACATGAAGTTCATGAAGGTATATGTGGTCCACATTCTAGTGGTCCGACCTTAGCCAAGAAACACATCAGGATTGGATATTACTGGCCCAGTATGGAAAAAGATTCATATCAGTTTGTCAAGAAATGTAAGCAATGTCAAATTCATGGAGATCTTATTCATGCGCTAGCATAAGAACTTCAACCGATTGCGATACCTTGGCCCTTTTGTCAGTGGGGACTCGATCTCATAGGCAAGATTCACCCTCCTTCTTCCAATGGCCATAAATTCATTATCACTGCCACAAAGTATTTCACAAAATGGATTGAAGCCATGCCTCTTACACAAGTCACTGGAAAATAGATTGCCACATTCATTCTTAACTATATCATTTGTCAGTATGGTATTCCTCTTTCCGTCATCACCAATAACAGACGTCCCTTCAAAAACCAAGATGTTCGTGAACTTTTTGGCTGCTTCCATATTACCCATCATTTCTACACTCCCTATTACCCCTAAGGTAATGGTCAAGTTGAGGCGTCTAATAAAACCATTCTTAAAATCCTAAAAAAGACAGTCGATTACACTAGCTGAAATTGGCATATCCAACTTAATACCGCACTTTGGTCATATTGTACAAGTGTTCGCACACTGACCAGAGCCACACCTTAATCACTTATCTATGGCACCAAAGTTATCTTGCCTATTGAGGTTGAGTTACCATCTTTACGAGTCTCTTTGCACAACATTATCAGTGATGAAGACTACAGGGTCTCTCGCTTTCAAGAACTAGAACTATTGGATGAACGAAGACAAACTACTTTTAATCACCTCAAGGCTTATCAACAATGAATGAATCGCAGTTACAATCATAAGGTAATGCCTCACACATTTGAGGTAGGTGACTTATTTCTCAAGGAAAATCCTAAAAATCAGCAAGATAGAGAGAAGAAGGGCAAGTTTAAACTGAATTGGCTTGGTTCTTACATCATCACATCAGTCTATGGATCCAGTGCATATCAACTTTCAACCCCAGACGATGAACCTTTGGAGGATCCTATCAACAACATGCACCTTTGCAGGTTTTACACATAGCTCTTTAGAGTATCCTAATATCAAAAATACAAATAAAATAAAATAAAATAAAAAATAAAAAAATCAAATATTCAAAAATACAAAAAAATCATAAACATAAAAAAATCGTTACTTGGTGAAAACCTGGCAAATAGGCGCCTTCTGACACCAAAAAAAAATCAAAAAAAAAAAAAAAATTAAAAAAAAGTAAAGAGAAATAAATTCTTCCAAAGGTGAAAACCACTTCGGTGGTGCCCTGGGAAAGTACCATGGTGAGAACCGGGTCACCGATGCCATGTGTAGAGACATTTCTCCTCTCTCCTTTAGGACTCAATATCATCCTTTCACTTTCTACACACTCATAGCCTATCCATCCATAATAAACTTACCCATTCCCATCATGGCTTGTTATTGATCTACCTCAGATTGGTTATCCATTCATAATAACCCCTCCCTTTTCACCCCTTTCCATCAATAATAAATCAGCTCCTATATGTGGCTAAGGAAAAAGCTAAGTCTATTGATGGGTGTGGAACTAAGATCATCACACGTTCTGAGGAGTACAGTTTCTTCTACTTTTCTTCAGTCTATTCGCGCACAATCCACAATAAAGAAACACTTTCATCACACATCCATAATAAAGTTCCATCTTCTCTGCAATAAAGTATTAGTTTCATGGATTCAGTCAGTTTCAGATGAGACACAACCAGCAATGGGCTTCCACAAATCAAATCTTTCAACAGACTCAGACAACATTTTGGTTCAGTGCTATCTATCCTTTTGTGAGTGAAAACATTGTGACCACAATCAAATAGAATTATACAAGTGACAAGAGACACTAAACTTGAGGACTATATTGGATGTTGGTGTCGAGTCTTAGTTTTCTTTTGGTTTTATCTTTTGGTGACATGTCTTCTAGCTTTTTCGGGATGTCTCTGACTAGAGATTTTATCTCTAGGATGTCTTTGACTAGAAAGGTGAGGATGGGGTATCGTCACCTATTGTTTTGTTGTCTATGGAATGCCTCTTAGTAATGCTATGAATTGTCCAAGAATATGAGGACACTGTGAGTCTAGTATGAACCGAGGAATTCTTTTTTTGCAAATATTTGATCTCCATGCAAAATGGGTACAATGACTTTCTGGGTCAAACATATATCTGGATTGTCATAACCTATTTTCCATAACAAAGTTCAATGATGATAATAGCACAAGAAGCTCTTTCACCTCCATATCTTCTATCTTCCATCCCCCTCTCTTGGTTGACCCTCATCTTCATTCCTGAGTCCATGTAGCCTACTATCACATGACTGAGTATAATGACACACCAAAAATATTTGCATTTCATGTAGTTTGTACCTGCATCACCACATATTAGCATTTCTTACATACATATAGATATAGAAATTGCACCACATCCTACACATGACACATGTTAGAACATTTTACATTCTTATCATGTAAATAGTTATTTGCATTATCATATTCATCTCCATTTCATACATTCACATTTGCATGACATATTAAAAGCATAAAAGAACAAATAAAACATTGCATTTCATCATGTACATATTTGCATCCATATCATAAGCATCACGTAGAAACATGCATAAGAAATAAGCAACATCACATAGGTACATATGCATATAGCTGCCGCTATGATGAATCATCTCATATATATATCAAAATCATAAGTGTCATGATACAATGATGTCACAATACATATGGCTACAAAATCACCCGAAGGTGTCTACATCATCATACAAAACTGATACATAGGGAGCCCTCTAAGGCTATGACGAACTCCCTCCCTCGGAGCCAGCCAGCCTTGATAGAGTCTGATCCCTAGAAGTCCCCACCCTAGGATCATCTCTCCTACCCCCTCTATCTAGTGGTGGTGGAGGACCCATGACCCCACCACTAGACGCCTATCTCCTGTCTCTCCCTCCACTAGTCGTTGTAGGCCACGATGATCTCTAGAAGCTCCTAGCTCATTGATTTGGTGGTACCACTCCATAATATAGGTCCCTCATGTAGGCTATCTCCTCCCCTACCCATAGAACATAGACATATCCTACCCCTATATCCTTTGCTTCCTTGTTGCCTTCCCTCAGTGTTGTCTTAGCCTCCGTGTAGCACTAAATAGTCTGATCTCTCTCCTACTCAGTGTCTCTTAGTTGTCTCCTAATCCTAGCAACATCCCTCTCCAGATCCTGGATCTCATTTTCCTATCCTTGGTAGATCTCCCTCAAGGATAGTAGCTCATCCTCCTCCTCTCCTCCCACCTCCCCTTGTCCATGTGGCTTCTCCTATGGCTGTCCCTATCCCTGTACCTATCTAGGAACCTATGTTGTTGGCACCTGTAAAGACAATCCTCCTCTACCCCTCACTACATGAGCCTACCTCTCCTCTCCTCCATCTCTCCTCTGAGCCACTATCCTCTCTACTACTACCCCTCGCCTTCACCGTGGGTCTCTGCCTCCACCATCCCCACTATCATCTCCACCATCTCCACCATCACCCTCTATTGGCTCCCCTTGATCTGTCAGTCATGGAAAAGGGTGCTCTTCCCAATATGCATTGTACTCCTCATCCATCCCTACATCCTCCACATCTATCCAAATATCCCAAGGCATGGGAACCATCTCCAGTATCTGTGTCACTTCCTGATCATAAGATAGTAATGGACCTAAATGTGCTTGATCCCTCACTATCTGCACATATATACCCAAACCCCTTGGCATCCCTATATCCTGCCAAACTGCCTACATACTCTATCTATCAACTGTCACTCAATAACATATGGTGTCTGCCCAATAAGATACCTACTCCTGAACACGTATGGCAGCTCCACTGCGTCATCCTCCCACTCCTCACAATCTTGATAAGGCATCCATACTACACTGTCTACCTCATCGATCACTCGGTGCAAATACTCTAGCCTCCCAATCTGTGGCTAAGAAGTAATCATATCATACTGTAGACATCTAAAAATGGTCAACACTTGAGGAGTCATACTTTAACATTTGCGCATTGCCTTATTTTAGGGTTCTTGCGTCACATTAACATTTCTTCTATGTTGCGTACTTGGTCTTTATCATTTGCAAGCATCGAGTCCTTCTGCATTCCTTATCTTTATCACTTTCGAATTAGGTCTTGTCAATAACAAATCTTCAGTCATGATTTTGGTCGATCCTAGTCCTTGTCAATCACGTCATTTTTGTGATCGATTCGTCATCGATCCTTGTCCTTGTCAATCACGTCATTTTGCGATCGATTCATCATCGATCCTTGTCCTTGTCAATCTTGTCATTTTGCGATCGATTCATCATCGATCATTGTCTTCTCCTCAATCTCATCATTTTGCAATTGATTCACCATCGATCTTTGTCCTTTTCAATCATGTCAATTTGGATCAATTAGTCATTGTTCCTCATCAATTGGCACTTATCAATTTGTCCTCTTGTCATTCTTGGTCAATTTGTCATTGATTTTTGTCAAACCAATCTCAATCATTTATCAACATTGGTCCTTTGTCAGCCAGGATCATGATCAAATGGACCCTACATCAATTATCTTTTGTCAAGACCTAATTGTCATCCTTGCATTTCTAATTCATCTTCTAGGGTTTTATGATTTATTCATTTAATCTTGTTTGTCATTTTCCCTCTAGGTTAAATTATTTATTTATTTATCCTAGGTCTTCTTGTCACAATTAAATTTTTATTTAATTGGCTAATTAATTCCTTCTCTTTTTGTGAATTAATTAATGAATGAAAAAGTATTAATTAATTCACCTAATTTTCTAATTTCTCCTAAATTCCTAAATTTTTATTTCTATTTCAAATTCTTGCCATAACTCCTTGCATAGCAATTTGTCATACACTTGTCATAATTTTGCTATTCTTGATTTGAATTTCCTTTCAAATCTCTTCATGCTAATCTTGTCTTTTCTCCAATTTATCTATAAATTGGATGAATTTCTTCAATCAGGGATCTAAATTAATTACATTTTCGAATCGATCTAATCACATTTTCAGAGAATCAATCATGCTTCTAGTATCCTTACGCTGCCATTTCATCTTGCTTTCATACTATGCCTTTGCATTTGTAGGTGAGATCCACAAACACACTAATTTGAAGTAGAAAGAAGGACAATGGAGAATTCTGGAGGAGACATTCGCGTTTGTGATGGTTTGCATTTGATTTGAATATCTTATTTTCAATATCTCTATTGAATGTTTTTAGGATTTCTTATCATTGCAATCTAGTTTTTGTGATTGAGCTATTTTAATGTCTATTGCTTTGATGAATTTCCAAATTCTTATCTACATTTTTTGGTGAACTCAATGTGAACTAACCATTTAACCTTGTTTTGAGTGCCTTTTGAGCTGATTTGCAGGTGAAAACCCAAGAAAACAGAGCAATTCAGACCTTTCTGGACACTCCTGCACCTGTGCAGAAGGGATCTGCACCTATGTAGCTTAGATCTACGCCTGTGTAGCTGAGATCTACGCCTGTGTGAGTCCAGAAATAGGGGTAAAAATAGTTGTTTTCACTTGCAAGTTTGTGTGTTTGCAATCTGTTTCTTGCATTATGGTTTGTTGGTACTAATTCTTTGTGCAGCACCTTCACATTACATGTGATGAAGACTAAGAATGAAACTACTAACAAATCTTATGCAGGACGTGATCAAAGACTTCTATTAAAACATCTTGCATGTGATTTTTAAAGTAGTTGCACATTTAGTTTCTTAAAGGTTAATGAACACCATGCATGCTTTGATTGTTTTTAGCTTGATTGCATGTTTTAACCCTTAGAACTGGGCCTACCTCCTGATTTTCCTGGCACTTCACACAGTCATTGGTTAGAGGGAATGACCCAAAGTGGTGATGAGCTAAAGCCAAGCTCTTCTGAACCACTCTAAATGACTGTGGATGCAACGAAAGTTGTAGACAATGGGTGCTGGAATGGTATTGCGACGATTTATTTGCCAGATCAATACCCACCTGAATGGATGCCCTTACTAGAATCTCTTGTTTAGATGCCAAAATCCTTCTATCTGTTGGCTCAGGCATTATGATACGCACATGCCGAAGACACCTCTCATGTACTCCTTAGTTAGAGATAGCAAGTTCTTGGGAAGTGATGCCCCTTGAACTCGAAGCTTGGTATGCCCGAGAAGTGAGTGCACTGTAAGGGGGAGCCAGTGCTACCAAGCGTCTAAATATTCGGCTGAGTGTTGTATTTTATGGTTAGAGGATTCAATAGGTATTGCCATTGCTAGCCATAGGATTTGTTGTGAATGAGCATGATTGTCTTGGGTCTAAGTCCAAACATCTTGTCTTTTGTGATTGTCAAAAGTTGAATTATACAATTGTCATAAAACATCATTTGTCAAACAAGTCCAAACATTGTCCAAACAAGGTTTTAAAAAGAGAACATTCATCCAACAAAGTTCAAAACATGGCTTTCAAACACATTGAAAAACTTTGTCTCAACATTCATGTCACTTTAGGTTAGGTTTTGCATAGTCCAACTTAGGTCCTAAGGCATATTGTCATCTCCCTTCATTTTAGTCCTTTTCATTGCAAGCGTCCTCATTTTGCACTTAGGTTCAAAAAATGATTTCCCTAAGTTTGCATTTCATTGTCGTATCCAAGCTAGATTTCCATTTAGGTGACATTCGTGCATTATCCTTGTCATGCTAAAATTAGGTCTTGCCTAGGTTGCATTTTGCATATTCCAAGTCATTGGTCTTCACATATCCTTATCATTGTATTGTCATCTTGTCTTGGCTTCATCTTGTCATATCATATCCTTAGATCATTTTCATGTCATATCCTAAGTCATTGTCATAATCATTGCCTTCTTGCATTTAGTCTCAAAAATTTGGTTTGTCAAACTTGAAAAATCAAAACTTTGGATGATACCCTAAGTTGTTGTTAAGGAGTCTTGACCTTGTCTAAAATTTGTCCTTTCATTAATATCATTTGTGTCAAACCTAGCTTAGTATCCAAGCATATAGGTGAGACATTGTCAATTTGTCCTATTGTCATTTGGTCCTTTGTCCTTTAAGGTCTTGGCTTCATTCCAACTTCCCAAGGTTGAGTCTTTAGGTTTGCATTCCAAAAAGTTTGTCCAAATCTTGAAAAACAACAAAAACATAGGTTGCATTCTTGCCATTAAGTTGCACTGTCATGCTTTTAGGTTGCATTTAGTTGCATATCATACATCATCTTTTAAAATCAAAAGAATCCCAAAAATATTGCATTTGCATAGTGACATATTTGTTGAAATAAGGTCTCAACCTTCTTACAAAGCCATGTCATCACAATTGAGAAATCAATCATGTCAATCCAATCTCTACATGTCTCAAAACTTGGATCAAACTTATCATGATGATGTAAATGTCCAAATACAAAAAATAGAGGAGAAACTAGCTCAAGAAAAGGAGATTTTGGAACAAAAAGTGAAAAACATTGAGAAGAATAGATTACAAATGTCCAAAATGTTTCAAAAATTTCCAGGTAGAAATCCAAAGACTGAGCCAATTGATGTAAGATCTCTTATTGAATGATCAGACATACCAGCTCTCCTCTCGCAAATAGAGATGATGAAACAATTTCAAGAAAAGAGACAACAACATTATGTGCCTCCACAACAAGAACAAGAAGGTGTTTACTATCAATCACATTTTCAACCATCACAACCAATGGTTCAACAGTTCCAACATTTCCAACAGAGACAACCAATGGTCCAACATATACAACCAACACAACCAATGGTCCAATTTCAACAATATGCCCAACCAACTATACAATGTCCACAAATAGTTCAACCAATGGTGGAATATCAACAAGTTCAATCAACATATCAATGTCAACAACCACAACCAAAAATTCAAAAACAAAGGTTGCAGCACACACCAAGCCAAATTTTGAACATGTCAAACCAATTTGATCAACATCTAGTTTGAAATCAAAACATGACATCAGACCAGAACCAACTCCTTTCCAAACAAGTTCAAATTCCAGATACAACTATGTCAAAACCTTGAAAGAAAGGTGGCTTTATTGCAAGGATCTTAAGGAAACTACCAAGTGAGTTCTTTGAGGAAGATGAAGATAATACACTTATGTCTAGCAATGCCTCATCTCCCCACAAACAAATTGACTCTCTAGCGGCATCTATCCCTACACCTTTAGAAGTTTCACAAGAACCTTCCATATTGTCCTCATCAAATAATACACCCAAGGATGCAATTATCCAAGGGCTATTAATAATCAATTGCCAAAATAATCCAATTCATGATGCACATCCTTATCATGTTTCGGAAATACAAGACCCAATGCCACCATGCACTTTATTGCCATTACCTATTTTAGAGGACCCCATTCGAAGTCCTTCTTCCTCATGTTCAAGCATTGATTCCTTGCCAAAATCCATCACAAATGTTCAAAGTGCATTTCCTTCATGCCAAAACATTGATTCCTTGTCAGAATCCTCCATGCATATCCAAAGTCCAACCTCATGTCAAGAGGATAATTTAGAGCATGAAGAAACGTGTCTTGAAACAGATCAAGATCAAGATCTTGAAACCTTATCATCCCATCCAATTGTTGACCAGGACCGCATGTTCCCAGACACTCACAATGATTCCCCTTTTCTTGTCCATCCTATCCAAAGTCCTATTGACACTCCATTCCCCAAGCAAGATCAAGATATCCCAGTCCATCCAATCCAAAACAATCCCCTTCCATTTCATGAAAAAAATGTCCTTTCAAATCCCATTGGCATTCCACTTCCTAAGAAAGATCAAGATATCCTTTCCATCCTTTCTGATGATCCCATTAAAAGTCAAGAGCAAAGCACCTTTAAAGAGCATTCTAATAATCTTCCTCCTTGTCAAGATCAAATTATTCCTTTAAATCCTCCACAAGATCTTTTTGTTCCTCCATCTCCTTGTCTTAATGCTCCATATACACTCCAAGATCACATTTCTTTTGATGATCCCATTATTTCTCCCATTCCATCTCTTGAAGAGCCTGTCATTGAACCATGTCCACTACACAATCCTAGTCCCCCTCATGATCCTAATCCCCTTCATGATTCTAACATGTCAGTGCCAGATGTTCATGAACCCTTGACATGCATAATGGGTTCTTCCACTTTGGTGCAATCTGATCCACTTCAAGATCTCATTATTTCTCTCATATCATATCCACCTCATAATGGACTTGCATCTTATTCCCAAAGAAAAGAGTATCCTACGAGTCAAGATATTCATAAAGGCAAAGGAGTAGATCTCCATATGCAAGAATCCCTCCATATCAAAGAATATCTTAAGGGTCATGTCTACACAACTCACTCTCAAGACATTGGTATCCCTCCATCAAAATCAAAACATACACCTTCCCCATCATACTTTCCATCCATCTTAGGTCCTTATATCCCTTTGTCCTCTATGCAAGGTCAGCAAAGGCACAAATCCTTGAGTAAATTTCATCCATCCAAAAGAACTCCACTTCATTCCTATCCATCCATGCATTCCTTTCCCCCTCCAAGAAATTTGGATGCCAAGCATAAAAGTCATAAGTCTAAAAATCCACATGTATTCAAGGTTCAACATGTCCAATCTAATCAACATGTCAAAGCAAAGAAAAATTTGATCTATAAAGAAAAGGAAAAATCCAAAAGGTCACAAAGGCCCATCGCTCAAAAACAAAATTCAAAATATATATGGGTTCCTAAATCCCTTATGCAAGCAATACACTCCAATGAACCACAAAAGCATGAAAAATCAAAAACCATGTGGATCCCTAAGCAACTCCTTGAAGCACAAAAGCCTAAAGAAACATCAAAATTGGCACCTAAAATTGCTATTCCTCCATCCAAACCTCTCAAATCTATTCCTCCATCACCTTCATCATCTATTTTGGGTATTGATGTCCCAGAATCACTATCCTTTCCTCCATCCAAATCTCACAATCTGAGATCCATTTTTCCTCCATCAGTCCATCACCCCTCAAGGTGTGTGCCAATGTTGATCTTGCCTTCATTTCCATCCATTGAAGCCCAATTCTTCCAATACCCTACCTATTATCCAATGCATATTTTCCATCCTTCCATCCCTCTGGTCCAATCCTTTGCATAAATCCTAGCCTTAATTTCATCTCTTTTTCCATGTCCTTATCCTACCAACGTCTTTGAGCATACTTTTAAAGGTCATGGTCCATTTATTTCAAGGTTACTATCCAAACAAAAGATGTTTGAGTCCTTCTTCCATCCCCTATCATGTGTCCATCTCCTATTGAAAAAGTCAAAATATATAAAAAAAAAAAGGTGAGAAAAAGAAAAAGACAAAAGAAAAAAGTAAAGCAAAAATAATTCGTCCATTGGTGAAAACCTGGCAAACAGGCATTTTGGGCAAGTAACGTGATGAAAACCTAGCAAACATGCGTCATGCATAATCTATGAACTTCTTGCATACCATACTTGGGGATAGGTTTTATCCTTTTGTCCTTCATTGTTCCATTATCTTATGGAACCCCTATTATTACCCTTCATATCCTATTGTCCCTCATGTCTAGTTTCCCTTTCCACCTTTGATCTTGAAAAGGCTAAGGATCATCATGAGCATCATGTATCTTGCTTGTAGCTTTTAGTCTATCATAGCTTTTGGTATTTATCCATTTGCTTATTATAACTTTTCATCCATATTCCCTAGCTTATTGCAACTTTCTGCCACTATCCCGTATCCTACCTCGACCTTCAGTCCATGTCCCTTATCCATTCTTGGTCTTGCTTATCCTATCCATATCTTATCACTATCCATACACTCTTTTTCATTCCTTGATCTTGATCTGACATAAGGATGTGAAATGCAAAACATGTTTGTCAAAACCTCTTGACATGTCCCTCATGCCATGTTCCTGCTTTACATTGCCATATCCAATCTCTTGTCCCATCACGCAATAGCCCTTGAAAATTGCATCCATATTGTCTCCATGATAAAAGGCATTTGTCTTCCCTCTATCCACCAACATTTCAGAAAGCCTATTTATTCACCTGTCATATTCCTTGCCTTGCTAGACACTAGGGGCAAAATCATAAAAATTTGAAAAATGTCTTGAAATAATCCAAAAACATTCAAAAAATGTCCTAAAATAATTCAAAAACATTCGTAAAATGTCCTTAAAAAATCCCTAAAAATCATAAAATGGCCTGAAAAAAATCCCTAAAAATCATATAATGTCCTGAAAAAAATCCCTAAAAATCAAATAAAGTCCTGAAAAACAAACAAAAAAAAAATTCAAAAACATCAAAATCCAAAAACAATTTCTTTGGCCTTTTACATTTTGTCAATAAATGGTCCCCTTTGTGCATAGACAGATCGCTGAGCATACTTCCAACGACAATCAATCAAACATTGTGCTTTAATGAAATCATGCATTAATAGATGAACTTTTCAATCAAACCAGGCATTCAAATTGATCAAAATTGTCATGTCCATCAATCAACATCCATATCATTTTTCCTTGTCAACATTATCATGGGTCTAATACAGGGTGTGGTATACTCGAAACCATATTGTGTCTTGTCTTAGACGGGGTACCGCATTCCCTGAAACTAGACAGCATGATCATTCTTGTTTTCCACTTTTGACAATGATGATCAGACTGTTTGTTTGACTTGGTTGAGTTTGTGCGTCTTATCTTTTTACTGATTTATCTTTGGCTTCGATCATCTTCCTATGTTGCTTGATGATGTCACTAAGTGATTTAGAGTGACCAGGATGGTTCATGGTCCCTTTCTTTTTTTTGTTGTGTTTGTTGTTTGTGGAATGTTTATCACAAACTGGGGCAACTATATCATTGGGTGTTTGTGATAAGTATGCTCATTTTGTGAACACTGCACATACCTCGACCCTTGATGTAGGCACCCTAGGATGCTTCACTCATTCCTTGTGTTCGATGTGTCTATCTTTTGCAAAAGGGATTGCGTTCCAGCTCTGGCCTTCCATGCCACGATGCTCTGCATCCACTTTGCTACAATAAATAAAGGTTGTCACCTATTTATGTGCATTTGTGAAAGCAAGTTTTCCTTCATCTCTAACTGTCCTCTGCCTAATTTCTTCTTACTAACATTTCTTTCATTAGTCTTGGCGATCCGTTCAAACCGATCATCTTCTGTCATTCTTATCGATCAATTGGCCTCTTTTTTGGATTTTTCCAGCCAATTCCTCGAGGGGGCATGCATATGTCATCGTTATTGTTTGAGGCATTTTCACTATTGTTCTTTGAAACAATGCTTAGAATCGCATTGTCTCAAAGAGGGGCAAAATGTAGACGTCTAAAAATGGTCAACGCTTGCGGAGTCATACTTTAACATTTGCGCATTGCCTTATTTTAGGGTTCTTGCGTCACATTAACATTTCTTCTATGTTGCGCACTTGGTCTTTATCATTTGTGAGCATCGAGTCCTTCTTCTGCATTCCTTATTTTTATCGCTTTCAAATTAGGTCTTGTCAATAACAAATCTTCAGTCATGATTTTGGTCGATCCTAGTCCTTGTCAATATCGTTATTTTTGTGATCGATTCGTCATCGATCCTTGTCCTTGTCAATCACATCATTTTGCGATCGATTCGTCATCGATCCTTGTCCTTGTCAATCTTGTCATTTTGCGATTGATTCGTCATCGATCCTTGTCCTCTCCTCAATCTCGTCACTTTGCGATTGATTTGTCATCGATCTTTGTCCTTTTCAATCATGTCAATTTGGATCAATTAGTCATTGTTCCTTGTCAATTGGCACTTATCAATTTGTCCTCTTGTCAATCTTGGTAAATTTGCCATTGATTTTTGTCAAACCAATCTCAATCATTTATCAACACTGGTCCTTTGTCAATCAGGATCATTATCAAATCGACCCTACATTAATTATCTTTTGTCAAGACCTAATTGTCGTCCTTGCATTTCTAATTCATCTTCTAGGGTTTTATGATTTATTCATTTAATCTTGTTTGTCATTTTCCCTCTAGGTTAAATAATTTATTTATTTATCCTAAGTATTCTTTTCACAATTAAATTTTTATTTAATTGGCTAATTAATTCCTTCTCTTTTTGTGAATTAATTAATGAATGAAAAAGTATTAATTAATTCACCTAATTTTCTAATTTCTCCTAAATTCCTAAATTTTTATTTCTATTTCAAATTCTTGTCATAACTCCTTGCATAGCAATTTGTCATACACTTGTCATAATTTTGCTATTCTTGATTTGAATTTCCTTTCAAATCTCTTCATGCTAATTTTGTCTTTTCTCCAATTTATCTATAAATTGGATGAATTTCTTCAATCAAGGATCCAAATTAATTACATTTTTGAATCGATCTAATCACATTTTCAGAGAATCAATCACGCTTCTAGTATCCTTACACTGCCATTTGATCTTGCTTTCATACTATGCCTTTGCATTTGTAGGTGAGATCCACAAACACACTAATTTGAAAGAGAAAGAAGGACAATGGAGAATTCTGGAGGAGACATTCATGTTTGTGATGGTTTGCATTTGATTTGAATGTCTTATTTTCAATCTCTATTGAATGTTTTTAGGATTTCTTATCATTGCAATCTATTTTTTGTGAGTGAGCTAGTCTAATTTCTATTTGCTTTGATGAATTCCAAATTCCTATCTACACATACAAATGTACATAATTGTGCCCATGTCCCCTACCTCTAAAGTGTATCGATTGTGTAACCGAAAGATTCTCATATGCCCATACCTACAGTAATGTCACTCCGCATCCCAATCTTGTTGATCCATGATATACAAACTGATGCTACTCATAATAAAAGTGTGCCAACAGACACGGCCCCCATGCAAACCTAGTGTGCTCAGTCACCTATGTCTCTAGAGTCCTCCCCCATCCCACAGCCAACCCTCTTGTCATCCTGTCTAGATAGAGGAATCCACTGATAACTCCTACTAGCACTGTCGGTAGCGCTAATCCTATAGTTGTCATAGTATCCCAAGCCACATGTCAAGGGCTCATCTCCAGTCCTGGATCCTGGAACACTCATCTCAATGCATCCCTATCTCCCTCTCAGTCGTAAGGAACCAACTCCCTAATGATCGGTTTCCTTAGTATCCTTTACACATCCTCTAAGGTGACTGTCATCTCACCCATCGGCAAATGAAACATGCATGTCTCTGAGTGCCATCTCTCGGCTAATGTAGTCAGCAACCCCATGTTCACCCAAAACTCAGGCATATACATAATATATCATAAGCCCATGGCCTCAATTTTTGCTCTATCCTTGAATGTCAACTCTACTCATAACCCCTGAGTTGAAGGGAATCTCTCCCTTGACTCCAGCATAGGTAGGTCCTCATGCAGTCAAGAAAATCAACTGTGTCAATCCTAGTACCACTCCCTAATCATCACAAAGTGCTTCTTTTTTATCCTAGTGCTTATATCTATCATAAGACACTCTATCCTAGTAGTACTCCCTGTTCATCACAAAGTGCTTCTTTTTTATCCTAGTGCTTATATCTATCATATGGCACTCTATCCTAGTAGTGCTCCCTATTCATCACAAAGTGGCTCTTTTTTTCTTTTAGGGCACCTACTTGAGTGTATCCTCTTGAGTATCTTATCCAATTGACAATGTATGTTTATCACATAATTGTCAATTTAGGCCTAATCCAATTGACAACATATGTCGTATCACAGAATTGTCAATTTCTATGGTAGTCCTTGTTCATCACAAAGTGCCTTGCTCTATCCTATCCTAGGGTCTCTGCTTGAGTGTATCCTCTTGTGTAATTTTTTCTGATTGGTAACGTATGTTCTATCATAGAATTGTCAATCCTAGCCCTATCTATTATCCTAGTCTTCCCTAGAGGACCTGTTTGAGTGTATCTTCTCAGAAACTTATCCAATCAACATTGTATGTTTATCACAGAACTGTCAATTAGACCTTGAAGAGATAAATACGCATTCAGGACACTAACGCTCTTACATACTTCACAGACATTTCTGCATTTCACAGATGCACCTGAAACACACAAATGTGCCTCTATCCTACATAGACATGCCCGCCCTGCATAGGTGCACCTTCATTTCACAAATGCACTCGCATTTGACATAGAGGCCTTTAAAACCATAGACGCATCTCAATTCGACGCAAACACACTTAACCTACCCAGACACACCTAGCACCAATGCAGACGCGCCTTCCCATCTTTTGACCCACTTAACATTTTTGCAATATACCTAATGGGCATTTATTGCTTACCTAACATGCATTTATGACAACAATTAATGCACCAAGGTACAAGGAGGTTTTGTGGTACTCACCGAATCTCCTGCATCTACTGGCCTCTGATATCAGTGAACGCGATCGAATCTATGCACCAATCCTATCACTGCTGACTGCTGACTTTTCTCTGCTCTCTCTGCACTCTGATCTCTTAGATGTGTGGATGACAATGAGGATGTTTTCCCTTGTAGTCTATCCTATAGACTACCCTAGCCCTAGTCTCTTGAGTCAGTCTTCTTTATCCCATGACTGTGTCACTCTATCCTATCTTGTTAGTCCTTTCTAGCCTTTCTTTCTTAACGAGAGATTGTCTATGATCTTTTCAAACATTTTCATCCAATCTCTCGAAGGGGCATATCATTCCCATCTTGGAGAAACTTTGTATTAGCTCATCTTATCTTTTTTCAAACAACACGACAAGTTGAATTGTCTCAAAGAGGGGCAAAATGTATACACCTAAAATTGTCCTGTCTAATTATATAAATTTATTTATTTATTTAATTATTTAAGCCTAATTCTTCTATTAATTAAGTAAATATTTATTTATTTAATTAATTCATTTATCATTTTCTAGTTTCTTTCCTCATTTAAATAAATACATTTATTTATTTAAATTATCCTTTTCCTAAATTAAATAACTACTTTTATTTATTTAATTGATCCCACTTCTTCTATTAATTAAATAAATCTTAATTTATTTAATTAATTCATTAGCCTTTTCTACCTATGGCACATCTCATTTGTCTCTTAATTCCTACACTACCTACCCAAGCTAATCCTAGCCGACCATCTATCTCTTACACCTCTTAATCTTATCCCTGCATCTTCTAAAGTGTCTTCTATATAAGAGGATTCTTCCTTCATTATCAATCCTCCTGATCATTTTAGCATTCAAACTTTCATATGCGATCAAGCCTACTTGCAACCATATTTCCATTCTTTGCTAATCTCTTGTGCACACTTAACATCTGAGAGAAAATATATCAAGCAATATCAATGGAGATAGGAAGAATGGAGATTCAAACACTATTGGACATGTGATAATATAATCTTTGTAATTTTTTTGGCATTGTCTTAGGTAATATTCATATGTTATGGTGGATCTTTGTTGTTGTTAGGCTAGGGTTTTGTGGTTGAATCTATTTTAGTCTTTCAATATTGTTGTTTCTATTTTTACCATAAACACATATCACACATATCATTACATTAAAAATTTATTGTTTATTTTAAATGTACATATCAATAAAATGTATCTAGATGAAAGTCCATATTGTAGTGCCCCTACCCTAGTCAACTTTGTGTAAACTAGTTTGACCTTGGTTGACTTCCTATGTGGCATTCTTGAATGGTTGATTTATCGTGATGTAATATTCTAGATTAGATAATATGATTTTTGTGTGTACTTGTTACTGTGCTTTCGCATTGATTCTTATGTAAGTTTAATTGTTTCCCTAATTTTGGTTTTTGATCTCAAGCTAACACCTGCATTTAATAAATATGTATATATATATGTATACTTGTGTGACTCATGTGTGCAGGAGATTTCAGGTACAGTATCACCTAGGTGCGAGGTTCGTCTCCATTGAGATTTGCAGGGTTGAGTATACATATTTCATCCCTAGAATTTGGATTAGGTGGTCGTAAAACCCTTGTCTTGCCTTAGCCATGATCAAGTGAGTGTCGTGTGTGGTCTGTCAGTTTCCCTTTTCATCTGGGTTTGCGTGTCGTGTGATTGGTTGGCTTTCTTGGGTTGCGTGCCTTGCATGTGGTAAAATGGAGTATTTTATCCTAAGTATTTAATTCAACTTAATGTGTTCATTTATACATTAGTAATTGATAAATTAAAATAGATAGGTTTCTTTTATGTGATTAATTGTTAATTAAAGAGATTGCTTTATTTATATTTGTAGCAAGCTTAAGTATTTAATTTGAATTAATGTGTTCATTTACGCATTAGTAGTTGAGAAATTAAAATAAATAGGTTTCTTTTATGATATTAGTCATTTATTACAAAGATTGCTTTATTTATGTTTGTAGCGAGTTTAATTTAAAGGTTAATTTAAATAACGAATTTAATTAGTTAATGCATTTTAAAAAGGAAGGATTTAAAGTTATTTGAAATAGAAATAATTTAATCTCTTTTGCATTTTGGAAAAGAAAGGTTAATTTTACTTATTTAAGAAAATCAATTTTTTTTTATTAGAAAAGAAAGTTTAATTTATATGTATATTTGATATAGTGTGAAAGATTGATTTTGGGAATTAATTTAATTAAAATATTTTATCCTTGTCAATATTGTGAAATATAAATGTTACCTTAGTTAATATTGAGAAAATTAAAATTAAATGAGAGAGAAGCATTTTAATTTTAATTAGGAAAGCAAGTAAGATTATTGGAATAGTTGAAAAGAATGATTATTTTTATTTTTTATTTAAAAAGTGTTTAAATTCAAAATTTGAAAAAATTAGGTCAAAATTTCATTCTTTTAACCTAGGTTGGAAAAAAAAACATTTTTGGGTGGGGTTGTTGATTTTCTTTTGGAAAAAAAAGAGATATTTTTGGATGAAAATTGGGGATTTTGGAAAGGAAGGATTCCTACAGCTGCAGGTTGGGGGCTCTTCTTCAAAATCTTACCAGGAATGCTAAAGGAGGTAGGATTCATGTTTACCTTTTTATTTTGTTGTTAAATCAAAAATGTTGTTTGGTTGTTCTTCATGAATTTCTGAGTCTTGTTTTTTATTTGGGGGTTTTAGTTTACTTGTATTTTATTTGGGGCTTTCTAGTGTTTTCTTCCTTTTAAAAAAAAAGGGGGTATGTTTATTCTAGTCTTTTTCTATTCTAGGAAATATCCCCATTTTTGTTCTCAGAAAATTTATGAGTATTGTCAAAAAAAAAAAATATGTTGTTGTTGTGTACCCATCAACTGGGGTTTGAGTTTATTTGTTTTTAAAGTAATATTAAAACTCAAAAAAATATATATATTACAAATTATATATGTGCGTTCTTTTTTATTAACAGGAGGCAGCGTGGGGAGAGCCATGGTCTCGACCCATGGCTGGGGAGAGCCGTGGCTTCCCCAAGCCATGGGGAGAACCATGGCGTGGAGACCATGGCATGGCCTCCACACAGCCTTGGCTGTGGGGAGACCATGTCATGGCCCCCACAACCCCTTCCCAAAGGAAGAGGGGTCCATGTGGTTTCCCCTTGGTAAGGCCTGTGGGTTTCCCCATGGGAGGGGGGGTTAAAAGTTTATTTTTTTGTGTTTAAAAAAAAAAAAAAAAAATTAAATTCTATTTTAATAAGGTTTTTTTTTAAATTTTATTTTTAATAACAGTTTTTCTTTAATATATTTTTTAATTAATTATTAATTATTATTAATATATATTTAATGAAGATTAATATATATATATTAATTAATAATTAACTTGAAATTTAAACATTATTAAATGTTATTATTGATATATATTTTATTAATGAAGATTTTATATATATATATATATATATATATATATATATATATATTAATTAATAATTAACTTGAAATTTGAACATTATTAAATGTTATTATTGATATATATTTTATTAATGAAGATTAAATACATATATATATATATATTAATTAATATTTAATTGGATTATTGGGTATTATTAATTATTAATTGTGTATATTTTATTAATCTTGGGTTAATAAATATATATTAGTTAATATTTAATTTTGGTATCAATATTAATGGGGAAGTATCTTTTTGGGGGAAGATGATAGAATATTATTTTAATTGGGAAATTGTTGAAATAAAATATATTTATTAATGGATGATTTTTAAATAATACCTTTTTTCAGGAACATATTATTTTGATCTGAATGATATAGGTCATCTGAGAACTTTAGAAATAGAATACTAAAATATATAAGTAATTGAGAAATGAAATGTTCATCATTGGATATTCTGAAAACTTAAATGATATGCTAATAGAATTATCAAAAATTTAATAATGCATCGATTGGAAAATTGGAAAGTTAATGATATCTTCTTTTAGTAAAATAAATGGTTTAGTTATATTCTTCCTTGATATTGTAAAATAGAAAAATGGTAATATGGCAATTTTAATTTATGTAAATTCGCTTTTGTTTAAGTAATGGCAAGGCCTTGATAGGTTTGTTTGGAAGACCCTGTTATGTTTGTTTATCTGGTTGAATTGTGGTTGGCCCTAGGATGGTCAGGCTCCTAGTTAGAGTACCGTCAGGCAATGGACCTTTGTGTTAGCTTTTAATATGCTTAGTTGGGTCTGTTTCTATGTAGGGATCATTTAGGATTTATTGACTGAAGTGGTCATTTGTATATTGGTTGTGTTCGCCTAAAAGGCAGGAATGTAAATGACATGAACCTTATGTAACCTCAACTTATTTAAATGATCAAAGGGGTCTTGCAGTTGAGCAGACCCAGAGGTGTAGCCCACTAGGGGTGAACTCCGATACCATCTTGGTGCAATGTGATGCTTTTGTCCTTGTGTTTCATGGTTAGTGTTAGCATGCATGGATGGATTTTAATAGAATGTATAAGTGGGTTAGAAGAGAATTATCGTAATGCATGTATGTAGTCATCTTTTAAATACAATAAATGGATCATGAAGGAATGTACTCTGTTAATGTTAATGAAAATACGTATGCATGAAAAGACCTCATAGTTATGATGATGTTAATGGAGCGTTTTGGAACAAGGTGCATGGTATGTGTTTAATGCAAAATTGAACATAATGAATGGTTTAAAAGTTATTAGATGAACTCGTCATATCACCTAAATTATAATTCTAATGGATGAACTTCATGTTGTTATCTACATTTTAATCTTAGTAAATGAACTTCCTCTCAATAGCTATAATTGAGCTATAATGGGTAAACTCATTAAGTTATCTATATTTTAACCCTAATGGATGAACTTCATTATGTTATTTACAATTTATCCTTAACAAATGATCTTCATCTTATTATCTATAATTTAACTATAATGGATGAACTTCATTAGGTTATTTGGAATTTATCCTTAACAAATGATCTTCATCTTATTAGCTATATTTTAACTAAACTGGATGAACTCATCAAGATAACTATATTTTAACCTTAATGGATGAATTCATATGTTATCTATGCTTTAACTTCATAGGGGTAGATATCCTCATGTGAGCCTCATCTCCAACCATAATAGATGAACGCTTCCTAATTTCTCCAATGTCAATTCACTGAACAAATTATATCCATGTTTCAAGTAATAACATGTAATTAAGATATCCTGCTTAATTGGATCAGATGTCGCGAGTTGAGTTAGGTGTTAAGTTATGTAATCACGCTGGGAAACTCCTTAGGTTTTGTTTTGTCTTCCACTGTGTTATCAAAGCTTAAATAGCTCCAATGTATCTAAGTGTTGTGTCTTAATATTAAAAAAATATATATATTTGCACTCCACTTGTGCATTTTAGCTTTATCCCTTTGGGGTTTCCTAGCGGGGCATTACATTTGGTATCAGAGCCCATGTTGCAACACTAGGATCTCTAGTTTCGCTTGTGCCCTTAGTTGTTGTGTGGTGTATCGACCTTATGTTGTATTCTTGTCCTCCTTGTTGTAAGAGTGTGATTTAGTGGACCTTAACTTGTGTGTAACATGTGTGTTCACACCTTGTCCTCACCTTCTTGATGTGGGTGTGTTGGAGTGATTGTATGTGCTTGGTCTGCTTATGGAGGTGTTGGTCTATGATTTCTCTTATTTTGAAGGAGAGTCATATGTACCTTCCTTTCGATTCGTTGTACTCTTTTGACTGGACCATTTGGGTTGGTTAGTCTTGTCTTGGATCTAAAAGTATGAAATGTGCTTATTTAAGGTTGTGATCTAGTGTAGTGTTGTTCGCTTGAAGGACTAGTGTGGTAGATATTGAATGCCTATTATGTAGTAAACTAAATAATTATCACCCTTCCTCCTCTCTCTCTCTCTAGAAAGTAAAACAATTTTGATATGTGTAATTATCTCTTATTTGAGTTTTCTTTTTTGCGAGAGAAGGTTGTGACTTCTTGAGCCCTTGAGTGAGCCTTATAACACTTATGTGTATTTAGATTATAATGGGCTTGGGTTTGGAAGTTCATATTGGTTATTGGGAGAAAATTGTATATTTACATTAAATAATTCTCCAGGTGTCTCGTTGGAGTAACATAATTAAATTCAATCTTAAGTAATGTGCATTAATATGCGAATTGTTGTTATGTGAAAATTACCTTGTTTGTAAAAGAAGAACCGAAAGAGAACATGTTATAGTACCTTCGAGAGTGTATTAATGTGTTCCACGAAAGAATGTTTTATGTGTTTCATTGAACCAGTTCGATTGGGGATCTATTTTAGCAATGTCATTGAACTTGCTTTTGGGTATATGTAATTACCTTATTATGATTAGAAAGTGCAAATGAAAAGCTTGTTTGATGTATATGCATTAATGTGTATTAATTAGTTGATAGCTCCTCGCTTATCTTCTTATCGTGGTTTGATTTTCAAGGATAGGTTGCAGAGTATGATATGTTTTTGTATTGAATTACGAATAGTGAGTGTTTTCTAGAGGTCTTGTATTATTGAAGGATTGTCTGTCTTGATTTCTTGTCCAGAAAACTATAACATTCTATTGCAACCATAATAATTGAAAATGTCATGCTAGGTTGTTTGGCATCCTTCTGAAACAGTAGTGAAATGAAAACCGTGCAATTAAATGATAGACTCATAGTGAGAAATTTTAGCTTGTAGTGTGATCTTGTTGATCTTGTGTCCTTGTAGGAAATAGTTTGATTATCAAACTCTCTTTCCCTTCTCTTTGCCTAAATCATAAGATTTTTAGAAATACTACTAAGAATGCATTGATTTAAAAATAATTTTTATAATGCATATGTAACAGTATGTTTGTTTTTGGCTTCTAATTGAAAGATGAAACTTTTTCGCTTTGGAAAAGAAAGTTGCATAGTTAGTAATGTGAATATAAATGCTTAGTGGAATTAGAGAAGGATATAGGAATGATGTTATGTAAATTTTGAATGGTTAAGAAGAGTTTCAGTACTTGTATCTAGGATAAACTTTATTCAGTTATTCATGTGAAAAGCATAACTAAAACCTTCGTTGAGTAGACGATAGTGTACTAGAAGGTACTCCCTGTAAATGTGACTAAACCAGTACTAGTTCTTTTTTTGTGTGTTGTAAGAAACCCATTCTTTCTTTATGTTCCCATGGGATGGTGAAGTAATCAACCATGGAGGATATGTTTGCTTAGGAGTATGGGAAACCATATTGTTTATGTGATGTTGCTTAATTGTTTCCTTACTGAGTGCCAACCCACGGGTTGTTGATAAGTTAGTATGTGAAGGGGTAGTATTAGAAGTCACCATTCCTTAAATAGTATGGAACGACGTACAATTAATGTCAATGTGAAGTGACTTTAGCTTCTCTATTTCGAGGAAAAATATAGTTATATAATGAAACTATATTATAGGTGTACTCAATACTTTCCCTTGTGATGAACCGATTTTTAAGGTTCATGTGTGCCAGCCTATCCGTATCCTTTATTTGAGCACAATTGATGACAGTCCTTGAGCATAATGATGGGTTTTATTGGAGCATCTTTTGCCTTGTCTTCATGAAAGGTATGTTAATTTTCACATGAGCTACCAATTGACTAGCGTTGGTAGACTTGTGGGTGGACCTTAGCCATGTATACCTTTGGCTTACGATGAGTATCCTGAGAGGTACATTTCTATGCGGGATGTGACCTACATGTGCCCTTTTCCATGAGGTACATTTCCATGCGGGATACGTCCATTGCATGCCCTTTCCACTTGGAGTATTGCCATGTCATGTTGAGACATGATGCGGGATGTAATAGACATTGCCATGCGGCCTACCAATAGGTATAGGGTAGAGCCATGTCGCATAACAACATGATGTGGGGTGATGTCGAGGTGCAAACTACCATGCCATCAGGATGTGTGACTAGGCCACACCACATGTTGAGCTACTGTGATAGCTAGATGATTGTTCCTTCCTTCCTCGTTGGTGGCTAGATGATAGCCACATAGTGATGTTATGTGCACTTATGATATTATTTTATAATAGTTCTGATACCAATTGAGAGCTCTGATACCAATGTAAAGTACTGATGCCAATAGCTAATAAGATGAGAGGGGGGGGTGAATCATAAAAACTTAATCATCCATAAAAACAACAAATTCAACCTCGGTAACTTATACTTCAGCAATATAACCAAAACTGCTAAACATGCAAACTCATAAACACATAATCATCATAACACTCATAACACCACATTTAATGTGGAAACCCAAATAGGGAAAAACCACTATGGGATTTCGGACCCACTAAGAAATATACTCTTCTAGAGTATGCTCGGTTAAAAGCAAATCCTGTTAAAGATTACAAACACATTGCTAGATGTGACCCGATTAAGGGATTTCCCTCAAATCTATTAGGATCTCCACTTTGTTAGAAGTGACCTTGTTAAAGGAATTCAAACACTCAACTAGAATGTCACCTTGCTAGAGGGTTTACAAATAAGACTGTTAAATCCACTCGGTTAAGAGATTTTCTTTCACTTACAAAATAACAGTAATAAAATATATCTGCAACTTCACATCTAAAATACTAAAGTAGATTCTTATTTGCTCAAAACAATCTAGTCATAAGACTTATCTTGTCCCTCTGATGGGCTCTCTACTCTGTTATTCAAACAGGTCTTCAAGATTCTGTGCTCGGTAATCACTATGTAGCATCCATGTGCTTACACTTGCATGCATACATTGTTTATCAACAATTCCTTATTTATGAACAATTGCTAACCGCTTAATCTCCTTGATCACCTTTCCCATGATCAATCTTAGCCATCAGATCTTCAGACTTGACTAGGTTCAATGTATCCTTTCGATCTGAAAATGTTTTACCTTGGCTCGGGACTTGTAGTCCTTTCTTGGAACTTTCACAAGGTTATTGCGGTTCAATCTACACCGTAGATCTTCCTACCGATTTTCCTTTGCCATAGATCCTTAACAAACTTCATGCACAGCATGCCAATCATTTATACATCTCTAGCTAATCATTGTCCTTCATTAAATGATGCATTTTTCCATCTAATGCACACTATCATAACTCGGTTACAACTCGGTAAATACTAAACTTTACTTGGTAGACATTTCACCTTCATTAACCGATATCGATAACCTTAAGGTTTACCGACTAGGTTCTTTGCTCAATTGCATAGTATAGTATTAACCTTACAATCAACAACATATGTAGGATATCAAAACAATATAAACATCATGATCTCATCATTGTCTAACTTGGTAATAGTTGTCCATTGAATAACTTATTCCTCCTCTTATTCATCACATTCTTTCTATGTCTTTTACCGACATCTTAATTCTCTCCAAATCAATCTTCTCAAGATATGGCAACATCATACTGAATCAAATAATCAATTTCTTGGCATCAATGAGAAAATAATGTTATAAAGATAGTTATCATCCTTCTTCAGTTATATCAATAATCTTCAACAACCTTCTCAATATCCTTACTAAATATCAACAATCTCCTGATATTGAAATGCCAACAATCTCCCCCTTTGGCATTGATGGCAAAACCAACAATTAAATGGTAATACCAACAAGATATTCAAATTTATTCGGATTCAGATTGCTGTTAGACTTCTCCTATTATCCTTGAGCTGTTAAAATCTTCTGAAGTCTTCTCCCTTTTTCATTAGGCTACTAAGTTGTTGACTTGCATTGAGTCTTCTCCATTTTTGCAATCTTCTCCCCATGTCATTAGTCTTCTGTTATTCATCATTCAGGACTTTACCGTTTAGTCAACCATTTAGCCTTCCAACCATTTAGTCTTCCCCCTTTGACAACAATGCCAAAAAGTAAAAGAACTAAATCATGATTTCTTCCTCTGTGAAGTGATTTGCCTTGCTATGTATCATCTCAGTCTCGGTCAGAGTAACTTATCTCTATTCAACATCAATCCACACATAATATTCTTTAGATTCATCAAATTGATGCTTTCACCGAACTTGGTCAGTGAGTAGAAGATAGGGATAGGACCCCTAACTTGCTTCAGAGATACTCAAAAGTGTCCCTTGGCAATGGCTTTGTGAATATATTTGCTAATTGCTCCTTTGAACTGATATATTCCAGCACAACTTTCTTCTCTTGAACTTCTTCCATGAGATAATGATACTTTATAGATATATATTTTGTCTTAGAGTGCATTACTAGATTCTTTGAAATGTTAATGACACTAGTATTATCACAAAATATAGTTACTGGCTCGGTAACTTTCTCATTTATACCTTCCAACAATTGTTTGATCCATGCTATATTGGTACAATTCAATGCTATAGCAACATATTCAGCTTCTGTTGTTGACTGTAAAATACATCCTTGTTTCTTGCTAGGCCAACTCACTAGTCTTTCTCCCAAAAAGAAAGCTCCACCACTTGTGCTTTTCCTGTCATCTATGTTTCCTGTCCAATCAGCATCAGTATAAACTTGTAAATCAAAATCATTCTTCTTTTCATAAACTAAGCCATAATCTTCAGTGCCTCTCTGGTATCTGAAAATTCTCTTGATTTCTGTCATATGTGTCTATAGAGAATCTTGCTACAATACCTACTGCATGTGCTATATCCAGTCTACTATGCACAACATATTGCAATTTTCCAATCATAGATCGGTAAAGTGTCTCATCAACAGATGCAGATTCATCAGTCTTTGATAATTTACAGTTAGTAGTCATAGGAGTACTTAGTGGTTTAGAATCCTCCATTCCAAATTTCTTCAAGATTTCCTTTATGTACTTGGATTGAGTAATGAAAATCTTATCTTTCATTTGCAATATCTGTAAACCTATAAAATACTTTATCTCACCAATTAGTGACATCTCAAATTCTTTGCACATTTCATTTCCAAAGTTCTTGCATAAGGAGTCATTACCACAAAATATAATATCATCAACAAATATGGTTGAGATCAGTATTCCATTGTCCTCATCTTTCTTCATGTACATATTGATGTTTTCACTTGTTCTTATAAAACCAATCTTAATCAAATAAGAGTGCAGTCTTTCATACCATTCTCTAGGTGCTTATTTCAGACCATATAAAGCTTTGTTCAGTTTGCATACCTGATCTATACTCTTGTCTTCAACAAATCATTCAGGTTGTTCAATATAAACTTCTTCTTCTAGTATACCATTCAAAAATGCAGATTTAACATCCATTTGATATACCTTGAAATTTTTGAAAGCAGCATATGCCAACAATGTTCTTACTCCCTCAAGTCTAGCCATAGGTGCAAAAGTCTCACCATAATCTATTCCTTCTTCTTGAGCATAACCTTTACAAACTAGTCTTGCTTTGTTGCAAATGACCTCACCTTTCTCATTTAGCTTGTTTCTGAAAATCCACTTAGTACCAATTACATTTTTGTCCTTCGGTCTTGGGATCAATGTCCATGTGTCATTCTTCTTGATTTGATCAATCTCTTCTATCATAGCATTCACCCAATCTTCACTCTTAAATGCCTCTCTCACTATTCTCAGTTCAAATTCAGATATCAAACATGTGCTTTGTCTCAGTTTGTTCCTTGTCATCACTGGATCATCCTTATCTCATATAATCTAACTTGATGCATGATGTCTTCTGATATACTTGGCTAATATAGGCTCGGGAGGTTCTGTATGATCTTCTTCATCACTCAGTAACTGGACATTATCTTCATTTTCTTCAATAGCTTTCTCGGTAGGACTTGTCGGTTGAACACAAACAAATTCTTCATAATCTTCTGGTTCTTTGGAATTTCCTTCATCATTTCTTTCTGCAAATTCATCAATTTTCACATTTTCACTTTCTACTATTTTGTTAGATGATTTGATCAAACATTTAAATGCTTTGCTTCTAGAAGAATAACCAAGAAATGTTCCTTCTTCACTTTTATGATCAAACTTTCCATTTCTGTCATCTTTGTGAACATAGCATCTACTTCCAAATATTTTGAAATAAATTACATTAGGTTTCTTGTCAGACCAGATCTCATATGGTGTCTTCATAGTTCCTTTCTTCAATTGAACTTGGTTCAGGGTGTAAACTGCAGTGTTGATTGCTTCTCTCCAAAATGTTTGAGGTACCCTCTTTTCTATCATCAGGGTTCTAGCACAATCCACAATTGATCTATTTCTTCTATCGGCTATCCCATTTTGCTGAGGTGTTCTCAGTGCAGATACTTGCCTCTTTATACCATGATCATTACAGAATAAGTTAAATTCATCAGAAGTGAATTCTCCTCCTTTATCAAATCTAAGACATTTCAGTTGTCTTCCTATTTCATTTTCAACTCTTTCCTTGTACCATTTAAACAGTTGGAAAGCTTCTGATTTTTCTTTTAAAAACATGATTGACATCATCCTTGAGTAATCATCCACAAATAATATGAAATATTTATCACCATAATAACTTTGAAATTTCATAGGACCACAAAGATCAGTATGTACTAGATCTAAAATTCCTTTAGAAGTGTAGGACTTGTAAAGCTTGATCTTGTCATCTTACCCATCTGGCATCCTCGGCACATAGCATTCTAAGGTTTTTCAAGACTCAGTAGACCTCTCACTCGGTGCTTTTTACTTATTTTGATCAAATTATTAAAATTTACATGACAAAACCTTTTATGCCATAACCAGGTATCATCTATCTTTGCATAAAGACACTTGTTCTGAGTTGAGTCAAGATGAAATGTATTACCTTTTATTTGTATCCTGGTAGTAGCTAACTTTCCATGCTTGTCATGCACTTTGACAATTCCTTTCTGAAATTCTATTCGGTATCCTATACTGTTTAGTTGTGCTACACTCAACAAATTGTATTTCAATCCTTCAACCCAGTATACATCATCACATTTAGCATTGTCAAGAAGTGTTATAGATCCTTTACCTTTCACTGTACATGGTGCATCATTACCAAATCTTACATAGCCTCCATCATAGTCTTCTAATTTAACAAACTTGTATTTATCACTTGTCATATGATGTGAGCATCCACTGTCTATGATCCAAGAATCATTATTATTTATGTGAGATATTAGAGATTTTTCTTCATACCTCTCTTCATCAGAGCCATCCTTAATAGCCACATAAACAACTTCCTCAGTATCAGTTTCATCAAATTTGTCATCGTTGGATTCCTCATCAGCTACTAGACATGTCTTTCTATCTTTCCTTCTGAAGTCTTGGTGTCCTCTGTATTGGTTGACTTTTTGCCTGTTATCTTGGTATTCTCTCTTTTCACTAGATTATTTGTCAGGGCAGTTAGAAGCCATATGTCCTATCTTATCACAATTGAAACATTTTAAAGGTAGCTTTCCTTTATACTTACCTTTGCCTCTCGGTATCCTTCTGGCTAATAATGCTTCAAACTCTTCTTGCTTCTTGATTTCCTCATACAGTTTGTGCACTTCTTCCATGTTCTTACGAAATATTTCACTTGCTCCACTATGAGTCCCTTCAGAGTACTTACTCATTCTATCATTGTAATCATCAGATTCACTAATATGAAAAGAACTGAATGCAGAATCAACTTTATTTACCAAAGACCCACTGTTATCAAAATTACTTAACTCAAATGCATGTAGCTTACTAATAGTAGCATCCAAAGAAATTGGCATGTTAGGTATAGACCTCAATTCATTGATTGCAGAGACTCGAATAACATAGGCTGGTAGAAGGGTTCTCAACAACTTACTTGTTATATCCTTTTCTTCAATAGTTCCACCTGCTCCTTTAATTTGATTGACAATCTCCTTTAGTCTTGTATTGTATTGGGTTATGTTCTCACTTTTATTCATTCTCATGGATTCAAGTTGTCCTCTTAGACTATCTACTTTTTGTCTTTGAACATGTTCATCACCTCCATACACAGATATGAGCTTAGTCCACATTGCTTTTGCATCATTACAACCTTCTAGATCATTAAACTCTAAGTCGGTCAATGCTGATGTAATTTCAATCATAGCTTGAATATGTTCTTGCTTTGCCTTTATCTCTTCCAAGGTCATAGGGTTGGTGATCAGTGCAATATAATTATTCTCCAGATAATATGTTGCATATTCTCCAATTCTTGATAAATGCAGCTTCATCCTTTTCTGCCATGTGGAGAAACTTGACTTGTTTAGCTTCGGTGCATCCCTTTTATACATCATCGAATCTTTGCCTCAAGTACCTTTAAACTTTTCTTCCGGAGTCCAAAGCTCTGATACCAATTGATAGCTCTAATACCAATTGATAGCTCTGATACCAATGTAAAGTACAGATGCCAATAGCTAACAAGATGAGACGGGGGGTGAATCATAAAAACTTAATCTTCCATAAAAACAATAGATTCAACCTCGGTAACTTATACTTCAGAAATATAACCAAAATTGCTAAACATGCAAACTCATAAACACATAATCATCATAACATTCATAACACCAGATTTAACGTGGAAACCCAAATAGGGAAAAATGACTGTGGGATTTCGGACCCACTAAGAAATATACTCTTCTAGAGTATGCTTAGTTAAAAGGAAATCCTATTAAAGATTACAAACACATTGCTAGATGTGACCTGGTTAAGGGATTTCCCTCAGATCTGTTAGGATCTTCACTTTGTTAGAAGTGACCTTGTTAAAGGAATTCAAACACTCAATTAGAATGTTACCTTGCTAGAGGGTTTACAAATAAGACTGTTAAGTCCACTCGGTTAAGAGATTTTATGTCACTTACAAAATAACAGTAATAAAATATATCTGCAACTTCACATCTAAAATGCTAAAGCAAATTCTTATTTGCTCAAAATAATCTAGTCATAAGACTTATCTTGTCCCTTTGCTGGGATCTCTACTCTGTTATTCAAATAGGTCTTCAAGCTTCTGTGCTCGGTAATCAATATGTAGCATCCCTGTGCTTACACTTGCCCGCATACATTGTTTATCAACAATTCCTTATTTATAAACAACTGCTAACCGCTTAATCTCCTTGATCACCTTTCCCATGATCAATCTTAGCCATCAGATCTTTAGACTTGACTAGGTTCAATGTATCCTTTTGATCTGAAAATGTTTTACCTTGACTTGGGACTTGTAGTCCTTTCTTGTAACTTGCACAAGGTTATTGCGATTCAATCTGCGCTGTAGATCTTCCTGCCAATTTTCCTTTGCCATAGATCCTTAACAAACTTCATGGACGACATACCAGTCATTTATACATCTCCAGCTAATCATTGTCCTTCATTAAATAATGCTTTTATCCATCTAATGCGCACTGTCATAACTCGGTTGCAACCCGGTAAATACTAAACTTTACTCGGTAGACATTTCACCTTCATTAACTGATATCGATAACCTTAGGGTTTACCGACTAGGTTCTTTGCTCAGTTGCATAGTATAGTATTAACCTTACAATCAACAACATATGTAGGATATCAAAACAATCTAAACATCATGATCTCATCATTGTCTAACTCGGTAATAGTTGCCCATTGAATAACTTATTCCTCCTCTTATTGATCACATTCTTTTTGTGTCTTTTACCGACATCTTAATTCTCTTCAAATTAATCTTCTCAAGATATGGCAACATCATACTGAATTAGATAATCAATTTCTTGACATCGATGACAAAATAATGTTATAAAGATAGTTATCTTCCTTCTTCAGTTATATCAATAATCTTCAACAACCTTCTCAATATCCTTACTGAATATCAACAATCTCCTGATATTGAAATGCCAACAATCTTTTTTTTTTTTTGATAGGTAATTGGCCAAAGCCTGAATAGCTTTTGACTGGAGCTATGAACCAATGGGGCCACAGTAGGGGGGTGCATCCCCATTACATATATTTGAATTATTATTATTATTATTATTATTATTATTGTGTTTGATTAGATTGACCCCAAGACCTTCCCCATCTTTTGGAAGGCCAAGAGTCACAACTTAGAATTTCACTTTAGATGTCCCTATTGGGAATTGAACTTGGGTCTCCATAATGAGAACCCAATGTTATAACCAATTAAGCTCAACCCCTTGGACATGCCAACAATCTTTCTTACTGTAATGCCAACATTTTATTTGTTTCCTTGTGGGCCAGCAATTTATTTTATTTTGACCTTGAAGGTTTAGCCATGATCTTGCGATCTTTTGCTTACTTGATTTGATGTTGCAATTTCGGAATTATTTTCTTGCCTTACTGTTGGAATTGACGATTATTATCTTTATTCTTCTATACTTGGGTGGCTAAACTGTTTTATCCTTGTTGTTTTTGTATGCTGGTCTTGTGTTGCAATGTGAAATTCCTCTCCAAGAACGTAGGAGATGGTCTTGGTTGAGTGTATACAAGGAAGTAGACATAGGGAACCTAGAGGATGGGGGTATGTGAGGTTGTGAGACAGCTAAAATCCACTACCTACCTATGAGTGGTGACCATCTCTTGGAGGCTAAACACCTTACACAACAAGGGATGTTCACGAGGGTCTTGTATGGAAGGTAGCACCGCTATGGTGTATCCTAGCACCATCAAGCCCTTGAGTGAGATGTTGGATATGTATGATCATGTTATTTGTTCTGAGATCAAGCATAGAGATGTTGATCATGCATGTTATCTTTGACCGAGCATTAGACATGCTCACATGTGGCCTTTTGTGTTGTGCAATCCAGTTATGTGGATGGTTATTGTGTGTAATCATGGATTAAATGGTGTTAACTTGTCACTATGTTATGGGACATATTCATTGGAAAAGTTCTCATCTGCCTAGAAAGTGTAAACAATTGAGTTATTTATGTTGCTCTTATTTATTGAAAGTTAACTTGGTTGTAGAAATTTATATTTGAAGCTAGTTCTATGTGATAAAGTTTTGTAAAAAGATGTAATGGTAAAAGAAATTGATCATGATAGCATGTTTTCTTGACCTACTTGGTAGAATGAGTATGGTAATTGTAGTACCCCTACCGTAATCGATCTCTAACCTTGGTTTAATCTTGATCAGTTTATCGTAATATTATGTGATAGTCAGATGTTGATTTTACGCATAGCTATTGATGTGGTTTTCTCACTAGTTATATGCAAGTTATTCAGTGTTCCTCTTTCGTGATATTAGTATTGAGCTAACGCTTTCATTAAATTTTATATATGTATGCATGTATGACTCTTGGTTGCAGGAAATTTCAGGTACAACACCGCATGAGTGCGAGGTTTGTCTTCACCTGGATGTGCAGGTTTGAGTGTACCTCTTTTACCCGTAGAGTTGGATTAGGCGGTCGTAAGACCCTAGTTGACCTTCGTCGTGCTCAGGTGAGCATCGCCAGTCGTCGTCGGTAATCCCTTTTTGTTTGGGTTTGCGAGTCGTCTGTTTGGTTGGCTTCTCGGTTTGCGTGCCTGGTGTGTATGGATAAATTGGTTAATTAGTCCTTAGTAATTTCTTGATTAAATATGTATTTGTACATTAGAGATTTATGGACTAAATTAACCAGATATTTCGTTATGCGATTTTCGTGATTTTGGATTACTCGTTTTATATTGGGAAGTAAATTCGATTTAATGACTGTTTTCGAATATTTAATGCATTTTATTTATGCTGTTGAAAAGAAAGTTTTATATTTTATCGCCATAGAGTTAATTGTGTTCTGTTGGTTTATTTGATTTGAAAGGTTAAATTTAATTAAAGAAGAAAATCGATTTTGGAATTGATAAAGCAAGTTAATTTTGTTGCTATATTTAGAAAAGCATTATTTTGAAGAAGTATTTTGTAAATAAGAATTTTAATTCCAAAAATGGAATTTTTGGGTCAACTCTTCCATATAACCCAAATTTGGGGAAAAATGGAGGGATGGACATTTTGGAGAAATTTTGGTTGGGGAAATAATTTTGGACAAAATTGGGAGTTTTGGAGAGGAAGATTGTTGGTTTGGATCTGGCAGGTGGGCTCTCCTTCAGCCATTCCAGGATTGCGTTTTAAGGTAGGATTCTGAATTTGTTAT
Organism: Cryptomeria japonica; assembly: GCF_030272615.1. Taxonomy (NCBI): domain Eukaryota; kingdom Viridiplantae; phylum Streptophyta; class Pinopsida; order Cupressales; family Cupressaceae; genus Cryptomeria; species Cryptomeria japonica. The sequence continues at coordinate 626,144,767 of NC_081414.1, read as the reverse complement.
TGAAAAATCAATGTGATTGTCCATTTTGAATTGGCTGGAAATTTTGGTTTTGAGATTTTGGTTATCCCTCAATGTTTCCTTTTGGGTGGTTTGAATCCCATCATGTATGGAGGAAACGAATACCATCAAAGAAATTTAGGAAACCCAGAACGAATTTCATTGAAAATGGATTTTATATTAAACTGAAATTTATCAACAATTTTGTGGTTGTTTCAAAAAAAATGGGAGAGATTTCGAACTATGTTTTATATGTTTTTAGTGCTGTGTTAAGCACAGTTCATTTTAAACGAACTTATGATTTGAGCCCGTGCATTTTGATTCAAAATTTATCATCAATTTAAGTAATGGACATTTTGTTTTATTAGTTCAGGCCTGTGCGTTTTTATCTTTTTAAACGGACTGTGTGTCCGAATTAAAATTTAAAACGTATTTTTTTTTATGTTTTTGTTGGTCTGGGCGCATTTGTTTTGGTTCGAACTGTGGGTTTTGGGGATTGGAGGCAGGGAACGGAGCTCCACCCACTCCGCCTCCCCTCTCCCCCGCTCCTCCCCTTTCTCCTCTCCCCGTCCCGTGCTCCTCCCCCGCTGGCGTTGAAAGTTCTGGCTGCGGCACACTGCGGTCGCCGCAGGTCCGCGGTGGCCGCAGGGCGCCGCGGAGCCTGCGGGCACCGCAGCGGCGCCGCCGCTCGGGCAATGCCCTACGGCTGGGGTTAGGGCATGGCCCGCCCTCGCCGCTAAGTTTTAAAATGCATTTTTTTGATAAAATGAAAACATCGTTTTTATAAAATGGTTTTTTTTTAAATGTTTTTTTTTATGATTAAAAAAAAAAGAAAAACATATGATATTTTATATCATTTTAATGAAAGAAATTTTAATGTTAAATGTTATTTAGCTTCCTAATTATGAATGAGGTAGCATTAATCTTGAAAGGTTGATTGGATATTGATTAACGTTATAAAGGAGTTTATAGGCTAATTGTTGTTCAACGTCATTTCGTGGCGTATGCCTTCTTCCTAATTAAGTTCTATAACTGTGAATTTTCACAAGTGAATTGGGTAGATTATATTCTAATTGATGTGGTTAAATATCATCTTAGAACATATCATTTGAGTAATTGAGAAGTAGTGAAATATTTATCGTTGGGTGTTTGAATTGAAACGATGTGCTTTGGAAATGATTATCTCCATTTAGATTTTCTTTCTACATTTTTATTTCCGTAATCCGTATAATGTATCTGGAATTGAAATTATGAATCTGTAGAGATTGATTTTAGACCAGTATGTTAATGACATTTTGATTGGAGATTTAATATCTTATTTTAGTTGATTAATGGTTGTCTGAATTTTATTCATATGAATTGGTTAAAAAAAAACTCATTATGGCTTAATTTGCCTGTTCGATGCTTTGAACCTTAGGAGTTAGAAAACCAAGAACAACTTATCCCTAGTCGAGGTAGATAACTGTAATTTGATTTGGATCTCGTAGAAAACTTGATCGTCTTGTAATGATTAAATCAATTTGAGGAAATATTGTCTTTTCTGATTATTGCCTTGCGAGTTTAATTTTTGTATTCGCCTTTAATTATGAAATGGCATGTGCTGCTTTGTTTAGTAGGACCCTATCGTATGGATTGACTTGGGGTACCTGATTCAGTCCTCTGTTCCAAGTTGACTATTGTATTGTGGTAGTGTCATTTTGATCATATCCTCCTTATGTGTGAGTTGAATGATGATTTGTGGTTGACCATTGTTGGTCAGGTCTCTAGTTGAGATCCGTCAGTAAGTGATTACCCTTGAGTCGTGTTTGACCAGATGATTGTTTCTCCTTCTTGAACTCCATTCATCTAACCATGTGTATTCCTTGGTTTGAGTTCGTCCGAGTATAGTCTAGTGTCGTATGGGAAAGTGGCTTTCGATTGGGGGCCGCGCCCAAAGTGGCTGCTGGGTAACCCGTCGAAAGTGAGTCTAATAAGTTATAACCTTTAAGTAGATTAGAATGTAATCTCTAAATAAGATAATGTGCCTCACACATGGGACGAGTGCTATCATAGATTCGACATGCTGTGAGAAGGCCTGAAATGGCAAACCATCTTCCTTGTCTTCGCGAGAGGATGTGTGGGTCCACATGAGGCTTGGATGGGCCGGAAGCTCGGATTAGGTTGCCAGGGTAACCCAGTGTATGGGACCGGGACCTATGAAGACTTGCCATGGTATCCATACCAGGTTGTGTGATGACACTTGTCCCTACGTTCGCTAGTGTGTTGTCGTTTTGTCCTGTTAGGAGTACCTTTGTGGGTCGTCCTTCTTGTCTCTACCTATGTGAGTGTCAGTTTCATGATAGACCTTGGGTGGTGATGGCTCAGTCTTGTGGACGCCCTTCTGGACTTATGTTTTTAGCTTTGATTATGTTCAGCTGGATCCTGTTCTTTTCAAGGATTGTTTATGTATTAATGGACCGATGTGGTCGCTTGTATATTGTTTATATTTCGCCTTGATGGCCAGATGGTAATGGTGTAACCTCTTGTATTCTTATCTTTATTAATTATCAGAGGGGTCTTGCAGTTGCGCAGACCCGGAGATGTAGCCCTTTAGGGGTGAGCTCCGAGATCATTATGGTGTTATGTGATGTATTCTCTTATGTTTCCTTTATTCAGCTTTATCATGTATGTTTAGCTTATGTTAAAATGGTTAAGTGGATAAATGGGAATTAACTATAAATGCTTATATTCAGTTCTTCCTTGATTGCCATGTTGATCGAAAGTGTAAGTGTTTTAGAAGTGATTTATCGTAGATGCTAGTATGCAATCGTCTTTTAAATGCAATAAATTGGAATATGAAAGAATGTATTTTAGAGTAATGGATATACTCAGTTGTTATTAAGGAATTTAGAAATTCTTGGAAAGATCTCTTATGTTATGATGAAATCCTAGTGTATTAGAATGTTATATGTATGGTTTGTAATTTTAAATGAAAAGCTTGAATGAAGGTGATGAATGGATCTTATGATGAATCTTGCTTGAGATTTATATTTCCATCCTTTGAAAGAAATTATCCTGATTATGAATTATCTCGTTATTAAGTTATTCAGCTTTTGGATTAATTGTGTGAGTTAAGTGAATTATGAAATTTGAGTAATCTCGTTGGGAAACTCTGTAGGTGTTAGTTGATGTCTTCCGCTATGTAATCTGAATCTTTGATATCTTGTTGCATCTTATGTGTTGTAACTTTAAAAAAAAAAAAATTGCACTTTATTCTTGTAATTTTGGCTTATCCCTTCGGGGTTTCCTGGCGGGGCATTACATTTGGTATCAGAGCCCATGTTGCAAACATTGGGATCTCTGGTGTTGCGTGTGCCCTCTATCTGTGTGAGGTGTATCGACCTTATGTGTATGCTTGTCCTCCTTTTGCATGTGAGTGTTTGAGGAGATCTTGACTGGTGTGTAACATGTGTGTTCACACCTGGTTTTCGCCTTCTTGATGTTGATGTTTGAGTGCTTATTTGTGCATTGTTTGCTTATTGATGTCTTGGTCTATGATTTCTCTTATTCTGAAAGAGAGTCGTATGTACTTTCCTTTATTGAGTGTTGTACTTTTTAGACTAACCCAATTGGGTTGGTCCGTGCTTGTCTTGAATCTGAAAGTGCGAAGTATGTTTGTTTAAGTTTATGATCTATCTTAGTGTTGTCCACTTGAAGGACTAGCATGGCAATTATTGAATGCTTATTTTGTAGAAAATTAAATGATTAGCACCATTTCTCTCTCTCTTCTTTCTGGAAATTGAAATGATTAAGATATGTGTAATTATCTTTGATTTGAGTTTCTTGTTGCAAGAGAGAAAAAGGGTGTGACTTCTTGAACCCTTGTGTGAGCCTTATGACGCTTGCATTTTTAGATTATTAAAGGGCTATGGGTTTTAAAAATTTACTTTGGTTATTGGGAGAAAATTGTATGTGTATGTTTAAAGAATTCTCCATTTGTATCTTGTAGGAGTAGCATGATTAAAATTCTACCTTAGTAAGGTGCATTGATATGCGAATAGATGAATTATGTGAAACTGCTTGGTTTGTAGAAGAAGTGTTAAAAAGAGCATGTTATTGTAGCTTCGAGAGAGTAATAATGTGTTTTCCGAAAGATTGTCTTATGTGTTTCATTAAACCAGTTTGACTGAAGATGTATTTTAGCAAATGCTCCATTGAACTCGCTTTTGGGTATATGTAATTACCTTAATGTGTTTAGAAAGTGCGAATGAAAGGCTTGTTTGATGTGCGTGCATTAATGTGTTTTATTTGGGGCAATAACTCTTTGCTTATCTTTGATCGTAATGTGATCTTTGCTAATAGGTTGCAAATTATGACATGTGTCTATATTGTATTATTATTAAGTGAGTGTTCTCATGAGGTCCTGCATTATCGAAAAGATTGCCTCTCTTGATCTCTGTTTTGTTTGGAAAAACTAGAACCTCCTGTTGCAACCATAATTATTGGAAATGTTTTGTTAGGCTGATTGTCATCCTTCTAAATGGTAGCGAAATGAAAACCGTGTAATTAAATGATAGGCTTATAGTGAGAAATTTAATATTATAGCGTGACCTTGATTGATCTTGTGTCTTCGTAGGAAATAGTTTGGTTATCAAACTCTCTTTCCCTTCTCCTTGCCTAATCATAAGATTGTTAGAAATGATATTAAAGAGTGCATTGACTTAGATAGAATGTTTATAAAACATGTAAAATTGTGTGTTTTCCTTTTGGCTTCATAGTGATAGATGAAAGTCTTAAGCTTTAGAAATGAATTTGCTTAGCTAGTAATTTAGTTATGAATGCTTAGTGAGATTCGAGAAAGATGTAGGAATGATATTAATTCCTTATATAATTGTGAATTGTTAATATTTCAGTACTTGAATCTAGAGTAAACTTGATTCAGTTATTTTTATAGAAAGCATAATTGAATCTCCCTTGTATAGATGTTAGCGTACTGAAAAGTACTCCCCGTAAATGTGATTAAACCAGTGCTGGTGTATTTGTGTGTATTGTGAGAAACCAGTGCTTATTATTTGGGCCCATGGGTTGGTGAAGTAATCAACCATGGAGGATATGTTGCTTATGAGTATGGGAAACCATACTGTTTATGTGATGTTGCTTATTTGTTTCCCTACTGAGTACCAAACCTCGGGTTGTGGGTAACTCAGTATGTTAAGGGGTAGTATTCGAAGCGACCGTTCCTTGAATAGTATGGATTGGCGTACGAGTAATGTCGGCGCGAAGCAACTTTAGCTTCTCTACTTCGAGGAATGATATAGTTGTACTACTAAACTGTATCAAGGTGTACTCAATACTTTCCCTTGTGATGAACCTGTTTACGAGGTTCATGAGTGCCAGCCTTATTCCTATCCTTTATTTGAGCATATAGATGGCAGTTTTGAGCATATTGTTGGATTCTTTTGGAGCATCTGTTGCCTTGTCTTCATGAGAGGCGTGTTATTGTTCTTACATAAGTTGCTAACTGACTAGTGTTGGTAGACTTGTGGGTAGACCTTAGCCATGTATACCTCTGGCTTACAGCGAGTTTCCTGAGAGGAACATCGCTATGCGGAGTGTGACCAGCGCGTGCCTTATCCGCGGGGTACACTGCCATGCGGGATACGTCCATTGCGTGCTTTGTCTGCTTGGAGTATTGCCATGCCGTGCTGAGACACGATGCGGGATGTAGTAGACATTTCCATGCGGCCTACCGCTAGGTATTGGGTAGAGCCATGCCACGTGACGACGTGATGCGGGGTGATGTCGAGGTGCACACTGCCATACCATGTGGATGTGTGACTTGGCCACACCACATGATGAGCTACTAGGATAGCTAGACGATTGTTCCTTCCTTCCTCGTTGGTGGCTAGCTATTAGTCACGTAGTGATGTAATGTGCAATTGTGATTTTCTTTTAATTATTTATTTATTTCTTTGTGGGCCAGCAATTGATTCTACTTTGACTGTGAAGGTTTAGCCGCGATCTTGTGATCTTTTGCACTTTGATTTGGTGTTGAGATTCCGGATTATTTTCTTGCCTTACTGTTGGAATTGAGGATTTATTATCTTTATTCTTCTGTACTTTGGTGGCTAAACTGGTTTATCATTATTGTTTTCGTATGCTGGTCTTGTGTTGCAATGTGAATTCCTCTCCAAGAACGTAGGAGACGGGCTTGGATGAGTGTATACGAGGAAGTAGACACAGGGAACCTTGAGGATGGGGGTATGTGAGGCTGTGATGCAGCTAGTATCCACTACCTACCTATGTGTGGTGACTATCTCTTGGAGGCTAACCACCTTGCACAACAAGGGATATTCACGAGGGACTTGTATGGAAGGTAGCACCGCTATGGTGTACCCTAGCACCATCAAGCCCTTAAGTGAGATATTGGATATTTATGATCATATTGTTGTTATGAGATCAAGCATAGAGATGCTGATCATGCATGTTATCTGTGACCGAGCATTAGACATGCTCACATGTGGCCTTTTCTGTTATGCATTCCAGTTATGTGGATGGTTATTATTTGTATCATGGAGTAAATTGTGTTAACTTGTCACTATGTTATGGGACATAGTTTTTGGAAAGGTGTTCTTATGCCTGGCAAGTGTAATCAATTGAGTTATTTTTGTTGCTCTTATTTCATGAAAGTTAATTTGGTTGTAGAAATTGATATTTGGAGCTAGTTCTATTCAATAAAATTTAATGAGAAAGATGGATTGGTAAAGGAAATGGATCATTATGGCATGTTTCCTTGTCATTTTTGGTCGATGATTATGGTAATTGTTGTTTACCTCCTTGTAATGCCTTAATTTGGTGTAATGAAAGGAAGAAATTTCTTGTTTCTTTGCTATGATTGTGGATAATTCCTAGAATATTTTAAGGAATGTATGGTTTTGATGTATCTTGCCAATGGATAATGGCGTTTGTAAAGGATTTTGCAATAATATTTCATTTATTTATGGAAAGATTTCTATGTGCAATTTGATCCTTGTTGAATGAGTTTCAGGGCTCATGCGTACGACATGTTCTTCATCTATCCTTACGACTTCCAGGAGTAAGTCGGAACCTAGGGGGGGAGAATGTAGTACCCCTACCGTAACCGATCTCTAACCTTGGTTTAATCTTGATCAGTTTATCGTAATATTATGTGATAGTCAGATGTTGATTTTACGCATAGCTATTGATGTGGTTTTCTCACTAGTTATATGCAAGTTATTCAGTGTTCCTATTTCGTGATATTAGTATTGAGCTAACGCTTTCATTAAATTTTATATATGTATGCATGTATGACTCTTGGTTGCAGGAAATTTCAGGTACAACACCGCATGAGTGCGAGGTTCGTCTTCACCTGGATGTGCAGGTTTGAGTGTACCTCTTTTACCCGTAGAGTTGGATTAGGCGGTCGTAAGACCCTAGTGGACCTTCGTCGTGCTTAGGTGAGCATCGCCAGTCATCATCGGTAATCCCTTTTTGTTTGGGTTTGCGAGTCATCTGTTTGGTTGGCTTCTCGGTTTGCGTGCCTGGTGTGTTTGGATAAATTGGTTAATTAGTCCTTAGTAATTTCTTGATTAAATATGTATTTGTGCATTAGAGATTTATGGACTAAATTAACCGGATATTTCGTTATGCGATTTTCGTGATTTTGGATTACTCGTTTTATATTGGGAAGTAAATTCGATTTAATGACTGTTTTCGAATATTTAATGCATTTTATTTATGCTGTTGAAAAGAAAGTTTTATATTTTATCGCCATAGAGTTAATTGTGTTCTGTTGGTTTATTTGATTTGAAAGGTTAAATTTAATTAAAGAAGAAAATCGATTTTGGAATTGATAAAGCAAGTTAATTTTGTTGCTATATTTAGAAAAGCATTATTTTGAAGAAGTATTTTGTAAATAAGAATTTTAATTCCAAAAATGGAATTTTTGGGTCAACTCTTCCATATAACCCAAATTTGGGGAAAAATGGAGGGATGGACATTTTGGAGAAATTTTGGTTGGGGAAATAATTTTGGACAAAATTGGGGGTTTTGGAGAGGAAGATTGTTGGTTTGGATCTGGCAGGTGGGCTCTCCTTCAGCCATTCCAGGATTGCGTTTTAAGGTAGGATTCTGAAATTGTTATTGAAAAATCAATGTGATTGTCCATTTTGAATTGGCTGGAAATTTTGATTTTGAGATTTTGGTTATCCCTCAATGTTTCCTTTTGGGTGGTTTGAATCCCATCATGTATGGAGGAAACGAATACCATCAAAGAAATTTAGGAAACCCAGAACGAATTTCATTGAAAATGGATTTTATATTAAACTGAAATTTATCAACAATTTTGTGGTTGTTTCAAAAAAAATGGGAGAGATTTCGAACTATGTTTTATATGTTTTTAGTGCTGTGTTAAGCACAGTTCGTTTTAAACGAACTTATGATTTGAGCCCGTGCGTTTTGATTCAAAATGTATTATCAATTTAAGTAATGGGCATTTTTTTTTATTAGTTCGGGCCTGTGCGTTTTTATCTTTTTAAACGGACTGTGTGTCCGAATTAAAATTTAAAACGTATTTTTTTTTATGTTTTCGTTGGTCTGGGTGCATTTGTTTTGGTTCGAACCATGGGTTTTGGGGATTGGAGGGGGGGAGCGGAGCTCCACCCGCTCCACCTCCCCTCTCCCCCGCTCCTCCCCTTTCTCCTCTCCCCATCCCGTGCTCCTCCCCCGCTGGCGTTGAAAGTTTCGGCCATGGCACACTGCGGTGGCCGCAGGTCCGCGGTGGTCGCAGGGTGCCGTAGAGCCTGCGGGCACCGCAGCGGCGCTACCGCTTGGGCAATGCCCTGCGGCTGGGGTTAGGGCATGGCCCGCCCTCGCCGCTAAGTTTTAAAATGCATTTTTTTGTTAAAATGAAAACATCGTTTTTATAAAATGGTTTTTTTTAAAATGTTTTTTTTTTATCATTAAAAAAAAAAGAAAAACATATGATATTTTATATCATTTTAATGAAAGAAATTTTAATGTTAAATGTTATTTAGCTTCCTAATTATGAATGAGGTAGCATTAATCTTGAAAGGTTGATTGGATATTGATTAATGTTATAAAGGAGTTTATAGGCTAATTGTTGTTCAACGTCATTTCGTGGCGTATGCCTTCTTCCTAATTAAGTTCTACAACTGTGAATTTTCGCAAGTGAATTGGGTAGATCATATTCTAATTGATGTGGTTAAATATCATCTTAGAACATATCATTTGAGTAATTGAGAAGTAGTGAAATATTTATCGTTGGGTGTTTGAATTGAAACGATGTGCTTTGGAAATGATTATCTCCATTTAGATTTTCTTTCTACATTTTTATTTCCGTAATCCGTATAATGTATCTGGAATTGAAATTATGAATCTGTAGAGATTGATTTTAGACCAGTATGTTAATGACATTTTGACTGGAGATTTAATATCTTATTTTAGTTGATTAATGGTTGTCTGAATTTTATTCATACGAATTGGTTTAAAAAAAACTCATTATGGCTTAATTTGCCTGTTCGATGCTTTGAACCTTAGGAGTTAGAAAACCAAGAACAACTTATCCCTAGTGGAGGTAGATAACTGTAATTTGATTTGGATCTCGTAGAAAACTTGATCGTCTTGTAATGATTAAATCAATTTGAGGAAATATTGTCTTTTCTGATTATTGCCTTGCGAGTTTAATTTCTGTATTCGCCTTTAATTATGAAATGGCATGTGCTGCTTTGTTTAGTAGGACCCTGTCGTATGGATTGACTTGGGGTACCTGATTCAGTCCTCTGTTCCAAGTTGACTGTTGTATTGTGGTAGTGTCGTTTTGATCATATCCTCCTTGTGTGTGAGTCGAATGATGATTTGTGGTTGACCATTGTTGGTCAGGTCTCTAGTTGAGATCCGTCAGTAAGTGATTACCCTTGAGTCGTGTTTGACCAGATGATTGTTTCTCCTTCTTGAACTCCGTTCGTCTAACCATGTGTATTCCTTGGTTTGAGTTCGTCCGAGTATAGTCTAGTGTCGTATGGGAAAGTGGCTTTTGATTGGGGGTCGCGCCCAAAGTGGCTGCTGGGTAACCCGTCGAAAGTGAGTCTAATAAGTTATAACCTTTAAGTAGATTAGACTGTAATCTCTAAATAAGATAATGTGCCTCACACATGGGACGAGTGCTATCATAGATTCAACATGCTGTGAGAAGGCCTGAAATGGCAAACCATCTTCCTTGTCTTCGCGAGAGGATGTGTGGGTCCACATGAGGCTTGGATGGGCTGGAAGCTCGGATTAGGTTGCCAGGGTAACCCAGTGTATGGGACCGGGACCTATGAAGACTTGCCATGGTATCCATACCAGGTTGTGTGATGACAGTTGTCCCTACGTTCGCTAGTGTGTTGTCATTTTGTCCTGTTAGGAGTACCTTTGTGGGTCGTCCTTCTTGTCTCTGTCCTTGTGAGTGTCAGTTTCATGATAGACCTTGGGTGGTGATGGCTCAGTCTTGTGGATGCCCTTCTGGACTTATGTTTTTAGCTTTGATTATGTTCAGCTGGATCCTGTTCTTTTCAAGGATCGTTTATGTATTAATGGACCGATGTGGTCGCTTGTATATTGTTTATATTTCGCCTTGATGGCCGGATGGTAATGGTGTAACCTCTTGTATTCTTATCTTTATTAATTATCAGAGGGGTCTTGCAGTTGCGCAGACCCAGAGATGTAGCCCTTTAGGGGTGAACTCCGAGATCATTATGGTGTTATGTGATGTATTCTCTTATGTTTCCTTTATTCAGCTTTATCATGTATGTTTAGCTTATGTTAAAATGGTTAAGTGGATAAATGGGAATTAACTATAAATGCTTATATTCAGTTCTTCCTTGAATGCCATGTTGATCGAAAGCGTAAGAGTTTTAGAAGTGATTTATCGTAGATGCTAGTATGCAATCGTCTTTTAAATGCAATAAATTGGAATATGAAAGAATGTATTTTCGAGTAATGGATATACTCAGTTGTTATTAAGGAATTTAAATATGCTTGGAAAGATCTCTTATGTTATGATGAAATCCTAGTGTATTAGAATGTTATATGTATGGTTTGTAATTTTAAATGAAAAGCTTGAATGAAGGTGATGAATGGATCTTATGATGAATCTTGCTTGAGATTTATATTTCCATCCTTTGAAAGAAATTATCCTGATTATGAATTATCTCATTATTAAGATATTCAGCTTTTGGATTAATTGTGTGAGTTAAGTGAATTATGAAATTTGAGTAATCTCGTTGGGAAACTCTGTAGGTGTTAGTTGATGTCTTCCGCTATGTAATCTGAATCTTTGATATCTTGTTGCATCTTATGTGTTGTAACTTTTAAAAAAAAAAAATTGCACTTTATTCTTGTAATTTTGGCTTATCCCTTCGGGGTTTCCTGGCGGGGCATTACAGTAATTGATGTTTACCTCTTTTAATGCTTTGATTGGTGTAATGAAAGGAAGAAAATTCTTGTTTTTCTGCTGTGATTGTGGATAATTCCTAGAATATTCTAAAAGAAGTGTATGGCTTTAGATGTATCTTGCCTATGGATAATGACAATTATAGAGGTTTTAGCAATAATGTTTCATTTATTTATGGAAAGATTCATACATGCAAATTAATAATTGTTAAATGAGTTTCAGGGCTAATACGTGTTACATGATTTTCCACTTAGTCATACGACTTCCGAGAGTAAGTCGGAGCCTAGGGGGGGAGAATGTAGTGCCCCTACCCTAGTTGGCTTTGTGTAAACCAGTTTGTCCTTGGTTGACTTCCTATGTGGCATTCTTGAATGGTTGATTTACCATGATGTAATGTTGTAGATTAGATAATATGATTTTTGTGCATACCTATTAATGTGCTTTTGCATCGATTCTTATGTAAGTTTAATTGTTTCCCTAATTCTAGTTTTTGATCTCGAGCTAACACCTGCATTTAATAAATATGTATATATATATGTGTGCTTGTGTGACTCATGGGTGCAGGAGATTTCAGGTACAGTACTACCTAGGTGCAAGGTTCGTCTCCATTGTGATTCGCAGGGTTGAGTATACCTCTTTCATCCCTAGAATTTGGATTAGGTGGTCATAAAACCCTCGTCTTGCCTTAGCCATGATCAAGTGAGTGTCGTGTGTGGTCCATCGGTTTCCCTTTTCGTTTGGGTTTGTGTGTCATGTGATTGGTTGTCTTTCTTGGGTTGCATGCCTTGTGTGTGGTAAAATGGAGTATTTTATCCTAAGTATTTAATTCAACTTAATGTGTTCATTTACGCATTAGTAATTGATAAATTAAAATAGATAGGTTTCTTTTATGTGATTAATCGTTAATTAAAGAGATCACGTTATTTATATTTGTAGCAAGCTTAACTATTTAATTTGAATTAATGTGTTCATTTACGCATTAGTAGTTGAGAAATTAAAATAAAAAGGTTTCTTTTATGAGATTAGTCATTTATTAAAAAGATCACTTTATTTATGTTTGTAGCGAGTTTAATTTAATGGTTAATTTAAATAACAAATTTAATTAGTTAATGCATTTTAAAAAGGAAGGATTTAAAGTTATTTGAAATAGAAATAATTTAATCTCTTTTGCATTTTGGAAAAGAAAGGTTAATTTTACTTATTTAAGAAAATCGGTTTTTTTTTATTAGAAAAGCAAGTTTAATTTATATGTATATTTGATATAGTGTGAAAGATTGATTTTGGGAATTAATTTAATTAAAATATTTTATCCTCATCATTATTGTGAAATATAAATGTTAGCTTAGTTAATATTGAGCAAATTAAAATTAAATGAGAGAGATGCATTTTAATTTTAATTAGGAAAGCAAGTAAGATTATTGGAATAGTTGAAAAGAATGATTATTTTCATTTTTTATTTAAAAAGTGTTTAAATTCAAAATTTGAAAAAATTAGGTCAAAATTTCATTCTTTTAGCCTAGGTTGGAAAAAAAAACATTTTTTGGGGGGGTTGTTGATTTTCTTTCGAAAAAAAAAAGAGATATTTTTGGATGAAGATTGGGGATTTTGGAAAGGAAGGATTTCTACAGCTACAGGTTTGGGCCTCTTCTTCAAAATCTTGCCAGGAATGCTAAAGGAGGTAGGATTCATGTTTACCTTTTTATTTCGTTGTTAAATCAAAAATGGTGTTTGGTTGTTCTTCATGAAATGCTGGTTTAAAAAAAAAAGCCATGAATGTTCTTAGATTTGAGTTTCAGCTTAAAAAAAAATGGGTATGCATTGTTTTGTATTGTGGAAAGATGGTTAAATTAGTTTTGTATTGTGGAAAAGATTGTAAATTTTAGTTGCCTGGAAATGAAAAAGCTTGTTTAAGAATGGTTGAATCCATTCTCTGTTTGTCTCAGAGAATTTCTAAGTCTTGTTTTTTATTTGGGGGTTTTAGTTTACTTGTATTTTATTTGGGGGTTTCTGGTGCTTTCTTCCTTTTTTAAAAAAAAGGGGTATGTTTATGTTGGTCTTTTGCTATTTTGGAAAATATCCCCATTTTTGTTCTCAGAAAATTTCTGAGTATTGTCAAAAAAAAAAAATGTTGTTGTTGTGTACCCAGCAACTGGGGTTTGAGTTTATTTGTTTTTAAAATAATATTAAAACTCAAAAAAAAATATATATTACAAATTATATATGTGCGTTCTTTTTTATTAACTGGAGGCAGCGTGGGGAGAGCCATGGTCTCGACCCATGGCTGGGGATAGCCGTGGCTTCCCCAAGCCATGGGGAGAACCATGGTGTGGAGACCATGGCATGGCCTCCACATAGCCTTGGCTGTGGGGAGACCATGTCATGGCCCCCACAACCCCTTCCCAAAGGAAGAGACGTCCACGTGGTTTCCCCTTGGTGGGGTTCGTGGGTTTCCCCATGGGAGGGGGGGGGGTTAAAAGTTTGTTTTTTTGTGTTGAAAAAAAAATAAAGTTTTTTTTAAATTCTGTTTTAATAAAAGTTTTATTTTTAATTTTATTTTTAATAAAAGTTTTTCTTTAATATAGTTTTTAATTAATTATTAATTATTATTGATATATATTTAATGAAGATTAATATATATTACTTAATAATTAACTTGAAATTTGAACATTATTAAATGTTATTTTTGATATATATTTTATTCATGAAGATATATATATATATATATATATATATATATATTAATTAATATTTAATTAGATTATTGGGTATTATTAATTATTAATTGTGTATATTTTATTAATCATGGGTTAATAAATATATATTAGTTACTATTTAATTTTGGTATCAGTATTAATGGGGAAGTATCTTTTTTTGGGAAGAGGATAGAGTATTATTTTAATTGGGAAATTGTTGAAATAAAATATATTTATTAATGGATGATTTTTAAATAATACCTTTTTTCAGGAACATATTATTTTGATCTGAATGATATAGGTCATCTGAGAACTTTAGAAATAGAATACTAAAATATATAAGTAATTGAGAAATGAAATGTTCATCATTGGTTATTCTAAAAACTTAAATGATATGCTAATAGAATTATCAGAAATTTAAGAATGCATTGATTGGAAAATTGGAAAGTTAATGATATCTTCTTTTAGTAAAATAAATGGTTTAGTTATATTCTTCCTCGATATTGTGAAATAGACAAATGGTAATATGGCAAGTTTAATTTATGTATTCGTTTTTGTTTAAGTAATGGGAAGGCCTTGATAGGTTTGTTTGGAAGACCCTGTTATGTTTGTTTATCTGGCTGAATTGTGGTTGGCCCTAGGATGGTCAGGCTCCTAGTTAGAGTACCGTCAGGCAATTGACCTTTGTATTAGCTTTTAATATGCTTAGCTGGGTCCATTTCTATGTAGCGATCATTTAGGATTTATTGACCGAAGTGGTCGTTTGTATATTGGTTGTGTTCACCTAAAAGGTAGGAATGTAAATGACATGAACCTTATGTAGCCTCAACTTATTTAAATGATCAGAGGGGTCTTGCAGTTGAGCAGACCCGAAGATGTAGCCCACTAGGGGTGAACTCCGATACCATCTTGGTGTTATGTGATGCTTTTGTCCTTGTGTTTCATGGTTAGTGTTAGCATGTATGGATGGCTTTTAATAGAATGCATAAGTGGGTTAGAAGAGAATTATCGTAATGCATGTATGTAGTCATCTTTTAAATGCAATAAATGGATCATGAAGGAATGTACTCTGTTAATGTTAATGAAAATACGGATGCATGAAAAGACCTCATAGTTATGATGAGGTTAATGGAGCGTTTTGGAACAAGGTGCATGGTATCAGTTTAATGCAAAATTGAACATAATGAATGGTTTAAAAGTTATTGGATGAACTCGTCATATCACCTAAATTGTAATTCTAATGGATGAACTTCATGTTGTTATCTACATTTTAATCTTAATAAATTAACTTCCTCTCAATTGCTATAATTGAACTATAATGGGTGAACTCATTAGGTTATCTATATTTTAACCCTAATGGATGAACTTCATTATGTTATTTACAATTTATCCTTAACAAATGATCTTCATCTTATTATCTATAATTTAACTATAATGGATGAACTTCATTAGGTTATTTAGAATTTATCCTTAACAAATTATCTTCATCTTATTAGCTATATTTTAACTAAACTGGATGAACTCATCAACATAACTATATTTTAACCTTAATGGATGAATTCATATGTTATCTATGCTTTAACTTCATAGGGGTAGATATCCTCATGTTAACCTCATCTCCAACCATAATAGATGAACACTTCCTAATTTCTCCAATGTCAATTCACTAAACAAATTATATCCATGTTTCAATTAATAACATGTAAATAAGATATCCTGCTTAATTGGATCAGATGTCGCGAGTTGAGTTAGGGGTTAAGTTACGTAATCATGTTGGGAAACTCCTTAGGTTTTGTTTTGTCTTCCGCTGTGTTATCAAAGCTTAAATAGCTCCAATGTATCTATGTGTTGTGTCTTAATATTAAAAAAATATATATATTTTCACTCCACTTGTGCATTTTAGCTTTATCCCTTCAGGGTTTCCTGGTAGTGCATTACACATATCATAAATGGGGCACCGATATCTCTAAGTATCGAGGTAACATGATGTTGGTCCCTCAATGACATGGTATGATCCATCCTCTATTCAGAAAAATTGACTCATGTTATGGTTCATATGTGTATATATAAGGAATGTAATATTGCACTGTAAATAAAATAAATAAATTTTTACGTCAGTAGGCTGATCATCATCTGCGCACAAGAGATCAACATATGAAGAGATAGAATTAGCATGTGCAGCCTCCTCGACATCATTATAACCACCATGCGCAAAATCAACATCATCAAAATCACCATCTCCTCCAGGGGCAGCCTCACTCTGTGGACCCGTACATACATTCCTGCAGCTCGTGCAAACATGTGCTAAGGAGAGGGGAGCCCTCACCTCATACAAATGTTGTACCAAATTGCCTGACAGGGCACTTAATGAACTAAGATTAGAATCTATCTCAAACCCATCCATTATAGGTGGAGGTGGAGGTGGAGGTGGCGCTAGACCTAATAGCTCATCTATCTCAAACTCATCCATTATGTGAAAATAATCTTCATATATATACAAACATGACAATTTGCAATTACTATTTAATTTACATTTCACCTTCCAAAAAAACTTATAATTAAATACAATTTACCAACTTAATTATAAAAAAAGGAAACTCACATAGATCTATATTATTAATAGGTGGGTCGATTTTAATAATAAGCATCATTTAATAAATATTATCTACTTAAATCAAAGTATAAGAAATATTATACAAAGTAAAACATCATACAAAGTAAAACATCATAATGCCCATGCAACTCAAACAATACTTTTTTACCTATTTTTCTTAATATATATCATTTTTTAATAATCATTATATAAATCATTTTTAATATGGAACATGAATTTGATTTAACATAAGGAACATGAATTTGATAAATTAATTTGATTTAAGATAGATCAATATTATATAAGGAACATGAATTTGATTTAACATCTAAAGACGCATTAGTATATTTTCCATCAAAATCATAAAAATAATCATGAGAGAGAGAGAGAGAGAGAAAATAGATAATGAATAAAATGACTCCAGTGAGGGCTCATTCTCAATTAAGATTTTTTTTTAGTTGAAATTTTGGGCCATCATAGTGCATTTGTATGTTTGTTATAGAGAGATGGATGATTACAATACCTATGATAGTTGTACTTTGGGACCCATTATAGTTGACCATCTTATCATGAGAGGCTTCTAATCATAGTTTAATGGTAGCGTTGTGTAGTTACATAGTTGGTTTTATCTTCTTGGTTGGATATCATGGTTTTTCTCTACCCTTTGGAAGATCTTAGTGTTTCCAATAACTTATTTGATTGGGGAGGAATATGGGTGAATTGGAAAGCCTATGATTTTTGGTTCCTATAGTGATCTCTAGTTTGAATCTTTTCAAAGAAGGTAACTTCCATGGAATTACAATTTAGTACCCTTGCAATATTTAACCATTATCTTCAATTAGGCTACCACTTTATATTTTCAACTTGAGAGGAATCGATTCAACTACTCTCTTCCGATTTTAACTAAATCCATTAAAGTCATAAGTTATATCTATGAACTTATCAATACATGTAATACTTTGTTGTGTTCTTTGCTAGAATCATGGGATGATTTAGTGGTCGCAAGTAGTAGTACTACACTAAGTTGAAGCTTGAATAAATAGTAGGTTCTTTACTCTTGGAGGAGCTAAATATAATTATGTCAAGAAAATCCACATAAAAATGAATGCATGAAAAATATTACAAGAATGAATTAAATGATTATTTAGATTCAATAAATTATTAGGATGGCAATAGTGATATAACTGTTATATATTTGGGATGCATATATGTGAGGATACATGGATGATTAAATATAGAGATTCTTTCCACATGACTTTTCATAAGGAGTGATTTTATACTTATGAGACATCAATGGTGGAAATATATATCTAGGTGATAATTCAATTCTTAATACTATTGGATGTGATAGAGTCAAAGATCAAATTCAACCATATAAGGTTAATAAGGTCCTCTCAAGAGCCTTTCATAAATTAAGATTAAAATATAATGTATTATTAGTTAGTTAAATGAATGGTAAAAGTGTGTAAGTAGTCCTCCACAAGGCCATGGTGTAATTTATTTATGAAGTGATAGTTCGTGCTAGGAGAGTTCATGTTAACATTCTATTTCTCATTGAGGCATAATTTTACATTTAGTGTAATATTTTTTAAGTTCAAAAACATCTTTAGATGCACATTGAGACATTGGTAGAAGGTGGACTTTAGGAGTGGTTGAAATTTAGTACAATAATGTCATTTTAGAAAAAAATGGGATACTTCATGAATAATGTCACTTTGATGACAAGTGAAAAATTTGACCACTTTTTATGAAACTTTAACAACACTTAATGTTACTTCAATAAGAGATAACATTTAGTGGAAATCTATCACTTTGGTAGCCACTGGACTTTATGGACATGCTACCTCTAGGTTGGAATTTAATATCTAGCATCTCAATTACTCACCCTTACATCTAAGAGTTCCATAAGGTTTTAAATAAATATACTATGGTGTAGCATGAACACATGGGCCACATTAGTGAAAAAGAACTTAGATATTTGAAAAATAAAAAATCTTGTTGAGGGATCAACTAATTATGTTTTATTTTCACTTTTGTGATAATTGTATATATGAAAAAAATTGTTTCTAGTTTTATTTGAGATATACTTAGATATATGTCTACACCTATAAATATGGAAAAAATATAAACTAACTAGAAACAAAATTTTACTACACCTAGAATTATGAAAAAACATGAATTATTTGAGCAATATTTGTTTGCACTTAAAGATTTGGAGGACATGAGTCATGTTCTTGGTGATAGTGTGATTGGGAGCCTCATGTATACTATGGCCTACACTAGACAATAAATTACCAAACAATGGGGGTTTGGAGTTGGTTTATGGCTAAACTTAAAAAGAATCACAAGGTTGCATTCAAGAGATTTTTTAGATATCTTTATGGTACTTTGGATTTCTCTATTTGTTATCAAGGATCTTTAGAAAAAATGCTTTCAACAACCATGTTTTCAAAGAACAAAGTTTGGAAGGAAGAAAGTTTAGTAGTTGGATTGTTCCACATGTTTTAAAAAATATAGGGACTTGTAAAATCAAATTGGATATGGGATGTTGACATTAGGAAGTCTAACATTGACTATGTATTTAGTCTATGTGGTGGTGCAATTAGTTGGATGAGTAGGTGACAGGTTGTGGTTTCTCTTTCCACTATTAAGTCAAAGTATATGAAATGTTATCATGTTTGTAAATATATAGTATATCTTTAGAGATTGGGATAAGTTAGGAAGTAGTGAGGATTAATAGTGATAGTTAGAGTATTATCAAATTTAAGAACCCTATTTTTCACACACACAAAAAAAACATTCATATTCATTATCATTTTAAAGTTCAATTTAAACATAAATTAAACATCAAATAATAAATTAAACATCTAAATTTTACAAAAGAATCCTATAATTAAATACAACATTTAGAAATATAAATTTAAACATTCAAACTTTTATGCATGATTAAAATAGAGAGAGAGGGGGAGAGTAGGTAATTTGAGATACAACAAGTTAGACAAAGAATAGATAATGAGAGATAGAGAGTAGGTAATGATAGAGAGAGGGTAATGAAAGAGAGAGAGGGTAAGGTGTGTGAGAGAGAGAGGGGGGGTAATGTGTGTATGAGAGAGAGAGAGAGAGGGAGAAAGGGGGTAATGTGTGTGTGTGAGAGAGAGGGGGTAATGAGAGATTGAGAGAGACCGTAATGATAGAGAGGGTAATGTGTACGTGTGTGTGTGAGAGAGAAGGGGGGTTTATTGTTGATTTTCATCTAGGGTTTATTGTTTGTTAATTTTTTAGGGTTTATTATTCATTTTTTTCTATCTAGGGTTTATTGTCTATTTTTTGTGTCTAATGTTTATTGTTCATTTACGTTTTTATTTTTATTTTTTTTCCTACTGTTTTAAGTTTTTACTATTGTTTACTTTTCATGTTTTTTGCAATGTTTAAAAACTAAAAACTATTTTAAACATGAAATTAAATGAAATAAAAAATGTTTTTTAAACTTTTAAACACTACAATTAAAAAATAAAAATAAATTAACACGTTTTTATGAAAAATAATAAAAATAAATAGAAAAGAATATTAAAAACAAAACTACGTACCTGGAAGGAGGTAAAAAATGCTTTGGGGGGGTCAGCTTGGATGAAAAAAATGGGTACCCATGCTCCTCTAAAACGTTTACCCATTTTTCAAACAGTGAAAATGATGGAAAATGGTTTAAAAAAAATAAATACATTCAAAAAATGGGCTCCCGTTTTATTCAAATCGGGCGCCCGATTTGAAAAAAATGGGCATTTGTTTAGCTTCGGGCACTTGAACCAAAATGGGCACATGTTTCAAAAAAATGTGCACACATTTTTTAATGCCTTTGGCACCCAAAGTGAAACGGGTGTTTGATTTGTAAAAATCAGGCACCCCTTTCTAGCGGGCTCTTTTCCCAACCCGTGGACTTCCTCAGGATTGGGATCCAACTTTGTACAATTACCCATTGATGAGAAATTGAAATTGATAGATAATTCTTTGAAGCAATGTACAAATATTTATAGAGTATGTTGTAACATAGATGCTCTTACATTTAATTTGGATAAGAAGATTAAGGAATTCCAGGAGAAAATTGCAAGTATAGCTAATTCTTTTGATAGATTGAATTCATTGATTACATCCATTGATGGTCAAATTTTGGTTTTGGGAGCCCAAATTTCTGCTCTTGAGAAAGAAAAAGACAAAATAATAAGAAGAGGCAAAAGTCTTAGAGGTTTGGTGATTCCCCGATTGGATTCACTCAGTGTACATAAGGAGGGTATGGATATGGTTGGAAAGCCCATAACGACAGAACTAAATGAGAAAGAGTCCTTTGCCCATATGCTAAATGGACTTGCATCTATTTCAGGCACTTTCAAATATGGTTGGGATACTTATCTTGAGCTTTTGGAGAAGGCATACCCATATATTTTCAAATATATCAAGCGTCGGTAAGATATTTTTGGGATATTCATTGTACAATATCTTTCATTTTTTAACCCAGTTTTGGATCTTTGGCATTCTTTTTGGAAATTTTGATAGCATTGATGTCAAAGGGGGAGTGATTAAAAGTGAATAAGAAAATAGGGAGTTGTATACATTAGGGGGAGTATGGAGTATTTTGTATTGATGGATATTCAACTCAGGGGGAGCAGGTAGGATGAAACCAACAGATGAAACCATGATCATTTTTCACATGAGTGTTGTCATCAATGCCAAAGGGGGATATTATTGGCAATTGACACTCAAATGGTTGGTTTCACTATGTTGTCATTTATGGAAACATGGTATCTTGTTCCAGCTTCATATTTTGCATCAACTATGTACTGGCAAGAACTTCATCGATAGGCACTACACAGACACTGGCACTGGCAGGATGCAAGGAATTCTCAGGTTACCGGCAATGCAGGCCAACCTGGTTTAGAATATGGTTATCGGTATTGGAGGCCGACATCTTTTGAATCCGGAATTGAAAATTGTGTTTGATATTCATGTATTTATGTTATCTAGCCGACATGTGTACTGATATTGTAATTATCTTTGTAAACCGACATAAGGCATTATAAATTGTATAGGGTATATAGGTTAGTTTGATAGATCATTTGGATAGGAGATGAAGATATGTGAGATTATGAATATGTGGATGTGATATGATGCAAAATATATCATAGAGATCACGTATGTGAGGATATTTATGTAAGGGTTATTCTAGTAAAGGGTTTAGGGTTTTAGACCGTAACAAACAGAGCTTAATCGAAGCTGTATTTAGGCATAGAAAATGTTATCTTACCAGTTCACTCATTCCTCCGGATGGTAGTTTGGGTTTATATGTAGTCGATTAGGCTCATTTTGTGATTGAGCAGTGTGCTCTAGGTTGTAAGCCTTCCTGCAAGTGCAGGCCCCTTATATTTTGTAATATCTCTTTATATGGCTAGTGAATTGATATTGTGGGTCACAAATCCCACCATGGTTTTTCCTCTTTGAGGTTTTCCACATATAATTTTGTGTGTTATGGTGTTAATGTATGTGATTGTCTTATTGGTTGCTTTACTTCTTTTAATTCTATATGTACCAGTATACCAGTTGGTGTATGCATGTTTTAATAAGGTTAAAATTGATCATACTAGTAGAACATTGATTCACCCCCCCCCCCCCCTCTCAGTGTTCTTGGATTCCAACATGCATAAGTTACCTTCAAAGACTTCAGATACTCATTCCATCCTCTCAGGAAATAATCCAAAATATTAATTAAGGTGCTAAACATGTATGCATGTACTTCTATGCCTTTAAGATCTGATGGTACATCTTTTCCCAAAGCAGCTACTACATCTTGTTGAGATCCAAGCAAAGTTTCCAACTGGGGAGTGATTAGACTCCTCAATTCCCCTACTCTACTCATAATCTGCTCTTTCTCTTTATACAAGCTCTCTATTTTATCAGTTAGATCTAGTATTTGAGCTTCAAAATTAATGGGAAATTGTGAATGAGGGGAAAAAGATTGTGCAATGTCAGCCAACTGCACTTCATGATCCCTTATTTTCTTATCAATATCTACTATAAATTTAGGCAAAATGAGACATGACTTATATATCTTACCACCTTCATCTAAGGCATCCTAAACACTCTTTACAGCAGTATTCAAACTGACTCTATCACCTTCAACTGCTTGCAAAGTTGATTTCAATCTCATATCATTAAACTCTTTCAGAATTACCTCATCTACTGCTTTCTCTAAGGAATCAAAATATGATTCAACTTTATGTAGCATACCCTTAATCTTGTTGGAATCAAGGAGCACTAATAGGGGGGGTGTGAATCAGTGTTCTACCGATTATTAAATTGTTTGACTTAACTGTAAACCACCAAAAGCATACAGATGAAACTAAAATGCACAAACACAAAACAATCAACCAAAAAATCATAACACTAGGATTTTTACGTGGAAACCCAAATGGGAAAAACCATAGTAGGATTTGAACCCACAATATTATTCCACTATGGCCAGTAGCAAAACAATATTACAAAATGGGGAATGCACACACATTGAGGCACACTTTCTAGAGCTTACAACTCAATTACAATCAAGGATGCAACCTCGGAAGGCTCACTGCCTTACAGATCATCTGTAGTGATGAATTACCATGAAAGAACTAAAAAATGTCATATAACAATGTCTAGATAAGTTTCAATTAAGTGCAAAACTCTAACTGTATCACCTCTGCTACTATGTTCACTATCTTAGTTAGCTACCGGATCAAGTATGTGCACATGCAACTATGCTAAAAGGGATTTGCGATCACTAATCACTCATACTAATTAATACCATACCTCAAAATGATTTTCTACACCAGTCTTATATATCCGCAATCACAAAAATAGACAATCATCAAATTGGCATGAAGTGTAACATGTAATCATGAGTCAACTTGACTGGATTACCAAAAGAAAATTGGGATCACCAAAAGAAAATTGGGATCACCAAAAAGATGGTGGCTCTATGTTGGCCCTATCATCCCATGCATGATTCATAACACCACAATCACCAGAAAGCTTCCAGACAAAATCTACTATGTTCAACCTACAATACTGGTTAACTAATTACCAATTCACATCCACTTCCAGTTATGAAGATCTATAGATACCAGATAGAATTCCACAATGAGTTTCCATCAATGACAATTCTTAAAACAATAATAAAACATTAATATCCATTGAATGAGTGTCAATTGCAACAATCTCTCCCTTTGGCATTGATGACAACACTCATGAAAAATGACAAAGTGTTGAAACCTGTACATTGGATCAAAATTGCTAAGGCTCCCCCTTAGACAAAGAATTTTGAAACCTGCAACATGGTCTATACATTACACTATTCTAGTGTACATTTTTCACCTTTACTCTCCCCCTTTGATAGAAATGCCAAAGATGGGATGTTGTCCAAAACTTATATATAGAGATATCTACTAGAGACAATACAAGTATTTGAAGATATCAGCAAAAAGGGTCTTCAAAAATCCTAGGTGAGTGTCCCAACCAATCTTCAGGTTGTCCAAGACTATAATGAATGCACTTAAAACATATGCATGAATCTCCACACCCTTCAGTTCAGATGGAACATGTTGTGCCATAGCCTTCATACAATCAACTTTATTACTTAATGTGGTGTCCAACCGAGGGCTATCAGGTTTTGGAGTTCACCAACTCTCCTCAAAATTTTGTCTTTCTCCACATTAAGGCTCATGATTTGATTATTGAGAGCCATTACCTACCCTTCTATACTGCTAGTTAGGGCTACATTAGAATCAAAATACTGTGAGATACCAGCTAATTTACCCTGATAAATACTTGTTTGCTTGTCTATATCTACTCTGAACTTTGGCAAAATAACACAAGACTTATATATTTTACCTCCTTATGTCAATGCATCTGAAATAGTATACAAACCTTTATTCAATCAGACTCTATCATCTTCTATCATTTTCCAGAGTGTTTGCATTCTTAGCTCCTTGAATCTATCTAAGACTCACTTAGTAGTAGACTTCTCCAAAGAATCAAATTTGGTATTTACATTATTAATCAATTGTAATAATTTATTAGAGGGGATAGAATTAGGATCTAGCTACAAACCTAGAACAACCTTTTACAACACATCAACCGACATCAGAATAAGATTTTTTATCTTCATTCTCTAATTTGACCAAATCTTGACTGGCTTGAGTTTGTACATCTATTGCAAGCATTAGCTTTTTAGGAGGAGACATTTGTCCAAGATCTAGAGGACCATAATGATTGATTGAGATTTGGGGTAGGCTCCTTGTGCCTTTGACTGGAGGAGTGTCAATTGTGACATCAAAAAATCCTTCCCTTTATCTACCTCAACACCCTGCACCTCTGTCTTCTTTGGATCCTCCTCATCGCCATCTTGTTTATCTCATGCACTGATGTGACCTTATCCTTCTTGGCTTCCTCCTTAGCTTCCATCTGAGCATGTTTCTCCCTTGCTTTCTTCAATGCCTCTCTAGTAAATTCCATCTACACAAGTACCTCTTCAGCCATCTTAGAAACTTTTGTCTTCCTTGCAGGTACAGTAAACTACTTGTGCAAATCCATATCCTTTTCCTTAAAGGTGCTAAACCTGGGTTCTTTGGGGTCTACTAGTTTGTTTAGAAGGTGTTGAGCATAAACTTCAAGTGTCCGACCATCCCCCTCATAACCCATCAAAAAAATCCAAACTGTCTTGGGCTCCACAAATTCCATATGACATTGATCCTTATTGACCATGAAATAGATAATGGTCTCATATTTCTTAACAACCTCTTTGGGGATACTTTCTTTATCTTTCATCTGATGTTGGAAGGTTTTACAGAAACTCCATAAGGTTGTTGTATGATTTTCCCTATTTCCCAAACTTTGCAAACCTTGTTTGATTTGAGTAGCCATCGGTAAATCAAATGCCCATTTCACTCTACCTATACGGGGAATTTGGTTCATGAAGTACAGTGCTAGATAGAAAATCAGAGAACCAAAATTAAATACATTCTTCTTATAAGATTTTATCTTTTTCAAGTTGTTGAGAAGCTCCTCGAGGACTGAACAAAGATCATATTAAGTGTCTTCCTTCACCATCTAGTATGCTCTATAAATGGTTGTACCAGAGACATAATTCATTCTACTAGACTAATAGACCTTGTAGCCAATGATTGTGGATGCAAATCTTAT
Source organism: Cryptomeria japonica (assembly GCF_030272615.1). Taxonomy (NCBI): domain Eukaryota; kingdom Viridiplantae; phylum Streptophyta; class Pinopsida; order Cupressales; family Cupressaceae; genus Cryptomeria; species Cryptomeria japonica. The sequence goes on along the minus strand of NC_081414.1, from coordinate 626,118,807 downwards.
GTCATGCTCTCAGATATCATCAATAGTCATGGACATGTCATCAAATTGTACACCGCTTGCTTGTCACTATTGTGTTTCCTACTTTCCTTAGATTGGTCTTGTCATCGATTTGATTCACACATTTGACTTCATGAAAGGTCTGCTTGGTGATCTTGTATGGCTTGTCTAAATAGATAAATTCATCATGCACACAACTCAGAATATATCTTACCCATTCATCCTCATTGAACATAAGGAAATGCATGAACTACATTGAAACCCTTCCTCTACAATTTCTTGTATTTTAGTTTAAGATTTCCATTCCTTTCCTATAGGTGTTGGTTGTAAAGTGTTAGAATCACTTCATTTCCAGTTTCTTCAATGTTGTAGTGAATATAAGCTCTTACATCATCAACATGCAGAACACCATAGGGCACAGACAAGAAGGAACCATTTGGATCATCCTTAACTAATTTAAATGCGTTCTTCTTTAAATGTGGTCTTTCTCTATCTTATACTTTAAATACCAAATGAGTATTAACAGAAGATGATTCCATTTCAAAATATTTAGGGTTTACAATAAACTTCTAAAAATACCTCTTATTACTAATGAATAACTTTTATTGGATCGCCTCAAAGCTTTTGATCTCCTTGGAAAATAGTTTGCCTTGATCTTCTTCTTCAACTCTTCACCCGCAATGTGAGAAATGATTCACATTTTCCCTTTTTCACTTCGCAGACCTTAATTTCAAGTTGACATAAATTCACTAATAAGTTTCATTCGGATGCCCTGTCTAGCATCAATCAACTCACTGAATGATCTATACATCTGGATAATCATCTTCAAGTATCTACAATCGACCATGATTGATCACAGATCTCTCCAAGGGGGTTCTGCAAGATTTTCATGAAGATGCCACCCCCTAAGGCTAGATGTCTTAGTTACCAGATGCAGATCCTGCACCGGATTCAAGTGGAGATCCATTGTTAGCTTTGGATTCATTTTTTCTAACCCACATATTCTCATGCTTGTCTCTGATCTCCTCTAAATTTTACTTTCCTTTATCATAAGTTTTGTTCTTGTCTATCAGAGCACTCTTTTTCACATTTTTGCTTCTGCAATATTTTCCAATGTGACTAGTTTTATTTCATGCACAACTAACAAAATTCTACATAGGTCTGAAGCTCATATAATTTGGTCTCATCCTACACTAGATAGAGTTATGTCCAAATATCCCACAAGCATAGCATCTCTTGTTTTGATAATTTATCATTATTGATTTGCACATGTTTGACTTGTGACCAAAATTATTGCATATGAAACACTGATCGATAAAGGTAGGACTATTGTTCATATTGTTCATTCCAATTTTCATCCTACTTCTACATTGATTTGCTATATGACCAAATTTATTGCAATTAAAGCATCTACCTTTGAATTTATGAGCATTAGATTGTCTTACCGAAGGATTCTTGTTCTAATTAGGCTTTGTATTGCTCTGTCTAGATCTGGAGGGTTCTCCTTTCTCAATCCCAAGTCCTTGCATGTCCTTTCCATGTCTCTGACTTTTAACATCTCATCAAGCCTTTTTTAGCTAGAAATGAATTAGTTTTTGTATTCATTTGCAGTGGCAAGTTCATCGCTTAGGGCAAAAAAAATTGTCTTTCAAGTTCTTGATCATTATTCCTTGATTGTGTCAACTCAATCTTCAACTGATCATTCTCATAGGTAAGCCTAAAGCATTAATCTTCTCTTTCCTTCAATTATTGAGTTAAACTTTCTTCATTCTTCTTCTGATCTTCAATCTCCTTAGTCAAGTTCATCACAATGGATTGTATCTCATTTTTCAATACAACATTCTCTCTCTCAAGCTTGTCAACTTTGTCTTGATTCTCCATGCACTAATCTTCTTTCTCCTTCAATTTGTCCATCAACTCTTTCCTCTTGTCTCTTGAAGTGCTCACTTGATCCCTCAAGTCATTAATGAAGTCTTAAGTTGTATTCAAGTTTCTCTTTAAGGTACTCATTTCATTCCTTGTTGCATCAAGATCATCAAGTGCCACACTAAGCAATCTTGGAAAACTAGAATCTATTGATTCAATCTCCCAAACCTTCCTCAAGTGGTTAGTCTTCCTCAGAGGAACTTGTCTTTGATACCAATTGTTGGAATCAAGGAACATTGAGAGGGGGGGTGAATCAGTTTTCTACTAATTATTAAATTTTCTTACTTAACTTTAAACCATCGGAAGCATAAGCACAAAACTGAAATTCAGAAACACAAAACAATCAACCACAAAATCATAACACTAGGATTTTTACGTTGAAACCCAAATGGGAAAAACTATGGTGGGATTTCAACCCACAATATTATTCCACTATGGCCAGTAGCAAAACAATATTACAAAATGGGGAATGCATATGCATTCAGACATATTGACTATAGTTTACAGCTCAATTACAATAAGGGCTACAACCCCGGAAGGCTCACTACCTTACAAATCGTCTATAGTAATGAGTTACGATGAAATAACTCTAAAATGGAATCTAACAATGTTTGGATGAATTTCAATTAAGTGCAAAACTCTAACTGTATCACCTCTTCTACTTTGTTCATTGTCTTAGTCAGCTACCGGATCAAGAATGTTCACATGCAACTATACCAAAAGGGATTCTCAATCACCACTCGCTCATACTAATTCATACCATACCTCAAAATTATTTTTTGCACCATTCTTATATATCCACAATCACAAAAGTAGACAATTATTAAGTCGACCTGAAGTATAACGTGTAATCATGAGTCGGCTTGACCAGATTACCAAAAGAAAATTTGGATCACCAAAAAGATGATAAGATGATGTCTCTACATCATCTCTATCACACCATGCATGATTCATAACACCACAATCACCAGAAAGCTTCAGGACCAAAACTATTCTATTCAACCTGAAATACCAGTTAACTGATTACCAGTTCATATCCACTTTCGGTTATCAAGATCTATAGCCACCAGATAGAATTCCATGATGAGTTTCCATCAATGACAACCCTTAAACCATTAATCAAGAATCAATTTCCACTGGATGAGTGTCAATTGCCAACAAAGCTTACTAGAGGTTGTGGAACTAGAATCCTACATAATTTTAGGCAAAATTTTCTCCAAGACTTTAGTCGCCAGAGAGATAACCTCTTTTTGTTCAGATATGAACTTAAGAAAGTCCTCTCTTCCTTTGATTTGGGCAAGGGTGGCTAATTTTAATGTGTGAATAGGAGATAGAGTACTTAAATCAATTGGTCCATGTGAAAAGTCATCTTCATTAGTAGCAATCTGCTTCCCTTTATCAATGGCTCTTGCCATGGTCACCGAAACCTCATCAATCTTCTCTTCTCCTTTCTCTTTCACTACCTCACCTTCGGTGCTCACCCCTACATCCTTCTTAGTATTTCCTCCTTCTTGTTCATCTGCAACTTTTCCTATCTCCTCAGTTGTTTTCTCAATGTTAACTTCAATCACCGAAGGGTCTAGTACAACATCACTAGCATCATCAATTAAGAGGTTAGAAATAGTATCATTTGTAACTTCCTGCTCTATCAGATCAATCTTCTCAAATGACTGATACCTCTGATCACTGGGAACTTCTGTCAGGACTTTCATAATGAAAGTGTCTTCTGGTAATTGTTCTTTCAGTAGGGAATCATCCTTATTTGGATTGATTTGATACTGATTCTCCTTCAAAAACTTCTTCAAAATGCTCTCAGTTTCCTTAGCAAATTCAGTAGATTTACCAAACATTATCTTATTTACCCTATGTTTAGTCCTAAACTTTTCCTGTACAAGTTTCTAGATTCTTTGAATCTCATCTTTTGAAATAACCAAAGACAGATTAACTAATGTGTACTCTTTCAATATCTCATCTTCAAGACTTGATGCATGTCTTCGAGCATCCAAAATATCATATAATTTCTTTAGAATTATAAATGATCTAACCAAACTTTAATATATGTATTCAAATATTCTATTATAGCTTCTTCTATTGATCTCTACTCATTCAAGTGAAACATTCTTCAAATTTCCTTCCTTAACTATTTGATTAATCAACTCACTTAGTGTCAAAGGAGGCACAATAGTGTAAGGACCTTCAAGCTTACTTGAATTAAGAGCTTCATCTAGTTGTGATTTCTTCTTGCCTAAGTTCTCATTTTTTTGGATGGCTCACCTTGTGTTTTAGCTTTCTTTATAGGTGGAGCTTCACCAGATAAGGGCTTTCAGACTACCCTCGCATATGTGGCAGTCTTCTTTACTTCTCTAGCTACTTCATCTGATTCAGTTTTTTCTTCCACAACAACGAACTTTCTCATCGCCTTCTCCTTCTTCTTCTTTTCAACTCCATCGGTAGATGATGATTGTGGCTTAGGTGGAGGGACTACCTTCTACACACTAGAGATGGGTGTAGAATTACTCTTCTTAACCTTGGTCTGCTTTGGAGGAGACAGAACCGACTTAGCCTATTGCTTCACCATGCCTTCCTCCTTCAATATATTTTTCTCTCTAGCCCTTTGCACAACTTCTATAGTTATTCCTATTTTCTATTCCATCTATTGTACTTCCTTTCCGATTTTCCTTTTCCTTTTGGGCCCAGTTAATTTCTTGTGCAAATCCAAGTATTTTTCTTTGAAAGTACTAAATCTTTCCTCCTTGTCATCCACCGATTTACTGAGGAGGTATTAATCATAGGTGTCAAGTGTGAGTTCATCCACCTCATAACCCATTGGTAGGATCAAAACTATTCTAGGCTCAATTACTTCCATGTGACATTGGTCTTTATACCATGAAGCATATTGTGCTTTCATACTTTTCAACTATGGGATTTGGAATTCTCTCTTCCCTACATTAGCTCCTGAAAAGGCTTAAAGTAACCCCATAATGCATATTTTTGAGCAATTGCATCACCCACACCCTGCAAACCTTCTTTGATTTGAGCTACCACTGCTTTGTTATATGCCCATTGAGCCTTTCCAATTTCAGGGATCTCATTTAAGAAATACAATGCTAAACTAATGATCAAGGAACCAAATTTAAATGCATGCTTTTTGTCCTTCTTGATCTTCTTAACATTGTACGTCAATTCATTAAGAATCACTTCACACAAATCATACCTCTTATCTTCTGTTAGCATCTGATAAGTTGCATACATAGTAGTATTGGATACTGAGCTCTGCTTGCTTGACTAGTATACCTTGTAACCAATAACAATTGATGCAAATCTAACATCATGATCAACAATATCACTTATTATCATCGATTGGTTGTCATGCTTCAAACCACTTACCTCCATCATAGTGGTATTCTTCACATGACGGAGTCCAAGAACTACACTGGTTGCACTTAAATAGGTAACTTCTTGAATAGCATGCTTTGTGATTTTATAGGGTTTGTCTAGCCATAGAAATTCATCATGGATTGGTCTTAGTACATACCTCATCCATTTAGGCTCGTCGAATACCGGGAAATGAATGAACTGAATGAAACCCTTTTCCTCCAGATTCTTAAAAATTTATTTCAGACTACCAGAATCATCAACCATGTACTAAGAATATAGGGATAACATGTCTGAATTCCCCACTTCTTTAATGTTATAGTGTATGTAAGCCCTAATATCTTTATTGTGTAAAGCTTTGTATGGTACAGAAGAAAATGCACTATTCAGATCGTCTTCTACTGACTTAAATTGATGCTTCTTAAGTACATTCCTTGCCCTTTCAATAATTTCCACAACAAGAGGGATTGAAAGACCAGAAGATGATGCCATTATGAAAATTACAATATGAGCAAATATCTTTGAATGCAGTTAAATACCTTTCTAATCTAAACCAGATGCCAATAATCTCTTTCAAAATGCTACAAACTCAAATTTTATTGCAATATCTATTTTGCTTTGTTGCTTTACACTCTCTCTTAGTTCACAATGAGAGAAAGGAATAGAGAAATGTCTTTTTATCTTCAGAAAACCTAACTTTTAGTTGTAATAAATGCATAACCCTAAAAGCTTCTTGATGCCTTGTTTTGCATCAATTCGCTCACCGGATTCTCAAATCACCGTGAATTCTTTTGAATAAGATCTGGTCATTTAATTTAGACCTTCTGCAACCTTCCAAAACTGATTATAGATCTCCGCAAGGGGGTTCTATGGATCTGCATGATAATTTGCCCCCTAAGGCCAAAATTCCTTAGTTACTGGATGAGGTTCCAATACCAGGATCAAGTGTGGAGCCATTTACTATATTAGGATTTTCTTTCTTTCCCCACATCTTCTTATGTTGATCTCTGATCTCTTCTACCTTTTCTTTTCCCTTTTCATCTGATTGTTTCTTGTTTACCAGACCATTGTTACTCATGTTTTTACTTTTGCAAAATTTTGCAATGTGAGCAAATTTGTTGCATGCATAACAAAAAACACTCTCTTACATAGGCTTGAATTTCATCCAATTAGGTCTCATCTTGCATTGATTAGAGATATGTCCAAACATTTCACAAGCATAACATCTCTTATTCTAGAAATTTCGTATTGATGTTCAACACATGTTTGACTTATGACCAAAGTTGTTGCATATTAAACATTGATCGGTAAAGGTAGGTCGATTATTCATCACATTATTCATCATTCCATTATTCATCTTACTTCTGCATTGACTTGCCATATGACCAAAGTTTCCAGAAACAAAACATTTACCATTAAATTTATAGGCATTAGGCTATCTTACCGAAGGTTTCTTGTCCTTCTTATGATTGCTTCATCCACAACCGGAGGATTCTCTTTTCTCAAATCCAAGTCCTGACATTTTTTTTCCATGTCTCTTACTTTCCACCACCTCATCCAGCTGGGTTGAACTAGCTTTGAATTTTTATTTGTACTCATTAGCAGTAATCAACTCATCTCTAAAAATTATGATCTCTTTTAATTTCGTCTTCATCATTCTTTATTTGTGTTGGTATTATGTGAACAGGTATAAGGACATAATGACATTGTATGTTGTCATTGATGTCAATATGCTGAAGAGGTGAGAACTGGCATATGTGAGAACCGGTATAACACTATGAACCGACATTTCTACCAAAGTGAAGTGGTGTGCTTGTTAAAGGTGAACCGGAATATGGTTATGGGAACCGGCACATGGAAGCGTTGTATGACTACTAGTTGGTAATCTCAACTTTAGGATTTTCGATTGAAGTGCTTCAAGCCTGTGTGGCTCAACCAGTGACTTTGTGTGATGAGTTAGCATCATAACAAAGAATAGATAATGTTGCCACGTAAGCCTTGTGTGCATGAAGGATCTTGCATGAAGAAGATTGTTCCTATCTACCTCAGGAATGTGCGAAGTTTGTAAACGGTGATAAAATGTGATGGGTTATCAGCCGCCATGAAATCAGTGGAAAATAAATGATGGAGATTAATGCAGTATGCTCAACGGTCAGGATTGAACCATTTGAATTCCTTAACCTAATAGGTTTAGGGTTTATGCTACTGACCTATCTATTTTTCTATAAGGTCGAGGTTGTGACTCTTTCTAGGGTTGTTGGCAAAAGTTGTGTGTGTGTATCCAAGAAAAGAGATACATGATTCTTGCTAGACCAAAGGAGAGATGTGATACCTATAGAGTGTAAGTGCAGAAGGTGAAGAGGAGCTTAAGCGGATCTGCATTGGCATTGAGTGTTGTGATCATTGTAATACCTTTTGATCTCTAACCACTTCAACAGTTGAGAAATCCCTTAATAGGGTAGCTTTAACAGGCTTGCTATAAATCCTTTAACAGGGTGACTCAAAACCATTGAGTTCTTGAAATCCTCTAACAAGGTAACCTTTAACAGGGTTTAACCCTTAACCAGGTATTCTAGCCATCTCTTAACTGGGTGATCCCTAATAGGATCGGTTCCTAACAGAACCCATTGTATCAGTCTTTAACCGGACAAGGCTCCTAATAGAGTGGACTCCCAAAGAGTTCAAAAACAAGCTTGTGGGTATTCATCCCCACCGTGGTTTTTCCTAGTTGGGTTTCCATGTCAAAAATATGTGTGTCATGTGTGATTTTCTTTTCATGTGATGCTATATTGTTTTTTGTCAAGTGGTGAATCATGTTGATCTAGTTGCTTATATGTATATCTTTGATGGTAGATTACTTGCGCATGTATTAGGATGAAATGGAAATGAAGTGTTAGAGTATATGAGAAGATAGGTATTAACCAGTTTATGCTTGTCTTAGCTATTCTGGATTTTTACCGGTTGTACTCTATTTTAGGACCGGTGTTACTATTTGTCTGTCATTGCATAGTGTCTGCAGACAAACCAGTTTAAGAGTATGTTTTTGTCTGTACTGATTCACCCTCCCCCCTCTCAGTACCGGTTGGGTACTATTTGTTCATCATTGTGTTATCAATTGGTATCAGAGCATCCTCCAGGTCCTCTGTGTTATAAGCTTAACTGCTTGAGGTAAAGATCCCAGTCTAATGATGAAGAGGGAAGGTCCAAAGTTTAACAGAGAAAATTTCAGTATATGGAAAGACAGAATGAAGATATTCATCAGAAGCATGGGTGCTCAACATTGGAGCTATGTTGAGAATGCCTATGTTGCCCCTACCGATACTCTCACCAATGACTAGAAGAGAGAGATGTAGGAGAATGGGCAAGTCATGGAAGCCCTGATTAGTAGTTTATCTAACATTGAGTTTATTGATGTCCAAGATAAGGTAAATCCCAAAGAGGTATGGGATACTCTTGAAAATATCTATGGCGGTAATGAGCATGTTAAACAAGCTAAGGAAGAAAGCCTTAGAGGGAAGTTTGAAGACATGCGGATGGTTGAAGGTGAGACCATTCAATAGTATGGAATAAGAATCAAAACCGTTGTTGGAGATATCAAGAGTGCAGGTGGTAAAATGGAAGATTCCACTGTGGTAAGCAAAGTCCTAAGATCCCTATTGTCGGTCTATGCAATAAGGGTTGCTGCTATTTAGGAGCTGAGATCAATAGACAAGACTAAGGTGTCCCTAGACTCCATGATTGCAAAGTTGACAACCTATGAGCTAAATAGCTTTGATGGCAGTGTTTCAAAGACTGAATCAGCTTTTAAAGCTTCTGTTGTACCATCCAGAAAAGGAAAAGAAGCTAGCACTAGTGGTGAACCAAGACAGAGTAGAGAAATGGATAATGAGGAGATTCTGATGGCAATTGAAGCTCTCCTTGCCAGGAAACTTCCTAAAGGAATTGACAAATACAAAGGTAAGCTACCTTTGAAATGCTTTTCTTGCAACCGGATAGGACGTATTGCTATAAATTGTCCTAATGGTGACAACAAGGACAAATCAGAAAGGTTCAAGAAGTTCAAAGGAGGAAACCGAAGAAACTGTTTTGTGGCAGTTGAGGAAGGTGTCACAGACGAGGAATTAGAGGATGAAGAAAATGAAGATATTGTGTTTGTTGCTATCAAGGAAGATGTATCAAACAAAAAGGCTCTTGTCTCCTGGTTTGATAATTCCAATGAGTGGATCATTGTCAGGGGCTGTTCTCACCATATGACTAGTGATCGGAGCAAGTTTCTAATCTTGGAAGAGTATGATAGTGGTGTGGTTCTCTTTGGTAGTGATGCACCATGCATGGTCAAGGATAGAGGGTCCATCTCTCTGAATGGAAAGAGTAGTGCTGACAATGTGTATTTGGTTGATGGTCTCAGACACAACCTTTTGAGTGTTGCCCAGCTAAATGACAGTGGTCTCACTCTGGAATTCAAGAATGGAGTGTGCAGAATCAAAGGAAAGGATGGTGAAATGGTGGCCACCAGCATGCAGACCAAAGGTAATCTATTTCAACTGAATGCAAATATAAGTACATGTCTTACAACTAAATTTGATGATAGCTGGATATGGCATAGGAGACTCTGCTATGTAAACTTCGATAACATTGTGAAGGCTAGTAAGATCAAGGTAGTTAGAGGATTGCCAGTGCTAAGAAAACTGGATGATACCCTGTGCAGAGAATGTCAATTGGGGAGAATGTCTTCCTCAACCTTTAAACGTAAATCTTTCATTGCTAACAATCTGCTTGATCTTGTGCACACTGATTTGTGTGGTTCTATGAAAACTAGGAGTGTGCAGGGTGATAGGTACTTCATGATTCTCACTGATGACTGCTCAAGAATGATGTGGGTCACATTCTTGAAAGATAAGTCTGAAGCTTTTGTAAAGTTCAAATCTTTCAAAGCATTAGTGGAGGAGGAAAGCGGGAAAAGGATCAAGTGTCTGAGAACTGATCAAGGAGGGGAGTTCACCTTCGGTGAATTCAGCAAGTACTGTGAAGAACATGGCATCAAGAGGCAACTGTCTGCCCCTCGGACTCTATAGCAGAATGGCCTAGAAGAGAGGAATAATCAGACTGTGGTTGAAGTAGCTAGAACCATGTTGATTCAAGGAAAGGTAGATCACACCTTTTGGAGAGAAGCGGTGAGCACTGCAGTCTATACAATGAACCGAGTACTCATCAAGAAAAGTAAGGATAAAACCCCTTATGAGTATTGGATCAGTAAGACGCCTATGGTTAGCTAATTTAGAGTGTTTGGTAGAAAATGTTACATCAAGAGGAGTGAACACCAGAGCAAATTTGATGCTAAATGTGATGAGGGAATATTCCTAGGGTATTCCACCAAGAGCAAAGCTCTCAAGCGTTTCAATAATAGGACTCAGAGAATTATAGAAAGCATCAATGTAAGAGTTGACAAAACCTCTAAGAAAACTGAGGAAACTGATAGTAAGCAAGCGGTAAATGAACTAGTTGCAACCTTCTAGGAACCGGTTGTCAGTAAACCAAGTACTAGTAACAATGTTCCTACATCGGGGGGTGTAGATGCTGATATTGATGGAGATGGGGATGAAGAAGGAAAACAAGAGGAATCCATCAAGACCATTCCTCGGTATGTTAAGCTGAATCATGATCCTAAGTAGATCATAGGAGATAAGGATGCAGGAATCCTTACAAGAAGAAAGGTCAAAGAAAACTCATGTATGATCTCTGAATTTGAGCCTAAAACATTCAAAGAGGCACATAAAGATGAAGACTGGATCAAGGCAATGGAAGAGGAACTTGACCAGATAGAGAAAAATGGTACATGGTCTTTGGTACCCAGACTGGAGCATAAAAATGTCATTGGTACCAAATGGGTCTTCAAAAATAAGCTGAATGAGGATGGCACAGTGATTAGGAACAAAGCCAGATTGGTGTTCAAAGGATATGCTCAAGAAGAAGGAGAAGACTATGGAGAAACCTTTGCTCCTGTAGCCAGATTGGAAGACATTCGTATGCTTATTGCATATGCAGCTTGTAAAGGTTTCAAAGTATATCAAATGGATGTAAAATATGCATTCCTAAATGGTGTACTTTAAGAGGAGGTGTATATAGAGCAACCAGATGGGTTTGCCCTATTTGAAGATAGTGACATGGTATGTAGGCTACATAAAGCCTTATATGGTCTAAAGCAGGCACCTAGAGCATGGTATGAACATCTACATTCCCATCTTGTGAAGATTGGCTTTGAGAGAACAAGTGAAGATAGAAATATCTACTTGAAGTCTGAAGGAGATCAGATTCTGATCTGTGAGGTATTTGTTGATGACATTATCTTTGGTGGAGATGAAAAGATGAGTCATGAATTTGTAGATGAGATGAAGAAAGAGTTTGAAATGTCACTCATAGGGGAGATTAAGTTCTTCATTGGACTACAGATCTAGCAGATGAAAGATGGAATCTTTATCATTTAGTCCAAGTATGTCAAAGAGGTGTTGAAGACCTTTGGCATGGAAGATAGCAAATCGATTGGTACACCGATGGTGACCAATTGTAAACTATCTAAAGAGGATGACTCAACATTGGTTGATGAGAAGGAATACCGATCAATGATTGGTAAATTGCATTATGTAGTGCATAGCAGACCGGATATTGCACATGCAGTTAGCATTACTACAAGGTTCCAGAAAAGTCCAAGAGAATCCCACTTGGTTGCAATCAAGCAGATTCTTAAGTATCTGAAAGGAACTATTGACTATGGGTTATGGTATCCATACAATAATGATTTTGACCTGAAAGTGTTCACAAATGCTGATTGAGCTGGTAATGTGGATGACCGGAAGAGCACAACTGGTGGTCCATTCTTTCTTGGTGGTAGACTGGTTTCATGGATGAGTAAGAAGCAGAGTTGTATCTCTTAGTCTACTGCGGAAGCAGAGTATGTTGCAGCTTTCATGAACTGCACTCAGACAATTTGGATGAAGCATGTATTAAATGGCTTCAAAGTTTCTGTATCTGAACTGGTAAGTATATTTTGTGGCAATACTAGTGCAATTAATATCTCCAAGAATCCAATTTTACATTCTAGAACCAAGCACTTTGAGCTTAAGTATCATTTCTTAAGGGAAAAGGTTCAAAGAGATTGCACTAGAACATGCTTCCAGTAAGGAGCAGTTAGCAGACATATTCACCAAGCCTCTCCCAAAGGCTACCATTATTTACTTAAGAGGTGAATTAGGGGTGTTGCCCCTTTAGGAGGTAAAATAAAAGCATATGCTCCACATCAGTCAGGTATTGCATAGTCAAATTTATTTTGGATTGATGTGTTGAAGAATGCTACTCCTCAGGGGGAGCAGCATAATGGAACAGGGAAGCTTGTGCCTCCACTTTGGCATTGTTCTCAATGGGGGAGAAGATGTGAAGCGGAGAAGATATCTGCAAAAATTGGGGGAGAAGATGTGAAGCAGAGAGATATCTTTGTATATTGCCATCAATGCCAAAGGGGGAGATTGTTGGCATTATGTGAACCGGTATAAGGACATAATGACATTGTATGTTGTCATTGATGTCAATTTGCTGAAGAGGTGTGAACCGACATATGTGAGAGCCAATATAACACTATGAATCGACATTTGTGTCGAAGTGAAGTGGTGTGCTTGTTAAAGGTGAACCGACATATGGTTATGGGAACTGGCACATGTAAGTGTTGTATGACTACCGGTTGCTAATCTCAACATTAGGATTTTCGATTGAAGTGCTTCAAGCCTATGTGGCTCAACCGGTGACTTTGTGTGATGAGTTAGCATGATAACAAAGAATAGATCATGTTGCCACATAAGCCTTGTGTGCGTGAAGGATCTTGCATGAAGAAGATTGTTCCTATCTACCTCGGGAATGTGCGAAGTCTATAAACAATGATAACGTGTGATGGGTTATCAGCCACCATGAAATTAGTGGAAAATGAATGATGGAGATTAATGCAGTATGCTCAATGGTCAAGATTGAACCGTTTGAATTCCTTAACCTAATAGGTTTAGGGTTTAGGGTTTATGCTACCGACCTATCTATTTTTCTATAAGGTCAAGGTTGTGACTCTTTCTAGGGTTGTTGGTAAAATTTGTGTGTGTGTATCCAAGAAAAGAGATATGTGATTCTTGCCAGACCAAAGGAGAAAAGTGATACCTGCAGAGTGTAAGTGCAAAAGGTGAAGAGGAGCTTAAGTGGATCTACATTGGCATTGAGTGCTGTTACCAGATCATTGTAATACCTATTGATCTCTAACCACTTCAACAGTTGAGAAATCCCTTAATAGGGTAGCTTTAATAGGCTTGCTATAAATCCTTTAACAGGGTGACTCAAAACCATTGAGTTCTTGAAATCCTCTAACAAGGTAACCTTTAACAGGGTTTAACCGTTAACCAAGTATTCTAGTCATCCCTTAACTGGGTGATCCCTAATAGGATCGGTTCCTAACAGAACCCATTGTATCAGTCTTTAACTGGACAAGGCTCCTAACAGAGTGGACTCCCAAAGAGTTCAAAAACAAGCTTGTGGGTATTCATCCCCACCATGGTTTTTCCCAGTTGGGTTTCCATGTGAAAAATATGTGTGTCATGTGTGATGTCCTTTTCATGTGATGCTATATTGTTTTCTGTCAAGCGGTGAATCATGTTGATCTAGTTGCTTATATGTATATCTTTGATGGTAGATTACTTGCTCATGTATTAGGGTGAAATGGAAATGAAGTGTTAGAGTATATGAGAAGATAGGTATTAACCGGTTTATGCTTGTCTTAGCTATTCTGGGTTTTTACTGGTTGTACTCTATTTTAGGACCGGTGTTACTATTTGTCTATCAATGCATAGTGTTTGCAGACATACCGGTTCAAGAGTGTGTTTTTGTCTATACTGATTCACCCCCCCCTCTCAGTATTGATTGGGTACTATTAGTTCATCATTGTGTTATTAGTTTGCACCAATTCAAGATTCAACTGATCATTCTCATATGTCAATCTGCAACATTCATTAGATCTATCCTTCAGTGACTGAGTTAAGGTTTCTTCATTCTTCTTCTAGTCTTCAATCTCGTTGGTCAACTTCATTACAATGGATTGAATTTCATTCTTCAAAACTGCATTCTCCTTAGCCATTTTCTCACATTCATCTATCTTTTATTGTAGGGATTAATTGTCTATGCTTTGTTCTTCTCTCTCCTCCATCTTATCTGCCATCTCCTTTCTCTTTTCCCTAGAAGTGATCACTTGATCTTTCAATATCTCAATGAAGTCTTCAATTGCATACAGATTTCTTTTCAAGGAATTTACTTGCTTTCTTGTTGTATCAAGATCTTCAAGTGCCACACTAAGTTGTCTATGCAAACCAGATTCCATTGATTCAATCTCTTGGATCTTCCTCAAACTGCTAGGCTTCATTGGAGGAACCTAGCTTTGATACCAATTGTTGGAATCAATGAACTCTAAGAGGGGGAGGCTGAATTAGTGTTATGCAATTTACTAGCTTATTTAACTAATTCTTAAACCACTAGATGCAAAATATAGAAAGTATAATGTAGAAACCCAAGACAAATAACCGCACAACCATAACACTGGAATTTTTACGTGGAAGCCCGTAAAGGGAAAACCCATAGTGGGATTTGAACCCATAATATTATTATACTATGGCTAGTAGCAGAAGGATATTACAAAAGGGGAAAGAACTTGCATTTAGGCACATTGCCTAGAGCTCATTGCTCAAATACAAAATAGGGTTGCAACCCCAGAGGACTCACTGTCTTATAAATTAGATATAAAGGAAAATACATTGTTTTAACTAGTATACAACAACTACAAATGCCAGGAATTGCAATACCCTAAAAATGGTCATCTAAACCATGGGCCCCTAATCTCGACAACATCACCAAGGTCCTAACCAAAGGCAATTAAATCAATCTTGAGCACACAATTAATTCTTTAATCATAAATGTCACATGGCAAATTAATCAACCAATATTAAGTAAATATTTATTAAATTAATTGATCATTCCAAGTAAATCATTTCAAACAATTCTCTTATTTATTTTGATTGAATATCCTAGCATATTTAATTAAATAAATCAATTTTCCATAAATCTTCAAAAAAGGAAATAAATCAAAAAAAGGAACTAATTGACCAAGAAAGAATTTAAAAATTGAGAAAAGAAAACAATTGGAGATAATATTGAAAAAAACAAATTCAAAATTCATAAATCTCAAAGAAAGCAATTAAAACAATTAAATATTCAAATTGAATGAAATAGAGAATAAATCATTTTTTTATGATTTTATCTTAGTTTTAGTTCAATTTCCTTTAAAACTAAGAAAAGCATCCAATCACATCAATTCACCTGGATTGTGCTTCCTCTTGGAAAATATTGACCGCTCATCATTATTTGATCTCAGCCTTTGGTTTCTTTTTGAATTTTCTATAAATTCAGGCTCTCATCTCTCATTCAAAGATCCTGGAGAATATATTGTTATTATGTTGTTTTTCCTCTAGGTTCATTAAGAGTTTGCATTGAGATATTTCATATTAGTTATTGCATACATATTTAGATCATTTATCTCATTTATTGCTTAAATCATGTTAGATTAATCTTGCATTCATCTAGCTTAATTCATGCTCATATAGATTAAAAACCCTTCGTTTAGGTGTTGTCTAGTCACTGGATAGCTTAGCAATCTGAGAGCAATCTAAACTCGCATCTACTAGAAGACAATGGGTCGGTTTGTAATGGTTTTATTATTCATTGATTATTGATTTACTAACCATGCATCTAATGACTTAATTGAAGTGTTGTGTATTCCAGATACAGATATAGGTCCACTTTTCACACACACATTTCTGGTGCCCACCATGGGGTAGAAGACTACTTTTTCAGCCTCAAAATCATTTTTTTTATCCTGTAGGTTTCATCCGTACAATCTCTGCGAAATATCATACGAATAGTTTTACTGCATTGTACAACATTATATTGAAGCTTGTTATTTGTCATACGACATTATATTGAAGCCTGTTATTTGTCATATGAATTAGAAAATGGTGTCGTATGACATTTTGTTCTAAATATTTGATTTTGTCTTCAGTCGTCCTATGCTTATTTCTAACTCGTACGACAAAGTCCTTTTGTCATTTCATTCTATGGGAATTGTCGTACAATTCTGTTTTCTATTGGATTAAAGAAATTTTCACTTTTCAGGGTTTTTCTTGAATTAAATTTTGATTACGCTAACGCTAACCCTGAATTGTCTTCTGTCTGCCTGGTATTTTCACAGCCTAACCAGTTTCTTGTAGGACGCTTGTAAAAGAATTTATCAATCAAACATATGCCTATCAAAGAATAAAAACAACATGACTACTGATACGTTGTTTTTGCAGGTTGTCTGAAGAGAATCAATCAAACATTGTGTATTCTTTAATTTTTTTTTTAGGCACCTAACTTGCTATCTAGTTAATGAACAAATTTGTCTTTTGTGTTTTTAGAAAATTCTGAGAGGTAGGAGAGTATGCTCTTGTGTTTTTTTAGACAATCAGAAATCTAGACCCTCGAGGCATTTTCTTTATTTGAGATTTGTACATCTTTAGCAGGCCTACCCTCCCGAGGGGTTGAAAAACTCTTAAAGCCATTACAGTCGGTGTGAGGGGAATGACCTAAGTGGGAATGGCTAAATGCCAAGTAATCCAACCCACTATAAAATAAACGTGATTTGATGAAAATCAAGTCAACGGCTGTGCTCGGGCATAGCTCTCCTCAAGTACCTTCGCGTATATTGATCTTTGGTTTTCAAGGCTGGGAGACCTCTTAATTGAGTTTATACCTCGACGTGCTGAACGGAACCCTTACTAGATCCAATTAAAATTAGAAGCTACCTGATTCACCTCTGAAAGGTTGATAATATTTGTGCAAGAGAGATAGTAACTCTCCCAAGACACTTTCCATATCGTGCCCCCATTAGCGTTTGGAGTCAGCTAATACGACGTTGAGAATCCATTGCGTGAGACTCAACGATCGTATTCTGATTAGCTATTGGGTGTGTACCTAAGTCAACAAGCAAAGGTTTTCTTCACTAAGCCAACTTCCATAGGGTTTGCATGTTGTGTTTGGATTTACTATTTATACTGCATGTTTTCTACGTTTTCATCCCTGAAACTAAAACTAGAATACCAAAACTGGAGAAAACAAATCAAACAAATCAACAACTCACTTATAAAACTCTATCTGTGTCGAAACTAGTCTATCCTGGTCAAAAAAAATTAGTCCACCTTAGAATTGGTCATACTCAGTTTTCATACTCAGCAATTGAAAAAAACTCAGAATTCTTGTCTTTGTCTTGTTAACAGTCATATGAGCCTGATCATTTGTCGTCCTGCACCATATCCTGTGTCGTACGAGTATTTTAAATTGTCGTCCGAGCTAAATCCTCTGTCATATGAGACCTAGCAATCTATCATTTAAGCTAAATCCTGTGTCGTACGAGACAAAACTGCACTGAATCTTTTGTCATTCGGGACCTACCCATTTGTCGTATGGTACTAGGCAGCGACTTGTACAAAATAGAACTATTGTCATCCTGAAGCTGTTATACTGTCATATGGTCTCAGAAATTTTGTCGTACGAGTCTCTGATTTTGCTAGTCCAGAATAGTCAAACCTATCTAAAATAGTCTACAGCAAGCCTAAAACTGGTTATCATCCTCTGGAGCATAAACAACCTTGATAGTGTACCTCTGCCATTACGTTGCACAATTTTGTCGATCATCTCTCGGCTAGTTCAAACAAACATCTTATCAAACCTAACTTAACTTAGATAACGTCTTACATAGGATAGATCATTCCTGAAACCATACTAGATCTTAGTTACTTCTCTCAATCAATATGCTAAACAAACTACTAGCTACAATTTGATCTTGACTTCTGCAAAACATTTGGCTCTTGGTCTTGTCAGTTACAAAATGCCTGTTCAAACCAGAAATTCTTGCGGCAAAAGAGACAAAGAAAAAGAAATGCCCTTTTCATCAAAAGACAATCCATTCTTTGTGGAAAACCCCTTTTACAATAAACCGTCCTCGTCAAAGATACCAGTTTACAATCTACCAATCTTTGGTCAGCCCCTATCTCCCACCATGTCTGGGGAAAGACAAGAAAGAGAAGCTAGTAAATGAGACACTCACGATGACTTTACCAATTATGCCACTGACAGTGATTCCTCATCAACTAAATCTGAGCTTCCTGAACCTCCCAAAGTTGAAGTACATAGATTTCAGAATGATAAAGAGTTTTGAAAAATGATGAAGGTCATCATGGCTAGAAAAAAAGAAGACTATTTCCTAGAATTAGCAAAACAAGGTGCCAAACTCCCTACTAGTTATAATGTGGAGGCCCTCGTTGCTAAAGAGGAAGAGACTGTTGGCATTCTTGATGATTGATGCTATGATTGTCATTGATGGACACACACTTGATTTGAGATCACTTTTTATGTATGAGTTAAAGCTCAACCGGTATTCTTCCAACTGGTATGATGTATTATAGTCTTTAGACTATCGATGTTTTGCAGAAAGTGTTTACCGATCTGAAGCGGTATGAAGACCCCAAGCGGTTTGAGGATCTCAAGCGATATGAAGGAATGAAGCAACACAACTCATATTTCCCAGTCTTCATTTTGTCAAACCAGCAACCAGTATTTTGCTTAAACCAGTATTTTTTTTGAACCGGTAATACTCTGTGATAAGTTACCAACTGACATTTTGTGATGAGTTACCATGCACCGATTGTTTTGCAGTGCCGACACTTTGATGGTTCTTTTTGTATCGTGTTACCAAATATGTCTAGATGCATTGAACCTAGGAAATTGTATTGTAATCCTATTGGACCAACATGAAATCAAATTCCTTTAAATAGGACATCATGTCTAGGGTTTTAGTTTGTTGCTAAGGTTCAAGATGGTTGATAAATTTTTGTAAGTGCAAACATAGAAGAGAATTTCAGGTCTATGAGAGAAAGAAGAGTGTGAATGTGTTGAAGACTGAAGTAATGTTGGAATGCATTAGAAACAAGCTATCAAGGATCTAACCAAGCAATCTGTGCTATTTTCTAGATCACTCACTTATTGTTTACTCACATCTTCGACAAGTCTGAAGCCCTTAACTGGGTAGGCCCAAAAAGCCTTTTGTAAATCTTCTAACAATGTGGTTCACATCTATGGATCTAAAATCCTCTAGCAAGGTAGTCTTTAATTGGACTTATCTCCTAACAGAGATTGAGTTTCCTAACAAAATCTATTCTGGTAAAGAATATTGTATAGCCTTAACCGGTCTGACCTTAACCGGTCTGGTTCCTATTCTGTAGATAGTTACTTGTGAGTTTGATCTCACCATGGTTTTTCCCATTTGGGTTTCCATGTCAAAATATCTTGTGTTATGGTGATTGTGCTTCTGTGGGTGAATGCATTATTTGCTATTTGGTTTGCATGTGTGCTAACTGGTTTCTTTGCTAAACTATTTTACCGGTTTACTGCTAGTCTAGTAAAGTGTTTAAGAACAGTAATTTTTGGCATACTAATTCACCCCCCCTCTTAGTATTCATCAATTGGTATCAGAGCCAACCTTTCTATAAGTCTAACCACTTGGAAAGAGATATGGGGGAATACACTATGAGGGAACTTACTCATCGGCTCACTCATCTGAGCAAGCCTATGATGAATTTATGGTCAAATATAAGGCCTCTCAAGCAAAAGGAAGAGAGCATGCTGAAAAAATGATGGAGCTATCTGAAAATAGTTCTTCTGATGAAGCAGACATGGAAGCCCTAATTCAAGAAGTAGAAAAGTTGAATGAATCCAATTCCAACCTGAGAAAAGAGTTGGAAGGACTGACTATTCAAATATGCCAAGAGCTTGGGAACAGGAGGAAAGCTGAAGATCTGGTAAAAGACAAAGATCATGAAATCTCCAAACTAAAGCAAGAGATCAGTGCACTTGCTGCCCAACTCTATGCGAGCAAAGTGAAAAAGGAAGACATGCAAGGAGAACTGAACATAGCCATCTCTGAGAATGCAAACTTGATGAAAACAAATGCTGTTATTTCCAAAGAACTCACTGAGTCAAAGGAAATACTTGCTAAGTTCAACAAGAGTACTGTTAAGCTAGAGAAAAAGCTTGAATCGGCCAAACCTGTGAAGAATACTGATGGACTTGGTTACTCCGGTCATGAGAAAGGTGAGACCTCTAGTGCAAATGCTGAAGCATCAAAGAAGCAACCAACATTCAAAGGTAAAGGTAAGCAAAAGTTCAAACTTGTTTGCTTTAACTATCTTAAAGAAGGACATACTGCTAATGTGTGTAGGAGAAAAGCCTACAATAATTTTCCTTGCTTTATAAACAATGTACCTAGATCCAATAAGTTCAATGGTAATTGTTATGCATGCAACAAGTTTGGGCATAGAGCATCTGAATGCAGGTCTGTTATGAACAAAACTGGAAGATATCCTCAGAGGACTCAAGGAGTTGGTTCGGAACCTTTTGTGAACCAGAATCCGAATCGGTTTAATACCTTTGATCATCAATCAGGAAGCGGTGGCTATCAAGCAGCAACCAGATGGAGAGAAAACTATTTGATTTGTCATGGTCATGGTCACACTGCTGCAACATGCAGAAGGAAGAATGGTAACATGAATAATGGACCATAGAGAGCACCTGGAATGGTCTGCTATCATTGCAACAAATCGGGTCACATTGCCAGATTCTGCAGAACAAGAAAGAACATATCGGATGACATACCAGTCACTCCATAAGGAAAGATTGATATTGAAACTGTTCAAGTGGATATGAACAAAACCTGGAAAAAGAAACCAGCGGTGTTGCATGAAGAACCAATTTCTGCACCTAGTGTGGAAATTTCATAACTGACAAACTAAGCATCAGAAAAGCTTAGGGGGAGCAAACGGTGGAATATCTCGAACCCTCGGTTGACACCAATAAAAGACCTTAACCAGTATGAGATACTTGTCAGTCGGCAGAATACCAGAAATGGTAAAAGGAAAATTAGGGTGTACACCCTAATAGTGGAGCATTTATTATGGTAGGTGGAGAACCTATTTAAAAGGAATTTTCAAATCATTTCTCACTTATCATTTTTTGAGCAAAGAATTTTTTCAAGTGCAGAGTGAAGAAAAGAGACTTACACTATGATTCAAAGAATTTATCAAAATCCAGAAGAAGAATCTGAGGCAATCATCTGTTGGAGAAGTGTAGAGCGCAAAGCAGTATCTCTGCAACTGAAGGAGTGTGTGGCGAAGTTCAAATTTTGAAGCCCTTCGATCTATGAAGGTATTTTTTAATTGTCCATTTATCATGGCTTCCACATCACATGATAGCTCTAGTGCAACTATTGATTCTATGGACTTCATTCAACAAAATTCGAAATATAATGCCCTGTCTCAAGTACTCGTCGGTGTTATAGTAGAAGAAGGCATTTCCAATTACATAGACTACAAAATCTAAGACCTAGGGTCTCTTGTGATCCATTCCTAGTTGAGCTTGTTCTGTGGGAAGGATAAGAAGATTAAACCGGAATTCAGCATTCTGGACAAGAAGAAAATTCACAATGCAGTTTACTTTCTTGAAGAATTTTCGGATGATCACATTCACATTATTCTAAGCAGGGTACACGGTGATAAGATGTACTTAGAATAGATGCATGATATCACACTAGAAGCGATTCATGTTGTCACTAGTTTTTGCAATACAGGGGAAGTGCCAACCCTATGGAAGGTTAGCAAGACTGTAATGTCCAAGCTCACCGGTTCAGTGAGCGACTCACGTGGAATGACCGTCAACTCAATCAAGGATGATTTGTTTAAGTATGACTACATGGTGATAGGTTACCAGATGTTCTCTGCTAGTAGAATTAATTTTGTCTCTATTGCAGCAGTAAATGCCGCTTACAGGATGATCAAGGAAGATGCATCATTTGATCTGTGCACTTGTATGAAAAGATAACTTATGTTGAATCTTAAGTCGATCAAATAGGACAATGCACTGAGATTTAAGTTTGGACAACTACTGGTTGGTTTGTTCTTTTACTTCCAAGGCTACTTTCTAGGATTAGGTGACATTCAGTGGTCTGCTGACCAATTGGTGACAAAACAAATCAAGGAAAATCTACAAGCAGTTGGAACCGGCTATCCAGAAGCACTAAACAAATACTTTGATGAGTTCAGGCACAAGATGAGCCAAAGGATAAGATTGTTTGGTGATATAGTCAAAAAATAGGAGGAAGACATCTGCTTCACCATCAAAGTGGATGAATGCACAATGGAGGTAGTTGAGCCCAGACAAGAAGAAGTGGAGCCTATGGGCTATGAGGTAATGAATGATATGCTAGACAGGTATGCTTCTAACCTAATCAACTCACCCCTTGATCCTAAGGCAAAGAGAACCAGCACCTATTTGGAAAGGGTTACACTGGCTGTAGAACCCTCAGAAAAGAAACAAAAGGCAGTGCCTTCAGCATCGACACTGGTTACTGCAGCCAATCCCAAAGTGACCAAGCGGTCACCAACTAAGAAGAAACCGGAAGCTGCACCTGCCAAAGTCTTTGAGAGAAAGCAAAAGACAAAAAGAAATACACCAGACTCCGAAGAAACTATGTCAGAAGAACTACCTAAGAAGATCAGGCAAACAAAGAAAAAGACAAAGAATGAACTGGCAACATCTGCACCAGTAAATATTGATATTTCTTCTTACAAACCTTTGACACATTGTCAAAGAACTATAAAGAATATTAGGAGAAAATTACTGAATGATTTAATTGATTGTTTGGATGACTTCAATGATGATGAAAAGGAAGAAGTTGAATAGGAAATCATTAAGTATTTGTGTGTTAATGACCGGTCGCCTTTAGAAATTAGATCTGAGACACCAGATTCTTTGTATAATTTCTTAGATAATAAATGGCGCATTGCCATAGAAAAAGAACAGGAAATGAGGGAGGAAATATTTGCTCAACATTTTCCTAATGTATCAAATTCAGAACTTTTTGAAGTTATGAATAAATACAAAGGCCTCTTCTTCATGAGACGAAGAAGACTCCTGTTACTAGAAGGAAAGGTTCATGAACTGATAAAAGATACACATACTCATGCTCAAGAATCTCTAAAGATGCATCAAGTGGTTGAAGCCAACAGGAAAGCTGAGCAAGAACTAGAAACTAGCAAACTAGATGAGGTGTATAATAGTGAAGGAGAACCGGTCACAGAACAAATGGACCCCATTGATGTTGATGCCTTAGATGGTGAAAATGTTACTCAAGGTAAACCATCAGAAGGAACAGGACAAGAGAAGCAGGCAGAAGAAGAAAAGAAGCAATAGGAAGCAGAAAAGAAGAAACGCGCAGATGAAGAAGATAAGAGAAAAGAAGATGAAAAGAGGAAAGAGGAAGAGGATAAGAGAAAAGAGGAGAAAAAGAAGAAAGAGGAAGAGGATAAGAGAAAAGAGGAGGAAAAGAGGAAAGAGGAAGAGGATAAGAGAAAAGATGAGGAGAAGAAGAGAAGAGAAGAGGAAAATAAGAAACAAGAGGAAGAGAAGAAGAAGAAGGAAGAGAAAAAGAAAGAAGAGGAGAAGTGGAAAAAGGAAGAGAAGAAATAGGAAGAGGAGAAGAGGAAGAAGGAAGAGGAGAAGAAGAAGTATGAAGAAGTGATGAAGCAAAAAGATTAAGAGAAGAGGCAAGAAGAAGAGAAAAGAAAGAAAGAAGAAGAGGAGCAGAGGAAGGCTCAAGAAGATAAGCAAAAAGCCACAGACAAGGAAGCAGCGGTAAAGAGCACACAAGTGGAGACCCCAATGGCAATTGGTATTCAGGCTAAACTGATTGACATTACTAGTCCCATTGACCTCCAGTCCGCAAACAAATCTGAGTTGTTGTAGAGCATTAAGGTTGTTCAAGAACGCTTGGAAGTGATCAGGCTGAAAAAGGAGCAAGATGTGATCCAAGTTGCGGTGGACACTCTTACCAGTTTGATACCCAGTACAAACCTTCCTAGTACCGATTCCTCACTTGCACAATTGAAGCTCCTATGCACAGTTTTAGAAGGCCAAGTGCAAAGCCTGGAAGAGGTTGCAAAAGTAAATGCCAAGAAGGAACATCAAAAGGCTCTGGACACTGCCTTGGTGAGAAAATTAACAGAGCTCCGATTTGATCTTCAGAAGGAACAGAAGGACATTAGAGATGCAATGGATGAGGGAAATCTACTACTCAGCAAGATTTTCCAACCTCAGTTATCCTATGATGATGTTCTCACTCAGAAGGACAAACTGCAAACTGATATGCGGTCATTTATTAGCACCTTCAAGATGCCCTATGACTCCTTCTCCACATATGGACAAAATTCTCACTGATTTCAACTTCAGTCTGCAAGACTAGAGGTAGAGATAAGCAATCGGACATGAAATTTGTAGGAACTTCAACTGGTCCTACTGCCAAGATTGCAAATTCTCCAGAAATGCTATCTAAATCTTGATGCCCTAACGGTCACTCAAGAGATGAGCACAATAGATGCCATGGAAGAACAAGTCTCCTAGATGTAGATAGAGAAAGAGGTGGCTACCTCCCTACTTGACTCATGGTCCTTATCCATGAAACAATTTTTGCAGGACTTTAAATCAGTTTTTGACAAGTTTTACTCTTTACTATCATAAACACTTATTATTTTAATACTAATGAAACAGGGGTTAGTCTACACTATTTTTGTCATTGCTGGCAAAGGGGGAGAAGTATATAAATTTTGATGCATACTATGTATACTTTCATGTTATTTTTGTTAAGGAATGGTATACATTGTATTTTCTGCAAAAGGGATAGTGTATATGCTTAGGGGGAGTAATTTTGTTTATGGCATTATTTTATTGTAAAACACTTAGAAGTCAAATTTTTTCTAAGTGTTGCCATCAATGTCAAAGGGGGAGATTGTTGGAATTCTTGATGATTGATGTTGTGATTGTTATTGATAGAAACACACTTGATGTGAGATCACTTTTTATGTATGAGTTAAAGCTCAACCGGTATTGTTCCAATTGGTATGATGTATTATAGTCTTTAGACTATGGGTGTTTTGCAGAAAGTGTTTACCGATCTGAAGCGGTATGAAGACCCCAAGCGGTTCGAGGATCTTAAGCGGTATGAAGGAACGAAGTGGAACAACTCATATTTCCTAGTCTTCATTTTGTCAAACTGGCAACCAGTATTTTTCTTAAACCAATATTTTGTTTGAACCGGTAATACTCTGTGATGAGTTACCAACCAAAATTTTGTGATGAGTTACCATCCACCAATTGTTTTGCGGTGCCGACACTTTGACGGTGCTTTTTGTGTCGTGTTACCAAATATGTCTAGATGCATTGAACATAGGAAATTGTATTGTAATCCTATTGGACCGACATGAAATCAAATTCATTTAAATAGGAGATCATGTCTAGGGTTTTAGTTTGTTGCTAGGGTTCAAGATGGTTAATGAATTTTTGTAAGTGCGAACATAGAAGAGAAGTTCAGGTCTATGAGAGAAAGAAGAGTGTGAATGTGTTGAAGACTAAAGTAATGCTGGAATGCATTAGGAACAAGCTATCAAGGATCTAACCAAGCAATTTGTGCTATTTACTAGATCACTCACTTGTTGATTACTCATATCTTCGACAAGTCTGAAGCCCTTAACTGGGTAGGCCCAAAAAGCCTTTTGTAAATCCTCTAACAAGGTGGTTCACATTTGTGGATCTAAAATCCTCTAGCAAGGTAGTCTTTAATCGGACTTATCTCCTAATAGAGATTGAGATTCCTAATAGGATCTATTCTAGTAAAGAACATTGTATGACCTTAACTGGTCTGGTTCCGATTCTGCAGATAGTTACTTGTGAGTTTCATCTCACCGTGGTTTTTCCCATTTGGGTTTCCACATCAAAATCTCTTGTGTTATGGTGATTGTGGTTCTGTGGGTGAATGCATTATTTTCTATTTGGTTTGCATGTGTGCTAACTGGTTTGTTTGCTAGACTATTTTACTAGTTTACTGCTACTCTAGTAAAGTGTTTAAGAACAGTAATTTTTGGCATACTAATTCACCCCCCCCCTCTTAGTATTCATCAGAGACACCATGGGGAAAAATAAGCAAACAAATGCACACATTACAAACTACGGTTACAAAAGTACAAAATAAAGATAAAACACCAAAACAATATTCTCTGGACACAATATTCCCATTCCCATTTGACAAAAACCTTTACATGCCTCCATTTCCTTCACGAGTTGAGATCCTAAAATTTGACAAATATGATGGTACCTCAAATCCTCAAGATCATGTCAAAGAGTTTTGTACCACCTCTATGGAGTTCATGCATGATCAAACATACTGTAGACACTTAAAAATAATTATTTTAATTATTTTTAATTCCTCACATAATTAATTAATTAATTATGTTAATTAAAATTATTCTCAATATTAATTAAATATAATTAATATTGTCACTATAGCATATGATTTATTTAATAAATCAATCCCTTTCTTTATTCTTCTAAAAAATCAAATTCTCACAAATCTTCCTCTTAGCTAATTAATTTCAATTAATTAGTTAACCTACATGATTCCTACAAATCATCTTCTCAATTCATCATTAACCTAATAAATTCTTCTAGAAACTCCCTAAACTCACTTAACATTATTCTTCTAATTTTTTATTCCCTCCACTCATTCTCTCTCCTAGTCAAATTCTCCTACAAATATAAATCCCACCTAACATTTCCTCTAATCCCCCTCCTAATGAGTCATTAATGGTTAATCATCATGAGTAGCCACAAAGTCAACTCTTTGTCCTTTCATCCAGCCACTAGCTTTAAATGCTCTTTTTCTAGATAAATATAAGATTTTTGAAATCTCACATTCCTCTAGGCATTTCCCTCTCCCAAGGAATTTTTAGTTCCTTTTTATTCTTCTAATCCCCATAATATTCATTTTTGGAGAATTTTTAATTCCTCCAATGCATCTTGTAGAGTGTGGAGATACGAAATGCCTTTAGGGCATATTTCTTGGTCTCCACACCCGCTCTTGGAGCTTGTGTGAGCTCACAAGTAAATAATAGCCCTTCATCTCGAATTCATCCTAGCCATTCATTTTCCTCTCTTCTTCCTATAAAATAGGGTTCCATCCCTTCATTCAAAACATCTTGAAATCCAGTAAGCTTATGCTACCCTTTTGAGCCCAGGAAATCATCTTGACAACTTGATCATCTCATCCTTATCATTCATCCTAATCATTTGTGCATAATATTGGAGAGTCATCCACATCGAGCAATCAAAGGAGCACATCAAGTGGAGCATTATCAAGGGGCGCCTTCACTTCATCAAGCTCAATCCAAAGGAGAAGGTAAAATAGCAAGGTGAAATGGTCTTTTAATGATATTTTAGCATTCTGCATGTTTATTTCATTATGTTTTGATCAGTTTACCTTTCAAATATGTTTTCCTCTCTTCATTTTGGCACGCCCAGTGGGACTCGCGTCTTTGATAACTAATGCTGTTTTTTTTTTTTAGGTTTTTGTCAGTTGTGAGACGTAGGTTCCAAAATAGCACGATTGCAGGAAAAAAAAAAATATACATATATATATATATATATATATATATATATATATATCTTTTTCGGAGGTTCCAGAATCGTGGCTCTGCATTTTTGCACGACAGCCCCTCCTTATTCTGTTCTGTTTCTTCTTTTTTTTTTATGTTTATGTTTCTATTGCAGCACGACAGCTTTGTTATCTGATTTGTTATTTGTTTTGTTGTCTGTTCTGTTTTAGTGTAATATGTGTGAAAGTAGGAGACTATGCTCTTGTCTATATAGACAATCAGAAATCCAAACCTTTCACTTTTCTATTCTATTTAGTATGACTGTATGCTCTGACCATAGGAAAGTGTGAAAATAGGAGAGTATGCTCTTGTCTATCTAGACAATCAGAAATCCGGACCTTTGACACTTTTCTATCTGTGTAGTGCTACTGTCTGCTTTGTTAATCTGTCTGAAAATTATAGGTGCTAACTGTAGTTTGCATTTAATTTATTTATTTCCTGTTATCTACTCTGTTTAAATATAATCTATCCGCCCACATGAAAGTGTGAAATTAGGAGAGTATGCTCTTGTCTATCTAGACAATCAGAAATCTAGACCTTTGACATTTTTATTTTATTCTATTTAGTGCGACAATTTGCTTTGTTAAATCTAGGGTTTCTATCTACTCTGTTAAATCTAGGGTTTCTGTTTTGTTAAATTTAGGGTTTCTATTTTGTAAAATTTAGGGTTTCTATTCTGTTAAATTTAGGGTTTCTGTTCTGTTAAATTTAGGGTTTCTGTTTTGTTAAATCTAGGGTTCAAAAAAAACAATCTATTTTTTCACCATATCTTCTTTATCTTGACTCCATTTCCCTTTAAACTTCACCAAATTCTCCACATTGCCATTTTCCACATTTTCTTCCTTGGAGGCCTTATCTCAAAAATCCACTTTTTGAAGCCCAAAATCTCATATTTCTCTATTTTTAGGGTTTGCCATAACTTCTTCCCTTTTCATCCAATCACCTCCAAATTTTTCCCACATTATTCATCTTCAACTTTTGCTTCTTTGTCCCTCTTGGACATTTTCCCATTCCTTCATCTCTCCTCCAAAATCCCCATTTTTCACTTGCCTATCCCTTGGGAAGTGGTAAAAACCTAGTCAAACCCCATTTACCCATCAAAGCTTTCTTCAAATCCACATTTGTCATTAGTAAAAAAGTTTTTATTCATGTTTTTCTATTCATTCACAAAAAATTAAAAAAAATTAATATTTTTGTCATTTTGTTGAATTTTGCAGGACGCTTGTTGAAGACTCTATTTTTCAAACTACTAATCAAGTTGTTTTGTAGGATGCTTTTTGAAGACTCTATTTTTCAAACTACTAATCAAGGTGTTTTCTAAGAGGTTTTTTTTTGAAGACTCTATTTTTCAAACTACTAATCAAGTGGTTTTGCAGGTTGCCTAGCTGATTCAACCAAATATTGTGCATTTATTTAAATTAGGCACCTAGATATTAATTAAAATTGAATGAATCATTGTTTTATGTGTCTTTAAGAAAAGCGTAAAGGTAGGAAAGTATGCTCTCGTCTTACTAGATGATCAGAAATCCAGACCCTCCAACCTTTTCTTATTTGATTGTGTGTTTACCTCTAGCGGGCCTGCCCTCCCAACTTACTCTTTTAGAAGGTAAGAGGGGGACGACCCAAGTGAGTACACCTGGACCTGGGGTTCCCAACTCACTATAATAAATAGGCCATTGACTATGAAATGGTTAATGGTTGGGGCTATATGAGAGTTCACTCTCACATTGGATGCTTAGTAGGATCCTAGAGATCTCAATCATGTTTGCATGACTACTAAGTTCTTGGTGCTTTGTTGGGCTATAGGCCTCAATTGCGCTTGCAGAACGTTGAAGGGTAGCTCCTAATGGGAAGACTTACTAAACACCTTGTTCATAGTGGCCAAAAAGCTTCTAGTCATTGGTGTAGGAGGTCAGACCTCTGAAGCGGCCCATATTCTTACGGCCCTTAGTAGAGACACAAAGTTCGCCATGAGGAGTTTTCATGGGAATTGATGCTTGGCTGCCTCGAGAAGTGAGTGCCATGGAAGGGAGCCAGTGGGGTCAAGCATCTAAGTGTCTGCTCTAGGTAAGTGTAGATGGGAAACCAATTGGGATTCAATGACTATTGTCCTTGCTAGCCTTAAGAATGTTGTATATGAGCATGAGTGTCTTTAAGATAATATGCATTTAATCATTGTGTTTGCTTTGTTTGATACATACTTGCCAAGAGTAGACTAAAAACACATCACTATCCCCAAACACTTTGCAAAAATATTTGTCAAGACACAAACAAATTGTCCAAGTCATTACCCACACCAAGTCCAAAATTGCGTCAAAACTCCGTCTGTCCCATTTTTCATAAGCCTAAGAGAGAAGCTAAGAGTTTATCCTCTATGTGAACATTCAAGTTTGTCCTTTGAAACACCTACTATCGTCCAAATCAGGGTGGTCATATCCCTTCATACAGCTTGCCATTTAAATATATCCTTCATGTTCATGCCAAAGATAACCTAGTCATCAAGTTTTCTTCTAAACCATCACTACCATACCTTCTTCATCAATCATCCTCAAACTTCCTAAGTCCTTTCATCCTCAAATTTCTTAAGTCCTTTCATCACAAATTTCTTAAGTCCTTTCATCTTCAAATTTCTTAAGTCCTTTCATCACAAATTTCTTAAGTCCTTTCATCCTCAAATTTCTTAAGTCCTTTCATCACAAATTTTGTAAGTCCTTTCATCCTCAAATTTCTTAAATCCTTTCATTACAAAGTTCTTAAATCCTTTCTTTCATCCTCAAATTTCTTAAGTCCTTTCATCCTCAAATTTCTTAAATCCTTTCATCACACAAATTTCTTAAATCCTTTCATCCACAAATTTCTTAAGTCCTTTCATCCTCAAATTTCTTAAGTCCTTTTATCACAAATTTCTAAAATCCTTCCATCACAAATTTTCTAAGTCATTTCATCACAACTTTCCTAAGTCTTTTCATCACAAATATCTTGTATGGTCGCAACTCGATCCCAAAAGAAAAATATGGCTGATCAATAATATGGCATGCCAGACATTGGTGTCCTATATGAAGATCCCACGCAAGATAATACACAAAGTGGGAAACCAAGCGATCAAGATCAAAGCCAAAATCTTGACATGGTTAACCAAGATGAACTTTGTCCAGAAGTGCAAACTTTCCTAGTGGATTCTTATAACCAAGAGATGATAGAAAAGTTTATTAAACAAAACCCTACTGCACTTTTGAAAACTCTTCTTGAACATGGAGCTCAACTTCCACCTGAATTTAATAGATCCGCTCTCGTCCAACAGCCACAAGGAGACCTCGCTCCCACACAAAGTGCTGCACCTACTATTCAAACTCAATCAATTGCAGCCCCATCAATCATCCAAGCCCAATCAATGCCACCTACGACACCTCCCACCATGGTCTCCATATCGCCTTCTTCCTCATTACCATCCATATCACTATCAAATCCAATCTCATCCATTCTCCAACAAACTTCTATACCACCTCCTTCTATTCAACCACATATTTCTATTCCACAAACTTCCCTTTCTCCCAACAATGTCGCAAATTTTATCCAGACCGCATTCAATCTCGTCACAACAGTTGGCAGACCGCAACCAACTATCACACGAACCCCAGCGGCATCGGTCATCACATCCCATGTTCCTACCTCCTCATCATATCAATATATTGGTGGTGGTGCACCTTCTTTAGTTCATCCAATTCTTGGGGTAAATACAATCCATCAATATCAAAGTCCACAACAAGACCTCATCAAGGAAATTCAAGACATGAAGAATATCATCAAAAACATGAAAGAAAAGACTAATAAAAGGAAAGCTTACTCATTCTAAGAGTTTTGCCCTTGTCCTTACGACCCATCTATATCAGTTGCACCATATCCCCTGGGATTTGAGATCCCTAAATTCACCAAGTATGAAGGCAAAGGAGACCCCTGCGACCATGTCCGAGAATTCCACATCTTATGCCAAGAAGTCTCCTATAGTGACTTTTACCTTCGCAGACTCTTTCCCAAGAGTCTCACGGGAGACACCCTGGCATGGTTCTCATCTTTACCATGAGGTTCTATTGTCTCTTTTCCAGACTTGGTAGAATTATTTGTGGCCCACTATGCATACAACATGGGTAATGATGTTTCTATGATGGACCTATGTAATACAAAACAAAGGCCTAGAGAAACCTTCACCAATTTCCTACAAAGATGGCGACATCTTATCAAAAAATTCCAGTGGGACATGCCAGAACAACATCAAATTGAACTATTTCAAAAGAACTTGGTGCCTGAACTTTCAAGACCTTTAATATCTCAATGTATCAAATCCTTCCAAAAATTGACCAATAACGGCCTCGCCCTCGAACGTGTCTTGTTGGAGGAAGGAACCTTGAAACATTACCAGAAGTCATCACAAAGTTCTTCCTCTTATCATAATGACTAGCCAAAATTCTAGGCTAAAACTAAAAACATGGTCAATGATGGTGTAACTGATGCAAAGCGGGTCCAAACCATGGCCACTCCCCCAAAATCCACCACCAATATTCATCAATTCAACAATCAAAAAAATTCAAATCAATCTCAAAAACCTCACAACAATGTCTCAATCCAGGGACGACCACCCCGATCGAATAACAAGACTCCAAGAGATTTCACTCCTCTTGCTGAGCCTATTGAAGTGGTGTTTCAAAAACTTGTCCAAGCAGGTATAGTGGTTTTTCCAATCACTCGCCCGTTTGATCCCAATCAACCTAAACCAAGATGGTATAATGAAAATGAGTATTGTGAATACCATCGTATCAAGGGACATGATACATGAAAGTGTATGAAACTGAAGATCTACATACAAGATCTCATTGATAGAGGTGAGATTGAGGTAGCAAATGCAAAACCTGGTAATAACAATAACAAACTCAAAATGTACCAGGAACCCTTCCCAAAGCATGATAAAGGAAAAGGCTCATCATCTAACGCAATGGGTTATGACTACGCTAATCACGTAACCGGTTTTCATTTTTTAGTAAGTCGCATTGAACCTGCAAAAAATCATGTCAATGTCATAACCATCCAAGGAGTTAATCCTCCTTCTTCCCAAAGCAGACCAAATCTGGCTAGAATAGTCATTCAAGGTGCCACGCCTTCTACCTCCCATTTCTAGAATGACTGCAATGCAACTACATGCCGAGGAAGAGTCACCATCCAAGGAGTTCCTCCCCCACCAAACCCCCCACCCATGTCTTCCACCCGCCGATATGACCTCCTTGATCAACTTGGGAAGACACCCGCGCAGATCTCCATTTTGGAACTTCTCAAGACTTCTCCAGTCCATAAAGAAATTTTGGAACAAGCCCTTCTCCAATCATGCATTCCTGATAACATCAATGCCACCCAATTTCAATCCATCATTGGAAACCTTGCTGCCCAGCAACATATTGTATTTAACTCCCAAAATGCTCCCGTAGAGGAGGACCATAACAAACCTTTGCACATCGAAGCTCTCATCGACAAGCATAAGGTCAAACGTATCCTGATAGACGGTGGATTTGGGCTTAATCTATGTACATACAAATTAATAAAACAATTGGGACTTTCTGAGGATCTGATAGACACATCAGGAAGGATCACAATAAAGGCATATGATGATGTGGAAATAATTTCAAAGGGTGTGATCACCTTACCTCTTCAAGTGGGCCCCATTACAATTGAAACCCCTTGCTAAGTACTCGATCTTGATCTCCCCTACAACATTCTCCTCGGGAAGCCATGGATTCATTCCTTGCAGGCCATACCCTCCACCTATCACCAATGCATCAAATTCCCCTATAATGGAAAAGTGATCACTGTCAAAGGTGATCCCCAACCTTTCAGTATTGCAAACTATTAGAGGGGAAGCATCTGTATCATTGCCCACTAAATAGACCTTCGCCAACACCTCCATCTGACACATCAAATGTTGCCTCCACATCATCCCAACCAAATAATCAAATCAAGATCTTGGACAATGGCTATGGAGAATACAAATTGGACGACGTCTTATTAATAGGCAACCTCCCTCTCTCTCCTAAGTCATTTGGCAAACCAAAAGAGCTAAAAAAGGACCTGAAACCAGTCATGCAATGCCAAAACACCACCTTCC
This sequence comes from Cryptomeria japonica, assembly GCF_030272615.1. NCBI lineage: Eukaryota > Viridiplantae > Streptophyta > Pinopsida > Cupressales > Cupressaceae > Cryptomeria > Cryptomeria japonica. The sequence continues at coordinate 626,084,661 of NC_081414.1, read as the reverse complement.
AGCAATGGGGCCCACTTGATAATGAGAACCTTGAAGCAGATATCTCTTCATGGCTGTACTGGGAAGAGGATGATGATCCAACAAGAATATCCAAAGAAATGTACCAAAAGGCATTTGCCATAGTTGAAAAAATGGGTTATAAAGGACATGGTTTGGGACCAGAGGAGAAAGGAAGAAAAGCACCCATAAATCCTATCTCCTACAAATACAACAGAGGCTTGGGGTACACCCCAGTGCCTAAGATTACTATTGTCGGTGCCCCTTCTAGTCCTTCTTCGGATATCGAAAGCGCTAACGAAGAGGAATTCCACAAAATGCCTTATGAATACGAGAAAGATACCTTCTTCGATGCTTACATCAATACCATCACCCCCGTAACCCCTCCCACTTTACATGAGCTACATCTTGTCCATCTTGAACTCATTGACTGGGGCCAATGAGATAAACCCACTTTAGATATCTGCACCAATGATAATGCTCTCATTGCTCTTCTAACAGCTCAAAATATGGAAGATTGTAATAGAATTGAGGGTATTCAACTACACGAAAAGGGATACTTTGGTAGTCAAGTCAATGCCCTTATCCACAAAAAAGATAATAAAAGAAAAAGATATGATTTCCTAAGTGAAAACCTCCCTGAGGCGCCTTTGGATGAACAAGAAATAAAAACAAAGGGCATATCTGAAAGTGAAAACCTGGAAAAGGCACTTGACGATGAGGGATTTGACCTCCCTACCATTGGTTACCTTCCACAGGACAAATCAAATTTGTTGATAGAAGAAATAGACAACATCGACATGGGCACTGAAGTCATTCCAAAAAATGTGCTCATTGTCAAATCCCTCACGAAATCGAGAAATAAGACTTCATCAACTTCCTTACAGAGGTTAAAATCAATTTTGCATGGTCCTATTCCAATATGTTAGGGTTGGATCCTACCTTGGTGGTTCACAATCTCGCCGTCCACCCAGAAGCAAAACCTATAAAACAAAAACTCCGCAAAATGCACCCGCATATTGTTCTCCTGGTCAAGGTAGAACTTCAAAAGTTGTTAGATTCAGAATTTATCAAACCCATAGACTATGCTGAATGGGTCTCCAACATTGTACCTGCCGGTAAACTTGCTGGGGGCATCCGCATCTACACAGATTTCTGAGATCTAAATATAGCTTGTCCTAAAGATGATTTCCCACTCCCAAACATAGATATGATTATGGATCTTACAGCAAGACATGAAATGCTATCGCTAATGGATGGGTTTTCTAGATACAACCAAATCAGGATAGCAGATGAGGATCAGCATAAAACCACATTCACAACACCATGGGGTACTTTCTGTTACCAAGTCATGCCTTTTGGCCTTAAAAATGCTAGAGCTACATATCAATGGGCAATGACAACAATTTTTCATGACCTTTTGCACAAAATTATGGAAGACTACATGGATGATCTGCTAGGCAAATCCAAGACAAGACAAGAGCACATCCCGATTCTAAAATAGATCTTTGAAAGATTGGAAAAATACAAGCTGCGTCTAAATCCCAAAAAGTGTGTGTTTGGCGTCACATTGGGAAAACTACTAGGATTCATTGTTTCCCGCAGAGGCATCAAGGTTGATCCCGCAAAGGTAAAATCTATTATGGAAATGCCTCCACCAAAAACTCTCAGACAACTACGCACTCTGCAAGGAAAACTCCAGTCTGTCAGGCATTTCATTTCATAGCTAGCTGACAAGTGCCATCCATTTGCACACCTGTTATGTAAAGACACAAAATTCAAATGGGATTGGCTCTATCAAAAGGCCTTTGAAAAATTAAAAGAATATCTAGAATCACCTCCAATTTTGATGCCACCTACCCCTGGAAAACCCCTCATTTTGTACATATGTGCTACTATAGTAGCATTGGGGGCATTACTGGTGCAAACAGATGATCAAGGGAAGGAACATGCCATCTACTACATCAGTCGGATGTTGGTAGGATATGAACTCAACTACACCCCCATTGAAAGAGCATGTTTGGCATTAGTGTTCAGCACACAGAAACTACGACACTATATGCTAAACAACAAGACAAAATTAATTGCTAAAATTGATCCACTTAAATATCTCTTGTCAAAAGCTGCTCTCACTGGCAGAACGGCTAAATGGGTCATGCTCCTAAGTGAGTTTGACATTGAATATGTGGACAGAAAGGCAATCAAGGGACAAGTCATTGCAGATCAGTTGGCTGAAGCTCCACTTCCAGGTGACCATCCTCTTCTCATAGAATTACCAGATGAGTTCATTATGACTGTTACCACATCCTCCACATGGAAATTGTATTTTGATGGCTCCTACACTCAAAATGGATCAAGGGCAGGAATATTATTGGTCAAACCTCAAGGAAATGGCATCCCCAAATCATACAAGATAGCCTTTGCATGTACCAACAACATAGCAGAATATGAGGCCCTCATCATAGGTTTATGCTTGGCTATCCACTGGAAAATAAAGGAATTACAAGTCTATGGTGATTCCTAGTTCGTCATAAAAGAAGTCAATGATGAATACCAGACAAAAGATGATAAACTCCTTCCCTACCATACCATGGTTGAAGATCTTAAGTAGGATTTCATGGCAATCAAGTTTGATCAAATCTCATGAACAAACAATAGGGTTGTAGATGCAATGGCCACCATTGGCTGCCTCCTTCAAATGCTAGCACATAGTCAGAAGTGCGAGTTCTTGGTCGAGCAATTGTTTATACTAGCATACGACCTACCAGAGTCTGAAATGGTGTGTGTTCTCATTGGTCCAGAGTCCCCTTGGTACCAAGAAACCTTTGCTTTCCTCAAAGACAACACCATTCCCCCACACCTCACCAAAACCCAATAGCAAACCTTCATCCACTGATGTGCCCGTTACACCATCCTTGCAAACACCTTGTTCAGAAGGCATTTTGATGGTTCCCTCCTAAGGTGTTTAGATAAATAAAAAGCAGAATGGGCATTACACGAGGGTATCTGTGGGGCACACTCAAGTGGACTCACATTGGCTAAAAAACTTTTGAGAACAGGATACTATTGGCCTAAAATTGAAGAAGATGCATACAACTATGTGAAGAAATGCATCCCTTCCCAATAGCATGGTGACAAGATTCATGCACTATCACAAGAATTGCAACCATTCATTACACCATGGCCCTTCTCATAGTGGGGGCTCGATCTCATTGGGAAAATCCATCCTTCATCCTCCAACGAACATAAATTCATTATCACCGCTACCAAATACTTCACCAAGTGGGTAGAGGCTATCCCTCTTACTTTCACCACCAGCAAGCAAATATCCAAATTCATTGTAAACTACCTAATCTGCCGATATGGCATCCCAAAAATTATCATCACAGATAATGGTAAACAATTTAAAAACTAGGATGTCAAAGAACTCTGCCAAAAATTCAACATCCAACACCGCTTCTCCACTCCATATTATCCCCAAGGCAATGGCCAAGCTGAGGCTTCTAACAAAACTCTAATAAAAATCCTCAAAAAGATAGTCAATGAAGCGGGCCATGATTGGCACCTCCAAATCCATCCTACATTGTGGGCCTACCGCACCTCCATCCACACCCCCACAGGTGCCACTCCTTATTCCCTAGTATTTGGTTCCAAAGCTATCCTTCCCCTTGAGATCGAGATCCCCTCTCTAAGGGTATCACTACAAAACATCCTACCAAAGGAAGAATACAGAATTGCCCACTTACAAGAGCTAGAATTGTTAGATGAAAGGCGCCTCAAGGCCTTGAATCATCTCCGGGTATATCAAAACAGTCTACGCATGAGTTATCATAAAAAAGTCAGAACCCAAGAATTTGAAGTTGATGATCTTGTCCTCATGGAGAATCAGAAAAATCTACAAGAAAGAGAAAAGAAAGGCAAGTTCGAGCCTAATTGGCTTGGACCATATGTAATCACAGTGAAATATGGATCAGGAGCTTATCAGTTGGCTACTCTTGAAGGTGATCCTTTAGATGATCCAATGAATAGCATGCACCTCAAAAGGTTTTATGCTTAGTCCTCAGAAAGTCTTAAATTGTCAAAAAAAAAAAAAATGAGAAAAAAAGATCCTGAAAAAATCGTTACTTTGGTGCAAACTTGGCAAACAGGCACCTTATGATACAAAAAAATTAAGAAAAAAAAAAAAAATCAGAAAAAGAAAGAAAAACAATTCATGGCACTATGGGCAAGTATCTTGGTGAAAACCTCTGTGTAGGAGCCAAGGTAAATAATCGGATCCACTATCTATCATGTCGATACTACAAATCATCTGGCATCCAGCCCACCCATGCACAACATTCCTTCTTTTCCGCCTCCCAATAAAACATGTGTATGATGATGAGTCTTCACCTAAGTCATGAACAAGAAATGTCCCAGTGAAACTGAGCTTTTATGCCTCTGTATAAGCTTCAAGAAGTCTTGAGAAACAATCCCAAGTCCATCCTAGTTCTACTCTTGGCAAGAGGTATCATTTGGTCGCAAGGAAGAGACTTGTTAGATTTTGTTAGATCTTTTCATATAGGCTTGCATCTTTTGCCCTACGACTGCCACTAGTTATGACTGCCTGGGTTCTTCCATATCCAGGTATGTTATGATAGGTGCATACTGGAGCATATTTCATAGTATGGCATGTTTTGGATCCTTCTTGTATAAACCGGTGACTTGGTACTAGTGTTTATCAACACTTACCTTCTCGTGTACAAGAGGTATCGGTGTGTTTGAGGGTTTCCTTGCATGGACCCACAACTTTGTATTAGTGTTTCTTAACACTTGCATTGTTGTGTGCAAGAAATTCCCATTTGTCTACAGAGTTAGTCCATGCCCTGGGTTTCTCATGGCATCCTAATTTCTATAATCAATGGTGCAAGTCACTCAGGGCAACATCAAACTAGGTTGGCTCTCCACATTTATTGTGCACAAAATCTCACCATCATTCCACCAAATCCTAAACTCAATAATCCCATGGAGTTCTCAATTGCCCCCATTTTCCTTCGCAGTATCGCATCTCTTATTCTTCTTTCCAAATACCTCACGACTACTTCATATATCTTCCTCATTTATCCCTTCCACCCTAATTTTTCTTCCTCTATTTTTCTTTTTTTTCCTCACATAATCAATTTTGATTCTGATTCATGTCTTATACAAGATGTATCCCTCCTGAAACCAGACGTTGTGATCGATCATGTCTTATACAGGATGAATCCTTCCTGAAACCAGACGCTCTTATCATGTCTTATACAGGATGAATCCTTCCTAAAACCAGACGTTGTGATCAATCATGTTTTATACAGGATGCATCCTTCCTAAAACCAAACGTTGTGATCTGATCATGTCTTATATAGGATGAATCCTTCCTAAAACCAGACTTTGTGATCAGTCATGTCCTATACAGGATGTATCCTTCCTAAAACCAGACACTCCGATCATGTCTTATACAAGATGAATCCTTCCTAAAACTAGACGTAATCAATCATGTCTTACACAAGATGAATCCTTCCTGAAACCAGACACTCCAATCATGTCTTATACAAGATGAATTCTTCCCGAAACCAGATATTGTGATCAATCATGTCTTATACAAGATGAATCCTTCCTGAAACCAGACACTTTGATCATCTTTGTCTTATACAAGATGAATTCTTCTTGAAACCAGACTGAATCTAGATCTTATCAATCGAATCAAATCAAATCTATCAGGATATCAACTTCACAAAACTCCAAAGATCAAATACCTCAATTGATCTCCCAAGGGGGCATCACCATATCGTAATCTATAAATCAAGAGCTAGGGCATCCTATCAAACCAATATCAGCATCAAAACAAGATTATTCTTTGAATCAATGTGTCATCACACCTCGCTTCAAAGAGGGGCAAAATGTAGACACTTAAAAATAATTATTTTAATTATTTTTAATTCCTCACATAACTAATTAATTAATTATGTTAATTAAAATTATTCTCAATATTAATTAAATATAATTAATATTGTCACTATAGCATATGATTTATTTAATAAATCAATCTCTTTCTTTATTCTTCTAAAAAATCAAATTCTCACAAATCTTCCTCTGAGTTAATTAATTTCAATTAATTAGTTAACCTACATGATTCCTACAAATCATCTTCTTAATTCATCATTAACCTAATAAATTCTTCTAGAAACTCCCTAAACTCACTTAACGTTATTCTTCTAATTTTTTATTCCCTCCACTCATTCTCTCTCCTAGTCAAATTCTCCTACAAATATAAATCCCACCTAAAAATTCCTCTAATCCCCCTCCTAATGAGTCGTTAATGGCTAATCATCATGATTAGCCACAAAGTCAACTCTTTGTCCTTTCATCCAGCCACTAGCTTTAAATGCTCTTTTTCTAGATGAATATAAGATTTTCAAAATCTCACATTCCTCTAGGCATTTCCCTCTCCCAAGGAATTTTTAATTCCTTTTTATTCTTCTAATCCCCATAATATTCATTTTTGGAGAATTTTTAATTCCTCCAATGCATCTTGTAGAGTGTGGAGATATGAAATGCCTTTAGGGCATATTTCTTGGTCTCCACACCTGCTCTTGGAGCTTGTGTGAGCTCACAAGTAAATCATAGCCCTTCATCTCGAATTCATCCTAGCCATTCATTTTCCTCTCCTCTTCCTATAAAATAGGGTTCCATCCCTTCATTCAAAACATCTTGAAATCCAGTAAGCTTATGCTGCCCTTTTGAGCCTAGGAAATCATCTTGGCAACTTGATCATCTCATCCTTATCATTCATCCTAATCATTTGTGCACAATATTGGAGAGTCATACACATCTAGTAATCAAAGGAGTACATCAAGTGGAGCATTATCAAGGGGCGCCTTCACTTCATCAAGCTCAATCCAAAGGAGAAGGTAAAATAGCAAGGTGAAATGGTCTTTTAATGATATTTTAGCATTCTGCATGTTTATTTCGTTATGTTTTGATCAGTTTACCTTTCAAATCTATTTTCCCCTCTTCACATACCTCATGCGCCTTTTCCCAAGAAGTTTTCGGGGGTCAAGCAAAGGAATGGTTCTCAAGTCTACCCAAAGGAATAAAAACGTTTGAATAACTAATCCAACTATTTTTACAACAATACTCATACAACATTCATCACCCGGTCATCATGATAGAACTTTGCAATACCAAACAAAAGACAGGGGAACCCTTTCTCTCTTTTCTCCAATGATGGACAAAGATGTTCTCTAGATATTCACGGACTATCCCAGATCTTGAGAAAATGGATATCTTTGTAAACAACCTAATCCCTAAATTAAAGTACAGTGTCCAGATGCAAGTACACCCTTCATTCAACAAAATGGTAGATAATGCCCTCAGAATGGAAGATGTGTTTATAAAAAAGGGAGATATATCACTTTGGAAAGAAACATCGCAAGGTTCTAGTTCTAAAGAAAAGAGCAAGTACTAAAAATACGGGAAAGATAACAATAGAAACATTGTTAGTGATGGAGTGGTAGATACCGTCCAAGCAAAAACAAAATCCACAATATTTAACTTGGCCAATGGCATGCAAACACTCAAGGCAGCTGAAACTGCGGTAGAAAATCCTCCAAAGAAAACAAGAGAATGGTTTAAAGAAAAGCCTTGGCTCTCAAAACCTAAGCATGATTTTACTCCTCTAGATGAATCATATGAATCCACTTTTAAAACCTTATTGGTAAATAATCTGATAACATTGCCAGACAATTCTAGACCATATGACCCAGAAATTAGACCCAAATGGTGGATATAAAACATATATTGTGACTACCATTGGAACAAGGGACATAACATAAACAACTGCATGAAACTCCGACATGAAATCCAAGATTTCATTGACGCAGGCAAGATCTTTGTTGGAAATCATGCGACTAATGCTGATCATAAGGCCTTTAAAGATCCCTTACCGACTTATGAACAAGGAGATTCCTCAAAATCCAAGGGAGAAGCTAGAGTCAATTATACCTACACTAAAAATGATAATATGATCAACATGATTGAATATGCTCAACCTGAATATTGCAATGTGATCATAATCGAGGATCACCAAAGTCAAGCACAAACTGCTAATTCCATGACTCACGCTCAAAGGAAGATTACTCTCCCAAGAGCTAGTTCCTAAACTTTCGATCAAACAACATCAAATCTACCAAATAGACAAACAGACACAATCATGGCTAAATCAAAACAACTGGCTTCATTTTCTTGTCCTAGTTATAGTATTGTCAAACAATTGAAGAGAACCAATGCTCAAATCTCCATTTTGGAACTGCTTAAGTTCTCTCCTGCTCATATTGAGGTCCTAGATAAGGCTTTACTTACCACCAGTGTCCCTAAAGATTTAGACATAGATCAGTTTCAATCTATGGTGGGTCACCTAACCTCACCTCATTACCTTAATTTCTCTGAAGAAGATGATAACTCACTAAGTCACCCACATAACCAGCCATTACACATTGAAGCCATGATCCATAAACACCGAGTTAAACATGTTTTGATAGATGGAGGCGTTGGGTTGAATATCTATACATACAATCTACTGACATAGTTGGGATTTTCTGCAAACGTTATTTATCCAACAAAGAAAATAACAATCAAGGCTTATGATGAAGAAGAAAGAACCTCTAAGGGTCTGGTGTGATTAGCGATCAAGGTAGGACCTGTAGAAAGAGATGTCATTTTTCAAGTCTTGGATCTTCATCTTTCATACGACATCTTACTCTGCAGGCCATGGATTCATGAAATGAAAGCAGTACCATCTACATATCATCAATGCCTGAAATTTCCTTATAATGGAGTTGAAGTTAGTATTCCTGCCGATACAAGCTATACTTGCAATGCATTAATGCAAAGTGCTGATGCTTTTGTTCCTCATAATAGAGAAGCCTCTACAGCTGAAAGTTTGGAATCTTTGTTGAAAGATTTAGAAAAGAAATTGAAAATCACAAACATTAGCATGGATGGCTACAAGATAGAGCCTATACTCTCGCTAATGTTTCTTCCTCCATCACCAAGATAGTCGGGAAAACCATCAGAGGTTATGAAGCCACAAACTTCAACTCCATAATTCATGTATGATGGTCTCTTTATACAGTCCTCTACTTCTCTTGCAAGTGAAATAGAAGAGGATGATGTTCTCAAATAACTTTTCAAGGAAGATAGTGCAAATAAAGAAATATGACATTGTGAGATTTCCCTGACACAATATGGTCCAGGCTATAAGATGCTTCAATGCATAGGATATTCAGGTACTGGTCCTCTAGGCAAATGTCAAAAAGGTATTGTTGAACCTATTCAGTTACAAACTAAGTCTGCCAATGATAAAGCTGGATTGGGATATGATCCAAGAAAGTCATTAGATCAGAAGCACATGTCCCACCATCAACGTAAGTGGAAGAAAAAGGTACTACCTTTAACAAAACAAGAAATTAATACTCAACAAACTCAGGAAGAGTGTGATGATGAACAAAAAGAATTGCCCACCTAGAGAGAGGAAACAAATGGAAATCAAGTTCCAATTATATCGGCTATAATAGCATAGGAAGTAGAAGTCCCAAAGGATATGAGAGATGAAGTAGATGATTCAGAAACTGATTCAAATGATTATGAATGGGGTTCTGACCATCTCTTAGATACATCTACTACAGAAACCCCTGAAGAATCTAGTAATATCATAGATGATGCACAAGAGCTGATACACCTAAAAATGCAAAAGAAAATGGAAGAAATCGGACTAAAAAGATAAGAAGACTATGAACGATAGATGGAGGAAGAAAGGACACAAGCAATTTATTCACCTACTAACTCTGCCTCTAATGAGATAGGATAAATCAGCTATGGAACTACGAAAGAAGAATTAGAAGCTATAGAAATAGAACCAGTCATCAGTCCAGAAGAAGCTGAATGGAACAGGCAACAGGGATTAACAGAACCATCAAGGTTATGTCCAGAAGTGTGTCAAATACAAGTACTCAATGAACCAAATCATGAAGGAACTTGCAGTATCAAAGATGTCGGTGTTGATACTATTGTCATGCTTTGTGAAGTGTACCTGTACCCTACAAACACAATGCACTCAATAAATAATTACAAGCATGGTTAGAAGATTTAACTCAAAGAAAGACAAAACCATAGCTAATCAACTTATTGCCTCCTAGTAAATGCGAGTATGAAAAATGCTCTCAGATCTTATTATGAAAATTCCAGTGACTTGACTACACTTATATGGAGGATTTGAAAGATGAAAATGCATGATCTTAGCAAGAATAGCATGATTAAGATACATGAATGATTGATCTAGCATGATTAAACTAAGATTTAAGCTAAAATTGAGCATGATAACATTGCTAAAACTGATAAACTATAAGCTAGATGCCTATAATAACAATGCATAAGATGAGAATGAGATGGGATGCAAAAATGATATGAAATTGGGACAATCGATATGCAAATGTGATATAAAAATTGGGACATGAACTTGGGAGCAATATTACTCCAAAATGAGGTCTATTTATAAGATTTTCCAAGGCTATGGGTGAGTTGGCAAGAATCAATGGTTGAGATTGATCTGAAGATATCAATGGTTAAATTGGAGGAGGATGGCAAAGAGGGTTGGATTAAAGGGAACATTTGTCATCTCTATGGTGACAAGTGTCAAGAGGCTTCTAGAAGGAGTAGGATGAAAGGGAACACTTAGTGACAAGTGTCACAAGGTTCTAGAAGATGCTGGATGAAAGGGGATAAGGTGGTAGGTAGAATGGGTTAGGTTTAGGAGTGGTAGAAGTTAGGAGAATTTGAATTTAAAAATTCAAATAATATGAAAAGGATAATTAATCTCAACAACTCATGAATTTGATTTGTTTTAATTAATTGAGGATTAGAAGAAATGATTTTGGATGAGGGAATTAATTAATTTGAATTAATTAATTAAAGGGGATTATTGAAATGAACCTATTAAATAAATCCTTAGATTTATTAATAAGTAGATGAAAAGGAAGGATTTAATCAAATTGCTTAGTGAATTCAATTAAATTGGGGAGGGGGATTAATTGAATAATTGCTTATTTAATTAATTATCTTCAGACAATTTTTAGGTGTATACAACTATATATACTTTTACTAAGCCACTTGAAGATGAGTCAGAAACTTCATCTTATGACTCTGATAACTCAAACAAGAGCTCTATTCATAACAATGATTATTCAATAACACATTATGACTACTCTCTCATGAATGTTGAGATGCTATCCACTGACCCTGTTACTGTCACACCACGGTATGTAGTCCAGTCTGAAGTAGGTGACAATGCTAGAAGTATCTTGGTTGGGTTAGGTCCAATAAATACTAACATGAATTTCAATAATCATGTCATAACTCTTCCTGGTCTCAAGACACATACCCAAGTTAGTCTTTTGGAACTCGACTAGTCAGTCTGAAGCCATGATGATAGTACCATGAACTCCCTTGAGCCTGTTCCAACCTTATCCTTAATACATCCTGAACTAATCGATTGTACTCTTTATAACCAACCCTTGAATGTACCTACTTTTGCCAATGACTATACGTTAGCCTATTATCTCAATGCATTTGAACCCATGAACTCTTCCACTAGTGAATAGAATGAAAACAAGACTGAAACAAATATCAAGTATCTTAGTCGCAAAAATAAGAAAAATAAAAATAAAAGATCTGATGGCGAAAACCACATTGTGGTGGTGTCAGAATCTAAAAAAGAGAAAATAAAGGACATACCTAAAGGTGAAAACCTCTCTGAGGCACTTGAAGGTGAGATACTTGATATACTACCAAGTCATTTTCAGGAGAGGTCTTCTATATTGATCGAGCCAACTCAGCCAGTGAACATTGGGAGTCAAGAGACACCACACATCATTCATTTAGCTCAATCGCTATCAGCAGAAGGATTAAAAGATTTTAGCAACCTTTTTTAGAAAAGAAGATCAACTTTAGATGGACATACTCAGATATGCCAGGACTAGATCCTGATCTCATCATGCATCATCTCTCTATTACACTAGGAGTTAAACCAATCAAGAAAAAACTCCGTAAGATGCATCCTCATGTGGCACTACTAGTCAAAGTTGAACTAGAAAAATTGCTGAAAGCTGGATTTATCAGAGCTATAGACTATGCATAATGGATATCAAATATAGTACTTGTATCAAAGGTAGACAAATCTATTAGAGTTTGCACAGACTTCAGGAATCTCAACAAAGCGTGTCCGAAAGATGATTTTCCATTGCCAAACATTGACATGATAGTAGATATGACTGTTGGATATGAGATGTATTCATTAATGGATAGATTCTCTAGTTACAATCAGATCAAGATAGCACCTGAAGACCAAGAAAAGATAGCTTTCACGTGTGCATGGGGAACCTTCTGCTGGAATGTTATGCCGTTTGGTCTAAAGAATGCAGGAGTAACTTACCAAAGAGAAGTAACCACTATCTTCCACGATATGATGCATAAAAACATGGAAGATTATGTTGATGACACCGTGGTGAAAACCATGAAGAGATCTACGCATATTCAAGAAATAGGCCTCATACTGGATAGAATTGAAAGATTCAAGCTCCGATTAAATCCTAAAAAGTGTGCATTTGGGGTAGCATCAAGAAAATTGCTTGGTTACATAATTTCAAAAAAAGGAATTGAGGTTGACCCTAAAAAGGTCCAAGATATAATGGAAATGCCTCCACCCAAGAACATTAGTCAAATGAGAAGTTTACAGGGTCGTCTTCAATCAATAAGGCATTTTATATCTCAGCTAGCAAACAAAGCTCAACCCTTCACAAAGGTATTAAGGAAAGGAATTCAATACAACTGGGATAAAGATTGTGAACATTATTTACAACAAATCAAAGAATATCTTTCTAATTCATCCATATTAATGCCACTGATTCAAGATAAGTCACTAATCCTATACATATCAGCTACAGATACTTCACTAGGGGCACTTCTGGCACAACAAGATGACAATAAAAAGGAATGAGCTATCTATTACATCAACACAACATTGGTGTCATATGAAATGAATTACACTATAATAGAGAAAGCATGCTTGGCATTGGTCTTTGCATCACAAAAATTAGGGCACTATATGTTGGCACACTCTATTAAGTTGGTAGCCAAGATTGATCCACTCAAATATCTTCTCAGTAAAGCAATGCTTACAGGAAGACTAGTGAAATGGGTCATGGTTCTTACAAAATTTGATATCAAATATGTGTAACGTAAAGCCATCAAAGGATAGGTTATTGCAGACCAACTTGCTAACGCTCCACTTGAAGACAGTTAACCTCTACATATAGAATTCCCAGATGAATCAATCATGCACCTTACTGAACAATCATGTTGATGGGTCTTTCAATCAACATGGTTCTGGTGTCAGAATACTTTTTAGAACTCCTAAAAAATATTCAATTCCGAGAGCTTACAATATTCTCTTCCCTTGCACAAACAACATTGCCGAATATGAAGCTTTGGTAAACGGGATCAAGCTAGCCATCGAGTGGAAGATCATTGAATTATACATCTATGGATATTCTCAACTCATCGTCAACCAAATCAATGACCTATATCAGAAAAGATATGAGAAACTGATGCCTTATAAGAGAATGGTGGATGATCTCAAGAAATAATTTACCTTTGTATCATTTTAGCAGACCCCCAGAACAACAAATAGAGCAGCGGATGCAATGGCCACTTTGGCATCTATACCATAGCTAAAGGAGTCTAATTTTTGCTTTGAATTCCTGGTGGAAGAGTTACATTATCCTGCCTATGATTCTCCCAAGTCCCAGATGGTTTGTTCTATTATTAGACATGACTCATCTCATTATAACCACATTTACTCTTACCTACATGACCAAGTTGTCCCTTCTAATCTTTCCTGAAATGAAAAAAGGAACCTAATCCGAAATGAATCACGGTACGTCATCATTTCTAACAACCTATTTAGGCAAGGTTTAGATAATACTTTGCTTAGATGTCTAGAAACTGAGGAGTCCCAATGCACATTATCCGAGGTTCATGAAGGTGTTTGTGGATCCCATTTGAATGGTCTAACTTTAGCACGAGAACTACTAAGGGTTGGCTACTACTGGCTAGACATGGAGAAAGAAGCTATTAAATTTGCTAAAACCTATGAAAAGTGCCAACTACATGGACACCTTATCCATTCTCTAGCAAGGGATCTCATACCCTTTGTGACACACTGGCCCTTCCAACAATGGGCGTTTGATCTATTTGGCCAAATATATCCTGCATCATCTAACGGACACAAATTTATTATCACTACCACTGAGTACTTCACTAAGTGGGTAGAAGTGGTTCCGCTCATCAAAGCAACCAAAAAACAAGTAGCTCTGTTTATTCTTAATTATATCATCTACAGGTATGGTATACCTTCATCCATTATAATTGATAGTGGAGGACAGTTCAAGAACAAAGATCTAGATGAACTCCATGAGAAATTCAAAATAAAACAACATTGGTCATTAGTATATTACCCTCAAGGTAATGGACAAGTAGAGGCATCTAACAAAAACCTATTGACTATCTTGCACAGAATGGTGAATAAATCTGGAAAGGATTGACATCTACAGCTCAATCCTACATTGTGGGCTTATAGAACAAGTATCAGAACACCTACTAGGGCTACACCTTTTTCTCTGGTGTATGGATCCGAAGCAGTATTACCTATTGAGGCGGAAGTACCATCTCTAAGAGTTTCTTTGCAAGGTCTTGTTACTGATGAAGAGTATAGAATATCTAGATTGCAAGATTTTGAAGTGCTGGATGAGCTTTGACAAGTGGCGTTTGATCATCTCAGAGTGTATCAAAAGAGAATGTCCAAAGGACATAACAAGAAGGTTTGACACCAAGAATTTCAGGTTGGTGACCTAGTTCTAAGAGAAATCCTAAGAATCAACAATTTCGAGACAACAAAGGGAACTTCAAACCCAGTTAGCTAGGTCCCCATACCATTATTGCAACTTTTGGCTCTAGTGCCTATCAGCTCTCAACATCAGAAGGAGAACAACTTTGTGAACCAATCAACACCATCCATCTAAAGAAATTCTTCACTTAAAATATTCTCTGCTCCAGCAGCCTATACAACCAAAAAGTCCTGAAAAAATCCTAAAAATTAGAAAAGTCCTAAAAAAATCCTAAAAATCAGAAAAAGTTCTGAAAAATCCTAAAAATCGGAAAAAGTCCTGAAGAACTTCAAAAGGAAAAAAGAGAGAAAATGCCTTGGTGAAAACCTGGTAAACAGGCACCTTGGTAAAAAAAATAAAAAAAATGAATCTCTGCCAAGCAAGTGAAAACCTAGTAAACAGGTGCCTCTTGTACTCAAGCGCTCCATCTATCAACGCAATGTTGGCATTCCCACTTTCTTGCATATTTTCTTTTGCTTGTACATATTTTAGTCACTTTTGTGACATCCTGGTTCATTGGAACCCTCATGGCTTGAAACCGATCATTGTCCTAGTCTTAGGTAATCGACAAGAGCACATTACATGTGCTAAGTAGTATCAACCAAGTCAACCTTATGTCAGTGAAACCTGGTCGTCCACTCCGAGTCAGTTCCCTATCTCCTGACTGCTGAATATTTTTATCACTGAGTTAACAAGCAAAACAACACAATGGAAAACAATCACTAAACAGTTTGAGCTATGCATAAAGATTTTCTTTGTGTGTTGTCTTTTATATTGGTTTTCGATTATTATCCCTTTGAGTAACTCGAGCAAGTCTATCTTGACTAAGAGGAGCAAGGATTGGGGGCATAATATTTTCTTGTTTATTGTTTGTAGGAATGATCCCAATGATCTGGAAACATCTAAATTAGCTGGGTGTCTATGATAAGAGCCTTCACATCAAGGTGAAATCACCTCACATACCTCGACTCCACTTATTTGAATGCTACAGGGAGGTTCCCATCATTTCTTTGTTTGTTTTGAGGGAATTTCTCTATTGTACAATCTGGGTCCATGCGTAATCTGTCCAAGCATATGAACAAAAAAAAAGGGTCATTGCAGACAAGATAATTAATATTGCACATGAAAAGCAAGGAACTCTAATCTGCCTGTTGTGGTTGTCAAATGCTCAATGATGAAAAATTAAGATTTTCAAAATCTAGTGACTAGGTTTAGCTTGCATATCATTTTGCATTTCATCTTGCATTTTGTGAATTTAGAGTGATTCCGATATGGTAACAATGATCTCTTTATCTTCTGAATGAGAGTTGGAAGCATCATCATTTCTTAGCTAAGTGGCCTCTTTTCATCATTTCTCCGATCGAGTACTTGTGTTTTGAGATGTTAGCTGCATACATAAGCATCTTATATAGATTCATACATTTTATCATTTGCACATTCATTTATTTTCATATGAAAAAGAAACAAAAATAGACATCCATGATCATTTGCATTACATACATTCATACTAAATCAGAAATGCATACATGTAGAATAAAGCATATAGAAAGCATCTCAAAAATCAAATCAACACAAGTATAATGAAGTCAAATCGGATCTCGTATATATATATATCATATCAAGTCTAAAAGTACAAAATGATGTCCAATGACATGTACAAACTCCCATCGAAGCAAGAATCGTATGGCTACAAAAAATTGGTGTGTCTACAAAAAATATCTGAGCTACAAAAAGAATATCTAGCTCCGGGCCTCTCCCTCATCGCCTGGTGGAGGAGGTGGAGCTTGATGACCAGGATCCTGACGAGGTTCCTGAGCTCCCTCTGAACATGCCATATAGTGCAAGTAGGGTATAATCTACTGCGCAACTGGAACTATGACACTATATGCTGCAACATAGTAGGCTGGCCTACTAGTCTGGTGAAGGGCCTCCTGTCGCAAGGGCTCTATCTCTGCTCTCATCTCTGAGATTTGGAAATCGTACTCAACCCTAAGATTGGCAAGCTGTTGATCTCGCTTCACCAGTTGAGTCTAAGTCACTTTCAACTATGATTGTAGCTCCGCTAAACATGCCCTCATCAACCGTCCAACGTCCGTCCCCTGCTCTCTTGCAGGCTCTCCACCCCCATCTCCACCTCCAGCTCCACCCTACTCCTCTCGGCACTGATGGACCTATCTTGGAGCTGCTCGCTCCTCCTCAACTTTGCCCAATCTCATGTCTATACCCCCAAGAGAGCCACCCTCACCCCTCTGCTATCCTACATCAGCTAGAACCCTGCTACTACTAGCACTAGGATAACCACCTGTCTGCCTCGAAGCCTTAGCTCTCTGTCCCTGTCTCTGACCCTACCTCTGACTTTGTCCCTGTCCCTGTGTAGGGGCATCATCCTCAACCTCCTCAATGTGAGGAGCCTACTCAGTCAGATCCATCAAATGAGGGAATGGATGCTGCTAGAAAAAATCTCTCTACTGGGGCAATACCCCTGCATCTGCGATATCACCCAGGTAATCCCATCTCAGTCTCTATAGACCAGTCAGCTCCTACATGGCCAAGGCATAGGACAACCTTGGGGACCATCCCTTCCTCTCCTCATCAGCATATCAGGCATATGTTATAAACTCATGTGATACCCATTGAGGTCGGCCATACTGCCTCATCACCTTTGATACTACAAACCGCTCCACTATCGTCTATGATCTGCCAATAAGAGGGCGAGTAATAAAAAGGTTCCTGTGTACCAGCCTCCAGTCATCCCATGGCTCTAAGCCCCTGTAAGGTCTCCATACCACGGGTATCCAATTCATAGCACCAAAAATCTATCTTACCCAGATGGGGTTATGTAACGTAACTGACATACCTATATACAATCGGCTGCCTAGGCTCTCTGCTATCATCAACAATAGGCCGACAAAATAGGAGGTACTCCCAAGTCCAAACCTATAAGATCAACACACCATCAGCCATACTCCTACCATCCCTATAGAATATCTCATGCATCTCGCGATACATGTGAGCCAAAATACAAGAACCCTAGCCAAGCCTCTAGGGGGTCTCCATCAATCTCTCTAGCATCTGGCCCCATCCACACTGAAATCTTTGCTGACCTCTATCCGACATCAGAAAACAACCCATAAAACCTGCTAGGATGCAAGCCAGAGGAAACTCATCACTGTACCTGCTCATCATGATGTCCCAACTGATGGAACGTGTCAGGATATCAGGATCCCTGAAGACATGTGGCACTGCCTGTAATCTGGGAAGCTATCCTGAATTATAGTCTACCTTATCCCCAACAAAAGGGATACAAAGGATGCTATATACATCCTCGGGAGTGATAGTCATCTCCCCAATTGGTAAGTGAAAGGTATTATGATCAGAATGAAATCTCTCTACCAATGTTGTGAGCATACCGTGATTTACATGGATATTGGGTAATCTCAACAAATGTGTCAAGCTGCATAATTTAATATGAGCCTGCTCAACCTCTGATAGCTGTCGAACTAAAGCCATGGTAGGTGGATAAACACACCTGAAGAGCACATGAGGCAATCCAACTTGCAAAATCAAACAATGGAGTATCAGAATACATTCCAACTAAGCCTACAAGAGGAGTAAAACATCACACAAATCCAACTACGTCAATTACAAAAACAAAATTTCAAGTTTAGACCTTAAAAAATGCTCATTGTTTTTCAAATGACAAAACACACAAGATCAAAAACTCATACAAGTCAGGATTGAGCCTCATACGACAAAAGATTAGACTCCAGATGACAAAATGGTCTTTCAAGAAGGTTGTCGTATGACACAAGGGTGGCCCTAGAATGACAAATATAATGGTTTGAAATGACAAAATAAAATTTAGCAGTTTGTCGTACGAGATAGGATCCTGTCTCGCACAACAAAACTAGAAACCCCGACTCAACATGCCAAAAAACTTGAAAAATCAACAAAAAAATTCAAATTTGGAATGAATAACAGGCTTAAGATAGATCACTTACTAGTGGCTCATAGTGTCATGGTCGATTATGTCATCTCTGGTGCTCAAATTGATGCTCATGAGTAGGGACCACCATTTTTCTCACAGAAGGCTTTTTTAATTTTTCAAACTTTGGAGGGTTAAAATGAATTGAAAATGACCCTTTTGTCCCATATATAGCCAAAAACCTAAGCTTTCAACTTGCTCCGATGGTCATGAAAATTGTACCCTTAGGTAATTTGCCTGTTCTGACTTCATTTTTGGGATCGAAATCAAAATTTGATATCATTTTGCTAGTCAATTTCACAAAGTATGGACCACTTGGCACTCTTTTCAACAAATGCTCGTTCTTTCTTCAAATTGTGCTCAATTTCAATGCTCAATCTCAATTAAATTTCTACAAATCAATTTTGCACTCAATTTCTTATCAATCAATGCAAAATTTTCAAAAATTCCTTTGAATCGATTTGTGCTCAAAACAACTTATCATCACTTAAAATTATCTATAATCATGTACCCTCGCTATCTTTCGATTTATCTCTCGAGGGGGCATACTCATGACCTTATGATCTCACATTCTTCAATGTCGAGAAAATTTTCAAATATTCATCGAAAGTCGAGAAAAACATCTTTTTCAACCAAAGAAAATCAAATAAGACCTCATCACTAGGGGCATCTCAACTTCATCACTTCAAATCAAGCTGATATTTGTCTTTTATCTGAATCAATCTCTTAACGTTAACCAGTTTCATTGCTTTTCATCAAGTTGATTATTCGTTTAAACTCAATCAAGGGTTTAAAGAGTTTCTTTGATCATGTTCAATCTAAGTAGGTGTTCAGTTTTGTCACTTTGGATCAAGCTGGATAGTTTATCTTTGCTCATCGTGTCTTGATCAATCAAGTTCAAGACCGATTTTAATCATCACTCACTATATCTAAGTTCAATCAAGTTCTAGAAAAGTAAGTGTTACATCCCAGAGACAACTGAGAGGTGGGGGTGAATCAGTTGTCTAATAAATTCAAACCAAAAACAACTTTACCAACTTAATGCTTAATACCGGTAAACCATTATTTTATGCCGATAGACAGTTTTATCAGTTAATTGTAATACTAGTAAAGATTAATGCATGAAATAAAAAGACAAAGTCATCCACGACACATAACACCAATATTTGTATGTGGAAACCTTGTAAGGGAAAAACCACGGTGGGAAACCTTACCCACAATCAGATGATACTACTAAAGATAGTATGTGTATACAAATCGGGTCTGCACATGCAGAAAGGCCAAGCACATAGAGTTCACTGCTCAAACATAAATAGGAATCACATTGACTACATTTGGATGGTTAAATCCAATAAGGATGTACCACTCAAATTTGCATCTTTCTATGCTGGATTCAATACCGATGTAGTTCTGATTGTCTTCACAAAAAGCCCTCCTTCAACCTTCAAATGATGTCTATGTGTATAGCTCTGCTTATTCTTGCATATACCTTCACACAATTCTTTTTTGCATTCCACACATGATCTTACAAATATGATCTTACATTTATATCATAACCTAAGACCAATTTTAGTAGGTCAGCTCTAAAGGATATTACAATAAAATCAATTTACAAACAAGACAATGTTCGATGCAATAACCGATTCAACATGTCGGTTTGATGCATTTACAACAATAATGAGACATCTCCATAGTGTGTTGTGCTGATTTGAGAAAGATAAACCTGTCAGTGTATATCCTGGACCTATTTGCTGGTAATAGCAAATATGCAAATATGAATATGCCAATGAACAAAACTCCAAGACAAAGTGTCCAAATGATGTCTTCGACATAATCAAGTGTTTTCCATGCTATTCCAAGTGCCGATGAACATTATATCCTGCCAGTGTGCCAGATATTGGTGACTGTGCATAAGTCACTTGCTTGCCAGTGAATGTTGCTAATTCTCCAAAGTGCCAAAGTTAGTAGGTGTTGACATCAATGACAAAACCATACCAAAATACCAACAATCTCCCCCTTTGGCATTGTTGGCAACACAAGATGGGCAAACCATCAAAGTGCCAAAACAAAAATGCCAAATACCAAAAACCAATAATCTCCCCAAAGTAACAATCTCTCCCCCTAGGAGTGACATGAGTTTTCCTTGTGTTTTTCCATACCAATCTCTCCCCCTTTGACATCAAATGCCAAAGAAATATAAAGACCATTTTTCAGATACAAAATACCAACCAATTCACTATACCAACTACTCCCCCTGAGAAGTAGCTTTCTCATCAAAGCCAAAGTAAAAGATTTCTCTATTATTTCTATCGGTTGATGACTATCATCAACTGTCTAAGTTTCTACTGGTGGGGGTATGACCCCAAGCTGGTCTTTGATATTTTCAAAAGTCTCCTTAGGCAGAGGTTTAGTGAAAATATCTGCAATCTTCCCTTTAGTATTCACATAAACCATTTTAATTTCTTTTGCTTCAACATTTTCCCTTAGAAAATTCAGTTTCATAGAAACATGTTTGGTTTTAGAATGTAGTATTGGATTCTTAGATATATCAATTGCTGCAATGTTATCACAATAGATAGTAATAGGTTCCTTGCATTTTACCTTTATATCCTTCAACATTTGCTTAAACCATAGTACTTGTGTACAGTTGGTTGGTGCTACAACATATTCTGATTCAGCTATTGATAAAGATGTACAACTTTGTTTCTTACTCAACCAAGAATTTAATCTGCTTCCAAGAAATAATGCTCCACTGGTGGTGCTTTTTCTATCATCCACATCTCCTTCCCAATTTGCATCTGTGTATGCACATAATTCAAAGTTTTCATCTCTAGGATACCATAATCCAAGATTTGTAGTTCCTTGTAAGTACCGGAAAATCCTTTTTCCTATTGATTCGTTAATTTCTCTAGGATTACTCTAAAATCTTGAAACAACGCATACTACATTCATGATATCAGGTCTTGTTTGTGTCAAATACAGTAAACCTCCTATCATAGATTTGTACCTAGTTGGATTAACAGGTGTAGATTCATCCCTTAGTGATAATTTGTCATTTTTAGTCATAGGTGTGCTTACCAGTTTAGAGTTCTCCATCCCAAATTTCTTTAATAACTCCTTCAAGTACTTGGATTGACTCAAGAATATTGTCATGCCCAAACTTTCAAGCAAGAATGGGATAAAAAAGAATTTAAAACACATCTGAATAACATTAAATTGCCATTAAGAAAAGTACTATCAAGTTTTGTCTTAACTATGTTTAGAGTTAACTTTACCTACTAACTCAAGTAAAAATAATTTAAAATTAGATGTGGAATATTAAATGAATAGTTTTATTGTCTCGTCGATTTTAATCAATAAACTAATTTAGTAAATTAATTAACGTAGGTAACAATAAATCTCCAATATCCATTAATTGTTCTGAGGATCTAATTAAATTAGTCCTACCACTTAGATTTGTAGGTGTCTATATTTTATTTAACAATAATTAAAATGTAGTTTAAACTAAATCGACTAAAGAGTCGATTAAATTCATAAGGAAATTTTTTTTCCTATAAAGTCTAATCTCATCAAATTAACTTACCCTATTTGTCATAATATTTCTAAAGGGATTAAACTTCATAGTACTATTAATTTTAACATTTTATTTTCTTCTTTAATTAAATTCATATGTTTATTAAAAAACATATCTATAAATTATAAACACTTAAATAAATATTTAATCTAAAATCTCTCTCTCTCTCTCTCTCTCTCTCTCTCTATATATATATATATATATATATATATATTTAAATAATATAATAATTTCCACATATTTATAAAAATCTTCATGCAAACCCTAACTAAGAATGTATATTATAAAATACCTCATATTTTATAATTTCCTAACTCTCTTCTTTACTACCCTAGCCCTACCCGAGCTAGCGTTATATATATATATATATATATATATATATATATATATATATATATATATATATATATATATTATTGATTCTTAATGTTATGTAGGGGGGCTCGAATGTTCATGGTGGAGCGGCGGCCATGTTTGCAGGTTCGACCGGTTTGGGGAGGCGGCGCCATCAACCCCGAGGGCGCCTCTCACTGTGGGTTACCACAGTGGCGGCGACCACTGTGGTGGCCCACAGTGTCGGCCTTAGGATCGTCCACTATGGGAGACCATAGTGGCACTGACCACTGTGGTCACCCACAGGGGCGGCTGTCGACTGCACCATCCCACTGTGTTAAACATAGTGGCTTCGGCTGAAAAACCTACCCCTGTTTTTTAAAAAAAAGGTGTTAAAATTTAATTTAATTTTTTTTGTTTTATTTATATTTTTAATATATATATATGTATATATATATATATATATATATACATATGTAAATAGGTATATCTATATATATATAGTTTAATATATATATAGGTATATATATATATATATATATGTTTGTATTTTGCAATGTATTTTAAATATAAGTATATATTTATATACAATTGATGCATAAGGAGAAATAACATTACTATACATTTAATTTCTATATATATATTTTTTAAAAGCTACTAAAATAGATTGTTAACAAAATTCTAAAATAAACCCATGTATATATTTTTTTTTAAAACCAAAGATACTTTGTTGCTTAAACATAGATGTACTAAGTTAACCTTAGATTTATCTTCTGCATAAAGTAACTGACTCAATTAAATTAATTTTATACAACAACTATAAAAATATATCTTTTTATAGACTAGATAAACTATCTATCTTAGATTTTAATTTCTGCAATAAATGAAAGACAATTTCCAGAACTATATTGTAGTATATTGCAGTTACAGAAACAAGACTAAATGTTTTATTTCCAGCCTACAATACGCATGCAAATCTAATTTATTCTTTTCCTGTTTTATTTTATTTTAAATGCATAAGAACAAAATAAATTTCTTGTTTTTCAATTTATCATAAACACATCAGATATAAAAAATTTTGAACTTTGGAAACTAATTTAGGAATACTCATTGCTTTTCTGCAATAAAAAGCATACTAAAATATTACACCCTTTTAAAACGTATTTCAAAGACACAATCGTCACTTTACAATGGGTCTCTCATTTCTAATAAATGAGGAATTTTTAAAACAATAATTACATTTACAAATAATTGTCTGGAGCAAATAACTCTTGCAACCTTCCACTTGTCCTATTCTTTTCTTCCGACAACCTACATTTAATCAAAGCTATGACCATGGGGTGCTCACCTCCCAGCCTAGGCTAACTAGTAGCCAGCCCCGAGCTAGGAGAACCAAGCCCTAGATAGGATTACACACATGCAAACACACTAAACAAGGGAAAACAATCACAAACACATTCCCAACCTAGGGCTACACTGCACCACACATTGTGATGTCTTTACAAGGGTGGTAGTGGACCAAGTAACCTGAGGACACTACAAATATGGTAAAACCGATAGCCACCTCATGGAAAACCAAATATATCATAAGTATAACAACCCCACATCCTTATGCCCCCCAAGGCATTCATGCCTTATTTCCCTCGTTATGGCGCCCAAATGCATAAACAAGCCATGTAGCAAGGGTCACATAAAATCCCTTGTGATCACTCTCATAACGAGAGCCTCTCACTCAAGGGCTATCACTTCTACCACCCACAAGACCATCCTCTCTCCCAAGAGTAGGAGGCCCTGATTACTCCCAAAGCACATAAAATGCATATAAAAAGTAAAACATAGAAAACAATAATTTTCCAAGGAAAAATGCAAGAAACTAGTTTTTTTTACACAAGCAAATCCTTTCAACACACCATGCAATATAAAACAATACAAGGAGAAAATATGACCAACCTTCAACTGCCCGAAGGTATGCTAGATTGGTTGAAGATGAGCAGCCCAATTCCACAAACCCTTGCCTCTCTACACTTAGCCAAATTTTCTAAAACCAAATCTGTCTTTCTTTCAAATTCTTGTCTCCAAAAATGGAGAGTGGGTGATTACCCGCAAACTCTCTCATTCTTGCCTAAGAAGACCTCAGTGAGAGTTCTCATAGGTTTCTAAAATTGAAAAAGGAAAAAGAAGAAAAAGATCAAAAGAGATCTCTCAACAAAATAGAAAGTTAACTAACCTAGATGATGCCTTCTAAATTTCAATTTTCGCTCAACTTAGGAAATCCACTTTTTAGGGTGTCTAAATGGTCACATGGGAGTCGAAACCTGCCTAAAATTACTCCTAACCCTTAGGTGTACCTTATGGGCTTTAGGAAACACTCTTAAACTACCCCTAGGTGTCCATTTAACCCCTTTTAAACCCCTCTAATGTTAATTTTCGGGTCAAACTTAAGTTGACCACCCCAAAGATTCTCTTCCCAAGGCAATTATGGAATCACATTAAATTAATTTAAAAAGCTATGGTTAAACAACTCCCTCCAAGAGACAATTTAAAAACCAAAACATAAATCAATCACATGTGTCAAGCGACACAATAAAAATACTTTTACAAAATTACACTTGAAATTTTGTCTGTTGTTAGATTTACACAAAATAACAAAATTCAATTTAACATTCATGCAACAATCACTTTCACGAATAAAATATGATACAAATGGGGTGTTGTCTCTCCAAATAGACAAACCCTGGTTTTTCGAACGTACATAGGTCTAGGTTTGGTTCTTCATAATATTTCCATGGTCACATGGATAATTTTCCTGCGCATCTCAATTACACATTAGTAATTTCAAATAACCTCATATAATATAAAACACATGAATAAGAATGCACATCAAACACTCTGCATACAATATACACTTATACAAATCAATACATCTTATATCTAAATAAATCCCCATAAGCAATTATCATAATTCTCATAATTTTGATCCACACATAAAACATGCATCCTATTTCTATCATCATAGTAAAGTACTGCAAATCGAATAACGACATATATCATCTCAAACTCATCCTATTCTAAAATCATGTAGAGTTCTATATCATAAAGCATATAAATGAAGCATCAACATATAGCAATGTTATCCAAATCATGGAATCATATAAGTTCTAAATCCATAATGCATAAAAATAAAGCATCCATAATAGTCTCAACATAAAAATCATTGAAATGCTAGACTGAGTCGGGGTAGGGCCTCACACCCTCCCCCTCTAGGCATGAACTTCCTCCTGGAGTTCATCAACAAGACGGGGGTACTCTGATCTCATACGTGATGCGTCCTCCCATGAAGTCGTAACCTCATCATAGCAATCCCACTGGACCCTAACTTGGTCCAACTCTCGACCTCGAAGGGCCAGTGTCTGGCATGCCAAAATATGAATGGGCTCCAAAGCTAGCTGCCCGTTTGACTCCATCTACAAGGCATCCCAATCTAAAATATGAGACTCATCATAGATATACTTCCTCAAAACTGATACATGAAACACATCATGGATGCGTGACAGGCTAGGTGGCAATGCTAAATGGTAGGAAGCTAGTCCTATCCTCTCAAGGATCTCAAATGGTCCTACAATGTGAGGTGCGAGCTTAGAACCCTTGCCGTAATGGATTGGACTCTTATGTGGTTGCACTCTCAAGAAAACTCTGTCTCCAACCAAGTAGCTACGATCTATCCTCTTCGCATCTGCATATTTCTTTTGTTTATCTTGTGCCTGTCTAAGATGCTGCCTAATCAAATCCACCTGTTGTTCCATATCCCAAACTATCTCAAGACCAGTAGCAACTCTATCCTCTATGCAGTCCCAACTCAACGGTGTTCTGCAAGGCCTGCCATATAATGCATGATAGGGTGGCATCCCCAAAGAAGTGTGATGCCCATTGTTATAGGCAAACTCCACTAAGGGAAGGTACTCTTCCCATCTAGCTTGATGATCCATGACGTACATGCAAATCATATCTTCTAACACCTAGTTAACTCTCTCTGTTTAACCATCCATTTTTGGATGGTAGGCTGTACTGAAATTGATCTTAGTGCCCATAGATGCCTGTAATGCCTTCCAAAAGGAAGAAGTGAAGAGGGAATCCCTATTAGAAATAATCTTGTGTGGAATGCCATGAAGTCTAACAATGTCTCGTAAGAACACTTGTGCCACTACTGGTGCTATGAAGGTAGTCTGAATTGGTGAAAAGTGGGCCACTTTGGTCAACTTGTCAACTGTCACCAAGATGACATTATGGTGATGAGATGACATAGGAAGACCAATGATGAAATCCATGGATATAGTATCCCACTTCCACTCTAGTATGGCATGAGACTGGAGCAACCCACCTGGATGGCGATGCTCCGCCTTGACTCTCTAACACTTGAGGCATCAGGCTACTAACTCAGCAATGAGCTGCCACATTCCTGGCCAATGATATAACTGTCTCAAGTCAGCATGCATCTTCTTAACTCTAGGATGTGCAGCATAAGGAGCTCTATGAGCCTCCTTGACAATGAACTCTCACAATCCCTTGGAAGAAGGTACATAGATGCGCCCTCTATGGCATAATAGTCCATCGGACTCCAAGGAATAATCCACATATTTCCCTTCTATAATTTCCTAAGATCGTATCACCTGACAAACCTTTGAATACCATCCATCCTCTGGCAACTACTGCAGTATACGATCTCTCAAATTTGTGCCCATAGATATGGTGTATACCTTGTGACGTCTCCTACTCAAAGCATTAGCAACTACGTTTTCTTTCCCTTTGATGTAGTGAACGTCAAAATCATACTCGCACGAGAACTCCATCCATCTCCTCTGTCGTGCATTAAGGTTCGGCTGAGTGAATATGTACTGAAGACTCTGATGGTCTGAATGAAGCTCAAAATGATGACCCAAAAGGAAGTGTCTCCACCTCACAAGTGCATGCACTACTGCTACAAGCTCAAGGTCATGAGTAGGGTAATTAAGCTCATGAGTCTTAAGTTTCCTAGACTCAAAAGCTATAGCCTTACCATCCTACATAAGGATTGCTCCTAAACCCTCTAGGGAAGCATCTATGCAAACCATGAATTCAGCTAAGGGATCTGGTACTACAAGGATAGGTGTGCTAGTAAGTGCCTTCTTGAGTTCCTGAAAGGCCCTCTCGCACTTCTCTGTCCACTCAAATTTCTTCCCTTTACGCTAAAGAGAAGTAATAGGATGAGCGACTCTGTAGAATCCCTCAACAAATCGTTAGTAATAACCTGCTAAGCCCATGAAGCTCCTGACCTCTGTCACAGTGGTTGGCACTGGCCAATCCATAATAGCTCTAGTCTTGGATGGGTTTATTGAGATCCAATCACCTGAAATAACATGCCCAAGGTACTTGACCTCTGATCAAAAGAAAGCACACTTTGACAAACTGCCAAACAACTGATTGTCCCTCAAACACTGCAAAACCTGTCTCAGGTGCTCCTCATGCTCTTTCTCATTCCAAGAATATATCAATATATCATCGAGGAACAAAATCACAAAGCAGTCCAGAAATGTGTGGAATACTCCATTCATGAGGCTCATGAAAATAGATGGAGCATTCATAAGACTGAATGGAACCGTGGTGAACTCATAGTGGCCATATCTAGTGCGAAATGCAGTCTTGTGGATATCACTTTCCACTATTCTCAACTGATGGTATCCTGACTTTAGATCAATTTTGGAAAATACTTTGGCACCCTGAAGTTGGTCAAATAAATCATCAATTCTGGGCAAAGGATATTGGTTCTTGATGGTTACTTTGTTTAACTGACGATAGTCCATGCATAATCGGAGAGATCCATCCTTCTTCTTTACGAAGATAACTGGTGCACCCCAAGGGGATATGCTAGGATGAATGTGACCCTTCTCTAGTAGTTCCTCAAGCTGCATCTTGAGCTCATTAAGTTCATTTGTGGTCATCCTATAAGGTGCTCTGGAAACTGGCTCAGCTCCTGGTACAAGGTCTATATGAAAGTCAACCTCTCTACGTGGTGGCATTCAAGGTAGCTTTAAGGAAAACACGTCTGAATATCCCTTAAGGATAGGATGGTCATCAATTGATGTTTCTTTTTCATCCTCTTTCTCCCTATCACTAATAGTGATGGCAAAAAGTTGACATCCATTTCGCATGCTCTGATTAAGCTGCATTGTGGAGATCATACGAAGAGACACAGGTCTTTGAATCCCGGTGATTACTATGGGCGAACCATGATCATCCTCACACTTGATTTCCTTCCTGTAGAAATCCATCTTGGCTCTGTGGGCATAAAGCTAATCCATGCCAAGTACTATACCATAAGATCCAAGTGGTGTAACTCTAAGGTCTACTAAAGTGGTGGTATTGCCAATCTACAGCTGACATGCCCTAACCTCTAATTCCATTGACACTCTAGCCCCTGAAGCTAACTCCACTTCCCAACTGACACCCTGTCTAGTTGCCACTAGCCCGCAATGCTCCACAACCAATGGAGAAATAAATGAGTCAGTAGCTCCTGAATCAAATAATATAGATACATTGTTACCTTTAATCATACTCGTAGCCTCAATGACCGTGGCCTGGTGCTTAGCCTGGCGGTTGTCAACTGCTGCAAATACTCTATGGGACCTTCCCATATCTCTAACTGTAGGCTCTGATGTGGCCATCCTCTGATTTCCTACCATCTGACCCTGAGGACAATCCCTTGTCATATGCCTCATGGCTCCACATGTAAAGCAAGCACCCCATGTCTAAAACTAGGCGCCCTAAGGCCTAGAGGAAGCATGTCCTCTTGTCTTGCTAGATCCACTGTACCCACCCCTGGAGGATTGCTGAGTCCTCACCGGAGGTGTGTAACGAATCTGAGCTCTCTGATCTCACCTCTGACCCTAAGACTGCCACTGCTTGGGCTTTATGCCCTGCTGATACTGTGGAGGCTTCTGCCTCTAGTTCTATTGTGACTGTTACGGAGGAGGGGGTTTGGAGAACCCCTGTGAGTTTCTGTTATTACCCTTCCAATGGGGTTTCTAAAATCCATATGTTTGGGGTGTAGGGTTTTAGTTCTGGAACCGATCCCTAGTATCCTATGGTTTGACCTGAATCTCCTCTGCTATTAGTGCCTTCTCCACGACAACCTGAAGGCTCCCTAGAGCAGACATCCTCACTAGTCCTTCTATGTCGGCATTCAGCCCTCTGATGAAATAGTTAACGAGAAGTTTCTCATCCTTTAGATAGTCCACGTATGGCAAGAGCTCAAAGAATTTGCTCTTGTACTGGGTCACTGAGAGACCCTTCTGCTGGAGGTCATGGAACTCATCTATCCTATGCTGTTTGTAATGTTTTGACATGTACCTCTCCTTGAACCTCTTTGTAAATATCTCCCATGTGATAGTATCAAGAACTAAACCACACTTGTATTCCTCCTGTCTCCACCATGTGGAGGCCATTGCTCTCAATAGATGGGCTGCAACACGTGCTTTTAGATTTCTCTCGTAAGAGCGCAATGCAAAGCACCTATCAAGGCTCAAAATCCAAGCCTCAGCTTCTACCCCATCGGTAGATCCCCCAAAAGATGGTGGCTGGAGGCGCATAACCTCCCTGATAAGATCTCCTAGATCCCGACGAGCTCTCTCATAAAACATTGGCTCTGCCACTAGAAGTGGTCCTAGTAGGTGCATAGACTCTGGCTCATTCCCACCCTGACTCTCTATGGGAATAGGAGGTGGACTCCTACTCTGTTCCCTATCAGTCGATCTATGACTCCCTGAGTTATGATTTTCAACATAATGATCCCTGGCTAGAATCCTATCCTGGACTATACCAATTAGGTTGTGGATTGCTTCTAATAGGTTTCGGTTTGGGTCAACTGGTTGTTCGGGAGGAGCCTCTGGGTTCACTTCTAGAACCGATTCCTCCCTATCTACCTCTTCGCATGCCATGTGTACATGCCTAGGACCCCTTCTGCGCTTGCGAGCTTGTCGCGTAGTTGGAAGCATCCTAAGAGAAAAATAAAATAAAATAAATCAAATAACTAATTTCTTTGGAAAATAATTTAATTAATTAAATTTAAATATCCTAGAAAATTAATATAATAAAATTAATTAAACATTTAAAGTGAAACGTAATGGAGAAAGGTTCCTAGTGTTGGAAACCTTGCTCTGATACCAAAATGTCATGCCCAAACTTTAGGGCAAGAACGGGATAATTTTTTTTTTAAAACACATCTGAATAACATTAAATTGCCATTAAGAAATGCACTATCAAGTTTTGTCTTAACTATGTTTAGAGTTAACTTTACCTACTAACTCAAGTAAGTAAAAATAATTTAAAATTAGATGCAGAATATTAAATGAATAGTTTTATTGTCTCGTCGATTTTAATCAATAAACTAATTTAGTAAATTAATTAACGTAGGTAATAGTAAATCTCCAATATCTATTAATTGTTCTTAGGATCTAATTAAATTAGTCCTACCACTTAGATTTGTAGGTGTCTATATTTTATTTAACAATAATTAAAATGTAGTTTAAACTAAATCGACTAAAGAGTCGATTAAATTCATAAGGAAATTTTTTTTCCTATAAAGTCTAATCTCATCAAATTAACTTACCCTATTTGTCATAATATTTCTAAAGGGATTAAACTTCATAGTACTATAAATTTAAACATTTTATTTTCTTCTTTAATTAAATTCATATGTTTATTAAAAAACATATATATAAATTATAAACACTTAAATAAATATTTTATCTAAAATCTGCCTCTCTCTCTCTCTCTCTCTCTATATATATATATATATATATATATATATATATATATAAATACTATAATAATTTTCACATATTTATAAAAAATTTCATGCAAACCCTAACTAAGAATGTATATTATAAAATACCTCATATTTTATAATTTCCTAACTCTCTTCTTTACTACCCTAGCCCTACCCGAGCTAGGGTTTTATACTTTTATTGATTCTTAATGTTATGCAGGGGGTCGAATGTTCATGGTGGAGCGGCGGCCATGTTTGTAGGTTCGGCCGATTTGGGGAGGCGGCGGTGTCGACCCCGGGGGCGCCGCTCACTGTGGGTTACCACAGTGGCAGCGACCACTGTGGGAGGTCGCAGTGGCGCCGATCACTATGTTCGCCCACAGTGGCGACTGCCGGCCATGCTATCCCACTGTGTTAAACACAATGGTTCGACCAAAAAACCTACCCCCATTTTTTTTTTAAAAGGTGTTAAAATTTAATTTAATTTTCTTTTGTTTTATATATATATATATATAAGTGTATATATATGTATTTTGTAATGTATTTTAAATATAAGTATATATTTATATACAATTGATGCATAAGGAGAAATAACATTACTATACATTTAATTTCTTTATATTTTTTTTTAAAACCAAAGATACTTTGTTGCTAAAACATAGATGTACTAAGTTAACCTTAGATTTATCTTCTCCATAAAGTAACTGAATGAATTAAATTAATTTTATAAAACAACTATAAAAATATCTTTTTATAGACTAGATAAACTATCTTAGATTTTAATTTCTGCAATAAATGAAAAGACAATTTCCAGAACTATATTGTACTATATTCCAGTTACAGAAACAGGACTAAATGTTTTATTTCTAGCCTACAATATGCATGCAAATCTAATTTATTCCTTTCCTGTTTTATTTTATTTTAAATGCATAAGAACAAAATAAATTTCTTGTTTTTCAATTTATCATAAACACATCAGATATAAAAAATTTTGAACTTTGGAAACTAATTTAGGAATACTCATTTCTTTTTTGCAATAGATAGCATACTAAAATATTACAACCTTTTAAAATGTATTTCAAAGACACAATCGTCACTTTACAATGGGTCTCTCATTTCTAATAAATGAGGACTTTTTAAAATAATAATTACATTTACAAATAATTGTCTATAGCAAATAACTCCTGCAACCTTCCACTTGTCATATTCTTTTCTCTCGACAACCTGCATTTAATCAAAGCTATGACTATGGGGTGCTCACCTCCCAGGCTAGGCTAACTAGTAGCCACCCCCGAGCTAGGAGAACCAAGCCCTAGATAGGATTACACACATGCAAACATAGTAAACAAGGGAAAACAATCACAAACACATTCCCAACCCAGGGCTACACTGCACCACACATTGTGATGTCTTTTCAAGGGTGGTAGTGGACCAAGTACCCCGAGGAGACTGCAAGTATGGTAAAACCTATAGCCACCTCATGGTAAACCAAATACATCATAAGTATAACAACCCCACATCCTTATGCCCCCCAAGGCATTCATGCCTTATTTCCCTCGTTATGGCCCCCAAATGCATAAACAAGCCATGCAGCAAGGGTCACATAAAATCCCTTGTGATCACTCTCATAACAAGAGCCTCTCACTCGAGGGTTGTCACTTCTACCACCCATAAGACCATCCTCTCTCCCAAGAGTAGGAGGCCTTGATTACTCCCAAAGCACATAAAATGCATACAAAAAGTAAAACATAGAACACAATAATTTTCCAAGGAAAACATGCAAGAAACTAGTTTTTTTTACACAAGCAAATCCTTTCAACACATCATGCAATATAAAACAATACAAGGAGAAAATATGACCAACCTTCAACTGCCCAAAGGTATGCTAGATTGGTTGAAGATGAGCAGCCCAATTCCACAAACCCTTGCCTCTACACTTAGCCAGATTTTCTAAAACACAATCTATCTTTCTTTCAAATTCTTGTCTCCAAAAATGGAGAGTGGGTGATTACCCGTAAAATCTCTCATTCTTGCCTAAGAAGACCTAGGTGAGAGTTCTCACAGGTTTCTAAAATTGAAAAAGGATAAAGAAGAAAAAGATCAAAAGAGATCTCTCAACAAAATAGAAAGTTAACTACCCTAGATGATGCCTTCTAAATTTCAATTTTCGCTCAACTTAGGAAATCCACTTTTTAGGGTGTCTAAATGGTCACATGGGAGTCAAAACCTGCCTAAAATTACTCCTAACCCTTAGGTATACCTTATGGGCTTTAGGAAACACTCTTAAACTACCCCTAGGTGTCCATTTAACCCCTTTTAAACCCCTCTGAAGTTAATTTTCGGGTCAAACTTAAGTTGACCACCCCAAAGATTCTCTTCCCAAGGCAATTATGGAATCACATTAAATTAATTTAAAAAGCTATGGTTAAACAACTCCCTCCAAGAGACAATTTAAAAACCAGAACATAAATCAATCACATGTGTCAAGCGACACAATAAAAATACTTTTACAAAATTACACTTGAAATTTTGTCTCTTGTTGGATTTACACAAATTAACAAAATTCAATTTAACATTCATGAAACAATCACTTTCACGAATAAAATATGATACAAATGGGGTGTTGTCTCTCCAAATAGACAAACCCTGGTTTTACGAATGTACATAGGTCTAGGTTTCGTTCTCCATAATATTTCCATGGTCACATGGATAATTTTCCTATGCATCTCAATTACACATTAGTAATTTCAAATAACCTCATATAATATAAAACACATGAATAAGAATACACATCAAACACTCTGCATACAATATACACTTTAACAAATCAATAGATCTTATATCCAAATAAATCCCCATAGGCAATTATCATAATTCTCATAACTTTGATCCACACATAAAACATGCATCCTATTTCTATCATCATAGTAAAGTCCTGCAAATCCAATAAGGACATATATCATCTCAAATTCATCCTATTCTAAAATCATGTAGAGTTCTATATCATAAAGCATATAAATGAAGCATCAATATATAGCAATGTTATCCAAATCATGGAATCATATAAGTTCTAAATCTATAATGCATAAAAATAAAGCATCCATAATAGTCTCAACATAAAAATCACTGAAATGCTAGACTGAGTCGGGGTAGGGCCTCACAAATATACCTTTATCAATCTGTGAAATCTACAATCTTAAAAATAATTTTATTTCTCCAATCATAGACATTTCAAATTCTTGTTGCATTTCAATAGAAAATTCTTTACATAATCCATCTTCTCCTCCAAAGATTATATCATCAACAAAAACTTCTATAACCAAGATGTCATCATTTGTCACTTTATAATATAAGTTGTTGTCACCATTACCTTTAGAAAAACCAATCTTCAAAAGATACTTATCCAATCTTGCATACCAAGCTCTTGGAGCTTGTTTCAACCCATACAAAGCTTTCCTTAACCTGCAAACCATATCTTTGTTATCTGTCAAAGAGAATCCATCAAGTTGTTCAATGTAAACTTCTTCTTCAAGATCTCCATTCAGAAATGCACATTTAATATCCATTTGATATACTTTATAGTTCTTGTGAGCTGCAAAAGCCAAAAATAATCTGACTGCCTCAATTCTAGCTACCGGTGCAAAGGTTTCATTATAATCAATTCCTTCTTTCTGAGAATATCTCTTACACAGTAGTCTTTCTTTATTCCTAATTACCTTACCATCTTCATTAAGTTTATTTCTGAATACCCACTTTGTTCCAATCACATTTTTGTCTTTAGGCCGGGGAACTAATGTCCATGTGTTATTTTTCTCAATTTGTTCTAGTTCCTCTTCCATAGCTTTAATCCAGTGTCTATCTTCACATGCCTCATTAATTGATGATGGTTCAATTTGAGAAATAAGACATACCTCTTCATTTGTCAGTCTTCCTCTTGTCATAGCTCCTTTATTCTTGTTTCCAATTATCTGATCTTCAGAGTGATTCAGTCTTACATATCGGAGTGTCTTCGTTTGCTATTGTTCCTCAGTTATTGTGGAATGTTTAGATGATACCGGTGCAACTGGATCTTCATTCTGTACTAGTGGGTTCAATGTAGGTTCATTTGTTAGAATCTTTGTTGCCGGTTCAGAGTTTATATACCTTGAAGTTCCTCTGAATTGTTCATCAATCTTCACATTTGTAATCTCAACAATTTTCTGCAATCTTTTGTTAAAACATCTATATGTCTTTCTCTTAGATTAATAACCAAGAAATATCCCTTCATCACTTTTAGGATCAAATTTGCCAATATACTCATCCCTCCTAATATAGCATTTACTTTCAAATATTCTAAAATATTTAAGAGTGGGAGTAATACCAAACCATAGTTCATGAGGGGTCTTATCGGTTTCACCTTTGATGTGAACTTTGTTGAATGTATCGAATGTTGTACTTATAGCCTCTCTCCAATACACATGTGGTAGATTTTCTTCTAATAACATACTTCTTGCTACATCCAAGATAGTTTTGTTTTTCCTTTCAACAACTCCATTCTGTTGTGGTGTCTGGGGTGCTGATAGCTGTCTTCTGATTCCATTCACATCACAGAATGCATTAAATTCCTTAGATGTAAATTCTCCTCCTTGATCTGATCTTAGACATTTGATTTTCTTACCGGTTTTATTCTCTACCATTGCTTTGAACAGTTTGAACTTTCCAAGTGCTTCTAATTTTTCTCTAAGAAAAGTAACCCAACACATTCTAGAGTAGTCATCAATGATTAGCATGAAATTTCTATCACCTTGCAAACTTTTAGTTCTAGTTGGACCACATAAATCAGTATGAATTAAGTCAAGAGCATTATTTGATTTTTCTGGAATACTTTTAAAAGTAGCTCTAACTTGTTTTCCAAATTGACATTCCTTACATACTGTATTGTGAGGTTTGACAATTTTAGGTAAATCTCTAACTGCCTTAGTAATACTGATTTTTACCATGCAATCAAAATTTACATGACAGAGTCTCTTATGCCATAGCCAACTTTCATCAATATGTGCAATCAAGCATGTCTTTTCACTGTTATTCAAATGAAATAGATTATGTCTAGTTTGATTTTCGGTTGCAATTTCCAAACCAGCTCTATTCATGATTTTGCATTTTCCATTTTTGAATTATAGTTGAAATCCTTTTTCAACTAATTGACAACCACTCAAAAGATTATGCTTTAAACCTTCAACATAGTAAACATTGTTAGTATTATGCTTACCATCAAGAGATCTTATACCTTTACCTTTGATCAAATAAGCTTTATCATCTCCAAATCTCACTAAGCCTCCATTATATTCTTGAAAGTTCAAGAATTTACTTTTATCTCTAGTCATATGATGTGAGCATCTTGAATCAATGATCCATTCATCCTTAACTTCAACTTTAGCTATCAGGGCCTGTTCTACTGGTTGAATAGTAGGTGTAGGTTGATCTTCTGTTATAGCAACAAAAACCCATCCATTGTCTACCAGATCTTCATCAGAATCATTAGTCACTCCTTCATCAGCAAGATAACAAGATTTATCTTTATTCTTCTTAAATCTATATCTCTGATATTTAGGGTTAGGCTTGTATGTTCTCCTAGCTTCTTCTCTTAGTCTAACATGTCTATCAAGGCATCTAGAAGCCATACGACCAATCTTATTATAGTTAAAGCATTTAAAGGGTGCTTTACCTTCATACTTACTTCCAACTAGACCTTTAGGCATTTTTCTTGCAAATAGTGCTTCAAGTTCTTCATTTTCTCTCCTGCTTTCCTCAAGTTCTCTTGCATAAAAGGCTTTCCAATCAGACTTGTCAAATGATGGTCCAGATGATGTTGATGCCTTAAAAGCTAAATCTGTCTTTATAGTAGCAATAGGACCAAATTCCTCAATTTCAAAAGCTAAAATTTTTCCAGTTAATGTATCCTTAGTTACTGATGTATTAGGCATTTTTCTTAATTCATTTATAGCAGTAACATTCATTTTATTCTTAAAACTTTTGAAACAATTTCATCTTCACTTAAGGTTCCTCCACAACATTTAATACCCAAAACAATTTCATTTACTCTTTCCATAAAAGCAAAAATCCTTTCATCTTCTTCCATTTTCAGATTTTCATACCTGACCCGGAAGCTTTCAAGTTTTGCAATTTTGACTGTGGAATCTCCTTCATTCAGTGTTTCCAAATGATCCCAAATAGCTTTAGCAGTTGATCTATCTAATAATCCCATGATTTGTTGATCTGTTAATATGCTCAAAAGTACTTCTCTTGCTTTGCAATCATTTTATTCATCTTTTCCCAAGGTAGGTGGATTAGGCTGACAGGAAGTAGGAGCAGTATAGCAATTCTTTGTAACTTCCCAGATGTCCTTTCCAATGCAATTTAAATGTGTCTCCATTCTGATCTTCCATATGCCATAGTTGGTTCCATCAAGTTTAGGATTGTCCTTCCTGAAATAGTTAGTAGACATTGGATCTTGTTGGTGTAAATAAATATTCATTTTGGATATTATTACACTTACTTAAGTTAACTTAGGATAATGCATCTCTTTGTAGTTTGGATTTGAGACACTTAGGAAA
Organism: Cryptomeria japonica; assembly: GCF_030272615.1. Lineage (NCBI taxonomy): Eukaryota > Viridiplantae > Streptophyta > Pinopsida > Cupressales > Cupressaceae > Cryptomeria > Cryptomeria japonica. The sequence goes on along the minus strand of NC_081414.1, from coordinate 626,046,365 downwards.
GTGTGCACTTAGGGATGGAGCTTGTAGGAGAAATTCCACCTTTTGTGGTCTTATTTTGCTGTTACACTCCACATTCAGTGGGTCATCCACCTCTTGTGGAATATTATATTATTTCTCCTACCTACCCTTAGTATTTCTTACCTACCCTTGTTTCTCATTGAGCCACATATCATATTTGTGTGCTCATACATCCATATGGCCTTGCCTATATAAGCAAGCCTCTATTCATTGTATTGGTTAATCCAGTTGATCATTTTGTATATTGATGAGAATACAGTTTGTTCTTGTCATTCTATTGTCTCTTTTATGCTTTTCATTGTGCCCTTGATCTTGGCAAAATCCTACATGGTATCAGAGCTATTGGGGCTTCATTGATCGGTTTTTGGAGACATCGTGGAAGGCTTCTATTTTCGGATTTGGGGATCTTCATTTTTGGGGGGCATCATACAGTGATTTGGACATCACCGTTGAATCCGGGAGGCCGTTTCCATAATTTTTGACTATAAAGTCGACCTATTTTGGTGAGAAAATTTTTTTCCCCATTTTGGCTATTATCGTATCGATTTCGAAATTTTTTTTTAAAAAAAGGATAATTTTTTTTCAAAAATTTTGAAAAATCAAAAAAAAAAAAAGGGGTGATCAAAAATTAAACAAAAACATATAAAAAAAATGGGAAAAAGTTTTTTTGGGGTCTGCAGACCCCCCCCCCCCACTATACGTGTGCTGCAGGGTTCGCAGTGTACCTACTGTCGCAGGTGTACCCGTCGCCGCCCATGCAGGTCCACCCGCTGATACCCACCTCCAAGACCCACCGGCTCCATCACCACCAGCGCTCGCAGGTTCCCGCCGGTACCCTCAGCCACCGTCGTCGGCGACCTCGGCTCCCGGCCCGCCGGGATCTCCCATCTCCGGCAGCACCTCCTCTGCCGGCGACCACCTAAACCAAGTGGCAACCGCGCCCACCACGTTGCAGGCAGCTACTGGCCCATGGGAAAATAGTCATCTGCATAGCCACATCAGATCCGTACAGTCCATATTGCACAGTCACTGTGCCACGTAGCCCGTCCGTATAGTGCCACGACATCATCTGTACTGCACAGTCACAGTCCGTACAGTATGTACGCCCAATCAACAGGGAGACGAAGTTTTTGTGATGGTCATATGACTGTCAAATTTAACATAGTGAATTTCTCATGTTAGCACCACATCAGCACTTTTTCAAAAAAATTTGACCCCTCTCCATTGGGCTTTTCAGTTTTGCAGTCCAACTTTGGAAGGCCATATCTTGCTCATTTTTGCTCCTTTTTTGGTGCAATTTGTTTTGAAATGGGTTAAAATTTTGTGATCTTCGTAGTGATGTGGTTATTTTCTGATTTTGGTGCATAGGATTTTTGGAATTTTTGGATTCTCTCAGTTGTACCTGTCCAATCCTCAATTCTGCAACTTCAAAGGCCTCGTTTGAGCTCATACGACCTCCTCTTCAGGTGCTGTTTTTTTGAAAGTGCTTATTTTTTCATCTACTTTCAGAATCTATGATCAGATTTCAAATATTTTGAGTGAAAATTGTACTTTCAGATATTGGTCTTATTTGGCCTATTAGGTACTTGTAAATTGCTTGGATCTTAGTTAGATCTCTTGCATTATTAGTTTGAGACTCTTTTGGCCTTATTGAGGCAGTTGTAAAATTGTAAATCAGAAGTCCACTTTGTCATTTTTTGCAAGTGGCCCATTGTATACGCACTACTTATAAAGTGCCAAAAACATCACATTTGGGGGAGGGGGGTCTTTGATTGAGTGAATTTGGGGGGGTGTCTTGTGTGATTGTGCCTCTCTTTGTGCTCTTTCCATTCTTGTTGCAATGAGTCCTAACAAATTTCCACCTTTAACTCCACATAATTATGCATCATGGAAAATTAAAGTATGGAGTAAACTAATGGAAAAGGGTCTCACACACTACATAGATGGAACAATAACAACACCACCTGATCCTAAGGCTGATCCAATTGCTCAATTAGAATGGCTCACAAAGAATTGCATGGCTCTTGGAACCTTACGCAAGTATGTATCAGATGACCTCATTTTTCACATTGAGAAGTGTAAAACAATCAAAGAGGCTTGGGATATGTTTCAGAAATTGTATGGACAAGTTGATGAAATCAGAGGCTATCAGATTGACAATGAGCTCACCAACTTAGATCCCAAGAGTTTTGATACAATCCAAGATTATGTCACCAAAGCAAATGAGCTAAGAGCAAAGCTTAGGGATTGTGGAATTGACAAAAAGGATGCTCAATTGATATTCAACTTGTTGGATAAGCTTGCACCAGAATATGCAGCATTTGTATCTAGCTTCCAAACTCATCGTTTGACAGTGGGGAGTTCTTAGGTTATGCCTTCATTTGATGCTTTCACATAAATGTTATTATTGGAACAATCTAAGTTGTTGAACATGGGGTTTCTCAAGTCTTCAAAGTCCAAGGCTTTGGTGGCTAATCAAGGGAATCAAGGAAGTCAAGGCAAAGATTCCAACAAGAAGAAGAAGCAATCCAAGTCTAAGCCACACCAGGAAAAAGGACAATCATCCTCTCCATCACAAGGTGATTTTTCATCCTCTTCCAAGAAGGGGACACCACCTAAGAAGGATAAACCAACTTGTGCATACTGCAAAAAGTATGGTCATGATGAGCATCGATGCCACGCAAAGCAAGTTGATGAGTTAACCAATCTTCTCAAGAAAAACAACATCAACTTGCCATCCGCCTACACAAAGAAGGATTCAACTCCTTCCTCTTCCTCACAGTCTAAGGGAAAAGGGCAAGCATTTGTGGCTACAACAGGTTCTTCACAACAATGGATACTTGACTTGGGTGCCTCATATCACATGGGTTCTACAAAGGAGTAGTTTTCTTCATTGGAGCCATCTAAGGTACCTCACATTTACATAGGTGATGACACACAAGTAGAGGTTGAAGGGAAAGGTTCAGTTGACATGGATGATGGAACATTTGAGAATGTTCTCTATGTTCCTAACATGTCTACCAACCTTCTCTCCATCTACCAAATCACTCACTATGGGAATGGGAAAAAGGTTGAGTTTACACCAGATTCAGTTGTGGTAAAGGAACTTGATGATGATGCCTTGGTAGAAGTGGGACACGTCAACGACAACTCAAGGATTTATTCATTCTCCCACTTTGTGCCAAGTTCACCTTCTAGGGCCTTGCTTACTCATTCAAATTCAGAAAGTAAGCTATGGCATGAGTGGTTTGGTCACCTCAACTACCACTATCTTTAGCAGCTAAGCACTAAAGACATGGTCACGGGTCTACCTCGATTCAGTTTTTCAAAGGGTGTATGTTCAGGTTGTTCCATGGGCAAGCATCCTGAAGAGAAGTTTGATAAAGGGAAAACTTGGAGAGCTTTGGAAGTTCCTCAACTTGTTCACAGCAATGTAGCAGGTCCATTTCCAGCACCTTCATTCAGTAAGGCCCGCTATGTTCTCACCTTCATTGATGACTACTCCCGCTTCACTTGGGTCTACTTTCTCATTCATAAGAGTGAAGTATTTGACAGATTTTAGGACTTCAAGACTTGTGTGGAGAAGCAATCAGGGAAAGTGGTCAAGATTCTTCGCACAGATAATGGAAGGGAATATGTGAACAAGAGACTTGAGGATTTTTTGTACATTTGAGGGAATTGATCTTCAGCATTCTATAGCATACACTCCACAGCAGAACGGGGTTGCAGAATGCAAGAATAGAACTCTCAAAGAAATGGCTAGCTGTATGATACATGCACATTCTCTTGATCCCACCTTTTGGGCAGAGGCTCCACACACATCCAGAATTGGGTTCCTCACAAAGCTTTGCAAGGTATTACTGCTTTTGAAGCTTGAGCTGGTAGGAAACTGATTGTGAGACATTTTAGAGTCTTTGGGTGTCCAGCATGGGCTCGCATACCTCCACAGAAATGCAAGGCATTGGAACCTCAGAGTCAACCTTGCATATTTGTTGGATATCCTGAGGGTGTTAAGGCATACAGATTGATGGATCCAAAGACACATGAGGTATTCATTGAGAGGAGTGTTCACTTTGAGGAAAACTCTCCTAGCTTAGCCTCTCTACCTCCTCCACCTTCCTCCATTGTGGATAGTGATGTTAGTGATTCCGATGATGAGACTCCCTCAACTCAGACTCGCAGGGTTACACCTCCGTAGGGTCCACTTGCAGTTGAGGAGCCTCGTTCTCCACCTCCACCTAGACCTCATTGGGCTCGACAGACACTTGAGTCTGCAGGTTCTCTTGTTGGGGATCCTTTAGATACACGGAGAACTCGATCACAACACTAGGATCTTCCACATGCATTCATTGCTACCACTTCCGATCCACAGACATTTAGGGAAGCATCAGGGGTTCCTGAGTGGGACCAAGCTATGGAGGAAGAGTATAGTTCCTTAATGAGGAACAACACATGGGATTTAGTCCATCTCCCTAAGGGGAGAAAGATGGTTTGATGTAAGTGGATCTATCGGACCAAGTTTGCAGCAGATGGTAGTGTGGATAAGTATAAGGCTCGGCTTGTTGTAAAAGGTTTTTCTTAGGTTGCAGGTGTTGACTATACTGAGACCTTTGCACCCATAGCCAAGATGAACTCCATTCATTTGACACTTGCTATTGCTACAGCTCATGGTTGGGTTGTACATCAGATGGATGTGAAGAGTGCTTTTTTTCATGGTGATCTTGATGAGGAGATTTATATGGAGCAGCCACAGGGTTTCATCCAGGATACTTCCTTGGTTTGCAGACTAAGGAAATCTCTCTATGGCCTTAAGAACACCCCCAGGGCTTAGTACGCCAAGATGGATTCCTTTCTTCTCTTCGCAAGGTTCACCAGGTGTCATTCCAGTCTGAATGTCTACATTTTGCAATAGGATGACTCTCATTTGATACTTGTGCTCTATGTTGATGACTTGATCATTACAGGGAGTACTTCATCCATGATTAGCAGGGTCAAATCTGCTTTGCATGATAGATTTTCCATGACTGACTTGGGTCTTTTGCACTACTTTCTTGGGATAGAGATTTCACAGTCACCTTCTGGGGTTACACTATCGCAGCCCAAGTATGCTCTTGATCTACTTGCACACTTTCATATGGCTGATTGTAAGCCTGCCCCAACTCCCTTTCTTTCAGGAGTCAAGCTTGAGGCTCATTGTTCTTCTCCACCAGTTGATGCCACTTTGTATTGTCAGCTTGTGGGTAGTCTCATCTACTTGACTCATACACACCCTGATATTTCATTTGTAGTTGGCATGGTTTCCTGCTTCATGCAGGATCCACATGAGCTTCATTGGAAAGCCGCCAAATGCATCCTTCATTACATCCAGGGTACACATCACTATGGGATTCACTATGCAACAGGCACAGGACTTCGCTTGGTTGGTTACATAGACTCTGATTGGGCTGGCAATCTAGTTGATCGTAAGTCTACTTCTGGTTACAGTTTTCACCTTGGTTCGGGCCCCATTTGTTGGCAGAGCAAGAAGCAACATGCTATTGCTCTCTCTTTGATTGAGGCTGAGTATCGAGGCACTGTTAATGCAGTGACTGAGACCTTTTGGCTCCAACAGATTCTCACAGAGTTTGGATTCACCACTCCATGGCTGACAGTTCTACATTGTGACAATCAGAGTGCTATTGCGATCTCGAAGAACCCGGTCTAGCACCAGTGGACCAAACACATTGACATTCATATGCACTATATCTGAGAGCTCATCTAGGAGCAAGTCATTGATTTGCAGTATTGTCCTACAGTAGAGCAGGTTGTTGACATATTCACCAAACCTTTCACTAAGAGTAAGTTCCAGCAGTTGCGAGCTCTCTTGGGGGTGTGGGATGTGTCATTAGGGGGGGTCAACTGACTTCTCCTTCCTCTCTTATGGGGGGGACTTTTTCCTCTTTGAGGTTTTGTCCTTCTTCTTTGAGAGTCTTTTGTACATTCATCTCTCTTTTGGGGGGGAGTTTTTTCCCACTGGGTTTTCTCCCTTTCTCCATTTGTGAGAGATTGCATTGCATAGTTTTGCTTGCATTTTCATATTGTACATGGGTACTTATCATGGCCTAGTAGCTAGGACCCATCTTGCATTGTTGACTTGAGTCTTCATTCCCCTAAGTTGCACTTAAGGGGGGGTGTTGGTGTAAATAAATATTCATTTTGGATATTATTACACTTACTTAAGTTAACTTAGGATAATGCATCTCTTTGTAGTTTGGATTTGAGACACTTAGGGAAGTGTGCACTTAGGGATAGAGCTTGTAGGATAAATTCCACCTTTTGTGGTCTTATTTTGTTGTTACACTCCACATTCGGTGGGTCATCCACCTCTTGTGGAATATTATATTATTTCTCCTACCTACCCTTAGTATTTCTTACCTACCCTTGTTTCTCATTGAGCCACATGTCATATTTGTGTGCTCATACATCCATATGGCCTTGCCTATATAAGCAGGCCTCTATTCATTGTATTGGTTAATCCAGTTGATCATTTTGTATATTGATGAGAATACAGTTTGTTCTTGTCATTCTATTGTCTCTTTTATGCTTTTCATTGTGCCCTTGATCTTGGCAAAATCCTACAGATCTCCTCAAGCTGTTAAACTTCTGCAAAAAGATGACTAAGCTTTGATACCAATTGTTAGGTCCCGGAGATAACTAAGAGGGGGGGATGAATTAGTTGTCTAATAAATTCAAACCAAAAACAACTTTACCAACTTAATGCTTAATAGTGGTAAACTAGTCTTTTATGTCGGTAGACAGTTTTATCAGTTAATTGTAATACTGGTAAAGATTAATGCATGAAACAAAAAGAAAAAGTCATCCACAACACATAACACCAATATTTGTACGTGGAAACCCTGTAAGGGGAAAAACCACTGTGGGAAACCTTACCCACAATCAGATGATACTACTACAGATAGTATGTGTATACAAATGGGGTTTGCACATGCAGAAAGGCCAGGCACCTAGAGCTCACTTCTCAAACACAAATAGGAGTCACATTGACTACATTTGGATGGTTAAATCTAATAAGGATGTACTGCTCAAATTTGCATCTTTCTATGTTGGATTTAGTATTGGTGTAGTTCTGATTGTCTTCACAAAAAACCCTCCTTCAACCTTCAAATGATGTCCGTGTGTATAGCTCTTCTTATTCTCGCATATACCTTCACACAATTCTTTTTCACATTCCACACATGATCTTACAAATAAGATCCTACATTTATATCAATTTGCAAACAAGACAATGTCCGATGCAATAACCGATTCAACATGTCAGATTGATGCATTTACAACAATAATGAGACATCTCCATAGCATGTCGTGCTGATCTGGAAAAGATAAAACTGTCGGTGTATATCCTGGACCTATTTGCCGATAATAGTAAATATGCAAATATGAATATGCCAATGAACAAAAATCCAAGACAAAGTGTCCAAATGATGTCTTCAACATAACCAGGTGTTTTCCATGCTATTCCAAGTGCCAGTTAATATTATATCTTGCCAGTGTGCCAGATACTGGTGACTGTGCCTAAGTCACTTGCTTGCTGGTGAATGTTCCTAATTCTCCAAAGTACCAGAGTTTGTAGGTGTTGACATCAATGACAAAACCATACCAAAATACCAATAGTAAGATCTGCTTCTTGATCAATCAAGTTAAAGTTCAGTATCTTTTTTTTTCTATCGTTCCTAAGTTCAATCAAGTTCAGGAATGACATCGCTTTAATAAGGCTTCATTCAACTTCATCGCTTTGAAACAAGCTGAACACATCACTTTCATCTAGTTCGTGATCAATCAAGTTCAGAACTGGTATCTCCTAGACATAAAATTTTCTTTGAACCAACGCGTTCCTCACACATTAATTCAAAGAGGGGCAAATGTAATACCCTAAAAATGGTCATCTAAACCATGGGCCCCTAATCTCAACAACATCACCAAGGTCCTAACCAAAGGCAAATAGATCAATCTTGAGCACACAATTAATTCTTTAATCATAAATGTCACATGGCAAATTAATCAACCAATATTAATTAAATATTTATTTAATTAATTGATCATTCCAAGTAAATCATTTCAAACAATTATCTTATTTATTTTAATTGAATATCCTAGCATATTTAATTAAATAAATTAATTTGCCATAAATCTTCAAAAAAAGAAATAAATAAAAAAAAAGGAATTAATTGACCAAGAAAGAATTAAAAATTGAGGAAAGAAATCAATTGGAGATAATATTGAAAAAAACAAATTAAAAATTGATAAATCTCAAAGAAAGCAATTAAAACAATTAAATATTAAAATTGAATGAAATAGAGAATAAATCATTTTTTTCTGAATTTATCTTAGTTTTAGTTCAATTTCCTTTAAAACCGAGAAAAGCATCCAATCACATCAATTCACTTGGATTGTGCTTCCTCTTGAAAAATCTTGACCGCTCATCATCATTTGATCTCAGCCTTTGGTTTCTTTCCAAATTTTCTATAAATTCAGGCTCTCATCTCTCATTCAAAGATCCTGGAGAATATATTGTTATTATGTTGTTTTTGATCTAGGTTCATTAAGAGTTTGCATTGAGATATTTCATATTAGTTATTGCATACATATTTATATCATTTATCTCATTTATTGATTAAATCATGTTAGATTAATCTTGCATTCATCTAGCTTAATTCATGCTCATATAGATTAAAAATCCTTCGTTTAGGTGTTGTCTAGTCACTGGATAGCTTAGCAATCTGAGAGCAATCTAAACTCACATCTACTAGAAAGCAATGGGTCAGTTTGTAATGGTTTTATTATTCATTGATTATTGATTTACTAACCATGCATCTAATGACTTAATTGAAGTGTTGTGTATTCCAAATACAGATATAGGTCCACTTTTCACACACACAGGAATCAGTTTTGGTTAGGCTCAAAATGATCCACTGATGCTGATCTAAAAAAATGCTCTATTGCCAAATACTGGATCACCAAGACTCAAGATGTGCACATGAAAATGCGCTCAATTTCTCCCAAAATAATTTAGCACCTTCATTGTCACCCAAAATGATCATCCAAGTCAATCTTATATATCCGCATGGCCAAAATAGATCTCCAACAAGTAAGCTTCACAAAACTACAAAAACTGAAATGTGTAGTCTCATGTCAGCTCAATCTATCACAAATCCATATACCAAACCTAAAACATATGATCACAAGCTTCACACACGATGATACAAAATCCTCGAGCACAACTTCAATCACCGAAATCACTCCTACAATTCTGCAACACACGTTACCCAACTTGTCTACATAATAGCTCTACTCTTCTTGAATCATAGGATACTGGACCAAGAATCATGCACTAGAATTGACACCGGAGGCTATAATTACAAGGTGATCTACCTAAAACAACCAATCAACTATCCCATTCACTGTAACCAAAACTGCATCACCAAAAATGAGTTGTGCTCACTAAATTTGTACACTATGTTCACACTCTGCAGAACTTATGCCTAAAGTCAATATGACTTCTGGTAGATCAAATCTACAAGCACCAAATGGAATTAATAGACTGAGCTTACATCAATGACAACCCCTAAGTAATATCCATGCATCTAACATCACCAGAATAGTGTCTATTGCTAGCAGTTTATGTATTTCTCTCCACTTATTTTAATCTACTACAAAATTTATTTTATTTTTACAAATTGCTCTGCTATATGTATATGAGCATTTTATTTCTGGGAGGGATTGGATAAGGCAATCACGAATTATGAATAATTTGAGGATAAATCTTGGGTGGGTGCTCTATTCCTTAGAAAATATGTTAAGAAAAAGCTTGTATGTACAAAAATATTTGATGCCATGAAAATAGGTTTGGAAGAAAACAATTGTATTTTTTTTTAAAGGATGTCATTTCTACTATTGTGGTTGATAAATTATCGGGTGTTTTTTATGTGCATCATGGATTGTTACTTCTTAAGACTCATAAAATCAATATTGTGTGCCTTTGATAGAGGGAAGAATGTAGTACTAAGGAACAAGAACAAGATGGGATAGTAGTCAACTAGTTAAATGCATAGGAGATCGAGGTGGTTAATCATGTTAATGAAAGGTGTGGGGGAAAATTTTCCCAAATTCTAATATAGTATGTAATGCCCAACTTTCTTCTTGAGAGTAGAAATCCTCAATTTTATTGTATGGTCTTTGCATTGTATTGTTAATTCGGTCTTTTGTTGCATGGGATATGAAAAGCATTTTATTGTTTGGGCATGTCTAGAGGTGGTCGTTCTTCTTGGGGTATTTTGGTTACATTTATTCTTGGTGGTGTAGACACCTAAAATTATTTAAATTAATGTTTAATTAATTTAAGCCTGTCATCATAATTAACCAATTTAATTGTGTTAATTCCCTTCTTCTTAGGGTTAATTAAATCAAATTTAATCAACCTTGTCACTATAGTCCAATAATTAATTTATCAGATAAATTAATTGTTTACCTATTCTTCTAAAGTCAACCAAGTCATTAAGTCTTCTAAATTCCTCTTAGTTAATTAATTCTAATTAATTAACTTAAGTCATGTGATTCCTACAAATCACTTTTCCTAGTCCCCACTTAGCCTAATTAATTCTTTTAGAAACTATTAATCCTTCTCATCATTATTCTCCAATTTTATATTTCTCCACCCATGTCACGTCAACATAGAGACTTTCAAGGAAATTAAAATTTCTTTCAATCCCTCCACGCATCCTTTATTTTGGAATTTTAAATTCCTCTTTCCTTTCCCCAAGGAATTTTATATTCCTTTTTATTCTCCCCATGCACCCTTGATCCATGTCTTCCCTCTCAAATCAATCTCAACCCATCTTCCCAAAATCAATCTTGGCCCTCTATTGGCCTCCTCCAATCTATAAATTGGAGTCTCATTTCCTCACAAACAACATGGACTCTTCTTCTAATCTTATGTTGCCCCTATCTTCCTTCTTCTATCATACCGACATAATGCCCTCATAATCCCTCATCCAAAATAAATCCTTTTCTTCATCCAAATCCATCTATTCCTCATCCATAATAATCCAAATCCAATTCTAATCCACTTACCTTGTTGTGCATTTGGAGAGCATTCCACATCAATCAAGAAGAGCACATCCGAACAAGTGGAGTACAAGGGTGCCTCTACTTCATCAAGCTCAATTGGAGGAACAAGAGAGATCTTCTCTTGCAAGGTAATAGTGTTGTTTTTGTGCTTTTTATTTGGTGTTTGTGTTTAAACTAACCCTCTATCTACCTTGCTGAATTTCCCTTGGGTCATTTTGGCATCTTAGCCCAACCTATACCCACCCAACCCAATAAGGATAACTAAACTGTTGCTAAAACAAGTGGAGCACAAGGGTGCCTCTACTTCATCAGGTTCAACTGGAGGAACAAGGGAGATCTTCTCTTGCAAGGTAATTGTGTTAGTTTTATGCTTTTTATTTGCTTTTTGTTGTTTGTGAGGAAATGAGACTCCAATTTATAGATTGGAGGAGACCAATAGAGGGGCAGGATTGATTTTTGGAAGAGTTTTTGAGATTGATTTGAGAGGGAAGACATGGATCAAGGGTGCATGGGGAGAATTACAACAAGGACTCTTCTTCTAATCTTATGATGCCCCTTTCTTCCTTCTTCTATCATACCCACATAATTCCCTCATAATCCCTCATCCAAAAATAAATCCTTTTTTTCATCCAAATCCATCTATTCTCATCCATCTAATCCATATCCAATCCTAATCCACTTACCTTGTTGTGCATTTGGAGAGTATTACACATCCATCAAGAAGATAACATCCGAACAAGTGGAGCTCAAGGGGACCTCTACTTCATCAAGCTCAATCAGACTAACAAGAGATATCTTCTCTTGTAAGGTAATAGTGTTAGTTGTATGCTTTTTATTTGGTTTTTATGTTTAAACTAACCCTCCAGCTTGTCATTATTAAACCCATATTTCCCTCATCTTCATCCATATCGAATCCCCAGTCCATTTTAATGCATCCAAATTATAATCAATCCCCAACCAATATCTATATTCTATCATTAATCCAATCTTGGGTAACCTTCCCCTTCTTCTTTCTAACATCAATCCATTCTTCCATTATCATTTTCAATCCATTCTCAAGGACTTAGCACATTAACTGAATCAAATCTCCCACCAATCCAATCAATCAATCAACCAACCTCATCCTAAGATTGACACTTTGTTAAAGTTTAATTTAGACCTTTATCTTCAATCAATCAATAAATTAGCTTTTGTGTCTGGGAAATAATCTCCCCCAAGTAACTTTTCTTAATCATTTTTGGTTGATCAAAACCCTAATCCTTTTACCCTCTTTTTCTTAGAAATGTAAGGCTACCCTAAGTAGAAGAAGGTTTGATCAATTACAAAGGTCTAAATTTTACCTATCTTGGTTGTCACCTTTCTTGTGGTCCACATCATCAATTCCCATCCAAGTCCTAATCTAGCAGCTAAGGTATCATCCTAATCCAAATCAATCTTGTCCTAATGCAAAGACCAATCTATCCAATCCAATATAATCAAATCCAATCAAATCAAATAAAATCAAATTCAATCCAATCCAATCAAATCAAGCCCAATCTAATCCAATAAAATCAAAATTGAATCCAATCAATCCTCAATTCAATCCGAATTTTCTAAGTCCCAATCCTCATCTTAATCCAACATCACCACCTTTTTCACATGGCTATCCAAAGTTCACATCCAAAATTCAAGGGTTGGTATGAGAAGATGCTCATGGAAGTTCACGAACCACCTCAACCTACCTAACAAGTTAATTCCATAACCTCCCATCCATCTATCATATCCCCATCCATTGCATCTCAACACACTATATCCAATCCCAATTTATATAATATCTTTTATCCTTCCTTTACCTTTTACAAGGGATATCCATCTTATTCCCCATCTATATCTCTGTATTATACCTCATCCACATACCCTCCTAATCCAATATGTATACCTCCATCTACCCTCCCGTCCACATCCCAATCCCCATCTTTTTACAACACCTTCATTACCTCTACTGCTAATTGAAATCCTTTACTCCATAGTTGTCCAAGCCTTAATCCTAATCCCCCAATCCATAATCCATAATCCCAATCCCACATCTAATCTGAAACCTACACATAATTCTCATTCTCCAAAATTTGCAACATCTCCATCCTCTAAGTCCTTAATTCTTAATATTTATCCAGGGCATGCTAGTAAAGGAGACAAAATCCCCACCTCGAAATAATGATGCCAAATCTCCTCAAGTCCTCCACCCACCTCCATCACATCCAAATCAAGATGAACTTGAATCCCCCCAACTTCATGATAACAACATCTCTCCATCTACCCAAGTCGAAGCTTCCATATCCTCCTTCATCATACAATCCCCACAACTCCAAACATGCCAAGAGATTGTTCCAACACATGCTAGCATAGATTTCTCTTCGCCTCAAGATCAAAGCATCCATCTATCTCATGATACCTCTCCATCTCAAAATCCATGTTTACCCTCCATGCCATCTGATGATATCATCCATGCCACTTCCTCTCATGATCATATGATCCCTACATCCAATCCTCTCCCTCCATCACATGGTCCCCTTCTAGCTTAAGACCCAATAGTCTCTTGTACTCCACCACGTTTTCCCCTTTCAAGTCAAGATTAAAATATTCCTTCCTCTCCATATCACAATCTTAATCCCACACATGATCCTAATCCTTTGCATGACCCCAATCCTCCACAAGATCCCATCACCCCTATCCAATCTATGCTTCAATCCCATACCTATCAACTCGACTCTTCCACCTTCATCCATTCTAGTTTTCTCCAAGAGCTTACAATTCCTTCCACATCCCATCCACCTCAAAGTGGACTCACATCTTGTTTCTGAAGTAATAAATATCCTATTAAGAAAAGAAATTCTCAAGATGTTGGTACATATCCTATTCCTCCTAAATCCAAAAGATCTTCATATAAATCAAAATCCCACCATCCCCCATCATCCACATCCATCTTAGGACCCTATGTTCCAAAGCTAAACCCTCCATTCCTTCCATCCATTTTGGGTCCTTACATCCCTCCATCCACCACCCCATCACCTCAAATAATCCCTAAGCAAGATCAACAAAGGAACACATCATTGAATCCCTCCCAACACTTTCCCTTCATCATCCCAGCATCCATAAAATCCCTAATTCATCCATCCTCATGCACCCGTACCATTGCTATTGGAAGCAATTTGGATGCCAAATCTAAAATGCATAAAGTCAAGAATCCAAAAAACTCAGAGGATCAACATGCCCCCTCAAAAAGACATGCTCAAGAAAAGAAAAATATGATCCAAAAGAAGGAAAAATCCAAAAGGCCACAAAGGCCCCAAAATAAAAAATAAAAAACTATGTGGATTCCCAAACTACTCATAAGAAGCAATGCATCTCAAAGTAAAATCCAAATTAGCATCCAAACTTGTTACTCAAAAATCTCCCTCAACTCATAAGTCTTCCAATCATCCATTTAATAATCCTCCATCATCAAAATCCATTTTGGGCCCTTACACTACCTTAATTCCATCACCTCCTTCATCTATTTTGGGTCCACATTTCCCAAAATCCCCATTTTATCCTCCATCTAATTTAAAACCCCCTCCTCCACCACTCCACCACCATTCAATGTGTGTGCCAATGTTAATCTTCTAAAAGTTTTTCAAAACCCCATCCATTATCCAACATCCATTTTCCATAATACCATCCTTCACATAAATCCTCACCCCCATCTGTCCTTCATCCACTTCATCTTCCTAATTATTTCTAACAACATCTATGAGCATACCCATAATTCAAAGAAGCACTAAGAGATACTATCCATGGAACTAGATGCTTGGGTCCTCCCTTCCTCCTTCACACATCCACTATCTTCCACATCCACGTATCCTCATCCTTATCCATCCAAACTATCCCAAAAAGTCAGAAATATGAAAAAAAAAAAAAGTATCCAATGGTGAAAACCTTGTCTTGTGGTGCCTTGGGTAAGTACCATGATAAAAACTTGGTAAACAAGTATCATGTGTAATACCTCTACCTCTTGCACTCTACACTTGGGGGCAAGATTCATCCATGCCATCCTACCATCCACATTAAGTCCATCGTCCTTTCTTATCTGTGATCTTTACTATCCTATTCATATCCTCCATTGCATATCCCTGCATCCTATCTAAATGCATACTCCATTCCTACCTTTTATCTTGATCAAGATAGAAGAAAAATAATGTATATTCATTCTTTGGAAGACACAAGCCTTAATTCCTCTACCATCCATATCCATTACACATTATCCTTCCATCTCATACATCTTTATCCACCATCCTTCCATCCTTAATTCCACTACCTCTAGTGTGGGGCATTGCACTACTTTCTCGTCATCCTTCCTCCTTGTCATTCTTCCTCATCTCATGATTAGGGAATCATGCTAATAGTCCTTATTCTTTCCATCCACTATTCTTCTTTGATATAACATCACTTCATGACGCTATATATCAAAGAGGGGCAAAATGTAGACACCTAAAATTAATCAAATTAATGTTTAATTAATTTAATCCTGTCATCATAATTAACCAATTTAATTGTGTTAATTCCCTTCTTCTTAAGGTTAATTAAATAAATTTTAATGAACCTTTTCACTATAGTCCAATAATTAATTTATCAAATAAATTCATTGTTTACCTATTCTTTTAAAGTCAACCAAGTCATTAAGTCTTCTAAATTCCTCTTAGTCAATTAATTCTAATTAATTAACTTAAGTCATGTGATTCCTACAAATCAATTTTCCTAATCCCCACTTAGCCTAATTAATTCTTCTAGAAACTCTCTTAATCCTACTCATCATTATTCTCCAATTTTATATTTCTCCACCCATGTCACATTTACTTTGAGACTTTCAAGGAAATTCAAATTTCTTTGAATTCCCCCATGCATCCTTTATTTTGGAATTTTAAATTCCTCTTTCCTCTCCCCAAGGAATTTTATATTCCTCTTTATTCTCCCCATGCACCCTTGATCCACATCTTCCCCCTCAAATCAATCTCAATTTGTCTTCCCAAAATCAATCTTGGCCCTCTATTGGCCTCCTGCAATCTATAAATTGGAGTCTCATTTCCTCACAAATAAAAGGGACTCTTCTTCTAATCTTATGTTTCCCCTATCTTCCTTCTTCTATCATAACCACATAATGCCTTCATAATCCCTCATCCCTCATCTATTCCTCATCCATCATTTTCCAAATCCAATCCCAATCAACTTACCTTGTTGTGCATGTGGAGAGAATTCCACATCCATCAAGAAGAGCACATCTGAACAAGTGGATCACAAGGGAACCTATACTTCATCAAGCTCAATCGGAGGAACAAGAGAGATCTTCTCTTGCAAGGCAATAGTGTTAGTTTTATGCTTTTTATTTTGTTTTTTGTGTTTAAACTAACCATCAAACTTCCTTGCTCGATTTCCCTTGGTTCAGGTGGTTTGTTAGCTTTTGTAATTATCTTCTAGGAATTTTATTTATAGTTTATTCAGTATATGTTTTTACCTCTTAGATGTAATCTTCTCTTCTATACTAAATATATATATTTAAAGTTTGGATTGAGAAGTCGCCTGAACAAAATAATCTAAAAGACTTTTGGGTTAGCTGAGAATGACCATTTTTGTTTCTTCATACAATTGTGCATGAAGAGTCCTTTTCTAGAGAAACAAAGGGAAAGGTGTTGGAAAACCTTCTAAAGTAGTACTTGAGTTAGAAAGATGAGCCACCAAATTGTGAAGTGGAATCAAAAAGTCTAGAGAGAGGGAGTTAGTGACCATGAAGGGGATAAGTCTAGTGCGCAAAAGAGCACCCAAAGGAGACAAAAGAGTGTCATTATTCCACAAAGGGGTAACAATGGGAGTAGGGGTTACCAAGGTTATATCAACCCCAGCTGTAGAAATAAGGGACACAAGAGTTAGAGTAGTAGAAAATGAGAAAATTTAAACAATCGAAGTAGGGACAAAAAATGGAGAGAGGGGAGTTGAAGCTATAAAGGAGTCCAAAGTGTTGTTGGAATTCTACACTCTTATGAGAATAGTTGATATTGTCATTGATGGCAATTAACTGGCAGATACCGGCACCGGCAATATACTTCTACATACACCAACAGGCACTTCACCGACATTGACAATAATGCATACCGGCACTCAAAGCTGACATGGAATATTTTAAAAGACTCATATATGTATGAGATCTTAAAGGTCATTTTTGTAAGGATGATAGATGAGAAGTATAAGGCAATCTTGTATAAGGTGATATAGTTGACAGTGAAGGTTTTGGTTATTGACTGAGCTTAAACCGCTACTGAACTTGGCATGAGAGATGTTGTTTTGAAGTAGTGCATTGTATTAGATTTTGATAATCCATTTTGTAGTTAGTGTGACTCTTTATTGAGCAGTGTGCTCTAGGTTGTTGGCCTCCCTACATGTGCAGGCCCCTCATTATAAGTAGTATTTATTCATTGGCCAGTGAGTAAATATTGTGGGTCACAAATCCCACCAAGGTTTTTCCCACACCAAGTTTCCTCATTAAATATCTTGTGTTATGGTGTGTTTTCTATGTTGTCTCTATTATTCTTATTTGTTGCATTAATTCTTATTTACCGATACACTGTTTTGGGATGCAAAGTTTTAAGTAAGTATAAATATTTTGTAAACCGGTTAGACAGTGATTCACCCCCCCCTCTTAGTGTCTTTGGGACTGTCATTGATTCTAACAATTGGTATCAAAGCTTGGTCCTCTATTTTCAAAAGCCTAACAGCTTGAGGAATATTCTGACACTGGTATAGATGGAGAACTTAAGAAAATAGTTGGAAGGAGCTCTTGAAGATTTTGATGCAGAAAAGTTGAAGAATGTCAAACTTGATGATGATCTAAGGACTGCACATGAATTCATTAAAGGACTTCAGGAGAACTTTGCTATAGCACAAAATAAAAGAAAATAATTTCATGAGAAGATGCAGAAAGATGATGATGAAAAAGAAACTCTTAGAGATATTGCAAACAAGTTGAGACAAGAAAATAGTAATATGAAGAATGAAATGCAAGATATGACTATTAGGTTTTGTAAAGATATTGAAGACAAGAAGAAGAATGAAGAAGACATGACTAGGAGATTTAATGATGCTGGAAATGAAAATCTAAGACTTAGTCATGAAAATGATATGCTGAAGACAAATCTGATTCACATGCAACATGATAAAACTGAGCTTATGAGACAAGTTGGAATTATTGAAAATGAGTTGGCTACTACAAATAAACACAAAGATAAATTCAATAAAAGTTCAGAGGAGCTTGATGACATGCTGAAAAGTCATAAACCTAATGGAGATACTAATGGACTTGGATTTGAAGTTGGAGAAAGTTCTAGTACTGCAAACAATCTAGATCAAAACAAACCGGTAAGACAACCTAATGCTTATACATTCAATGGAAAATATTTTAATTGCAACAAATATGGTCATAGAGAAAATCAGTGTAGATTTACAAATAACCAGAATACAAACTCACCCATCGGTCAATGTTCCAAATGCAACAAATTTGGTCATAATTTAGAAAATTGTAGAATGAATGTGAAATGTTATGTTTGTTGGAGATATGGACATTTATCTAATCAATTCAAATCACAAACCAGTCAAGGATATGGAAAGGCTATTCAGAGGAATAATTTGACTTGTTATGCTTGTAACAAGATTGGACATATTGCTAAATTTTGTAGAAGCAAGAATGCACCGACAAACAATATGAGATCTAGCTTAAAGGGAAAAGAGAAGGTAGAATCTAAGTAAAGCAAGAATTTTGTAAACAGTGGATTAAGAAAAGAGATCAGAGAACTAATGAAAATATATCTTCATAGATAGAACAGAGTAATCCTCCTTCGGTAGGAGATTCTTCATCTAACTAAGGAATAATCCCTTGGGGGTATGGCAGCAAATTGAAAAACATGCATTCTACCCTCAGTTGATGGTGAGAAGATACATTTCTTCTTTACTAATAGGTGTGTTAATTTTTCACTTAACCGATGAGCATTTAATGATGTTTTGAAGAAATTTTTGGCTATAAAGCATTGGGAAACCCTCATTTCAAACTCACCGAGCATTCAAACTTTCTATGAGCATGAAATCGAGCAAAGGAATTAAAGGTGAATTTGAGAAGTGTTTTTCAAGCATTCAACAAGCATCCGAATAAGAGGTATTTTTCATATTGGCTGCTTCATCTTCTGTTCCAAAATTTATTCTGAACCCTACCATTGTGGAAAATGTGAAACACCCTAGGCCTGTTTTCAAGATAATTCCCAAAATTGCGAAGCAAGATGACTTTGTAGGAGCTTTTTCAAAAATACCTAAGGGAGTAGCATTTGTAGAAGACCCTAGGATTTATATACATTGCAATATAGAAGATCTAGGATCTGTGGAGTAATGAAAATGTTTAATAAGGTCATTTGTGATGAACATGAAATTGTTAAACCTGAACACAAGATTGTGGAAACTTTAGGTTTTGTGGAGATACTAAATATCCCTCAATTTCTAGAGGAAGTGGTAAGGATTGTATTGAGTAGAGCACATGGAGAATTCTTATGGTTTGATTTTGTTTGCAAGATAACCCGACAAGCAATTAGGGCAGTTATTGGTTTACCCTCAACTGATAGTAGACCTGACAAGACAAAGAAGATTCCCAACAAAATGGTGACAAGCCTAACCGGAGAAACATCTAACAATAGATCACTTAGAGTAAATTATATTAAGGACATTAATGTGAGATATGTAAGTATGGATCTTGGATACAAAGCCACACATGCTAACAAACTCAATTCTGTTTCCAGTCTTTGTATTTACAGTGCACATGAAATGATAAACAACAGTGCTAAGATAGATGTGTGTGAATGGTTAAAAGATGAGCTTATTGACAACTTGAAAAAGATTAAGGGAGACAAGAAGGGTACTTTCCACTTTGGAAACCTTCTGGTATGTTTGATGCTATATTTCACCCAAGTGATCCCCGATATAGGACCCAAAGACTTTGGTTATGATATACCGGTAGGAAAAAAACTATAGGAAGATTTTACCGACATGGGAATTGATAGAGACAACAACATAACATATTACTTTAAAACTTTACAATCTAAGATGAGAGCTAGGGAAAGGATTCCTCAAAGCATAGTTGAGAAATATGACAAGGAAATCTACTTTGCTATCAAAAAAGACGAAACCTGGATGGAAGAAGTAAGCCCTAGAACTATTTGGGTTACTGAAATGGGTTATGAGGTTGATCTACATGTTTTGGAAATGTATGAAAAATCACTACTTGATGCACCTAGAGAGACATCTGAAAAATTCTTTGCAAATGCAAAAACCATAGAGAGTAAAGCATCTATGCAGAAAAGGACTAAGAGGAGAGAAAAATACATTAGGGATGCATCCAAGAAAGTAAAGGAAATCAAATAAAATTTCATGAACCTTAGTGGCATATTGGCTAGTGAGCTTGAAGGACTTCAACCAGGGGCACATATTTCACTGGTTGACAAATCTTCTAGCAGTGATAGTAGTAAGGTAGTTGAGTTCAAAATAGTGGAAAGGAAGAGAAAACCCTCACCAGTACCCTCTCCTTCTCCAAAGAAAACAAGAACATTAAGGAATACACATCAGGCGGTTAGGGAACCCAAGAAGAAACTCACACCTAAGAAGAAAAAGACACCACAAAACCCCACATTGAATGACTTAGTGAATGAAATAACTAAGGAAGGTAATTTGTCTAATGTGATCAAATGGTATACTTCTTCAAATGATATTGATAGAAATACTATTGAAGAAAGCATTATTCTTCATTTAGACATTTATAAGAAAGTTTTGATTGAAGTTGTTGAGGAGCTACGAAATGATCTCTACATGAGACTTCAAGCTAAAAGGATATCAGTGATGGAATTAGAGAAGAAACTCAAAGTTGAAGCACTCTTAGCAGTTCACCCAGTTAACTCCAAAGAATAAATTGATGAACTTATTTCTGAGACTAACTGATCAGTATTTGCTAGTGGACACCAGCAGGTAATCCTGATGGCTGGTAGAGTGAAGGAAATTATAGAAGAAACAGTGGACAACTAGGATATATTCTTTGTGGAGAAAGAAAAACAAGAGGAAATGAACAGACCTAAGAAGACATTTAAGGTTTATCAAAAGGACAAAGGTAAAGGAAAAATTGGTGGAGTTCTAGACATCAAGATTACTGACAATCTTCCACCACCACCTTTGGATAATGCATTGGTACACTCAAAAGATCCATCAATTATTGACATTGAAGGAATAAGACATGATGATACAAATCTTAAATCAAAGATACTTTTTACAATGAATGTGGATACTCAAAAGGTAAACATTGTTGTGGATAAGGATAACTCTAAAGTTAAGGAAGACAATGTTGACGATAGTAACATAGCAGAGAAACTGGTAGAAACTGTTGAAACTATGACATCAACACAAACAGAGCAACCGACACAGACTAAAAAACCTACTGAAGATAAAGGTACCTATATAGGGCCACTAGAGATAGAGATACCGATGGAGAAATAAACTGAGGCAGAGGTACACACAAAAATAGAGAAACCAACAATCACAGAGACATTGAAACAGTCTAAGAAACCTTTGTAGGTTGAGATGCAAACCCAGATTGATCCACCGGAGGAAAATACAAGAAAAATGGATACATCTAATGGAAGCACAGAGGTAATAAAGATAATTGGTCAGACATCGAGCACATCTATAGGTGAATTCAGACCTACCAATGTTACATAGGTACTTTTGGATTCAATCAAGAAGATAACAGATTGCAATGCATTGGCTTACAAGGCAATTGACAACACTTTACCTATTCTTAAGTTGATTGCACCAAATTCTAACATAGATCATATTAAAGATTCTTTAGGTAAATTGGACACATTGTCCAAATTTATTGCTGATAATGTAATAAATATTGATAAGGTGAATGAGGACACAATCAAGGAGAGAGTTGAAAAGGAGAAAAATAAATTATTTGAAGACACTATAAAGAAGTGTACAGGACACTTGAACACATTATTACCGGTACTTAACTCTACAATTTTGGAGTACAAGGAGCTATATAGGGAAACATGCAAACCTCACCTTTTGACATAGGACATAGATAAGGAGATCAGTAAAACATAGAAAGAAATCGATGACATAGTTGATAATATAATTGGTTCATCCGGACATATATCCATTTTTGAGCAGGAAATAATAGTTTTTGAGGAGAAGATATAGAAACTTGAGAAAGAGAAGGCAAGGATAAGGTCAAATGCCCGGGAACTTAAAAATAAACTTGGTCCTAAGTTGGACAATCTTATCTCTCAGAGAATTGAAATCTCTAAGGCATTAGTTCAAGGAGAGTGATCACCGAAAGAACACATTCATTATCTCACCGACATGATCCAATAGAATGAGGCAACTTTGAATGATAGCAAAAGGTTTATGCAGAATCTAAATTTAGTTTTGGCAGACATCTTTCAGATTGTAACCAACCGGTTATAGACTTTGAGGTGAAATTTTTGCACTCGTTTGATTATTCTTGACAAACCTTTGTCATTGATGTCAAAGGGGGAGTAGTGGAGAGAAAAATGCTTATACAAAGGAGATCACTTGCTCAGGGGGAGCACATATTTTTGGAAAGATTTTGGACTTCAGTTTTTGGGAACTATTTTTTGGATTTTTCTCATGAGTGTTGCCACCAATGCCAAAGGGGGAGATTGTTGGCATTCTACACTCTTATGAGAATAGTTGATGTTGTCATTAATGGAAACCAACTGGAAATCATCTGGCAACCAACTGACAGATACCGACATCGACAATAGACTTCTACATACACCAGCGGACACTTCACCGACATCGGCAACAATGCATACTGACACTCAAAGCCAACATGGAATAAAATTTTGTTTATTGTTTTGTAATATAATTATATTTTGTAAAAGACGACATGGCATATTGTAAAAGACTCATATATGTATGAGATCTTATAGGTCATTTTTGTAATGATGATAGATGAGAAGTATAAGGAAATTTTGTATAAGGTGATATAGTTGATAGTGAAGGTTTTGGTTATTGACTGAGCTTAAACCGGTACTGAACTTGACATGAGAGATGTTGTTTTGAAGCAGTACATTGTATTGGATTTTGATAATCCATTTTGTAGTCAGTGTGACTCTTTATTGAGTAGTGTGCTCTAGGCTATTAGCCTCCTTGCATGTGCAGGCCGCTCGTTGTAAGTAGTATATATTCATTGGCTAGTGAGTAAATATTGTGGGTCACAAATCCCACCAATTTTTTTTCCCACACCTGGTTTCCTCATTAAAAATATTGTGTTATGGTGTGTTTTCTATGTTGTCTCTATTATTCTTATTTATTGCATTAATTCTTATTTACCAGTACACTATTATGGGATGCAAAGTTTAAAGTAAGTATAAATATTTTGTAAACCAATTAGACACTAATTCACCCCCCCCTCTCAGTGCCTTTGGGATTGTCACTCATTCTAACAAGTGTTAGGATAACTAGCGAACAACTAAGAGGGGGGGTTAATCAGTTGTTAATAGTTATATCATTTAATCCACAATACAACCTTAAACTAGAGCACATAAACATTCAAATACCAGTAAAGCGGAAATATATGTCGGTAGACACAAATACCGGTAAACAATGTAACTCAACAATTAAATCAATAATCAATGCAAAGAAACCATACCACATAATACCATGATTTGTATGTGGAAAACCCAGAAAGGGAAAAACCACGGTGGGAAGCCTACCCACAGTCAGATGATAATTCTATAGAAAGTATGTGATACAATGAGGGCCCTACACATGCAAGAAGGCACACTGTGTAGAGCGTACTACTCATTACAAAAGAGTCTCACTGACTACAGAGGTTAAAACCACCTCAAGATTAATGGACAACAATCCATTAAAGTGAACTGCCAGAGATAGAATCTACCATGCCTGATTACAGTCCTAGTTAAGCTCAATACCAGAGGCCTTTGCCCTCTTCCTTAATCCCAATTCAATCACCTATGATCGACCTGATCCTTCGCATATGATATTACAATTAATGACCATGATACACCTTTTATTTCCAGACCACAATCTACAATGAGATCTTACATTCATTTATACCAACCCTAAGACCTAAACTAATTAGGTCAGTCACCTAAAAGATATTACAATAATATCATTACATAATTCCATATTACAATGATATGCCATGTCAGCTTAAGACCAAAACAACAATAGCAAATCCATAAATTTCCCTGAAACATCCTGGTAATGTGTAGAGTACACGTTCGCATGATACTGGTCCATAACCTAGATAGGTACCAGACCTATTCTAGGTCCACCACGCCAAAGCAATGTTTTCAAGCAGTTGAAGCATGATCAAAGAACTTCTTTAGCATCCTGAAATCCATCTAGAAGCTGCACCAACACCACTTATGCATCTTGTCACAATTTCTCAGTGAAAGCTCTACCAGTAAAGCCTTAAACCAATGCTGGTAAGGGTTTACAAGAGTGTATGATAGTATCCAATACCAAGCCAATACAAGTTGACCAAGACATGCTCCAGAAGCACATATCACATGTAACCAATCACATTCCATAGATCCAAACATGTCAGAAGTGTCCAACAGATAATCTCTTCTGTCGGTAATACTAGATATTCTACCAGTAACCAAAACCTGTCTGTTGGTAACCATCCATAATAGCTAGTGTTGACATAAATGGAAAAACATCAATGTAACACATAATCAATTCATCCATAATGCCAACAATCTCCCCTTTTGGCATTGATGGCAACACTAGATGTGAAAAACATCAAGTACCAAGATGTGCCAAACAAGTCTCCCCTTGTGGAAGACAACTAGCAATTTTTGTGAATGATATCTTTGTAAAGCTCCAAATAAATCTCTCCCCCTAATGTATACAACTCCTTTTTCTTTATTTTCACATCAATACCTCTCCCCCTTTGACATCAATGCCAGAAATCTAACAAAACTATCAAAGCAATAATGTAAATATCAAAGCCGAATACTCCCCTGAGTAGTAGCACCACTCATCAGTGCCAGAGTAAATAATATTTCTGATAATGCATGTCAGACTGATGACAAAACTACATCATCCAAGTCTCTACCAAAGGGGCAGAAACCCCTAACTTGTCTCTCAAATACTCAAATGATTCCTTAGACAACGATTTAGTGAATATGTCTGCAATTTGTTATTTATTGTTCACATAAACCAATTTGATTTCCTTTTCTTCTACCTTGTCCTTCAGAAAGTTGTACTTTACTGATATATGCTTAGTGATAATGCATGTCGGACTGATGACAAAACTATATCATCCAAGTCTCTGCCAGAGGGGCAAAAACCCCTAACTTGTCTCTCAAATACTCAAATGATTCCTTAGACAACAATTTAGTGAATATGTCTGCAATTTGTTATTTATTGTTCACATAAACCAATTTGACTTCCTTTTCTTCTACCTTGTCCTTCAGAAAGTTGTACTTTATTGATATATGCTTAGTCTTAGAGTGAAATACTAGATTTTTAGACATGTCAATAGTTGCAAAGTTATCATAGTAGATAACTACCGGTTCACTACAATTTACCCTGATATCCTTCAACATTTGCTTCATCCACAAGACTTGAGTGCAATTAGTTGTTGCTGCAACATACTTAGGTTCTGCAGTAGATAAAGAAATGCATGACTATTTTTTGTTGATCCATGAAACCAATTTCTTTCCAAGAAAGAAAGCTCCACCAAAAGTACTCTTCTTGTCATTAGTATCACCTACCCAATCTGAGTCAATATATGCACATAAAGTGAAATCATCATTTTTGGAATACCATAGGCCATATTCTATTGTTCCTTGCAAATACCAAAATATTCTCTTTACTGCACATTCATGATTTTCTCTAGGATTACTTTGATATCTTGAAACAATACTTATTGCATTCATAATATCAGGTCTATTTTGAGTTAGATATAATAGACCACCAATCATAGACTTATACCTTGTCAAATTTACCAGTGTAGAAGTATCCTTGATAGATAATTTCTCACTTGTCACCATAGGAGTACTTACCAGTTTGGAATTATCCATACCAAACCTTTTCAACAATTCCCTCAGATACTTAGTTTGACAGTTAAAATGCCTTTGTCAATTTGAGTAATCTGTACACCATATCTTTATCATCTCTTAGTGAAAATCCATCAGGCTGCTCAATGTATACTTCCTCCTCAAGCTCACCATTCAAAAATGCATATTTAACATCCATCTGATAAACCTTATAGTTCTTATAAGCTGCATACACAAGAAATAGTCTAATAGCTTCAATTTTAGCTACAAGTGCAAATGTCTCACCATAATCAATTCCTTCCGTTTGAGAATATCAGTTTACAAACCAATCTAGCCTTGTTTCTTACAACTTGACCATCCTCATTTAGTTTATTCCTAAGAACCCATTTAGTTCCAATAACATTCTTATATTTAGGCCAGGGAACTAAAGTCCAAGTTTCATTCTTCTCTATTTGATCTAATTCATCTTCCATAGCCTTTAACCAATGTTTATCCTTACAAGCTTCAATAACAATTGTTGGTTCAATTTGAGAAATAAGACATACCTCTTCATTAGCTAGTTTCCTTCTAGTCATAACTCCCTTGTTCTTATCTCCAATGATTCGATCTTTAGAATGATTTAATCTTACATACCTTGGTGTCTTTTGAAGTTCAGGTTCACTACTCTGATCATCAGTCACAATTGAATTTTCTGATTGTGTCGGTGTAACTGTCTCAGCTTCCTATACTGGTTGAGGCATTGTCAGTTTAGTTATGATCATTTCCACTGCTGGTTCCCTATCATATGATATAGAATAATTTTTGTACTACTCATCCACTTTCACATTAGCACTCTCAACAATTTTATGTAATATTTTGTTATAGCATCTATATGCTTTGCTCTAAATTGAGTATCCAATTAATATCCCTTCATCACATCTAGGATCAAACTTTCCAATTGAATCATCTCTTTTGATATAGCATTTACTTCCAAGAATTCTGAAATATTTAATAGTAGGTGTATGTCCAAACCATAGTTCATAAGGGGTCTTACCAGTTTGACCTTTGATGTGAACTCTATTGAATATGTAGACTGTTGTATTCACAACTTCTGTCCAGTAGATATGAGGCAATTTGGCTTCCATCATCATAGATCTTGCTGCATCCAAAATGGTTATGTTCTTTCTTTCCACTACTCCATTTTATTGAGGAGTCCTAGGTGCAGATAGTTGTCTCCTGATTCCATTTGTCTCATAATAACTGTTAAATTCATGAGAAGTGAAATCACCTCCTTGATCTGATCTTAGACATTTGATTTTCAATTCACTTTTAGTTTCAACCTTCTCTTTATAGATCTTGAATTTCTCAAAAGCTTCAAACTTATCCCTTAGAAATGTCACCCACATCATTCTAGAATAGTCATCAATAATTAGCATGAAATACCTATCACCTTGAAAGCTTCTAGTCCTTGATGGACCACATAGGTCAGTATGAATCAAATCAAGTACATCATTAGATTTATCATGCATGCTCTTAAAAGAACTTCTAACTTGCTTACCCAACTAACATTCCTTACATATCAGATTATGAGGCTTCATAATCTTAGGTATATCTCTAACTACTTTAGTTGAACTGATCTCAACAATACAATCAAAATTAACATGACACAACCTCTTATGCCATAACCAACTCTCATCTTGATATGAGAAATTAAACATGTCTTATTGTCAGTGTTCAAGTGGAAAATATTACTTCCTGTTTGAATATCGGTTGCAATCTCCAAACCAGTCTTATTAATGATTTTTCATTTTCTATCTTTAAATTGAAGTTGGAAACCCTTATCAACCAATTGACCAACACTCAAAGATTATGCTTTAGCCTTCTACATAATAGACATTATCAGTATTATGCTTTCCATCCAAACAAATAATACCTCTACCTTTGATCATACATGACTTGTCATCTCCAAATCTGACTTGACCACCATTGTATTCTTGTAGGGACAAAAATTTCCCTTTATCTCCAGTCATGTGATGTGAGCATCCACTATCAATTACCCATTCATCCTTATCTTGAACGTTTGTTCCCTAAGCCTTTTCTTCATTCTTGATATCTAGTTTCGGTTCATCTTCCTTCAAAGCATAGGACACCCATTCCTTTCCATTGCCGGATCCACTAGGAGAGTCTTCTACCAGTTCATCTCTAGAGTCATCAGTTACTCCTTTCTCATATGCTATGTAGCATTGTTTACTTTTCTTGAATCTATATGTGTTCTGATTAGGCTTTAAAGATTTCTTAACTCTTTCCTTAAACCTTGCATTCCTTTCAGGACATCTAGATGCAAAATGATCGATCTTATTACATGCAAAAAATTTAAAAGGTGCTTTTCCTTCATACTTACTTGTAGTTTCTCCTTTAGGTACTCTTCTAGCAAATAAGGCTTCAAGTTGCTCAAGTTCTTCATCTTCTCTCCTCATGTCTTCCAATTGTTTTGCATGGAGGGATTTCAAATAACTTTTGTTGGTAGATGATGATGATTATGATGCATGAATAGTAGGTTCAGACTTTACAGCTCCAGAAGATCCAAATTCTTCAAGCTCAAAAACAGATAATCTCCCAATCAAAATGTCTTTGTTAATTGAAGTGTTTGCCATTGTTCTTCATTCATTAATTGCAGTTGCCTTCATCTTGTAAGTCAGTGGAAGGGCTCTCAAGACTTTGGAAACTATTTCATCTTCACTTAGAAATCCTCCACAACATTGAATTCCCATAACAATCTCATTTACTCTTTCCATAAATACAACAATTCTCTCATTATCTTCCATTTTCAAGTTTTCATCTCTTACCCAGTAACCATCAAGTTTAGCAATTTTTATGGTAGGGTCACCTTCATTCAGAGTTTGCAATTTGTCCCACATAACCTTTGTCAATGATTTATCAGTCAATCCCATGACCTGTTGATCTCTAAGTGCACACAAGAGGGCTTCTCTAGCTCTGCAATCATTTTTAATATTCTTATCCAAGTCTATAGGAGCAGGATTCCCAGATGTCTGATCATAAGGTGTGTATCCTTTCTCAGCAATCTCCCAAATATCCTTGCCAAGACATCTAAGATGAGTCTCCATTCAAATTTTTCATATCCCATAATTTGTTCCATCAATCTTAGGGATTTCTCTTCTGAAAATAGTTGCCAATGGATTAGAAGTATTAGTTGCCATAGGATCTACCTCAAGCAGTTAAGCTTCTACAAAAGAGGACCAAATCTCTGATACCAATTGTTAGGATAACTGGTGAACAACTGAGAGTGGGGGGGTGAATCCATTTTTAACAATTATAACATTTAATCCACAATACAACCTTAAACTAGAGCACATAAACATTCAAATACCGGTAAAGTAGAAACAGATGCCAATAAACATAGATATCGGTAAACAATGTAACTCAACAATTAAACAGATAATAAATGATAAGAAACCATAGCACATAACACCATGATTTGTACATGGAAAACACGGAAAGGGAAAAACCATGGTGGGAAGCCTACCCACAGTCAAATGATACTTCTGCAGAAAGTATGTGATACAATGAGGGGCCTGCACATGCAGGAAGGCACATTGCCTAGAGCATACTGCTCATTACCAAAGAGTCTCACTGACTATAGAGGTTAAAAACAGCTCAAGATAAATGGACAATAGTCCAATAAAGTGAGCTTCCAGAGATAGCATCTACCATGCCTGATTATAGTCTTGGTTAAGCTCAATACCAGAGGCCTTTGACCTCTTCCTTAATCCCAATTCGATCACCTATGATCGACCTAATCCTTTGCATATGATATTACAATTCATGACCTTGATACACCTTTTATTTCCATGCCATAATCTACAATGAGATCTTACATTCATTTATACCAACCCTAAGACCTAAACCAGTTAGGTCGGCCACCTAAAACATATTACAATAAGATCATTACATAATTCCATATTAAAATGATATGCCATGTCGGCTTAAGACCAAAACAATAATAACAAATCCATAAGTCCTCTTGAAACATCCCGATAACATGTAGAGTACACGTTAGCATGATACCGGTCCATAACCTAGATAGGTACCGAACCTATTCTGGGTCTACCACACCAAAGCAATGTATTCAAGTAGTTGAAGCATGATCAAAGAACATCTTCAACATCCTGAAATCCATCTAGAAGCCACACCAACACCACTTATGCATCTTGTCACAATTCCTCAGTGAAAGCTCTGCCGGTAAAGCCTTAAACCAGTGTCGGTAAGGGTTTACAAGACTATATGATAGTATCCAATACCAAGCCAATACCAATTGACCAAAACATTCTCTAGAAGCATGTATCACATGTAACCAATCACATTCCATAGATCCAAACATGCCAAAAGTATCCAACAGATAATCTCTTCTGTCGGTAACACTAGATCTTCTACCGATAACTAAAATCTGTCTGCCAGTAACCATCCATAACATCTAGTGTTGACATCAATGAAAAAACATCAATTCAACACATAATCAATTAATCCATAATGCCAACACAAAGTTGAGTCATAATCCAATAGGAAGAGTAGGTGATGGCAATGTTCAACATCTTCCACCAAGTAGGAGAAGAGTGAAGATGAGAACCGTGAAGACAAGAAGAAGCCAAGTGCATAATTGCAATGTTGCATCGAAACCCAAGTAGAATTCCTTCATAATATAGGATTTATCTCAACTTGAACTCACCAACCTTAAGATATGTCTCTATAGGGAGTGGTTTTGAGAGGTCTAAATACACAAAAAATATTGCAAAGGAGATATGGGATAAGAGGCTCGTATTAGGGTCAACTTTCAAAAAGCAGCCGAGTTTGGAGCTGATGAACTTGTAGCTGCCAAAACACCATGAGTGGATAGGGATGTGAGGGATCATAACCCAGATAGGGTAAAAATTATTGGGATCGACAAGGGGATTAAAGGAGGGCATCCAAGGGTGGAGAGAGGGAGAGAGAGCATGAAAATCCCCCTTTTATAAAACCGACAATAGAACCATATTCCTATCATCTATATTATCAAATAAAATCATAACAAAACCAAAAGTAGAAAGGTAAATTTTGAGTTTACCTAACACCAATGGGTTCTAATTTTTAGAGATCTAGGAGTGTAGCACTAGAAGAGTGTTACAAGTGTGGTTGCCGTTGCACCAAAAGATCGACCTGTCAATGCCCGATACAACCACTAGACTTATAAAATCCACAAGAGGCTATTAAACCATGTCACGAATCCATGCAAGGGATGCTGGCCCAGTGCCAACAATCCCCCTCCCAGCATCACTCACCGTGGCCTGTGTGATTCGAACCTGTGACCAAGCTCTGATACCACTTGTTACAAGTGTGGTTGCCATTGCACCAAAAGATTGACCTTTCAATGCCCGATACAACCACTAGACTTATAAAATCCATAGGAGGCTGTTAAACCATGTCGCAAATCCACGTGAGGGACGCTAGCCCACTGCCAACAAAGAGAAGTCCATAGATGGATAAATCTCTTAATCAATGCTAGAATTTTAATATAGGAAATACAATTCAAAACCTCATAACTATAAACCACCTCTAGAATAGAGGAGGCACAAGGAGGCATCTGCAGGGTTGGGCTGAGGATCCTGTAAGTGGATTTTGAAGTGAATTTGTAAAGGAATTATTATGTGCGGAATTAACAACAAAATTAGCCACCAAATAAGTAGATTGTGAACTCCACAAAGATGACATATCAAAATTGGAGATGTTAATAACAAGTTTATAGATGAGAGAGCAATTACCAAGGGAAATCCTTGCTAGGAGAGCCTTTTCCAAGAGATTCATTACTAGGGTAGCAATTGCAGCCATTCATCAAGGGAGAGAAATGTTGGTTTGAAATTTGGAGATGGGAGGCCATCATGGAATCAATGCTTCATTATTAACAACAACAATGTTTGCAATATGGCTATAAAACCTTTATTGAGAAATATATATTGTTTGGAATCTGACTTCAATTTATACTATATTGTTCCGACTCTCTAGTTTTACTTGGACATATAGATGTCCTTCTTTGATAAAATTAATATTTTTTTAACTTAAATTTATTATTTATTTTATTTCACTTAAATCTCTGACATGAACTAATTATGTTTTAAATAAAATTATTTTAAGATATGTATAATATTTTGTATCATTATTTTTTTAGATCTCTTTTTAATTTAAATAAGAAAGTTAATATATATCATGAAAAGTTATTTTAAAATATTACTACAAAAGATAAACGTGCACACTCTATATTTGTATGTCTTCAAATTATGTCACCTTGTATAAATTTTACAAATGCATGGTCTTAATTCTTAGTTTGACTCATGTAATACCCTAGTTAACCTAAGTTACCTTTGTATCATATAACTACTGACCTATCTTATCATTTTCCTCACGATATTAGGGAACTTCCAATGACACAAATTATTTCATGTATTTTGAAATTCAAATTCATCTTCCTAAATGACTCAACTATAAATTAATAGTTATCTTGTCAACTTGCATATTGAAAATATTTATTTCATCTCAACTAGGAACATTTATTTAACAACATATTATTTCATATAAAGAAAATCGAGTATAGAAATATAGATAACCACTCTTAATTATATTAAAATTAAATATTATTGATTTGTCTTCCATATATTCACAACTCCCAAGGTCCATGCATTTTATTGTAGAATTTAATGGCCTTCTCGCTATGACGTAGTAAGATCAATATACTTCTCAACAACAAGTAGTTATTGTGTATGTAAATAATATTCATAACAAATTAGGTCACATAACACAACCCCATTTATATTTGATTGATTTCTATTGCATCTAGATAGCAAGGGTTACTAATATATATTCCACATCTAACTCTTGAATTCTTTTTTTTCACTTTGTGCTCCTTATCTCTCTCAAAGATTTATTCCTAGATTATTAATTTTCAATGCTAAATACTTCTATTGTATCACATTTTTTATATAATTTACATGGTCTAATTATATTTATTTATTAATTATCAAATATATATACATAATTTAGTATGGAATGAAAGAAAAAATTATTTATTTCTCATTTGCCATGATTTTGAAAAGGGATTTTTCATTAAAAAATTAAAAATTCTATTTTAACTTACTATAATTTTAGAAAATAGGAAGAAAGAGGAAATACAAATAATAAATTAAGTCTCTATGTGTGTGTGTGTAATAAAAATAGAGTTGAAATAAAAAGTATGAATATGTGTTAATAAGGATGGAGTTGTTAAGAAACTCAAAGAAAGACTAAATACAAAATGGTTTCCACCACATAAAGGTTGGTTTAAATTGAATTTTGATGCAATTGTAGATGATAACCCTGGCACTTCAGGAGCTACATAAATTATCAAATATTGGAATGGTTTAATCATAAGATAGATCTTTGGTTCATTATCAAATGGGAAAAATAATGAAGTTGAATTCCAAGTTTTCATCTTAGTTCTAAGATTTGGAATTTCGATGGGAATCTCCACACTATAAATTGAGGGAGATTCAATGTTGATAATTAACACTATTCTTTTGAATATACTACAATGCTAGAGATTAGAAGTAATATATAAGGTGGTCAAATAACTCTTGTCTTAATTTAAGGAGAGAATGATAAATCACATATACAACAAGGCCAACAAACATGTTGATTCTGTTGGTATTTTGGTATGGTTTTGTCATTGATGTCAACACCTACTAACTCTGGCACTTTGGAGAATCAACAACATTCACCAGCAAGCAAGTGACTTATGCACATTCATCGGTATCTTGCACACCGACAAAATATAATGTTCACCGACACTTGGAATAGCATGGAAAACACCTGGTTATGTCGAAGACATCGTTTGGACACTTTGTCTTGGAGTTTTGTTCATTGGCATATTCATATTTGCATATTTGTTGTTACCAACAAATAGGTCTAGGATATACACCGGTAGGTTTATCTTTTCCAGATCAGCACGACACACTATGGAGATGTCTCATTATTATTGTAAATGCATCAAGCCGACATGTTGAATCGGTTATTGCATCAGACATTATCTTGTTTGTAAATTGATTTTATTGTAATATCCTTTAGAGCCGACCTACTAAAATTGGTCTTAGGTTATGATATAAATGTAAGATCTTATTTGTAAGATCATGTGTGGAATGCAAAAAAGAATTGTGTGAAGGTATATATGAGAACAAGCAGAGCTATACACGTAGACATCATTTGAAGGTTGAAGGAGGGTTTTTGTGAAGACAATCAGAACTACACCGGTATTGAATCTAGCATAGAAAGATGCAAATTTGAGCAATACATCCTTATTGGATTTAACCATCCAATTGTAGTCAGTGTGACTCATATTTGTGTTTGAGCTGTGAGCTCTAGGCGCTTGGCCTTTCTGCATGTGCAGACTCCATTTGTATACGCATACTATCTGCAGTAGTATCATCTAATTGTGGGTAAGGTTTCCCACCGTGGTTTTTCCCCTTACAGGGTTTCCACGTACAAATATTGGTGTTATGTGTTGTGGATGAATTTGTCTTTCTGTTTCATGCATTAATCTTTACCGGTATTACAATTAACTGATAAAACTATCTACCGGCATAAAAGACTGGTTTACCAGTATTAAGCATTAAGTTGGTAAAGTTGTTTTTGGTTTGAATTTATTAGACAACTGATTCACCCCCCCCCCCTCAGTTCTCTCCAAGACCTAACAGATTCCCTAGAAAATCAAAAGTTTGATGGTAAGAGTAATTACTTTGTTTATGGTCCAAAAGGACATTAAACATGATACTAATGTAGTTTTGTTGGTATCTTTTATCTAAGATAATGAATGTAATGAAAGGACAAGTGATGGAATTTGGGTACTACCATTTTATGTGAATGAGAATTTGATGAGATAGTCACCTACATAATAATCATAACATGTACTAGGAGGGGATGCCATCATCTTCTGAGGGATCTAGAATAATCTACATGAATTAATTGAGCATGTGGTAGTGGGCTTCTATTCAATTTATTGGCCTCTCTCTATGAGTTAGCTCAAAAAATAAATAAATTTATAACTCTCCCTAGGATAGAGTTCTCATTTCCCATGTGAAAAATATATATCTTATGTGTGATAGCTTTCCAATATGTGTTCATGGTTTGATTGAGGCATTTGTGATTAGGAAGTATTGAATCATCTTGTTAGAAAAATTGATGATGGACTTGTTAAATTATGAGAGAAGTCATTTTTTAACCAAATTGGTAACCTAGTAAGGCACTCACATTTTATGGTTACAAAAATTTGATAATGGATACACATATCTAACATTATAACAAATCTAGACAAATGACTTTCTAGGGTGAGATTAAGGATTAAAGGATGAAAATGTTTTTAAAACCTATCATGTTAATCCTATAGGCCATTAAGGAGATTTTTGGTGAGCCAATTTTTAAAATAGTTAAAATACATAGGCTCAACATCGACTTTGCATTCATTCTCCTAGCCATGTTAGTGGACATTGGCAACTTCTGGAGATGGTATAGACACTATGTAAAAGGTTTGTACAGAAGTAGTTTCTAGGCAAGATGGATGACATTTTGGAGATGGTCATAGATGAGGGTGGAATCCAATTGCCATTATATTTTTACATCATGAGGATCAGGGGAACATGATGGAGAAATGTCCCCTCATCTTTAGAAACATGCATTATGTCTTTCCTTGACACCATCCATATGGAAGGATTGGTGTGTTGTTTCTCAAGTATATCTTAGGTGTGTACTCATAGAAGGGATCAAATGGTTTTGAGACTTCATAAAAAATGGCAATTGGAATTGAAAGATGATAGTATGTGTAAAATCATAAATTATAGACCTTAATTAATGTTTCCAATTTCACACTCTCCTGACACCTATTTTACCATTTCCTTTTTCTCTATGCATTATGGGGCTTTTATTTATTTAAAATAATATTATGGGTCTTATTCCACTCTATTACATCATCAAACTCTTATTTGGTCTCTTAATTCTATATGTGCCCTTTATTATTTTACTATGATATATCCTTAATCCTAGCCCAATTTTAAATTCTAAGGCACATTCCACATATCTATACATTATGGTTTCAGCCACTGAGATAGAATCAACATTAGATCCTTGTTATCTTGTATTCCTCAAAAGTCAAAAAATGTTGTTGGGACGAAGGCAACCAATCACCCTAGTTCAACACTTTCTCCCTTGAATTTTTAGAGGATAATTTTGCGATCCTATCTAATTCAAAATCCACTCCATGTGCATAAATCACAAATATAGGTTGGCCTAAATGTGATTGCATTTTTGAAATCCCTACATAAGGCATCCTCTCAATTAAATTTTAGGATCTTATCTTATGATAACATTATCATCCAATTTAGGAGCAATTCTTCTTCCTCAAGGGCAAACCTGATTCAAGGAGCAACAAATTACATCAAGGTTTCTTCCATTTATGTTTTATCTATGATTTCATGATGGCTTTTAAGTGATTAATCATATTATTGTATCAACACATGGAGGAGTTATCCTTAGAACATTGCATAACCTTTTGGAGGTATAATCATCTACATTCAAGCATTTCCATTTTAGATCTAGCCTTTCCCTCAAAAGGAAAGTTTTCCAATTTGATTCAAGTTTAGTTTCAATTCATTTATAGGGTTAATTTAAAACTTGAGGTAAACCCAGTGTTTGACCTAAGCAAAATTCCTATCCACTACCCCCTTTATTTAATCTTATGTATAACTATAGGTACTTGATAGAGCCAGAAGACATCAAAAAGCATCAATAAGTTGGTATAGGCATTTCTCCATAACTGAGACCTTTCTTTTAGGGACCTAGGAAATGGGGTGCCTCTATGTAAGGACCAAGGTGGTGGCCCTCAAAATTGTACACCAATTTTTAGTAGTGGAACTAAGATAGTCTCAAGTATATCTTAATAATAGGTCAACCTCAAAAGACCAAGGAGTTTTAGCACCCTGTTCCTACCAGATTAGCATCAAATTGTAGGCATAGGTGTATAGTCAAATTTCCTACATAGTTTTGTGTTTGTTACAACATTTTTTATTATATGTCAATCATTTACAACAAATTAAGTGGTGCAGGAGCACTTGAGCACCTAAATGCTCAAATCCTAGCAGGTATAACATTTTATTGCAAATTAAGCATGTGTGTTTATTTTATGCTTCTAGTAGGTTTAATAGGTTTGTTTTGTGGTGTAATAAGGCTTGGAACTCATTTGTGTTTAAGAGTTTCCAAGATTTTTGTTTTTTTCTCAGTGGGCCAAAAACTGTCAATTTTGGGTCCAAATGAGCATTTTTGAATTTTTGATGTTGTAAAGACTTGAAAGGAATTGGAGCATGTTTATTTAGTGTTTCTAATGATTTTGAGTCATTGGTTTGAGTGCCAAGTCATCGAGAGTCAAAATGCAACTTTTTGAGCAACAAAAGTTGTCAAAAGTTGTCAAAAAGCTGTCAAAAAGTGCAAAAAAGTGACTTTTGGTGGTTTTGGTTAGTTCCAGCCTGTACCTATCCATACAAAGCCTTCAATAAGTTGGCACATGTTTAAAAACCATGTTCCCATCATTGTATGTATGGTTCATGTTGGAAAAGTAAGAGAAATACTTGTTTTTGCTCTTGTTTCGTGAGTTTTAACTAGTTTTCTGCACTTTTGAGAGTACAGTCCATACCATGGCTCCATGAGTCCATACTACTCCTATTTTTTATTGTTGTGAACTCATTTGATGTTTGAGTAGTGATTTGGAACAAGTTTTGTTTGAAGTTCTCTTGAGAAAGGCATTGTTTTGTGGTTCCAATGGAAGATCATTCATGGTCCAACTGATTTCTTCAAAGTCTCTTCATCCATGGCTTTGAGGAAATTTGTTGGATCCTCTATACATACTGTATCATATCTCTATTTTCCTTTTCTAGCAATGCACAAGTGTTTGTAAGCCCATGGTAAGTGTGTGAAGTGAGCAGCTTGGCTTGGGTATCCTTAAATTTGTTGGAATGGTACTTTGCTGTTCATAGCACTGTACTTTGAAATGTTGAAGAAGAAATAAGTTGGCAAGAGTCATCATTGTATTTTACCATCCTTGTCTCTCTCATGACTTGGTTGGATGCAAGAAGCAAAGGTGTAAGCAGACTGCAAAACAGTGAGTCACTGTTTCGCTGTTAAAACCTCATTGCGAACCTCCCTAAATGGACAGTATGGAATGATGGATTCCTCTTATGCATCATGGGAATGTATTTGTAAGTGTTTTCAATGTTAAGAAGACAAGGTACACCATTTGATTGTAAAGGACCTAAATAAGGATCCTAGAAAAGTGTATTTCTTTGTCACAGTCTTATGAGGTTGTCATGTTTTGTGGCATTGTTTTGAGTGTTCAAACTTATAAGATCCTTGAAGAGGATATATGTACTATTTTACCTTGCCATTAACACCTTTTTGCAGGCCAGGGACAGAGTGAAGAAATAAATTAAACAAGAAAGAAAGTTGCAATCAGTTTTTAGACTGTCAAAATGCAGTGATGGCGGGTGTATGAGTAACAGTCATAAAGAATCCTTTCCTATTTGTCTTGTAGGGTGTTAAACTTCTGTCAAGTCTTGGTTGCATCCATATTTGATATACTTCCATTGTATTTGGTTTACAAATGTTGAAAATGCATGCAAAATATTAAAAACATTGCTGTCCCAGTCCTCTAGACTGTTATTTCTGAGTAAATGCAGCAGTATGACATTTGTTTGACATAATGAAAATATTCTAAGTTTGCTTTTTGATCCTTGGAAGTGTTTGATAGATTTCATAGAAAGTTTTGAACCTTTAATTTGGGTCTAGTATCATGGAGAAGACTTTTAATTTACAAACCCTCACTAAAACCTTCAAAAACCGTTGAAAAATGCATCTTTTGTGCGACAGTCCCCAAACAGTCTGTACAGTACTTGCCATAGCAAAAATCCTTGAGTCTTCATCATCAATAGACCACATATACAAGGGTTTGTCATGAAGTTCAACAGATTGAGCAGGGTGAACAATTTTCACTAGAAACTAGGGCTAATTCTAGTAGCCTTTTTTGGGAGCAAATTTGATAATTTCATGAAATCGGTAAGGAAGGAAAAGTAAATGATTACTTCAAATCATCAAAATTGATGAGTTAAGCCCTAAGACACCCTAATACAAGCTCCATAGCATTGAATTAAGTCATTTGATCAAAATGACCATTTGAACCTAGAAGTTGCCTTGAGTAAACCAACGTTCTTTGCATCTGTAGTCACATAAATCTGTCCATTTTAAATTAAACGAATATTTCATATTTATTTGATTAAAAATCCACTAGCCACCAATTAATTAAATTAATATTTAATTAATTCATCCCCAAACATTCTTCTATTAATTAAATAAATTATTCAATTTATTTTAATTAATTCATTAAATCAAATTCCCATCAATTAAATAAATAAAATCTATTTATTTAATTAAATCCCCCTATTCCTCTTTTAAATAAATTAAATAAAACATTTATTTAAATCATTATCTCCACCCCACTTGCATTTTCCTACAAATGCAACTTGCACACATTATTGAAATAAATGAATTTTTATTTTAATAAAATCCTATTTTCCCTCACCCACCAAATCCACTTGCAAAATCTAATCCCCTTCTAGATTCTTCTAACCCCTTCCTAATTAGCCTAATCCATCCCCTAATTATTGTCACATTCCTAAGCAAAATGGAGTCACTTCTCAAATGGCCCAAAGTCTTGGATAACCATTGAAGGTTTTCAACCTTCAACCACCAAAAACCCCAAAGTCTTTGAAAACCATTAAAGGCTTCCAACTTTCAACCACTTAATCCACAAAGTCTCCAATAACCATTAATGGTTAATTCAACTCTCCCACATGGTTAAAACATTTGTTTTGACTCAACCTCTACCCAACCCAAGGGTCTCATCAAGCCTTTAATGCTTTGACCATGATTATCTCTTAATCATTTGCACAAAGGTTTATCCTTGGATTAACTCCTAATCCAGTGGGTAATCCTAATTTAGGCTTGACCCTTAGCCTTTAGATAACCATGAGGTCTTCTCAGGCCTTTAATGCCTCCAACCTCTTCTTTCAACCCAATCCTGTGTTGACACTTGTCATTATTTTATTGGTGCCAATTGTGCACATGGATCCCCAACTTTCAAGCTTGACCCTTGATTAAACCTTTCAATCCTGGCCATCCATTGCTCCATTTTTCCTATAAATAGAGCCCATTCCTTCATAATCCAGATCCTGAAAACTTGTATGCATTTAGACTATAGCCATTTTAGAGAGCATTTTAGCATAAACAAACTAAATCTTGTCTTTTGGTAAAATACATCATTTTAGCATTAAAATAGCTTTTCATTTCATGTTTAGAGCTATTCTACAATCTCAATCCTCCATAAGCATCCATAGTGCAAAAAGCTGCTGAGAGCTACACTATTTTGGAACTTGGAGAGGAGAGGAACAAGGGAGAAAGAACTAATATCATGTTAAGAGATAGTTGGAGATATCTCATTGTCTTACTTTTTTTAGTTAGATATATTTAGCATGTTTTTAGTGTCTCCTTTGGAATGCCTTCATTGTGTTTGGTTTTTAGATTGATTAACTCTAACATCTTGTGTGTTTTATGTTGATTGATCTTGGACTAACAATTGTGCCATTTAGGAGGGCATCAGCATCCAATTTGGATATTTTCATTCTTGAAAGGTGAGGGACAGTCATCATACTTTGTAGACCTAACCAAATGCTCAATCAACAGATTAATATGATTGAAATCCTTAAAGGTGTAAATAAGATTAGGTAAACCATGGTTCTCCAACAGTTGCCCATTTCTGGAAGAGAGGAGATTCAGCTAGTTGGACAACCAAACTTGTTCATTTTTGGTGACACTTAAGAGGACCTCATTTCAGACTTGAATGCCTTAGCATGGAAGGTAAGGAGGAGTGATGTCCAATACAATAGGGTGCAAGCAGTGTTGAATAGAGAGGAGGAGATAGGAGAAAGGTTTAGAAGAATCCCATTTGTGCCTAGGGATTGATTTGGGAAGCACATTGAGAACAAAAGCCCACCAACCTCAAAGAAGACCAACTCTTGCTCTACCTCCTCATCATAGTGGTATCAGAGCCAAGTTCAGATTTGGGTTGAGAGATTAGCACATGTCAGGTAGTGAGTCAGTGGGAGACAACACCAACAACATGGTAACCAATGCAGAGTTAGCAAAGAGGATGGAGGATCAGATTGAAGAAAATAGACTCCTTAGGGAAAGATTACAACAACTTGAAAAAAAGTTGAACCAAGTAGAAGTCAAGACTAAGGAATTCAGTTAGAGAGTAGAAAATGCTGAAGATAAGAAGGAAACCTTAGAGGAAGAAGTCCCAGAACCAGATCCAATCTTGGATAGAGAACAAGAAACCTTTTTACAAGCTTTGAAAGCTTTGACTGGAAAGGCCCTAGATGGAGTGTCCCTTTTTAGTGGCAAGATGGAACCAGAAGAACTAATGGAGTGGATAGAGGGTCTAGAGAATCACTTTCAATGTGATGGCATTACTGAAGCATAGAAAGTGAAGGTAGCCAAATCCAGAATGAGAGGGGCAACCTTGACTTGGTGGAAGTTCATCCAAGAGGAAAGGGTGAAAGAGGGAAAGAAACCCATAGCCACCTGGAAGACAATGGTAACTAAAATCAAAGACACCTACATGCCTGAAGATTATGAAATCCAGTTACATAGGAAGAGACAAAGCTTGAGATAGAAAGACCTTGATGTCAGTAGTTACACTGAAGAATTCCAAAAACTAAGCCTTAGATCTAAGGTACAAGAAGATGAAAATGTCAGAGTAGCTAGGTATCTCAATGGGTTAAGATGGAATATTCAGGAAGAGTTAAGCCTATGGTGTCCCAACACATTACAGAAGTGTTTTCAATTAGCACTGAAGGTAGAAGAGAGAAATAAGAAGAAGCAAGAATAGAATAGTAGAGGCAAAGGCAGAGGAAACAGAGGCAGTCATAGAGGCAGTTTTGGGGGAAGAAACACAGATCATAGGTCCCAGGGAGAGTCTAAGCTTATTGAGCAAAGTGGGGATTCTCAGAGAAAACCCAACTATAGGGGTAGGGGATCAGGCAATGCAGGAAGGGGTAGATCTAATGGACCTAGAAGAGGTAAATACTTCTCCACCATGAAATGTTATAACTGTCAGAAACTAGGCCATCCAGCATATAGATGCCCAGAAAAGCCAAGCTCATCTCAAGGAGGTGATAAGAGAGTCCATTTTGTGCAAGAGGAAACCACACCAAATCAAAGGTGTCTACCATCAGAAGAAAGGGAAAACCTCATGATTAGGAGGATCCTCATGAAAGAGCCATCTCAGAAAGATATGTCTCAAAGGAAAGCTCTTTTCAGGATCAAATGTAAGATCCAAGGAAAGGTGTGCAAAGTTATCATTGACTCAGGATCAACTGATAACATCATATCAGAAGAAGCTACTACAAAACTTCATCTACCTAGAATACAACACAATGAGCCCTACAAGGTCACATGGTTGGAAAAAGGGCAGCATGTATTGGTGAGTGAACAAACATGGGTAGAGTTTAACATAGGTGAGTACCAAGATAAGATTTTGTGTGATATACTACCTATGGATGCTTGTCATTTGCTTTTAGGAAGACCTTGGCAATTTGACAGGAAAGCACAATATGATGGTGAAAAGAACTCATACTCATTTTTCAAGAATGGTATCAACTATAAAATTCAGTCCCTTAATGAAGAAAGAGAGGGCAGCAAACCACAAGTTCCCAAAACTTTGTTAGTTGGTGAAAAGGAGTTCATTCATACCTTAAAAGAAGGTGATGGCATAGGTTTTGCATTAGTAACTAAACCAGTTGATGAAAAGAAAGAAAAGAAGGTAGAAATCCCATATGAGGTGCAGCAACTTCTATAGCAGTTTAAGTCAATTGTTAATGATGGCAAACCAACCTCTCTACCTCCTTAGAGAGCCATTAGCCACTAGATAGACTTCATCCCAGGTGCATCCTTACCAAACAAAGTTGCTTACAAAATGACACCTGAACAAAATCAGGAATTGGCAAGACAAATCCACGAGCTCCTAGACCAAGGATTGATTAGAAAAAGTATTAGTCCATGTGTAGTACCCACAGTGTTAGCACCTAAGAAAGGTGGGGCTTGGAGATTTTGTACAGATTCAAGGGCAATAAACAGGATCACAATCAGGTATAGATTCCCCATCCCTAGGATAAAAGATCTTATGGATTGTTTAGGGGGAGCAAAATATTTCAGTAAGATAGACCTAAAAAGTGGTTATCATCAAATCCGCATCAAAGAGGGGGATGAATGGAAAACAACTTTCAAGACAAATGAGGGGTTGTATGAATGGCTAGTCATGCCATTTGGGTTAACAAATGCACCCAGTACATTTATGAGACTGATGAATGAGGTGTTACATGACTTCATAGGTAGGTTTGTAGTTGTGTACCTTGATGACATCTTAATTTTCAGTCAAACCAAGGAAGAACACCTCCAACATTTGCAGATTGTCTTACAAAGATTGAATGATGAACAACTTACTATCAATCTAGAGAAATGTGATTTCCTTAAGAAAGAGCTGGTCTATTTGGGTTTTGTTGTTTCAGGGGGTGATTTGAAGATGGATCCAAGTAAGGTAGAAGCCATAGTTAATTGGCCAACCCCTAAGAATGCTAGTGATGTCAGGAGTTTTCATGGACTTGCTCAATTTTATAGGAAATTTATCAGAGGTTTCAGTGAAATATGTGCACCTATGTTAGAAACCATTAAGGGTGGTGTGAAAGTGAAATTTTAGTGGACAGAAGCAGCCAACAAGGGATTTGAATTGCTGAAAGTCAGAGTTGCTACCCAACCAGTGTTGATTC
This sequence comes from Cryptomeria japonica, assembly GCF_030272615.1. NCBI lineage: Eukaryota > Viridiplantae > Streptophyta > Pinopsida > Cupressales > Cupressaceae > Cryptomeria > Cryptomeria japonica. Next base: position 626,002,096 of record NC_081414.1, on the reverse strand, counting down.
TACCTAGTTTTGACAAATTGTTTACCTTAGAGTGTGATGCAAGTAATATTGCTATTGATGCTGTTTTGACTCAGGATAATAGGCCTGTTGCATTTTTCAGTGAAAAGCTTACTGATGCTAAGAAGAAATATTCTTCATATGATCTTGAAATGTATGCTTTGGTTCAGGCACTTAGGAAATGGAGGCATTATCTTCTTCCTAAAGAATTTGTGGTTTACACTGACAACCAAGCACTTAGTTTTCTCAATTCATAGGATAAGCTTAGTCACAGACATGTTAAATGGGTAGAGTCTTTGCAAGCATATACCTTTACTTTGAAGCATAAGAAAGGATAGTGCAATAAAGTAGTTGATGCATTGAGTAGGAGGTTACTTACTATTCAAGCAATTCAGATTAGAAGTATTGGTATAGAATGTTTTAAGGATTTATACCCACATGATTCTGATTTTGCTGATATTTACAAGGTTTGTCAAGATTTTTAGAATACTTTTCATAGTGAATATGCTGACTATACTTTGCAAAATGGATTGTTATTCAAGGGTGGACAGCTATGTGTGCCAAAAGGTTCAATGAGGGAGAATATGATATAGGAAAAGCACAATGGTTGCTTGAGTGGTCACTTTGGTCTTAATAAGACTTTGGAATTGGTTCAGAGGCACTATTTTTGGCCTAAGATGTAGGCAGATGTTAGGAAATATGTTGAGCAATGCATGGTATGTCAGAAAGCCAAGGGTACTAGCACTAATGCTAGTTTGTATCAGCCTCTTCCCATACCTTCTAGGCCTTGGGATTGCATCAGTATGGATTTTGTGGTAGGTTTACCTAGAACTAAAGCAAGGTGTGATAGTATTTTTGTGGTTGTTGACAGATTCAGTAAAATGGCACATTTCATACCTTGCAAAACTACTAATGATGCTAGTCACATTGCTTTTCTTTTCTTTAAGGAAGTTGTAAGAATTCATGGTTTGCCATCCAGTATTGTATCTGATAGAGATGCTAAGTTTTTGGGTCATTTTTTGGAAAACTTTATGGACGAAATTGGGTACTAACTTGTCTTTTGGCTCAGCTTGCCATCCACAGATAGATGGCCAAACAGAAGTGGTGAACAGAACATTGGGTAACCTACTCAGATGTCTTACCAAAGAATATGGGCAAAGTTGGGATCAACTCATCCATCAGGCAGAGTTTGCATACAATGACAGTGTAAACAGATCCACTGGTAAGAGCCCATTTCAGATTGTTTATGGAATGCATCCTAGAGGTGTTTTCAAGTTAAATGATGTAACTAATTTGCAGCAAGTGAGTGGTACAGTAGAAGATATGGCACAGTCTATGAAAGAAATTCATGAGCAAGTACAGAAGTCTTTACAGGAAACTACTCAAAAAAGTTAAGGAGAGAGTTGATGCTTCAAAAAGAGATGTTCAATTTTCAGTGGGTGATTATGTGATGGTCCATCTCAACAAGTCACGGTTATAGAAAGGAGTGCCTACTAAGTTGCAAATGAGAAGAGTAGGACCATGCAAAATCTTGGCTAAATATGGCCATAATGCTTACAAAGTTGATTTGCCTAATGAAGTTTCTATGTCTCCTATTTTCAATGTTGCAGATTTGGTGCCATTCAAAGGCGAGATACCATCAGATTCACAAAAAGTTTCAGATCTTTCTCATTCCCTTTCTGATCTTTCTTTCCCCTCTTCTTCTACTCCCATTCCTTAGCAGGTACTAGATTCAAGAATCATCAAAAAGACAAGACACCATACCTACATGGAGCATCTTATCAAGTGGAAGGATAAACCAGTTTCTGAAGCCACTTGGGTACTTGAAAGTGACTTTCTCAAAACTATAATTCCTCTTTCTTTACTACCCAAAGGAGTCACCTGACTTCTTTGTCATTAGGGGAGTATGGTGCAGGAGCACCTGAGCACCTGAATGCTCAAATCCTAGTAGGTATAACATTTTATTGCAAATTAAGCATGTGTGTTTATTTTATGCTTCTAGTAGGTTTAATAGGTTTTTTTTGTGGTGTAATAAGGCTTGGAACTCGTTTGTGTTTAAGAGTTTCCAAGATTTTTGTTTTTTTCTCAGTGGGCCAAAAACTGTCAATTTTGGGTCCAAATGAGCATTTTTGAATTTTGATGTTGTAAAGCCTTGAAAGGAATTGGAGCATGTTTATTTAGTGTTTCTAATTATTTTGAGTCATTGGTTTGAGTGCCAAGTCATCGAGAGTCAAAATGCAACTTTTTGAGCAACAAAAGTTGTCAAAAGTTGTCAAAAAGCTGTCAAAAAGTGCAAAAAAGTGACTTTTGGTGGTTTTGGTTAGTTCTAGCCTGTACCTGTCCATACAAAGCCTTCAATAAGTTGGAACATGTATAAAAACCATGTTCCTATCATTGTATGTATGGTTCATGTTGGAAAAGTAAGAGAAATACTTGTTTTTGCTCTTGTTTTGTGAGTTTTAACTAGTTTTCTGCACTTTTGAGAGTACAGTCCGTACCATGGCTCCATGAGTCCATACTACTCCTATTTTTGATTGTTGTGAACTCATTTGATGTTTGAGTAGTGATTTGGAACAAGTTTTGTTTGAAGTTCTCTTGAGAAAGGCATTGTTTTGTGGTTCCAATGGAAGATCATTCATGGTCCAACTGATTTCTTCAAAGTCTCTTCATCCATGGCTTTGAGGAAATTTGTTGGATCCTCTATACATACTGTATCATATCTCTATTTTCCTTTTCTAGCAATGCACAAGTGTTTGTAAGCCCATGGCAAGTGTGTGAAGTGAGCAGCTTGGCTTGGGTATCCTTAAATTTGTTGGAATGGTACTTTGCTGTTCATAGCACTGTACTTTGAAATGTTGAAGAAGAAATAAGTTGGCAAGAGTCATCATTGTATTTTACCATCCTTGTCTCTCTCATGACTTGGTTGGATGCAAGAAGCAAAGGTGTAAACAGACTACAAAATAGTGAGTCACTGTTTCACTATTAAAACCTCATTGCCAACCTCCCTAAATGGACAGTATGGAATGATGGATTCCTCTTATGCATCATGGGAATGTAATTGTAAGTGTTTTCAATGTTAAGAAGACAAGGTACACCATTTGATTGTAAAGGACCTAAATAAGGATCCTAGAAAAGTGTATTTCTTTGTCACAGTCTTATGAGGTTGTCATGTTTTGTGGCATTGTTTTGAGTGTTCAAACTTATAAGATCCTTGAAGAGGATATATGTACTATTTTACCTTGCCATTAACACCTTTTTGCAGGCCAGGGATAGAGTGAAGAAGTAAATTAAACAAGAAAGAAAGTTGCAATCAGTTTTTAGACTGTCAAAATGCAGTGATGGCGGGTGTATGAGTAACAGTCATAAAGAATCCTTTCCTATTTGTCTTGCAGGGTGTTACAACTTCTGTCAAGTCTTGGTTGCATCCATATTTGACATACTTCCATTGTATTTGGTTTACAAATGTTGAAAATGCATGCAAAATATTAAAAACATTGTTGTCCCAGTCCTCTAGACTGTTATTTCTGAGTAAATGCAGCAGTATGACATTTGTTTGACGTAATGACAATATTCTAAGTTGGATTTTGGATCCTTGGAAGTGTTTAATAGATGTCATAGCAAGGTTTGAACCTTTAATTTTGGTCTAGTATCGTGGAGAAGATTTTTAATTTACAAACCCTCACTAAAACCTTCAAAAACCCTTGAAAAATGCATCTTTTGTGGGACAGTCCTCAAACAGTCCGTACAGTACTTGCCATAGCAAAAATCCTTGAGTCTTCATCATCAATAGACCACATCTCCAAGGGTTTGTCATGAAGTTCAACAGATTGAGCAGGGTGAACAATTTTCACTAGAAACTAGGGCTAATTCTAGTAGCCTTTTTTTGGAGCAAATTTGATAATTTCATGAAATCGGTAAGGAAGGAAAAGTAAATGATTGCTTCAAATCATCAAAATTGATGAGTTAAGCCTTGAGAAACCCTACTACAAGCTCCATAGCATTGCATTAAGTCATTTGATCAAAATGACCATTTGAACCTAGAAGTTGCCTTGAATAAACCAACGTTCTTTGCATCCAATTTGGATATTTTCATTCTTGAAAGGTGAGGGATAGTCATCATACTTTGCAGACCTGTCCAGATGCTCAATCAATAGATTAATGTGATTGAAATCCTTAAAGGTGTAAATAAGATTAGGTAAACCATGGTTCTCCAACAGTTTCCCATTCCTGGAAGAGAGGAGATTCAGCTAGTTGGACAACCAAACTTGTTCATTTTTGGTGACACTCAAGAGGACCTCATTTCAAACTTGAATGCCTTAGCATGGAAGGTAAGGAGGATTGATGTCCAATACAATAGGGTGCAAGCAATGTTGAATAGAGAGAAGGAGATAGGAGAAAGGTTTAGAAGAATCCCATTTGTGCCTAGGGATTGATTTGGGAAGCACATTGAGAACAAAAGCCCACCAACCTCAAAGAAGACCAACTCCTGCTCTACCTCCTCATCATTAAGTGTTTACTTTTTTCATACATTAGTCATAATTTTGCATCACTTTAGCAAATCTCCATAGTTCATTTACTTTCCATAGAAGCAAAGTAATAGAAACCATAGAAGTGTCATTTGACTGTTTTAAAACAGCTAGTCAAATGTGATCTTTCCTCTAGGTGATTTCTTATTCCAATATTGGTATGAATGGGGATCTTGGTCTTATATTATACCCCATTACATTTTCATACTATACTATTTGGTGAACATGATTCCTATCATGTTTGCACAAATTTTTATTTTGAGATTCTAAATCTAATTTTTACATGACATTAGATGCATTCATTCACTACTTATGTACTTTAATTAATTGCATTGGCTAGTTCATATACTTGCACTTAGTTAATCACGTAATTGCTTTATTGCATAGACTGTTGGCATTATACACTCAGATGAGAATAGTTGATGTTGTCATTGATGGCAACCAACTGGTAACATGGTTAAGAGGTTACACCGGCAACAAACATCATCTATCGGCGCCGACAGGCACTACAAGTTATTAACACTGGCATCCAGTCTACACCGATAGAAGATCTTACCGGCACTCCTAGTTGACATGGAAATTGTATTGTTTTGTATTATAGTATTATATTGTATAGCCAACATAATGTATTGTAATGAATCATATATGTATGAGATCTTGTAGGTCATTTTGTAGGTAAGTGAAAAGTGAATAGATAATGAATGTAAGTGGTATATGAGAGTGAATAACTGTATATGCATTATGATGTAATTATTTTATGAGCCAATGTGAGAAGAGTAGAGCAAAGCAAGGTTTATGGAATAGGTATCTGACAGAACTTAAACCGATACCGAATCCAGCATTGTAGATGCTTTTTTGAGTAGTACATTATCATTGGATTTAATCATCCAATTGTGTAGTTAGTGGGACTCCATTTTTGTATTGAGCAGTGAGCTCTAGGCTGTTGGCCTTCCTGCATGTGCAGGACCCTATTGTATAAGTAATATTTATTCATATTGGCCAGTGAGTAAATATTGTGGGTTACAAATCCCACCAAGGTTTTTCCCCTACCAGTTTTCCTCTCCAAAAATATTTGTGTTATGGTGTGCATTGATGGTTATATTGTTATTTGTCTTTATTGCATTATTACTTGTTTACCAGTAATTACTGGTATATTAATTAGAGTTATAAAGTTGCATACAAGTTTAAATATTTTGTTTACTAGTTAGACACTGATTCACCCCCCCCTCAGTGTCTTTGGGACTAATCAAGTATCTAACAATTGGTATCAGAGCCTAGTCCTCTACTTGTAGAATCCTAACAGCTTGAGGAAGATTCTGAAACCGGTACCAATGGAAAGTTTGAGACAACAATTAGGAGCTCTTGAAGATTTTGTTGCAGAAAAATTGAACAATATCAAATTGGAAGATGAACTCAGAATTGCTCAGGAATTTATCAAAGCACTTCAAGATAACCTGGTTATAGCAAAGAATAAGAGAAAAGAATTACATGTGCAATTTCAAAATCAAGATGATGAAGAAAAAGAAACTCTCTGAGATATTGCAAACAAATTGAGAGAAGAGAACAGTAACATGAAGAATGAGATGCAAGATTTAACAATGAGACTTTGAAAGGATATTGAAGATAGAAAGAGGAATGAAGAAGATTTGGCCAAAAGACTTAATGAAAGATCAAATGAATCTCAAAGGCTTAGTTATGAAAATGATATGCTTAAAACTGATTTGATTCATATGCAACATGACAAAGATAAACTTTTGAGATAAGTTATCACTTTGGAAAGTTAGTTGGTTAGTGCAAATGAATACAAAGACAAATTCAAGAAGAGTTCAGATAATCTTGATGATATGCTGAAAAGTCAGAAACTTGATGGAGAAATAGTTGGACTTAGATTTGAACATGGAGAAAGTTATGGGACTGCAAACAGTTATGATCACAACAAACCGGTAAGACAACCTAATGCTTATAAATTTAATGGGAAATATTTTAATTGCAACAAATTTGGTCATAGAGCAAATCAGTGCAGATTTAGGAATAATCAAAATACAAACTTACCCAATGGTCAATGTTCCAAATGCAATAAAAATGGTCATAACTCAGACAGTTGTAGAATGAATGTGAAATGCTATGTTTGTGGTAGATTTGGACATTTATCTAATCAATGCAAAACTCAAACCGGTCAAGGTTATGGAAAGGCTATTCAGAGAAACAATGTAGCTTGTTATGCATGTAACAAGATTGGGCATATTGCAAAATTTTGTAGAAGCAAGAATATACCGGTGAAAAATAAAGGCTCTAATGAAAATGGAAAAGAAATGGTGACTAAAATCAAGCAAGAATTTTCTAAACAATGGATTAGGAAGAGAGATCAGAGAAGTGATGAATCTATCACTGCACCGACAGAACAAAGCAATCCTGCACCGATAGAAGATTATTCATCCAAATAAGGAATAATCCTTAGGCGTAAGGAAACAAATTGAAGATCATGCATTTACCCTCGGTTGGTGGTAAGAAGTTATAATTCTTCTTCATCGGCAGTGTGTGGGGGAAAAAGTGACACTAAGCAAACATGCCCTAATCTCACTTTCAATCACACACTTGTGGAATACAAAAGAGCCTAGAGGTATCACACAATTGGATACTTCTTTTTGTGGAAGAGAGAGCCACGGGCTACCTATTAGGATTTCTATTCCTTTGTTGCAAATGATAGATAGAATGATGCAAGTTCAACTACTAGCCCTAGAGTGCAAGTATGAACTAGTAACAAGATTGCAAGATTGAGATTAAGTGATGAAAAGCTGTAAACACAAGGATAAAAGGAGAATGTAGATGTGTACCTGGGTAAAATCTGAGTGGAAATGTTCGGGACGGGGGTGCATGCGCCACTGACCTGATTCTGCACCTGAAACTGCTCCTTTTGGCAACCTGAAAGCTGTCGAAAAGTGCTGAAAACTGTTGTTGTCTGAGGGACTAGGGCACCCAACGCCCCTATCCTGTCAGGACTAGGGCACCCCACGCCCCTGTCCTAGGTTTCTGCTCTACAATTTGGTGTGTTGTCCCATCTTAGTCTGCTTCCGTCAGATCTGCAACTTGTGACATCCTTCAAATTCAAAAATCTGCACTTATATCTGAAAAGGTATGGTGGACGGCTATATAGGGTTTTTCCTTAGTCAAACCCCCGCTTTGGTGATTTCCACCTCCACGAATAGCCAAGTTGTATTGTAAAAGTAGTGTGTGTGCAGACCTTGTGTGTGTGCAAGATCCTAAAATGCAACTAAGCAAGCTAGAGCAACCTAGAAAGTAAACCCTAATTGCTTGTAAATGATAATGTAAATGCTCTAAATCAAGATGCAAAGTGATCTAAAGCATGAATACAAATGATATAATGAGGCTTATGCAAAGACATGAAAATAACATGAAATCATACCCAACCCCAAGGGAGGGGTCCAAGCCAATCTTCAGTCGGTGATCCCTTATTGCTCTTCAATGCCCTCAAAAGCCCTAAATGGATTTATGAAATTGATGAATGCTTGATGGATGGATGTTGAATGTTGTTGAAGTCTTCAAAGATCTGCTCTTTCGTTGCATAGAAGGTCTTGAAACCAAAATTCTGGATCCTTTCAAATGAAGAAAGAGAGCTCTTATATATGAAACCCTAGGTCTTAATTTCACTTTAGGCTGACTTAGAGATTGAATCTCCCACCAATTTCTTGGGGTTAAGCATTATTTTATGATTGGGTCGCGCTTCTAAAATCTCGAGAAAAATGTCCGGGACCGTGTGCTTTCCGGGCGCCATGGTCCTGACAACTTTTCACCAAATTTTCATGGCTGTCGGATATGATGATTTTAGAGAGAATCCCAAAGTTACAGCTGATTTCGAGATGTTTTGACCCCCGAAATCAAGCCCCCAAGTTCAAAATAGGACCTAATTAGGGTTTTTGATTAAATGATGTATTGGAAGAATAAAATGAAAGGGGCACACTTTAATGAAAAGGGCCCAACTTTATGATATGGGAGATGATAAAATAGAAACTTAGACCTAATTAATTTAATTAATTAAGTGCTAAAGGGGAAATGCAATGCAAAATGCAAAATGCGCAAGGCGGGTGCTAAACTAGGTGTGAAATTGTACCACCCTAGCAAGTGCGTACAATTTACGACGCTACATTTAGCCCCCACTTTAGCGGTCATATGAGTAATACGTGCATATGTAAGCTAAAGTACAGAAAAGTAAACATTATTTGAAAAAGGATATATCCATAAGTTGTCGGATGAAGCCCCCAGCGGCATTTGCAGTACTCAGTTAAGAACCACAACCTACAAAACCACATGTTAGATCACAAAATCACCTAATGCTTACTAAGGAAGGTGATGAAAATTCGAGGGTAGCTATATGCCCCCCCCCTGTTTCGGCTTGCTAATTTTAGTGAGTTGAAACAGGGTATCATGTTTACCACTTCGAATTGTTAAAGAATATTGATGACAAATGCTCACAACAAGATTTGATATGAGATCAAAAATTAATGGAGAATCATTTGGTAAGAAAGAGGACTAAATCTCAATTCCAACACAACAAAGAGTGTGAGGGTTTGAGAGTCCTCTAACACAAGATGAAGGATGTAAATGGAGACAAAATGCAAAGAGAAGAAAAGAAAGGAAAAAAAGCATGAATACACACATTGGCGATCCATGAGAAGAATAGTGAGAGAGAAAACATGGACTTCTCGCCCCTAGATCTTGTCTAGGTGATCCATGGGAAAAGGACATGGAAAACTAGCCCCTAGAGTCTGTCTAGGTGATCCATGTAAGGGAGGAGAGTGAGAAAGTCTAGCCTTATGCCGCTAGTTCCACTCAACCTCGTGCATGTGTGTGTATGGGAGGTTAGAAGCACCTCATAGGAGTCTATGCCTGAGTATGCTACAACCTGTATATGTATAGTACAAAAGCATGACATCTTGCTCTAAGAGTCTGTGCTCTGGTTCCGAGAATAATCACCTTGCATAAAAGAAAAATGGAGACATCTCGCTCTAAGAGTCTGTGCTCTGGTTCCGAGAATGACCCATTGCTCAAAAAGTGTAATGTTTATGTCATAAGTAAAGTAGAACAAGGATACCTACCTTCATCACAAAAAAGGATACCCCAAAAATGCAACAATGTCATAGATCCAAGCAAGAGAGTTTTGCACTCTTTAAGCAAGGATAAGATAGTTGAAAAGGGATATCTTGTAGTATGTGTAAAGGAGATCCTTAGAGGAGAAGAGATCTTTGTACAAAAGATACCTATCCCTGAGAGAAATTGTCTTAGACAAATATAACATCTTCTAGAATAAGACAAAGAAGAGAATAAGAATGCAATACTTCCTTCCTTTTGCGAGGTGAAAGTGATTCTTAATGAAGGATGATGCTCTTTTTAACCCAATTGGGAGAGTGGATTCATTATGGATGTATTTTACCAAGTGCAAAAGAGGTTGTAGTCAAGGACTTACAACTCTTGTAAGAGATAATCCTTGAACAAACAACAACAAATGCATACAAGGAATAACATCAAGTAATAAAGTTCACACCATCCATGAAATAGGAAAAAGTGGATCCTTAGATAAAAATAAGGAAAGATCATTGCCTCCCAAGGATAAGGACAATGAGAAGGACTTACACAATCTTCTAGGGAGAGATTTAGACATAAGCAAAATGTACTACATACTCACATGAGTTCATGCAAGCAAGACATTAGTGTATGTAAAATGCTCCTCACAAGAAGTGGGTAGGATAAGAAAGAGAATACACATCTTCTCCCATATCTAGGAAAAGAGAATTCTAAAGCAAAGATGATCAATATTTCCACACTATTACCTCATAGGAACAAGAGATAACATAGAAAAATTAGGCTATTATGTTGCTTCAAAAATATGATTGCACTTGAAATTGTACCATCATGAATGACAATGAGCCCCCAGTAAATGAGCTACCAATGTCACATAATGATGAGCAACATAATAGCCATTAATGTTATTTAAAGACATGATAGATTGAATGAGGTATTTGAATATGACATGCTAAATGCTCAACTATAAGTGAGATCAAAAACATGTATAAAATGATAAAAATTGAAGAAGAAAAGTCACAAGAAATCTTAGAAGAGGGATGAGTGTAATTTATTAGAGCCTTATCCCTGGAGGAAAGTACTTTATGATGAATAGGAGATAAAGATTCATAAGTTGATTTAGGAATTTGAGGGGATTCATAAAGAGATTTGTTCATCACCAAGATTTCCTTATGAGGGGAATGAGAGTTGATAGAAGTAGAAGATGATTTAGTTGAAGTGAGATCATCATCACTACTAGATATAGCATTCACATTGAGAGATGGTCTTTTAGATGCTTTGGTGGGCTTAGAAAGACTATATCCAAGTCCAAATGAATATTCATGCATGTTATGTTCTAAAGGAACTTTAATTCCTTGTTCATTTGTGCCACAACCATTTCCACTATAGCCACTCTTAGCCAACATGTGAAAACCACGACCATAACGATTAGCCATTTCAGAAAGAGAAGGTGGTTTTTCATAAGACAAAGAATCAAATTTTTCAGAATTAGAGGTGTGAGGAGAAGAAGTTTGAGAAGTGGCCACAAAATTATTGCTCATAGGTTCAGGTAAGACTGATTGATCTCTAGTTTCTTCCTTCTTTTTAACTTTAAGCTCTCTAGGAGGAACCCTATACTCACTTACAAAGGTGGGATTGAAATCAAGAGATCCCCAATCGTCTTCTGCGAGAACCTTCTCAGGATCAAAAGCCTTTTCATGTGTAGATTCAAGCTGAGAAGAATCTTCTTCAAGAACTTCAGACTCATCCAAAGAATTTTGATTATTAGAGGGTGATGACTTATCCATAGGTATCTTGTTTAACGAGTCATCACTAGAAGAGGAAGGCTTAGAAGAACTCCCTTTGGAAGTAGATGTTTGCAAACAAGCTTGAAAATTAGTATCCCCTATCAAGGTATATGTCTTATTATTATAAATAAATTTAACTTGTCTATGCAATGTAGAGGGGACAACTTGCATACTGTGAATCCAAGGTCTCCCTAATAACAAGTTGTATGTTAGATTTCCTGACATAACATGGATAGGAATAGGCAAAGTAACAGGTCCCACTGTGATGGGTAAGGTGATAATACCTAATGAAGACTTAGCCACATTATCAAAGCCTTGAATGGGATGAGAGTCAGGCTCAATAAGGGATGTATCCACATTCATCTTATGCAATAGATTAATGCTACACACATTAAGGCCAGAACCATTATCTACCAGTGTTCGTCTTATAGCAGTGTCATTTATGATAACCACAATCATCAAGGGATCATATTGATGTTGAATTTCACTAGTAGGCAACCCATCTTGAGTAAACACAATTTGAGCTTTAGGATTCATCACAGAGTTAACCAAAGACACTATATTGCTAGATGTATTAGGTGGAGGAACATTCAAATCTTTCAAGGCATCTTGTAACATTCCATGATGAGCGGAAGAAGTTTGGATCAAATCCCAAAGGGATATCTTAGCAGGGGTAGCTTTAAGTTGTTCTATGAGATCATAGTCCTTACTAAGCATTTGTGAAATACGAGGAGCTTGAGGAAGAATAGGTTGGGAAGGAGGAAGTGAAGTTGGGATAACTGGAGGAGGATTAGGTTGCCTATTGTTTCTTGTGTTATAGGTATGAGCAACCGCATTATAACTCTCTCTAGTCAGTTGCTTAGCATACTCATAAGGGCTCTTAGTAGAATAACCTCCTTGCACAGTAATAATAGGTTTCTTAGGAGTGCAAAAGGAATCATTAGAATAACCACCTTGAACCACTAAGATAGGATTATTTAAAGGTTGAGAATTTTGAGAAGGACAAGCACCTTGGATAGTGAAGAGAGGTTTGTTAGGTGTTTCATTCACATGTATCAAATTGATTGAGGATGGTTTAGAGGAATGAACAAAAGTGTTGGAAGAATTATTGATAGTCTTCTCTTGCACTAAAATCTTATCACAGATTAAATCAATTTTAGGAGAGAGACAAGGTGTAGGCATTGATGTTCTAGTAGGAAGAGTAATACTTGGAAAGGTCATATCATCCTCTATCATCAAAGGATATACATGGGGAATAAACTCTCTAGGAGAAGGATCAACATTACTCTCTAAAGTCTCACTTTTGAGAGGGAAATCTTTGAAAGAGATGTTAACCATCTTGCTTTGAACTAGGGTATCCTTATGAGTAGAACCAAGTTGAGGAGAAGGAGATGCTTTATTTTTAGAGGGAGAATAATTGAGGTTCAAAGAAGGTGAGAAACTATCAAGGGAGTTTTCAATCTTGATTTCATCCCCTTTGGCTAGGGTTCTCTCATGGGGAAGAGAATAATCTACACCTTCTTCTAATGGTTCATCCCAAATAATGAGGTTGTTGAAAGGAATGTTTGAAGTATTGTCAATTTTGGGAGAGGAGATAACATTGTTTATTAATTCCTCATCCTTAGGAGGGAGAGCATCAATAGATGTGTTAAACTCATCCTCTTTCCTCAAAATATGTTCAATATGATCTTTAGGGGAGACAGAATTAAGGAAATTGCTTATTATTTCATCTTCTTTCTCTAAGGGATGCTTATGGGTAAGACAAACTTTAGGAGAAGGGTAAGCATTTATCATTAATTCATCATCTCTAGTGGGAATTTTGTTGGAAAAGGAAATGCCATCACAAGGAAATGTAGGGATAATATCATCTTCTTGCACAAAAGGATCCTCATGAAGGGAGTGTTTTTTAGGAGGAACATGAACATATTTCTCCAAAGATTCATGCTTAGGAAGGAGATCTTTGAAAGAAGTGTTCATAACCTCTTGTTGCGCTAACATGCCCCCATTGGAAGGACCAACTTTAGGAGAAAATAAGTCAATGTCCATCAATACCTTTTCACTTAGAGAGGCATCATGTAGGGAAGGTGAAGTAACATTAAGAAAGGTGTTTATGATATCATTCTCTTCCTCTAGGATAGCTAAATAGGAAGGGCACATTTTAGGAGAATTGTCAAGATCACTCTTAAAGTCTTCATCCTTAGAGCATGGGAGAGTCTCAAAGGGATTGGTAGCAACTCTTTTAGGCACTAAAATGTTGTTATAGATGGGGGGAGGTTCTTTAGGAGAAGGAAAAATTGAAACAAGGGAAGCTAACCCATTATCACATCTATGAAATGAATGCATCATGACAACAATTTTCCTCTTTCAAATGATAACACATGCAAAATAGAAGGAAATGTTTAATTTTAACCAATGCAAGCACTTAGAATGTAGATTTAGAAAATGAAATTTATGATTCAAATGAGTTCCTAAATCAGATTTGAAATTATTGATCCCAATTAAGCTATCGACAAGTTCAACTTTGAATTGAAAAATTAGGGTTTTAGCAAAAAATTCCTCTAAATTTTTGAATCTTGCAAGAAATTAAAACTTGAAAATGCAAATTTGAATTTGAAATAGCATAAACACTCAAATTTGAAAACATATATTAGAATTAGAGAAGATTGGAATTCACGTCGGGTTCACCAAAAATGTGTGGGGGAAAAAGTGACACTAAGCAAACATGCCCTAATCTCACTTTCAATCACACACTTGTGGAATACGAAAGAGCCTAGAGGTATCACACAATTGGCTACTTCTTTTTGTGGAAGAGAGAGCCATGGGCTACCTATTAGGATTTCTATTCCTTTGTTGCAAATGATAGATAGAATGATGCAAGTTCAACTACTAGCCCTAGAGTGCAAGTATGAACTAGTAACAAGATTGCAAGATTGAGATTAAGTGATGAAAAGCTATAAACACAAGGATAAAAGGAGAATGCAGATGTGTCCCTGGGGTTAAAATTTGAGTGGAAATGTTCGGGATGGGGGTGCATGCGCCACTGACCTGATTCTGCACCTGAAACTGCTCCTTTTGGCAACCTGAAAGCTGTCGAAAAGTGCTGAAAACTGTTGTTGTTTGAGGGACCAGGGCGCCCAGCGCCCCTGTCCCAGGGACCAGGGCACCTAGCGCCCCTGTTCTGTTAGGACCAGGGTGCCCCATGCCCCTGTCCTAGGTTTCTGCTCTGCAATTTGGTGTGTTGTCCCGTCTTAGTCTGCTTCCGTCGGATCTGCAACTTGCGGCATCCTTCGAATTCGGAAATCTGCACTTATATCTGAAAAGGTATGGTGGGCGGCTATATAGGGTTTTGCCTTAGTCAAACCCCCGCTTTGGTGATTTCCACCTCCATGAATAGCCAAGTTATATTGTAAAAGTAGTGTGTGTGCAGACCTTATGTGTGTGCAAGATCCTAAAATGCAAGTAAGCAAGCTAGAGCAACCTAGAAAGTAAACCCTAATTGCTTGTAAATGATAATGTAAATGCTCTAAATCAAGATGCAAAGTGATCTAAAGCATGAATACAAATGATATAATGAGGCTTATGTAAAGACATGAAAACAACATGAAATCATACCCAACCCCAAGGGAGGGGTACAAGCCAATCTTCAGTCGATGATCCCTTATTGTTCTTCAATGCCCTCAAAAGCCCTAAATGGATGTATGAAATTGATGAATTCTTGATGGATGGATGTTGAATGTTGTTGAAGTCTTCAAAGATCTACTCTTTCACTGCATAGAAGGTCCTTGAAACCAAAATTCTGGATCCTTTCAAATGAAGAAAGAGAGCTCTTATATATGAAACCCTAGGTCTTAATTTCACTTTAGGCTGACTTAGAGATTGAATCTCCCACCAATTTCTTGGGGTTAAGCTTTATTTTATGATTGGGTCGCACTCCTAAAATCTCGGGAAAAATGTCCGGGACCGTGTGCACTCCGGGCGCCATGGTCCTCTCCGGGCGCCATGGTCCTGACAACTTTTCACCAAATTTTCAGGGCCATCGGATATGATGATTTTAGAGAGAATCCCAAAGTTACAGCTGATTTTGAGATGTTTTGACCCTCGAAATCAAGCCCCCAAGTTCAAAATAGGACCTAATTAGGGTTTTTGATTAAATGATGTATTGGAAGAATAAAATGAAAGGGGCACACTTTAATGAAAAGGGCCCAACTTTATGATATGGGAGATGATAAAATAGAACCTTAGACCTAATTAATTTAATTAATTAAGTGCTAAAGGGGAAATGAAATGAAAAATGCAAAATGCACCAAGGCGGGTGCTAAACTAGGTGTGAAATTGTACCACCCTAGCAAGTGCGTACAATTTACGACACTATAGGCAGATATGTGGAGTTTTCACTTCACCGGTGAAGCATTTATTGTAGTTGAAAGTTAATTTTCTGGCTATAAAGGCTCAGTATCTTCTCATTTCAATTCACCAAGCATCGAAGCATTCAAAGAGAGTGAAATTGAGCAAAGGCATTCTAAAGGTGAAGCAACAAAGGTCTTTTCAGAGCATTCAAGGATTTCATTGTTAAAAGATTCTCGAAGAGAGTCGCATTTGCTTAAGACCCTAGGGAATACATACATTGAAACATAGAAAGTTTAGCATCTGAAGATTTGATGAACATGTACATAAATGTAATCACTGACAAGAATGGGGTTGTGAAACCAAAACATAAGGTCATTGAGGATTTAGGTTTCATAGACATCCTTCATATACCAGAATTCTCAGATGAAGTCATCTGCTATGTCCTTAGCAGGGTTCATGGTGAATTCATGTGGTTGGACTTAGTATTTAAGATTACCAAGGAAGCTATCAAGGTTGTTACTGGTTTACCCTCCACAGGTTCTAGACTTGACAAGAAGAAGAAAATCCCTAACAAGGAAGTTATGAGCTTAACCAGAGATACATATGACAACCGATCACTTAGGGTCAATGATATAAAGGATATAAATGTTAAATTTGCTAGCATTGTCATTGGTTATAAAGTTGTTCATACAAATAGGTTGAATTTTGTGTCAAGTTCATGCATTCACAGTGCACATGAGACAATTATAAACAATGCAAAGATTGACATTTGTGAATGGTTAAAGGATGAATTGACGGAGAATTTGGATAAGATAAAAGGTGATAAGAAAGGAACCTTCAAATTTGGAAATATGTTAGTGTGTTTAATGCTTTAATTTTCAAAAGAGATCCCCGGTAAGGAATACAAGTGGTATTAAAGCTTGGTCACATGTTCAAATCATGCAGGCCGCGATGAGTGACATTGGGAGGGGGATTGTTGGCAGTGGGCCAATTTCCCTCGTAGGGATTTGTGACATGGTTTAATAGCCTCCTATGGATTCTATAAGTCTAGTGGTTGTATCAGGAATTGACAGGTTGATCTTTTGGTGCAACGACAACCACACTTGTGTGGCTACACACACCCTTGCATACATGAGTGGGTTACTACTAGGCTTAAGGGTTTGAATGGCCCACTTGACCAATTCAATACAAAAATCCTTGGACAGGTGTTCTCACAACACCTAAACACAAATGAAACATGATTTCATGGTTTATATCTACCAGAACATCAATCTTGACTCATTCGCCCACAAACTTGAACCGGTTGCTATTAGGCCTCCTTTTGAAGGAATCGGGTGATAAATTTTGACACCCTAGGGATCTAGACAAAAAAATTATGTTTTCGGATACCCTTTTGGGAGTTATAAACAATATCTTAGTTTCTAGTACCGGATCAACTTGCAAATATTCCAACTGATGCTGCACTATCAGAGCTAATAGGGCTTTCATACCTATTTGACTGAATGCCTTTCACAAAATAGTTTGGTTCTTGTAATGGGTGACCACCACTAACCTTGACATGTCATGTAAACCTCTAAAGTACTCTTCTACCACATTCAAACCCTTTTCAAGTGCTTTACCACTCAATTATCAAGCAATACACTCGTCAAACCGGTCTGTCACATAGAGATGCCAGACCTAGGGTTAATTCTCCATCCTCTTCACCCTGTTGCATCCTCATAATGGCTTTTGGTACTAACATATGATATAGTGGCCTATCATATCCTTTAATGGTTGAGTGTTTAGTTAAGAATTGATAGGCCAAAACCCATTATTGTAGTCAAACCCTAGGGGTTTAAGGGTTTAGGCTACCCAACATAGATTTGCTTGTAGAATGGGGAAGCGATCACTTAAAAAATTCACATTGAAATTAAAAAAAAGGTAAAATAATCTAGTTACAGGATCTATGCCATTAGCATTGTTACCAATACACCTT
The DNA here is from genome assembly GCF_030272615.1 of Cryptomeria japonica. NCBI lineage: Eukaryota > Viridiplantae > Streptophyta > Pinopsida > Cupressales > Cupressaceae > Cryptomeria > Cryptomeria japonica. The sequence continues at coordinate 625,984,367 of NC_081414.1, read as the reverse complement.
CAGTATGTAATCAACATGAATTAGTTGTTTTTTTTTGAGTTTCCAATAGTTCTTGTTGCTTCAATTTCTTATTCAAGACATCCAACACAACCAACATACATTCTTTGATGTTTGGGGCCTTTAAAGGTGTTTCCCAAATGAACACAACCTCCTCCAACTTTTTTTCAAACTGACTGACCATTGGAGAATCACAACTTACAAAAAGTGCAAAATTGTCAAGACAACAAATTGATAATATGACAACTTTTGCATAATTCGACCAAGTTAGACTCTAGACCGTCATAGTCCCCCAAAATGACTACATTTGATTCTAAAACATCAAAAATGACTCAAATAGATTTGTGGTCACTTGATCCCTCAATTTAGAACATTATGACTTTTATTGACTCAATTTGCTCTACCAAACCCTAGATGATAGTTTGACCGAAACATGGACAAACTTGTCAATCTCCTAGGACATTGAATTACAAAAAGGGAGCATAGGGTCTTATTACATTTATTCCAGCTAATACAAAATCATCTTGTTCCTAGCTCATGCCTTCATAGGTAGGTGCTCCCGCACCATACTCCATGGGTGAAATTTGTCTCAAGTCCTCTTAGAGACTAACTGCTACAAATCACCACCCTTCTTCTTGATATCTTTCCTCCAGCATCCAAGTAGCTTTTGAGTCAAGAAGGCCCTTCCATTTAACTAAGTGTTCAAAATAGGTCTTTTTCCTTGTTTTATTGGCTTGCCTTCTATCCAAAATGCACTCCATCTTAGGTTTCTCCTTAGATGGTAAGTGTTTTATCCATTGTTTACTTTCCTGAACATATTCACTTGCCCATTCTCCTATAGTAGGAATCCTATACAATGTTAGATCATAAAAATTAAATATAGGTGAAATTGCAACATCATCAGGGAGTTCAAGTTTGTAAGCATTAGGACCATATTTATCCAAAATTTTACAAGGTCCAATATTCTCATCATCAACTTGCTATGGCTTCCCTTGGGCAACCTGTCCTTGCTAAGATGAACCTTTTGATTGTTCTATTATAAGTTATCTCTGACTTGTTGATGCACCTGTTTCATAGCCTCAACAAATTCATCAGCATGTCCACTCATTTTGTCCAACCCCTGGACATCTTGCAATTCAAAAACTCCTCTTGGATGACTACCATACACAATATCAAAAGGACTCAAACCAATACTCTTGTTTATTGAATCATTATAGGCATACTCGGTCTGAGGTATCACCACATCCCAACTATTTCCATGCTCCTTTGTCAAACATCTAAGAATATTTCCCAATGACCTACTCACAACTTTAGTTTGGCCATCGGTCTGAGGGTGATAGGCTGAGCTAAAAGACAAATTTGTACCCAACCACTTCCACAAGGTTCTCCAAAAATTCCCTACAAACTTGTTGTCCTAGTCAGATACAATACTCAAAGGCAACCCATGGATTCTAACAAATTTTTTGAAAAAAAATCCTACAATATAGCTAGCATCATTTGTAGTTTTACAAGGAATAAAGTGAGCCATCTTACTAAAATTGTCTACCACAACAAACACATTGTCATGACTTGTCTTTGTCTTGGGTAATCCCATCACAAAATCCATACTCAAACTTTCCCATGGTCTAATCGGTATAGGAAAAGGTTGGTATAGTCCTACATTGGTTGATACCCCATGTTGTTCTCAAAATATGATTCCCTTCTATCCTTCCTGTAAGAAATATAATGAACTATGTTTGCATATGGAGAGGACACCAAGAGAATTAGAACTCCAGAATAACATATAACAAGGTTTCAATAAAACCTTCTAGACTTCAAACTTATCCAAAGTTCAGGTGGGTATACCTTTTGTGAAAACTTTCACAATTTGAAATTCGAGATCCATAGTAAACCAATGCTAAAACCTATGGACTTCATCACCTTAACAAAAATGAAACAATGAAGTAAAAGCTTATGCTCATTTTCAGTATTGATCCCCAAGAGAAATAGAAAGAAAACCACAACTGATACCAGTGCCTTATCCAGGCTATAGAGTCATCTAAATCAAGAAAGGATTCCAAAACTAAACATCCCCATACATCTCATTACTTTGGCTTTTATTAACCTTATTCATGCCTGACGCATATAAGAGTTCTTTCTTATTAAACTAAACACTGTCTATCAAATTCAAATTTTCAAACAAATAATCTACTGACATAGATGTTTCATGCATATTTAATTCCTTTCCTAAAGAAAAAAGCTAAGAACATATCCGTAAAGATTGCATTACAATTCTTGTTCAGTTGAATAACCCTAGACTATTCAAATGAAACTAGTAAATTACTATAAGCACACCAGAAGACAACACAGGTTTTAGGCTCAAAAGGTTCTGATCTGTATATTGATATTCATTTTGAAAAATATTTTTACATGACTCAAAGTATTCTCTGTAATAGCTAGAAAAACCCAGATATATTTCTGCAGAGTTTCTTTACAAAAATTCTTGTGATCTCTTTTCTATTAGTCCTGGTATCCATTTATAACATTATGGATGCATACAAGCTTCAGACCTTCCTAATAAATTTTTTTTACAAACCACAATGTCTTCCAAGAAATAGTTATAAGTCTTTTTCAGTATCAAGAGCCTCTTTAGTTTGTTGCTCCACTGCAGCATCTTCCAACTATTTTGGGTTTTCCTCTTCTTACACTGCATAATTTTGGGTCCATTCTTGGAACACATCATTAGTAGGCCATCAGAAGCCAACAATCTTTTTTTCCAACTTAACCAAATTTTTCCAAGAGTTCCTTACATTTTTAACCTCTGATTCCAAGAATACGTACTATGATTTTATCTTTTCTATTTCTTCAATTGTTTTAACAAACAAAGATGTGTCATCTTTGTTGATGATTTCATTCACCCTTAAAGACAAGTTAGCTCCCAACTCATCAAGCCATACCTATTTGTCCTTCAACTGATTTTGGCTAACAAAACCCCAAGGAAACAATTCAAATTTATGCTCAGTATATTCCTTCCTATACAAGTTAGCCTTCCTCTCTACATTGGCTCTTCTTTCTACTAGCTTGGTCAAGCCTTTTGCTAGCCCACATGTGGATTTAATAATGGCATTAGATCCTTCTTCATCATAGGATGCACACATAAGTTCTAAATCCACTTCTCTTGGCATCCACTTATTCAAAATCGGCTCTAAAATAGCCTTGTCCTCATTCAACTCACACAAAGTATCCAAAATTCTTTTCATATTAGTGTGCATAGTGGGGGCCTCTACTATATCAACAAACCTCAAAATTGTGGCCTTTACCTTCTCTTCATATTTATTCACAAATAGGGCTTGAGCCTATTTCAACTTTTCCAACTCATGTTAAATGGTCTCATCTAGTTGGAAACCAAAAAACATAGGAGAAAGGGGAAATTCTATGATAGGACTAGTAGGTGGAGGTCTTGCTGGAGAAGAGCAATCATTAGGGTAGAGGACTCACCTCCTTGGTGTTGTCCTGCTAATTGACTCTGTAGTTTAGCAATAATACTATCCCTATTGGCTATCTCCTTTTTGGATTCATTATAAGCCTTTAGAATTGTTTCTATTTTCACTAGGAGATCAAATATCTCCTTTTCTTCTTTCTCAGCCACTGCTAAACTAAATTTTCACAGTTTCTAGAACTATGCTAGCAGCTTCTACCACCCCTGTATCTTGAACTCTCTTCACTATCATACCTCCTAGGAAACTAGATTCTGAGGTATCTTTCCTCTTTCTACTTTCATCCCTCTTCAAGGACCACATAACTAAAGAAGCATTATCCCTGCTAAATGTCACTCCCTCCATAGGCTTGGTGTCTTTCCTGATGACTTCAAGTACCTTGGCATCTGCTATATGCCATTCAAGGAGGAGTAGAACACCAACCTTTGACACCATTTCCCTTCCCACTTCAGGAGTGATGGCTTGAAATTCTGCTATCATTTCTTGTTTCACTTCCTCCTCTACTGAAGTTGTATCTCCATGAGGCTACTCACTCTTCCTCTTTTCACATCTTGCCTTGAACTGCTCTATGTTTTCCTTGCAAACAAATTGGATGAAGGCCCTTGTTGTGACAAAATTACTGTCAGCCAGGAACTCCTCACTGGTTTGCTTGACAACAGAGTCTAGCTCTTTACCTTTGAACTCATCAGCAGTTAAGTTCATTTTAGCAGTAGGTGGCTCTTCTACCATCCCCTCTTGTGTTTCCTCATATGTGTAGGCAATCTCCCCAAGACTCCCTAACTGCAATAATTGTCCTGCTACTACCTATTCATCTCCTATATGGATAGGGGATTGAGATGGAGAGTATAGAGACTCACCTATTTGCACTTCCTTCCCCACACTTTGCCTTTTAGGGGATTCTTGGATGTCAATGACATCTTCAATTGTTCTCTTCCCATTTGAAGTAGAGGGCTCACCTGTTACTGGCATCAACACACTATATTTGGATTTCTTATGCATTACATAATTGCCTGGAGGGATGGCCTTAGCAAAGGTAGGCTTGGCTAGAACCAACTTAGCCTTATCAGGATCATCTCTTATTATAGCTTCCCTCTTTTCCTTCAAAGTTTGCATTAAATCTTCAAAATAAAGAATTAAGAATTTGATCTTTTCCTCAAAGGGATTAAAGCTAGATAGAGGGTCATAACTGCTGTCATATTGATGAATTAAATCCAGACCCTTCTTGCAGGCTACCCACTTCTCTTTCCTCAATTCCTTCTCATCCAAACTGAACTCATTTCTAATTAGATCCTCAGGGAAATGAAATTGATGTGACCTACCTTTGCATACTGCTCTTCTTCTAAACATGTCGTTGAAAAAATCCCGAGGGTCAGCAAAGCTTGTTACTATAGTAGGAAACCTATATGGTTGAAAGAAATCTTCAAAGTACTTCCAACCACCCTTGGTGATCATAAATTGATGGGCAACGGTAACAGTTGTGAAAATGGTCCCTTTTCCCTTATTTGTTAGCTCTGCCTCTTGCACACCTCCAATTTGCCTTAGGACCTCTACAATTCCTATCTTTAATGGGACTTGATAGGGAAATAAATATGGAGTGCCTCTGAAACCGTAAACTCTGAAAAACTGTAGAGATAGGGTACAAGTATATGTCATCCCAGTTGTGCACAATCTTGATGCCTTCAGCAAATTCTTTAGTCCTAAGGAATTCTAAAAGTGCTTTGAAGATCCTAGGGTTGTCTGAACATAAAAGAATCCTAATCTTGGATGCAAAGCATCTGTCAAACTTTAAGTAGCTGGCATCCTCTATGTCCTAGGACAAAATGGTACTCCATAGCTGTACATGCATCTCTTCACTATCTTTCACCTTAACTAAATCCATTTCATTTAAAAATAATCAGCACCTTTGAACAAAAACATGTGCATGAGAAGAGAGTACCATCCAAATGGTCTGTCTACCTTACCACTTTTTATCCCCATCAGTCCTGCATGGATTGTTGGAATTTTTGATGATTATGTTGTGATTGTCATTAATGGACACACACTTGCATTGAGATCACTTTTGTATGTATTAGTTAAAGCTCAATCGGTACTTGTTCCAACCAGTATGATGCATTATAGTCCTTAGACTATTGGTGTTCTGAAGAACATTATTACCAATCTAAAGCGGTATGTAGACCCCAAGCGGTTCGAGGATCTCAAGCGGTATGAAGGATCAAAGCGGCATAAAACATATTTCCCAGTCTTCATTTTTGTCAAACCAACAACCGATATTTTGTGTGAACTGGTAATACTCTGTGATGAGTTACCAACTAGCATTTTGTGATGAGTTACCATCCACCAATTGTTTGACGATGTCGACACTTCAACGGTTCTTTTTATGTCATGTTACAGAATATGTCTAGATGCATTCAACCTAGGAAATTGTATTGTAATCCTATTGGACCGACATTAAATCAGATTCCTTTAAAAGGACATCATGTCTAAGGTTTTAGGTTGTTGCTAGGGTTTAAGGTGGTTGATGAGTTAGAGAGAGTATGAATGTGTAGAAGACTGAACTAATGCTGGAATGCATTAGGAATGAGCTATCAAGGATCTAACCAAGCAATCTGTGATATTAGCTAGATCACTCACTTGTTGATTACTCACATCTTCGACAAGTCTGAAGCCCTTAACTGGGTAGGCCCAAAAGCCTTTTGTAAATCCTCTAACAAGGTGGTTCACATCTATGGATCTAAAACCCTCTAGCAAGGTAGTCTTTAATCGAACTTATCTCCTAACAAAGATTGAGATTCCTAACAGGATTTGTTCTGGTAAAGAACATTGTATGACCTTAACCGGTTTGGTTCCTATTCTGCAGATAGTTACTTGTGAGTTCCATCTCACCATAGTTTTTCCCATTTGGGTTTCCACATCTAAATCTCTTGTGTTATGTTGTTTATGCTTCTGTGGGTGAATGAATTAATTGCTATTTGGTTTGCATGTGTGCTAACCGGTTTGTCTGCTAAATTATTTTACCGGTTTACTGTTAGTCTAGCAAAGTGTTTAAGTACATTGATTTTTGGCATACTAATTCACCCCCCCCCCTCTTAGTATTCATCAATTGGTATCAGAGCCTACCTTTCTATAAGTTTAACCACTTGGAAAGAGATATGGGGGAATACACATTGAGGGAACTTACTCATTGGCTCACTCAGTCTGAGCAAGCCTATGATGATCTTATGGTCAAATATAAGGCATCTCAAGCAAAGAGGAGAGAACATGCTGAAAAGCTGATGGAGCTATCTGAAAATAGTTCTTCTGATGAAGCGGACATGGAAGCCTTGATTCAAGAAGTAGAAAAGCTGAATGAATCCAATTCCAACCTGAGAAAAGAATTGGAAGGACTGACTATTCGAATGTGTCAAGAGCTTGAGAACTGGAGGAAAGCTGAAGATTTGGTCAAAGACAAAGATCATGAAAACTCCAAGCTGAAGCAAGAGATCAGTGTGCTAACTGCTCAACTCCAGGCGAGAAAAGTGGAAAAGGAAGACATGCAAGGAGAACTGAACATTGCTATCTCTGAGAATGAAAACCTGATGGAAACAAATGCTGCTATTTCCAAAGAACTGTCTGAGTCAAAGGAAATACTTGCTAAGTTCAATAAGAGTACTATTAAGCTAGAGAAAAAGCTTGAATCTATCAAACCTGTCAAGAATACTGATGGACTTGGTTATTCTAGTCATGAGGAAGGTGAGACCTCTGGTACAAATGCTAGAGCATCAAATAAACAACCGACATCAAAGGATAAAGGTAAGCAAAAGTTTAAACCCATTTGCTTTAACTGTCTTAAAGAAGGACATATTGCCAATGTGTGTAGGAGTAAGGCTTACAATAATTTTCCTTATTTTCTAAATGATAAGCCTAGATCCTATAGATTCAATGGTAACTATTATGCATGCAACAAGTTTGGGCATAGAGCATCTGAATGCAGGTCTGTTATGAACAACACTGGAAGATATCCTCAGAGGACTCAAGGAGTTGGTCTGGAACCTTTTGTGAACTAGAATCACAACCGGTTTAATGCCTTCAATCATTAGTCAAGAAGTGGTGGCTATCAAGCGGCAACCAGATGGAGAGCAAACTATTTGATCTGTCATGATCATGGTCACACTGATGCAACATGCAGGAGGAAGAATGGTAACATGAATAATGGACCTTGGAGAGCACCTGGAATGGTCTGCTATCATTGCAACAAACCGGGTCACATTGCCAGATTTTGCAGATCAAGAAAGAACATATCGGATGACATACCGGTCACTCCAGAAGGAAAGATTGACATTGACACTGTTCAAGCGGATATGAACAAAACCTGGAAGAAGAAACCAACAATGTTGCAAGAAGAGCTAGTTTCTGCACCTATTGTGGAAATGTCAGAACCGACAAAGTAAGCATTAGAAAGGCTTAGGGGGAGCAAACGGTGAAACACTACGAACCCCCGGTTTACACTAGTAAAAGAGCTTAATCGATATGTGATACCTGTCATTTGGCAGAAGACCGGAAACGGTAACAAGGAAATTAAGGTTTACACCCTAACGGTGGAGCATTTATTACGGTGGGTGAGGAATATGTTTAAAAGGAATTTTCAAATCATTTCTCACTCTCATTTTTCAAGCGAAGAAGTTTTTCAAGTGCAGAGCGAAGAAAAAGTGATTTGTGTTGTGATTCAAAGAAATCTCAAAACCCTAAAAAAGATTCAGAAGCAAATTTCAAACAGTCAAAAGAAGAACTCAAAGCGATGATTCAGCAACTGACGAAGTGGAAGGCGAAGTGGAATTTGGAAGCCCTAAATAACTGATTTATGAAAGGTACTTCTTGAGTTTTCTATTTTTTCATGGCTTTCGCATCTCATGATAGTCCTAGTGCAACTATCGATTCTATGGATTTCATTCAAAGAAAATTGAAATATAATGCCTTGTCTCAAGTGCCGGCTGGGGTTATAGTAGAAGAAGGGATTTCAAATTACATAGACTGCAAGATCGAAGACCTAGGATCTCTTGTGATCCATTCTCAGCTAGGTCTATTCTTTGGGAAGGGTAAAAAGATCAAACCAGAGTATAGCATCTTGGAGAAGAAAAAGCTTCACAATGCAGTTTACTTCCTAGAGGATTTCATAGATGGCCACATTAGAATCATTCTAAGCAGTTCATGGTGACAAAATGTACCTAGAGTGGACGCATGATATCATACTGCAAGCTATTCATGTCGTCACCAGTTTTTGCAATATAGGGGAAGTGCCAGCCCTAAGGAAGGTAAGCAAGATGGAAATGTCCAAGCTCACTGGTTCAATGAATGACTCACATGGCATGACCGTCAACTCAATCAAGGATGATCTTGTCAAGTATGCCTACATGGTGATAGGCTACCAGACGTTCTCTGCCAGTAGAATTAACTCTGTATCTGCTGCAACGGTAAATGCCACTTACTGGATTATCAAAGAAGATGCATCATTTGATCTGTGCACCTGTATGCAAAGACAACTTATGTTAAATCTTAAGTTAATCAAACAAGATAATGCACTAAGATTCAAGTTTGGACAACTACTAGTAGGGTTATTCTTCTACTTCCAAGGTTATTTCCTAGGAGTTGGAGATATTCAGTGGTCTGCTGACCAACCGGTTACTAAGCAGATCAAAGAGAGCCTACAAGCAATTGGAACCGGTTAACCTAAAGTTTTGAACAAGTACTTTGATGAGTTTAGGCACAAGATGAGCCAAAGGATAAGGATATCCGGTGATATTGTCAAGAAATATGAAGAGGATATCTGCTTTATCATCAATGTGGATGAATGCATAATGGAGGTCGTTGAGCCCAGATAGGAAGAAGTAGAGCCTATGGGCTATGAGGTGATGTATGATATGCTGGACGGGTATGCTTCTACCCTAATTGCCTCACCCCTAGATCCCAAGGCAAAGAGAATCGACACCTATCTGGAAAGGGTTGCACCGGTTGTAGAACCTCCTGAAAAGAAAAGAAAGGTAGTGCCTTCGACATCGACACTGGTTATTGCAGCCAGTCCTAAAGTGATGAAGAAGTCACCTGCAAAGAAGAAACTGAAAGCGGCACCTGCCAAAGTCTTCGAGAGAAAGAGGAAGACAAGGAATAACTCACTAGACTCAGAAGAAACTATGTCTGAGGAAAAACCCAAGAAGACTAGACAAGCAAAGAAAAAGACAAAGAATGAACCAGCAACATCGGCACCAGTAAACATTGACATTTCTTCCTACAAACCTTTGACACATTGTCAAAGAACTGTCAAAAATATTAGGAGAAAAGTGTTGAATGATTTGATTGATTGTTTTGATGATTTCAATGATGATGAAAAAGAAGCAGTTGAACAAGAAATCATTAAGTATTTATGTGTTAATTACTGGTCGCCTTCCAAAATTAGATCTGAGACACCAGATTCTTTGTATAATTCCTTAGACAATAAATGGCACATTGCCATAGAAAAGGAATAGGAAATGAGAGAGAAAATTTTTGCTCAACATTTTCCTGATGTATCAAATTCAGAACTGTTTGAAGTTATGAATAAAAGGCCTCTTCTTCATGAGAAGAAGAAGACTCCTATTACTAGAAGGAAAGGGTCAAGAAGTGCTCAAGAATACACATACTCTTGCTCTAGAAGCTCTTAAGATGCATCAAGTGGCTGAAGCCAACAAGAAGGCTGAGCAAGAACTGGCAATAACAAAACCAGATGAAGTGTTTGCTAATGAAAGAAACCCGATTACTGAATCCATAGACACTATTTATGTCGATGCTCTGGATGTAGAGGATGTTGCTCAAGGTACACCATCAAAAGAAACAAAATAGGAGACGCAAATAGAACAGGTAGATAAGCAAAAGGAAGCAGAGGACAAAAAGGAGGAAGCAAAGAAGAAAGTGGAAAAGAAGAAAGCAGAGGAGTATAAAGAAGAGGAGAAGAGAAAGGAAGTGGAGAAGGAGAAAAAGAAGGATGAAGAGGAGAAGAAGAAAAAGGAAGAGGAGAAGAAGAAGAAGGATGAAGAGGAGAAGAAGAAAAATGAAGAGGAGAAGAAGAAGAAGGATGAAGAGGAGAAGAGGAAAAAGGAAGAGGAGAAGAAGAAGAAGGATGAAGAAGAGAAGAGAAAGAAAGAAGAGGTAAAGAAGAAGGATGAAGAGGAGAAGAGGAAGAAGGAAGAGGAGAAGAAGCAGCAGGAAGTGGAGCAAAAGAAAAGGGATGAAGAAGAAGAGAAGTAGAGGAAAGAAGAGGAAAAGAAAAAGATAGAAGAAGAAAAATTAAGAGCTACAGAGAAAGCAGAAGTGGCAAAAAGCACTCAGATGGAAACTCCAAAGGCAACCAGTAGTCAAGCCAAACTGGCTGACCTCACCAATCCTATTGATCTCCAGTCTGCAAATGAAATGGAGCTGCTACAGAGCATTAAGGTTGCTCAAGAATGCCTTGAAGTGTTAAGGAGGAAGAAGGAGCAAGATGTGATCCAAGGTGCGGTGGACACTCTTACCAGTTTGTTACCTGGCACAAACCTCCCCAATACTGATTCATCATTGGCACAATTGAAGCTCCTATGCACCGTAGTGGATGATCAGGTGTAGAGCCTAGAAGAGGCAGTAGAGGCAAATGCCAAGAAAGAGCATCAAAAAGCTCTCAACATTGCCCTCGTGAAGAAGCTAAATGAGCTCCGGTCTAATCTACAAAAAGCACAAAAAGACATAAGGAATGCTCTGGATGAGGGGAATCTACTATTGAATAAGATTTGCCAACCCCATCTCTTCTGTGATGATGTGCTTGTACAGAAGAAAAAGCTATAAACTGACTTGCAGCTATATATGAGCACCTTCAAGCCACTGTATGACTCTTTTATAGCTTATGGGCAAACCGTTCACTGGTTTCATATCCAGTCTACCAAAATAGAGTTGGAAATCAACAACTAGACTCGAGATTTGTAGGAACTCCAACTGGTTCTACTCCCACGCTTGCAGATACTTCAGAAATGTTATCTTAATCTGGATGCCTTAACGGTGACTCAAGAGATGAGCACAATTGATGCCATGGAAGAGAAGGTCTCCTAGATGCAGATAGAGAAAGAAGTGGCTACCTCCCTACTTAAGTCCTAGTCCTTATCTATGAAACAATTTTTGCAAGACTTCAAATCAGTTTTTGACAAGTTTTATTCTTTATTGTCATAAACTCTTATTCTTTTAATAGTAATGAAACAGGGGTTGGTCTGTAATATTTTGTTGTCATTGTTGGCAAAGTGGGAGAAGTATAAATTTTGAATGTTTTGATGTATACTTTCATGTTATCTCTGTTAAGAAGTAGTATACATTGTATTTTCTACAAAAGGGATAGTGTATATGCTTAGGGAGAGTAATTTTGATAATGGCATATTTTTGTTGTAAACCACTTAGATGCCAAAATTTCCTAAGTGTTGCCATCAATTCCAAAGGGGGAGATTGTTGGCATTTTTGATGATTATGTTGTGATTGTCATTGATGGACACACACTTGCATTGAGATCACTTTTGTATGTATTAGTTAAAGCTCAACCGGTACTTGTTCCAACTGGTATGATGCATTATAGTCCTTAGACTATTGGTGTTTTGCAGAAAGTGATTACCGATCTGAAGCAGTATGTAGACCCCAGGCAGTTTGAGGATCTCAAGTGGTACGAAGGATCAAAGTGGCAGAACACATATTTCCCAGTCTTCATTTTTGTCAAACTGGCAACTAGTATTTTGTATGAACCAGTAATACTCTATGATGAGTTACCAACTGACATTTTGTGATGAGTTACAATCCACCGATTGTTTGATGGTGCCGACACTTCAATGGTGCTTTTTGTGTCATGTTACAGAATATGTCTAGATGCATTGAACCTAGGAAATTGTATTGTAATCCTATTGGACCGACATGAAATCAGATTCCTTTAAAAGGACATCATGTCTAGGGTTTTAGGTTGTTGCTAGGGTTTAAGGTGGTTGATGAGTTAGAGAGAGTATGAATGTGTAGAAGACTTAAGTAATGCTAAAATGCATTAGGAACGAGCTATCAAGGATCTAACCAAGCAATTTGTGCCATTAGCTAGATCACTCACTTGTTGATTACGCACATCTTCAACAAGTCCGAAGCCCTTAACCGGGTAGGCCCAAAAGCCTTTTGTAAATCCTCTAACAAGGTGGTTCACATCTGTGGATCTAAAATCCTCTAGCAAGGTAGTCTTTAATCGGACCTATCTCCTAACAGAGATTGAGATTCCTAACAGGATCTGTTCTGGTAAAGAACATTGTATGACCTTAACCGGTTTGGTTCCTATTTTGCTGATAGTTACTTGTGAGTTCCATCTCACTGTGTTTTTTCCCATTTGGGCTTCCATGTCAAAATCTCTTGTGTTATGGTGTTTGTGCTTCTGTGGGTGAATGCATTATTTGTTATTTGGTTTGCATGTGTGCTAACCAGTTTGTCTGCTAAACTATTTTACCAGTTTACTGTTAGTCTATCAAAGTGTTTAAGTACATTGATTTTTGGCATACTAATTCACCCCCCCCTCTTAGTATTCATCATGGATTGCATCTAGGAGATAAGGTACATAGTCAAATGTAACTGGTAGAGAGGGGTTCAGAATCTGTGCTATCATCAGCATATAATGAGTTGGCATGGTGGTTTCAGCATCTTTCCCAAAGATTTGACATAGTGACCAATACATGCCTTTAGCTCTTAGAGTAAACAAATTCAGAGAAAAAGGTTCCGTGGTACTAGGGCCTACAATAGTTAGCCCTCCTATTTTAACAAAAAACTCTTTCAATGGTCCACTCCTGAGGTGATCCCTTTGTACATTGTAAACTTGTGCATGGGTATCAAAATTTATGGGCTCTAAATAATTAGACACCTTACTGAGCTTAAACATCTTTCTAAACTCATCATCATTGATCTCAATTAGGGCTCCTCCCTTCACATTCCTGATACATTTGGCAACTAGGTCATAATTGTGTGCAATCTGGGTTAACAAATCAACATCCATGAAAACCCCAGGGACTATGAGCTTTCCTACGTCCAATTCCCATATACTATTCATTCGGGCAATGACATGTCTCTAACCAAATCCTACTTTGAAGAAACACAGACTTGATATCCCTATCTGTGGATCTCTTAACCAGTTTCCCTTGTCTTACAAACCATCTCCAATCCTTAGATGGGGGGCTTTAGGTACCAATTCTTTAATTTTGGCTGCAACATTCATGGACATAGTCAATTGTTCCAGGAAATCATCACATATGTTTCTATCCTGATAATTTACCTTCCCTGTGAAATCCCTTCTTGGTGCCATCTTGGTAATGCAATTATATTAATTAAGACTCAAACAAAACTCTAATGAGGCAAGCACACAGTAATACTGATTTTCAAACTGTAACTAGCAAGCAAGACACAAAAACCTGTTACTCGCCTGAAGAAAATCGCTCTGCACCAGCTCCTCTACAACAAACTCATTGAAATGGTGCCGATATTCAATTTGATGTGGAACTTAATATGACAACTTGGCATTGAATTGATACATTAACCTGCATGCTTCGGCCATCAACATAGAATTAAATTCGCAATCAAATTCAAAAATGGGCTCCAACGGATCACAAGCTTTTCTGAGTATTTTACCGTTTCGTTGTTTCGCCATTTCACGGAGCTTAAAACCCTTGCACCTTTCCTTCGTGAAGCAATGACGCTCATTGGATCTTGGAAACTTGCACTGTCTTTACTTCCCCCAGTCATTCTATATTAGTAACGGGCCCCACCCTCCCTCTACTACTTTGAGAAAGGTAAACCTTGCATACTTTAATCACGCAAAACAGCGTTGGCCATCTGATGAATAACGACCCGCTCGATCTTTACTACTTATGGTGACTGCCAGTGTAATTTACTAACCATGCACAACCGTCACTACTAGCATTTTTCACTGCTTCACGAAAGCTAACTACCCTGCATCTTCAGGCTGTGAAAAAGCACCCATCGTTGGGTCAATCTTGAGATGTACAACCTTTAATGTACTTAAACCTTTAAAGTGGGCCATCGACATGGAAACTACCTACTTTTCTCTATCATCAGTAAAAGAATCTTATGTTTCAGTCAGCTATTCGCCCAAGAACTCAATCGGGCTCCAATTTAGGACCGCCACGTGTTCTATTTCACCATGGGTTTCAAAACCATCGTTGGTTAAATCAAAGCGAGCCTTCAATAATCCTTTGGAGCGATGTGTATCTGACAGGCCATCTTTTACCTCAACCAAGCGATCCACCTATCCTGCCATGTCATTTTGCTACTTCATGAATGGTAAACTTCATTTGATTTGAGGTTGCAAATCAATGCAGGTCATCTGATCAACTACAAGTTGATCGATCTTTAAAACCATGACTTGCCTATCCTTCGAGTCCACTAACCTTTCGCTATTTCGTAGACTTTAAACCTCAAACAAATTTTCCTCGTGAACTAACACAAACCGTTGGATCCTATCTAAGATGATCATCTATTAACCCCTTCGTGACCACCTTACCTAGGCCCTACACCTTTTCGCTACTTCACAAATGGTAAACCTCAGACCATTTCCGACTACGAATCCATGTGCACCATTGGATCAACTTCAAGTTGATCGGCCATTAACCAAAGAACCACTTATCTCTAGGACCCACCCATTGTTTCGCTATTTTGCAGACTTTAAAACATATGCATCTTAGGCAAGCGAATCAACATGGGTCGTTGGATCTAAAACGAGATGAATTTTCTTTACCTTACAAACCATCCTTCTGCCAGGCCCATTTACCTTTTCGCTACTTCGTAGAAGGTAAACCATAGGCATCTTCTCCCAGCAAAATTACATGCATTGCAGGATCAACTTTGACTTGCATGATTGTTAAGAAGCCCCATAAAGATTAAAAACAAGACATAGGTAAAGGCATAAAAATTAAAATGCATTAAAAACTTGCCTAGGGAAAACCTAAAGGGGAGACACCTTCATGATAGACTGACCCTTCCACTCAAGTGGAAAAGTAATATAAAAATGGAACGAGGGAAATTCAAAATGGGAAAAAGGGAAAAGGCAACATCTTAAACCTTCAGACCTAAAACTCAGAGGCAACATGAAGGGTTTAAGCATACCATTTCACACCTTAAAGAGCCAGAGAACAAAATTATCCAAAAATTAAAATAGTGACAACAACGACTCTGACTGGGGATGGTTGAGCACATGATCAACACAATAATTATAGAAAACTTTGGAGAACAGACCAAACACAAGCCCAAAAACAACCAATAGAAACAAACCTAAATATATATAGACTAAGACCTACTGTGCATGGACTTAAGAAAAGTAATGCTTTAGGAATTGTCCATGCACTCGAAATTCTTGTACCTCACCATTCATTTTCTACAAAAAATATGAACCCTTTCCATTAAGATCATAAACCACATAGGGGCCTATCCACAGTGACTCAATTTTTTTGTGTTTTCCTTTATCTTTCCCTTTTGCATTTCATTGAAGGACCATGTCGCCAATTTGAAACTTCCTTAACAAGGTTCTTTTGTCAAATAGATATTTGGATTGCAGCTGAATTTTCAAATTTCTCTTATGGGCCAAAGTCCTGATTTCCTCCACCTCCACCATTTGAATCATTCTGTCTTCCATAGGTTCAGATAACTCCATATCCTCAGCTTGTAGGAACTTGTATACAAGAAGAAGATTATTGATCGACACCCTAGATTGCATGCCATAAACCAACTCAAAAGGTGACACACCAATTGCTTTCTTGACAGTACCCTTATCTGCCCATAGGGCCAACTTTAACTTCTGGTCCCAAGACCTTTTGTTCTCCTCAAGGATTTTCTTAATAATGTTTAGAAGGCTCTTATTGCTGGATTCAGCTTGCCCAGGACCCTGAGGATGATATGGTGAAGAGTAGGACATAATTATTCTATGACTGGTGTAAAATTCAATGAACTCCTCTGATCTGAAGCTCATGGCATTATCCATTACTAGTTTCACAGGAACATCGAATCTGGTTATAACATTATCCATTAGGAAGTCAATAACAACCTTACCTATGGCCCTTCTAGTGGGTATAGATTCAATCCACTTAGTGAAATAATCAGTGGCCACTATGATCCACCTATGACCTCTTCCTGATTTCTCAACTATTTCTCCAATAAAATCAATGCCCCATTGGACAAAAGGGGCTTCTACTGTGACTGGGTTGAGGGGTAAGACTCCCTCATACTTCAATTTGGATGAAATTTTTTGGCATGGGTCACATCTCAAAAAATGTTCATGGGCATCTTTGAACAAAGTGGGTCAATAATAACCAGCCTGGACTAACTTAACAGTTGTGGTCTTGGCAGAGTAATGATCTCCACACACTTCATCATGTATTTTAGTTAACATCCTTTTAGCTTGGGATTTGTCTAAACACATCAACAATGCCCCATCTCTATTCCGCCAATACAGATCACCCTGAATAAGGACATACTTTTGAGATTTTAGTCTCAATTTCCTTCTTTGGTTGTGGGTTATTCCCTCTGAATATGTTGCATCCCTTAAGAAATGCACTATCTTTGAATACCAGAGCTGTATCTCAATACTAGTGACCAAGATGTTCTTAATTTCAACATTATTCACCTCCACATCAAGAAGGTTTGATTCAGCCATCATCGTAGAAAGACCAAAACCTCTTACCAATTTAGTGATTTTAATCTCCAAATCAAACTCTTGAATTCTAGTTATCCATTTGCATCTTTCACCAGTGACCTCAGACTGAGATAAAATATCCTTGACAGCTACATGTGGGACATAAGCAATTACTTGTGCATTCACAAGATATGACCTAAATGATTTTATAGCCTTAACCAAAGCATACACTTGTTTCTCCATAATTTCATACTTTAGCTCTGCAACTTGTAGAGATTTGCTGTAAAAGGCTATAGGGTGTTCATGTCCTTCATTATCCTTTTGTAAAAGAATTGCATCTAGTGTATGATAAGAAGCAAAAGAAAACAAAGAAAAGGGCTTACTCTAATCAGGGGACTTCAACACTGGTGCTTCCTGAATAACCTTTTTTATTTCACCAAAAGCCTTTGAAGCTTATTCATCCCAATAGAACTTTGTATCTTTCTTAAGCAATCTAACAATAGGCTTAACTATCTCTACAAAGTTGGCAATGAACCTTCTAACAAAATTTACCTTGCCTAAGAAAGATTGGATACCTTTGACACTCCTTGGCTCAGGTATATTGTTTATAGCTTCAATTTTTTTAGGGTCTATTCTAACCCCTTCCTTGGAGACAATATGCCCAAGCAACTTTCCCTCAGTGACAATGAAATGACATTTTTTTGGATTTAAAGAGACACCAAATTCCAGAGCTTTATTGAAAACCTTTTCCAAGTGCCCACAGTGGTCATCCACTCTTTTGGAGAAACATGTTAAATCATCTTGATACACTACCATGACAATGTTAATGAATTCCTTGAAAGCCAAATCCATTGCTCTCTGGAAAGTAGCTCCAGCATTTTTTAAACCAAAATGCATTCTAACATATACATATGTTCCCCAAGGGGTGGTAAAATTAGTCTTGAATTGTTCAGATTCTTTTACTAACACCTAGTTATATCCCGAGAACCCATCCATCAAAGATAATAGGTCACAACTAGTTACTCTCTGCAAGATTGCTTCCATATTAGGAGAAGAATAATTGTCTTTCAAAGAAGCAACATTTAGGTTCCTAAAATCAACATAGAGCCTTATGTCCGCATTCTTCTTCCTAACTGGGACCAAATTAGACACCCATGATGAATGCCTTATAGGCTTAATGATCCCCCCTTCCCTTAGCTTGGTTAACTCTTGTTGAATTTTAGATTCCAGCAGGGGGTTGATAGGTCTTTGTTTTTGTTTGAAAGGCTTAGCATCTGGAAGCAAAGGTACTTCATGTTGAAATAGATCTTGTCTATATGCCTTCAGATCTTCATAAGGCCAGGCAAAAACATGCTTATATTTCTTCAACAAATTAATAAGGTTAACTCTGACATGAGAAGACAATTTTTTTCCAATATACACCAACTTAGGGGATGATTCTATCCCCAAGTTTACTTCCTCCAATTCATCTAACTTGGTGGTTGATTGATGATTCAAATGACTGTCACTGTAACTGAACATACCTTCCAATTCTACTAATCCTTTGGGTATTTCATTAGTTTCCAACTGAACCATGTCATTTCCAAACACAATTTCTCTATCTTCCACCACTTCTACCAATGCATTGCAATCAATTTTTTGTCCATCATAGTCATCAATGCATTGTATGAATCTGAGAATGTCTTCATCATACGCAAACACTTGCCAATTATATACATTATCAGGAATAGCAAGATTGACTTTTATCTCAACCGTGGATACACCAGTTAGTGTTATATCATCATTTTTTAATGCAACATTTGCTAAGAAATCAGCCATGATATTTTTTGATCTTTCTATCCAATTAATAGAGAACGCACTAAAATGTTCAATCACATCCCATACTGCATGCTTATATCTTTTTAAGAGATCATTTCTAGATGCATACTTAGATATAACCTGAGAAACAACCAACTCTGAATCTCGTAGTACTCTTAACAACTGAATCCCATGCCTTTTTGCAACTTCAAGCCCTAATAACAAGGCTTCATATTCAGCAGTGTTGTTTGTACACTGAAAGGCTAGCAAAAAGGAATATGTGAAGGTTATACCTGATGGGGACACAAAAAGAACTCCTGCTCCAGATCCTTCTTTAGAGCAAGCTCCATCAAAATACATGTTCTATAAATCACGCTATTGAGATTCCAATTCAGTCACAATAGAATCAATATTTTTCAACTGAGGTAAAATTGGTTGTATTCTAAAATTGTCAAGATCCACATCAATCATATAGTTCAACATACTAGGGCTTGTTTTCTCGATTACTCTAGGGGCACGTGGTTCTCTATACAACTTAACCTAGCTTCCATTTATTGGGATTGTAGCATATGACAGATCCAACTAAACATTTCCACCTATTGTAGTAGCCCATTGTCTAGATAATAGCATGCCATAGTGAGGTTTAGTATCTTTTACTATGACATCCATCTTATATGTTGCTTTAGGGAATGCTGCTATTTTTACTTCCACATATTTCATTGTATCTATTACTGGTAGTTCTCAATTATCCATAGCATAACACTTCCCATATACTGTGCTTACTGACAATCCTAATTCTTTCATGACACCATATGGCATCACATTTGCAGCTGCACCAGAATCTATCATACAGTTCTTAATTAACCGGTTATTCACTAACAAAGTAACATAGAAAGGGTCAACCTGTGAAGGCTCTTGAGTAATGGTTGTTCCAACATATACCTCTAGGGTTTGCAGCTCAAGATCCTTTTCATCTTTCATTGAACCTGAAGGCAAAGTTGTGCTACTGTCAGATATCTTAGAAAACAAAGATAGAGCAGCTTCTCTATGTTCCTTTATTTTCAATAGTTCTACCAAGGGGACTGTGACCTTCATCTAGGTAAGAGCCTAAGTCATATCAAAAGTGGAATTATTAATCAACTTAGTATTAGTCTTAACTTTCTCTGTCTTAGGATGACTTGCCTTTTTCATTGTGGCAGTTCCTTGTATATCACCAGTAGCATTATTATTCATACCCTTGGCTACATCTTTAATTTGGTTATTCTTTTCTTGACCGTATTGAGGCAAGGTGGCATTACTTGCTGCTTTCTTCTGGGATACTTCTTTAATGAGCATTGAGCCAGGTTCACTTTGATCTCTATCCTTCTTACTACTTCTCAAGTTGTAATTATGCTTGGCTTTGGCTATGGCAGCCTTAGTAAGATTTCTTACCTCTTCATCACTGGGTCTTCGGAGATGAACTTCTTCATCTTCAATAGTCACAACTTTCAAAGTAGGATTCCAATCAAGTGTCAACTATCCTTGATAAGATCTATTACTATTTAACACATCACATTCACTAAAATCACTTTGTAAAGACTCATCATCACTTTCAATAACAGTTTCAAACATATTAATATCAGGCTCAACCTCTTTTCTCATGGATTCTTCGAGGGCTTGAGCTACAACACATTGATGAGGAGAATTTGGTCCATCACAAGCCATGCACCAAGGAGTATTCTCCATATTATGAACATTTCCTCCTTTCAAAGGATCTGGGGTATCTTGGCTATGGGTATTTTTTGGCTTCTCATTTTGAGGTTTTCCATCCGTCCAAGTTGTATTGTAAGGTATGTCATGCAATCTAGGAGGCCTATCTTGCCAATTATAATGAGGTTTTTCATTTGTACTTACCTTAGTAGTAAGATCTTTCATGGAAATCATTAACTTTTCTATTTTGTCATCTTCCTTGGTAACTTTATTAGGTTGTTGTTTTGATTCTTGCCACAACCTTCCATCAGTTCTTCTCCCTACTTTTCCAGATGCTTTCCTATTACTCTCCACATTAATGGAAATCCTAAAAGCATCTCTCAAACTATGTGGGTTTTTATCCCTCAAGATATAAGCCATTTTTTAATCAAAAGCATTATAATAAGTGTTCAAATACATGTTGTCATCTAACCTCATTACTTGGTAAAGCCTATGCATTGCTTTTTGAAATCTAGCATTGAAATATATGACAATCTCATTATCAGACATTCTAATATTATTGAACTCATTGAGCATGAAGCTCACATTTGTTTTGTCACCATATTGTTCTTGAAAGCAGTTCTTAAAATCTTCCCAAGACCCAATACTATTCATAGGGAGACCTCTATACCAATCCCTTGCATCATCAACTAAGGACTGTACAAACAATTTCATGATGACATCTTCATCTAAAATTTCATAATCATTTATCAAGTCACCAAAAGATTTTAGGTGCTCTTCTGCACTGATTGCATTATTGCCAGCAAATTTGTGGAGTCCATCCCTCAATTCAGTAGGAACATGGTTAGGGTTGCCTAGGATTCCATCAAAGAAGAGTTGTCTGTATAACTCCAAGTTAATGGGTCTTCTCTGGAATTGATTAGCAATAAGGTTATTTCCCATGTTCATTCTTATATTAGGACCATGAGTTAGAGGGATTTGGTTATGTTGATTAGTGAGAGGGGCTTGATTAGCTGAGACAGTGCTCACAGGTAAGATTGACTGAATTTTGATTGGAGGAAGTGAGGCATGCTGAGGAGCAGGTTTATTTAGGTCTGCTGAAGGAAAAATGATAGGAGGAGCCTTTAGATAATTAATCTTTCTTTTAACCTCTTGATTTTTTGCTTCCAATTCAGCCTTTTCTAACTCCCTCTGCAGATATTCCTTCTCTTTTCTCATCCTATCTATCTCTCTCTCATATGCAGATAACATATGGGAGATTTCTTTTGTAGTCTTAGATCCAAACCCATATTCCATGCACTTTTGTTTTCCTTTGTCAACATTATTTCTAATAGGTTGTGGGTCACTAAGGACCTCCCTACTTGGTTGCACAACAGACTTGTGTGTAGGGTTGGTTTTGGCAACTAAAATTTCTCTAATGACTGTACCTTCATCCTCACTCTTAGCTTTCTCTTGGGTGAATAACTCAAGATCAACAATCTATCTTAGAAGCCTATCCCTCTCCATCAATTTAGCTTTCACCTCCTTTTCCTTATTTGCTTCTTTTTGTGCCCTTAAGGAAATTAAATGATGGACTTTTCTATTTAGGGCCTCAATTTCTTAGGATACCTTATCTTCATCAAGGAACATTTCTTTGGAGTCTAATACATTAACTTGGTCAATATCAATTAAACTCATATTTCCATCTATTGTTCTGGGTACAAAGTCCATCTTAATATTTGAACTATTCCTGTCTTCTCAGATAAACTAACATGAGAAATCCTCTGATTTAAAATTTGGACTTCCTCATTACTACCAAACAACCCAGAATGGAAATCCAAAATGTCCTACTTAGATTCACGGGAAAAAGAATTTGAATTTGCATATATGGGTTTTTCAAATGACTTACCTGTATTAATGCTCTTTTGTACCCAAGCAGCATTAGATGGCTCATGTACAACTGATATTTTCTGGCCTCTCCATGCCTGTTCAGGTAATCCCTCTTGCAATGTCTCTTGAGGATGCTTCCTCATGAGAGACCTGGTGTTCCTTCCTCTTTGTATTATACTTGTTTATCTTAAAAGAGTTATACTTATTCAAATATCACTGGTTATACTTGTCATAGTCGCCACCCACACAAATTGTGGGGAAATAAGAAAACAAGTTTTGACAAATCTCTTGCAAAGATTTAAAAAATCAGGAGGATTTTTAGAGAAAAGGATAGCACAAATGAGAGATAACACGATTTGCCACAAACACACAGATATCCAAACAAACTTCCAAACTAATTTAAGCACCAATTTGTAACATAGATACACACTATGACTCTCCCCAGCAGAGTTGCCACTTTTGTTGTTCTCAAAATCTGATTCCCTTCTATCCTTCCTATAAGAAATATAATGAACTCTATTTGCATATGGAGAGGACACCAAGAGAATTAGAACTCCAGAATAACATATAACAAGTTTTCAACAAAACCTTCTACACTTCGAACTTATCTAAAGTTTAGGTGGGTATACCTTTTGTGAAAAATTTCACACTTTGAAATTCGAGATCCATAGTAAAGCAATGCTAAAACCTATGGACTTCATCACCTTAACAAAAATGAAACAATGAAGGAAAAACTTATGCTCATTTTCAGTATTGATACCCAAGAGAAATAGAAAGGAAACCACAACTGATACCAGTGCCTTATCTAGGCTACAGAGTCATCTAAATCAAGCAAGGATTCCAAAAATAAACATCCCCATACATCTCATTACTTTGGCTTTTATTAACCTTATTCATGCTTGACATTTATAAGAGCTCTTTCTAGTTAAACTAAATGTCGTCTATTAAATTCAAAGTTTCAAACAAATAATCTACTAATAGAGATGTTTCATGGATATTTAATTCCTCTCCTCCAGAAAAAAGCTAAGAACATATCCATAAAGATTGCATTACAGTCGATGTTCAGTTGAATAACCCTAGACTATTCAAATCAAACTAGTAAATTACTGAAAGCACACCAGAAGACAACATAAGTTATAGGCTTGAAAGGTTCTGATCTGTATATTGATATTCATTTTGAAAAATAATTTTACATGACTCAAAGTATTCTCTGTAATAGCTAGAAAAACCCAGATATATTTTTGCAGAGTTTCTTTACCAAAATTCTTGTGATCTCTTTTCTATTAGTCCTTGTATCCATTTATAACAGTATGTATGCATACAAGCTTCAAACCTTACTAAGAAAAGTTTGTTACAAACCGCAATGTCCTCCAAGAAACAATTACAAGTCTTTTTCAGTATCAATGACCTCTTTAGTTTGTTGGTCCACTGCAGCATCTTCCAACTGTTCTAGGTTTTCCTCTTCTTGCACCGCATACTTTTGGGTCCATTCTTGGAACACGTCATCAGTAGGCCATGAGTAGCTAACAATCTTTTTTTCCAACTTAACCAACCTTTTCCAAGAGTTCCTTACCTTTTTAACCTCTGATTCCAAGAAACCGTAGTGTGACTTTATCTTTTCTATTTCTTCAATTGTTTTAACAAACAGAGATGTGTCATCTTTGTTGATGATTTCATTCACCCTTAAAGACAAGTTAGCTCCCAACTCATCAAGCCATACCTATTTTTCCTTCAACTGATTTTGGCTAACAAAACCCCTAGGAAACAATTCAAATTTATGCTCAGTATATTCCTTCCTGTACAAGTTAGCCTTCCTCTCCACATTGGCTCTTCCTTCTGCTAGCTTGGTCAGGCCTTTTGCTAACTCACATGTGGATTTAATAATGGCATTAGATCCTGCTTCATCATAGGATGCACACATAAGTTCTAAATCCACTTCTCTTGGCATCCACTTATTCAAATTTGGCTCTCAAATAGCCTTGTCCTCATTCAGCTCACACAAAGTATCCAAAATTATTTTCATATTAGTGTGCATAGTGGGGGCCTCTACTATATCAGCAAACCTCAAAATTGTGGCCTTTACCTTCTCTTCATATTTATTCGCAAATAGGGCTTGAACCTGTTTCAACTTTTCCAACTCATTTTGAATGGTCTCAGGTGGTTGAAAACCAGAAGGCATAGGAGAAGGGGGAAATTCTATGATAGGACTGGTAGGTGGAGGTCTTGCTAGAGAAGATGCAATCATTGGGGTAGAGGACTCACCTCCTTGGTGTTGTCCTGCCAATTGACTCTGTAGTCTAGCAATAATACTATCCCTATTGGCTATCTCCTTTTTGGCTTCATTATAAGCCTTTAGAATTGTTTCTATTTTCACTTGGAGATCAGCTCTCTCCTTTGCTTCTTTCTCAACCACTACTACACTGAATTTTCACAATTTCCAGAACTGTGCCAGCAGCTTCTACCACCCCTGTATCCTGAACTCTCTTCACTATCATACCTCCTAGGAAACTGGATTCTGAGGTATCTTTCCTCCTTCTACTTTCATCCCTCTTCAAGGACCACATAACTAAAGAAGCATTATCCTTGCTGAATGTCACTCCCTCCATAGGTTTGGTCTCTTTCCTGATTGCTTCAAGTACCAAGGCATCTACTATATCCCATTCAGGGAGGAGTAGAACACCAGCCTTTGACACCATTTCCCTTCCTGCTTCAGGAGTGATGGCTTGAAATTCTGCCATCATTTCTTGTTTCACATCCTCCTCTACTAAAGTTGTATCTCTGTGAGGCTGCTCATTCTTCCTCTTTTCACATCTTGTCTTGAACTACTCTATGTTTTGCTTCCAAACAAATTGGATGAAGGCCCCTATTGTGACAAAATTAATGTCAGCTAAGAACTCCCCATTGGCTTGCTTGACATCGGAGTCTAGCTTTTTACCTTTGAACTCATCAACAGTTAAGTTCATTTCTGCAGTAGGTGGCTCTTCTAGCATCCCCTCTTGTGTTTCCTCATATGTGTAGGCAATCTCCCCAAGACTCCCTAACTGCAATAATTGTCCTGCTACTGCCTGTTCATCTCCTATTTGGATAGGGGATTGAGATGGAGAGTATAGAGACTCACCTATTTTCACTTCCTTCCCCACCCTTTGCCTTTTAGGGGAGTCTTGGATGTCAATGACATCTTCAATTGCTCTCTTCCCTCTTGAAGTAGAGGGCTCACCTATTACTGGCATCAACGCACTATATTTGGATTTCTTATGCATTACATAATTGCCCAGAGGGATGGCCTTAGCAAAGGCAGGCTTGGATAGAACCAACTTAGCATTATCAGGATTATCTCTTATTATAGCTTCCCTCTTTTCCTTCAAAGTTTGCATTAAATATTCAAAATAAAGAATTGAGAATTTGATCTTTTCCTCAAAGAGATTAAAGCTAGATAGAGGGTCATAACTGCTGTCAAATTGATGAATGAAATCCAGACCCTTCTTGTAGGCTACCCACTTCTCTTTCCTCAATTCCTGCTCATACAAACTAAACTCATTTTTAATTAGATCCTCGAGGAAATGAAATTGATGTGGCCTACCTTTGCACTACTCTTCTTCTGAACATGTCGTTGAAAAAATCCTGAGGGTCAACAAACCTTGTTACTACATTAGGAAACCTATATGGTTGAAAGAAATCTTCAAAGTACTTCCAACCACCCTTGGTGATCACAAGTTGATGGGCCATGGTAACAGTTGGGAAAATGGTCCCTTTTCCCCTATTTGTTAGCTCCGCCTGTTGGACACCTCCAATTTACCTTAGGACCTCTACAATTCCTATCTTTAATGGGACTTGATAGGGCAATAAATATGGAGTGCCTCTGAAACTATAAACTCTAAAAACTATAGAGACAGGGTACAAGTATATGTCACCCCAGTTGTGCACAATCTTGATGCCTTCAGTAAATTCCTTAGGCCTAAGGAATTCTAAAAGAGCTTTGGAGATCCTAGGGTTGTCTGAACATAAAAGAATCCTAATCTTGGATGCAAAGCATCTACCAAACTTTAAGTAGCTAGCATCCTCTATGTCCTAGGACAAAATGGTACTCCACAGTTGTACAGGCATCTCTTCATTATCTTTCACCTTAACTAAATCCATTTCATTTGCAAAATAATCAGCACCTTTGAACAAAAACATGTTCATGAGAAGAGAGTACCATCCAAATGGTTTGTCTACCTTACCACTTTTTATCCCCATCAGTCCTGCATGGATTGCATCTATGAGATAAGGTGCATAGTCAAATGTAACTGCTAGAGAGGGGTTTAGAATCTATGCTATCATCAGCATATAATGGGTTGGCATGGTGGTTTCAACATCTTCCCCAAAGATTTGACACAGTGATCAATACATGCCTTGAGCTCTTAGAGTAAACAAATTCAGAGAAATAGGTTCCATGGTACTAGGGCCTACAATTGTTAACTCTCCTATTTTAACAAAAAACTCTTTCAATGGTCCACTCTTGAGGTGATCCCTTTGTACATTGTAAACCTGGGCCAGGGTATCAAAATTTATGGGCTCTAAATAATTAGACACCTCACTGAGCTTAAACACCTTTCTAAACTCATCATCATTGATCTCAATTAGGGCTCCTCCCTTCACATTCCTGATACATTTGGCAGCTGGGTCATAATTGTGTGCAATCTAGGTTAACAAATCAACATCCATGAAAACCCTAGGGACTATGAGCTTTCCTACATCCAATTCTCATATACTATTCATTGGGGAAAGGGCATGTCTCTAACCGAATCCTACTTTGAAAAGACCCAGACCTGATATCCCTATCTATGGATCTCTTAACCAGTTGCACTTGTCTTACAAACCATCTCCAATCCTTAGACGGGGGGCTTTAGGTACGAATTCTTTAATTTTGGCTGCAACATTCATGGACATAGTCAATTGTTCTAGGAAATCATCACATATGTTTCTATCCTGATAATTTACCTTCCCTGTTAAATCCCTTCTTGATGCCATCCCGATAATGCAATTATATCAATTAAGACTCAAATAAAACTTTGATGAGGCAAGCACACAATAATACATATTTTCAAACTGTAACTAGCAATCAAGACACAAAAACCTGTTATTCGCTTGAAGAAAATCGCTCTACACTAGATCCTCTGCAACAAACTCGTCGAAATGGTGCCAATATTCAGTTTGATGTGGACCTTAATACAGAAACTTGGCATTGAATTGAGACATTAACCCGCATGCTTTGGTCATCAACTCAAAATTGAATTCACAATCGAATTCAAAAATGGGCTCCAACGGATCACAAGCTTTTCTGAGTATTTCATTGTTTCATTGTTTTGCCATTTCATGGAGCTTAAAATCCTCACACCTTTCCTTCGTGAAGCAACGACGCTCATCAGATCTTGGAAACGTGTAGTGCCTTTACTTCCCCCGGTCATTCTATATTAGTAACGGGCCCCACCCTCCCTCTGCTACTTTGCGAAAGGTAAACCTTGGGTACTTTAATCATGCAAAATAGCGTTGGCCATCTGATCAATTACCACCTTCTCGATCTTTACTACTTACGGTGATGGCTAGTCTAATTCACTAACCATGCACAACCATCACTGCTAGCAATTTTCGCTGCTTCACGAAGGCTAACTACCCTGCATCTTCAGGCTACAAAAAAGCAGCCATCATTGGGTCAATCTCGAGATGTACAACCTTTAACGCTTTTAAACCTTTAAAGTGGGCCCTTAGCATAGAAACTACCTACTTTTCTCTATCACCGGTAAATGAATCTTACGTTTCAGTCAGCTATTTGCCCAAGAACTCCATTGGGCTCCAATTTAGGACCACAACGTGTTCTATTTCACCATGGATTTCAACACCATCACCAGTTAAATCAAAGAGAGCCCTCAACAATCCTTTGGAGCCATGTGTATCTGACAGGCCATCTTTTACCTTAGCCAAGCGATCCACCTATCCTGCCATGTCATCTGCCATGTGACTGCCATGTCATTTTGCTACTTCGTGAGCAGTAAACTTCATTTGATTTGAGGTTGTGAATCAACGCGGGTCATCCGATCAACTACAATTTGATTGGCCTTTAAAACCATGACTTGCCTATCCTTCGGGTCCACTAACCTTTCACTATTTTGCAGACTTTAAACCTCAAGAAGCTTTTCCTCATGAACTAACGCGAACCGTTGGATCCTGTCTAAGATGATCATCTGTTATCCCCTTCCTGACCACCTTACCTGAGCCCTCCACCTTTTTGCTACTTGACAAACGGTAAACCTCGGACACTTTTTGGCTGTGAATCCACGCACACCATTGGATCAGCTCTAAGTTGATCAGCTATTAACCAAAGAACTGCTTATCTCTGGGACCCACCCATTGTTTTGTTATTTCACAGACTTTAAAACATATACATCTTAGGCAAGCAAATCAATGCGGGCCGTTAGATCTAAAATGAGATGCATTTTATTTACCTTACAAACCATCCTTCTGCCAAGCCCATTTACCTTTTTGCTACTTTGCAGAAGGTAAACCACGGGCATCTTCTCCTAGCGAAACAACATGCATTGCAGGATCAACTTTGACTTGCATGATTGTTAAGAAGCCCGACAAAGATTTAAAACAAGACATAGGTAAAGGCGTAAAAAATAAAATGCATTTAAAACCTGCCTAGGGAAAACCTAAAGGGGGAACACCTTCATGATGGACTGACCCTTCCACTTAAATGGAAAAGTAATATAAAAATAGAAAGCGGGAAATTCAAAATGAGAAAAAGGGAAAAGGCAACATCTCAAACCTTTGGACCTAAAACTCAGAGGCAACATGAAGGGTTTAAGCATACCATTTCACACCTTAAAGAGCCAGAGAACAAAATTATCCAAAAATTAAAATAGTGACAACACCCCCTTTGCTCTCTGACAAACACTACAAGTTTCCACAAACTTTTTGATATCAGTCTACATCTTTGGCCAAAAGTAAAATCTCCTAACTAGGTCCAAAGTCTTACTTAGCCCAAAGTGACCTCCTAAACTAACACTGTGTTTCTCCTTTACTACATTATCCCTCATTCAACATCTAGGGATACATAACTGACATCCCTTGAATAAAAGACCATCCTACAAGGTGTAGTCAGAAAATTCTTTATGAAAAGCATTTGCAAACTTGTAGCATACCTTATATATTTCCTTGAAATCTTGGTCCTCTTCATACAATCCTTTGAGTGCTTCAACACCCAGACTCTACAACTGTACATCTTGCACTGTCAACACCCTCCTACTTAGAGCATCTGCAACCTTATTGGCTACCCCTTTCTTGTGCTTGATGATGAAGGTGTATGCTTGAAGACCTTCAACCCATTTCATATGTCTATGACTGAGTTTCTCATGTCCATTCAAAAAACTAAAATCAAGATTGTCAGCATACACAATAAAATCCTTAGGAAGTAAGTAATGCCTCCACTTTTTTAGAGCTTGTACCATAGCATACAACTCTAAATCATATGAGAAATACTTCCTCTTTGCTTCATTTAGTTTTTCATTGAATAAGGCCACCGGTCTCCCCTCTTGGCTCAATACTACTCCTATAGGCAAACCACTTGCATAACATTCAATGGTGAAGACCTTACTGAAATCAGGTAATACTAGAACTGGGTACTTGGCAACTTTTTGTTTTAAACAATCAAAACTCTTATATGCTTCTTTGGTCCACACAAACTTCACCTTAGCACCACCCTTGATGGTTTCTAACATAGGTGCACAAATATCAATGTAATTTCTAATGAACTTCCTATAAAATGTTGCCAAACCATGAAAACTTCTTACCTCTTCGGTTGTCTTAGGTGTAGGCCAGTTCAGAATAGCCTCTACCTTGGAAGAATCCATCTTTAAGTCACCCTTAGAGATGACAAAGCCAAAGTACACAAACTCTTGCTTCATGAAGTCACACTTTTCTAGATTTATCATCAACTTCTGCTCCTGTAACCACTCCAAGACTATCTCCAAGTGTTTCAAGTGCTCTTCCTTTCTCTTACTGAACACCAATATGCCATCAAGGTAGACTACCACAAAATTCTCTATAAACTCTTTCAACACTTCATTCATTAGTCTCATAAAGGTGCTAGGGGTAGTTGAAAGGCCAAAAGGCATCACAAGCCACTCATACAACCCTTCCTTGATTTTATATGTAGTTTTCCATTCATCCCCCTCTCTTATCCTTATCTGATCGTACCCACTCTTGAGGTCAATTTTAGAGAAATAGGTAGCTCCCCCTAAATAATCCATTAGGTCCTCTATCCTCGGAATAGGAAACCTATATCTAATGGTTATCCTATTGATAGCTATTGATTCAATGAAAAGATACCATTTCCCATCCTTCTTTGGGGCTAAAATAGTAGGCACTGCACATGGGCTAAGGATCTTTCTTATCAACCCTTTATCTAGGAGCTCTAGAATTTTCCTAGCTATCTCTTTATTCTATTGTGGGGTCATTTTATATGTTGCCTTGTTAGGAAGTAATGATCTTGGTATGAGGTCAATCTAATGACTAATATCTTTGATAGGTGGTAGGGGATCATGCATATCTTTTGCAACCACTCCTTTGTATCGGTCTAGCAGTTCCTTGACCCCCTTAGGTCCTACCTCACTCACAACCTTCTTCCTTTCTTCCTTGGGCTTCACAATCAAAGAAAAACCTACTCCACCTTCCTCTTTTAGTGTATCTAGAAATTATTTTTCCCCTACCATCATCACTCTAGATCCTACATGTTGTCGACCCCCTTCTACCACTAACTATATCCTAAAGGTCATGCCATTCTTTTGGAAGGAGTAAGCATTCTTTTCTCCATCATGATGAACCTTTCTGTCAAACTGCCATGGTCTACCAAGAAAAATATGGCAAGCATCCATTGGAAGGATTTCATACAAAATTTTATCCTTATACCCCCTAATACTAAACTCTACCCATGCTTGTTCATTGATGAGTATGTGTTGCCCTTTGTTCAACCAACTCTATATGGACAACTATGGGGTATTCTCTCCAAGTTCAACTTTTTTACTGCTTCCAAAGATACAATGTTATCAGTAGACCCTGAATCTATGAAAATATTACAAACCTTACCTTGAATCTTGTAGTTGATTGTAAACAAAGCCTTTCTTTGGGGTGGCTCAGTCTTCACTGGTTCCTTTAGCAACGTCCTCTTGATCATCAGGTTTTCTCCTATCTTTGATGTCAAATTCACTTCAAGAGATGTCACACTCCTTGCATCTTCTTGAGTCAAAGTGGTTCTCCTCTCACCACCATGAGAAGTTAAGGCCTTCTCTGGACACTTGTAGTTCGGGTGCCCCATTTGATTGCAGCTATAGCATCTCATACAGGAGAACTTGGATCCTCTCCCTGATCCATTTGTCCCACCTCTTCCATTAGGTCTTTTCTCACAATAGCCTCCTCTACTACTTGAGTCACCAACTTGCTCTCCTTGGTTAGAATCACCACTAGACCTTTGGTTAGGAATTCTTCCTCCAAAACTACCTCTTCCTTTGAAACTTCTCTCTCCTTTACCTCTATTACTCTACTGACTTATTCTCTTTAGTTTCTCTTCTTCCCTTAGCACCAATTGAAAACACTTGTTCACTATTTTCGGTGCCAAGATGTTGATCTCATCTTGGATATTCATCCTTAGGTATTTCAAGTACCTAGACACTTTCTCCGACTCTTCTTCTTGTCTCTTTTGTTTAAGACTAAGTTTATAAAACTCCTTTGTATGTGCATTCACATCAAGGTTTGCTTGTCTAAGGTTTTGGAATTTTCTATACATCTGCACTTCATAGTCAATGGGCATGAAATGTGCCTTGACTTTAGCTTTCATCCTTTCCCAAAAGGTTATCATACTTTTTCTCTCCTTAACTCTCTCCCCTTGTACATAGTTCCACCATGTAAGAGTAGACCCCTTCAACCTTTCTTTTGCCAACTTAACTCTCTTATCTTCAAGGATTTCTTTATACTCAAAATAATTGGTCAATGCCTCAATCCAGTCTATCACCTTTTATGCTTCCATACTTCCACTATATATAGGAAACCCATCAATGATGTCCCTATTGACTGACCTCAAGGCATCTACAAATTCCCTCTGATCTGTAGGTATCTTCTCTAGCCACTTAGAGGATTCCCCATCTTCTTTATCCCCTTCTTCATCAGTGTCACTTTCATCTTCCTTATCCTTAGTATTTTTCAATTCTTCAAGCTTGGACTCAAGCATCTCTTCAATCAACTTCTTCACCACATCCTGTGACATACTCTTAGGAGGCATTTTGTTAACCCCTATTTCAATCTTTTCCTTTAACATACAGTAAGATCATGCCACCCAAGTGATCTTCAAAATCCTGCTCTAATACCAATACAATGAGAAGGCAACAAACCAAAAGGCAGTTAACCTTAACCAACCAACCTCTAAGATTCATAGACTCAATCAGTAAATCCATGTTGCCAAAGATCCTTACACAACACCAAGTAAAGCAATAGGTCAATGATAGAAAATAACACCTTGGAAAACCCCAAGGCTCCACTATGTCCACTTACAGACACTAACACTTCTCAACTTCTTGTGTGGCTACACACACCCTTGCATTCATGAGTGGGATACTACTAGGCTTAAGGTTTTGAATGGCCCACTTGATCAATTCAATACAAAAATCCTTGGAGGGTTGTTCTCACAACACCTGAACACAAATGAAACATGATTTCATGGTTTAGATCCATCGGAACATCAATATTGACTCATTCGCCCACAAACCTGAGCCGGTTGCTATTAGGCCTCCTTTTGAACAAATCAAGTGATAACTTTTGACACCTTGAGGATCTAGACAAACAAATTATGTTTCTAGATACCCTTTTGGGAGTTCTAAACAATATCTCAGTTTCTAGTACCAGATCAACTTGGAAATATTCCAACCGGTGCTGCACTAACAGACCTAATAGAGCTTTCAGACCTATTTGACTGAATGCCTTTCACAAACTGGTTTGGTTCTCCTAATGGGTGACCACCACTGCCCATTAAATTTCATGTAAACCTCCAAAGTACTCTTCTACCACATTCAAACCCTTTTCCAGTTCTCTACCACTCAATTCTTACATACTGTACTCATCAAACCGGTCTGTCACATAGAGATGCTAGACCTAGGGTTAATTCTCCATCCTCTTCCTCTTGTTGTATCCTATTAATGGATTTCAGTACTAACATATAATACAATGGCCTATCATCTCCTATAACGGTTGAGTTTTTAGTTAAGGATTGATAGGCCAAAACCCATTATTGCAGTCAAACCGTAGGGGTTTAAGGGTTTAGTCTACCCAATAGAGATTTGCTTGTAGAATGGGGCAGTGATTACTTCATGACTTCACACTGAAAGAAAAAATAATGTTAAACCAATCTAGTTATTGGATCTATGCCATGAGCATTCTTACCAATCCACCTTCAGTATGCAATCAACAGGAATTAGACATCGTTTTTGAGTTTCCAACAGTTCTTGATGCTTCAATTTCTTTTTTAAAACAACAAACACAACCAACATACATTCTTCAATGTTTGGGGCCTTTAAAGGTGTTTCATAAATTACCACAATCTCCTCCAACTATTCTTCAAACTGACTGACCATTGGAGAATCACAACTTACAAAAAGTGCAAAATTGTCAAGACAACAAATTGACAATCTGACAACTTTTGCATAATTCGACTGACTTAGATTCTAGACTGTCATAGTCCCCCAAAATGATTACATTTGATTTTGAAACATCAAAAATGACTCAAATAGACTTGTGGTAACTTTATCCATCAATTTAGACCATTATGACCCTTATTGACTCATCTTTCTCTACTAGACTCTAGATGGCAATTTGACCCAAACATGGACAAAATTGTCACACTCCTAGGACATTGAATTACAAAAAGGACCCATATGGTTTTATTACATTTCTTCTAACTAATAGAAAATCATCTTGTTCCTGGCTCATGCCTTCATAAGTATGTGCTCCTGCACCACCTTCTTCCCTCTCCTAAAGATCCTATCAATGATATTTTGAGGCAAGAGGATGATTTCAATAACACTTTTATTAATGCTCTCCCTTATAGAAATTAAGTATTAATAAATAATACATGTTCCTCTCCCAAAATTATCCCTACCAATGAGGAAATCCTAGTTAAAGAAGATATTGTTAACATTTCTTACAAAGATCTCCCTCATAAAGATAACTCTTTGAAGAGAGATGCTGATCCTCGCCTAGAGTGTACGTCGCCCATGTAGATCATTTGATGCTAGAGGATGATATGGTGGCTATCTTTCCAAATTACACTATACTTTATTTCCATTCTGCTAACCTTCCCTCTAGGGATGAATAATTAATGACTAGTGCTAGTTCATCACCTAAAATTTTCCATACCTATGATGATATTTTGGTACAAGAAGAGACTATCAACACTTTTTCAAAAATCCCCCTCATAGGAATGATGTTGATATTTCTCCTAAAATGTACCTTCCTTGTAAGGATACTTTGAACAAGAGAATTCTATTAGACAATGAGTGCTCAATATCACTAACAATCCCCTCTATGAGGATTTCCCTTTCATTCAATCTGAAGACATTGTTCTTCATGAAGAAGTTCTTAAGGTTGATAATTCTCTTTATAAAGCACTTAATGATTTCATCTCTACTCTATCTTCCTCACATATTCCCAAATCATCTTTCATCAATATGATACATGTGCATGGTTGTGAAACACCTAACAAGCCAATAATTATTGTTTAGGGTGGTGGTACTCCTCAAACCTCTGAAATCTCTTAATAAACCAATTATTGTGGTTAAAGGTGGTTATAATAATGATACTTTTTGAAAGGAGGTTATTCCACTAAAATTCCTTGTGGATATGTCAAACGAGTCACTCAAGAAACTTACCGCTCACACATATAACACAAGAAAAATAATATGACACCTAATCCTCCTCTGGTTATCCCAAATTATCTTTCTATTTCTAAACCAATGCTTCCTCCAGTACCTCATCTTTCTCAACATCTTGGAAAGGAATATGATCTTATTGAACAAATTTTAGCTACTCCTACAAAGATATATATTTGGGAGTTGATTCAAACCTTACCCACCTACCATGGAATTTTAAAATATGCTTAAAAGAACTTACATGTTTCACGTGCACTGACACCTAATAATACAACTTCTTTAATTGATTCTTCCTAAATCTCAAATTGTGATCTCTCAAGATGAGTTACCTCCTAAGGAGATTCAAAATCAATACATACCCTCTTATGATTGTTGTCCTTATTAATGGTAATGATATAAGATAAACCTTAGCGGATAATGGATCTAGCCTTAATGCTTCTAGCATTTATTATTTGCATAAGATTAATGTGGACACTTCTCTTATTCAACCCAAATCTCTTTCTATTTGTGGCTTTGAAAATATTTCTAGAGAATACATAGGTACTATAACATTTCCTATTAAGGTAGGACTTTTTATTTTACCTAAACCTATCCAAGTCATGTCTGATAGTATTACTTATAGTCTTCTCTTAGGATGACCTTGGATTCATAGTATGCAAGCTATCCCTTCTACTCTTCATCATCAAGTCAAATTATTTTATAACAATATGATTTATACTTTGCACACTGAAACAAAGTTTTAACCTTGCTTGCAAACTTCATCTAATTCTAAATCTCTTTTACATTCTTCTAGTCCTTCTCCACTTCAAATTCAAACACCGTCTCCTCCTAAAGATACTTTATCATATGAAGAGGTATTCTTAGAAGATAATTGATGGCCTTTAGATTTTACACCTACCTTTATAGGAGAATATAAATTATGTGCAATAGAGCCTAAGAATAAAAAGGACGATGATATGGTGGAGCCTAAGAAGAAATCAACTTTTCCTAAACAACCTAGTAACAATTATGTGGCTTCAATCATCAACATATCTTGCATAATATAACTTGGTCGACCAAAAAATGGCGCTTAGGGTAGGGTTTCAGGTAATGTGATAACTCAATGATGAATAGATAGTACCAAACCGATATTAAGAGGGGGGGGTGAATCAGTACAGGCAAAAACACAATCCTAAAACTAGTTTGTCAACAGACACTGTGCTTTGGCAAACAAACAGTAACACTGGTCTTAAATAGAGTATAGCCGGCAAAACCCAGAATAACTGAGACAAGCATAAACTAGTTGACACTTC
The DNA here is from genome assembly GCF_030272615.1 of Cryptomeria japonica. Classification (NCBI taxonomy): domain Eukaryota; kingdom Viridiplantae; phylum Streptophyta; class Pinopsida; order Cupressales; family Cupressaceae; genus Cryptomeria; species Cryptomeria japonica. The sequence continues at coordinate 625,947,619 of NC_081414.1, read as the reverse complement.
TCTTTTCATACAATCTAATACTTCATTTCCATTTCACCCTAGTGCATGAACAGGTAATCTATCATCAAAGATATATAAAAAGCTAGATCAACATGATTTACCTTCAGAAACAAATCATTCAAACCATCACATGAATAACACCACACATGACACACAAATTTTTCATGTGGAAACCCAACTGGGAAAAACCATGGTGGGGATGAATACCCACAAGCTATTTTTGAACTCTTTAGAAGTCCGCTCTATTAGGAGCCTTGTCCGGTTAGAGACTGATACAATAGGTTCTGTTAGAAACCGATCCTGTTAGGGATCACCTAGTTAAGGGATGGCTAGAATACCCGGTTAAGGGTTAAACCCTGTTAAAGGTTACCTTGTTCGAGGATTTCAAGAACTCAAAGGTTTTGAGTCACCCTGTCAAAGGATTTACAGTAAGCCGGTTAAAGATACCTTGTTAAGGGATTTCCCAACTGTTGAAGTGGTTAGAGATCAATAGGTTTTACAATGATCTAGTAACAACACTCAATGCCAATGCAGATCCACTTTAGCTCCTCTTCACCTTCTGCACTTACACTCTACATGTATTACTTCTCTCTTCTGGTCTAGCAAGAATCATGTATCCCTTCAATTGGATACACACACACAACTTTTGCCAACAACCTCAGAAAGAAACACAACATCGACCTTATAGGAAACAGAGAGGTCGGTAGCCTAGACCCTAAACCCTAAACCTATTAGTTTAAGAAATTCAAATGGTTCAATCTTGATTGTTGAGCACATTGCATTAAATGCAACAGTCTTGAACCAATCTCAAGACGTTCTCCATCGTTCGTTTTCCACCATTTTCATAGCGGGTGATAACCCATCATGCGTTTTCACTATTTATAGACTTCGCACATTCCCGAGGTAGATAGGAACACTCTCCTTCACGCACACAAGGCTGACGTGGCAACATGATCTGTTCTTTGTTATAATGCTAACTCACCACACAAAGTCACCGATTGAGTCACACAGGCTTGAAGCACTTCAACCGGAAACCCTGAAGTTGAGACTACCAACCGGTAGTCATACAAAGCTTCCATATACCGGTTCCCATAACCACATATCGGTTCACCTTGAACAAACACATCGCTTCACTTTGACACATATACCAGTTCACAATGTTATACCGGTTCTCACATATATCGGTTCTTGGTAACATATCAGTTCTCTCTCCTTCAGCATATTGACATCAATGACAACATACAATGTCATCATGTCCTCATACCGGTTCACATAATGCCAACAATCTCCCCCTTTGGCATTGATGGCAATATACAAAGATATCTCTCTGCTTCACATCTTCTCCCCCAATTTCTGCAGATATCTTCTTCGCTTTACTTCTTCTCCCCCTTTGATAACAATGCCAAAGTGGAGGCAGAAGCTTCCCTATTCCATTATGCTGCTCCCCCTGAGGAGTAGCATCCTTCAACACATCAATCCTGAGAAAAAATTGACTATGCAATACCTGACTGATGTGGAGAATATACCTTTAGATCACCTCCTGAAGGGGCAACACCCCTAATTCACCTCTTAAGTACATAAATGTAGCCTTTGGGAGAGGCTTGGTGAATATGTATGCTAACTGCTCCTTACTAGAAACATGTTCGAGTGCAATCTCTTTGTTCTGAACCTTTTCCCTCAAGAAATGATACTTAAGCTCAAAGTGCTTGGTTCTAGAATGTAAAACTGAATTCTTGGAGATATTAATTGCACTAGTATTGTCACAAAATATAGTTACCAGTTCAGATACAGGAACTTTGAAGCCATTTAATACATGCTTCATCCAAATTGTATGCGTGCAGTTCATGAAAGCTGCAACATACTCTGCTTCGGCTATAGACTGAGAGATACAACTCTATTTCTTACTCATCCATGAGACTAGTCTACCACCGAGAAAGAATGCACCACCGGTTGTGCTCTTCCGGTCGCCCACATTACCTGCCTAATCAGCATCTCTGAATACTTTCATGTTGAAATCCTTGCTATATGGATACCACAATCCATAATCAATAGTTCCTTTCAGATACCTAAGAATCCACTTGACTACAACCAAGTGGGATTCTCTTGGACTTTTCTGGAACCTTGCAGTAATGCCAACTGCATGTGCAATATCTGCTCTGCTATGCACTACATAATGCAACTTACCAATTATTGATCGGTATTCCTTCTCATTAACCAACGCTGAGTCATTGTCTTTGGATAGTTTACAATTGGTCACCATCAGTGTACCAACCGGTTTACTATCTTCCATGACAAAGGTCTTCAACACCTCTTTGACATACTTGGACTAAGTGATAAAGATTCCATCTATCATCTGCTGAATCTGTAGTCCAATGAAGAACTTTATCTCCCCTATGAGTGACATCTCAAACTCTTTCTTCATCTCATTTGCAAACTCATGACTCATCTTGTCATCTCCATCAAAGATAATGTCATCAACAAATACCTCATAGATCAAGTTCTGATCTCCTTCAGATTTCAAGTAGATACTACTATCTTCGCTTATTCTCTCAAATCCAATCTTCACAAGATGGGAGTGCAAGTGTTCATACCAAGCTCTAGGTGCCTGCTTTAGACCATATAAGGCTTTATGTAGCCTATACACCATGTCACTGTCTTCAGATAGGGAAAACCCATCTAGTTGCTCTATATACACCTCCTCTTCAAGTACACCATTTAGGAATGTATATTTTACATCCATTTGATATACTTTGAATCCTTTAAAAGCTGGATATGCAAGAAGCAGACAAACTCCTTCCAATCTGGCTATAGGAGAAAAAGTTTCTCCATAGTCTTCTCCTTCTTCTTGGGCATATCCTTTACACACCAGTCTGGCTTTGTTTCTAATCACTATGCCATCCTCATTTAGCTTATTTATGAAAAACCAATTTGGTACCTATGACATTTTTATGCTCCAGTCTAGGTACCAAAGACCATGTACCATTTCTCTCTATCTGGTCAAGTTCCTCTTCTATTGCCTTGATCCAATCTTCATCTTTATGTGCCTCTTTGAATGATTTAGGCTCAAATTCAGAGATCATACATGAGTTTTCTCTGACCTTTCTTCTTGTAAGGATTCCTGCATCCTTATCTCCTATGATCTGCTTAGGATCATGATTCAACTTGACATACCAAAGATTGGTCTTAATAGATTCCTCTTGCTTTTCTTCTTCATCCTCATCTCCATCAGTATTAGCATCTACATCTACCGGTGTAGGAACACTATTACTGGTACTTGGTTAACTGGCAACCGATTCCCAGAAGGTTGCAATCGGTTCCCAGAAGGTTGCAACCGGTTCATTTACCATTTGCTCACTGTCAGTTTCCTTAGTTTTCTCAGAGGTTTCATCAACTCTCACATTGATGCTTTCTATAATTCTTTGAGTCCTATTATTGAAACACTTGAGAGCCTTGCTCTTGGTGGAATACCCTAGGAATATTCCCTCATCACATTTTGCATCAAATTTTCTCTGGTGTTCGCTCCTCTTAATGTAACATTTGCTACCAAACACTCTAAAGTAGCTAACCATAGGTGTCTTACCGGTCCAATACTCATAAGGAGTTTTATCCTTACCTTTCTTGATGAGTACCCGGTTTATTGTGTAGACTGCAGTGCTCACCGCTTCTCTCCAAAAGGTATGAGCAACTTTTCCTTGAATCAACATAGTTCTAGTTGCTTCAACCATAGTCCGGTTATTCCTCTCTACTAGGCCATTCTGCTGTGGAGTCCAGGGGGCAGACAGTTGCCTCTTGATGCCATGTTCTTCATAGTAGTTGTTGAATTCACCAGAATTGAATTCCCCTCCTTAATCAGTTCTAAGGCACTTGATCCTTTTACTGCTTTCCTTCTCCACTAATGCTCTAAAAGCTTTGAACTTTCCAAAAGCTTCAGACTTATCTTTCAAGAATGTGACCCACATCATTATTCAATAGTCATCTGTACGAATCATAAAATGCCTATCTCCCTGCACACTCCTAGTTTTCATAGGACCACACAAATTAGTATGCACAAGATCAAGTAAATTGTCGGTAGTGAAAGGTTTACCTTTAAAGGTTGAGGAAGACATTTTCCCTAGTTGACACTCTCTACACAAGGTATTTTCCAGTTTGCTCAGCACTGGCAACCCTCTAACTACCTTGATCTTACTGGCCTTCACAATGTTATCAAAGTTTACATGGCAGAGTCTCCTATGCCATATCCAGCTATCATCAAATTTAGCCATAAGACATTTACTTATATTTTCATTCAACTAAAATAGTTACCTTTGGTCTGCATACTGTTGGCCACCAATTCACCATTCTTTCCTTTGATTCTGCACACTCCATTCTTGAATTCTAGAGTGAGACCACTATCATTCAACTGGGCAACACTTAGAAGGTTGTGTCTGAGACCATCAACCCAATACACATTGTTAGCACTACTCTTTCCATTCAGGGAGATGGACCCTCTGCCTTTGACCATACATGGTGCATCATTACCAAAGCAAACCACACCACCATCATACTCTTCCAAGGATAGAAACTTTCTCTGGTCACCAGTCATATGGTGAGAACATCCACTATCAATAATCCACTCATTGGAATTATCAAAGTGGAAGACAAGAGCCTTCTTGTCTAACACATCTTCATTGACAACAACAAACATAATATCTTCATTTTCTTCATCTTCTGATTCCTCATCTGTGACACCTTCATCAACTACCACAAAACAGTTTCTCCGGTTTCCTCCTTTGAATTTCTTGAACTTTTCTGATTTGTCCTTGTTGTCACCATTAGGACAGTTTATAGCAATATGTCCTATCCAATTACAAGAAAATCATTTCAAAGGGAGCTTACCTCTGTATTTACTAGTTCCTTTAGGAAGTTTCTTGGCAAGAAGAGCTTCAAATGCCATCAGAATCTCCTCATCATCCATTTCTCTGTTGTGTCTTGGTTCACCACTAGTGCTAGCTTCTTTTCCTTTTCTGGATGGTACATCAGAAGCTTTAAAAGCTGATTCAGTCTTTTGAACACTGCCATCAAAACTATTTAGCTCATAGGCTGTCAACTTTGCAATGATGGAGTCTAGGGATACCTTAGTGTTGTCTATTGATCTCAACTCCTGAATAGTAGCAACCCTTATTGCATAGACTGATAATAAGGATCTCAGAACTTTCCTTACCACAATGGAATCTTCCATTTTACCACCTGCACTCTTGATATCTCCGACAACAGTTTTGATTCTTATTCCATATCGTTGAATGGTCTCACCTTCAACCATCTGCATGTCTTCAAACTTCCCTCTAAGGCTTTCTTCCTTAGCTTGTTTTACATGCTCATCACCGCCATAGATATTTTCAAGAGTATCCCATACTTCTTTGGGATTTACATTATCTTGGACATCAATAAACTCAATGTCAGATAAACTACTAATTAGGGCTTCCATGACTTGCCCATTCTCCTGCATCTCTCTCTTTTGGTCATTGGTGAGAGTACTGGTAGGGGCAATATAAGCATTCTCAACATAGCTCCAGTGTTGAGCACCCATGCTTCTAATGTATATCTTCATTCTGTCTTTCCATATACTGAAATTATCTCTGTTGAACTTTGGACCTTCCCTCTTCATCATTAGACTGGGATCTTTTCCTCAAGTGGTTAAGCTTATAACATAGAGGACCTGGAGGACACTCTGATACCAATTGATAACTCAATGATGAATAGATAGTACCAAACCGGTACTGAGAGGGGGTGGTGAATCAGTATAGGCAAAAACACAATCCTAAAACTGGTTTGTCAGTAGACACTGTGCTTTGGCAGACAAACAGTAACATTGGTCTTAAACAAAGTACAACCAACAAAACCCAGAATAACTGAGACAAGCATAAACCAGTTGACACTTATCTTTTCATACAATCTAATACATCATTTCCATTTCACCCTAGTGCATGCATAGGTAATCTATCATCAAAGATATATAAATAGCTAGATCAACATGATTTACCTTCAGACACAAATCACTCAAACCATCACATGAATAACACCACACATGACACATAGATTTTTCACGTGGAAACCCAACTAAGAAAAACCACGGTGGGGATGAATACCCACAAGCTATTTTTTAACTCTTTAGAAGTCTGCTCTGTTAGGAGCCTTGTCCAGTTAGAGACTGATACAATAGGTTCTGTTAGGAACCAATCCTATTAGGGATCACCTGGTTAAGGGTTAAACCCTGTTAAAGGTTACCTTGTTAGAGGATTTCAAGAACTCGATGGTTTTGAGTCACCCTGTCAAAGGATTTATAGTAAGCCGGTTAAAGCTACCCTGTTAAGGGATTTCCCAACTGTTGAAGTGGTTAGAGATCAACAGGTATTGTCAATGATCTGGTAACAGCACTCAATGCCAATGCAGTTCCGCTTTAGCTCCTCTTCACCTTCTGCACTTACACTCTATAGGTATCACTTCTCTCTTCTGGTCTGGCAAGAATCATGTATCCCTTCACTTGGATACACACACACAACTTTTTCCAACAACCTCAGAAAGAAACACAACATCAACCTTATAGGAAACAGATAGGTCAGTAGCATAAACCCTAAACCCTAAACATGTTAGGTTAAGCAATTCAAACGGTTCAATCCTGACCGTTGAGCACATTGCATTAAATGCAATAGTCTTGAACCAATCTCAAGATGTTCTCTATCATTCATTTTCCACCGTTTTCATGGTGGCTGATAACCCATCACACGTTTTCACCATTTACAAACTTCGCACATTCCTGAGGTAGATAGGAACACTCTCCTTCATGCAAGATCCTTCACATGCACAAGGCTGATGTGGCAACATGATCTGTTCTTTGTTATAAAGCTAACTCATCACACAAAGTCACTGATTGAGTCACACAGGCTTGAAGCACTTCAACCAGAAACCCTAAAGTTGAGACTACCAACCGGTAGTCATACAAAGCTTCCATGTACCAGTTCCCATAACCACATGCCAGTTCACCTTGAAAAAACACACCACTTCACTTTGACACATATACCGATTCACAATGTTATATCGGTTCTCACATATACCGGTTCTTGGTAACATACTGGTTCTCTCTCGTTCAACATATTGACATCATGTCCTCATACCGATTCACATAATGCTCACATATCTTGCATAATATAACTTGGTTGACCAAAAAATGGTGCTTAGGGTAGGGTTTCAGGTAATGTTCTTGCGGTCCCTAGCGGATCCCTTCTGGGTTCACAGGGAGCTGGTTTGAGATCCTCGGAATCTGCTAGAACTAAGGACAACCAGGGCGATACAAATTTTGAAGATGGTGGGGACCCAAAAATAGGTTTTCATGTGAACCCAGTGGACAGGGATTCATTAGGGGTTTCCCCAGTGGATGGTCCTCGTGTTTTGTCTTCATCATGGAATTCTCGGGTTCCTATCACGGGGGCCACAGATCAGGATTTTTTAATAGGAGCCACAAATAGTCATTGGGCTGCTTTATTTGGGGTTAAGTTGATTGGAAAGTCATCTTTCCCACCTATATCTATTACTTGTGATAAGGCTAGTGGAAAGGTTTCTTTGTCTATCCCTGACTAGGTGATTGACCACAACATTATTGTTATGACACTCACCCTTGTTAGAAAGTTCACTGGGCCTAGACACAACATTGACTCAGTTAGGGTCTTTGTTAGTCAAAGGTGGAAGATCAAAGGGCAAGTTGAGGTTTTGGCTCTCTCAAATTTTTTTCTCCTTTGCGTTCTCATGTGCAGAGGATATCATGACTATTCTTTGTGGTGGCACATGGATTATGGGAGGTCCTCCCTAACCCTTTAGAAGTGGAGTCTGAATATGGATATGTCTGATGCCTTTTTTGAAACCATTCCTGTCTGGATCAGGTTGTCAAGGCTTCCTCTGGAATATTAGCATGGAGATATTTTTAAGGGCATTGTTGGAGTGTTTGGTGAACTTCTATCCATTGATCCTATGACAGCTACGAGGAAAAGAATGGTCTATGCCAGGATTTGTGTGGGGTGTCTAGATCTAAGGATCTTCATTTGTCGGTGGAGTTGGTGTCGAAGCTGGGAACAGTAGTTCAAACTATTGAGTTTGAATCATTACCTTTTGTTTGCTTCTTGTGTAAAAAGGTGGGACATTGGGCAAAGAAATGCCCTTTGAACACCAAGATAGATCCTAATAAAGGACCCATCATCTAGAAACCCAAACTTGTGGATACAGGAACCCAGAATAAGAAGGGTGATTTTGTGCACTGGAAAGGGCCTAATGGGAGCCACGAACCAAAAAAAAATGTTGTTCAACATGGCCAGAATGGTGAGGTGAAAGAAACAGGCCACGAGGAAGATAACGGAGAAATTATTCATGGTGATCAAAACCTTAAGGCCAAGGACATAGATACGAAGATCACATCTAAGGAGGGTCTTGATCAGGTTATAGAGGAGATAACTAAGGAAAATGTGATTTTTGAAAAGGGAGAAGAATAGGTATTGGTTGAGGATTTGGAGGAGGGATAACTTCCCCTAAACCCCCACAGATTCAAGGATATGGAAGAATGTTCCTTTAAAGATTGATAATCTTCTCCGGTTCTTGGATCATCATTTGGTATTCTTTAGCTCAATAATTTGAAGAAGGCCTTGGAGGATGACTCTTTGTCACAACATTCCACCTATAACTTCCTTGACTTTGATTCGAATATTGTTATTCCGAATACCCTGTAGTCCTTGAAGGTTGATAGTGCTACGGGTTTAGAGGGAATTGACTTTGATGAATAAATGAGCTACACTAAGGTTGTGTCAAAGAAAAAGAAAGTCTCAACAAAATCCTGGAGTTACAACTCACAATAGAGGGAAGGAAGACTGTGGCAGGCCACCTCGAAATGCAGGGAGAAAATTGAAAAGATGGAATAGAGAGAAGGAGTGCATACGAAACATAGCAGATGGATCACAAAAAATGATCCATGATAGTCTATTTAATTCCCCTGGCAAGAAATGAAGATCCTATCTTGGAATATTAGAGGTCTTAATGGTAGTCATAAACATGATATTGTCTGTAATATTGTTAGGGATCATAGACCAGATATTTTACTTATTCAAGAAACTAAAATGTTGAAAGATAAGGTGGAGAAAATTAAGTTCTCTAAATTTTGTGAATTTCAAGGGAGCAGCTCTGATGGGGCTTCTGGGGGAGTTACTACTCTCTAGAATATTAAGTTCATTCATGACATTCCTTTCTGTCATGATAGTAGCCATGTAGCTAATTTGTTTAAACATTCAAGGGATGGGTTCTCTTAGATCCTTTCCAATGTGTATGCTCCCAATAATAAAGTTTGTAGGAGGAAATTCTGGCTAAAGCTCTCTTCTTTTCATACCCGTTATCCCAATACTCCTTGGCTGATACTGGGGGATTTTAATACCCCTCTCACGGAAGCTAAGAAATTTGGGGGATCCTAGATATATATTGACAACAAATTGGACTTAGCTAACTTCATCAATGGTCAAGGTATGGTTGACTTGGATTTATCTGGAGCTTCTTTCACTTGGTCCAATCATCGTGTTGGAACTGACCTGATTCAAGTTAGGCTTGATAGGGCCTTGATTTCTGTTGAGTGGATCCAACATTATATCTGTTCTCTAAATTCTATGGTTAGAATTGGATGTGACCACTTTCCTATATGTCTGATGGTTGAGCCTAAAAATGGTCCATGAAGGAGGTTTCCATTTAGATTGATAAAATGTGGCTATCCCACCCAAAAATTTCTAGTAGTGTGAAAGATTGGTGGAATGTTCAAGTGGATGGTTTAGCTATGTTCTAAGTTGCTAAAAAGTTAAGGCATGTCAACGAGAGGGTTAAAAAGTGGAATAGAGAAGTCTTTAGGGACATCTTTGTTCAGAAATCTACTATTCAGAACGAGTTGGTCTTGATCCAGGATAGAGTCCAAAATGAAGGATATGTGAATGATAATTTTTCTAAGGAAAGTGAGGTTTTGTCCAAATACCACAATATTATAGTTTAGGAAGTGACCTTTTGGAGGCAGAGATCTCGAGCCTTAAGGCTCAAGGATGGTGATAAAAACACCCAATTCTTCCACATCTCTACCCTTAAACATAGGCCTGCAAATAAAATTGGCCACCTTGTGAAGAATGGGAGAAGAATTGATAATGAAGATTAAATATGTGGATTTGTTGTTGAGTTATTTGCTAATCTTCTGAAGAAAGATACGTTGTTAGACCCGGAGGCTTAGAATATGTTGGTTGATTCTATACCTAAAATCCTTTCTGAGAGCCAAAATCATAATCTTGTTGCCATTCTTTCTAAGGAGGAGATTAGTAATGTTGCTTTTTCTTTTGACGACAATAAATCTCTAGGCCCTGATGGCTTTCCTATGTTTTTCTTTGAGCACTTTTGGGATGTGGTAGGGGAAGATGTGTCCAATGTTGTGAAAGAATTTTTTGGCACTAGATCTTTGTTGAAGGAATTGAATGATACCTTCGTTGGCCTCATTCCTAAGAAGCAAGGGGTTGATTCTTTGGATGATTTTAGGCCTATTAACTTGTGAAACTCCTTCTACAAAATTATCTCCAAGGTCCTTATGTCGAGGTTGCTGAGTATTCTTCCTCTTCTGATCTCCCCTCAACAAAATGGCTGTGCTAGGAAGACAGATTCTTGACTCCATAATCGTTGTTCATGAAAACATGCGTTCACTTTTGGAGGTGAAGTATCAAGCATTTATTTTGAAATTGGACATTTCTAAAGCTTATGATAGGGTGGATTGGTGCTTCTTAAAAAAAGTTCTTCAAGCTTTTGGTTTCTCTAGGAAGGTTATTAGTTTGATTTTTCAGCTCATTTCCACCATCTCTTCTATTGTTATTGTCAATGGATTTCCGTCCCACTTCTTTAGAACCTCGAGGGGTCTTAGGTAGGGTGATCCCATATCGCCTATTCTTTTCACTATAATGGCAGAAAGTTCAGGGAGATTCATTCATAAAAAACTTGTGAAAGGATCCTTGAAAGGTCTCAAGTTGTCCTCTACCAATTTGATTTGCTCTCATCAACAATTTGTTAATGACACCATTTTAATGGGTAGCTCTTTTTTTAGAGAATCCAGAGTCATCAAATTGATTCTCAACATCTATGAAAAAGCCTCTGGATAGATGGTTAATAGAACTAAAAGTTTGATTTATTTTATCAACACCCCTGAGCAGCACCAAATAAAGATTGCTAACATTCTTGGCTGCCTCATTGGTAAGCTCCCCTCTACTTACCTAGGTCTCCCTCGGGGATCTAAACCTTCTAAGTCCTTCTAGCAATCTTTAATTGATCAATTTAATAGGAAGTTGGTTGGGTGGAAAGGCACCCTTTTGAGTCAGGCTGGTAAAATTCAGTTGTTGAAAGCTACTCTTCAAAATTTCCTAGTGTATTCTCTTAGTTTGTTCAAAATTCCCTCTAAATTTGCTGAAATTGTTAACAAAATTCAAAAAAGATTCCTTTGGTTAGGGGTTGAGGAAAAGAGAAGAATCCCTCTGGTTTCTTGGGAGAATGTCTGCAAGCCTAGGAGATTTGGTGGATTGGGAATTAGAAGCATCAAAACCTTTAATAATGCTATACTAGCTAAACAGGTCTGGAGGTCTTATGATGGTAGAAGGGAATGGAACACCTTATGGCACAATAAATATCTTTCTAATTTTCATTCTTTGTAGGGTTTTTTTGAGTTCTTCTCATATCCCCGTTGGATCTCATCTTTGGAACAATATCCTCAAGGATATCGATGTGGCTAGCTGGGGAGCCTATTGGAAGCTTGGGAATGAAAGAAAAATCTGGTTTTGGGATGATTGCTGGATCGAGAATCACTCACTTGCTTCTGATCCTACTTTGGGATCTTTAAGGGATCTTTGTGTGGCTTCTCTTGGCACTATGGTGGCTAACTATTGGAAGGAGGGTAAGTGGGTTAATCTTCTTGTTATTAATCCTTCTTTCACACATTTGTAAATTTCCCTAAATTCTTTTGGTTTAGAGGAAAGTGTGGAAGATGAACTAATTTAGAAATTCACTCCCAATGGGAAGTTTTTTGTGGCTTCTGCAGATGTCTGCAATGAACCCCATTTGTCCTGGTGTTCTAAAGTTTTGATTAAGGACCTTTCTCCTAACATCAATATGTTTTTTTGGCTCCTCTTTCTTAATAAAATCTTAACTACTGACAATCTTGTTAAGAGAGGCTTTTCTATCCCAAATAGATGCTACTTGTGTTTGCAGGAGGCTGAATCTGTGGACCATCTTTTTTTACATTATTCTTACACCTCTGAGATTTGGAGTCTGGTGCTTCAGAAATGGGATCTTTGCTAGACTTTATCGGGAGCTATTAAGGAGTTCGTCTACCAATGGAACCCACCCTCAACAAATCCCTTCATAAAGAAGCTATGGTTTTTTGTGTTTCCTCACATGGCATGGGGTTTATGGAAAGAACATAATAATTATATCTTCAGGGATATCCATCTCCCTTCCGATATTGTCCTCAAGAAAATTTCTAGAGCCATCTCTAATAACCTCTTAGTTGTTAGCCCCAATATCCTCTCTCACAGTGGTATCCTTAAGGAGTATGAAGCCAATGTTGTCAAGGACTGATATTTTGGTCATCGTACAGGTACACCTAAGTTCAACCCTAGGGACAACATTAGTTGGAACTTCTCACCCCAAGGATGGGTTAAAATCAATTTCGATGGCGCAGCTAGAGGGAACCCTGATCAAGTTGGCTATGGTGGGTTGATACGGGATCACTATGACAACTTCATTTCTTCTATTTCTCTTCCTCTAGGTAAATGAACTAATAATATTGCTGAAGCCATAGGAGTTTATTATAGTTTAAAACTTGCAAAATAGAACAACTGTAAGCTTGTTTGGGTCAAGGGGGGCTTAAAGAACATTATCAACTACCTAAAGGGCAATTCAACTTCGGCTTGGAATGATGATATTTGGATGAAAAATGCTAAAGATATTATTAAAACCTTTGATAAATGCACATTCATCCATGTTTACAGACAAGACAATGTGATTGCTAACTTCTGTGCCAATAGGGGAGTGACGTGTAAAGACCAACTTTGTTGGACCCATGATGACAGGTTGGACTCAGAATTTGCGATGCATCTTCTCCACGAGCAAAGTTAGGGGATTAAATTTAATGATTACTAGTGCCATAATAAATTTGAGTGTTTCTAGAACTTCTAATACCTTGCTTTCTCAGACAGGTAGCCCGCAAGGACATAAGAATCGATGTGAATTTATTTCGCATGCTTTGTGGGAAATTTCATACATTTTCTGGAGGTTTTCTTTGACTCTGGAAATTCTTCGCAGAGAGTATTACAGAGAGATCTATAAAATGGGTGGTACGAGAAAAAGAATTGAGCCGCCTGGCTGTGTGCAGCTTAAGAATGAAAAGAAGCTATGCCATATTCTAAAGAAAGGTGGGCTCACTCTATACATTGATAGGCTTCAAGGGAAAAATCAAGATGTTACGATATATTTTTCTAAACAATGGAAGGATGGAACAATTGTTCTTCATGGTCAGAGGGTCTTGGTTGATGAAGCTCTTATTGCATATGTCACTGGGTTATCTATGGATGTCATAAAGTATTACAAAGATAGGGTGTACACAGAGCAAGTTGTGTAGAATTTCCCCAAGGAGGAGGAGGAGCAAGCTAAAATCATTAAGAAGATGGCCAACTACTATGTTATTGCAGTCATTAAGTCTTTTTGGTAGAAGCTTCTCAAGGTAATTATGAATTACCTTACTTTGGATGGTCGGTATACTAGGACTCTGTATGGCCACCACTTTGTTATTCTGAATCATTTCCGCCACGGTGTGAAAATGCCTTTCCCTTTCTACCTCATGTCTACTCTTAGGGATAATTTTAGTGACCAACATAAGAACACTCCTAAGTTTCCCATTATGAATGAAGGTCAGTTGTTCCTTATTGATGCCCATTTCCGTGCTCTTCCTCCCTCTGATGATTTTATCCACATTTCTTTTGAGAATGATAAGACTAGTGTGGGAGAGTTTGATAATGATGCCTCTGGGTCTGGGTCTGATGAGACTCCCCCTCCCCTGAAAAAAAGATAGAATGGAAATTCCTTTGAGCTCTAAACCTAAGATGAGGAAAGATTCCAAAGGTCATAATAACATCATTATGTCCTCCTCCTCTACTTAGACTAAGATTGGCTCCCCATCTTCTAGTGGTAAGGCAGATGATGTTAAGAACCCTGATAACCCTAATGTCTCAGCCTCTCCTCTATCCTATAAGGAGACTGGTAATGTGGGTGTGGCTACTATTATTGACCTTCATACCAAAAGTGATGCGCTAAATGATAGCAGGGAGGATTGTGAAAATGTACTGGGGATGGTTTGTTCAAGTGGTTGTTTCATGAACTTAAAGAGATCCGGATTAACCAAAGAGCTCTAGGAAGAAAAATGGATTCTCTCCATGTTGGTTCTTCTCTTAGTAATCTGAATAATGAAGGGGATTGGATTGAGGTTGAGAAGAAGTTGGTCATGGACTATATCAAGAAAACAAGGGAAGGGGTTGATCGGCTAAAGAAAAGGTTGGAGGAACGCATCACTCATGTCGAGGAAGGCTACAACAAGATCCAAGACACCCTCAAGACCATAATAGTTATCAATCATAAAATTGTTGAACAGTCTGCAATGGTTATGAATACCATGGTGAATAGTCTAGAACAACTGGATAAGGCTGTTGTTGTTATTGGTGATGAAGATGAGGCAGCTCAAAGTGGTGAAGGACCCTGCAAAAGGACTTGAGAGAACATGAAGAAAAAGGCGGCCTTTCAAAATTTGGATCATAAAGCTATGAAGGCTACTGTTGATACCATGAATGCCCTTGAGGCTAAGGTCACTGAGACCCTTAGAAGCCTAATGTAATTGGGTTGTTTTTTGTTGCTGGTTGTTTCTGTGTCTAGGTTTGGTCTATCTGTTGTCTAATTGTGCTCGACTAGGCTTTTGTTGTTTCTTTGGCTACTGCTTTTTATACCCATCCTTGCAGCCCGTTTTGTTTTGGATGTTTCTTTTTGATTCTATACCTCTTAGAATCATTTTGTAAAGGGTTTTGGGGCCCCTTCAAAACCTATTTTTGCCTTAATCCAAAAACAATTATGTGGCTTCTTCTAATTCAAACCATTCTTCAAAATATTTTTTTGTTTCATCTAATAATGAAATTTAAATCTATGAGGTCCCACCATCTCTTTCTAATATGGCATCCCTTTATGGTCAAGGTTTTAACATTTTAGTGAAAAGTGGATATAATGGAGATGGTTGTGGTACAAGTGAAAAATGGATTGGAGTTGCTTTAGAAATAACATACATGAAACCTCATTATGGACTTGGATATAATCCTTCAAAGAACAACAAATCATCTAAAAGACCATCTCTCAATGTGAATGTCATATTTAGAAGTGATTATTGTGATATGTTAATTGAATCTCTTGATGACTTCATCTCAATTAGATCATCCTCTACATCTGTTAATGTTCAACCCACTCATAAGAAAATTGTGATTATTAACAAACCCCTTATGAAGATTCCCAAGAGGTTGATTGGATTGAAAATCCCATTTATGAGACTTTATGTTCTATTCATTCCAATACCCTCCCTTATAGAAATGAGGACCTGATGAATTATATTTTTCCCTCTCCTAAAGTTTCTTTTATGCATGAAGAAGTTTGTGTGCAAGAAGAATATGACTTAGGGGCCTATTCTTCTCCTAGAGACTATTTTGTTGATCAACTTTATACCTATATTCTTACTTCCTTTGATTGTAGATATTTTAACATGTTATATTCAAATTCTTCATCCAATCTATCATATAATTAAATAACATTAGTGGTTGTTATGTTGTTCCTCACTATGCGATATCAGTAGATTACCTATTGAGGGCCCATTGTCATTCATGGTGGTACAATTTCATGTGAAATAATAATTTGATAGCAACATAATAGCCTATTTTTCATCTTCTCTTGTCTCTATATTGGGGAGCAAGAATGATTCACAAACATCTCTCCTTAATATTAAACATTCCATTTGTTAAGTAATGTCTTCTACAAGGATCTCTTATATATTGTGGAGGTGTACATCCTTACTGAGGATCATTTCCCTCTTATTGGAACAAGTATTCTTCATGAGGATCTTATCATTTCCTTATAACTAAATATTCTTAATTAGACCTCTTCCTTAGTGTTGGAAGTATAATCATTCATCAAATCCTTTCCTTTTATTTAATTGTATCTTCTATAATGATCCCTTCTATATTATGGATGGGCATATCCATATTAATGATCCCATCCCTCTTGTAAGAAAAATAATCCCTAATGAGGATCTTTTCTTTATTTTAGAAGAGAGTGTCTTTTTATAAATGATACCTTTTTGTTGTCCTTGTCTCCATGCTTGTGGGGCAAGAATAGTATTTCATTCTCCCTCACTCTTCCAAAGATTGACCTTTCCTTTGTTGAGTTGCATCTTTCATTTGATGTCATTTATTGTATTAAATTATCCTATGTGAGTACATGTGTGTTCCTTGTTTAGGACCTTTTCTTTTGTTGAAATGATATATATCTTTCATGAACAATTTCTCTTTAGAGAAAGTGTGCAATCCTTCACTAAGAATCCACTTTTTTGTAGACATTGTAGAAGGTGTGTATTATTGATTTCCTTCTCATTTTTAAAGATGTTATCTTTATCAATGATCCCCTCTATTTTTAGAGAAGGATGCCTTTGGGTAAAGGTCTCTTCCTTCATCCATCCATAGAAAGGACCCCTTATACTTTTTGCAAGATATCTCTTCTACAACTATCATTTTCCTTTCTCATAAGAGTTATGCCTCTTTACCTTGGAGATATGTACATTGTTTCCTAAAGGATATATCCTTAGTGATTAAGGTGTGTATATTTATTTCTATCTTCCTTAATACATCAACATAAGGCTACATTGACCTCTTAAGGGGGGTCATACATCATACCCTCTTCATACCATATATTCGATTGAAGTTGAAGATTTCCTTGCAAAATGCCTTTCTTGGTTTTCCTTTTGTATGTCTAATATGGGGTGTACATGCTCAAAACCAGACCTGATTCTTATATGAGATGTTTCATTCTCAAAACTAGACACATTCTTTTGCTTGTCTTATACAGGGTGTACATGCTCTAAACCAAGATAAAGTCTTAGATGAGATATTTTAGTTCTAAAACATAAGCACATTATTTTTTGGTTGCATGTCTTATATAGGTTGTTGCATGCTCAAAACAAGAATAAATTATTAGATGATATGCTTAACTTCTAAAACCAGATGACATTTTAGCAAGATGAGTGGAAGTAGCATAACATAACTTGCTATAATACTTATTCTCTTCCTTTCTACATGGATCACCTATCATAACATAACTTACTAGCCCATGGAATGTGTGTTCCTCCTTTCTCTCCAATGAGCCCATAGAAAAACATACTTTTCCAGCATAAATCATTGTTTATTGTGCTTTCAATTGGTATACATCCTTGTTCCTTCTACTAGTCCACTTTTGCTCTTGAAATACCATGATAATAATGATATTAGCAGTTGAGACATTCTGATTATTTGAGGTCTCTTCAACTAGTTGACATGGAACTTTATGTTTTAGTACTAATGTTGTTTTCATTTGTTTATACTTGAAGGTTACTTACATGGATTGATAGGATCCTATGCTTGAGGGCTTGATCATCCCTAAGAATTATCCTATCCTTACTTTGTCTTTCTCTCAGATACTCTACCTTTTCATTTTTACTTTATCAAGATTATGACCATAAGATCATACTTTGCTAAAGTGGGGGATAAATGTAACATAAATTGTACACCTTATGAATGTGTCCAATTTCACACTCTCCTATAAGCTATTTTGTTATTCCCCTTCCTCTATGCATTATGAGACTTTTATTCTTGAAAAATAATATTTAAATTCATATTATGGGTCTTATTCCACTTTATTACATCATCACACTCTTATTTGGGCCCTTAATTCTAGATGTTCCCTTTATCATTTTATCTTCATTTATCCTCAATCCTACCCCAATTTCAAATTCCAAGACACATTTTGCATATCTATACAATATGGTTTAAGATCCTAAGCTAGAATCGACATTGTAACCCTGTTATCTTGCATTCCTTCAAAGTCAAAATTTTTTTGCCAGGACTAAGGTGACCTACCAATTTGGTCCCATACTTTTTTCCCCAATTTTTGCAAGGATAATTTGGTGGTCCTATCTAATTTGAATTCCGCTCTGTGTGAATAAATCACAAATATAAGTTGGCCTAGAGGTGATTTTGATTGTGAAATCCCTATATAATGCATCCATCTCAATTCATTTTCAAGATTTTATATTATGCTAGCATTATCATCCAATTTAAGAGTAATTCTTCTTCCTCAAGAGAAAAATTGATTCAAGCAACAAACTACACAAAGGCATATACCATTTATATATTTTATCTAAGATTTCATGATGGATTTTATGTGATTTATGATGTTATTCCATCAACACATGGAGGAGTTATCCTAAGAACATTGCATCACAAATTGGAGGTAAAATCATCTACATTAAAGCATTTCAATTTCATATATAATATTGCCCTCAAAAGGTAAGATTTCAAACTCAATCCAATTTTAATTTAAATTCAATTATAGTTTTTATTCCAAATTTGACGTTTGACCTAATTAAAACCACTATCCACAACCCCTTTTATTTCCTCTTGTGTGTAGCTACAAGTACTTGACAAAATCAAAAACCTCATAAAGTATGATGAAGTTGGTATAGGGATGTCCCTGGAATCTGAACCTAGCTTTTAGGGAACATGGAAATGGGATGCCCCTGTTCTAGGACCAAGGCATTGGGGCACCCTAGTCCTAAGAACTATACATTAGTTTTCAGTGGTGGCACTTATATAGTCTCAGTATCTGGATCTCCTAAAAATAGCTCAACCTCAAAATACAAAGATGTTCTGGCACCGTGGTCCTACTAGATCAACATCAAATTGCAATCACAGGCGCACAATTAAATTTCTTGCTCAGTTTTGTGTATGTTACAACATTACTAATTATCTATCTATCATTTACAACAATTCAAGTATTTAATTGCTTCATACATTAGCCATAGTTTTGTATTACTTCAATATATCTTCGTAGTTCATTTAATTTCCATAGGAATGAAGGAATGGAAACCCTATAATGATAATTTGACTCTCTTTTACAAGAGTTACTCAAATACAACAACTCCTCTAGGTGATTTCATATTCCAATGTTGGTAAGAAAGTGGATCTTGGTCTTATGTTCTACCCAGTTCCATTTTAATACTACACAAAATGGGAGACCAACTAGGGTTAGTAGTAGTGAATACACTAATGGTAGATAAGCCTACATGTATAATGCATATATTAATTTTTTGATAATGGGTTGTCATTTGGTCGTTCATGGAATATGATTAAAATGTTGTTTGTTGTTTGGTCATGCTTTGTTGCTCCATTTTTTATTATGGGAGCACATTGGTATGATAGAAGGAATAGAAATATGATTTGCATAAATGTCAATTTTGGATAGTAGTTTCTCTACTCCAGTTTTCTTTTGGGAGATTATACGGAAGATAAATGGAATAGATATTTTCACCCCATCTTTCTCACTCGTTTGTTGTGGCATGAAAACCCCTCTAAATTTTTTATATCAATATAATCAAATCAAGCCCCATGTTTACATGTTATGGATAAAAATATTAAATTTATGAATATGAAATGACTAAATAAACTAATTAAATATTATTATTAAATATGAAGTAGAGTTGGAAAAACTAATGCAAGTGTGTGAATCAATATGATGGTTGGATATATGTATTATTGAATTTGTCAAGCGATCAGTTGTAGTGCCTAAAAATTAAAATGTATATTTTATAGTAAATTCCAAGGAAAACTAAACACATTAATTTGTTGCAAGTAGTATTGTAGTTGCCCAATAAATTTTGATGGGCGTGCACTTTACACTTTACACTTTAGCTGCTACAAATAAATAAACAACACACATATATGGATATCACACATAATTGAGCTCACTACATAAATAATAATTAACTTGTTACAAGTATCCTTGCAGTTGGTCAACATAATTTCCATGAGTTCACAAATACTTTAGTTGCTACAATAAAATGAACAACACACACATGGAACCACAAGAACATACACTCACACACACATCACACGTTATCGAAGTCACTACATAAACACCAATCCACAATTAAAATGAATCTCAAGCATTAAAGATCATTGACACTCATCAACATAATTGCACATCACAAGACTATAAGAAAATAAATTTTTTGTATTTCAGTACTCTAAACCAAGAAAATGTTATTTTACAAGTCTCATAACATTCAAGGATCAAATATTTCTACACTTAGCCTTGTTTCCTTAAGTCTACCATCTCCCATATCAATGAAAAATATTGTATTCTTTAAAGTGGTAGCATCCTCCTTTTCCTTAATATGAAATTTTTTATCTTCCTTTATGTTAAAAGAAAAACTATATAAAAAATTGACAAACAACAAGAAATTAATAGATTCAAAATCATAGAAACTTATCAACTTAATCACACAATGCAAGACTATAAGTAAAAAGGAGTTGTGATACTAGTTCTCTTGACTTGGGCTCCTTTTGTTTTCACAACATTCTATAATGGTTTTGTGCTAAATTAGCTTGTGTGATAGGAACCAATTTGAAATTGTAGTGTAGGTGGGTAAATGGAGGGCATTTTTAGATGGGTTACAATTTCCTAGATGCCTTGGCAACATCTATTTTACATAGAATCCACCAACGTTTATTTTGTCACCAAATTTTGATATACCAATTCATTATCATTTCAAATTCTTGCATCATAAAGATAATGGGGAGAATATGAAATGAACTATGATTGGTTATCATAACCTATTTTTCTAGTCTTATTATTTGCATTGATTTAAGCCTAAATGAAATGAGACTGAATGCAAGTCACAACAAAATTTTCTAAAATGTAGAATACTAACCTCATTTGATCCCTCTTAGAAGGAAGAACAAATAAAATTTTTTAACATAGAAAACATAGTTTTTTGACTTGTCCCAACTAAATATTGAGATAAATCCACAAACATATAAAAAAACAACCCTAGTTTAAACAACAAAACCAATACATCCATTCAACAGATGATAATAGAACTATTTTAAAATGAAATAAAACACAACAAAATATGATCATGTTTTGTATAAATTGATGGAGGGTACCTTATTTTCTTTCCCATGTTATCTTATTCTTGCTACCTTATTTTCTTTTGTCTTCTCCCACCTGTCCCCGCTCGATATTGACTTGTTCCAAATCTCGTCTAAAATCCGCATGAGCAGCAAAAAGTGTTTCATTGAATGCCAAACATGTCAAGCAATGAATTCAAACCATTCTTCGCATGATGTAGGCTATCCTTAAATGCACATACTAGTGTACGTGAACAATTTTTCTCGTTAAAAATGGCGGAGAAAGTCTTAAATTAGGAATATCCAAGGGAAAGGAATGAGACAGTTAATAGAACTATCCACAAAGCCCCCGTGTAAATTATTCTACTCTATTTAATATTACATATTTGGTTGGTTAAACAATTAAGTATTTAAATCTTATTTTTTATTGTTAGTCCCTGCCTATATAGGCAGGAAACTAATGTTTTCGTCTCCCTCAAAAGCATATTAATCCTTCCTCTGAAAGCACGTCAGTAAAAAATTAAACCATTTTTCCTATGGTATGTAGCATTGGCATTTTCTTTATGAAATTTTAGGTATTTTTTTCTTTTTTCTGATTGGTCTTTGTTATTTTTGCCACTGGTTTTTTTATTTTTCAATTAAAAATTGAAGATTTTTTTCTGACGAATATTTAAGGCATTGGCTAATGTTTTATTTTTAGAGTATAATGGACAACAACTGGCATTCTAGAAAATACTTCACCTACCTTTTAGGGTTTAATGGACAACAACTGGCATTCTGGAATATACTTCCCGTGGCTATCTCGGCTATCACATTTTGCTTGTGCGCTCAAATTGATGAACTGGTCTATGCTTCAACAAGACCTGATAACTCATTTTGTTACCAGATTTCATTGTTTGGAGGTGCATTTATTGTGGAATTTGTAGAAGCATTACATTAGACATGCAAAGCTAAGCAAAGTTAGCTTGGCATCTGTCGTCACCTACTCATGGTGATTGCAAGGTAGGAGATTTAAAATAAATGAATTGATGCAGATTTAATTATAATCAATACTTACTTATGGAATGCTGTACAGATTTCATTAATTTTTATGTTTAAAGAAAAAATTATTTTCATTGTGTACACTCTACTATTTTACTATTTTTGTGCTGCACGAAAAAGATGAATTTAATCTTGATTGGAAGCATTAATCAGTAACAAAGGAATTTCATCTTGACTCGAAGCATTAATGAGTAACAAAGGCCAGAGTATTTTTCAGCGGGCTGACATTTAGGTATTATTTGCTTCCCAAATTCCTGGATATTTTTGGCGGTTCTGAAACTGCATTTAGGTAGGTATGATTTGCTTTCCAAATTGCAGGAATATTTTTTTGTTAGTTTTTGAAATTTCATCTAGGGTTTGCAACTTTCTATCACTTTCATATTAGAGTTGAAAATGACTGAAATCTGGATAAACATAACCACAGAGGTTGCGCTCAATGGAAACAATCTCTGATTCAGTGCATTTCATAGTCATTTAATTAAATTGCCTTGATTCTAGAATTCTA
The DNA here is from genome assembly GCF_030272615.1 of Cryptomeria japonica. NCBI lineage: Eukaryota > Viridiplantae > Streptophyta > Pinopsida > Cupressales > Cupressaceae > Cryptomeria > Cryptomeria japonica. The sequence goes on along the minus strand of NC_081414.1, from coordinate 625,924,756 downwards.
TCCCTTATTACCTTCCCTTTGTTTCAAATTTCACTTCATCTCTCTCCGAGTGAGAAAGATTTCTTAGTCCCGGTAAGACCTGATCGGTTTCAGCTCAGCTCATCAGCATAAGGATAATATGACAGGCCACCAAAGGCCAGGCTAATCTTGTGGGTTCTCGCTTTACCCCATAAGGACCACCCGCAACTCCATGATTAGATTCACACAATATATCAGGTTGTACATGATCCATATTACAATGTCGGAGTATACCATCACTCCCTAGCTCAAACAATGTCAGACTCGTCAAAACCCATTACTTTGTATGGGTCTCAGAATTTGTAACCAACAAAGCCACATGGCCACATAAGTGACCACCATTGAAGCTTCCAAATAAATAAAGAACCCTGTCCTACCAGATACAGATATAGGTTCCCAACCAACAAAACCACATGCCAACATACATGCCTATCGTGGAAGCTACCAAATAAACTCTACAAATAAGCTTCAAATGTCAGCTTGTAGCTATATTGTAAAGACCACAGACCATAAAGATCAGAAAATAGAGATCATCCTCTCTTCATTGAAAGTACTAGTCACTCACAGAGGTCAGAGTATTTTCACTAGCAATGAATCCTATAATAAAAAATAAGTAATAATTCTTTAGCAGTCACCAGGGTAGAAAAATAAGTAATAATTCTGCACGCAGTCAGCTAGACAAAACAACGATAAAGAGTAAGTGTTTGTGAATTCTTCCTATGTTAGGTTCTCTACTTTTCTCTTTGACTTGGTTTTACAATAAAACTACATTTTATTAATAGAAAAGTAAAGGCGCCACAAACCCTATTTGCAAAATCTTTATTGAGTACAAGATTTAATTCATTTTAGGGTTTAAAAAAATCCAATTTTATTTGTTGTGCCCTCTACCATTCTCTTGGTGAATAGAAAACAGGGATCTTGTTTTGATGGATAGAAACCATTGGTCACTAATAGACAACAGTAGCAAGTTTAACTATTTGTAAATTGTTCCTATCTTAGCTTCTGTGCATTCCTCTAAGTTCTTTGGCATGGCTTTACAATAAAACTACATTTTATTAATAGAAAAGTAAAGCCTACACAAACCCTATTTGCAAAATCTCTATCATTGCAAAACCCAACTGTAAATGGTCATTAAGTTGAGACACCAACTTTACATTAGAGGAGGGTTACAATGGCCGATTATGTCTATAGTCTATAGATATAGAAAAATTGGCTTTCAATTTTTGTCAACTGTTTGGAGAACTCTGGCTACAATATAATACATGGTCTTCGAAACTTAAATTTTGTAGTGTATAGCATGATCTCAACGATGCTATGCTATTAATTTTTGTATGGTTAGTATAGGTCCATATGAGGTACCTTTGAAATGAGAAAGTATTGAAAAGTATAAGTTTTATGAATGCTTGTCTAGACTAGTGGGACAAACCCTTGTGCTTGACGAACTATTCAATAATGCACACTACTCTTGAAGCATTTCAATTTGCTACTTACTAAGGGCTGCAAGTTTGGAGCAGATTTTGCATGACAGTGAACTAACAGCTTTAAATTTTGGTACCCGACACACTGTGCATATTCTGCACACACAATCTCCCTGAAGACTAATCTACATATGCTCAATTATTGGAAATCTGTAATCTAAAGTATGTACTTTCACAAGGCAAAAAGTGAAAGAGCGAATCAGCAACTCATTGAATATGATTTTCTTTGTATGGTGGATATAGCGGCTAATCGGGTCGCAACCCACAATGCTCATTGTACAAAATGTGGAAGCATACAAAAGGAAAAAAAAGTCTCCAATAATTACAGACTTGTGTAAATGGATAAACAAGTACACTTATTAATCACCTTCTAGTAATTTGAATTTGAAAGCATGTAGGTTTCTGTAAATTGTTTGACCACTTGAAACAATGATAGAGCATCTCATTGAATAAGATTATTGTATTGAACGCTGGCAATAATAGCTAACCTGACTGCAGCCCACAATGCTCGTTTTCAGTAATCAATTCCCTTAAAGGTATACTGTGGTTGGAAAGCTTTACCTATAGTTATATTAAAATGGAGTTGAAAATAATTATGCTTTATTTCATTGGTTAAACAACTGATTTGACCCCTTGACCCATCTAGATCAATTGTACACATGTTTTATTCTTCTTATATGTCACTCTACTACTGCTATCACTACCCTCTTGCATTATCATTTATTGAACATATGTTGATAAGCATTTTTAAAAACTTGGATTATATTCTATGCAATGTCATTCTTGCAAAGATAATAATCTTAAGTCTGATATTTTTACTCTCACCATGAATCCCTATATCCAATTTCTTGAGACAATTAACAAATTTATACTGGCTAGACCAAAAATATTCTAATTTCATTTTTTGAAAACTTTTTCTATCCTTCTCACCCTCTGCATTGGGTATCATGTACTGATTGCATTCCACAATTTGTCATTTCTTTTGTTTTTCCTAAATACAGTTAGTCACTCTGTTTCCTTTTGAATTTTCTCTTTACAACCTCCTTGTTTACTTTGTGCAACATCTTTGTTTCATTGAAATTTACTAGATTGCTTGCTGAAGTTGAAGCAATGATCCACATTAGCACTTAAATCTAGAGTTGAAAGATGAACCAAATGCTTATTAACTCATCAATTTTTTAGTGCTTACAAATGGATTAACTTTTATTAGAAGTCATAACAACATTATTAGTTTTCATTAAGGAGTTTCAATGATAAAAGTTCAAGAGGAAAGTAAAAATCTCATTATGAAGGTTACAAATTAGGCTTATTATCGTATTTTTATGAACTATAGAATGGTTACCTTCCATTAGTCATAGGCTTTGTAGATTAAGGCTTGACATTTTGTTACAATTGAAAAAACTTTATTGTGAAAAAAATGATTCATATATATATATATATATATATATATATATATATATATATATATATATATATATATATATATATATATATATATATATATATATATATATATATATATATATCCCTCACCCTTAGATAAAGCTTACCAAGACACAATACATCAAAATATAGTACAATAACAATCTAGATAGTCTTGCAGGAAAGAGAAACACTTTTCCATACAAAGCATGCATTTTTTCCCCAAGAACCAGCTAAACTAGCTCCATGAAGACAAAACCATACAGTATGAGAGAAATATTCAAGATACCCATGGGTTTTCCACCCATACCCTAACAATTCATTCCTAAGTTGCACTGCATTCCTCCTTATTTGACATAATTATTATGGAAAATAAACATCATTATATCCATTAGGGTTTGAAATTGCCATTTTATAGTAATTTTGAAAACTGGTTCTTGGCAGGTTACAACCAGTTATTATTGTTCTAGCAAATATCAGTTGTCAATTGTTTCTAAAATTATATTATAGGACTGGGGGTTTTAAGAAAAAATTTGATAAAAAAAAAATCAACAATGAATAAGAGTAAAATTCAAAAGACATAATGCCAGCTGCAGTGCTACAGTTTTAATTTTCGTGACATTGATAAAACTTGCCTACTATACATTTCTTGGTCAAGCTATTTCCCTGATTTGTTCTTAGCTGCTACAAAGACTTGAAATTGGTCAAAGGTAAAATCTTTTTTTGTTCTAATTTTCTTAAAAAGGGCTTTTAATTTGCTTTAGTTTCATGTTATTTTTTTCAATATTTTCTAAACTTCTGATTTTTGGATTAGTTTCTCTCAAGCCATTGAATGCAAACGTACATAAAGATCTGAAGTAGGAGAAAATATCAGAAGCAGAAGTAATTAGGTATGTTTTAACTATTTTATGTTGTGTGTAAGGACCCGCTTGTCCTAACCCTAGTTAAACCAAACTTAAACTCACTATTTTAATTAATTATTAAATTAACCATTATTACACATGCAAAAACAATAATTATTAACATGCAAGTAATAGATAAGTAACTAAATAGCCATGCAACTCATAAATAACATGTAGGAATTAAATGTGCATGTGAATAATAACAATCTAAAATTACGTTTAAGGTCCAATAGAATGCAAACCATAATTAGTTACAATGTTGAGTTACGTGTGTGCATGAGTAGCGTAAATCATATGCATGAAATTATTACGAATTAAATTAACATGCAAAAACTCATAATTAAATAATCTACCAGATAATTAAATATGCGTGCATGTGTAAATGAAAACTAGTCTAAGAAAGTAAATCATACATGTTAGTGGGTTAGTATGTTAGTAGCCCTTTTTCTTCTTCTTTTTTATTTGTCAGTTACATTGCATGGCGACTTCTTGTCACTTTACATCATGTGACCTTTATAGGTCTTTTTTCATAACCTCTACATGCGACCATTCTGGTCTTTACAATGAAATAAAATATACATCTTTAATTATTACATAAAATTTTATCTGGAATCTCTGACTTTCTTTGTCTCCAGATGTGTCGCCTCCATTTGACCTGGATAACCTCCTCTCACAAACCGGATGACGGACATATGACCCAGGCATTTTATCCGCCCAACCAAATGAAGCATAAGTTTCCCGGTGCTCTTGATAAGCTCCCGTCCCTCACGATGGAGTATCCTAGCAAGCCGGTACCAACTGGTAGTAAAGGAATCATGTGCAATCATGTAGAACTAACAACCCATCCTGGTTGAACTAACTACATGTGTTATGGCAGGGAGAAAAGTAAATAAATAAATATGATGGCCATCATTACCCTATTAGGGAGGTGAAGAAAATCACCCTTCCCTGGTTAGCCCATAAACAAGCACTCTTGTTCCATAATCATCCCTCATAGACAGAAAAATAATTAACCCTCCGCGGATTAATGTCAGAATAATATTATTATATGTTTTCTTTATAGATTTTTATAAATTTTCCCTTTATAATATAATTTCCTCAAATCAAAATTTAATTTGAGTATTTTAAATAATTCTAAATTAAGAATCTCTATTTAAGTTAGAATTTACCACTATCAAGACTTTCCAAATATAGTCGTAATGTTTTAGTATTTTCTTAAAAACCCAGATCCCAATTGCTCTGACATTTTCACAATAACTAAACATATTGGAAGCACAAAAACCTAGTAAATTTCCTAAAAACCCAGTTTCTACTTTTTATGATAAATCGAGAAGAAGGTGTTGACAACACAACTGACACATCAAACAAACTAGCATTAAATCCACAATACCCAATTTTAAAGGAAAAAGATCAAATAAAGACTCAATAAATATGTAAAATAAATGAACCTGGCTGTAAGAAAGAAGAATCGCAGGTGTTTCCCAAATTTTAAACAATCTCTTCAATCTACCTTGTCGACTTCACAACAATCACACGAATCAAGAAGCTCAAAAAGAATTGGAATGATCAAATAACAGGTTTATTCCTATATTTATAAACATTGAATTCTCTAAAAATAAAATTTAATTGTTTGCATGATTAAATTCTTAAAATAAAACTAATTATTAAAATTAGAACTCACAAAATAGTTAATTGATTTTATTAAATTACAATTTGTTAAAGATTTAGTTTTTAAGAAAATAATTAATTATTAGGCTCTCACATATCGTCTATATTTTTAGTTCATAAGTTTACTCCAACATTGTATTTTTGCATGCCTTGATCATTTATTTAAATTTATTAATTAATATTTTAATTAATTTCTTGAATTAATCTCATTATTTATTTTAATTAGTCCTCTAATTTTAGTATTTATAAGATATTATATCTTAAATATCTTTTATATTTTATAATTTAATTATCAAATAATTTTATTTTTAATTACTCAACTAATTAATTTATTTACTCTCTTTTAAATAATTATTTTATAATTATTTCTAACTTGATTGTAATATTAAATACTTGTATATTTAATAATTTATCCTTATTATTAATTTTATTTTATCAATATATTTTAGACTCCCTAATTTAATTTACTAATTGCTTATCTAATTGGGTACTTTGCACAAGGTTCCAATACTTAGGTTGCTACTGGCGAGCTAGAAAAACCCCTCGTCGATCATATGTCCGCCTTCGACGGTTACCCTGCAACTTATACTTGACAAAAATTCGTCAGATCCCATTACATAAAAATCTAGCAAAATATTAACATCATAAAATTATTATTTATCATCATTAAATAACGACATCATATCAATAAAACATCATTATTAAGTATTACTAATCATAACAGTAAAGTATCATTAAAACATTATTATCATAAAATAACTAACCATCATCATTGTCACTAAACCACACAATATCATCTATCATTATTAAAAGTTAATCAAAAGGTATCTGACATAATAATTAAATCTAACTAAGGTCTAATTCGAGTCGTGACATTGTGTTTCCTACATAGTATTCTGATTCTATCATTTTACTTTCAGCAATATGTAAGTCAAGCTATTTGAAAAATAGTAAGATGCATCAAAATTTTAACTAAACCATTTAATCGTTCAAATCTTTGTTAGGCAACCTTTGCATTTAACTGCAGAGAAGTTCATTGATGAGCAGAGAAAGGACTCTGATTTTGTAAACAAATTACTTGATAATAGTATCATGGTGTTCAAAATCATTGAGACTCAAGCATTTCATAATGTGTATGAATTTTAACGCATAGACAAATTAAATGGTCAAAGGTATAAACATTTCAAATTGAAACAAAAGTGTAGCAATTTGCCTTTTATTATCTAATATACAATGCATTTTTTACTCTTAAACAATTATAGAGATATGCTTTTCAGCAAGTCATAAAATAGGGATATCAAAATTGCTATGTCAAATATATTTGATTTTCAGACCCCAACTTCAACAAGACAAAATTTATGTTTATGAAATTAAACATTGCTTCAAACTCCATAAGTATGAGAATATCATTTTAAGCTCTTCAACAATTCTTGATATTTCGAATTGATTTCTGAAACTCGTCAACAACTTACCTTTTATACGGATATCAGAATCTAAAATTTTACAAATAAATAGAAGATTATAAAACTATATATAAACATGAATTAGAATACAAATGAATATTTATTTATCACTTATACTTCTGCTATTTTACCAAGACAAATTTTCTGCAAATGATATTTTTCATGCTTTAGCTATAAATCCATTATTTCTTACTGATGAACTCATACTTCTCAATGTCTAATTTTGCTGGAATTTGAATATAAAAACCAACAACAATCAACTCATACTTCTCAATGTCTAATTTTGCATAAATTTGAATATAGAAGCCGACAACAATCAGTAACTCAATGCTGCAACAATTGAATAGATTACAATCCAATTTTCATACATATAGTGTTTTAGTTTTTTAAACATTTAACTTTTCCAGCTGAACTGCACACTTGAAAAATTATTTCGAATAGAAAAATATTTCACATAATAATTTGGATACCTCTTTCATGATTGTTGCATGTTTCAATTGCTGAGTCTAGAGGAGTGGGAAATAGTTCACTGATATTGCTAAAAAATTTAGCCAATTTACTGTCTTTAATGATATTTTTCTGCAATGTAGTCTAACTTAGAATGATCTTATGTTTCTTTTTTGTTTTCTCATCTGGAGTGTATGATTTGTACAGTTCGTTGCTCTATGTCAAATGGGTATTATTTATCCTCAACCGAGCTAAGATATAATTGTGTCTAGATGAATTGTGTGCACTATTTTTTAAAAGTTAGATGCAATATATTCGCTCTAGTTTTTTACTTTTTTTTTCACGTTCTGAATTTTTAAAAGTCCCTTATATCAGTATAATGCTTATGAGGATCAAATAAACCCAATTCTCTACTATTTGGTTTCAAAATGTGGCATAAAGGATGTGTGATAGAGCTAACTGGTTAAATTTACGTATTATGATAGGAGTACAAATTGACAAACATTGTGAAACTTTAACTAATTGAAATCTATAAAAAAAATCTATCATGGTTCATATTTCCTGCATATTGGTACTCAGTATGAACTTTTGTTACCAAGTTGATGTCTTTTCAAGGAAGCAATGAGACTGAAAAGAGTATATATATAGTTTGATATCAAATCCACTAGACTTATGGTGCTTGGGTGCATTGTAGATATAATTTCACACCATTCTCAAAGTTTCTGCTTCTGATAGTTAAACTTCTTTTAATATTTAAAAAGGTTGTTCGAGTCATCTTCAATTATTTATTTATTTTGTTAAGGATTGCATATCGTCTGGTATCTAACAAATCCTCAGTGAGTGCTAGGTTTGATGTAAAATGTCTTTTATTTAAAGTGAACCCATTCGGTTGATGCATATGACTTTATTAAATAATTGTATTTCTTTGCTCTATAATGTGTTTTGTCACATGCCTTATGCATTTAAATTATTGACACAATGCTTTTTCATAAGCAACGGAGTTTAGAATTCAGTTCTTCCACTAGGAAAGCCTACATAAAGAAAAGAATGAAAATATAACAAAGGTTACAATATTTCACAATATTTTTTCAAATTATTGAGATAGAGGGATATGTAGAAAGTTAAACCATCTGCTTGTGCCAATACAGTCAAGTTGTATTGGCAAAGAACTATAGTTTACAAGCTTTTAGCTAATGGCAGGGACTCATGCTGCCTCACAGTTCTTGTTTAATATTTATCTTTATCATTAGAATAGTGATATTTTTATCATATCATCTTTTACATGCTATTTTTCATTATTCTTCATTAAATATTTCATATTGAATAATGATCATTTTTTAAAATATAGTAAAAAGAAAATAATACACAATCCACAATAAAGGGGTAGGCAGTAGAAGGGATAGCCCTAAAAACTAATCTAAGCTGAATCCTAAACATCAATAGAAAAGTAGCAAACAAACTCTATAGGAGGCTACCTCAAAGAACAAGAATCAACAAAGTTGTTAATCAACAAGAGTGACACCATCAAGGATGAAATGATATGGCTACCAAAAAGCACCATGCCCTTAAGAAGAATTTGAAGGCAAGTGGCCAAGTAATAGCCAACTATCTAGGTATTGTTATCCTTTAGTCATCAAGCATGTGTCATAGACCCATGTGACTAAGAGCCACAATATCCTATAGGAAATTGACTATGCCCACATTTGAGCACATTGGGATGGAATGAACCTAGTGGGAGAGAAAAATAGATGGAACTCTTACAAAGAGTGTAAATGTGGGGTGTTTTATGTTCAAATTTATAAGAACTCTACTTATGCCAGAAATTAAAACTTTCCCTTTCCTATTATATCTTTCTTCCCAACTTTACATTTTTACTTTGTGCACCTTGTGATAATGGATTTTTCCAATTTTCATATGCTTTTCATCTTGGCTTGATCCCTATTCCCTAATTAAAATTTTGAGACTTCCTTCCTGAAATCCATTTTGTCCAAATCCCACTTTTGTGCCTTGTCTTTGTTATATTTTTGAACTTTGTATTACCGACATGTTTTTTCTTGAAACCTCAACTCCTAAATCCTTCACACTAAGTTATGTTTTGGAGCTAAGGTATGAAGCATTCTTGAACACTAATAGTGAAAATTTTCACCACACTACCTCATTGTGATTATAGGTATAGAATTGGACCCTTATTTGGGTACATTTGACTTGCAATTTTTTCTATCTCACAATATATTATCTTAACGAGAATGTAATTTTAAATCTATTCTTATGCGCATTTATAAATGGATGAGTTCATTAACATTCTTGAATCTCAACCCACAAATCCCTAATAATACTATGGGTTATTAGGTATCCACAAAACTTGAAACATAAAACTCTAAAAAATCTCACATTTATTTTGTGACCCAAATTAATGGCAATATTTAATATTTCAACTACACTTTTTCAACCTAAATAGTTTCCATCATAACAAATTAATGGATTCCAATGTATTTATAGTGGTAGAAAATGAAGAACACCATATCACTTTTATTATTATATTATTTTTTTGTCATGTAATGGTCCAAAAACTATAGTTTCAATATATTATTAACATTCTATAATAAAAACTATTGGGACCTATTATTTAATTCAATATTAAACAATTCTTACTCAAGTTACTTTTAATTTATCAACTACTTTATTACACTGATAAATAATAGAAACATAACACTTGATCTTCTGATTGTAATAAAAATCAAATGCAAATTTAACTAACTCTCTCTTTCCTATTATTATAATGATTATGTTACATTTTAATTATTTTATAATAGCATATTTAATTCATAATAATAATAATAATTAAAAATCTAGTAAATGTAATGCAACTAGAGTTCACATCTCATAAATATCAAATGTGAAAATCACATGATATCACCATTTGAAGCTAATAGGGTTTCTATTCTATAATTATTTTTATTGAATGCAAAAAAGTAGCCAAAAATTATTCTTAAAGAAATTTGGTTAAGAGTAAATGATGCCCCTTGAATGGACATGTTTACGCCTTTATATCTATCACAAAAATGACATGTTTTCCATAATGTAAATTTGCATAATTAACTTTCAATAATAGTTATGGCTACCAAAAATTCTACCTTTTAAATGTTCATGCATCAACAATAACAATTAATGATAATATTAAACATGTTGTTGCATTATGAAAAGAACAAAAAGAGGAAGGAATACTAGGGATTAAGAGTTAGACATATGTCAAGAAAAGGTATTGAGAAATACGCATGCTATTAAATGCAATTCTCAAGTCTAACAAGTACAAAGAAAGATTAGAGGATGAAGTCCTCTAAATTTCAACATTAACCAAGGAAATGTTACACAGATAAGAAAAAATTCTTTAATGAAAAAAGTCTTTGAAACCTTGATGAATGAAAAAAAACTTAGAGGACTAAGAGTTTCTCAAACTTAGAGATTTTGGAGAACTTACACGAATATTGGTTAAAAGAAGAGGATGAACATACACATAAAATCTAATCAGGGGAGATGCAAAAAGTAGCAAATGGATTAATTGGTTCATAGCATAAATTGTTACAAAAATGGTACATAACAAATTTATATTACTTTATGATGAAGGTTAGGGGAGCCTTTCAAAACCCCATTAGTCCAGATTGTGAGTATATGTTGATCTATTATAACTTGATGTCGCTGAAGGTTATGGGTGCTCGGATACACCCATCAAAACATCTGTAGGTTAAGGGAGCCTTGTAAAACCCTTTTTTATATGTTAAGGATGATTTTATGTGTAGTTTGTGGTTTGGTTGCTAGTATGTTAATATTCTTTTCTTTTGGCAGCATTGTACTGTGGGTTCCAGATCCTGGTAAAATCCGAAGGTTTTAGGTCCCTTCAAAACCTGTGGGGTTTCAGGTCCCCTCGTTGTATAGGGTTTCTGGTCCCCTCAAAACATGTTTACCCTTAATCAAAAACAAATTTATATTACTTAAATTTACATTACCCTCAAGAAATAAAACTTAAAATGTTCTAAACTTCTACACTTTTTCAAAAGATGACCCTTCTTCCCATGAACTAGTCGATTCGTTATGGCTTTATGTCCCCAAATTACCATCATTACGATGTTGATAGCATTCACTATCCTTATAAGAATCACTCTACAACCCATGTACACTAGTAAAATGCATGATGTTCTATCATAAACACAAATTTCCATGCATAAAAATATTCAAAGTAATGGGTGTTGCAGGTTGGTGATCATTGTAGTAGTACTTGGCTAAATACCTCCATTTAAGTTATTTGGATTTATGTTTTGAGGCATATATTTTTATCTATATACTTCTCTATAGCCATCGGGTCTTCTAGCCTTCAACATATGGAGATAGTGGCAAATTCATTTATGATTAGTGGGGTCTGCCTATGCTCGAAGACCAAAGTCCAAAGAACCAAAAAGATCTGCTACCAACCACACATCATCATGGTGAGACCCTAAAGTCTATCTATGAAGTTCTTCTAGAGAAGCTCCACCAATCCTCCACGTGTCCTCACTACAAAAAGTCTCCTCTAAATAATAGAAAAGATCACCCCAAGCCTCGACTGTAGGAGATGTATCTTAATGAAACCTCTCCTATAATCTAAGATGGTCCTTAGAAGTTAATTTATGGTTTCCACACCAATTTGATAAAGAATAAAAGTGGGAAGAAACAAGAGCATGCATGAACCAAAAAACTTCAAGATGTTTTAAAATCGAGAAAAATCACTGAGTATTGAAATTGGTTATTCCCTCAATCATGATAAGAACACAGATTCTTTTCATACCAAAAATAAAGGGAGAATCAATGGCTCAAAGCTTTCGAATGCAAAATTTGTTAGTAACATCTTGCGCCCTATGTTTGCCATTGGCGTCGTTGAGTAGTGATGCCTTCTTGGGAAATTGGTTATAAAAAGGGGAAAAATGTTACATAATGATATATCTAGGGTCTCATGTCTTCAATCACTATTATAGGATCTTTTCTTTTAAAAATTCAATCTTTTAATAATTTAGAGTCTTAAGACTCTTTAAGCTATCCTTGAAATAGTTGTCAATCTCTAGTTATTTGAATATATTGTAATCTACATTTGAAGCCTTTGCACTATTTAATGAATGGAAAACTATGCCATTGTTGCTCTTATGTTTTCTTAGATGATGCACTATGCCTATGACAAATGTATGGTTGTTGTCTTAACCATGTTTCTCTAGTTTATTTTCATGAAATCTTAATCATGTTAAGTATTTAGTCCTTCATTTTTCATAAATAAAGGGTCTAGATTACACCATACTCACAAGAAATTTAATTGGGTTAATGCTTTCACATGACCTTTATTGGTGCAACCATGGATAGGAGGATCCCCAAAGAGGAATTTCAATCCATGCAACAAGATCAAAACAACACAATACAACACCAGAGAGAGAGAGAGAGATAATTCCAAATCAAGCACGGATCAATTCATTGATTAAAATGCAACTATAGGTAACATTCGGCTTATATGTAGGCAACTGCCTTGTTACAGAAATACATCCATATGCATCAATCTCGAAGCAACATTAGATTGAAATTACAATATATGGTTCTATATCCTGAATACTAATCTCCTACGATCAAATACATCATTATATAACATCCGGGAACATATGGATCGGTTAGGAAAGATCATATTCCCCAAAGAAAGGAAAATGAAACATGTGGATAGGTCGGCCCAACGATGAGATGAAAATCCTCTAGAAAAGAATCACCACGAAGTGTGGACCAACAAGAGGGTCAGCCAGGCATCAAAGATCATCCCACACATGATAATTCAGCTCCACAAATTAAGGAATCACTACGCAAGATTTGAGAACACCAACTAACCGTTAAGCTCAAGCATCCGAGGGAAACAAGAAATTGCTAGCCAATCTGAAAGCGATAACTCGTCGGAAAGAGATCCAAATGAAACATGGATCCAGAACAAGAAAGATGAACAATAATAAAATTCAAAGCTAGCTCCGCAAGAGAAATGATCAATGCCAAGGTATCCAATAACTCTTAGAAATAAAACTACTGAAAAGATCAAAGAAACTAAAAGGAAATATTTTTGGGTGATGCAAGATTGCTAAGAACTAGGGATGCTCCTACATCATTTATGCTACTCTCATAGATAAGATCTAGATATGGAACCTTATGCCCTTGTTGATTTGTGCACTGTATTCTTATTCCAAGATAATTGAGAAATTACATGTTATGATTGATTAGGTGAAGTAAGATTCTATAGTGCCATTTCATTTGATGTTTAGAGTGTTTTAAGAGCCTTGTGTTCACTGAGGCTTTCTTTTAAAACATCTATGGATTCAGGTTGTGATTTCTTCCTTCCCTTTTCCCCCTTCATAAAATTCAAAGAGAGAACTTCTTAAATTTTATAAGTTGTTCCACAAGTCGTATTCTATCTTGCATCCGTGAAACTTCCTGAATACCCCATTGATTAATGTGATTTCCCCCATGACTAATATGTGTAGTATTAACATTTTGTGTGAAAGTAGCCATGATAGAAGATGTAAATGTAGGAACACTGGCCAAGGATGTAGGCATTTAAGTGGAATTATTAGTTTTACTAGTTGGTTGAGAGTAACCAAGGACATCGACACATCTTTTGATTAGCATGATATTAGTATCAACAATATGAGAAAGGCCACATAAGAAATCAACACCAATTTTATCACTTTGCACCATTATTTTTAATCCTTCAAGCAATGGGATTGCCTCACTTTTTTGGGTATTGTTGACTCATCCATTGTTGAATATTTTCAAATTCATTGTCAATGTTCTCCAATTCATCAATGGTAACCCTAATTAATGATTAATCCACATCATGATAATTATGAGGACAATGGGGATAAATTATTTTATTTGTTACATTAGAGGAAGAACCAACATTCTCATAGAAAAAGTTATCCAAATTAGACTCCATATCCTTAGTATTTAAACCTTAGGAAACCTTAATTCTGCAAATTCTTCTCAAAAGAATACTGTATTTAGGAATAATGGTAACAAAACTCATGCATAGATGAGGTAAATTTTAATGCAAAAATTGAAAATTATGATTAAGCAATGCAATTTGTTCTAACAATGATTGATTTACCAATGAATTAAGAAATTTGAATTGTGGTTTTGAATGATAAATGCCTCTAAATCCTAGCATAACATGTCATAATAATCAAATTTGAAAATAAACTTGGAAATTTATGCAACCCACAAGTTAATTTTAGAATTATGGATTAGGGTTTTTGTGTATTTAAACTCTAAATTTATGTTAAAAATGAGATCTCTAAGTGCAAATTTGAATTTTAAAATGGATAAACAATTATATTTGACACAATAAATTGAAATTATGCAACCCACAAGTTTAATTTTAGAATTATAAATTAGAGTTTTTTGTTAATTTAACCCCTAAATTTATGTAATTCAATTAAAAATTAAACTTATGAGTACAATTTTGAATTTAAAAATGTATGCAAATAAGATTTGAGATCTCAAATAAAAAATTAGGGTGCAAGAAGTCAGGTTCACCAAAAATGTATCGGTGTAAAATTAGGGTTAGTGTTAAATTAAGATAATAGAATCACTTAATGACCTAAGTAACCAATACATTTTGAAGGCGAATAATTCTAATAGATCTAGCCTAAAAAGATAGGGATTGTAATCAGATTCAGGCTCTTTCGGTAAGGCCTTTCTCCTTCTTGTAAAGACGTAAATTTAGGATGTAAACCTAAACTACTCTTTATTCATAAATAAACTCACATTTCAATCTTTAAGTCTATTTCATACAAAATATAGGGAAATATCAAATATGGATATAAAACATTCATAAATATATCATTATCATGTAAATGAATAATACAAATTTCTCAACATATAAGTCCTTATTCCCTACTTAGGCTTTCACATTACCTTAAGTATATACAAGAAAAATGAAGGTGAGATGCATTCGTTAATCTCCATTCTAAGTCACTTCCTTTAGTCCTTTGAACAAAGACAAGAACAAGAATCAAGCGCTTTTTCTGCCCAACCTTGAAGCTTACGCTTCCCTAAAATTCTTGATCAATCAAGAATACTCGACCTTGCACGAATTGTTTTAACCAAATAATTAGAAAAGCAAGAGGGAATCTGGTGCGTGCCTAGATGATACAAGCATTTTCATTTTTCTAATTCAGGTAAGAAACAAGCATTCATTATCATTCAAGGATGTGGTAGAGAGCATAAAATAAGGAATTTCCATCTATTTGTATGGATAATTCAAATAATTACTCGGTCGAGTATAATGCCATGCACAACAAATAAATAGTTGAAAAAAGCAGCTATTCTGTCTAAAAATCCACATTCGGCACCCGTCCTGAAAGGTAACTTTCTAACTCAAGCCTATCCTTAGCTTGGTTCCCTAAAACACAAATACAATTGAGAATACAATCTTTTAAAAAAAATAGAAATATCAATTTCCCTACTAACATTATTTTGTCTAATTTATCTAATTTAAGGCAATCTTTCAAACTTTGGAAAAACAATAAAATTTCATAAGCAATATAGTTTCATAATCAATCTTTCGACTAAATAAAATACAATGCAAAAGAAGGTGTTATAGAAGCATGAATTTTCTTTCATATAAACAAAAAGGTATGCAAACATGTTCTTAAATGGAAATATAAACTAATCATTTAGAAAAATTACACTTCTATAACCATTAGATTAATTAACATCTATTTCTCTATGATTTCCATTCATCTATTTCAAACGATTAGCAATACATTTTCAATAAAACAACGACATATGCAAAATCCTATAAATAATCGTACTCTGTATCTAAGAATTCCAATTTCATACTTTCTTATTCCAAATAATAACCAAAATCAAAAGAAATCTGACCTCTTGTAAGCTTGATCTAGTTTGTAAGAATTCTGGCGCTCTTCCGCCAAATAGAACTACGCCTCAAGCTTGCAAATCTATCTCGAATCTATCCTACCACTCTATTATCAAATAATTCTCTTCTCTCTCTCTTCGATGCTATAAGAGTATCTTCTCTATTCCCTCTTCTATTCTCTTCTTTTCTTCGTGAGTCTATCGTCTCTCCTTGCTTGTGATTGTGTGTTCATCTTCCTATCTCCCATCTCTATTTATTCTATTTTTTCCTAGGATCTTTCCCTATTCAGAGGCTTGGTGATTGTTATTGATTTGGATTCTTTTACTTGAGTCTACGTTTAAACTCTTCTCACATCTCCACATCTATCAGAGATGGCAACTTTTGATGCATACTCTGTTGTTTATTGTGCATGTTTACCTATGCATTAGTTTCTTATCGCTCAACTCCTACCATTATGGCACCACGTGCCTGTTATCTTTCAATACCTTGGAGTTGTTTGCATCTTTTACTGCAGTTATGGGCCATCACTTATTGTCGACTTCCAATCTACGTGGGATGAAGAAGTCAATTTACAATTCTTAACGTGGGTGATGGCAAATTTATCGCTCCATGGACAGGTTAGTAAAGTTAACGATAATTACAAACACTTACACGTTTGTGTGGAGTTAGTTCCTTGTTTATGCTACCAGGTCTAAGCCATTATCTCCATGTAGAAACCTCTGAGTTTTGCATTAATCTAATGGTCTAAGCCTACATGTTAGCCATGCGACATAGTTGCTATCTTATAACAACTAAGCCTGCCACCTTTCTGATAAAATATATTTAACATGCGACTATATTATTATAGTTTGCAAAATAAATATTAATCTTTAAACAATAATCAATATAATTAAACATGAACTATATTCACCTTCGAATATATATGTTTATAATCGAGTCCTAATATTTACAATACGTACAACTATAGTATAATTTTGAAAACCAAACATTAATATTTCATTCATAATTCAAAATCATTCATAAACGCAGACATAAATGTATATGCATAATTTCACTAATGTGGTGTGTGAGATTCCCTATTCCATCGGAGTAATTTAGTTAAAAAAAACTCTACCTGAGTCATGTTCTCGCCTTCAACTTCGTTCACCTAATCCTACATCACTTGCACTCGATAGTTCATTAGCATTGACAATCCCAAATTAAAGAATACTAGATATCTAATTTCATATCAATTGCAGGAATAAAATGCATACAATATTTCCTCACGACTAAATTATCTTTTAAAATGAATGCTCAAATCTATTTTAATTTCAATGTATACATAAAAACCACATTAAATCTTTGAAATGCACACTATCAAGAATACGATTCGTGACATCCTTCCCCTCTTGGAAGAGACATTGTCTCGATGTCTTGCTACTCATTAATAATCACATAACCATTATCTCATAAAAAAAAATGTCAACCATACATCAAATTTCAAATAATAATACCAATAGCTCACATGCTATCCAAGTTTACATCATAAAATTTAAAATCATTGTTTCAAAGATATCCAAAATAAATAGCAGTTATTTCCTAAGAAAGCAAATGAGGAAAATGACGGTCAATCATCTCAGCATCCTCCCATGTAGCACTATCCTCAGAATATTGGTCCCACTGAACCTTATACTGAGGGAAATCTCTGCTATGTAGCTTCACACTACGCTGATCTAGGATTTGGATGGGCTCCACTTGCATCACCCCTGGATCCTGAACTTGTAAAGATTGTCAATCAAGAATATGAGATGCATTAGCATGATAAGGTTTCAATAAAGACACATGAAACACATTATGGATTTGAGCTAGAGCAGGGCAGTAAAGCTAATCTATAAGAAACTAGATGGATAACCTCTAGTACATCAAAGGGTCCCACATATCTTGGTGCCAATTTTGATGATTTTCCAAATGAGATAGTGCTCTTATGAGGTTTGACTCTCAAAAAGACTTTATCTCCTGCAGCAAATTGTCTGTAAGTTTTATTTCAGTCTGCATAACTCTTCCGTCGGTCAGCTGCTTCCTTCAACCTACTCTTTATCAACACCATTTTCTCATCCATTTCCTTAAGTAAATCAAGACAGATAATGATCCTATCCTCTAGTCTATCCCAACTTATAGGTGTGCGACACTTTCGCCCATAGAGTGCTTCAAAAGGTGCCATCCCTAATGATGCATGAAAGGAGTTGTTATAAGAAAATTCAACTAAGGGAAAGTACTCCTCCCATTTGTACTACTGATCCATGCAATACATTCACAAAAGATCCTCCACTACCTGATTAACCCTTTCTGTTTGGCCATCAGTCTGAGGATGATATGCTGAGCTAAAATTTAGCCTTGTTCCCAATGCTGCATTCAATGTTGTCCAAAATCTAGAAGTCATCCTAGTATCCCTATTAGATATTATGGTTTCTGGAACACCATGTAACTGAAAAATTTCTTGAACAAATTTCTTGGCAAGAACAAATGATCCATCTTTGAGATTCCAAGGTATGAAATGTGCAACTTTAGTCAACTTATCCACCACTACTAAGATAGTGTCATGTTTATTCTTGCTCATTGGTAATCCTTGGATAAAATCCATACTGATTACCTGCCACTTGTATTTTGGTATAACATGTTGGAATAGAAGGCCTATTGGATGAACATGTTCATCTTTTACTCTTTGACATTCCAAACATTGTGCTACATACTCACCCACTTCTGTTCTTAGTTTAGGCCAAAAATACAATGTTTTTAAATCGGCTACCAGTTTTGTTATTCCAGGGTGTCCAGAATAAGGTGTATCTCATGCAATATTAACTTCCTCAACTCTCCCCCTTTTGGTATGTACATCCTTACTTGGTACCTCAAAATACCCTCTGGTTCTATCACATATCCATCATAGTGATGATCTAAAGAATATCTTTACAAGGCTTGTTTAACCCTTAGATAATGTTCATCTTCTAGAAGTTTCTGCAACACTTGTTTCAAGTTTGTCTTCATTGTAACCATAGCAGATAGGTGACTTCTTCTACTGAGAGAATCAACTACTCTATTTTCCTTCTCTTTGATATATTCAATACCAAAGTCATACTCACTTAGAAATTCAAGCCACCTTCTCTGTCTTGCATTTAGGTTAGGTTGTGTAAAAATATACTTCAATCCTAAATGGTCTATTTTAAGCTCAAAAGGCTTCCCTTAAAGGTAGTGCCTCCACATTTGCAATGCATGCACAATCGCTAGAAGTTCTAAATCATACAGAGCATAATTCATCTCATATTGCTTTAGCTTTGGTGATTCAAATGCAACCACCTTTCCTTCTTGCATCAACACTGCTCCCACACCTTCACCTGAGGCATCTGTAATTACTACAAAATATCCATTGAGATCTGGTATAATTAATATCGGTGATGTTGTCAATTTCTGCTTCAAGAGTTGAAATGATTCCTCACACTTCTCAGTCCATTCAAACCTTTTTTCCTTTTTTTGAAGTGAAGTAATCGGTGCTGCTATCCTGGAAAACCCTTCCACATATTTTCTATAATATCTTGCAAGTCCCATAAAGCTCCTAACTTCAGAAACATTCTGAGTTGTTGGCCATTCTACTATTGCTTCTATCTTCGCAGGATCAACTGAAATTCCTTCAGCAGATATGACATGGCCTAAGTATTGCACCTTTTCCTGGAAGAAGGCACACTTAGAGAATTTCCTGTAAAGCTTACGATCTCTCAATCATTGCAAAACTATCCTCAGGTGCTTCTTATGTTCTTCTTCATTTTTAGAATAGATCAATATGTCATCAATGAAGATTAAAACAAAATCATTCAAGTATTCTTTGAAAATACTGTTCATGTGGTTCATGAATGCTGCTGGGGCATTGGTTAAACCAAATGGTACAACTGTGAATTCATAGTGCCCATACCTTGTTCAGAATGCAGTTTTACGAATATCGTCATCCTTAATCCTTAACTGATGATATCTGGATCGAAGATCAATCTTGGAGAATACCGATGCACCCTTCATTTGATCAAATAATTCATCTATCCTTGGTAGAGGATATCTATTTTTGATAGTTAACTTGTTCAACATCCTATAATCAATGCATAAACTCAAAGTACCATCTTTCTTCTTTACAAAGGTCACCGGTGCACCCCACAGGGATACACTTGGTCTAATAAAACCTTGCCTAAGCAACTCTTGCAATTGAGCCTTAAACTCATACAGTTCTATTATTCTCATTCTATATGGAGCCTTAGATTGTGGCTCTATTCCAGGTAAGAGTTGTGTAGAAAAATCGAACTCTCTCTTAGGTGGTAACTTGGTAAGATCTTCAGGAAAGACATCTAGGAACTCTTCAAAGACAGGATAATCCTTAGGAATTTTCTCTACATTATTCAAATCATTAACCATGATGAAAATGATGGAATATCTTTTTCTTTGGGCCTTCTTAAGTTGCATTTCTGAAATGTATCTCAATTTAAGAGGCTTTCGAAACCCAAAAATTTTAACGGAATTCCCAAAATCATCAATGCAACTGATGACCTTATTTTCAAAGTTCACTATGGCTTTATGTTTGGTCAACCAATTGATACCTAAGATCACATCATATGATCCTAGTGGTGCAACATAAAGGGTAACTTGAGTTTGGAAATTGGTAAGTTCTAATTCACTGCAAAATAGATAAGTATCTACCCTTCTTTTTGCTTGATTTCCATACTAAACCATCCATGAATTTGAAATATAACCGGGTTTAACAGATATTGTAGAAACTACTTTCGGATCAATAAAACATTCAGTAGCTCCTGTATCTATTAAAATAGAAACTATTTGTCCAAAAAGCTTACCCTTCATCTGAATAGGTGCGGCTTGGAAATCAGCTTGATGATTGTTGACTGCAACGTGAATTTGATGTTGAGGGGCTCCTTGCTGATATGCTCCTCTCTATCCAGGGGTACATTGCGAACAATTGGAGGCGTAATGACTCCCTCCAAAATTATAACACCCATCCCTTGGTTCGGGATGGCCACCTGACCTTCCTCTGTCCATATTCTATCGGGCATTGGTGTTATTGTTTTCTTTTTTGTTACCATCCCGATTCACTCTTCCTCTTTCCTGAGTGTTGGGTCCCCTCTTAAGATTTCTTATCTTTTGATTGTTGCCATTATTGTTCCTTTGGAAGTTCCTATTCCCAAAATTCGGTTGGATGTTCACATTCTTTCGGAAGTCCCCCAACTGCTGTAACTTTTTCTCTTGCTTTGTCGCCTTTTCAAATACCTCCTCCATAGTCAGTGGATTATGGATATCCATCTCTGCTCCTATATGGGTTCTTAAACCCAAAATGAACTTCTGGATGCAGAATCTTTCATCCATCTGGTATTGCAGAACATACTTAAGAAGATTGGTAAACTTCTCCTAGTATTGTGTTACCAACATATTACCTTGAGTTAGGTTCTGAAATTCAGTCATCTTCTTATCGAAGAATAACTGAGGAAGCCACCTCTTCCTGAAGGATTGCAATAACAATTCCCAAGTGATCTCTCTTGGTTGTAGTTTCCTTTCAGACTTTTCATTGTCCCACAAAGTAGCAACTTCACCAGACAACTGATAAGTAGCCTAAACAGCCTTGGTTTCATTTAACATGTTGCAGAGACCAAAATATTTCTCCATTTCAATTACCCATGCCTCTGCACCATCACCAATAGTTTTTCCATCAAACTTTGGTGGGGCTATTCTTTTCAAATCTTTTGCTAGCTCTACTTCTATTCTGGCTTGGTTATCTGGCTGCTCCTCAACCCTTGGGGCTTCCTGTCAGACTTCTCTAATGCTTTGAACCTCCTATTCGAGGTCATTCATTCTTTCACTTTGCTGATTAAGTAAATCAAGGATTTGATCAAGACTTTCATTCCCATTACTAGGCCCAGCCCTTGTGGTTCTTGAGGCCATTGTTATTCAACAATTTCTGCATCAAGAAATGTTGATATTTCTTAGCAAAAAAGAAACATATTTACAATGTTATGAGTTTCATAACTTCTATCATGCTCCCTAACATCTAGCCTTATAATATAACTATAGAGATTAAATACCCCTATTCACTATTATAGGGAAACAATATAAAATTATAATATGGCATAGTTAGATAATTTACAAATCCACTTCATTCAAGTTTATAACATAAGTTAGTGTCAAAATACATATATATCTCATCATAGGAATTTTTACAAGAAAAACATAACATTCAACACAACTTTATAATAGAAAGGAAGACAACTTTATTTATTGATAATAGAAGTGTTACTACACATTACATTACTCTTCTGGAGGAGTCATGGAAGTTTATCATTCAGACTCACTAGAACCTAGGGGAGTATAAACCTTCAGATTCACTCTCACTCAGTGGGGTATATCCCTCAGATTCATTATCACTTAGAGGAGTATATTCCTCGGACTCATCACAACTTATCACAATTGGCCTTATTGGTGAGTATTCTAACTCGGGCTCTTATTCCTCTATAGGAATAGTCTTTTTAGTAAGGGATTCAGTAGGGCCTTTTTCTATCACAACATTTTCTTCAAGAACTGGTTTCACTTCGAGAGGAACATTATCAAAAATAGGCTTGACAAGAGATTGAGGATCCTTCTTGACCCTTAGATAATGGACATTCCTAGCTATGGACTTTCGAGCTGTCTACTTGATACACACCATCTCTGTAATGTTTCAACATAAGTTATTAATCTCCAAATTCTTCTTGCGAAGTGACTCATAGGTCCTAGTGTTATAAAACCTAGCTCTATACCAAAATCTAAAGACGTAAATCTAGTATGTAAACCTAAACTACTCTTTATTCGTAAATAAACTCAAATTTCAATCCTTAAGTCTATTTCATAAAAAATATAGGGAAATATCAAATATGGATATAAAACATTCATAGACATATCATTATCATGTAAATGAATAATACAAATTTCTCAACATATAAGTCCTTATTCCCTACTTAGGCTTTCATATTGCCTTAAGTATATACAAGAAAAATGAAGGTGAGATGTATCCGTCGATCTCCATTCTGAGTCACTTCCTTCAGTCCTTTGAACGAAGATGAGAACAAGAATCGAACGCTTTTTCCGCCCAACCTTGAATCTTACACTTCCCCGGAATTCTTGATCAATCAAGAATACCCGACCCTGCATGAATTATTTTAACCAAAGAATTCGAAAAGCAAAAGGGAATTTGGTGTGTGCCTAGATGATACAAGAATTTTCATTTTTCTAATTCATGTAAGAAACAAGCATTCATTATCATTCAAGGATGTGGTAGAGAGCATAAAATAAGGAATTTCCATCTATTTATATGGATAATTCAAATAATTACTCAGTCGAGTATAATGCCATGCACAGCAAATAAATAGTTGGAAAAAGCAACTATTCTCTCTAAAAATCCACATTCGGCACCCGTCCCAAAAGGTAACTTTCTAACTCAAGCCTATCCCTAGCTTGGTTCCCTCAAACACAAATACAATTGAGAATACAATCTTTTAAAAAAAATAGAAATATCAGTTTCCCTACTAACATTATTTTGTCTAATTTATGTAATTGAAGACAATCTTTCATACTTTGGAAAAACAATAAAATTTCAAAAACAATATAGTTTCATAATCAATCTTTCGACTAAATAAAATACAATGCAAAAGAAGGTGTTATAGAAGCATGAATTTTCTTTCATTTAAACAAAAAGGTATGCAAACACGTTCTTAGATGGAAATATAAACTAATCATTTAGACAAATTACACTTCTATAGCCATTCGATTAATTAAAATCTATTTCTCTATGATTTCCATTCATCTATTTCAAACGATTAATAATACATTTTCAACAAAACAATGACATATGAAAAATCATATAAATAATCATAGAAAACAATGACATATGCAAAATCATATAAATAATCGTACTCTATATCTAAGACTTCCAATTTCATACTTTCTTATTCCAAATAATAACCAAAATCAAAAGAAATCCGACCTGTTGTAAGCTTGATCTAGTTTGTAAGACTTCTGACGCTCTTCTGCCAAATAGAACTACGCCTTGCTTCCAAATCTATCTCGAATCTATCCTACCACTCGATTATCAAACAATTCTCTTCTCTCTCTCTCTTTGATACTATAAGAGTATCTTCTCTATTCCCTCTTCTATTATCTTCTTTTCTTCATGAGTCTATCGTCTCTCCTTGCTTGTGAATGTGTGTTCATCTTCCTATCTCCCATCTCTATTTATCCTAGTTTTTCCTAAAATCTCTCCCTATTCAAAGGCTTGGTGATTGTTATTGATTTTGAGTCTTCTACTTGAGTCTACATTTAAACTCTTCTCACATCTCCACGTCTATCAGAGATGGCAACTTTTGATGCATAATCTATTGTTTATTGTGCATGTTTACCTATGCATTGGTTTCTTATCGCTCAAATCCTACCATTATGCCACCACATGCTTGTTATCTTTTAATACCTTGCAGTTGTTTGCATCTTTTACTATGGTTATGGGCCACCACTGATTGTTGACTTCCAATCTGCGTGGGATGAAGAAGTCAATCTGCAATTCTTAAGGTGGGTGATGGCAGATTTATCTCTCCATGGACAGGTTAGTAAAGTTAACTGCCAGTTCTATGCCATTATCTCCATGTAGAAACCTCTGAGTTCTGCATTAATCCATTGGTCTAAGCCTACATGTTAGCCATGTGATATAGTTGCTATCTTATAACAACTAAACCCGCCACCTTTCTAATAAAATATATTTAACATGCGACTATATTATTATAGTTTGCAAAATAAATATTAATCTTTAAACAATAATCAATATAATTAAACATGAACTATATTCACCTTCAAATATATATGTTTATAATCGAGTCCTCATATTTATAATACGTACAACTATAGTATATTTTTGAAAACCAAGCATTAATATTTCATTCATGATTCAAAATCATTCATAAACACAAACATAAATGTATATGCATAATTTCACTAATGTGGTGTGTGAGATTCCCTATTCCATCAAAGTCATTTAGTTAAAAACAACTCTACCTCAGTCATGTTCTCGCCTTCGACTTCATTCACCTGATCCTACATCACTTGCACTCGATAGTTCATCAACATTGACAATCCCAAATTAAAGAATACTAGATATCGAATTTCATATCAATTGGAGGAATAAAATGTATACAATATTTCCTCACAACCAAATTATCTTTTAAAATGAATGCTTAAATCTATTTTAATTTCAATGCATACATAAAAACCACATTAAATCTTTGAAATGCACACTATCAAGAATATGATTCGTGACACTTCTAAAATTGAATTGATTTGATTGTTTGATGATAGGGCAAAATAGGTGATATTTGAATTAATTTGATAGAAACAATAAGCTATAGATATCGCATAGAGCCACTGATTTGGATCTAGGAGAAATAAGTTGTCTCAAATCTATTCTTAGAAGACCAGCCTATTTTTTTGAGACTAGGTAGTATCAATTTTCCCTGGTCCTCTAAATTTTCCACCATGGAAAGTTGAACCTGTTTCTCATTGTGAACTCTGTCAATCCTCCTAAACACTTCTCTATACCTAATCCTACACATAGAGAGAAAGGGAAATATGTTGGGAATAGGAGTTTTCCTTAGGTCAGATTTTTGTTTTGGAATTAACCATAGAAATTAAATTGATAAATGTAATGAATGACTGTAGTAAAATACTTTTCTTTTGAGATAAAGGCTTAAAATTCTTGAAACCCTAATGATATACCTCAATGAATTTTTGTTTGCCCTTCACAAAGAAATTAGGGTTTGTTGTATGTTCTCTTCATAAAACATAAATCATGGATGTCATATTAAATGTTGAAACTATTGCAAGGTGTGTGCCCTTGGTCTCCTTGTGTTGTGCAACACAGTGCTCAAGTTTGTGACATGGTTTAACTGCCTCCTATGGATTCTATAAGTCTAGTGGTTGTATCAGGCATTAACAAATTGATCTTTTGGTGCAATAGAAACCATACTTCTAACAAGTGGTATCAAAGCTTGTGTCACAGGTTCAAACCCCCTCATTTTCACTGGGGAGATTCTTGCAAGGTGTGCACCCTTGGTCTGCATGTGTTGTGCAACACAATGCTTGGGTTTGTGACATAGCTTAACCGCCTCTTGTGGATTCTATAATTCTAGTGGTTGTATTGGGCTTTAATAGGTTAATCTTTTGGTGCAACGGCAACTGTACTTCTAACAGAAACTTGACTTCACTTCTGCTCCAATGGTTGATGATAGATTGATTGCTTGCTCACTTGAATTTGCTAGAGTTTAGATCTTGATTTCAAATTGTTAGGTTTAGATCTTAATTTCAAATTATTTTTTTGGAGTAGGACAACATAGGATCTAGGTCCTTGCCCAAATGATGTGACCATTATGAGGCCCCAAATTAAGCCCCTTTTTAGAGGACCATGGTGTTGGGCACCATGGTCCTAGAAATCAGGGCTCTAGGTTTTGGGGGTTACTTTGAATGTAGTGAAAAAGTAGGTTTAATACATAGTGTGAGAAAAATCAGCACTTCAATTAGGCCTCATAAGCCAAAGCACCAAATTGAGGTCCAAGTGAGGACAAAATTGTAAGCAAGTACAATTTAGCATGCTAAAAAAATTATGACATGTCCCAAATGTACAATTTTAATCAATCCAAACTCACATTTGGACAACTTATTATCAGAAGATTCTTGCACCAGAATTCCCAAAATAGTATCTAGATGTTCTAGGTGTTCTTTTCAAGTTTTACTATATATCAAAATATCATCAAATGACACCAAAACTAGTTTTTTGAGATGTTTACTGAAAACCTTATTCATGGAAGATTGGAAATTTTTTGGAGCATTGGTTGGGCTAAATAGTATGAGAAAAAATTAAAAATATTCATCATGGTATCAATAAGCAGTCTTTTCCACATCCTCCTTTCTCATGTAGATTTGGTGATAGCCTGACCAAAGACCAATCTTCAAAAAATATACTACATGTAATTATATAATCTATGTACATTCTTAATATGCCATTCTTATTCTTCACAACAACTATAGATGAAGAAAATCAGCTAGCACTTGGCCTTATGAAACTCGTGTCAAGAAGATCTTTGGTATTAATCTTTATTTCCTTCTTATAACCCCTTGGATGACAACAAGGACTTGTGATGACAAGTTTAGCACCCTTTTTTAGTTCAATTACATACTCAAATCCCCTATAAAGGGGTGATCCCAAAGCTATATCATCAACATCTAAACAATGCTTATCAAGAATTGATTGAATTTCAAATCAATTTTACCATGATTCTTAGAAGAACTTATGGTGTGGATTAATATTGTTGTTTCCCATGCTACTTGCTCCATTTAAAATGTCTTCTCCATCCATTTGGATAAAACCAAAGTCCTTTCCATGGTTTGGTGGTTCATATAGTAACCTACTATAGAATGCATCAATTGAACATAAAAGACCATAAATTTCTCCAATGCCTACAACATAAATATCATCACATAACTCATAATCATACTTGAGTCTAAAATATGGTGAAACCATTAGCAACAATGACATTGAACCCTTTGAATTTTTTTAGTCTTCAATCATATTTTAAGAACATAGCCCTCATTTATGAAGTTGTAGGTTTTACGAATATCAATTATGATGGTATTTCTTTGACTAGCTACAACTCTCCATACTTTTAATGGATAATATCTAGGTGCTCTAGATAGGGTAGTTATAGTACCTCCATTTTTTATATCTTTTTATTCTTCCACTTTGGCCACTTCTTTGGTATCATGAAAGTCTTCATTATCATTTGTATTAGAGTTTGAAAAAGCCTCAATGAAATGAACTTGTCCTTTACCCAAGCATCTATGCTCTGGAAGCCATGGTTCTCTATAGGTGAAGCAAATCTTCTTCCTTTAAAGTTCATATTTTATCACTTCTTCCTTTTTTTTTTGGTATTGTTTGTAACTCTCTTTGGTGGAAGAATTGTAGGTACCTTTTTCTAAAACAATTATTTTTCCAATTATTTGGTGGCTTGGATTGATGAAAAATAGATTTCCTTAACATAGAGACCTCAAATTGTAAACTTCCTCTTATTGCTTCATATAAAGTGTTGGGTAAAAAATATTTAACAAGGTACCTTATAGGTTTCTTTAGATCCTCAAGGAAGAGATATATATAATCCTTATTTTCAACATGTCAAATACCATAACAAAAATATTTTAAAATTTTTGAACATACTCATTGATAGAGATTGTTTGTTTCAAACTAGAAAGTGCTTTAAAATATTCCTCTCCATCTTTGAGCTCAAATACATCTGTTAATCACTAACTAAAATTATCAAATGAATTTACTTGGTTATGACCTTAAGTGATCATACGAGGGTACCACCTAACATAAGAAAATCCTTTAAGATGCAATGTGGAATATTGTATGGCATCCTTCTCTTTCATGGGACTGAGGACAAACTATTTTTACAATTTTTCCAACCAGGGTCTAGCAAATATATTATCATTTCCATTAAAGGTCGAAGATGAAATTTTATTCAACTTTATTGTAAGCTATTTTCCACTCTAATCTTCTTCTCCCCTCCTCGAATCGCTTTCTTGAATCTCCTTAAATTTCTCAAATGGAATAGCTATTTTAAAGGCATCAATTTTTTTTTTACATAATCCTCATACCATTTAGCAACAAACTCAATTAGAGATATTTTTTATGCAATATTAAGGGTAGGTCTATCTCCATCATATCAGGTAAGATGATGTCCTTGGTTGGCTTCGAGTTAAGATTCAATCTCATTGTTTCAAAGTTACTTCTCATTGATCCATTTTCTTCAATATTCTTCTTATTTTGTTGTGACCTTATTTTCTCCACTATCAATGCCAAGTTATCCAATGCTGCAAAAAAAAATATTTTTATTCATTCTCCTTTGACTTTCCCCAACTGTCACTAGCCATTCTTATTTTTTTGGAATACAACCTTCTACTAAAGATTTATTTCTCTCTAATCTTAAATATATGATCTTTTTATCGCTAGGAAGCATCAATCACATGAACCCTCATGCTGGCAAGATCACAACTCTAATACCACTCTAATAACACTTGTTGTTTTTATATATCACATTTAACTTTTATTTTGAGGATTAACACAAATCTATGCAAATTGTGAACAAACTGTGAAACCACGTATTAAAGGAATTTCACAAAAGATACCATTAATGTATGAGAAACTCACAAAAACCAAAATTATTTTTATATTAATGTTTTTTGCTTCAATAATGTTAATTATAGTCTCAGTCGTAACACTCAGCAAAATAAATCCATCTCCTTAGTTTTATCAGCGCACAGAAACTAAGTCTATCATTTGCGATTTATTTAAGATTAAATTTAGTTATTATTAACTAAATTTAATTGCTATGCTATAGTTAATGCATCATTGAGTTTATTAAAGGAAATGATCGCCGGTGTAGAAGGATCATGGCTCCACACAGGGGTCATGACCCTATGTGGAGCCACGTGGTTCCACATAGGATCATGATCCCCTATGGAGGCACGATCCAATGAAACAAAAGATATATATGCGCTACCCTCTCCATTGATAACACATTTGATAGGAGAAAACAATATACTGTGATCGGTAGTAAATATAATCATTTGCTTTTCATCTACAGAGGCAAATCAATAAGACTAATAAAATTGATTTTACATTCCTTATATCCCACGCTAAAACTTTAAACTAGTTGTCTCATAATTCTGATTGCTCAGAAAATAATAATAGTCTATTTACATTTACATGGTATCAAAGCCTAACTACTTAAGATCTGAATAGACTAAAAGTGAAGTTTACAAAATTGAAGAATTCTAAAATGGCAAACACAATCAGATTAAAGTTAGAATTATGATAGTGTTAAAAGAGAACAAAGTAATCAAATTCATAAAAGAAGACAAGCCTGAACCTGAAGATGAACTTGAGAAAATTGTATGGAATGAGGGAAATGATAAAGCTGTAAAAATCATGATAGATGCAGTAAGGGATCACATAATACCACTTATATTAAAATATGACAACGCATATGAAATGTTCAAAACCCTTGAAAGGACGTATGAAATAAACAATCCGAGCAAAACCCTAGCTCTAAAAAGACAGATGAACCACATAAGTATAAATAAAGGTCAAACAATAAACTCATACTTCATGAGGATAGGTTCACTCAGAGATCAATTGCAAAAGCTTGATTATCATGTCGAGAAGCAAGAACTATCAATGATTACCCTAGACGGATTACCTGAATCCTGGGAATCATTCAAACAAGGCGTAAATGCAAGGGATAAATTCACATAATTTGATCGACTAAGAGATGACTGTCTCCTTGAAGAATCAAGGCAAATGAAAGGGGGAAATCACAAAACTAAAGATGAGGACCGCCACATTCTGAATAATGACTCCTGTAAGAAAGGCAAGAAGAGAAACTTCAAGAAGAGGAAATCCCATCATGGGAAAAGCTTTCATAAGAAAGACATGTCAAAAATCCAGTGTCATAGATGTGATCAGTACGGACATATGTCATTTAATTGTCCTGACAAAGTAAAACAACAAGCATCATTTGCCAAAGTAGAGAGGAACACAGAACTTGAATCTAAGAAGTTTGTATTATATTCAACACTATCAAGTCAAGATTCAAACAAGTCTAACACTTGGGTGATAGACAGTGGATCGTCAAGACATGTCATCGGATTCAGATAATTACTAGACTCAATGGAAAAGGGATCAAATGAAGAGGTAATAATAGGGGATGACTCTGCACATCCTGTAAAAGGTGTTGGGACATGTACAATTAGACTGAAGTCTGGAATCTCAATCCAACTCACCGGGGTACTATTTGTACCAGGCATCAAAAGGAACTTAGTCTCTATCTCTGCACTTGAGGACAACGGATATAGAGTCTCATTCATAGAAGGAAAGGTAATGGCATGGCCAAAAATAGCCACCTTCAAAAGAGCACAAGTGATTGGTTACAGACAAGGGCACCTATATGAATTGTGTAATGAGCCAAATCAAACCTTACTTCATGAAGTCATAGATCAAGCAGACATTTGGCATAGAAGACTAGGGCACCTACATTTTCGTGCTCTACCCTCTATGGAGAAATTAGTCACGGGACTACCTAAACTAAAGCCAATTCATTCAGATGTTTGTAAAGGATGTGCACTAGGGAAAAACACTAAAAGCTATTTTCCTTGCAGTTCTAGAAAAACTAAAGGAGTACTAGAACTAGTTCACTCTGACTTATGTGGGCCTATGTCTGAACCATCACTAGGAAATGCATTATACTATGTAATCTTTGTAGATGATTTTTCTAGGAAAACTTGGATTTATTTCCTTAAAAGTAAAGAATCTGAAGATATTCTTAGGAAATTTAAAGAGTTCAAATCTATTAAGGAAAATCACTGTGGTAGGAAAATCAAAACTCTTAGGACTGACAATGGTAGGGAATACACATCAGAAGTAGTTAAAGAGTTTTGTAAAGATGCTGGGATTAAGAGGGAGTTCACTGTACCCTACAATCCTCAACAAAATGGGGTTGCTGAAAGAAAAAATAGAACAATAGTAGAAGCGACAAGAGCTATGTTGTTAGATCATAACCTAGAAAGTGCACTTTGGGGAGAAGCCACTAATTCCATTGTATACATTCAAAACAAATGTCCTCACTCTCATATTGGTGACAAAAATCCTGAAGAAGTCTTTACTGGAATTAATCCTGATATTAGCCATCTCAAAATATTTGGATGTCCTCTTTATATTCATGTACCTAAGGAGAAAAGAACTAAATTAGAACCTACTGGATAGAAAGGGATTTTTTTAGTATATAGTGAAACATCTAAAGCCTACCGAATATTCATCCCTGGTCAAAGACAAATAGAATTAAGCAGAGATGTCATATTTGAGGAAGATATAGCTATTAACAAAACAAGGAGTTCCATCACACCAAAAATCCCAACTAATTCCATTAATTTGGAAGAAGATTCTCTTTCTAAAACTCAGAGGGAGCATCCTGAGGATAACACCTTGGAACTTGAGAACACTACAACAGAGAATCCCAGGAAGAGACCACTATGGGCCACTAAAACAATACAGGAAGTAGAATCCTTTGCACACCTAGAGGAATAGTTAGAGAAAGCAAAAGACCTTCAAAGTTTTCTAGCTATGTTACTCTAATGATAGATCTCATAAATGTTGAACCTTCAAGTGCTAGAGAGGCTCTGAAAAAACAAGTATGGAAGGATGCCATGATAGAGGAATATCAATCTATCTTAAAGAATGATGTGTGGAAAATTGTGCCTAGACCTAAAGGAAAATCAATTGTATCTTCTAAATGGCTCTTTAAAATTAAGCATGCTGCTGATGGTAGTATAGAAAAACATAAGGCAAGATTTGTTGCTCGAGGATTCTCTTAGAAGGAAGGAATTGAATATGAAGAAACATTTGCACTTGTTGCACGATACACTTCTGTCAGAACAATCCTGGCTATAGCATCATCTAAAGGATGGAAAGTTCATCAAATGGATGTAAAAACTGCATTTTTGAATGGAACAATTGAAGAAGAACTATATCTAAAAAAACCTAAGGGATTTGAGGTAAATAATGCTAAAACACATGTATGCAAGTTAGAGAAAGCACTGTATGGATTAAAACAAGCTCCCAGAGCATGGTACGAAAGAATTGACAGTTACTTATTAGAGATAGGTTTCGCTAAAAACATTGCTGATCCAAATCTATATTTCAAAATAATCAAAGGTGAAATGTTGATACTCATATTATATGTAGATGACATATTAATTATAGGCGAAGATCATCTCATTGCAAAATGCAAACAAGAAGTAGCTTCAGAGTTTGAGATGAAGGATTTAGGTCTACTCCATTATTTCCTTGGATTAGAAGTATGGCAAAAACCAGATGGTATTTATCTAAATCAAGGTAAATACACCATTGACATTTTGAAGAGATTTGGAATGATGAATTGTAAACCAATGTCATCTCCTATGGAAACAAAACTACATAAACTAAAAGAAGCTATAGCAGATTCCAAATTTGTAGATCCAACATTATACAGATAGATTATTGGATCATTAATGTACCTAGTCAATACCAGACCTGATATATGTTATGCAGTAAATGCACTCAGCCAACACATGGTTGAATCCAAAGAAATACATTTGGTTGCAGTAAAGCATATATTAAGATATCTACAAGATACCTTGGACTATGGACTGTATTATGAACACACTGCATTGAACCTACATGGAGACTCTGATTCAGACTGGGCTGGAAGCGTGATAGACAGGAAGAGAACTTCAGGATGCTATTTCAACTTAGGGTTAGCTATGGTATCTTGGATCTGCAGAAAACAATGATCCGTAGCTCAGAGCTCCACATAGGCTGAATATATAGCTGCATCCATGGAAACTAAGGAAGCCGTATGGTTGAGGAAATTGATAGTAGGACTGTTTGGTGAAATTCTGAAGCCTACTATCATTCATTGTGACAATCAGAGCTGCATTAAACTTTTAGTGAATCCAATTTTTCATGATAGATCCAAGCACATTGAGATCCCATATCACTATGTAAGAGACATGACAAAGAGAAAGGTAATAAGACTGGAATATGTCAATATAGGAGATCAGACAGCTAACATTCTCACCAAACCCCTAGCAAGAGTGAAAATTGATCACTTCAGGAGGTATCTTGGTATGGTTAAAATGTAATTGATGTCTAAAATTTATGTAAACTTCTTGGTCATATATTTGAGTATATGAAGTATGTAACCTTTCCCTATGTTCACTCCTAAAGGATGACGATTCTTTAGCTAATGAACACTTGTATTTTAACATTGTAAGGTGACGATCTTATAAATGTTTGAAAGATCATATAAACTAAAAATCAGACAACTTGAATATAAGTAATATGATAAGTTATAGTAGACATTATGTAAGTGGATTAATGTCAGTGCACATACTATAACAGGGATATCGAAGTGAGTATATCCTTAGTATCACATGCTGATACTTAAAACAGGGATATCAAAGTGAGTATATCCTTAGTATCACATGCTGATACTTAAAAAAGGGATATCAAAGTGAGTATATCCTTAGTATCACATGCTGATACTTAAAACAGGGATATCAAAGTGAGTATATCCTTAGTATCACAAGCTGATACTTAAAATTGGATATCAAAGTGAGTATAGCCTCAGTATCACACGATGATACTTCACACCTAGGTGATGTAATTCTCATGAGATTAGTGGTGAGATAAATTAAGTTTTAGGTCTATACTCCTAAGACTAAGAGGGAGTGTTAATTATAGTCTCAGTCGTAACACTCAACAAAATAAATCCATCTCCTTAGTTTTATCAACGCACAGAAACTAAGTCTATCATTTATGATTTATTTAAGATTAAATTTAGTTAGTATTAACTAAATTTAATTGCTATGCTATAGTTAATGCATCGTGGAGTTTATTAAAGGAAATGATCACCGGTGTAGAAGGATCGTGGCTCCACACAGGGGTCACAACTCTATGTGGAACCACGTGGTTCCACATAGGATCGTGACCCCCTGTGGAGGCACGAGCCAATGAAACAAAAGATATATATGCACTAGCCTCTCCATTGATAACACATTCGATAGGAGAAAACAATATACTGTGATCGGTAGTAAATATAATCATTTGCTTTTCATCTGCAGAGGCAAATCGATAAGACTAATAAAATTGATTTTACATTCCTTATATCCCACGCTAAAACTTTAAACTAGTTGTCTCAGAATTCTGATTGCTCAGAAAATAATAATAGTCTATTTACATTTACAAAAAATGCTACAAAATACATCCAATAATATACATAGAACTTGCTACAAATTATCTGAAAATATTCCCAAACTTTGAGCACAATCACATGCAAAATTACATAGAAATCCCAAGGAAACTCACAAAACCCTAGTTTATTATCACAAAAAAACCCTTTGAAATAAAATTCTATTACAACATAGGAACACCAAAACATGCTACAAACTCTAGACAAACCAAACTCCTACCCAAGATCTCCAAAAGGCCTCAAAAACTCTACAAAATACTTAAGGAAATCGAACAAGCGCAAAGATTTTTTACTCATAGGAAATGTATAGATGATATTGCACTTATAGACTCAAAAAATCACTATCTAAGAGACTCAATATCCCTTTTTTATCAGCCTAGAAGATTTATCATTCTTTGGTATTATAGCTTCTAAAGGGAACAACAATTACCTATTAAAATCACAAGATACAACCAATGCCAAAACTAGTTAAAATCACTAATATTCAAAAAAAAAAATTGGGAGTTCACGTACCACACCAAAGAGGAAGTAATCTTTCAATTTAAAATTTCTAACTACGTTTCCAAATATGCACCTCTACTTCCACCACTAGAATAGGAATTGCCATTTTATTCAACTTTTTGATTTGACCTCAAAAAGATTAATAATCGCAAATTTTGACTTTCTCCAAAATCCATGTCATTTTTTGCTTCAATTAATATAAAATTTAGTTTAATAATTTTACATTAAAATCTAATTTGTTTATTTCACCATTTAGAACATTATTTCCTAATTTTTATGTAGGACTCGACTTACTTATTTTGGACAATCAAACTTGCTACAAATATTATGTTTTATTTTTTGAAAGGGTACATGACAATCATCCTCTCCACCAAGGCCTTATCATGGCCATCTATAAATTCCAATTATCTATTATGTCCTAACCTTACCCCTTTGGTTCAAGTTTGATAAATCCTAAACATAATTCAATAAAACAAAACAACAAAGGGCAAAAAAAAACATCCTAACACTTTTATGGGGATTACTCCCCAATTAATATTAATCCTTTTATGTTGAACTTCTCAAAGTGAACTCCATCAAGAGGAAATCCCAATGGCCATTTGCAATGTCCCCTCCAGTGAAATGGAAAAGAGATAAGCCCCAAACCTCAAATTATTGTAAAGAAAATATGTGTAAAGAAAAAATCAATAATGGTAGCAATCAAGGTGGTCAATGTTTGATAAAAATTCGTAGAGCGGCTAATACAGAAAACTGCCTCAATGAGGTAATTACTATTAATAGTGAGGATGATCAAGAGGAGAAGCTGATAAAAAGTGACGAGGACTATGAGGAGGAGTTTATAGAGGAGGATGATACTATGAGAAAAATAGAAGATGAGAGTTTTGAAGAGGAATGAATTGAAGAAGAGTAGGAGGAAGGTCACAATAGGGTTCTGCATGAGGATTGGGAAATGACGGATAATTTGGACATTGGTCACAACCTAAAGAGTAAGAACGACAACATAAATAACTTTAATTTTGTCTCCTTGAATATTCAAATTTAAAATATTAAAAAATTGGTGATTGAACTTGAGGAGAATTTGGAAGAGAAGCCCCAATGTCAAAAAATAGAAAGAGAAATTAAGGTATTGGGACTGTTGAAAACAAGAATGAGGATCATACAATGATATATTGTGAGGCCCAGGGGATTCTCTAGCATCCCTCAAGAAAAACTAGAAAATCCTCAAATGATGTTGCTCCTATGGGTTGATGTCTTAGCTAGCTATTCCATTTTTCATGTTTTAAAGTTTATGTTGCTTTATAGTCATCCTATGCAATCACTATTTCTTAAAACATTTCTAGTTGTAGTTTTGTTTCTTGATGGCTTTTTAGTCTTTGTTTGTAATGTTGAGGACTGGTTGTGAGGCATATATGGCTCACTTTTTATTGGTTTATTGCACCTCTCGATTAAGGTCCTTCCCATACTTTTTAAATAAGAAAACTAAAACCAATATGAATATTACTCTTAGGTAGCTAACAATGATGAACATCTATTAAAGAGGATATTGTCTCTTTTCCCAATGAAGTATCTTTAAACTTACTTTTCGTAGATACACTATTCAACTCAATTGTACATGTATCAAGATAGAAAGAAGTTTTTGTTCTACTACATCTACCAATTACCGTAGCACCTTTTATTATTTTAACAAGTACTTATTAAAATTAACTTGTGCACTTATATCTATTGAATTTCTTGTAGATAAGCTCTAACATAATTATTTTTAATTTTTATAATACCTTGACAAAAAATAGTTAAATAAGGATTATCACTCAAGTATACCTTATATCCCTCATACTTTTCATACTTATTCTTGCAAAACTAATATGTTATCACATCTTATATTCATAGAATCCTATAAAAGAGGAATGATCTAACATAGCTATATTTATCAAGCTTATGATGACATTAAACTTATCAACAAAGAACTAGGCAATTACATTACATTCCTTACACAACCTCAAATATCTCATTTGAGGTAGAGAAACATATTAAATAAAATACATATAAAATGTTACATGTATAACTATATGATATTGCCTAATAATAAAATAATTAAATAGTGCACTTACAATGTTTGAGACACCTTAATTCGTGACAAGATGATGCTTGATGGAATTTTTAATTGTCATTATGAAGGAAGCATGTACAACTAATTTTGATGGTGGATTTTTTCTTATGGTTTTTTATTTATTTATTTTTAATGTCTCTCTCTCAAATCATCTTTTTTTTATGTTCTTTTAAATTTAATTTGTTCTTTCTATAGTCTTTTAATTTACTATCAAGTACTACATAAATGGTTATGAATAATTTGAACATTCCTTATCTCTAAAATGTAAACCATATATATGTATTTGTGTATCTATATGTACATGCATATATGTATGTGTATATGTTTATGCATATGCATATGTATATGTTTATGCATATGTATATGTATATGTATACATATATGTAATTATACATACGTATACATACACATAAGATATTATATTTGTAATAGATTATATCTGATGTCATGGAAATGGGGACAAGGTAACAACAAAGTTCAATGTTAATAAGTTAGTTTCAACCATAAAAACAAAACAAAGAACTAAAAACCATTCCAAACATATCAAAAGAGATTTCAAAAAGCATGAAAGAAGTTTAACAAAATAAAAGAAAGGAGAAGAGCCTCCCTAAGATGCTTCCATGATGCCTTTTGATGCTTCTCCCTTGTTTCTCCCCTCTCCAAGTCCCAAATGAGTGTAGCTCTCAGCTTTTAGCACTAGCCATGGATGCCATATGGAGATTCAAGATGGCTGAATATGATAAGCAAATGCTATGCAAGTGTAGATAGTGATGCTATGAAAAAACTCTATGCTAATACCAGTATAACAACAATACTCTAATGCTTCCCTTTGCTTGAGGAGAAGGGTTCTATTTATAGAAGAAATGGGGAAATGAAGGGTTAAGATTGAGTAATATTAACAAGGGTTAGGATTGAAAGATATTCAATCCATGTGAGACTTTCAACCCAATCCCATGTTGACAAGTGTCACCATGAGGAGGCTTGAGAGGAGAGATAAGGAGCATTAAATGCTTGAGGGGACATGGTGGTTACCCTAGTCAAAGAAATAA
This sequence comes from Cryptomeria japonica, assembly GCF_030272615.1. Classification (NCBI taxonomy): domain Eukaryota; kingdom Viridiplantae; phylum Streptophyta; class Pinopsida; order Cupressales; family Cupressaceae; genus Cryptomeria; species Cryptomeria japonica. The sequence goes on along the minus strand of NC_081414.1, from coordinate 625,885,843 downwards.
ATGCTTTGAAGAGACACATGGGTTACATGAGGGTTAAGTTAGGGGTCAAGGTCCTTAACCATGGGTGCAAGTGGAATTAACCATTAATGGTCATGTAAGAGCCACAAGTGGTTTGGAAGACTTTAGAGGTTAATTTGTTGAACACACAAAGCATTAATTGCTTTTCAAAGACTTTGGAGTCTTTGAGAAGTGACTTCAATTTGCTTAAGAATGTGACAACATTTAGGGGATGGATTAGGTTAATTAGGAAAGGTTTAGAAGAATCTAGAAGGGGTTTAGGCATGCAAGTGGATTTTGAAGGAAAATGCAAGTGGGAGGAATTTTGGTATTTTCAATTAAAATAAACTTATTTATTTCAATTAAATGGTGTAATTTGCATTTGGGTAAATATTCAAATAAATATTAATTTATTTAAATGAGAAAAAGGAAGATAAAGCATTAAATGCTTGAAGACTTTAAGGGAAACCATTAAAGGTTTGAGAAGATTCTAGAAGGAAGCCATTAAATTTGAAGACTTTAAGGGAAACCATTAAAGTTTTAAGAAGACTTTAAGGGAAACCATTAAAGGTTTGAGAAGACTCTAGAAGGAAGCCATTAAGTTTGAAGACTTTAAGGGAAACCATTAAAGGTTTGAAGTGGGTGAGGATAAATAGGATTTTAAATAAATAATTTATTTAAAATAGTTGTGCAACTTGCATTTGCAGGAAAATGCAAGTGGGTGGAGGATAAAGGTGATTTAAATAAATGATTTATCTAAAATAGCTGTGCAACTTGCATTTGTAGGAAAATACGAGTGGGTGGAGGATAAAGGTGATTTAAATAAATGTTAATTTATTTAAATGTGAGAGGTGGGATTTTGGGGGAATTTAAATAAATATTAATTTATTTAAATGTGAGAGAAGATTTAATTAAATAAATATGATTTATTTATTTAATTAATGGTCTGAATTTGGTTAAGTGAATTAAATCAAATAAATTGAATAATTTATTTAATTAATAGGAGAAGAGGGTTAAGATGAATTAATTAAATATATTAATTTAATTAATTATTGATTGATGGTTAAATAATCAAATAAATACTAAATATTCATTTTAATTAAGTGGACAGATTTATGTGACTACAATATCTATATGTTTTTGTTATCTTACAACAAATAAATTATCATCTACTAACATGTTTTATATTCTTATTAGTGGGGAGTAGATTAAGATATCACATAACATTAAAATATTTATTAAACAAGTATTAATAGATTTCCACAATCCATGAAATTAAACTTGTTGTTGCTTCTAGATTAGATTGTGGGTAATCTTTTGCAACAAATAGAGAACTACCAACAAGTTTAATGTATTAAACATGTATTCCATCAAGTTCATGAAAGATAGAATGTTAGTCAAAAGGAATATTAGATAAACAATTTATTTTTATACATATGTTTGATACAAAATTTTGATCCAAATTATACTTAATCATATAATTTCTCTTCTATTAGAAACCACTCACATAAAAATTAAAGATGCACTAGAGTAAGATTACAACAATTTAGTTTTAAATTAATTCTACATAAATTTTTAATCTATCCTTAATCTTGGGATTTGTATTCTATTATGAACTATAAAAAATAAAAATAAAAAAATTAATGAAAAAAAAAAAAAAAATCCAACAAATTTTAAAAATCATTTATATCAAAATTCACTTACGATCCACCACATTAATTATTTCACCCCAAAATAGAAATTAAATAATAACCATTTGAACAACAACAACAACAACAACAACAAAAAACATAACTTTCAAAAATCACAAATAACACGAAACCGGGGCTATTTGAACTTTATTTAAATTTGCAGGACCCAAATGTGGACACGGTCACTTCTAAAATGAGCATTCATATTCCCCATTTTTGTTCTTGGTCTTCACCATCTTTCTATAAATACATGGATGAATAAGCCACACCTGATCTTCGCAGCTAATTGTCCTTACTGCTGGATATAGATTTATTCCATTTTAGCTGATATTTTTAGGGTTGTTAATTATAGTAGTTTCGGTATATATTGGCGCAGGATTAGGTCAGCAACTATCTGATATACAGCTTGCGTAGGATGAACAGCATCCCAGAAAAGGCTGGATGATGTATTTCTACAAGTGATTGGAGTTCCAGCATTGCAAGTGGGCCCAGACTCGATTACTCCTGTTCCACAGCAACCCCTATCTGTTATCTCCAGTCCTGCAGCGCACAGCCCATAATTAATATACTAAGTATTAAACGATTTCAACTGTTACGATACCAAAATAAATATGTTTCGCTTTTGCATATCTTACCGTATAACGAAGGATTTTTCACGGTGTCTAAAAGCTTGTCATAGATGCCCATGTACTCCACTCTAATACCTGGAAGACGAACTTCCAATCCTTTGAGCAGTTCCTCAAATTTCTGGTTGTAAGAAATTGAAATATCGTTGATTTCTTCAATACATCCTTTCAGTAATGATTGTCCGTATAATGTTTTCTCAGCGGGAGCGCATCCTAGTGGGGAGAGCCCAGCCATGCCCAGTTTACGCACACCGAGCTTGTAGATCTCCTGTTTAATGGAATTAGAGGGTTTTAAAATTGTGTTATGGGAAAATATGTTCATTGAAAATGGAATTGGTTTTACCTCGATGAAATTGCTGCAGATCTTGAGTATAAAATCCTGGTACTGTTGGACAGTAAATTGAGTTCTCCTATTGGGAAGAAACAAGTAATTCTCTATGAAATCGTTGGATCCTGCGAATACCAGAAAGATTGATTTCCCAATCATGCTGGATGAAGTTTGCACTCCTACAATATTTTCCAGGCGCGCCTTATACGTCTTGAATAGCTCAACTTGTTTCCACATTGGTATCGAACTCTGCAAGAAGAGAATGGATTTTGTCTAAAATTTACTTAGACGAGTGTAATGGGGAGAAGCTTATCAGTCAATAGCATGCATGTGAAGAAGAATAAATTAAAAATCAAAGGTTGCAACAAAAGTAATGAAAAACGGTGAGGTGTATCCTCACGAATTATTGCTGGAAATCTTTAATTTATTAAAATATTAAATTTGGAATCAGACTTTGTTGTATATAAAGTCGTGGAATTGTAGGCTGACGTCCTTTTGTTCTTGGCACTTATCTAAAGGTGATGTAATGGTTTGATATCATAGAGGACCCTAAAATTCCTATTCTAAACTAAAGCATGTCAACATGCATATCCTAGGATAGATGAAAGGAAATGCAAAAGAAACCTCAATTCTAAATGTTAATACTATAATTGTTAAAATTTCAATTTTTAAGATTAACAATATAAGTGTTAAAAGTTTCAATTCTTAATATAAAGATGAAAGAAAAAATCTTACATACAATGTTAGTGAGATGCATCACCCTTAACTTTATAAAAACCTACATCATTTAAAGCATGAAACTTTTAAATCATTGAAGTAGATGATCTAGATGTTGATAATTCATGTCAAGGATTGCTTTTATTAATATAAGTTAAGGAAGAGCCTCTAATTCCTTATATATTAAAAATTAAAAAATTTCAAAAGAAAAGGTTGTTACAAAGACAAAACAACAAGTTAGTAAGAGATAACCAAATACAAGACTCGGCAAAAATTGAATCAATCTTATGAACTCTTATATATTTCTATCTTTTCTAAACTACATTTCAACCAAATCAATTGCCAACATCCAAAGACCAAATTATCCAAAAGATAACAAAATTAATCAAAAACATAATATTTATATCTTTTTATCTTTGCTAAACTAATGCTATGGATTGTTTACTAAAATCTTGATAAATATTTATTTATAAATTTTTCACATACTTAAATAAGTTTAAAATTTCTAAAAAATTATCAACATAATATTTCCACAATTTATATAAATAAATTATAATGTTTCCATAAGAATTTTTTTTGCGAGCATTCAAATAATAATCAAGAATTTGTCATAAGATGGTGAAATGAAGAGATAAATTATAAACATAAACTAAAATCTAAATGGAAGAAATTGGAAAATTGAAAATTTAATGTAAAAAGAAATGAAATTATTAATAATTATTGTAGTATTAATACCATACTATGGATATAATTGCTAGAAAATAAACCTTAAAATTAAATTAAATACTTTTACTAAGATAATAAATTGTTAATAACATTAGCGTTAATTAATAACTATAAAATTAGAATATAATAATATATTGGAGAATTTTATAATTGTTAAAATTATATTAAAATAAATATTATAATCAGATTGAAAAAATGGAACAAAGAATGGGGGGTGGGATGTGCAGGGCACACAAGGGGAAACCCTAGCCACCATTGTTTTTGTGGCTATTGGAGGTTTGAAGCGAGGGGGGGTGTTCGTTGTCTGTTCTCGGGGTGTAACCGGTTGGTGGTTGTGGATCTGTGGGTGCGTGGCATTGTTTTTTGTTGCTTATGCATGCTCTTCTCCTTGTATTACTGCATTGGGGCATGGGTCTTTTGGGGCTGCTTACTTTTCTTTCTAAGCTTGGTCCTGTTTTGTCCCCTTGTTCAAGTTTTTATGCTTCTAGCAGTGAAATCTTCGTAGATTGGAGAGTTGGGAGTGGATTTGGTCTATGTGTTTCCCTTGGGGTTTTTCTTCTATTTGTTTTTTTAATGGAGACTTTGGGTGTATCCTCAAACCAGGAGATCTTTAGTGATTTGGAGATGGTTGATCTGTCTTCTTCTTTGCATGACAGTGCCAAGGCACATTTAAGCATGTATCAAACTAGGGATGGGGTTTTCTCGTCAAAAGGGGCTCTTCATATCAAGAAAGTGAACGTTTGTCAGAGAGGTATCTAGAGCACCCTGTTCCACTTATTCAACTTGAAGAAGTCTCAGACAATCTTTCATATTGTTGTAATCATGTCTTCATATGGAAATTTATGTGTCTTTGACTTTCCTTACCAGTCTTGGAATCCTAGACATGCCAAATTTGGAATTTGGGAGGAGACATGGAGATTATGTTGGCAACCAATAATTATTTTCTAGTGATTTTCTCTTGTGTTATGGATAGAAATAGGACTTTTGAAGGGGGTCCTTATTTTTTTAATCAAGTGGGGCTTTTTATCAAACCTTGGCATGTTGCATTCAATTTTATTGAGGAGCTCCTGTCGAGGGTATCTATGTGGATTCAACAACCAGATCTTCCATAGGGGTTTTGGAGGGATGACATTTTTCACTTAATCTCGCTACTTCTTGGAAAACCTATGGGTGTGGCTTCACAAACTCGAGATCGAAAGGTAATTTCTTATGCATGAATTTGTGTGGAAGTTAATTTAAATAAGCTTCCCATTACCAAACTCTATGGAGATTTATTTAGGATCTTCGCCTTGGATTCAACAACTGGATTATGAGAGTTCTCCACTTCATCTATAGAATTTTTTGTGAGTATGGTCATTTGCAGTGAACATGTTCTAGAAATAAGTCATTCCCCTCGGTAGATTTTGGTCCTTCTCACTCTTCCCCTAGGGAGGATTTGGGGAAGGCCCCTTTTCTGAAGGGCTAGGTTATAAGGATTTATTCTTGTAAATCCTAACAATAAGGCTAGGGGACAAAAGAGAACATGAATGGATAGACAAAATAATGGAATATTTAACAAGTTTGATGTTTTGGATGATTTAGTCCAAGACGAAGGTATTCTAGTTCAATTATTATCTGGTGCTAAGTTGCAAGGTGTGGTATTAGAGGAAGACATAGAGAGGGAGATCAATGTTTATCTAATGGGGACCAACAAGATGGGTAGATGGTTACAAATTTTCATCCTTAGGTTCTGGATGCCAAATATTTAAATGAGACTCAGGTCTTGCAAGATGATGCAATTATGATGGTTTTAGCTTCATCTTTAGCTAAAGTGGCCTTGAAATCGATGAAGAGCAACAAAGATTCTCCTACTTTAGGCCTACAACAAAATTACCTAAGGAAATGACCTTTGGAGAAATCTTGTAGTCATGGATAAAAGACATATCAAGAGAAGTCATGATCATTGGGGTTACATTGGTTGATTTGGGGTTTATGATACCCATTGATTCCCACTTCTCCCATCCCCATAACTGATTGTTTTATCATGGAATGTAAAGGGTTAGAATTGCACTCATAGACAAAAGGTTGTTTGAGATTTGATTGCTTCTCATTTTCCTAATATTTTCTTTTTCAAGAAAACTAAGTTAACTGTAGAAAATATGGTAAATAGAGCTTCTAGTATTTGGTATCGTGGTGATCTACAATGCATTGGTGCCCATGATAGTTCAGGTAGAATGGCTCTCTTCTAGGATCCTAGAAAGGTTATCCGTCAATGGTGGATTTCAAGTCAATCCTCTCACTCCATGGTTTCCACTAATTTGGAATCAGGTGAAACTTATCTTCTCACTAATATTTATGGTCCCACTGATATCTTGGGAAAATCATAGCTATGGCTTCATATTTGATTTGTTTGTTCTCTAGTACCCTTTCTCCCTTGGGTTATTGTTAGAGACTTCAATGCAGTTTGTAGCTTGGAAGAGAAAATAGGGGGTCTGGCTAGGCTAGATCCTTCGACAATTCTCCTTAATGATAATATATAGTTCCTAAATATAATTGATGTGAAGCCAAATAATGGTATCTACACTTGGAATAATAAGAGAAGGGGAGTGAGAGAAATTTCTAAGAGACTTGATAGATTTCTTGTCTCTTGCTTCTGGCTGAGTGATCTATATGGCACACTAGTTCATAGATCTTGGATTAGATTAAAATCTCCATACTTCCTCCTAAAATATCAAACATCCCCTCCTTTAAGTTTCAACTTATGTGGTTGTGAGATCTTTCTATCTAAGATTTAATGACTAATTGGTGGTATGAAGGGAAGCAAGTTCTTATGACACAACTATGTATACTTTTGTCAAAAGTCTGCAATATGTGAAGTATAAGCTTAAGAGATGGAGTAGACAATGTTTCAGATATCTTCACTTCAATAAAACACTAGCACAATCCTAGCTTGATTCTATCACTCATGTAATTCATGATCAAGAGCTTTCCCAAGACCTTGATAGAGAGGAGTCTATGGTAGTTAAGTAACTGGAGGAATGGGAACTTCGAGAGGAGATCTTCTGTTAACATAAGTCTAGAATTTATTGGCTATAGGACAAAGATAAGAATATTGCTTCCTTTCCTAACTATGTCTGAGCTAGGAGAAATGAGAATATCATTACTTCTCTTATGTCTTCAAATGGAGCTCAACTTTCTCTTAGGGTGATATATCTTAGGAAGCTTTTTTAGTATTTCTCTTTCTTGTTTATAGATGATTCCCTTCCTACTAGGGAGGATGAATCCTCTATTCTTTCTTACATTCCCTCACTGGTTTCCAATGAAATGAATATGGATCTCATTTGTCCTATTTCTTTGCAGAAGGTGGAAGATGTTGTTTTTCAAGAATTTTGGGAAATTATTAAGCGTGATCTTTTAGTAATTGTTCAGGATTCACATAGAAATAAGTGGATGTTAAGATCAATGAATGTTATAATTTTATATGTTTGATTCCTAAGAAAGAGAATGTGAATAGATTATATCAGTTCAGACCCATTTCACTTTCTAATGTGGTTTTTAAGATTATTACTAAACTAATTGCTGAAAGACTCAATATGTACCTCAAAGATTTGGTCTCTAATGAGTAGGGTAGTTATATTTTGGGTAGACAAATTTTGGATGGGATTGCGATTGTTGTGGAAACCATTCACTCTATGGCGAGTCTAAAGAAAAGCAATTTTTATCAAACTGGACATGGGAAAAGAATATGACAAAGTAAAGTGGGCCTTTTTACATAAAATTATTTTAGCTTTTGAATTTTATGGGGAATGGGTGGATTGGGTCATGAGCTATGCCTCTTGAACCTCCTTTTTAGTTTTAGTCAATGGAGAGCCTTCTCAGTTGTTTCAAGCTTCTAGGGGTCTTCGGCAAGGGGATCCTCTTTCTCCTTATTTTTTCATCATCATGGCTGATGGGCTTGGTACATTTATAAATGATAGGGTTAGACAGGGCATGATTTAGGGATGGAGTTGGGGCAATAGTTTGCCTCCTTATTCTCATCTTTAGTTTGTGGATGACACTGCTCTGATGGGCAAAGCCAAAATCAATGAAGATGTTAATTTTAGGAGAACCTTGGATAATTTTTTGGCTACCTTGGGGAAAAAAATTGATGAAGAAAAGTCTTCTATTTCTTTCTTCAATACTCCTTGCGCTATCTAGAACAGGATTGCTCGGATTCTTAAATTTCAAATTAGGTCTCTTCATTTGGTGTATCTAGGGATTCCCTTTGGTATGTGATTTCAACTTAGGGATTTTTGGTAAGAGGTTCTGGATAAGTTTTGTAAGAGAGTTAGTCATTGGACTTGTAGATGGCTTTCATATGTTGGCAGGTTGAATCTTTTGAAGTTAGTGGTTCAAGCTCTCCCTATTTACATATGTTTTGTGCAAGTTTCCCCCTCTAGCTTTTTTGATGAATTTGATACCCTCTCTCATCAATTTCTTTGGACAAGGAGTTTTCTTTCTTCTAAATGGAGTTTGGTTAGATGGGATTCAGTCAGTAGGCCTAAGAAGGAAGGTGGCCCTGGTCTATGGCTTGCGGGAATGATTGGACATGTTCTAGATGCAAAGTCATAATGGAGATGGTTCAATTGCCAGGATCAATATTGGGCCAAAAATCTGACCCAAAAGTATCTCAAGGGATTTAATTATACAAATGTGTCTCGATGTAGTTTGTTGGGGAAGGGATCCATGATCTAGGTCACTCTTAAAAGAGGTGCAAAACTTATCAAAGAGGGTCTCTTTTGGATCCACAATAGAGGTATTAATGCTCATTTTTGGCATGACCCTTGGGATGGCCACCCCTCAATCATTTCTCATTTTCCTCATCTTCAACCCCTATGTAATTATTTGAGTGAGGCTAGTTAGAATAAGATGCCAAATTTTAAAACCACCAAACTCAAGGGACATTTGGAAGTCACTATGTAAGACCTAGCAGGGATTCTAGCTAGTAGACTTTGCACTGCCCTTAATTGTAGGGATGTTTTGGCTTGGAGTCCCGATCCAAAGGGTAAATGTTTGGTTGCTTCTAGTAACCTACCTTAGGATGATAAGCTATGTTGGCATTATGGATGAACTAATTATGTGTTACATTGACATTTTATCATTGATGTCAATACTAGCTATTATGGTTGGTTACCGACAGACAAGTTTTGGTTACCAGTAGAAGTTCTAGTGTTATCGATAGAAGAAACTATCCGTTGGACACTTCCATCATGATTGGATCAGTAATGATGCTCTATGAGTATATTTTGGTTAGTTGGTATTGGATTGGTAATCAGATGCTATCATACACTCTGGTAAACCCTTACCGACACTGGTTTAAGGCTTTACCGGTAGAGATTTCATTGAGGAATTGTGAGAGGATGCATAATTTATGTTGGTTCAACTTCTTCATGGATTTTAGGATGTTGAAGATGGTCATTGATTGTGATTCAAATGCTGGAAGACTTTTCTTTAGCATAGTGGACCCAGAATAGGTCTGGTACCTATCTAGGTTATGGACTGATATCATGATAATGTGTACTCTACACATTACCGGGATTATTCGAGATGACTTATGGATTTGTTATTAATATTTTGGTCTTAAGATGACATAGCATATCATTGTAAATGGAATTATGTAATGATATTATTGTAATATCTTTAGGTGGCCGACCTAATCGGTTTAGGTCTTAGGGTTTGTATAAATAAGAGGTAGAAACTCTTTGTAAAGTATCATGGTTATTGGAAAGGTCACAGTCAAGGAATGTAATATGTGAATATTGTAATATCATTTAGGCAGAGGAGTTGGTTGATCATTGGTGATCGAATTGGATTCAAAATAGAATTTAGTCCTCCAGCACTGAGCTTAATCGGGAGTGTTCACTCTATTGGATTGTTGTCCATTTATCTTGAGATGGTGGTAGCCTCTCTGTAGTTAGTGAGACTCTTTTGTAATGAGTAGTATGCTCTAGGGAGTGCGCCTTCCTGTAAGTGCAGTCCCCTCTTGTAACACATACTTTATGCAGAAGTATCATTTGACTGTGGGTAGGCTTTCCACTGTGGTTTTTCCCTTTCTGGGTTTTCCATGTACAAATAATGGTGTTATGTGGTATGGTTGCTTTGCATTGATTATCTGGTTAATTGTTATGTTGTATTGTTTACCAGTATCTATTCCTATTGGCATCTGTATGTGCTTTACCGGTACTTGATTTGTTTAAGGTTGTATTGTGGATTAAAAGTTATATAAGTTAACAACTGATTCACCTCCCTCTCAGTTGCTCACCGATTATCCTAACAAATGGTATCAGAGGCTTGGTCCTCTTTTGTAGAAGCTTAACTGCTTGAGGTAGATCCTATGGCAACTAACACTTCTAATCCACCATCAACTATTTTCAGAAGAGAAATCCCTAAGCTTGATGGAACAAATTATGGGATATGGAAAATTGGAATGGAGACTCATCACAGATGTCTTAGCAAGGATATGTGGGAGATCACTGAGAAAGGATATAAACCCTATGATCCGGCATCTAGCAATCTTGCTTCTGCAAACCTGGATAAGAAGATTGAAAATGATTGTAGAGCTAGAGAAGCCCTCTTGTATGCACTTACTGATCAGCAAATTATGGGATTGACTGACAAATCATCGACTAATGTTATGTGGGACAAATTGCAAAATATGAATGAAGGTGCTCCTACTATAAAAATTGCTAAACTTGATGGTTACCGAGTAAGGTATGAAAACTTGAAAATGGAAGATAATGAAAGAATTGCTATGTTTATGAAAAGAGAATGAGATTGTTATCGAAATTCAATGTTGTGGAGGATTTCTAAGTGAAGATGAAATAGTTTCCAAAGTCTTGAGAGCCCTTCCATCGGCTTACAAGATGAAGGCAACTGCTATGAATGAATTAAGAACAATATCAAACACCTCAGTTAACAGAGACATTCTGATTGGGAAATTATCTGCTTTTGAGCTTGAAGAATTTGGATCTTCTAGAGCTGTAAAATATGAACCTGCTTTTCATGCATCATCATCAACAGCTACCGACAAAAGTGACTGGAAAGCTCTATATGCAAAAAAATTGGAAGACATGAGGAAAGAAGATGAAGAACTTGAGCAACTTGAAGACTTATTTTTTAGAAGAGAACCTAAAGGACCAACTAGAAGTAAGTATGAAGGAAAAGAACCTTTTAAATGTTTTGCATGTAATAAGATTGGTCATTTTGCATCTAGATGTCCTGAAAGGAATGCAAGGTTTGAGGAAAGAGTTACAAAATCTTTTAAGCCTAACCCAAATAGATATAGATTCAAGAAAAGTAAACAATACTACATAGAAGATGAGGAAGGAGTAACTGATGACTCTGGAGATGAACCGATAGAAGACTCTTCTAGTGGATCTAGAAATGGAAAGGAATGGGTGTTCTATGCTTTGAAGGAAGATGAAACAGAACTAGCTATCATGAATGAAGAAAAGGCCCTGACAGCAAAAGTTGAAGATAAGAATGAATGGGTAATTGATAGTGGATGTTCACATCATATGACTAGAGATAAAGGGAAATTTTTGTCCCTGCAAGAATATAATGGTGGTCAAGTCAGAATTGGAGATGACAAGGCATGTTTGATCAAAGGTAGAGGTATTATTTCTTTGGATGACAAGAATAACACTGATAATGTCTATTATGTAGAAGGTTTAAGGCATAATCTTTTGAGTGTTGTTCAATTAGTTGATAAGGGTTTTCAACTTTAGTTTAAAGATAGAAAATGCAAAATCATTAACAAAATTGGTTTGGAGATTGCAACCAGTATTCAGACAGGAAGTAATATCTTTCACTTGAACACTGGTAATAAGACATGTTTGATTGCTCATAATGATGAGAGTTGGCTATGGCATAAGAGGTTGTGTCATGCTAATTTTGATTGTATTGTTAAGATCAGTTCAACTAAGGTAGTTAGAGATATACCTAAGATTATGAAGCCTCATAATCCGGTATGTAAGTAATGTCAATTGGGTAAGCAAGTTAGAAGTTCTTTTAAGAGCATACCTGATAAATCTAATGATCTACTTGATTTGATTCACACTGACTTATGTAGTCCATCAAGGACTAGAAAATTTCAAGGTGATAGGTATTTGATGTTGTTAATTGATGACTATTATAGAATGATGTGTGTGACTTTTCTAAGGGATAAGTCTGAAGCCTTTGATAGATTCAAGATCTTTAAAGCGAAGGTTGAAACACAAACTAGATTCAAAACAAAATGTCTAAGATCAGATCTTGGTGGAGAATTCACTTCTCATGAATTTAACAGTTATTGTGAGACAAATGGAATCTAGAGACAACTATCTGCACCTAGGATTCAGCAAAATGGAGTAGTTGAAAGAAAGAACAGAATCATTTTGGATGCAACTAGATCTATGATGATGGAAGCCAAATTTCCTCATATCTACTGGAGAGAAGTAGTGAGTACGACAATCTAAACATTCAACAGAGTTCACATCAAAGGTGAAACCGGTATGACCCCTTATGAACCGTGGTTTGGACATACACCTACTGTTAAATATTTAAGAATTTTTGGAAGTAAATGCTATATCAAAAGAGATGATTCAATTGGAAATTTTGATCCTAGATGTGATGAAGGGACATTTCTTGGTTATTAAATTCAAAGAAAAGCATATAGATGTTATAACAAAAGATTGCAGAAAATTGTGGAAAGTGCTAATGTGAAAGTGGATGAACAATACAAAAATAATTATATATCATATGATAGGGTATCAACAGTAGAAATGATCATAACTGAACCGACAATGCCATAACCGGTACAGGAAGCTGAGACAGTTACACCGGTACAATCAGAAAATTCAATTGTGATTGATGATCAGAGCAATGAACCTGAAGTTCAAAAGACACCAAGGTATGTAAGATTAAATCATTCTAAAGATCAAATTATTGGAGATAGAAGCAAGGGAGTTATGACAAGAAGAAAATTGGCAAATGAAGAGGTATGTCTTATTTCTCAAATTGAACTGGCAACTGTTATTGAAGCTTGCAAAGATAAACATTGGTTAAAGGATATGTAAGATGAATTAGATCAAATAGAGAAGAATAAAACTTGGCGTTTAGTCTCTTGACCTAAAAATAAGAATGTTATTGGAACTAAATGGGTTTTTAGAATTAAACTTAATGAGGATGGTTAAGTTATAAGGGACAAGGCTAGATTGGTTTGTAAAGGATATTCTCAAATGGAAAGGAACTGATTATGGTGAGACATTTGCACCTGTAGCTAGAATTGAAGCTGTTAGACTATTTCTTGCCTATGCTGCTTATAAGAGCTATAAGGTTTATCAAATGGATGTCAAATATGCATTTTTGAATGGTGAGCTTGAGGAAGAAGTTTACATTGAGCAACCTGATGAATTTTCACTAACAGATGACAAAGACATGATTTTCAGATTGAAGAAAACTTTATGTAGATTGAAATAGGATCCTAGAGCTTGGTATACAAGGTTGGATAAATATCTTTTGAAGCTTGGTTTTACTAAAGGCAGTTATGATAATAATCTATATTATAAGATCACTAATAATGATATTCAGATTATTGAAGTTTTTGTTGATGATATCATTTTTGGAGGAGAAGATAAACTGTGCATGGAATTTGCTAACAACATGAATTAATTTGAAATGTCCATGATTGGTGATGAAATTTTTTTGAGGTTTGCAGATTACTCAAACCGACAAAGGCATTTTTATCTGTCAAACTAAGTATCTGAGGGAATTGTTGAAAAAGTTTGGTATGGAGAATTCCAAACCGGTATGTACTCCTATGGCTACAAGTGAGAAATTATGTATCAAGGATACTTCTACACCAATAAATTCGACAAGGTATAAATCTATGATTGGTGGCTTGTTTCAAGATATCAAATTAATCCTAAAAAAAATCATGAATGTGCAGTAAAGAGGATATACTAGTATTTGCAAGGAACAAAAGAATATGGTTTATGGTATTCCAGAAATGATGATTTCACTTTATGTGCATATACTGACTCAGATTGGGCAGGTGATACAGATGACAAGAAAAGCACTTTTGGTGGATCTTTCTTTCTTGGAAAGAAACTGGTTTCATGGATAAAAAAAAAAAACAGTCATGCATTTCTTTATCTACTAAAGAAGTTGAGTATGTTGTAGCAACAACTAATTGCACTCAAGTCTTGTGGATGAAACAAATGTTGAAGGATATTAGGGTAAATTGTAGTGAACCGGTTGTTATCTACTGTGATAAATCTGTAGCTATTCACATGTCTAAGAATCCGGTATTTCACTCTAAGAGTAAGCATATTTCAATAAATTATAACTTTCTGGAGGACAAGGTTGAAGAAAAGGAAGTCAAATTGGTTTATGTGAACACTAAAGAACAGACTGTAGACATATTCACTAAACTGTTATCTAAGGAATCATTTTAGTATTTGAGAGACAAGTTAGGGGTTTCTGCCCCTTTGACAGAAACTTCATTGATGAAGTTTGTCATCAGTTTGGCATGTATTATCAAAGACATTATTCATTCCAGCACTAATGAGTGGTGCTACTACTCAGGGGGAGTAGTCAGCTTTGAGATTCAGAGGTTTATATCACTACTTTGGTATTTTTGTCAGATTTATGGCATTGATGTCAAAGGGTGAGTGATAGTAATGTGAAAAATCAATCCAAACCTTAGAAAGATATCATTCACAGGGGGAGAGTTATTGATTGTTGGTTGTCTTCCACAGGGGGAAACTTGTTTGGCATCTCTTGGTACTTAGATGTTTTTCACATCTAGTGTTGCCATCAATGCCAAAGGGGGAGTTTGTTGGCATTATGGATGAACTGATTACATGTTGCATTGATGTTTTGTCATTGATGTTAACAATAGTTGTTATGGTTGGTTACCGACAAACAAGTTTTGGTTACCGATAGAAGTTCTAGTGTTACCGACAGAAGAGACTATTTGTTGGACACTTCTGACATGATTGGATCAGTAAAGACTCTCTATGTGTATATTTTGATCAGTTGGTATTGGCTTGGTAATCAGATGCTATCATACACTCTGGTAAACTCTTACCAACACTCGTTGAAGGCTGTACTGATAGAGCTTTCATTGAGGAATTATGACATGATGCATAATTGGTGTTGGTGCAACTTCTTCATGGATTTTAGGATGCTGAAGATGTTCTTTGATCATGCTTCAAATGCTTGCAGACTTTTCTTTAGCGTGGTGGACCTAGAATAGGTCCGGTACCTATCTAGGTTATGGACTGGTATCATGCTAATGTGTACACTACATGTTATCAGGATGATTGGAGATAATTTATGAATTTGTTATTATTGTTTTGGTCTTAAGATGACATTGCATATCATTGTAAATGGAATTATGTAATGATATTACTGTAATATATTTAGGTGGCCATCCTAATCAGTTTAGGCCTTAGGGTTTGTATAATTAAGAGGTAGAAACTCTTTGTAAAGTATCATGGTTATTAGAAAGGTCATGGTCAAGAAATGTAATGTGTGAATATTGTAATATGATTCAAGCAGAGGAGTTGGTCGATCATTGGTGATTGAATTGGATTTAGAAGAGGATTTAGTCCTTCGACACTGAGCTTAAGTGAGACTCTAACCAGGCATGGTAGAAATTATTTCTAGCAGTTCACTCTATTGGATTGTTGTCCATTTATCTTGAGATGGTTGTAGCCTCTTTGTACTCAATGAGAGTCTTTTGTAATGAGAAGTACGCTATGGGTAGTGTGTGTTCCTACAAGTGCAGGCCCCTCTTGTAACACATACTTTCTACAGAAGTATCATCTGACTGTGGGTAGGCTTCCCATCGTGTTTTTTCCCTTTCCGGGTTTTCCACGCACAAATCATGGTGTTATGTGGTATGCTTTCTTTGCATTGATTATCTAAATAATTGTTAAGTTGTATTTTTTACCGATATCCGTTCCTACTGGCCTCTGTATGTGCTTTACTAGTACTTGATTTGTTTAAGGTTGTATTGTGAATTAAAAGTTATAATCTGTTAACAACTGATTTACCCACCACCCCCCCCCTCTCAGTTGTTCACCAATCATCCTAACAAAGGTGCATGGTTGGGTAGGTGCGCCCGACCGGAAGAAGGTTTGGAACTGTTTTCTCTTAGCCTAAGTGTAGTTTTTTCTTTATGTTGTTGCAAAAAATAAATGGCTCACTTGAGAGAATTTGAGGAAGAGAGTGTTTCAAGCCCCGTTAATTTGTGTTCTTTGCATAAATAATGAAGAAAGTACTTCTCATATTTTATCATTCTTCTTATGCATGGGAGATTTTCAATCATTGGTGGAGAGCATGGAGCCATGCTTATGGTCATGCTTCCTCTCTGTTTAAGTTTTGGGAAAGTTTGGTTACACCTCCTGTGAAAAATTGCTTTTCTCTAATCTATTTGGGCTTTTGGTCCAACTTTTATTATCTGAAGTTTATGGTTAGAAAAGAATTATATAATCTTCTAAGGTTTTGAAATTCGGATCTTCCTCATATGGAGAAATATTGTTAGCAAACTTCAAGAGACTATTTCAGCAAAGTGTGATATGAATTCTCATGTGGAATCCTATGATCTGGATATGGTAAAGAACCTTGATTTGGTTGACAATGAGATAGATTTTTCTTACATGAAGAGACCACAACAAACTAAATAGAAGATTCATGGAGAGGGGAGATGTCTCCCTCCTCGTAAGGGAGTTTTGAAGATTAATACTAATGGGTCTTCTACGGGTAAACCTAGATAGGTAGGAATTGGTGGCATTGGTAGGAGTAGTGATGGGAGTGATGTGTTCTTTTTCTCCATGTATAAGAGAAAACATTATAATAATCTAATGGAGACCCTAGCTATTTTACATGGTGTTGAGAGAGGGTTCTCTTTAGGATGGAAAATAGTTATTTATGAGTCAGATTCATAGATTGTGGTTGATATGTTCAATAATCATCAGTTGGATGTGGTTTCTTGACAATTAGCCTTGGTGGCTAAATAGATCCTGAATATTTGTGGTTCCTTGGATTATATTTATTTTTTTCATATTCCTAATGAGTGGAATAAATTTGTTGATTTGTTAGCTAAGTGGGATTTTGAGAGCTTAGAGGGATGGGATGTGGAACTGGGAGGCTCTTCCTCCTAATTATTTGGATACGTGCTAGGAAATTTAATTAGGGATGATGGAAATGTTGGAATCCAATAACACTGAGAGGGGGGGTGAATGCGTGTAATACCAGAATGATCAATTTTAGCCTTATTAAAAAGTGCATACACCAATTGGTATATCGGTACATACAAAATTGAAAGAAGTAAAGCAACCAATAATCCAATCACATAAATGAGAATCATACACACATAATTATAGTTGGAATACCTTAAAGAGGAAAAACCACGGTGGGATTTGTGACCCACAATATCAATCCACTAGCCAGATGAAGAGATATTACAAAATATAAGGGGCCTGCACTTGCAGGAATGCTTACATCCTGGAGCACACTGCTCAATCACAAATGAAGCCTCACTGACAACATATAAATCTAGACTACAATCTACAAAAATGTTGATCTACTAAGATAACATCTTCTATGCCAGAATATAGTTCCAATTTAAGCTCTTTCTGGTCCAATCTGAAAACCTAAACCCTTTACCAGAATAACCCTTACATAAATATCCTCACATACATAATCTCTCTAGTATATTTCACATTATATCACATTCACATAGCCATCACCATATCTATATCAAAATGATCTAATCCAACTCACCTATATATCCTTATTGTACATGCACTACTTATAAAGTGCCATGGGGGGGTTGATGTTTGCCTTTGTTTGCCATCTACCTTTTTCAAGTGAGTGTTCCTTCCATGAAACTATTTACTTTTTCTGCACCTTCGATGTTCCTGGTCTTTGTCATGCAGTTCTTGTTGGCCATTTTTTTTTTAGTGTACTTGTCCCTCTCCCTTTTTAGCATTATGTGGAGGTGTGTCCTATTGCTCTAATGCTTCCTTGGTTTGATTGGTTAGCTCTTCAAGCTTTGGTGTTTCATGCAATTTGTATCTTTGAGTTCAGTTGTTTGCCTTTTGTTTGCCATCCGATTCGAGTAGTTTAATTTGAGGACACTCATGCAGATTATAGTCTTCTCTACCTAGTCATGTTCTATTTCAGTGGAGGTTCTTCAGATCAGTAGTTACTTTTCGACAGTGTTTGCAGCTATTTCATGCTTCACCGGTGTTCTTCATTCTCTTCTTTCTGTTCATATCTTCTGGAACACTCTTGTTTGGAGGCTTCTTAGTCCTTCACTTGAGCTTTCATCTCTTCTTGGAGAGGATTTTTGTTCCTACAGGGTTTTCTCCTTTTTCTCCACTTTACAACGATTTTATTGTACTTGGCTACCTCATCAAACCTATTTGTCAGGACCCATTGTTGCTTTCCTACATTTTTTACATGATTTGTAAGTCCTTAGTTGTTTTTTAGCTACTCCCTAAGTTCATCTTAAGGGGGGGTGTTAGATTTATATTTTATTAGCTAATAATGATTTATTTAATTATTAGTCTATTATACTCTACGCTTAAGCTAAACTTAGGAATCTTATAATTCTTTAGGATTTTCACCTTTAGGGTTTCGAGTATCCTTTTATAAGGATTCTCTATTTGTATTTCATAACAAGTGTAATTATTGAATTGCATTCTTGTTGCATAATCAATTTGACTCCTCTTTTCTCGATCTTTGAATTCTGGCCTCCATATCTATTTTGCTTCTCTCCTTTTTGTGATAGGTTTGCATGCAGGTGATCTTTGGGAGCTATAGAGTTGATTTTTCCTCAACTCCAATACTCACAAAAAACCAAAATGATTTTTATATTAATGTTTTTTGCTTCAATAATGCTACAAAATACATCCAATAATATACATAGAACTTGCTACAAATTATATGAAAATATTCCCAAACTTTGAGCACAATCACACACAAAATTACCTAGAAATCCCAAGAAAACTGACAAAACCCTAGTTTATTATTAAAAAAAAACCTTTGAAATAAAATTCTATTACAACATAGGAACACCAAAACATGCTACAAACTCTAGACAAACCAAACTCCTACCCAAGATCTCAAAAAGGCCTCAAAATCTCTACAAAATACTCAGGGAAATGGAACAACCGAAAAGATTTTTTGCTCATAGGCAATGTCTAGATGAGATTTCACTTGTAGACTCAGAAAAAGACTATGTAAGAGACTCAATATCCCTTGTTTATCAGTCTAGAAGATTTCTCATTATTTGTTATTCTAGCTTCTAAAGGGAACAACAATTACTTATTAAAATAACAAGATACAACCAGTGCCAAAACAAGTTA
The DNA here is from genome assembly GCF_030272615.1 of Cryptomeria japonica. NCBI lineage: Eukaryota > Viridiplantae > Streptophyta > Pinopsida > Cupressales > Cupressaceae > Cryptomeria > Cryptomeria japonica. The sequence continues at coordinate 625,866,378 of NC_081414.1, read as the reverse complement.
AAATCACTAATATTCAAAAAAAACCTTTTGGGAGTTCACGTCCCACACCAAAGAGGAAGGAATCTTTCAATTTAAAATTTCTAACTACCTTTCCAAATATGCATCTCTACTTCCACCACCAGAATAGGAATTGCCATTTTATTCAACTTTTTGATTTGACCTCAAAAGGATTAATAATTGCAAATTTTGACTTTCTCCAAAATCCATGTAACTTTTCGCTTCAATTAATTTAAAATTTAGTTTAATAATTTTACATTAAAATCTAATTTGTTTATTTCACCATTTAGAACATTATTTCCTAATTTGTATCTAGGACTCGACTTACTTATTTTGGACAATCCAACTTACTACAAATATTATGTTTTATTTTTTGAAAGGGTACATGACAATCATCCTCTCCACCAAGGCCTTATCATGGCCATCTATAAATTCCAATTATCTATTATGTCCTAACCTTACCCCTTTGGTTCAAGTTTGATAAATCCTAAACAGAATTAAATAAAACAAAACAACAAAGGAAATAAAGAAACATCCTACCACTTTTATGGGGATCACTCCCAAATTAATATTAATCCTTTTATGTTGAACTTCTCAAAGTCAACCCCAACAAGAGGAAATCCCAATGGCCATTTGCAATGTCCGCTCCAGTGAAATGGAAAAGAGATAAGCCCCAAACCTCAAATTATTATAAAGAAAATATGTGTAAAGAAAAAATAAATAATGGTGGCAATCAAGGTGGTCAATGTTCGACAAGAATTGCTAGAGCGACTAATACAAAAAATTGCCTCAATGAGGTAATTATTATAAATAGTGAGGATGATCAAGAGGAGAAGCTGAACAAAAGCGATGAGGACTATGAGGAGAAGTTTATAGAGGAGGATGATACTATGAGAAAAATAGAAGACGAGAGTATTGAAGAGGAATGAATTGAAGAAGAGCAGGAGGAAGGTCACAATAGGGTTCTGCATGAGGATAGGGAAATGATGAATAATTTGGACATTGGTCACAACCTGAAGAGTAAGAACGACAACATAAATAACTCTAATTTTATCTCATTGAATATTAAAATTCAAAATATTAAAAAATTGGTGATAGAACTTGAGGAGAATTTGGAAGAGAAGCACAACGAAAAGTTTTGCAAAATTGAACATATCTTCAACACTATTATTTTGGATTATGGGGAAAACAGGTTTTGCAGGGACCCCAAAACCCTTTACAAAATTATTCTAAGAGGAAAAAAATAAGAGATTAACATCCAAAATAGAATGGGCTGCATGAAAAAGCATTAGAAACAACAACCAAACAGACAGTGAAAGCCCAGCTGAGCATAAAAAGACTAGCAAGGATACCGAACTCAAACACAGACATAACCATCAACCAGAAAACAACATAAACCCAGTTACATAAGGCTTTTGAGGGTCTCGTCGGCCTTATCCTCAAGGACATTCATTGTATCAACAACAGTCTTCATTGCTTTGTAATCCACATTCTGGATAGCTGCCTTTTTCATCATATTCCCACAGGTCCTTCTCCAATCTCAACACTATTGTTGAGATTACTAATGAGAAAATTAACATAGTGACCATGGGGTTCTTTTTTGGGAGCCCCAATGTCAAAAATAAGAAAAAGAAATTAAGGTATTGGGACTGTTGAAAACAAGAATGAGGATCATACAATGATATATTGTAAGGCCCAGGTGATTCTCTAGCATCCCTCAAGAAAAAATAGAAACTCCTGAAATGGTGTTGCTCCTATGCATTGATGTCTTAGTTAGCTATTCCATTTTTCATGTTTTAAAGTTTATGTTGCTTTATAGTCAGCATATGCAATCACTATTTCTCAAAACATTTCTAGTTGTAGTTTCATTTCTTGATGGCTTTTTACTCTTTGTTCGTAAAGTTGAGGACTAGTTGTGAGGCATATATGGCTCACTTCTTATTGGTTTATTGCACCTCTTGATTAAGTTCCTTCCCATACTTTTTAAATAAGAAAATCAAAACCAATATGAATATACCCTTAGGTAGCTAACAATGATTAACATCTATTAAAGAGGATATTGTCCCCTTTCCCAATGAAGTATCTTTAAACAATTCATAGATACACTATTCGACTCAATTATACATGCATCAAGATAGAATGAAATTTTTGTTCTACTACCTCTACAAATTACCATAGCACCTCTTATTATTTTAACAAGTACTTATAAAAATTAACTTATGCACTTATATCTATTGAATTTCTTGTAGATAATATACTGCATGATAATATTGGGATATGCAAGACAATATCAAATTTTACAGCTCTAACATAATTTTTTTAAAATTTTTATACTACCTTGACAAAAAATAGCTAAATAAGGATTATCACTCAAGTATACCTTATATCCCTCATACTTTTCATACTTATTCTTGTAAAACTAATATGTTATCATGTCTTATATTAAAAGAATCCTATATAAGATGAATGCTCTAACATAGCTATATTTCTCAAGCTTATGATGACATAAAACGTATCAACAAAGAACTAGCCAATTACATTAGATGCCTTACACAACCTCAAATATCCCATTTGAGGTAGAGAAACATATTAAATAAAATACATATAAAATGTTACATGTATAAGTATATGATATTGCCTAATAATAAAATAATTAAATAGTGCACTTACAATGTTTGAGACACCTTAATTCATGACAAGATGATGCTTGATGGAATTTTTAATTGTCATTATGAAGGAAGCATGTACAACTAATTTTGATGGTGGATTTTTTCTTATGGTTATTTTTTGTTTTTTTAAATGTCTCTCTCAAATCATCTTTTTTTATGTTCTTTTAATTTAATTTGTTCTTGCTATAGTCTTTTAATTTACTATCAAGTACTACATTAATGGTTATGAATAATTTGAATATTCCTTCTCTAAAATGTAAACCATATATATGTGTGTTTGTGTATCTATATGTATGCATATATGTATCTGTATATGTATATGTATATGTATATGTATATGTAATTATACATACATATACGTACACATAAGAGATTATATTTGTAATAGATTATATCTATATGTTTTTGTTATCTTACAACAAATAAATTATCATCTACTAGCATGTTTTATATTCTTATTAGTGTGGAGTAGATTAAGATATCACATAACATTAAAATATGTATTAAACAAGTGTTAATAGATTTCCACAATCCATGAAATTAAACTTGTTGTTGCTTCTAGATTAGACCGTGGGTAATCTTTTGAAACAAATAGAGAAGTAGCAACAAGTTTAATGTATTAAACATGTATTCCATCAAGTTCATGAAAGATAGAATGTTAGTCAAAAGGAATTTTAGATTAACAATTTATTTTTATATATAAGTTTGATAGAAAATTTTGATCCAAATCATACTTAATCAAATAATTTATCTTATCTTATAAGCCACTCACATTAAAATTAAAGATGCACTAGAATAATCTTACAACAATTTAGTTTTAAATAAATTCTACATAAATTTATAAGCTATCCTTAATCTTGGGATTGGTATTCTATTATAAACTATAAAAATAAAAATGAAAAAATTAATGAAAAAAACAATAAAAATCCAACAAGTTTGGAATGTATTATCAGAGAAATTATTCATTCTGGCACTGATGTGTGGTGCTACTACTCAAGGGGAGTAGTCATCTTTGAGATTCAGAGGTTTATATCATTGCTTTGGTATTTTTGTCAGATTTCTAGCATTGATGTGAAAGGGGGAGTGATAGTAATGTGAAAAATCATTCTAAACCTTACAGAGATATCATTCATAGGGGGAGAGCTATTGATTGCTGGTTGTCATCCACAGTGGGAGACTTGTTTGGCATCTCTTGGTACTTAGATGTTTTTCACATCTAGTGCTGCCATGAATGCGAAAGGGGGAGATTGGTGGCATTATAGTTGAACTGATTACATGTTGCACTGATGTTTTGTCATTGATGTCAACAATAGTTGTTATGGTTGGTTATCGACAAACAAGTTTTGGTTACCGATAGAAGTTATAGTGTTACCGACAGAAGAGACTATCTGTTGAACACTTCCGGCATGATTGGATCAGTAAAGATGCTCTTTGTCTATGTTTTGATCAGTTGGTATTGGCTTGGTAATCAGATGCTATCATACACTCTAGTAAACCCTTACCGACACTAGTTTAAGGCTTTACCGGTAAAGTTTTCATTGAGGAATTGTGATAGGATGCATAATTGGTGTTGGTGCAACTTCTTCAAGGATTTTAGGATGCTGAAGATGTTCTTTGATTGTACTTCAAATGCTTGCAGACTTTTCTTTAGCGTCGTGCACCTAGAATAGGTCCAGTTCCTATCTAGGTTATGGACTGCTATCATGCTAACGTGTACACTACACGTTACTGGGATGATTGGAGATGATTTATGAATTTTTTATTATTGTTTTGGTATTAAGATGACATCACATATCATTGTAAATGGAATTATGTAATGATATTATTGTAATATCTTTAGGTGGTCGACCTAATCAGTTTAGGCCTTAGGGTTTGTATAAATAAGAGGTAGAAACTCTTTGTAAAGTATTATGGTTATTGGAAAGGTCATGGTCAAGGAATGTAATGTGTGAATATTGTAATATCATTCAGGCAGAGGAGTTAGTCGATCATTGGTGATAAAATTGGATTTAGAAGAGGATTTAGTCCTACGGCACTGAGCTTAACCAGGACTGTAATCAGGTATGGTAGATGCTATTTCCAGCAGTTCACTCTATTGGATTGTTGTCTATTTATCTTGAGATGGTTATAGCCTCTTTATAGTCAATGAGACTCTTTTGTAATGAGCAATATGCTCTAGTTAGTGTGCCTTCCTACAAGCGTAGGCCCCTCTTGTAACACATACTTTCTGGAAAAGTATCATCTGACTGTGGGTAGGATTCCCACCATGGTTTTTCCCTTTTCGTGTTTTCCACATACAAATCATGGTGTTATGTGGTATGGTTTCTTTGCATTGATTATCTGATTAATTGTTAAGTTGTATTGTTTACTGGTATCTGTTCCTACTGGCATTTGTATGTGCTTTACCAGTACTTGATTTGTTTAAGGTTGTATTATGGATTAAAAGTTATAATCTGTTAACAATTGATTCACCCCTCCCCCTCTCAGTTGTTCACCGGTCATCCTAACAAAGTTGCATGGTTGGGTAGATGCGCCCGAGTGGAATAGAGTGTTTCAAGGCCTCACTTGAGAGAATTTGAGGAAGAGAGTGTTTCAAGGCCCGTTAATTACTGTTCTTTGCATAAATAGCTAAGAAAGTACTTCTCATATTTTATCATTCTTCTTATGAATGGGAGATTTGCAATCTATGGTGGAGATAATGGAGCCATGCTTGTGTTCATGCTTCCTCTATGTTTAAGTTTTGGGAAAGTTTGGGTAGGCCTCCTGTGAAAGATTGCTTTTCTCTAATCTATTTGGGCTTTTACTCCAACTTTTATTATCCAAAATTTATGGTTAGAAAAGAATAATAGAATCTTGTAAAGTTTTGAAATTAGGATCTTCCTCATATGGAGGAATATTGTCAGCAAACTTCAAGATACTATTTCAGCAAAGTGTGATATGACTTCTCATGTGGAATCCTGTGATCTGGATATGGTAAAGAACCTTGATTCGGTTGGCAATGAGATAGATTTTTCTTACATGAAGAGACCACAAAAAACTAAATAGAAGATTCATAGAGAGGGGAGATGTCTCCCTCCTCTTAAGGGAGTTTTGAAGATTAATACTAATGGGTCTTCTAGAGGGAATCCTAGATATGTAGGAATTGGTGGCATTGGTAGGAGTAGTGATGGGAGTAATGTGTTCTTTTTCTCCATCTATAAGAGACAACATTATAATAATCTGATGGAGACCCTAGCTATTTTACATGGTGTTGAGAGAGGGTGATCTTTAGGATGGAAAATAGTTATTTATGCGTTTGATTCATAGATTGTGGTTGATATGTTCAATAATCATCAGTTGGATGCGGTTTCTTGACAATTAGCCTTGGTGGATAAATAGATCCTGAATATTTGTGGTTCCTTGGATTATATTTATTTTTTTCATATTCCTAGCGAGAGGAATAAAGTTGTTGATTGCCTCTAAGTGGGCTTTTGAGAGCTTAGAGGGATGGGATGTGGATAACTAGGAGGCTCTTCCTCCTAATTATTTGGAGACATGTTAGGAAATTTAATTAGGGATGATGGAAATGTTGGAATCCAATAACACTGAGAGGGGGGGGGTGAATGAGTGTTATACCAGAATGATCAATTTTAGCCTTATTAAAACGTGTATACACCAATCGGTATACTGGTACATACAGAATTGAAAGAAGTAAAGCAACCAATAATCCAATCACATAAATGAGAATCATAACACATAGAATTATACATGGAAAACCTCAAAGAGGAAAAACCACGGTGGGATTTGTGACCCACAATATCAATCCATTGGCCATATAAAGAGATATTACAAAATATAAGGGGCCTGCACTTGCAGGAACGCTTACAGCCTAGAGCACACTGCTCAATCACAAATGAAGCCTCACTGAAAACATATAAATCCAGACTACAATCTAGAGAAATATTGAACTACAAAGATAGCATCTTCTATGCCAGAATATAGTTCCAGTTTAAGCTCTTTTTGTTTTGATCTGAAAACCTAAACCCTTTACCAGAGTAACCCTTACATAAATATCCTCACATACATAATCTCCCTGATATATTTTGTATTATATCACATTCGCATAGCCATCACCATATCTATATCAAAATTATCTAATCCAAATCACCTATATATCCTATACAACTTATCATGTCTTATGTCGGCTTACAAGGATTATTACAGAAAAAAATTAAATGTTGGCTAGATAACATTAATGCATGAATATCAAAAAAAATTTCTAATGTCGGATCAAGAGATGTCATCCTCCAATACTGATAACCTTATTCTTAACCATGTTGTCCTGCATTGCCCATAAGCAATGAAATTCTTCTATCCTATTGGTGTCAGTGCTGGTTTAGTGTCTGTGAAGTGCCTGTCGGTACACAACTGAACCAAAATAGGAAGCCGAAACAAGATACCATGTTGCCATCAATGACAACATAGTGAGACCAGCCAATTGAGTGTCAGTTGCCAACAATTTCCCCCTTTGGCATTGATGGCAACACTCATGTGAAAAAATGGTCAAGATTTCATCTTTTGGTTTTAACCTACCTGCTACCCCTGACCTGAATAGTCATTAATGCAAAATACTCCATACTCCCATATCTCCATATCTCCCCCTAATGTATACAAATCCTTCTATTGTTTTCACATCTATATCACTCCCCCTTTGACATCAATGCCATCAAAAATTCCAACAAATAATGTCAAAGATCCAAAAGAAACTATACAATGAATATCCCAAAAATATCTTACCGGAGCTTAACAAATTTCAAAATTTCGGGATAAGCCTTCTCCAATAGCTCAAGATAAGTATCCCACCCAGTTTTAAAAGTGTTGGATATAGATACAAGTCCATTTAGTATATGTGCAAATGACTCTTTCTCATTTACCTCTGTCGGTGTGGACTTTCCAACCATATCCCATACATTCTTTCTTATGTACATTGAGTGCATCCAACCCAGGACTCACCAAGCCTCTCAGACTTTTGGCTCTTCTTATGATTTTGTTTCTTTCCTTCTCAAGAACAAAAATTTGGGCCTACAAAATCAAAATTTGACCATCACTGGATGTAGTCAATGAGGTCAATCCATCAAAAGAATTAGCTATATTTGCAATTTTCTCCTAAAATTCTTTTATCTTCTTATTCACATTAACTATAACTATATCTGTGTTACAACATACCCTATAAATATTTGTACATTGCTTTAAAGAATTATCTATCAGTTTTAACTTTTCATCAAGCTTCTTCTTCTTAGATTCAATCATCTGATCAAATGTAGGTCTTTTAGCCTGAGTGAACCTCTCCAGTGCTCGTTGGTTTCAAATATACTGTAAGGATTGAAAATAATTTGAAGTGTGCTTAGTAATTGTCTTAAGCTTACTGGATGGGCTCGCTTCATTGTCAATCTTGCACTCCAGGACTAGTCTGTGTAAAATAGTGATTGACTGATCAATAATCCCTTTATCTATAGATCCCTCTTTCATTAATTTTTGTGCTTCCATCATCATGTGTTCAATAGGACTCATCTCTATTATGTTTTTCTTTACAACCTATGAGGTGTCAATGGACAAGAATGATGGACCAACTACCGGTTCCCTATCAGATTCCCCTTTCTTCCCCTCTGATGATTTATCCTTTATAGCTTCCTCACTTGCACCGGTGGCTTCACCACTTGGTGCAGTCTCTGTAACTGTCAATTCCTCTATAGGAAGTGTAACCTCAACCTGTACATTTGTATCCAGAGGATTGTTATCCTCAATATTAGTATCTTGTACAATATCAACCTTTATACTTTCTATGTTTGACGGTGTCTCAATATCTATCTGTACATTTGTATCTACTGGGGGCTTGATTTCTACTATATTAATGTTCTTCAAAATTGAGGGTGAACTACCCATAAGACCCTTTCCTTTTCCTTCAACCGAGATGTCTGCAATATCCTTCTTTGATTCCGGTGAAGTAAAGAAACCTTTGTTCTCTCCAAAGAACTTAACCCATTCCATTTGAGTCTCTTTTATTATCTCATTTACCCTTCCTAGCATCAAACTTGTTATTCTATGTTTGTTATTAAAGACTTTTCTATCTTCCACCTCAAGTGTCCTATCCAATTCCTCTGGAGTAATAGAAACACAAACAGATAACAATTCTTGAATTTTTATGTGTTTGTCTTATTCCATAGCTAACAGTATTCTAGCATCTAAGATATAATATAATTCAACCGGTATTTGGTTTTTCAATTTATATTAATTCTTTCTTATAAATATCCAAATATAATAATAATGCTTCCTCTACCTCTCTTTGTTCATCATCCTCTAAACAATCATAGTAAAATTGTACATTCTTTAACATTCCATCCTTAGTTATTTCATCTACTAATTTTGAACAAGTTTTAGGTGGAACATTATGAGACTGAATAGTTGTATCAGTGTCATTCTTCTTCTTCCTCTTTGTAGTACTAGATGCAGCTGAAGGTTTTGCCTTTGGTGCTTTCTTTTGTGCTGATATTTTGAATGTAACCTTCCTAACCGGTTGCTTTTTATCTTCTACCTTTGTTTCCCCTGTTTTCTTCCTTATAACCCTCTTGAAAGCCAAGGGTGTGTCATCCTTAGATTCAGACTTAGCTGTAACAGGCTCAATGTGTACTTCTAGATTCTTCCTCTTCCTAACTTTCTCCAAGAAAACATCAATTAATGCTTTGATGTCTTGTCAAACTTTCTCAGCAAAATGGCTTGATTTTCCTTCATGCTTCTCTCTCTTCTTCTGGTTAACTCTGTTTCAACCTCTTGTGTTTTCTGTTTTGCAATACCATAGGGATTCTCTGTCTTATCAATAGGTGCATCAATCAACATTTTTCAATAAGCCTCAAGGATTTGTACATACACTTCACAGCCCATTTCCTCAATCCAAATCTTTCGGGACTTAACTACTTCCATAAGTGTTTCATCTTTCTTTACCATGAATCATATGTCAATTAAATATTTTTCTACAATATCCTTAGGAACCCTTTCCCTAGACTTCATCAATTTCTAGAACCCTTTAAAATATCCCCATACTTTATCATCTCTTTGACTGCCTAAAGTAGCAATTGACTGTTTCAATTGTCTCCCTACCCGGATATCAAATGCCCATTGTCTCTTACCAAAACTGGGAGTATCATTCATGAAAAATAACATTAAATAGACAATTATGTTTCCATACCAGAAGGTTCCTTTCTTTTTACCCTTAATATTTCCTAGGTTTATTAATAACTCATCTAACATCTAATCGCATAGATCCAATTTCACATTCTCTCTCATCATTTTGTATGTAGTGAAAATGCAGGAACTGGAAACATAATTCAGTCAGTTTAACTAAGTTACCTTATACTCGATGATCATGCTACCGAATCTGATGTCTGTGTCGATAATAGTGTTGATTCTCATAGATCTCCTGTCAGATGTCGCACTAGAGATTTTGTTGACATAATCATTCGAAACCTTCTTATCCAGGGATGTTGACCAATTGGTGGTAAACCAATGATAGCCTTGATAGCTTCCTTGCTGATCTTGTAAGGTATATATAACCAGATAAACTCACCATATACTCTACTCAAAACATACCTAATTATATCATATTCAAATTTTGGGATGTCTAGTATGCCGGTAAACCCTAAGTCTTCAATGTGCTTGTATGCCAGTTTGATCTTTCCAAATTCTCCCATTAGCTCGCTCATGTACATGCCCTTTATTTTAGATGTTCCCAAGTCCTCAATGTGACAATGTATGTATTCCCTAACATGTTGAACATAGACAACTCCCTCTAGAACACAGTAAAATGCTCCAACCAAATCTTCCAGGGTAGCCACATGCAGATACCACTTGAAAATTGGCCTGGGGCGGTCCTTCTTAGTGTTGGAAATAAGCCACAATTGGACCGATAATGGACCTGTCCAAGAGGGGCCAATAGCTCAGTGGTAGAGCACTCCAACAGCATATGGGAGGTCCTAGGTTCGAGTCCTAGCTGGTCCATGTCTAAACATGGTATCAAAGCTAGGTCCAGGCTAGGAGCCCCAATCACACGAGAGGTGTGGCTTAAAGGGGTGTGTTGGTGTTGGAAATAAGCCACACCCAGACCGACGATGGACTGGTCCAAGAGGGGCCAGTAGCTCAGTGGTAGAGCACTCCAGCAGCGTATGGAAGGTCCTAGGTTTGAGTCCTAGCTGGTTCATGTCTCAACAATCCTTGACCTCTACAACAGTCGGATTTGCAACAAAGATAGGAATATATGATGATCTCACTTCCATGTTTAAAGATAAATACTTGTTGGTCGCTTCCAATGAAAAACCTTAAGAAATTCTTGCAGTCGCTAGTGAAATCATTCAAAAAGAAATCTTCCTGCTCTGAAATGCCTTTGATCACTCTTAGTTGCTTTTAATCAGTCTAAAATCACTCTGAATACAAGGTGATCAATAATGAAGTGAATTCGACCTTTTATCCTCAAAGAAAAACCCTAATCTTTTATTGACATCAATGATTGCTGGTGAAAAATGTCAAATCTTGAACATAACATATCCATGCCAAATAAGTATCTCCAAGGTCTGGAACATTTTACAAAACTTCTTCCCGGGGCATATGCAACATCTTCATGAATTTTTCCTACCCCTAAAGCATCAACCTCAGTTACCAGATGAGATACCTGTCAGTGCAGGAGCAACCTCCTCTGTCAGATAAGTAACCAGTGCATTTCCATCTAATGATTGTTCTTCAGTCTTCCTAACCCATCTTTGAGTATGATCTTGTCGGATTTCCCTAACCTTCTCTTTCCCTTTCTCATTTGATCCTCCATTACCAACTGATGGATTTCTGCTTCTACAGAATTTAGCAATATGTCCAACCTCAATACATGCATAACATGTAACATTGTTCCTTTCAATTTCTTTGCTAAAACCGGTGAAATTGCTTGACCTGCACTGATTAGCCATATGTCCAAACTTTTCACATGCATAGAATTTAACATTCATTCTATAATCTTTTGTCTTATGACCATACTTATTGCATTTAGAACATTTATCGAGAGCAAAATCAAGGTTTTGATTTGCTCTATTTCTACATTGTCTAGCCACGTGACCAAATCTATTGCAAACAAAACATCTACCACTAAATTTATAAGCATTAAATTGCCTTATTGGTGCCTTATGGTTTTGATCTTCATTAGCAGTACCAGAACTCTATCCTTGTTCAAATCCAAGTCCACTAGAATCTCCAATCTGCCTTTGTCTCTTCAATAACTCATCTAGTTGTGCTGAGCTAATATTGAATTTTTCTTTATACTCACTTGCAGTAGTTAGATCTTCTCTCTGAATTATCATTTGTCTCTCAATCTCTTGTTCATTACTCGAGGATTGTACTAAATCAGCTCTCAACATATCATTCTCATGAGCCAGCCTACCATATTCTTCAAATTTGTTCTTCAGGGATACAACAAGATTTTCTTCCTTTTTATTTTGGTGCTCAATCTCCTTAGACATTCTCATAGTTATAACTTGTATTTCATTTCTCATAACCATGTTCTCCTGACTTAATTTCTAACATTTTTCCTTAAGTGCATCCTTCTCTCCATCATCCTGACTTTGCAAAAGTTCCTTCCTCCTATCTTGAATAGATGATAGCCTCTCTTGTAGGACAGGAATGAATTCTTTAGAAGAATTCAATTCATCTTGTAGCTTAAAGTTCTTCAACCTTTCAGCATCATAGTCTTCAAGTTCCATCTCAAGTTGCTTCTCCAAAATCATGTCCATGGATTCTGGATTCAGGATCTTACTCAAGCTGTTAAACTTCCTTCGAGGCACAAGGCTCTAATACCAATTGTTGGAATCCAATAACACTGAGAGGGAGGGGATGAATTAGTCTTATACCAGAATGATCAATTTTAGCCTTATTAAAACATGCATACACCAACTAGTATACCGGTAGATACAAGATTGAAAGAAGTAAAGCAACCAATAAGTCAATCACATAAATGAGAATCATAACACATAGAATTATACATGGAAAACCTCAAAGAGTAAAAACCACAGAGGGATTTGTGACCCATAATATCAATCCACTGGCCATATGAAGAGATATTACAAAATATAAGGGCTTGCACTTGCAGGAAGACTTACAGCCTGCAGCACACTGCTCAATCACAAATGGAGCCTCATTGACTACATATAAATCCAAACTACAATCCGAAGAAGTGTTCAACCACTAAGATAGCATCTTCTATGCTAGAATACTATTCCGGTTTAAGCTTTGTATGTTCCAGTCTGAAACCCTAAACCCTTTACCGGAATAACCCGTACATAAATATCCTTATATACGTAATCTCTCTGATATATTTCACATTATATCACATTCACATATACATCACCATATCTATATCAAAATGATCTAATCCAACTAGCCTATGTATCATATACAACTTATCATGCCTTATGTCGACTTACAAGGATTATTACAATATCAAATTACATGTCGGCTAGATAACATAAATGCATGAATATCAAAATCAATTTCCGATGCTAGATCAAGAGATTTCAGACTTCAATACCAATAACCTTATTCTTAACCATGTAGGCCTGCATTGCTAGTAACCAAAGAAATCCTTTTATCCTGTCGATGTCGGTGCCGGTGTAGTGTCTGTGAAGTGCTTGCTAGTACACAACTAAATGAAAACATGAAGTTAGAACAAGATACCATGTTGCCATCAATGACAACATAATGAGACCAACCAATTGAGTTTCAGTTGCCAACAAGAAACTTGTAATTGATCCTTTTAGTGGTATTCCTTTGGGAACTTACTGTACTTGCCCTGTTGGGAGGTTGGTGTGGGCCTAAGGCCTTTTTCTCCATATTTATTGGCTTCACTTGAATAAATTTTTACCCCTTTTGTTTAAAAAAAAAGTAAATATTATATAAATAAATAATTGTAACTCTTTCTAATTTTATTTAAAATGAATCCTCTCACTTATCTAAAAGATAATCTTTAGGTACTTGTTGTTGGTGGTATTGATGAGTTGTGACTACTTTTGTCATAGTGATTAGACACTAAAGGGGTCTTACATAGTATAGAATAATGGTTAAGAGATGTGTCAAAGATGGATAACTACTAATATCTAGGCATGTGGTACCTATTCATCTACTAATATCTCTTTCTTTCATTCTAATGATAGTATTTGTTTATTATCCATATTTAGATAAGAATACCTTGTCTTCCTCTATAGTTTTAGTATTTTTTTATATTTAGTCATAAATTGAGATTTTGGGCTATATATCCAATGATAGATGCTTTGATTCTCTTAACATTAGTGAATAGTTGAGATGGAAAGATATTTTAGAAGGGCTTGTATTCTAAAGAGAATAAAAAAGTGGATTAGATGATTCCGAAGTTGATTATAGTTGATGAAAATATTTCATTTTATTGTTATAGGTATATTTAGGTAAGACATATAGCACCAAACAACAAAACATAATTTAACTTATATTTACAAAGTAAATTTTCATGGTGACAAGGGACTTATTTCAATAATTTATCAATCAAAAGAGAATATTCTTGATTCCTACTTAAGAAATTTTAAGTAGAGTAAGGTACCTATTATTACTAGATAATATGGGAGGATTTTGAATAAGGTATAAATACTTCCTTTATGGAAAAATATTATGTGATTATTTAGTCTCAATCTCTAAAGAAAAAAGTAAAGAAAAGAATCACTTACAAAAAACTAATTTAAAATATAGTAGATTTGAAAAAGAAAATAAATTCAAAAAATGTATCAAAATATTTACTACAACCGATACAACCTAACCTTCCCTTCTTGTGAATTTTCAAATCAAAATGAATGGAGGTAGATGTGAATATTAAAGAATCTCTATTAATGACCATTGATCAAATTTTATTTGAGTCACATTCTTCAACACAATATGAAGTAGATGAAGCCACTACAATTTTTAGATAAATGTAAAGAATAGAAATGATCTATTGTTACGCGACAACATATAGGTCATATGATTCTCATATATCATAAGAATAAATCAAAATATACGTTTTTTACATCTTTAATTTAGCTTGGTCTTACCTTTATAACTAGGATATGATATATACTTCTTATTATAAAAGGATAATATTTATAAAAAAAATCACAAAATTTTAATTAAATAAAAATATATAATCACAAGTATAAAAATAAAAATATTATAATAATTATATTAAAAATTATTATTGTTATTATTTTAACATTACTATTATGATATTGAAACTCCCAATCATGGTCTTTTATCCCCAAAATTTAAACTTTCTTCTCTCACCTCACAATGAGTCCCCTGTTAATAGCCCTCCAAATGATGGATACCTTGTTTGCAAGCTCATTGTACACATCTCTAACCCAAATATCCCCTCCTTGCAAGATACCCAACATGCTACTTCGATGTCTAGTACATCCATTAAATCTCTACTCAAGAATTTTTTTGCAAAAGGGGCTCCTTTACTCATCCTCTAAATGCCTCCCCATGCTCTCTCTATTCCAAAGGTGGTTTCGAGCAAGGAGGTTTTGGGTTGCTTTGCATATTATGAAAAAATTGCTCTCCTTGATAGATCCAACTGATTGTGGCCTTCTCTTCCAGCTTTATATTCTTGGATCTCTACACATTGGAACCCTCTAGTTTTAGGTAAGCAAGAGATTTACCCTTACGCTAGGTTTTTTGTGTTATTTTCTTTGATATTAAGGAAGATAAGTATGTTGTTCTCTCTTTTGGCCTCTGAAAATTGGATTCCCATGCTCTTTCCCTCTAGCCTTAGACTTCCTCCTTCAATCTTCTTGTGGATTCTATCAAGGTCTCTCCCAGTTGGGTTAGATTCCATCACCTCCCGCTTCATTTTTTGTGCTCTACTGCCTATGAATCCATTGGCAATAAACTAGGTCGCTTCATCAAAGTTGACCCTAATACCAGTCTCTTCTCGCATATTTTCTTTGTTAGGTTCCTAGTGGATTTAGACCTTTCTAAACCGATCTCACTTAAGGTTGGTGAATTTCTGTGGAGATAGAGCTTGGACTATGACGGCATACTATTTAGATGTAGCTGGTACATTGCAACTTGGCACTTGGTCTCTTCCTCTCTATGTGGTTCTCGACTCCACTCCTCTCCTACTTGGTGGAAATATGTTGAAGGGAGTCATCTTACCATCTTGCTAATGGTCTTGGGCTCAGACATGTCTTCAACTTTGGAGTCCCACTGCCTATTGGCTGCCCCAACTTCTACAGTTCATGGTTGCTTAACCCCTATGACCACTACCCAGTTGCTTCCTATTTCTACAATTGGTGCTACTCATTCCTCAAATCCTCCGGCTCTTGTTGATCCCTCGCATTATGTCGACATGCTTCCAGCTCCATTGAGGTCCCTGTCGACTACAAGATTGATCTCCTCCTTTGTTTGAATTTTCTCTCTAGACTATCAAGTGCCCATGTTGTTCTTGGCAACTCAACTCTCAAACTATATTGGTGCTCGAAAAGGTTCTGCCATCACTTCTCCTCTTGTTTCTCTAGAAAAGAATTCCGCATGGACTTTTGTAAGGTGAAAGAAAAAGAATCATTATCATTGACCCAAAAATCTCAGATTATTTCTTTGGGCTCACTCCTTAGTCCTAATTCTAATGTTTATTTGTGAGTGTTTTGTTTTGTTTCAACTGTCTAGCTTTGTTGTCAAGTTTCTAAGATATAACTGTAATGTTTGTCCTTTGTTTTGACATACCTAATCTGATCTATAATGAGTTGGTACCCTTACCCACTTACATAAAATGAAAACCTTATCATTATGATACTATAAATATAATATACTTATTATATTTAAATTATAATAATTTATATAAATTTAAATTATCATTTTAACTATCAAAGATTAAAAAGAATCTTGACCACATCCTTTAGGATATTGCTGTCTTAAATTCAGCAGAACTTTATCTGTCATAACTAATTCTAAAACTTTCCACATCACCACTAAATCATTAGCCTGAATTCTCTTTCAAAATTATAATCTATTTCAAAATGTCAATAAAAAATTCATACAATTTCGAGGACAAACATTCGAATATATATTTTAAATTATTCTCTAACTACAAATTTTCATTTTACTAAATAATATGGAGTTAAATAGAACATTGAAGGAATTTAAACTAGAAGAGAAAAAATAACGCACAGTAAACGCAGAGGTGAGGTTGTCGTATCCAGTCCCAGCGGAAGCAAAACTTAAGCCTGTGAGAAGGTCTTGGGTGTTCAGATTAGGGTCTAAAAATGGCGGAATTGTTCCTTCACCCCAAGTCCAGAAGCTGCAATCCCAGATTCAATTAATCAAACTTACACAGAAATAAGTAATGGTGAACAAGTTTACCAATAAAATCTGTTGCAAGTTTTCCATTAGAAAAGCGACCATTTTGTTCATCACCCATGAAATCTTGACCATATGGTGGATGGTTGGCCTTAACCCAGGTGGGAATGAAGTTATTGTTGCCTGGATCTACGAGAGAGTCCCCGAATGTGAAGAGAGCTGGGATTTTGCCATTACCATCAATGGTTTCAATGCCTGCACAGAATGAAGGAAGAATACAGAGGAGCAGGAAAATGCAGCCACCATCACTTAAGCGCCTCATGTTTGCTCTATTGCATTGTACTACGTTAACATTGGCTTTTCTTTTAAAAAATAGCCTATGTTGTTTGCGTAGGAGTTCGGTCAAGAAGAAAATAAATGTATTTCAATGTAGTGATAAATAATCTGTAGAATGTTGGTAGAGACACATTTGTTTTCAGTCTCAGCCTGCTCTTATATTTCAACTCTGGTTTGAGTACGCCGCTGTTGCCGCTGTATGGGTTGCGTGTTATAAAGGTTATTTGAGAAATTTATTCTTTGCTTATATGTGGTTACAATTATTGAAATATCGTGGACTCTTCCTTCTCCACTAATTGTCTTGGTGATCGCGTACCGTAAATTATAAATTCGGGCCAACTTTGTTACTATAAAAGGAGTGAAAGTAAATGACCCATCAAATATATTTAAAATGTGTGAAGTGGATGATTGACGAAATATAAGTGACACATTTATAGCAGTTGAATATGTGATAAATTAATTTTGATAAGTTTATTTAGGTTATAATTGAATACATGTTAAAATGGAAATAATATAGGTTTGGGTTTGGTATTTTAAGTTGGTGGGAAGTGCACTAAATGATTTTATGTCATGATAGAGATTTGTAAATTGATAAATTGATGTTACATTATGGGATCAAGAATAAATTTAAGAGTCTAGTTTATGCTAATTTATAAGTATGATCTTATCCTAGTTAATTTTATTTTCTCCTTAGTAAAATTGAATTATAACACTTACACAATACCTATTTAGTTGATAAAATCTAAGGTAAGGAAAACAATGATGGTGCTAAGGAGTACCAAGGGACATGGCTTGAAAGGATTGAACTTTACAACTCCTCTATGCATTAGATGAACATCATGACTAAATATACAACAAAAGTAAAATTAATTTCTTGTTTGGATATTAATGTAGACAAAGGAGTTGTTGTGTTGAATATGAACCATGTTAGAGATAAAATGTGAAAATGATGTCCTATGAAACGATGATAAAATAACCTAGGATGATTTATTTAAATTTATTTCCTATACACACAATTCAAACCTTGTTGGTACTCATGTTCATGACTTATGTTCATGTCCAAGATTTTTGACATGGAATATGAAACATGTATAATATTGTGAGAAGAGATGACAGATACAGTCCTATCCTAGAGAAAAAATCATGTATGATAAATTCAAATGTAAGGAATGCCTTATGAAATATTTTGTGGATGTTTTGAGTGGAGCATGTAGCATAAGAAAGTGTTCTATTAGGTATTGGCTGATTGAGAGAAAAAAAAAGAGCCAAAACTTTATATTAGAAACATACATTAAATTCATCAACACAACGTGGCATAAAATAAGAGGGAAAAATGATTATTTGAATTCAATTTTCTTTGCTAAACTACTAATATGTTGTAGCTTAGGTATATTATTGTCACATAATACTATTGGGATAATATGTAAAATACATGTGCCTATAGATAATTAGAGGACTTCATAAATAGACTCTTTTTTACAATTAATATATTTGATTATGAAACCATTTCATTAAGAATGACATGAAATGCCATTTTATTATAAAACCAAAATCGATATGAATAACCACCTCAAGATAGAAAAAAAAGGATCTAAAATAGAATTATATTTGTTTACTATTATAAACTCCTCTAATTATATTTTTTCAAGATCCTCATTTGAATTAATATTCAAATGATAATGCTAACAACAAATATTCTAAATAGATTTTATACCTCCAACAATAAATGAGGCTACAAATACTATAGCTTCAATTTCAAATGAAGTGTGAAATTTATATTCCAATACTAAGCAAAACCTATCCAAAATCCAATACTAACTTAAACCTCTTCAATGGTATATTATGGCTCCCTAGGCTGACATGACCAAGTTCATAATGAGGTATATTATGCTCGATGGCAGATATGGCAGCATCTTTTCCTATCATTTCACCATTTTAAATCACTTTAGGCATGGTAAAATTATTTATTTTCCTTTATGTCTGGCCTCCTCTCTTGAAAATAGCCTGGAGAATCCTAACAACCCTGTTCTCCATGAGGGACTCATTGTGCTCATCATGGAGTATGCTAAATCCCTTGAAATTGTGCCCCCTCCTTCTAAGAATGGCCATCAGACTGATATCCATGAGGTCTCTGACTCAGAAATGGACTTGGAAGAAACTGGGGTTCCTTTTGATGACCCTGACTATAAACCTACGGAGGAAGGGGAGATGATGGTCACCCCTAGGATGTTTAGGAGCAAGAATCCTCCCAGATTGGTGGCTAGAAAATACAAAACCACCAGTAAACTGATCTCTAAGGCCAAGCCCCTCTCTAAAAAGGAAAATTTGGTGACCAAGGACCATAGTCCAAAGATTATGGAGCAGGGAATTAATTTGGACATCCCTATCAATGTCCAGAAAGAAAAACAGGGGACCATGGCCAACAAAGAGAATAGTGGGAATTAGAGGACTGTTAACTTGATGAATCTGGTTATGGAAGCCACCAGAAGCCAAGAAAGTTGTTGGAAGTGGGTTGAGCGTGAAATTGATACCCTCAAAGTGGAGGTTAAAGAGATTATTGATATCTTCATTGCTTCCCCTGAGCCCAATAAACCTGAGAAACTCATGATTATGACCAAAATGCTCTCCCAGGACGTTGACATTAGCAAAGAAGCCATGAACAATAGTATTGAGGGGCTTGAAAAGATTAATGCCATGGTTGTTGATAACAGATCCTACCATAGTGAAATGGTGAAAGATCTTGGAGGGGAAGATATGGCTATTGGTGACAGCAAAACCACTGGTCCCAGTTCCAAAACCAGAAGCAGAAGCAGTAATAAGGGTACCTCCAGATTCATTATGGAGGAGCTGGAGGAAATCAATAGGATTTCCATCTAGAAGAACAAAGATCTGGTGCTCTCTCTTAATTGAGAGTTTTTTCTTTTGTTTTGTCTTGGTTGTCTGTGTTTTCTTTGTTTTCGTGACTTCTCGGGGATGCTCCCCTATTTTGATGTTGGTCCATGTCTGTTTGGCTGATGGCCGGTTGTTGTAAAAATTTTGGTTTCAGGTCCATGTAAAACCCATTTACCTTTATCAAAAACTTAAACCTATTCAATTAAAATCTTCCATAATAAAAGGGCATAGCAATAACCACAAAAATATTCTACCATGTTTAGTTCGATCAATGCTGATAATTTTTGGTGTACTAGGGAGATAGGTCCTCTCAATATGTTTCCTATTGTTGTGGCATATGTCTCAACTAGTTTGTTTTAGATATGACAACCCAAATTATAAGATTCATTGTGCTACATAGGACTAATAGAAGATTTCAAATATAGAGAAACCTGAAAGAAATATAAAACTGGAACACAAATAAACTATTCTATTGATTCAAGAGATTACAAAAGCTTCTTGATCAAATAATCAAGGATCAAACTAACTAATAGAGAATTAATTACAACTACCTCATTATATAGAGGTATTCGATACATCTAGATATTGGAAAACTTGTATTATTGGAAATAAAGCAAAAAACTAAAACTAAAAAACTAAAACAGTTTTTGTTGTAGCCATCCCAAATAAAGCTAAAGAGTAAAAAAACATAAAAAATATATAAGTGGGAGGAATCACTAAACAATATTCCAACAATCTCCCCCTTAATTGAACAACTACTAATCGATGTAAGACAAAGAACAATTTTATATTCCTTTGGCTTCAACGGGCTTAACTCCTACCATAATCCATCATGCAATGATCTCTGTATGGACTAAAAATTCTTGAATTTTAACTCCTTCAATCCTTTTCTAAGATTTGGATTATACTTTCTCACATGATTTCATATTAGTGGCTTAAAATCATTTTTCCAATTTTCATAAAATTTGTGATCTTCTCTCCTTTTTTTGACCAAAAAACACTATGGCCTCTTCAAAGACCATGATTGGGCTTCCTCACACAACTTCATGTTGGTGGCTTTGACTAATTCTTTGGCATTTACAAGATCCACGATCTTCATACAAATCAATATTTTTAATGATTTGTGATAGTTGTCTTTTTCTCCTTAAAAAATCGTATAAACAAAGGGCTTCACCTTTTTGGAGGTGGTTTTAAGCTTATAGTTTATGCCAGACTGTAATCTCCACTTTTGAGAGTTGACTTCACCCCATTGAGTAGGTGGCTTCTGCATTGAAAGTAGGCTTGACATTGTTGCCTTCAAAATTACTTCACCCTTTCAACATGGGTGGATTACCTAATAGAAAAATATCATGAAAATGGTTTGTGATCTTCGTCGATCTGCTCTTGTGGCTTCTTGTGCATTGCTTATTTTTCTATAGCTATGATCAGATTGTTGGATATTGGTTGATATGTTGTCATTTATGTCAACATACGTGGAGATTGCTGATGAGGATATTGTTGGAAAGTTTTTTGTGTATTCCAGTATTGCAAGTTGATTGGATGAGTGGGTAAAAGTACAAACCTATGTCCCACTTTTATAAAGGAAAAGGCTAACATACACTAAAACTGTTCAAATTCAATGACACAAAAGTGGCATTTCTATTTCATATTTGAAGATGATGTAAACTGATGAAATGTGTAGAACTGGATGACGTTTATGCCTATTATTTTTTAATTGAACAAGATTGGATATGTTTTTTTAAATTTTTAAAGTCCATTTTTTAATTGCTGAAAAATACTGCAAATCAGGGGTTTCACCTCCCACCAAAAAAGTATATGTAAATAATTTTTTTTTCTCTTATTTTGAAATATGTTTTAAATGACATACATAGCCAGTGCAAAAAAAAAGAAATATTTGTGTTTGATGTATATTTTCACTGTTATAACAATTCAAAGTCGAACTTACATGAAATCGACAGTTTTCGTCTCCCACCATATTTCCCCTATCAAATCTATACCAATCCCCAAAAAAATTATATATTCTTGAAGAGGACTCTCTCCTCTAGTGTAATATATAATTTTTAATGTTTTTTAGATATGATTTACTATTTTTTATGTTTTTTCTGAATCAGAGTCTTCTCCAATGTTACTATACCTACTCGCAGTATTTTATAGTTTTAATATACTAATTCTTATTGAAATACTATAAAAAGTATATGACGATATTTTTGACTCCGAGATCTACAAAAGGGTATTTTCAGTTTTATCAGATTGTTTTGTTTTTACTGAGAAATTCATTGCAGAAGTTGAAAGTTCTGAAAAAATGTATTTTTTGATGAGTAGGCAACCACTTGGTATGCAATCACTCACCTTAGCCTTATATTTATTTGAGGTCATTTTTTTATTTTTAACATACAAAAAAATAAAAAAATAATATATTTAAATTATTGTAAATCAAGTTTTATTGAAGTTGAAGGAGTACAAAAGCGATTTTTTTTCGAAGGAGGTGATTTTTTTTTTTTCTTAAGGAGTATTGCAGCAATTTTTGGAGAGAAAATTTCAGTAATTTGTGTAATGGGGAATAAAAGGAATAGAGAAAAAACGTATGATCGTATAAGGGATGACACAACTAAAGGCCATACAAAATGTAATCAAGAGAAACTTGTTGATGTTGAAGAAGATCCCGTTGATGTTGAAGAAGATGAAACTCAAGTATGGGAAGAAATTGGTAGTAGTCAAGGGATAAATATCTCTTTTATCATGAGAAATTTGATGGAGATGAATGAGGATTCTCTTTTTAGTCAAATTTCATCTGAACACATGGTACCTGAAAGCACAATTAAATTGCATTGAAAAAACATATGGGAGGAATATTTTGAAAAGATCTATGGTTGGGAGAGCACAACTATTTGCCAATTTATTCAAGAAAAGAGAATTGACTCTTGTTTTGCAGTTGTTGGGTGTCGATAATAGGAAAAGCTCATGAGGTCATGTAAGAGAAATCATAGTTGAAAATTTGCAGGATGCATTGAACCTTATTAATACCACAAGTCGAGGAGCTGATTCAAGTTATGCACATACAACATTGATGACTACGATTTCTAGTAAGAGGTTGTCACATAAAAGACAAGTTAAAGCAATTTATGAATTACTAAATATATCTATAAAAACTATTCAAAGATATATTAGGAGGAGAAATATGTTAGATAAAAACATTGAAATAAATTGGGTGAATATTTGTAGACTTCCTCGAAAAGACAAAATTATGTGAAGATGTAAGAAGACTGGTCATTGAATATTGGACCAGCCACTTCCATGTTTCTTCCAATAGAAGGGACACTATATAGATGAAAGATGAAGAGACCGGTATAAATATTTCACATCCTAAACATTTTGTAGATATGACACAAAGTGAACTATTTGAAGCATTCAAGGAAGAATTTTTAGATGTGAAAATATGTCAGAGAATGTTTGAGAGGTTGTGCCTTTGCTTTGTACGCATAAATAAGGTACATGAAACTAGTTTCTCTCAAAATCATGTTGAATTTCATCTATACTAGAGTCACATAAAAAAGCTATGGCAACACTTAATCCAGATATGGTCATCCTTTGAAGTATGAGACAATTTGTGAAATCAATTTTTTGTGATAAATCAGAAGATTTAGATGACTTCAATGTACAATGTATAAAAAGTACATGCATTGTTTGTGGAGATTTGCAAAAATTTCCATTACAAATTGAGAATATTGATGTTTCAATGCCAATTTTGTGGAAGAGATTTCAATCTGATACATATCGAACTAAGACAAGAGATGAATCCAAAAAAATTGCATTGAAGGAGAGTGAATTTCCCGACCTTGATGTTATGAACAGATTTTGTACTATGATTTATCTACATATCCAACATTGTCATGGTGTACGATGGCAAGCTAAACAATTTTCGTGATTCCAAAAATTGTTTTCCGCCTGGTTGTATTCTTTCAATTGTAGATTTCTCCGAGAACTATATATTTGCCCCTCAATCATAGATTCAAGCTCAATATTATCATTATGATCAAGTTGCAATATTTGTGCAAGTGACCTATAGACACGCACGGTTTGATCTTGATGGGGTAGAAAATTGTACTAATCTAAATGAACGCATTATCATCAAGGAGGTTCATTTCTATATTAGCGATGATAAGTTTCATGATAGGAGCTATATAGCTCATTGTTTTACAATTTTTTTGAAGATCTTACGAAACGTGGGATAAATGTTTCACAACACTAGATTTGGTTAGATGGTTTTGCAGGTGAGTAAATAAGTTTCAATTCATTTTCATTTATATGTAAAGTTGTATTTGATTTCAATTTGATAAATTTTATTTTAAATGTTCAATTGTACATGATTTGATTTCAATTTGATAAATTTTATTTTAAATGTTCAATTGTACATGTACATGACATACGACTTTATGAAGCAGGACAATTTAAATTTACAAAAGCCTTTAATTGGCTATCCATGCAACATGCTAGACACAATGTTAAGTTTTTGTGGAACTTCTTTGAAAGTGGACATGAAAAAGGAGAGCATGATGAGCAGGAGCATGTGTGAAGAGTGCACTTCACCAACATGAACTTGTAGGTACTGTTAATTTTGTTTTTAATTTGTTTGTATCTATTTCTTAATATAATTTTATTTAAAAAAGAAGTGCACATAACAACATCTCTAAGTTATTTTATGTAGGTAATAGCATAGAGAATTCAAAAATAATTGTTGAATGGTGTCAAAGTTATTTTTCTAGTCGAGACATGCCATACAACAAACGTTATTTTTGGGAAGTGAAAGGTAAAAAATTTTTGTTCTGAAGAATTCTTAAAAAATTTCATCAGTTCCATTTCACTTTTATCCTAAAGTTGTTGATCTTAAAATGTGCAAATTTTATTTCATATTTGTAATAGGTATTGATCAATCTAATCCTTACAATTGTCAAACAATTGTTGGTATTAGAATTTTGTATCAAGTGATGACTAGAGGACACCACAAGCCTCCATTATTCAAGTAAGAGAAAAATAATGTTTTTGTATTGACTGTGTTGAAGACAATCCAATGAGTCCATGTGAAAATATTGCAAATGGAAATGTCTCACAATGGGATATGAAAGAGAATCAAAATGTCTCCTTATGAAGATGATGATAATGACATAGACATTCATGATTCTACATATTCAGCTGATTATGAACATGTTTCTAAATTAGTCATTACAAGTGCGTGCGTGCATACATGTTTTTTTATTTAGTTTTAATTTAGATCATAGTGATGTTCAAATTTAATCTACATCTTAATTTTGTTTCAAATTTATATGGTGTCATATGGATGTAGATACGTAGGTGATATTTTTGTTATGGTTGCAGATCCTGAAAATGTGGAAGGTGTAGATTAATATCTACTAAGATGCATGAAGGCAAAATTCAAATTAGCAGAAGTAACTGGAGATGGTGATGGTCAATCATATCCAATTGGTTCAATTGTTATAAAAGGCACCTATTATTAGAAAAAAAAGATAGATAAAAATGTTGTTCAATTTATTGAATACATGCTTGGAAAAATAGTTCTATATTACAGTGGCTTGGTTATAGCGACAAAGCTACAATTTGCGAAATTGCCAAAAAAAGGATGTGGACACCAAAAGTGGACGTTACCTTTTGAAGAACATGAAATTTTTTGGAGATAATAAAAGATAGAGAGGATCCAAACTATATGTATCAAGATCTAACTTAGGCTGTCTAACTTATTTTTGTAGCTCATACTTTTATATTTCAACTAGAGTTTGAACTCATGTTTAATTTGAACTAGGACTGGATATATATATATATTTGGACCATATTAAAACACATAGATGATTTTTTAATATTGGATCAGATCTAGGTATTTTTTTTTGACATGGTGGACAATGTTTTGCATATATTGTTATGCATGCTTGGTTGAAATGCAATATATAATCTTTGGACATCCCCTTAAGACATCCTAGTAGGTCCTTACTTTAGATCCCTTTATGTTAAGTATGCTAAATTACATAAATTGTTATGCATGCTTGGTTGAAAAGCTTTTAAATGTATTTTTTTATGTTATACATCCGCTTAAGACATCCTCTTTGGCCATCCCGTTAAGACATCCTCTTTGGACAGCCCCTTAAGACATTCTAATAGGTCCTAATTTTAGATCTCGTTATGTTAAGTATGCTAAATTATATAAATTGTTATGCATGCTTGGTTGAAAACCTTTTCTATGTATTATTTTATTTTATACATCCCCTTAAGACATCCTAATAGGTCCTAACTTTAGATCCCCTTATGTTAAGTACACATGCCAAATTATATATACATTGTTATTTTATTTTTCATGAGCTCACACACATGCAAATTTAGTTCTTTGTCACACTAGATTATTAGTGATTATTTATATTACTTGAATTAGATTATTAGTAATTATTTATATTGCTTGATTAAGAAATTATGTACATATTTTTTGTAGTTTAAAACTCAAGACTTTTTCTTGAATAATAACAAGGCACTAGTCATAATTGCATTATTCATATTTATTAATGATTATTTATATTACTTGATTTAGAAAATATATTTTTATTTTTCATTGACATTTCAAGAATGTTAAGTATTGGATCTTTGTCAAGTATGTTCTTTTAAGTGAACATTCTAAACAAATCTATCCTAAGGGGTCAAAGGGGTCTTTAGTGGTCAAAGGGGTCTTAAGGGGTCCTATTAGGGGTCTTAAGGGGTCATAACTTGGTCTTAAGGGGTCATAGTGGTCTTAAGCCCAGTCATAGGGGTCTTAAGGGGTCATAGTACAATCTTAGGGGGTCAAAGAGGTCTTAGTGGTCTTAAGGGGTCATAACTTGGTCTTAAGGGTTAAAAGAGGTCTTAGCGGTCTCAAGGGGTCATAGTGGTCTTAAGGGGTCATAGGGGTCTTAACGAGTCTAACAATATAATGGGCCCTATTATGTGATAATAGGTTCTATTATGACATAATAGGGCCTATTATGTGATAATGGGTCCTATAATGTTAAAATAGGACCTATTATCACATAATAGGTCCTATTATGTTTTAATAGGACCTATTATGTTGTAATAGGACCTATTATGTTGTAATAGGACCTATTATGTGATAATAAGTCCTATTATGCCATAATAGGTCCTATTACACATAATAGGTCGTATTATGACATAATGGGGCCTATTATGTGATACTAGGACCTATTACGCCATAATAGGGCCTATTATGTGACAATAGGTCCTATTATGTCATAATAGGACGTATTATCACATAATAGGTCCTATTATGTTGTAATGCAATCTATCATGTGATAATAGGTCCTATTACAACATAATAGGGCCTATAATCCTATTATGTGATGCAATGACCTATTACGACATAATAGGGCCTATTATGTTTTAATAGGGCCTATTATGTCGTAATAGGACCTATTATCACATAATAGGTCCTATTATGTTGTAATACGACCTATTATATAATAATATGTCCTATTACAAAATAATAGGGCCTATGATGTGATAATAGGTCCTATTATGGGTCTTACATGGGGTCAAAGAGGTCTTAGTGGTCTTAGGCCCAATCATAGGGGTCTTAAGAGGTCATAGTGGTCTTAAAGGTTCAAAGAGGTCTTAGTAGTCTTAAGGGGTCAAACCTAGGTCTTAATATCATAATAGGTCCTATTACAACATGATAGGCCCTATTATGTGATACTAGGACCTATTAAGACATAACATGGCCTATTATGTGATAATAGGTCGTATTATCACATAATAGGACCTATTAACTGTTAGGTCATGGGGACAACTGAGAGGGGGGGGTGAATCAGTTGTCAAATAAATTCAAACCAAAACAACTTAACTAACTTTAATTTTTAATACCAGTGAACCAGACTTGTATGTCGGTAGACACTTTTATCAGTTAATTACAATATCGGTAAAGATTAATGCATAAAACAGAAAGACAATAACAGCCACAACACATAACACCAATATTTGTATGTGGAAACCCTGTAAGGGGAAAAACCACGGTGGGAAACCTTACCCACAATCAGATGATACTACTATAGATAGTATGTGTATACAAACGGGGTTTGCACATGCAGAAAGGCCAAGCGCCTAGAGCTCACTGCTCAAACACAATAGGAGTCACATGACTACAATTGGATGGTTAAATCCAATAAGGATGTACTACTTAAAATAGCATCTTACTATGCTGGATTCAGTACCGGTGTAGTTCGGATTATCTTCACAAAACTTTTCTTCAACCTTCAAATTATGTCTGTGTGTATAGCTCTGCTTATTCTCGCATATACCTTCACACAATTCCTTTTTCACTTTCCACACTGATCTTACAAATAAGATCTTACATTTATATCATAACCTAAGACCAATTTTAGTAGGTCGGCTCTAAAGGATATTACAATAAAATCATTTTACAAATAAAACAATATCCGATGCAATAACCGATTCAACATGTCGGCTCAATGCAATTACAACATTAATAAAACATCTCCATAGCGTGTTGTGCTGATTTGGAATAGATAAGCCTGTCGGTGAATGATCTAGACCTATTTGCCGGTAACAGCAAATATGCAAATACGAATATGGAAATGAACAAATCTCCAAGACAAATTGTCCAAACGATGTCTTCGACATAACCAGGTGTTTTCCATTCCATTCGAGGTGCCTATGAACATTATATCCTACCGGTGTACTAGATACCGGTGACTATGCATAAGTCAATTGCTTGCCGGTGAATATTGCCAATTCTTCAAAGTGCCAGAGTTGATAAGTGATAGTAGGTGTTAACATCAATGACAAAACCATACCAAAATACCAACATTATCACATAATAGGACTTATTATGTCGTAATATGGCCTATTATGTGGTAATAGGTCCCATTAGGGGTGAAAGGGGTAGATTAAGGGGTCTTAATATCATAGTAGGTCCTATTAGGGGTCAAAGAGGTAGATTAAGGGGTTTAAATGCATGTTCTATCCAAGTTATGTTTTGTATAATTCGACCACGGGAAAGTTGTTGCAGAAGTTTTAAGTTTTCAAGAAGTTTGAGTTATTCCTAATATTCGAAAGAATAATAAATTTTAACTTAAATGATTGTATAGAATAATTTTTTTTTGACAAAACATGAAAAAAACATTATATTTTACACACCCACACACACACACACACACACACATATATATATATATATATAACATTTAAAACTTATTAAAAAAAAAGGCGGGTACTCGACCGAAGGTTTTCCTAGCCCCTCACCCACTCCAATTTTTTCAGATTGTGGAAATGAGGGGCTAAGAGATCGCGGGGGGTATATATGAAGGGAGGACATGACCAAGTGGTACTCGGCCGAGTAGGACTCGGCTGAGCCCCCCCTACCACCTAGCCTCCATATCTACATGCAAATTCAACTGGGTACCACTCGGTCGAGTCCTACTTGTCCGAGTGGTACTCATTTTTGGTTTCCCACTTAGCCAAAAGTGGGACATAGGTCCATACTTTTACCTAAGTTGGTTTAGCCTGTGTGTTGTAGTTGAGCTAATGTAGTTAAAAGGGTTTTTGGTATGCTATATATAGATGGTTCATTCCCATTTGCAAAGGTCCACATGATTTTATGATCGAGTTATGAGATCCGGTATTGTGAATGTTATATAGTTATTTGTGTTATTTGGTATTCTGGTTTGTGCTCTGTATTGCTCTGGAATTTCAATATCTTTAGTTGCAGATGTGTTGGATGTGTGGGATGCATTTTGGATGTTGATGTGTGTCCTCAATTTTATTGGTTCATGATCTGGAAATCCACAAGGAAATATTTCACTTTGACAGATAGTTATGTTGATGTTCTTGAGCTTCGGTATAGACATGATGATGATTTTGATAATCCAAGTTGTTGCAATTGTTTTGATGCAACTCATGTTGCTTGTGAATGTCTCTAGACTATTTTATATTTTTATTGGTGGTCCACATTGATTATTGTATGCGTTATTGAATATTTTCCTTGTTCGGTGATGTTCTTCGTGTTATGCAACATTGTTGATGGTTGTAGTGTGTTGCGGATGATCGAAGCACAATTGTTCAAGGTGTTGCCTGTTTGCGATATTGATTTGGATCTAGAATATGTCTTAGCCAACATCGCTTTGGTCCGTATGTATTATTGTAGCATGTAAAGATATTATCTTGTTATTTGTATTAAGGCTTTAGCTGACCTTGAAATTAAAGTTGAGGGTTTGTATAAATAGATGTAATAATCATGCAAGATGTATGTTTGCGAATGTCTACTTTGTATTTGCGATGTTATGATTGAGTTGTATGTGCGAACAAGTGTGGAGGAGAAGAGAAGTGATGCAGAGTAGACTATGTGCTTAACTAAAACTGTACTGAAGCATATGAAGATGTTATTTTCATAGTTCATGAGATCCGGATTGTACTCCAAATTTTTTCTAAGTCAGTGAGACTTCTTGTAAGGCAGTAAGACTTCCCTTAAGGTTGTATCCTTTTTGGGTTTCTTAGTTTGAGCAGTGAGCTCTAGGTAGTGTGCCTCAATGCATGTGCATTCCCCATTGTAATATTCACATTTACTCCTAATAGGGTATTATCTCATTGTGGGTAGGATCTCACCATGGTTTTTCCCTTAATCGGGTTTTCCACGTCAAATTTTTTTGTGTTATGTGTGCTATTGATGTGGTGTTTTTTCATTCTTTAATTATTAATTATCAGACCTATTTTGTGGTTTAAGTTGTTGTAAGTTTTTATGCAAATTGATTCACCCCCCCTCTCAGTTTGCTTGAATGTTGTGAATAATTGGTATCAGAGCTAGATCTCCTAGAAGAATCTTGATCACTTGAGGAGATCCAAGATGACCACCATTTATTTCAAGAAGGATAGTCCAGGATTTGATGGAATGAACTACTCTCTCTAGAAGAGTTGGATGCAATGTCATTTGAGATGCATTGGAGAAGATTACTAATAATGTATATAATGCTCTATAGAATGGTACTCCTACTACTTCAGATGAGATAAGGGAAGTAAAATTAAATATTAGAGCCAAGGAAGCATTGTTGAGTGCCTTGTCAGATTGTGAAATGACTAATGTATTGGACTTAGAGACCGCACATGAGATTTGGGTAAAATTGGAGACCTTTCATGAAGGTGATAGTCATGTGACGATTGATAAGTTGTAGAGATTTAAGGGTAAATATGAGATTTTGAAGATGAGTAAAGATGAGAACATTACTTCTTTTATGCAGAAAGTGAATTAGCTTGTGTGTGGAATCAGATGCGCTGATGGAATTTTAGAAGAATCTGAGATTGTTGCTAAAGTGTTGAGATCCTTACCTCCTGCTTAAAAATAGAAAGCTGTTGATATTGATGAGATCCAGACTGTGACAAGAGACATGTTGATTGGTAAACTTACTGGTTTTGAGCTGAGTGAGTTTGGAGACTCTCTTCTTAAGACTGAATCTGCATTCAAAGCTACTATTTTTGGGAAGTAGAGATATGTCAGGGAGAAATTTCTACATGAGTATCTAAATATGAGAAGGAGATGGAAGAGATGGATTAAGAAGAAAGTGAGATTGAGAAGCTTGAAGCACTTATTTCCATAAGATTGCCTGAAGGTGTTGGTAAGTATGAAGGGAGGTTACCTCTTATATGTTTTTCATGTAATAGGATGGGATATTTTGCATCAAGGTATCCAAAAAGAGAAATCCTAAGAAGACATTCAAGACATATAATCCTAAATATCAGAAGAAGTGTTATTATATTGTTGATGAAGGTGAGACAGATGATGAGTCGGATAAGGGTAATTTAGGAGAGGATTTGTTTTTCAGTTCTATCAAAGAGGATGATCCCATAACTACAGATTTTACAAGCTGGACTAATGAGGAGAAAGTTATAGCTGCTAAAGTTGAGGAGAAATATGATTGGGTAATTGACAGTGGTTTCTCTCATTATATGATAGGTGATAAGAGTAAATTTGTAAACTTGGAAAGGTATGATGGTGGTATAGTAAGGTTTGGTATACACTCCTAATCGGGTAAATGTGAGATCTTGAATAGCTTCAAAACTGAGATTGCATTAGGGACAAAGACTAAAGGTAATATATTTCACTTGAATACTGGTGGTATAATTTGCCTGATTTCTCAGATTGATGAAAGTTAGTTATGGCCTAAAAAGAAGTGTCATTTAAATTTTGATTGCATGGTTAAGAGAAGTTATACTTAAGTAGTGAGAGATCTATCAAATTTAATAAATCCTTCTACTCCGATATGTAAGGAATGTCAATTAGGGAAGTATACATGAGTTATTTATAAGAGAAAACAATATAATTCTAATAGATTGTTGGATCTTGTGCATACAGATCTGTGTGGTCCTTCTAGGGTGAGAAGCTTGTAGGGCAACAAGTATTTCATGTTGCTGATTGATGACTATTTAAGGACATGATCTATGTTACCTTCTTAAGAGAGAAGTCTGAGGCATTGCAGAAGCTCAATATTTTCAAGGCTAGAGTTGAAACTAAGACTAGGTTGAAGCTAAAGTGTTTGAGATCTAATAGTGGAAAATTCACTTCTAGTGAGTTTAGTGCATACTATGAAGAGCATGGAGTTAAGAGATAGTTATCTCCTCCTAGGACACCACAATAGAATGGTGTTGTGGAAAGAAAAACTAGAAGATTTAATGTAGTTTATAGAACCATGATAATTGAAGGAAATGTTCCACATATATTTTGGACAGAAGCTGTGAGTACTGTAGTATACACTCTTAACTAGGTAAATGTTAAAGGTGATACTGGTAAGACTTCTTATGAGCTATGGTTTGGTCATGCTCCTACGATTATATATTTTAGAATTTTTGGTAGTACATGCTATATCAAAAGAGATGAAGATCTTGGAAAGTTTGATGCTAGATGTGATGAAGGAATCTTTCTTGGTTATTCTACTAAAAGTAAGGCCTATCAATGTTATACTAAAATATTGAGAAACATGGTTTAAAGTAGTAATATAAATTTTGATGAAGGAAATTTGAAATAGATTAGAGCTTGCAGATATGATTTTGATGATCAGTATGCCAGTTCAAATAAAGGAAAGAAAATACAAACCCAAAGTTAAGTTGAGATTGCTCTGAAAAAGTTTGAAAAATGAAGGTGCAGATGGTAGTCGAGAATGAAGAATTCAAGAAAATCCTAATACCCTTTGGTATGTGAGGTTGAATCATTCAAAAAATCATATTATTGGTGATGAGAATAAATTGTGATGACTAGAAGAAGACTTGCTGAAGAAATTTGTTCAATTTCTAAGATTGAACCTAAGAATGTTGATGAAGAATGCAAAGATGAAAACTGGATTAAAGCTATGGAAGAAGAATTGAATCAAATTGAGAAAAATAATACATGGATTCTTGTTCCTATACCTAAGGATAAAAATGTAATTGGAACTAATTGGGTATTCCAAAATAAGTTGAATGAACAGGGTGAAGTTGTTTGAAATAATGGTAGACTTCTTTGTAAGGGTTATTCCGATATGGAAGGAATTGACTATGAGGAGACCTTTGCTCTGATAGATAGAATTGAAGCTATTAGATTATGTATTGCCTATGTTGTTCACAAAGATTTCAAGGTTTATCAGATGGATGTCAAATCAACCTTTCTTGTGGTGAGTTGGAAGAAGAAGTCTACATTGAGCAACTAGATGGATTTCAGCTAACAGAAGAAAAGGACATGGTTTGTTGGTTGAATAAAGTATTGTATGGATTGAAGCAAGCCCCTAGAGCCTGGTATGCTAGATTGGATAAATATTTGATGAACCTTGGATTCAATAAAGGTACTACTGACATAAATTTTTATTTCAAGATTGATCAGAATAATATCATGATTGTTGAAGTATTTGTTGATGACATTATCTTTGGAGGAAATGATTATCTATGTAATAAATTTGTTGAAGAAATGCAGAATGAATTTGAGATGTTTATGATTAGTGAAATGAAATTCTTTCTGGGATTGCAAATAACTCAGTTGGACAAAGGTATTTTCATATCTCAGTCTAAGTATGTGAAGGAATTGTTGAAGAAATTTGGTCTTGAAGATTCTAAACATGTTGGTACAGCTATTGTGACCAGATGTAACCTGACAAAATATGATGACTCTCTGAAAGCTAATTAGACTAGATATAGATCTATGATTGGTGGTTTGTTGTATTTGACTCAAACTAGACCTAATATAATGAATTTTATGTGTCATGTTGCTAGATTTCAAGATGATCCTAAGGAATCTCATGTTACTGCTATAAAAAGGATATTCAAATATTTGAAAGGAACAATTGATTTTGGTTTGTGGTATTCTAAGAATGATGACTTTACTTTGAGTGCTTTTATAGATGCTGATTGGGTAGGTGATGTTGATGACCAAAAAAGTAGTATAGGTGGTGCATTCTTTTTGGGAAAAAAGTTGGTTTCTTGGGCAAGTAAGAAGTAGAATGTTATTTCCTTATCTACTGCAAAAGATAAATACATTGATGCTGCTAGCAATTGTACTTAGGTAATTTGGATGAAGCAGATGTTGAAGGACATATGAGTTATTTATGAGGAGCCTATTGCTATATACCATGATAATTCAAGTGTTATCAATATCTCAAAGAATTTGGTGTTGCATTCCAAGACATAATATATATCAACCAAGTTTGATTTCTTGAGAGAGAAGATGAATGAGAAAGAAGTGAGATTGGAGTATGCATCTACAAAGGAATAGATAGAAGATATCATTACGAAGTTTCTTATTCTAATGACAGTTTTGAATTTTGTAAACATTGTGTGTTTAGAAAACAAAATAGAAAACCATTTCCTTCATGGAGTAGTAAATTTGAGAGTAAATTGGAAATTATTCACTCAGATGTATTTGGTTGAGTGGACATTGAGTCAATAAGAAGATCTAGATATTTTGTCTCCTTCATTCATGATGTTTCTATACATGGTTATATTTTATAAGGAATAAGTCTAAAGTTTTCACTAATTTTAAAAATTTAAGGCCTTAGTTGAAAGGTAAACGAATTGTAAAATCAAGGTTTTAAGAACAAATAATGGAGGAGAATAGTGTAAAAGATAAATGGTTGGCTATGATTAAAGGGTAAGTAGAGGAAATAAGAAAATAATGAGAGGGCAGGTAGTGTAGGAATTAAGAGATTAATGACATGTGTCATGGGTAGAAAAGGCTAATGAATTAATTAAATAAATAAATATTTATTTAATTAATAGAAAAAATGGGATCAATTAAATAAATAAAATATTTATTTAATTTAAGAGAAAAGGATAATTTAAATAAATAAAAGTATTTATTTAAATGAGAAATAAGGTTAGAAGAGGATAAATGAAGTAATTAAATAAATAAAGATTTATTCAATTAATAGAAGAATTAGGCTAAAATAATTAAATAAATAAAATATTTATTTAATTAGACTCAAAAAATTTAGGTGCCTACAATATCCAATATCCTAAAGGGTTTGAGGTAAAAGGAAAGAAACATTTGGTTTAAAGGTTAAAATGATCTCTTTATGGTTTAAAACAATCTCCTTGAATGTGGTCTTAGAAATTTGATTCAATTGTCATGAAACTGGGTTTTGTTAGAAGTGAAGAAGATAACTATGTATACGTTAAGTATATTGATGATCATATTCAAATAAGTGTCTTGTATGTTATGCATCTTATCATTAATTGTAAGGAAATTGTTAGTGAGCTATTGGTCAACTTTCAGAGGCATTTGATATGAAAGATTTGGGAGCTAAAAAGTATATACGATATGAAAATCAAAAGAGATCAAGTAAATAAAAAACATTGATTGTCATAGAGTAACAATGTTGCCAGTATTTTGAACAGATCTGGTATGCAAGATTATAAACTCGTAAGAATTCCTTTACAGGTTGGAACTAAGATTTAATTAGATATGTGTCCTAAGAATGATGACAATTTAGAGGATATATCTAATTTTCCTTATGCTAGCAGTTGTAGGAAGTTTAATATATGCAATGGTTTTCACTATATCATATATTGTACAAGCAGTGGGAGTTTTAAGAAAATTTATGTCTAACCCTAGAAGAGAACATTGGAATAATATTAAAAGAGTGTTTGGATATTTATGAGGAACTTCTAATTTTCGTTTAGAATATTTTCGGTCTAACAATGTGGATAAGACATTGGACATGATATAGGGATTTTCTACGTAGATATTAGGTAGGTGACTTGGACAGTTCAAGGTCCACAAGTGGGTATGTGTTTACTTTGTTTGGAATAGTTGTAAGTTGGATGAGTCAGAGGCAACCTACGGTTGCTTTATCCACTACTGAAGTAGAGTACATGGTTGCTACCCATGTTTCTAAGGAGACAATATAGTTACATAGGTTGTGTGCAGGTACTGGTTTTGATTGGAGAATAGTTTGGATTGGTTGTGATAGGCAGAGTTCAATTAATTTAGCTAAAAATCCCATGTATCATGCACAAACTAAGCATGTGGATGTACAATACCATTTTGTTCACGAGTTGAGTGCAAAGGGACATATTGAGTTGAAGAAAATTGACACTTAGGTGAACATTGTAGATTATCTAACCAAACCTATGAGAACAAAAAACTTTACTTAGTGCAGTAAGGCCACAGACCTTGTTTCTTTTTCCTTGTTGATTCCATGATGGTGTGATTCCCCTAGCTTGAACAAGGTATTTGACAAGTGGGATAATGTTGGGAATTATGGTGTCTCAACCTTAGCAATTCCAAATTATGTATTGTTATTCTTTGACATGGTTATTTGACATTTATGTCATCAAATAATTGTCCTCCAGTATAAGGGGTGTGGGTTTTATTAGTTGGCACTTTTCCCACATGTTGGTGCCTTAAAAATCAATTTTTTAGTTGTCCAAAGATTCCCATCAAGTGGTATAGCATCTAAGGCCTATTTTTAGGGACGTTATGATAGGTTCTATGATAATAGTAAGGGATAAAAGTGGGATGAATCATGTTCGATATTGGAATAAGTTATTATGATGTATGCGTAAGAGAATCCTTACATTTGTTATTAATAGTCTATGATGCATGTAAGAGTATGTCTTATTATTTGGGGGATTATTATGACAACCTATAAGAAGGTGTTATGTCATGTAACAGGCTATGTTTGGCATGTAGGGGTCGAATGTAATTTTAGCATGTTTTTAAGAACCTTGTTTTGGCCCATTGTAATGTTTATGGTGGAAAATTAAGCCCCCAAGGGTCTAGATATTGAGGTGTTGATTTGGAGATAAGTAAGTTGTTTTACAAGTACACATATGTTTCCAAATTGATGGAAGATTAGGGAAATGATTTGTATTGTAATCTCTTTTAAGAGTAATACAAATTTTCCCTCTTTTCTTGGTGAAGTTTTTTCCTGAAAGTGTTTCTCCACATAATCATGGTGTTATGTGTTTATTGTTTTGTGGTGTTATCTTTCGATGTTATAGCCGATTTCTTTCATTTAATAAACACTATTAGATCTGATTTACAGCTTCATTGGAAGCATCTATTATCGTTATCCACCTCTTCTTCTCTAATAGATCTTTGCTTTCTCCCTAGTCTTATTGATACATTGACAAGTCCATGCTAATCAACCACCACTTTCACTATAAGTTAGCTTACCCTTCTCTGCTAAGTCCATATCAACAACAATATTGCCCTTAGACTTCATTTCCTGCACATTCTACCACTGATTCACAAGGGTTTTGATCCCATTCGTGCTAGTGTGACTTATACAATAACTCATGTTAACCAGATTAGCAAGGTTATAATCAATTCACTTTATATTGGCTTCAAGAACCCCCAACCTACCTTCATAGTTAGTTTTAAGGAGATCACCGTCTTTGGCCATATTTAAAAGCATAAAGAGCATCCTAGTTTTTTCCTCATCAGAAATCACATTCCCGCCGTGAGCCCTAAAGGCTATCAGGCCATCTCCTTGCTCCAAATCAACTGTCCTAATTTTTTATGGGCCAAATGTTGACATTAATTTGATTTTTTTCTAGAAACAACCATAGAGAAATCCTAAACTATTCAACAAAAGTATACCTAGCAATTCTGTAAATTTTAAGGGGTTCTTATGATTACTCCTAAGGAAGGATTAATCCATAATAAAGCCCATTATAAAGGGAGGTAAACTAGCTTTGTCATCATCAACATAATTAGATAATGGAGGGGAAGGAGCCACTCCCAAGGATCCCTCCTGTCAACCTATAATATTTGCTCCTTCATCCATAATATTTACCCCTTCCATAGTCTAATTATCACTAGACTCATTAACATCCAACTCCTCATTAACTTGACAAATAGAGTGATACAGTTCCTTCTTTCTCTTCACAAATATCCCTTTATCATTCATAATAGAGTTGTTCTCCT
Source organism: Cryptomeria japonica (assembly GCF_030272615.1). Classification (NCBI taxonomy): domain Eukaryota; kingdom Viridiplantae; phylum Streptophyta; class Pinopsida; order Cupressales; family Cupressaceae; genus Cryptomeria; species Cryptomeria japonica. Next base: position 625,827,678 of record NC_081414.1, on the reverse strand, counting down.
TGTTTTTCTCCTTTGAGACAATGTTCTTCTTTGATGAAGCCCCATCCTTTATTTCCTAAAAAACATCCTATGTATCATCACCCCCCTCCACAAAATCCATCTCCATATCCTCCTTAGACCCAATATTTTCTAATTGGGAAGGGGGGATCCATGTCCTTTCCCATTAGGGGGAGATGAAGGGGTTCTAAAGTGTTCCATAATTAGAATAATCAAGTGCTCATGAAGAATAGGGTTACTTTTTTACTTATTGTACTACTTAATAGTAGTTTCTAAGAACAATAAAAGATACAAAGGGAATGAAACCAAAAGCTTATGCATAAAGTGACTAAGAAATGAAAAATGATAGCCATGAATAGTGGTAAACCATCCATCCAAGGTAAAATATTGCATAAGGACCTTAACCACACCATCCCGAAGGGGTTTAAAGAATCTACCTAATAGCCTCTATTTTAATTCTTGACAAGCTCCAATTATTCTTTGTGTTTGAGAAAAGTATCCAGCATGGACTCAGAGGATTTTCTCTCCCTGAAATTATTTTGTTCATCCTTTGGAAGCCTAGTGACGTCTACAGTTAGTTTCTTTGTGACCTCCAAAAAATTATTGCCAATGCAAATTTTTCCATCCTTCCACCCTTTGTAGAAGAGATTAGTCACTTTGGGGTTGTAGACATGAAGACGCTCCACATAGGGCATAACCCCACCATTAATCAAAATCCTCCAAATTTCCTTATTTCTATGAATGTCATCATAGGAAATGGGTTCTTGTTTATGTCTCTTGCCACCCATGATGGAGCCCAAAAACCAAAATATTAAAGAAATACCTACCCTTTAGCAGACCCCCTAATGGAACAGTCACAAACATAACCCTCAAAAAATCACATTGTAAAACAAGAAAATCTAAAAAAGTAGGAAACTAGAAGTAAAAGATCACCGACAATCTATATGGAAATGATTAATTGACAAGAACCAAGACCAAAACCACCCAACTATAATAATTAAAACATATCAAAATATCAATAAAGGATAGGGTGAAAAACATAAACACCCTCACATACCAAGAAAGGTAAAACCCCATGAATAATTTCAAGTTTAATCATATAATCAACGTTAGGAGGAAGAGGGTCAATCCCATTCTAATAAAAACCCTCACTCCGCAATGCACCAATATTTGTAAAAGTATCCATAAGGTAATTACCTTCCCTAAGGATTTGTGATATATATGTACATTATCAAAATCCTTAATGATGTTTAAGGAATCCTTGATCAAAGCTTCAATGGACCAACCTAGGGAATGAGAGCCCTTTCAAATATTAATAATGTTTAAAAAATCACCCTTTAACCAAACCTTTTAGAAGCCAAGTTCATTCACCAGTTTGATGGCATGAAGATCAGCTCAGGCTTTGTCCATGTGGTTTGACCCGATTCCCAATGGGAGTGCCACCATCAAAATTATCTTTCCAAAATTATCTCTCAACACCCCCCACAACTAGTTGGCCCAGGATTCCCCTTAGCCACCCCATCAAAATTAACCTTCACCCAACAACAAGAAGGAGTAGACCATTTGAAATTTGTTGGCATTATACACTCAAATCAGAATGGTTGATGTTGTCATTGATGGCAACCAATTTGTAACAGGGTTCAAAGGTTATACCGGCATCAGACTTCACCTATCGGCACCAGTAGTCGCTACAAGGTTTATTCACACCGACATCCAATCACACTGGCAGTAGATTATACCAGCAGTCCAAGCCGACTTGGAAATAATATTGTTTATGCAAAATGTATTGTAATGTAAAACTATTTGTATGGCCGAGATGGTGTATTGTAAAGACTCATATATGTATGAGATCTTGTAGATCATTTTGTAAGCAAGGAATATGATATGATAGGTAATATAAGGAAGTGGTAATATGTGATAGGTTATGATAGTGAATAATTGTTCATGCACTCTAATGTATTTATCTTAAGACAGAATAAGAGTCGAGCAGAGAAAAGAAATGTTTTAGTAGAGGTATCAGATAGAGCTTAAACCGGTACTAAATCCGGCATTGCAGATGCTATTTTGAGTAGTACATTGTTATTGGATTTAACCATCCAATTGTAGTTAGTAGGACTCCATTTTGTTGTTGAGCAGTGAGCTCTAGGTAGCTAGCCTTCGTGCATACATAGGCCCCTATTTTACTAAGTAATATTTATTCATATTGGCCACTGAGTAAATATTATGGGTCACAAATCCCACAGAGGTTTTTCCCTTACCGAGTTTCCTCGCCAAAATTATTTGTGTTATCGTGTGCATTGATTCTTACTCTTTTGTTTCTCTTTACTGCATTATTATTTGCTTACCGATATATTAGTTTGGGTTATAAAGTTGCAAATAAGTTTAAATCTTTCATCTACTGGTTAGACATTGATTCACCCCCCCTCTCATGTCTTTGGGACTAACCAAATATCTAACAATTGGTATCAGAGCCTAGTCCTCTATTTGTAGAAGTGTAATATCTTGAGGAAGATTTTGAAACCGGTACCGATGGAAAGTTTGAGACAACAGTTGGAAGGAGCTCTTGAATATTTTGATGTAGAAAAATTCAAGAATATCAAACTAGAAGATGAACTCAGAACTGCTTGGGAATTCATCAAAGCACTTCAAAAAAACCTGGTTATAGCAAAGAATAAGACAAAAGAATTACATGTGCAATTACAAAACCAAGATGATGAAGAAAAGGAAACTCTCAGAGATATTGCAGAGAAACTGAGACAAGATAACAATAACATGAGGAGTGAGATGCAAGATTAACCATGAGACTGTGTAAGGATATTGAAGATAGAAAGAGAAATGAGGGAGATTTGGCCAAAAGACTTAATGAAAGATCAGATGAATCTTTAAGGCTTAGTTATGAAAATGATATGCTTAAAACATATTTGATTCACATGCAACATGACAAAGAGGAACTTATGAGACAAGTTAGTACTTTGGAAAGTGAGTTGGTCGCTACAAATTAATACAAAGACAAATTCAAGAAGAGTTCAAACAAGCTTGATGATATGCAGAAAAGTCAAAAACCTGATGGAGAAACAATTGGACTTGGATTTTAACATGGAGAAAGTTCTAGAACTGTAAACAATAATGATCACAGCAAACCGGTAAGACACCCTAATTCTTATAAATTCAATGGCAAATGTTTTAATTGCAATAAATTTGGTCATAGAGAAAATCAGTGTAGATTTAAGAATAATCAAAATACAAACCTACCCATTGGTCAATGTTCCAAATGCAATAAAAATTGTCATAGCTCAGACAATTGTAGAATGAATGTAAAACACTATGTTTGTGGTATATTTGAACATCTATCTAATCAATGCAGAACTCAAACCGGTCAAGGTTATGGAAAAGCTATTCAAAGAAATAATGTAACTTGTTATCCATGCAACAAGATTGGGCATATTGCAAAATTTTGTAGAAGCAAGAATGTACTGACAAACAACAAAGAATCTAATGACAAAGGCAAAGAAAAGGTGAATGAAATCAAGCAAGAATTCACTAAACAATGGATCAAGAAGAGAGATCATAGGAATGATGATTTTGTCTCTTCACTGGCAGAACAAAGCAATCTTGCACCGACAGGAGATTATTCATCCAACTTAGGAATAATCCTTAGGGGTAAGGCAAATAATTGAAGATCATGCATTTACCCTAAGTTGGTGGTAATAAGTCACATTTCTTCTTTACTGACACATATGTTGAGTATTCACTTCACTGGCGAAGCATTTATTATGGTTGTAAGTTAACCTTTGGTTATAAAGCACTTGAATTTCTCATTTCTACTTACCAAAGTATTCAAGCATTTGAAGAGCGCAGAGTTGAGAACCACCATTCAAGAAGCAAAGTAACACGATTTTTAGGGCATCCAAGGTTTTCAGTCAAAAGGTATTTATCTTACGACATGGCTTCTTCATCTTCCGTTCCCAAATTCATTGCAAACCCTACTATTGCGGAAAATGTCAAGTGACCTAGACCAATCTTCAAAATCATCCCTAAGATACCTAAGTTAGATGAATCCATTGGTGCATTTTCAAAAATCCCGAAAGGAGTTGCATTTGTTGAAGAACCAAGGGCATACATTCATTGTAACATTGAAAATTTAGGGTTTGAGGATTTAAGGAACATGTTCATGAATGTTATTACTGACAACCAAGGTATAGTCAAACCAGATCACAAGATTGTTGAAGATTTAGGATTGACTGACATCCTTCACATGCCTGAATTCTCAGATGAGATTGTCCGTTATGTTCTTAGTAGAGTTCATGGTGAATTTTTGTGGTTAGATTCAGTTTTTAAAATCACTAAGGATGCAATTAAGGCTGTTACTGGTTTACCTTCTACCAACACTAGGCCTGATAGGAAAAAGAAAATTCCAAACAAAGAGGTTATGAACTTAACTGGTGCTACATTTGAGAACAGATTACTTAGGGTTAGTGATATAACCAACAACAATGTTAAATATGGTAGTATGGTTATTGGATACAAAGTTCCTCATACTAATTGGCTGAATTCTATTTCAAGTTAATGCATTCATAGTGCCTATGAGATGATTATGAATAATGCTAAAATTGACATCTGTGAATGGCTGAAAGATGAACTGTTAGAAAATTTGAGCAAGATCAAAGGTGACAAGAAGGGAAATTTCAAGTTTGGGAATTTGATTGTGTGCTTAATGCTATATTTCTCAAAGGAGATTCTGATGGACTTGAATAGTACTGAGAGGAGGGGGTGAATCAGTGACACCAAAATTAACACAACTTCAAACACTGACCGGTAGATGAACTTAACCAAATATTTAAACAAAATACATGCTATCCAAAATGAAATAACAACATCCACAATAAGTAAAACATCCACCATAATACAAGTGTTTATACGTGGAAAACCCAAATAGGTAAAAACCACGGTGATATGGAACACACAAGTTACCTATCTGCAGCAATAGATAACTGACCGGTTAAGGTCTTACAAACTGCTCTGCTAGGAGCAAATCTTGTTAGACATCCCAAGCTTGATTAGAAGATTATACCCTATTGAGAGTACTACCTTGTTAGGAGTAACCTCGTTGGAGGATTTGAGAATCCAAACTAATGGATCACCTTGTTAAAGGATTTGTACAATGAAGCTTGTTAGAGCTTACTCGGTTAGGGGATTTGATTCTATTGTAATCATTAGAAAACAACAAGAATGGTTTGATCTATTTCAGAGTAGCACAATGCTTTCTTCATCAGATCATTCTAAGTACTTTCAACACTGCTCGTCATCTTAACACTTATCGGTCTTCAACAAAAGATTTCACTCTTTATGCATATCAGTATTTGCATAATCTCCTTTTCTATATTAGTTATCAGTTTTGAAGGATTCACTAAGATGTCTATAAATAGACATTCAAATATTATGTCAGCCATAGGAAATCAAAACTCAATTTCCTAGGTGCAGTGTATCTAGACAAGTAAACATAACTCATCACAAAAATGACTGCCAAGAAAATGGTGCTGGTAACTCATCACAAAATCAGATACCGGTTAGAACAATCAATATCGGTTGGAACAAAATATTTGAACCATTCCCCTGGAATCTTCCACTTGATCTCCATCTTCATCTTCATCTTCATTTTGATGCTGACTTAATGTAACCATGGGTTATCCCTTAACCACATACCGGTTGACAGAGAGTATCAGTTAGAGATAGATCTTAAGCATACTGGTTGACAGTGTAAACCAATGAAGTTACACCAGTAATCAATGTAATCATATGTGTGTGTGAGAGTGTTTCATCAATGACAACAAGTGATGAATACATTACAATCATCATGAAGCCAACAATCTCCCCCTTTGGCATTGATGGCAACCCTTAGAAAATTTTAGAATAATACAATACCGCTAAGTGTGCATACACAACATATTTACATATGTACTCATACTTCCCTTTAATGTAATACTCCCCCTTAATGCATGCATAAATACAATATTTTCAAAAACACACATACATATTATTACTCCCCCTTTGACAACAATGCCAAAATGATAAAGTAAAATATATACATATATATAGAAAATCTGTATCAAAGTGTTCAACATATATTACAACTTAAAAAAAATTTCATGCATTGGCTAATCTCATAAAAATATCATTGAAATTCTGCTTCATCTGGGATAAACCATTTTCCCATGATTCTAGTATGTTAGCAGTATACTCAGATGTATACATCAACTGGGAATAGAATTCTTCCATTGAGTCTAGTGTGCAGGTTTCAGGAGTAGAAAGAATAGCTTCTGCATTTGAGTACAGGCTCTCTGAAGAATGTCGACCTGTGAGGTGAGCTGACTATTGAGCTCTCTTAGAGATTGAAATCTCTTAGCCTTCTCATTATCATTCATGTTCAGTTTGTCATGCAAATCATCTACAAACTGGTTAAAGGTATGAATGGAGTCCTGGAGTGGGACATATGCCTTGCATAACCTTTTCATTTCCTACTTAGTTTCAACTTGACTCTTAGAAATGTCAGAGTAAAAGAAAGAAACATTGGAGGTAGAGGCAAGATAGTTTCCTCCAGATTCAATAGCTTTCTTCAACAGACTCCCATTATTAGATTAAGCCATTTTGCAACTTTCAATGTTCTTTGCTAGTTTATCTCCATATTTCTTCTTCTAACTCTTCTCAACAGACATTTGAGCAGCATCTTCAAGCGACTTGATTTGATTAGATGCTTCTGCAACTAACTGACCAAGTTTGCTAATGGGTGTAGGAAAATGTGCAACAACTATTTCTGGTAGTAAACTAGACAAAATTTCTACTACATTCTAGATTGTCTCTGCTTCAATCCTTTGCTCTTTCAGTTTCTTCTTGTGTGCTCGAGATTGCATAACATTAGTAATCTTCATCATTTCTGATGCACTCAAAGTGTTCATGTCAATGTGTCCTGAAATACTTAAAGAATCATCATCATCACCTTCAAGTAGTTTCTGCTTCTCCAGTTCAGGGGGTATGCTCTTAATGATAGCTCTTTATGTGTTCTTCTCTATTGTTTCTTCAATTAACTGAGTAATAGCTTCCTCAGTAGACTCCTTTTGAGTAGTTTCAATGACCAGTGGAGATTGGGGTTTCTCTAGTTGTTCTGTTGTCGGTTCATTCTCCACTGTTAGTTGAATACCCGATTGTTCATCTAATGTAACCTGTACTTCAGTGATTGTAGGAGGATCCATATCTGGTGCAGTAATGTCTCCAGATAGGTCTATTATGTCCTGAACATCTTCATCAACAAGAATAATGAAATCATTCGTCTTCTTGATTTGATAGATTACGTCAACTCGAACAATTTCCTCTTCATCCATTTCTGGTCGAAGAACATCATCTATAGTATCATCCTTATTGCTAGAGTGGACGACTTATTCCCTCTTTTTGATTACATAGGCTAGTTGATGTGTCTCAGACTCAACAACTTCCTATTTTGCATTAAGAAGCTTCAATCTTCTCACTTTAAAATCAAAATATACTTTGTATTGCTCAATTAAAGCATTAATTCCATCCGATGATAAATTGGGAAAATATTGTACAAATATTTCATCAATAATCTTCTTTTCCAATTGAATTGCTTCCTTCCATTTATCTAAAAGAGTATTATACAAAGAGATTGAAATATCTTTTTCCAAGTCATGCAGAAATCTATTGTAATGACCCAAATAAGTTATTACCTATTGGATTACTTGCTTCTGCTCATCTTCAGTAAAAGAATCAAAATATTCTTTGACATTGTCAAACCTATTTCTTCCTAATGTCTTCATTGTCCTCTCAAAAAATGTGTCAGGTTTGTAGGTAGCAATATCTATAAGTGTAGTTGCCTTCGGCACTACCTTTGCCTTCTTGGGTGTTCTACCAGTTGCTTTTTCCTTCTTTACTTCTTCAGAATTTGTACCCTCAGACTCTGGTTGCAAAATTAATTTCCGATTTCTCTTCTTTGGTGCACTCTCCTTCTTCCTCAAAAACTTCAAGAAAATATGCGGCATTATGAAACCCTTTTTCAAAAACCCTACCATATTTTGTTTTAATCTTTTCTGCTCTTATCACAGAGAGATTTTAGCTAAGTATAGATGTGTAGAGTTCCTAAATCTTCTATCTTGCAATCTATATAGCTGGACAAGTCACCTTTGACCACAACACCGCTTGGGACTTGTGATAATGCATTATAAGACATAATTTCATCTGCCTTTAGAGCTTCCTCAGGCTCAGCAGTGATCATCAACCTCTCTACAGACTTAGAAGTAGATGTCATTCTAGATAAACAAGTTTCAAAGCGGTATACAAAGAAATACCTTGTACCTTGCACGTCGCTTTGTTTCCCAGTTGAAATGTCCAAATACACACCCGTTTGCCTCTCTGCAACTTTCTATTCAACTTGATTTCTCTAAACACAAAACAATTCTCCAATTGACAACAAGAAAATCTTGTTCTTCTCTGCAATCGCTTCAAATTTTGTTTTCGAAAGAGTTAGGGTAAAACTGATATATCCTCTTTACCAAATATAATAAATGCTCGCACTTTAGGTTACAAACCATAATTTTACCGCTTAAGTGAAATACCAGTTGATAACACGTCAACAAAAAGTCACCAAAATTTATAATTCAAATATTCTTCCCCGCTTATTTTACAAGGGGTCTGGAGATGTTTTACCATTAAGCTCCCCTTAGCCGTGTTAGACAAGCTTAAGTCACCGGTGTTGGATTCTCTTCACTGGGTGAAGGAACAGTTTCTTCTCCAGGCGAGTCATCACCTTTCTTTTTCCAAATCTGATTCATATCTTCTTTGGTTTCCTCAACATCAACTTTTTGCTTGCCTTTCTGATCCTTAAAGGAGTTGACTGGTCTATTATTTCTTGATCTGCAAAACTTCGCTAAGTGCCTCAGTTTGTTGTAGTGGTAACAGACCATACCAGATGATCTCCATGGTCCTACATTTCCTCTTCCTGTTCTTCCTCTACAATTCATAGCCACATGACCAAAGTTATTACAAAAGGTGCAAACAACATTTGTTGCCTTTTCCATTTTAAATGGACTAAACCAGTTGCCATAGGATCCTCGCCAGTTCCGGTTTACCCGGTTATCGAAATTTCTTATCCGGTCACCATTTGGTTTAGGATGCATGTGTGGTACATGATTGTTTGATCCATATCTGCACTCAATATCTCTATGCCCATACATTCCACATGTGTAGCCATGACCTTCAAACTTTCTAGACACATACCTAGCATTAGTATTGTAATTTGCATTTCTGTTAGGTTTGTCTCTATAGACATTTAGAGTATGAACAAGCTTGTGACAAACAAAACAGACAGGTTTAAAAACCTTCTTACCAGTAGTCTTATTGACTTTAGGAGCAATTTTGTTCTTTGTACTAGAGGATTCACCTTTTTCAGTTGTATGAAAACCAAGTCCTGAGATATCACCCTTCATTCTCTATGATTGAATTTGTTCTTCCAACATGGTAGAAATTTTGATGAACTTTTCCAATTTCTCATTGGCTTCAGTAAGCTTTTTGACAAGATCTTCATTATGCTTAGATAGGTTCTCTTTCAGAGATGATGCCAACTCAAGGTCTAGCTTTAGGTTCTTCTTTTCTTATATTTCAGCAATCAAGTCCTCATGCATAGTGTCTTTTTCTCATTTGATCTTTATGATCTCTTGATCTCTTACCTTTATAAGATCTTTAGCAGCTCTTCTGGCTTCCAGTTCCTGACTCATGCAGATAGTGAGACCTTCTAGCTCTCTTCTTAGATTCAGTTTTTCACCATTCACCTTTTCAACTTCATCAACTAAAGCTTCAATATTGGCTTTATCTGAAGAACTATTATCAGATATTTCTAATAGTTTTTAGACAACTCTCTCCTTTTGACTTGAGAAACTTTCAGTTTGCCCCTAAGGGATTCAATTTCATTTATGCTAGCTTCTAGCTCTCTAATCATCTCAAAGTATCTCCTGTCCCCCATTATAGTTTCAAGACTCCCTTCTAAGCGGTTAGGCTTCAAAGAAGTTAGGCTCTGATACAAATTGATAGAATTCAAAAGTACTGAGAGGGGGGGGTGAATCAGTGACACCAAAATTAACACAACTTTAAACAGTGACCGGTAGATGAACTTAACCAAACATTTAAACAAAATACATGCTATCCAAAATGAAATAACAACATCCACAATAAGTAAAAAATCCACCATAATAGAAGTGTTTATACGTGGAAAACCCAAATAGGTAAAAACCACGGTGAGATGGAACTCACAAGTTAACTATCTGCAGTAATAGATAACTGACCGGTTAAGGTCTTACAAAGTGCTCTACTAGGAGTGAATATTGGTAGAGATCCCAAGCTTGATTAGAAGCTTATACCCTGTTAAGAGTACTACCCTATTAGGAGTAACCTAGTTGGAGGATTTGAGAATCCAAACTAATGGATCACCTTTTTAGAGGATTTGTATAATGAAGCTTGTTAGAGCTTACCCGGTTAGGGGATTTGATTCTACTGTAATGATTAGAAAACAACAAGAATGGTTTGATCTATTCTGAGTAGCACAATACTTGCTTGATCAGATCATTCTAAGTACATTCACCATTGCACTCCATCTTAACACTTATCGCTCTTCAACAAAATCTTTCACTCTTTATGCATATCAGTATTCGCATAATCTCCTCTTCTATATCAGTTATCAGTTTTGAATGATTCACTAAGATGTCTTTAAAGAGACATTCAAATCTTATATCGGCCATAGGAAATCAGAACACAATTTCCTAGGTGCAGTGTATCTATATAAGCAAACATAACTCATCACAAAAATGACCGCCAAGAAAATGGTGCTGGTAACTCATCACAAAATCAGATACTGGTTAGAACAGTCAATACCGATTGGAACAAAACATGTGAATCGTTGTCCTGGACTCTTCCACTTGATCTCCATCTTCATTTTCATCTTCATTTTTATGCCGACTTAATGTAACCACAAGTTATCTCTTAAGCACATACAAGTTGACACAGAGTACCAGTTAGAGATAGACCTTAAACATATTGGTTGACAATGTAAACCAATGAAGTTACACCGGTAGTCAATGTAATCATATGTGTGTGTGAGAGTGTTTCATCAATGACAACAAGTGATGAATACATTACAATCATCATCAAGCCAAGAAATTCTCGATATTGGACACGAGGACTTTGCCTCTGATATTTCAATTGGAAAACAGATAAAGGAGGCAATTACCGACATAGGTTCAGATGGTGACAAATAGGTAAAACAATATTTCAAGGATTTGCAAGCTAAAATGAGACAAAGGGAAAGGATTCCCCAAAGCATTGTAGACAAATATGACAAAAACATATGATTTGTGATTAAAAGAGATGAAGTATGGATGGAGATAGTTAGACCTAGAACTATCTGGATAATAGAGATGGGTTTACAAAGTGGACTCACACATCTTGGAATCTTATACCAAGATACTCTTAGATGCTCCACCGGAACCCACTGAGAAGATATTTGGTAATGCTGAAACTATAGAAAGTGATGTTACTATGCTGAAGTAGAGGAAGAAAAGAGAAAAAGAAATAAAAGATGCTTCAAATTTTGTAGAAGTTGTTAAGAAGGGATTCTTGAAACTAGATCTGATGAAAGGTGTTGCTAAACAAGAAAGAAAATCAAAACAACAACCGATAGCACATATTTCTCTTGTGGCTACCTCATCCGATTTTGATAGTGATAAGGTTGCTGAATTGAAAAGGGTGGATAGAAAGAAAAGAAAACCCTCACCGGCACTTGCTCCATTACCAAAGAAATCAAGAACACTTAGAAAGAAACAATAGGCTATGAGAGAGCCCAGTGGTCAGAAGAAGAAAGTCACACCAAAGAAACAACTAGAACAAAAGAAACCTAACACTCTCTCACCGAAAGAGCTGATAAATGAAATTACTCGGTTAGGAAATCTCGCTAATGTTAGTAAGTTTTATCATTCTTTTAAGGATTAGGATAAGGATACTATTGAGGAAAGTACTATTTTGTATGGATATATATAAGAAGGTTCTTATTAAGGTCATAGATGTTCTTCCTAATGATTTATACTTGAGATTTGAAGCAAACATAATGTCTATTATGGAGTTAGACAAGAAACTGAAGGTTGAGGCACTGTTAGATGTTCATCCTGTTAATTCTAAACAAGAAATAGATGATTTAATATCTGAAGCTAACGGGACTGGTTTTGTGAGTGATCACTGATAAGTTAGTCTTATGGCCAACAGAGTAAAAGAGATAGCAGATGAAACAACTGATAAATGGGATATATTCTTTGTTGAAAAGGAGAAGAGGGAAGAGAAAGATAGACAAAAAGTTGATAAACCCTTTACTAAAGTATATTAGAAAATAGACAAAGGTAAAAGTACAGTTGGTAGTGTACTTGACATCACAAGTTAAGGACAATTTACCTTCATCTGCATAGGACACCCCACCGGTAGTATCAGAGGCACCGACTAAAATGGAAAATGAGCCTAAAAAGAAGTCAGAGGAAGTGAAAGGAGATGACATTAATCCCGAGTCAAACATTCTATTCACAATTAATGTTGACACTCAGGATATCAACATTGCAATGGATAAAGAAACTGGAGAGGAAAATAAATCTGAAGCTATTAATGTTGAGAAACCTGAATCACTGGTCAAGACTATTGACACTCAACAGAACATTGAGATATCGATAGGAACATAAAAGGAACCAGAAAAGACACAATCAGAACTGACAATAAATGAGAATGAGGATAAGACTGAAAATAAGGAAGAGAAAGTGGATAAAAAAGAGGTTAAGGTAACTGAATAGGTATCTGGAGAAGCAAAGAAAATTATTGCAGAACCTACCATTTCTCCCAGTACTTCTACTATGGATTTCAGACCAACAAACGTTACTGATGTATTACTAGATTCCATAAAGAAGATAACAGAATGCAATGCCTTAGCATTTAAGGCTATTGATGATTCTTTACCAATTTTGTAGATGATTGCACCAATGTGTAAGGTTGATCACATTGTTGGGTGTATAAGTAGATTGGATACATTGTCCAAATTCATTTCTTCTAACATTCAATTTGTAGATAAGATTAATGAAGAAAATATTCAGATTAGAGTTAATAAGGAGAAGGATGAATTCTTTGACAAAACAATAAAGGACTGTACAAGTCAGATTGATTCATTGTTACCAACATTGAATTCCACCATTCTAGAATACAAGGAATTGTACAGGGAAGCATGCAAACCTCACAATCTAATAGAAGATATTGATGAACAAATAAAGAAAAAATAGAAAGAGATTGATGACATTGCTAACAATATGAATGGTTCTTTGGAACTCACATCAGCTTTGGATCAAAAGATGGATATTTATTAAGAGAAGATTGAGAAACTGGAAAGAGAGAAATCAAGGTTGAAAATGAAAACCCAGGAGTTAAAGAACAAACCTAGTCCTAGATTGGATAATTTGTTAACACACCGGAATGAGTTATCTAAGGAAGATATTCAAGGGGATAGATCACCGAAGAAATAGATGCATTATCTCACCGGTAGGATCCGATAGACAAAGCCAATAATTTTTGACAACACAAAGTTTTGCAAAGTCTTAACTTGGTTTTGGAAGACATTTTTCAGATTGTACATAATCGACTACAAGGTTCTAGGTAATTTTTGATTCTTTTGACATCCTTTGTCATTCATGTCAAAGGGGGAGTGGTGTAATGAGAAAAATATACAGAAGGAGATCACCTTCTCAAGGGGAGTACTCTCAGTTTTTGGACTTCAAATTTTGGATATTAGTTTTGATTTTTCTCATGAGTGTTGCCATCAATGCCAAAGGGGGAGATTGTTGGCATTATACACTCAGATGAGAATGGTTGATGTTGTCATTGATGGAAACCAACTGGTAACAAGGTTCAAAGGTTATACTGGAATCAGATTTCACCTACCGGCACCGACAGTCACTACAAGGTTTATTCACACCGATATCCAGTCACATCGGTAGTAGATTATACTGGCAGTCCAAGCCGACTTGGAAATAATATTGTTTATGCGAAATATATTGTAATGTAATATTATTTGTATGGCCAACATGATGTATTGTAAAGACTCATATATGTCTGAGATCTTGTAGGTCATTTTGTAAGCAAGGAATATGATATGATAGGTAATATAAGGAAGTGGTAATATGTGATAGGTTATGATAGCGAATAATTGTTCATGCACTCTAATGTATTTATCTTAAGAGCGAATAAGAGAAGAGAAGAGAAAAGAAAGGTTTTGGTAGAGGTATTAGACAGAGCTTGAACTAGTACTGAATCCAGCATTGCAAATGTTATTTTGAGCAGTACATTGTTATTGGATTTAACTATCCAATTGTAGTCAATGGGACTCCATTTTGTTGTTGAGCAATGAGCTCTAGGCAGTTGGCCTTCCTGCATGTGCAGGTCCCTATTGTACTACGTATTATTTATTCATATTGTCCAGTGAGTAAATATTGTGGGTCACAAATCCCACCGAGGTTTTTCCCTTACCGAGTTTCCTCACCAAAAATATTTGTGTTATGGTGTGCATTGATGCTTACTCTTTTGTTTCCCTTTACTGCATTATTATTTGCTTACCGATATATTAGTTTGGGTTGTAAATTTGAAACTAAGTTTAAATATTTCATCTACCAGTTAGACACTGATTCACCCCCCCCCCCCTCTCTCAGTGTCTTTGGGACTAACCAAATATCTAACAAAATTAGTTCTAGAGGATTTCATCTTTCCCACTATTCTAGAAATAAAAAAATTTAACCTCCAATTAATAGTTTCGTGCTAATAAAAGGCATTAACATACATAGGGGCCAATGAATATAACCTCTTGAACCCCTATTAAAAAAATTTCCTTGAAAGATATAGAAATCTTATGGAAACCCACACAGGGAGGAAAAAGAGAATCCCAAAAAATCTAATTATTTCTCTCCTTCTAGATTCCCCAAGCCACATGACGTATAGTCAATGACCAAAGGAATGACAATGTCGAATTCAAAGGAGATTACCACTAAGACCACATCTCCGCAACAAAGGAGGGGAAGAACCAATTCAAAGTTTAGTTATACAAAATAAGATACCAACCTTCTTTGGTAAAACAACAATAAGGACAAACATGACTAACACTCTCCATCTGCATAAAACAAAGAGATCATCTATTTGAAAGAAAAACAACCCTCTTACAAAGGTTATCCAAGGTAAGAATCTTATTTTGAATCATGAGCCAAGAAAATGTATTAATTTTAAGAATAAATTGGGAGTTCCCAACCAAAGCTGGTGTAGGTGCACCTCATCAACAAGCAAATCATGGCTCTAATGATGAATAATAGGATCATTGTAGTTTCTTAATGTGTCTTGTGTTTATGCAAGTTTATTTTATGTATTCAATAAACCCCACCATGTATGCCCATGTCACCAATTAGGCAATTTTATAAGCCAATTGAGCCAATGTGGTCAATAGGGGTAGTAGATGGTTTAGTTTTGTGTTTGAGAGGTTTTTGACATATTTTAGGAGTGTTTGGTTGAACCAAGTGTGTGGATCCCAACCTTAGCAAGTGTGACAACATTTTGTGCAAAATTGCAACTTTTGAGTGCAAAAGTGCAACTTTTTTGAAATGCAGTTGGGGAAGCCTTTCAACGGCTCCAACCAACTCCAAATTCAGTTGGAAACCATTGGAGAGTTTTATAAACCTTGTGGACACAATTCCAAAGGTTTTTGATGTTGTGTTGTGAAGTTGTGAAGCAATTGAACACAAAAATATTGAAATTTTCCAAGACTTTTTGTCTTTGCATTGATCGCACGTGCCTATACGGATTGGACTGAAGCACACCATTCATGGATTAGGTAGAGGGGTGAAGTATCTTTGTTTTTATGGTGGTCTGAGGTTCTAATTGTTTCTAAGTGGAGATAACCCTCCATTTTTCTGACTGTTACCCAGAAAGTAAGGGTTTGGCTAGGGTTTTACTTGAAAATGGCCATATCTTGCATCTCCTTCCTCTAGAAGTTAATTCCTTTGGTGGAGTACAATATTGGTAAATTTAAATTAAGGTTTTCATGGGTTTTTGTAGGGAATATTTGGTTGTGAGGGGAAAGAAGCAAAACTAGGTAGGTATCTCTATGTGACTACCTTAGGCAAATTTAGGACAGTCACCACAAAACATTATAGCGGTGGATTTCAGGCATGCAACCCTATAACTAGAGGTTAATAACCATCCCCGAAATTTTCATAAAGTTTGTCTTGTAGTTGGGATACCGGTAAGGGGGGTTGCTTTGTAAAACAGGCCTAATTGCCCTAATTAGGTCTCTTGGCCTCTAAAGGGTTTAGAACCTGAAAGTGCATATCTGAGAAAACCATTTTGGGGATAAGTACAAATTCCAAAAGGGTGTCTGAAATGGTAATTTTTTTGTATGGGTGTGTGGAACATTATGGACTTAAGATCCACTTTATCGCCAAATAGGGCTACAAGCCTAGGGGGTAGGTTTCTAAAGGAGGTATAAGGAATTGGAGTCTAATCTTGAAACCAATGCTTGGACCAGTCTCTAATGGCCATAAATAAACCAATTCCAAAGCGCCTAAGAGAAGGAGTCACTAGTGAGGCATGTTAGAGAAGTTGAAGCCATTTACTCATCTTGAGTAGGTTTTAGGCTTGAGTAGTGGGGAGTAGTTAAAAACCTTAAGATGAGGAGTCCTTCTTTGTAGGGTCATTTTTGTCATTTGAAGGGTCAGACCCTAACCTTTTGGACTTGTCCTTAGGTGTAAGGAGGTCTCTGCATTAAAAGCCAATAGAGGATGGAGAACCATAGACTAATAGAGAAAAAAGGGTTGAATCAGTAGAAAATAAACGTGAGGGGGATAGCCCCCAAATAGTACAATCTATGAAAAATCAACAAAGGAATTTGTTGGGAGCTCAAAATAGAATAAAGATGAAGGTGGCCCCAATCAATCGTTGCAAGGTCCCTTGATTTATTATTAATAAAGTAATGTGCCCCCTTATCACCAAAATGAGACAAACAAACCTCCCTAAATGGTATAAAAGTAGGGACCTCAGAGAGAAGGGAATCCCAAATTCACCAGTCATCCCAAAATTGAATTCTCTAGCCATCCACCAAAATCCATCTAATAAATTTTAAAAGAATGTAAGTGGTATTTACTATATTATTCCATAGTACCAAGACATTAGGGTGAGTATGAGATTCCAAAAAGTACCCCAAACCAGGTAGAGCCTAGGTATGTTTACTCCTAACAATCTTGCAACACTCTAAATCAAAAGACAAAAGTGTCCATAATTACTTGGCTAAAAAGAAAGATTGAAGTCCTTAAGATTTCTGATATCCTTACTCCTAACATTCTTGTACCACTCTAAATGAAAAGAGAAAAGTGTCCATAACTGCCTGGCTAAAAATAAAGATTGAAGTCCTTAAGATTTATGATACCCAAACCACCAATTTTCTTATGCAAGCAAACTTGATCCCAGACAACCAAATGAATACATTTTTTTCTTCTGTGCTAGACCATAGAAAGTGTTTTCAACATTTCTGTTAAGCCTTTAATATCAATCTAAAAGAATACAGGATCCCAGGTATTAAAGTGCAAAGTTTATGAAAAATACAATTTGATAGGGCCACTATTAACACAATTTTAATATGCCAATTTATTTTCTTGAAGCGTAAAATTATCAAATTCTTAGAGATAATGTACTACTATATGTATTGTAGCTTGGATTTTCTATTGATAGTGGAAATGTAGTGCATACCAATTTATAATAAGATAGGTTGAAATATGGAGTGCTTCTTTTGAGAACAATTCTAGTTCATTTTCATATATCTTTTCAAATGGATCTTATTCTTCTTCTTCATTTTCTTCAATTTTCATGCTTTTTCAAGCAAATTTATAATTTCCTTATGAACATTGGCATGGTTTGTCTTTAAAATATTTAATATCATAAAAATTCAAAATGAAGGACTTTTTATAGTTAAATCAAGATTTATCAATTTTTGATCTTCTATCTTCACTTGTTCATCAAGATGTTCCTATGGTTCAAAATTTATACTACATCCATTCTTGGTTCAGTTTCATTTGTTATTAGTAATCCATCATTTATGATTCAAGTCTTCTCTTAAAAAGAGGTTTGAAAGAAAACTTTGGTTTTTCTTTTCCTTTGAATTGGTAAAGAGAATATCCTTTTTTAATGATTATTGCATGCTTCTAGATTCTTCTCTACATCTATTATTTCATGATATACTCATAATACTTTCATGTATTTTAGATCATTTAGTAGACTAAAGAAACCATCTTCCTCTTTTGTAAATGATTTTGGATACTTTCATATTGTGTATTATTGTATTCATATGTATCATCATACATGTATGAGTAATTTCCTTTTCCTATTAAATTTACCATAATTGGTGCATGAATGACACAAGATTATATCATTAATCTAACACCTTATCCTAACATGGTGCAAATGAGTATAATCTGTTGAAATGCATTGTTGGTATGCAATGTGATGCTTCCAGTTATGAGATTTAGGTTTGAGTGTGTGGGTGAGAATTAAAGGGCATAGCTTTATGAAATGCATGAATAAAGTGAGAGGTTTGGTGCTTCATGAGTATTTGCAAAGAAAATATTTTAATATGGAGGCTTGTGATATGTTCTTTGGGAAAATCAATCAAATCCATTAAGGAAAAGGCATGAAATGTTAAACCTTTGAGATCAATGTAAAAGAGTACACAATCCTAGATATTAAAAGTGTAGAGTTTCTTAAAAATACAATATGATATGGGCACTATCAACACAATTTTAATTGGCCAATTGTATTTTCTTTTAGAGAGATAATGTACCTAAGGTATGCATTGTAGCTTGGATTTTTCTATTCATGGTAGAAATGCAATGCATACCAATTTGCAATTTGATGGGTTTGGAATATGGAGTTCTTCTTTTGAAAAGAATTCTAGTTCTTTTTCATATATCTTTTCAAATGGATCTTGTTATTCTTCATCAATATCTTTAATTTTCATATTTTTTCAAATAAATTATCAATTTCATTAAAAACATTGACATTGTTTATCTTTAAAAGATCTAATACGATAAAAAATTAAAATAAAGAAACCTTTTAAAATTAAATCAATATCAATCTTAGATTTTCTATCTTGACCGGATCATGAATTTGTTTCTATCATTTAAAACTTATTCTACATCCATTCTTTGTTGGGCTTCATTTCTTATGAATAGTCCATCATATATGATTCAAGTCTTGTCTCGAAAAGAGATTTGAAAGAAAAGTTTAGTTGAGTTCTTTCTTTGAATTGGTGAAGAGAACATCTTTCTTTTATTCTCACATGCTTCTAGATTCTTCTCTATATCTATTATTCCATGATCTACTCATAATACTGCCGCGTATTCGAGATCATTTGCTATATTAAAGAAACCATCTTCCTCTTTTGTAGATTATTCTGGAGACGCTTCTATTGTGTATTCTTGTTTTCATATATATCATCCATGATGTATGAATCTTCTCCTCCAATAAAAAATATTCTATGTTAAACTACTCACATAAATATTAAGAAAAGAATCTAAATTTGAATTAAATACCCGAATTCATTCACAATCTGCCACATTCTTTACTAACACAAAAGCAACAGTTAAATCAACTACAATTTCCAACGTTAAGATAAATACTATCTCATAAAACTGTAAAAGTACAACTCTAATTTAAGAACCCACATGTTGGAGCTGGTTAAAACCGTCGAAACTCAGATAGATACTTAAATGCGTATTTAAACGGGGCAACGTTATTGTTAAATTTCACCACCTTTGCATAAATACTTCAATAACTCACCGCTTTTACATGGCAGCAATTTTCTATACTATTGCACATAAATTTATTGCACTTTGAAAATAAATATTTTGGTTATTTCTTAGAGCAGCTTTGGAATATTGGCGAAGGAGCTTGTCAGCAATTATCTGATATGTAGCCTGTGTAGGATGAGCAGAATCCCAGAAAACACTTTTTGATGTATTTGAACAAGTTATCAGAGTTTTAACATGACAAAGTGGCCCAACCTCCAGTAATCCCGTTCCACAGCAACCCCTATCTGATATCTCAAATCCTGCATCACATAGACCATAATTATACTTGGAACTAATTGACTCTATTTGTTTGGAAAGGAAAATAAACATGTTTTTCTTTGGCAAATCTTACCGTATAAGAAGGGATTTTTTTTCATGTCTAACAAATTTTCGTAGATGTCTGCGTACTCCAGTTTAATGCCTGGAAGACGAGCTTCCAATTCTTGGAGGGTTTCCTTGAGCTTTTTGTTGTAAGAAGACGAAATATTGTTGATTGCCTCAATACATCCATTCAGTTTTGATTCTCCATGCAATGTTTTCTCCACTGGTATGATCCCTGCGGAGGGTGTCCAGTCATACCCAGTTTACGTACCCCAAGCTTGTACATCTCCTGTTTAGTAAAATTAGAGCTTCAGGACTTGTGTCCTGGGAAAATTAGGTCATTGACAATGAAATTTGTTTTACCTGAATGAAACTACTGCAGATCTCAAGTACAAATTCTTGGTACTGTTGGACGATAAATTGAGTTCTTCTTATGGGAAGAAAGGGATAATTTAATAAAAAGTCATTGGTCCCTGCGACTACTAGAAATATTGCTTCCCCAATTATGTTGGATGAATTTTCCTTTCCCACCAAATTTTCCAGGCGCGCCTTATACGTCTTGAATAGTTCAACTTGTTTCCACATTGGTATCGAATTCTGCAAGAAAGACGTACATTTTCTCTAAAATTTAGCATTAGCTTTTGTAAAAAAAAAACTTGCACCAGAGAACGAAAAATAATCTCTCATATTAATCATCTTAGTCATCTTCAAAGCTTGCATTAAATAAAATAGGTAACCGCAGAAATAGCGGTGAATATCATGGAGATAAAAAGATTAACATGTTGTTCACCTTGGTTAGGCTTAAACATTTCATCATACAAACATAAGTCTACCGTAAATAACGGAGAATGTAATCACTAGTTTAATGCCGTAACAAAAGAAGAAGGCCGGAGTTTAATGAATGCTAACAGAATTATAAGTGCATGTGCTAACACCTCCGTTTAAGCCTAATTAAGGAGAGATAGGAAAGATATGGGTCCTGTCAACAAAGGCTGACTAGGAACCAAATTACAAAGAGATAGGAGAAAATTCAATTGAGAAAAACTCCTAACCATTATCAAATTAAAGAAGAATGCTCCAAGCTGAAGAACTACAAGATGTCCTCCCATATGCTCAATATTGTCCTACTAGAAAGAAACTCTGCAAGCACTCAAGGATGCAACTCTGGAATGTCAGAAAGAATCTCTAGGAGCAAACAAAGTTGCAACATTGGAGTCTTATGTAAACATGAATTTAGAACAAAAGAATACTTTTGATTGCGAACTGGACAAAGAATGCAAAACTCAGTGGTTAATAGTAACTTTAATCTTCTATTTTTATTCTAGAAACTTATTCAAAGAAACCTATACTAAATACACTAGGTAAAAACATCATATAAACTTTTTAAAAGTTCAATTTTTACAAAGTCCCAAATGTTCCAAATTTTATCATGCCATGCTTGCAAAGCACATACAATTTAAAGAATCAATATGGAGAAAAGACAAGGAACATGCAAAAATTAGGGAAAGAATATGCATACATCTAGAAATAGAGGTCTTCTTGAGAACAACCTTGCTTTAATACCATGCAAAATTTTCTGCTAACATATTCCCTTGATTAGGCTTAAACATTCGATCATACAAACATAAGTCTACCGTAAATAATGGAAAATGCAATCACTAATTTTCTGCCGTAACAAAAGGAGAAGGCTGGAGTCTAATGAACGCTAACATAATTATAAGTAAAGTTGCATGTGCTAACAGATTTGAGGCTTGTGTAATGGGTATGAGCTTATCAATATTATGCATATGAAACTAGCAATTCTAAATAGTTAGAAATGCAGGTAGTTCATGAAAAATTAAGGTGGCTGATGAGTTATGGGTGAGATGTTTTAGTAGAGTGGACGAAAATGGTCATTTACAAAGAATCTACAGGAATGAAATTTTATAAGGAAAAGGTTGGTTCTATTAAATTAAAGTAGATGCAGAAGAATAGTAATTATAGGGAAAAAAATTTCTATTGATATTAAGTATAAAGCCTGATTTCATAGAGGCCTTCTAGTTTTTTTAAATTAAGCTGAAGAAGTTTGCTGTATATTTAACAAATGTAAAACGGTTTATAGAACCCAAATCATAAAGGTAAAGATTTCTCTAAATTAAAATGGAATTCCTCATAATAAAAATTGAGATATTTTCTTTGGAAATAGTGAGAGAATTTAACACTGTAGTCTAAAAAAAATGTAAAAGACTAAGGCTATAATAATGAAATCTCAATCCTCAATGGTAAAATGAAAGAGATCATCATACAAACCCAATAATGGCAAGCTGAGCTTACCCCAACAAAATATAAAGAGCCAACACCTTAAGGAATAAGACCACTCAAATTGTTGACAGATAATAGACTGCAAGCAGATTTATTGACTACAGGCTTCGCAATTAATTGTATTTCTTGTAATTTGAATACGTCCGTAATTTAAGTTTCCTAACTACAATTGTTGTTTTTTCTGCAATTACGTAGCATTTCCGAGCAGCCTGTTAACTGTAAACCCTGGTCAATATTTACATCAAGCTGTGCCAATTAAAATAACAAAAAATAACATACAAAAAGTGCCGAAGTGAGGTTGTCAAATCCACTCCCAGCAGAAGCAAAACTGACGCCTGTGAGAAGCTCGTGGCTGTTCAGATTAGGATCCAAAAATGGTGGAATTTTTTCCTTCACCCCAAGTCCAGAAGCTGCAACCCCAAAATCAATTAATTAATCTTCTATCTAGAGATACTTTGAGAAAAATGCTAGAGATAAGTAATGGCGAACAAGTTTACCATAAAATTTGTTGGAAGTTTTCCATTAGAAAAGCGACCATTTTGTTCGTGACCCATGAAATCTTGGCCATATGGGGCATGGTTGGCCTTAGCAATGGTGGGGATAAAGTTATTGTTGCCAGGATCCACGATTGAGTCCACGAATGTGAAGAAAGCTGGGATTTTGACTTTACCATTAATGGTTTCAATACCTGCACAGATTGAAAGCAGAATACAGAGAACCGGGCAAATACACCCAACGCTATTTAGGCGCCTCATTTTTGTTTGAATGCCTGCTCAGATTGATTAAAATATGGTTCTCTGATTTCAATGCCTGGATAGATTGAAAGCAAAACATAGAGGATCAAGCAAATAAATGTTAAAATTAATCTTCAACTGCCCACCTACTCCTCCGTAGACTGCTGTCCATCCCATCTACTCAACTTTACCATGCCCGTGCCTTCCTTCTTACTCTAAACATGACAGGTTTTTGAATTAAAAATATTGATTGCAATCTTTTTTATGTACGTACAAGACAGTATGAAATGGACTTGAACTAAACATAATTTACTGTTTAGTTTTCTTCTTCTTCTAGAATTTGTAGAGGAGTCTAGAAGCTGAATTATTTTAATACAAAAAAGTTAATTTGTAAGAAGATTGTAGAAGTTTGTAGAAGATATACAGCAGAAATACAGTAACTAGAACTAGGAAAGTTTTAGTGTGAGCAGAACAAGAAAAATATGGAAAAAGTTTGATAGCTGTATGTAACAGCAGGGGACTCTGTTTTGAGTATATATCTAAGCATGAAAAGGAGCAACAGCTCAATGTATTGAAGTAAGTTAAAGTATG
Source organism: Cryptomeria japonica (assembly GCF_030272615.1). Lineage (NCBI taxonomy): Eukaryota > Viridiplantae > Streptophyta > Pinopsida > Cupressales > Cupressaceae > Cryptomeria > Cryptomeria japonica. Next base: position 625,803,782 of record NC_081414.1, on the reverse strand, counting down.
ATTTTGAAGTATATTAAAATGAAAAGATATTTCTCTGGTTGTCTCTAATATTATCTCTGTTATTAAGAATTTCTGCTTTTAGTTTTCTTTTATGTTTCTTTTCCTCTGCCTCTCAGTCCATCAATAAATCGACCACGATTTTCTCCCCTCCGGAATGAGTTATTGTATTTTAATTCGATAACACGAGGTTCGCATTCAAAAAGGACTGGTTATTATGATTCGATGGCGTGATAAATAGGTCTGATAAGTAGAAATAAGCATGTTTTTCGTTTGAGAGAATATTAAAGAACAATTTATAATCCAAATGATCAAATTCTAATCCATTCTTCTGATCTTTAATCTTAGTCATTTATCTTTAACTACCATCTCTCCATATTCAAATCAATTTTGAATGTTGGAAATCCAACTAAATAAATCAATCTCAACTTTCCATACTTAAATATTATCATTTAATTTTACCTCCCTTCTGTAGTTTGACTTGCAACGGCCTTTGGAGTCAAGAGAGCAACAGAAAAAGAGAAAAAAAAAACAACAAAATTTACATCGACTGATTGAGCTACAGGTCATACATTTTGGGCCAATTACAACCTTCTATAGATTTATTACTTTTATACAGATTTAGAGTTTTTCATTCATATATCTCTGCAACTTAAATCCTTTTTCTATCAGAAAAAAACTTCCCCTGTTTTTACTGCAGCATTATTTCTAGTCTTTTACCATTTTTTTAAGTAAGGAGGGAAAACTAAAATATTAAATAACAGTCCTGCATATATTGTACATTGGCGATGTTGGAGGAGTAAATGCCAAACCTTTCCAAATCCAAGGAAAAATCTGTTTTGAATATTGCTACAGATAATATTGCAGAATGGAGATATGAACATACAGAGGATATAAAGATGTGACAGGATGGCAGTGGATAGTTGGGATAACATCTCCAACACTCTCCCTTAATCTCAACTACAAATCCAGTTTCTTCTTCATTTCTTTCACTATGCTTCTGTATCTAAAATCTTCAAATACTAGAAATTAAACCTAGGAAATCCCATGGTGCCATTGGGATGCTCTAACCATGAGCTCTGCCCATTTGGTAACTAGTCCATCATAGATTCATGTATGAAATACTTGTTTTTTCAACACCTTCCATAGAGTCACACTGCTGGTGCTCAGGGATCGTAGTGGGCTCTGCTGGCCTCAAACATGCTTACACAAATTCAAAACGTTGTGGCATTCAACCATTTTACTTTTTCATCTATGGAAAACTTTACTTGGCTTTTTCCTACTTGAGACACTTGATATCGTCCTCTCATCTTCTTATCTTTTAATCAACTTCTCTTTCTTTCTTGTTGTGCTCCAAGTTGCTTGAAGTGTTGTGGCAGTTTTTTCAAACACTTGTTTTTCAACTGTAAAAAAATACTTCAATCCAAAACTTCTAATTGTTTGTAGATGTCTTGTTAGGCAACAATTTTCTTTGAATCAAAACTTTTCCTTCTTGAATATTCAAACCTTTGATAATTTATTTCAACATATGAGCATTTATGCTTCAACAAGTTTTTATCACACATGTAAGTCTTTGCCAATTTGAACTAGAAATCTATCCTCAATCCATTTTTTGACATCTTGTCATAGACTTATTTATCCAGGATCCGTTCGAACACATACTTTCAAAATGGTTACTCATTTCACACATATTGCAAGGATTAAAATCCCAACAAATGTCTTTTCAGTGTCCTTCTCTATTGCAATGAGAACGCCTAATACAATGCCTTCCTTGGGCTATTTTATTTGAACTGGTAGCATCATTTTATTTCTTGTGCATTATATACCTGGAGACAGTAGGTTGTAGCAGACTTAGGTCCCAAAATCTCTTATGAGACACCATGTACTAAGTATTTTCACTTAGATCTAAGGTATGGGACCATTTACTAGACATTACCAATGGAGGGATGACTCTAGAGTACTCCCATTATTTCACAATTCATGCAGTTTCGAGGACATCCTATCCTAATGAGTTGATGCCTCCATTTGATGATGATGATAGACCACAAAAAAGGGGTCCTAGATGGAGGTGAGGTGGAGATAATGGTGGAGATAGTGGTGGTGACTGTGGAGATGATGGAGGTGATGGAGGAGATGGTAGAGGTGGTGCCAGTGGCTCTAGTCAACAGAGAGAGTACTTCGGAAGAAGCTAAGTGGGTGGTAGACTAGGGTTTTTCATAGGAGATCCTTGAGACCTCATACACATGATATAGTTAGGGAATATGCCCCTAGTCAAGATCCAATGCAACAACAACCATCCTAGTAGTAGATTTAGATCAGAGTGCTTTTGCATCCACAATAGACACATATAGCTACAATAGAGTCTCTAGTACAATAGTTACAAAGATAACTTATATAGGATCAAGCTTAGCTTGCTCTAACATAGGATCAGGTCACTCAGGCACATGCCTATAGGTTCGGCAATTGAGTGATATAGATGTGTCGATGCCCTTGTCGATATATTAGAGAGGACTGCTACTAGGACCATTATAGGATGTACTATTCGAGAGATCTGGTACTCAGCCAAGGAGGCTAAGTATTACAAATAGTTATATGAGGATATTGTTCTTGTTGGTATACGTACCCTTAGCTACACAGAGATTTCTAGGATGAGATCTAGATCAATTCGGTCATGTACAAAGAGCATGGGTGTTACTGGGCAACCTCACAGAGATCCCTCAGGTAGAAATCTAGATATTGGGCCATCCGGGGGAGCAGTAGGAGGTTCAGCTAGACCGACAGTGTTTGGAGGTAGCACAACTTAGATTCATGTATTCTGCTTTTGATGTATACACATACTCATTTAGAGACCATATGATTCCTGTCATTTTTTTATGTATCTCTCATATTATGCGATATCATTATACACTGGATATAGTTTATTTTTTGAGTATATGAGATGCAGCGGATACTATTGATGGATGTCGTCTATATGTTTTATGGTGTGATTGTGCATTATTTATATGATGCATTCATTTACTTTACATGTTTTATTTGAATTATATGATGGATATATGCATTTGTTCACTTGATTAGATGGTCCTACAACGTGTTGTTTATGATTTTGGATTATGATATATATAATGTTTATGTGATCTATGATGTCGTATGTGATGTTCAATTTATGTTGAGATGCATAATGATAATTTTTTTAATAATGATGATGTAATGATCTATGTTGCGATTCATGGATATATGAGAATGATGCAATGTTGATAACCAAATATATGATGCATTTTATGATGTGATGATATCATGAATGATATGAGATGTCTATTAACACTTGATATTTGATGTTTATGCATGTATAATTTCATTATGTGCAATGAGAATTATATGAAATGAATTGAAATATGATGCAATATGATGTAATGCAATGCCTAATGACTACAATGTGAAGTGATGTAATGATATGTATGGTGCAATGATAAATGAAATGCAATGATTTACAAAAATCTAATGATGTATTGGAATGATTTATGAAGTGTATGGATTAATTGAATGAATGATATAATATAAAATGATGAGAGAATATAATGATTTAATGACCTGAAATGAATTAAAATGCAATGATGAGATGATCAAATGCTACTAACTGCCATGATTGAATGAATGTGACCATATATAAAAATGATGAATGCAATGCTTAATTACATGCAACTACATGCAAAGAGAACCTAACAAAATGATGAATGAAAATAAAGATTAATGAAATAAAACACCTATCATGAATAATTACAATAATGAAATGCAATAGACTAGAAATAAAATGATATGAAATGGAATGCAATGAAGATGAACTGGTTACAATCCCTTAATAAGAGAGATAAATTCACTTTAAAATATCAAGCTTTGGAAAAGTAATGCAAGATATGAATCAAATGCTTATACAAGACAAAATTGAATGCAATCTATGTTAAACATGAAAAAGCTCATTAATACAATGTTGTCATCTGGTTAGCCATTTTGTCATGCTTTTTATCATCATTGAGCCTTTAAAATGATGCAATTACAAATGGTATAATTAGACCATGATGACCTCAGTACTGCTTACATAGATTTTGATATTCCAAGTTAATACAATCATTGAGGTATAATTGAACCAAGATGACTCGAGTATTACTTGCATAAAATAGACAAGAGTTAACCCTTTTCCTATGAAAATCTGAAATGTCCTCGATGATACTTTGTTGATCACATCTTGCGACAAATTTGCACAATACTAATGCTTAACTCATAGACAACAGACAAAGAAAATATCATGCTCCCTCATTGCTCCTCTAGTTCAAGAAATCCTTGAGTCACTTAGGAGTATGATAACCAAAATCAAAATACAACAATTGAACATTCCTGCTAAAGTGATCAAACCATGTTTAAGAAGAAATCATCCATTTGATTTTTTTTTTGTTTATTGATCTTGATGCTAAATTTGATAGTTATTTCTTAGATTTGATCGATGTTCAATATTGGATTTCTTGATCGTTGTTTATTGTTTTGTTTTATGATTGTTGTTTTATTGTCATTTGTCTATTGTTTTGAGCTCAATGTAGATTTTCCTAACTAGGTTTAGGATTTTTCCCTAGTCCAAAAATCAATATTTTTCTTATGGATATATGCAATGATCACCAAGCCATGGTGAGGATTTATATATGATGCTTGAATATGTACAAAAAGTCTTTATTATAGACATATACAATGGTGGTAGATTTGAATGAAAGCGAAAATATGCATGCACTAATAGATGGAAGAGCTAGTTTACAAATAGCACTCATTTCCAGATTTTCACTATTTGTTTTATTGCACTTTTTCTCATATTTGATTTTTTGGTATATTTTTTATTTTTTTTTGTATTTTTCTACTCTTTTTTTTTTGTATTTTTCTTCTTTTTACCCGTGCATTGAATGACTTAGGTGTAGAACTTCTTGAGTTGGATTCTATTGATAGGATCTTCAAACAAATCCCCTTCAGGTGTAGACAACTAATATGCCCCATATCCATATACAGATACGATGATAAAAGGACCTAGCCAATTTGGTTCAAACTTCCCTTTCTTCTCACAATCCTATCGATTGTGTGGATTCTCCTTCAATACTAGATCTCCAACCTAAAACACCCTTGGCCTTACTTTGGGGTTGTAACTTCTTGTCATCCTTTGTTGATAAGATTTTAGCTGATCAAAAGCATGCTAATTGCATTCATCTAGCAACTCCAACTTTTGTAGTCTGGATATCCGATATTCTTCATCTGGGATGATTCCATTTAGTGATACTCACACGAAAGGTATCTCAACCTCAACGGGTAAGATAGCTTCAAATCCATAAACAAGGGAATATGGTGCAGCTCCAGTGGGTGTGTGGATGTTGGTATAATAGGCCGACAATGTAGGATCTAATTGAACATGCCAATCTTAGCCAATGTCATTGACTATCTTTTTCAAGATTTTCAATATAATTTTGTTAGACACCTCAGCTTGACCTTTTTGTTGGGAATAGTATGGTGTAGAAAATATGTATTGGATATGGAATTTGTCACAAAGTTCTTGCACATCTTGGTTCTTAAAGGGCCTACCTTTGTCAATGATAATGGAAATAGGAATACCATAGCAACAGATGATGTAATTCAGGATGAAAGAGGCTATTTTTTTGCCGGTTCGGACAACAATATTTCAAGCTCGATCAGACTGTCTTCATCATCAACTTCTCTGCTGGATCTGGACTAATAACTGTGACTAACATTTCTACTTTTCCTCATAGGTGGATTAGAAAATGAAGCTCTAGATGTAGATTTGGATTTCTGAGTACTACCATCATAACCATTTAATTCAAATGCAGTAAGCTTACCAATGATGGATTCAAGAGTTACCTTTGTTTTATCAATAGACTTTGGCTCTTGAATGTGTTATCACTGATTAAAAATGGGTTTTTTCTTTTCCCATAATTGGCTATGATTTTTTTTGAAATCTTGAGTAAGGCGCATTTTCAATTGCTTCAGCTCTGTGTTAGGTCTTAAGGGTTTAGGGTTTTTGATTTTTAAATCGCCTAATGTCTGATAAAAAAAAAAACCCTCTGGTTTCTTTTCTTTCGTTACTTTATCCACTTAAGTAATGGGTCATGGGATTGTAGGAAGTGTCCCCCCTTGTTTTTCTGCCTAGGCGGTCATGTGAATTAATCGCAAAAATTTATGCCTTATGTGTATCCTTCCTAAAGTTGTCGGGCCCAGTAAGAAGTGTACATCTCGTAGATCGATCTACGGTTTTCGCTATTTCGTTAGGCGAAGTTGCGCATGGTTTAAAACCAACGAAGTTGCAAAACTGACATGGCATGCCACCTAGGCAATCTAGCTGGTTAAGAAGGCGAGTAAAATGGTGGCACGCGGCGCTACCTACAACAATCAGCAAGTCAGGATTAAAGGTTAAAAGGCGGGTCCCAGAGGTGAGTCAGATCGCAGGAGGGGAGGTGACCTGGCAGATACAGGTGTCAAGAATTAATTGGAGCCCAGTGCTTTCTCTCGGCAAATGAAAAAACAACATGTCAAGTCTGGAGGTGATTGGACGCTAGGTGTTCAAAGTTAAGTCAGAGGGCATACCCCTCACGAAGTCTATTCAGATGGTTAAGTACCGAGCAACTAGAAAATGATCTGACGGCTCGCGCTATTTTGCAAGGGTAAGATGCTTGTGCTTTATACCCTGTGAAATAGCGAAAGTAAACGAGGACCGTCCATGTGTCATGATAGATGGTAACGTGTCCATATACACGTGGTCTTAAAAGAAGCCGTGGGTCCACTAAGGTGGAACCGGTAGTATAAAAGAAAGACATGCGACCGGCGTCGAGTTAAATGAAAAAAGCATTTCAAAGCCAGTGGTCGAGTGCCACATGGTAGCACATAGTCAATAAAGAAGCAGGACCCAGTGCAGAGCCAAGGCTGTTAGTGTAATGGCCGATCAATTCTCATTTGATCGAATGGTTTGCGCTATTTCGCAAGACAAAATGGTTCGTGGTTTAAGACCCACGAAATGGTAAAATGATGTGGCATTCCAATCAGATGGTCCGGCTAGTCCTGAGGGTGAGTAAGCTGATGGCATGTGGCAGAAAGTGCAACAGTTAGCGAAGTGGGTCCGATAGTTTCAAAGAAGGTGGGTCCCAGAGAAGAAAGATACCGTGAGATAAAGGCATTCTGACAGATACAGGTGATGAAAATAGAGAGGAACTCGATATTTTTCTCTTGGCAAATCAAAGATTGACATATCAGCTTGAAAGATGACTGGATGTCGGGTTTTCAAAGTCGAGTCAGAGGGCCCACGTTTGCAGGTAAACATTTAGAGTGTAAAGACCGATCAATTCTCATTTGATCGGATGGCCTGCGTTATTTCGCGAAGGTTAGGTGCTCGCGTGTTAACACTTGCGAATTAGCAAAAAGGTTTTTTGTTTTTAAAGGCAAAGTGAACATGAAGTGTAAAGGATGATCAAGTATGGTTTGATCTAATGGCTGGCGCTATTTCGCGCTTGTAAGATGCCTGAAGGATATGCTCAACGAAATGGCAAAAGTAAAGGAGATTCATTTCGATGCCAGGCTAAACGGTGACGTGTACATGAGCACGTGTCTTCCACAAAGATTGAAGGTGCCACGGTGGAACCAGCAGTTTTAAAAGGGGGTACAACTTGCGGTTGACTCAGATTTAAACTTAATGAGTTTCCCGGAGCAAATGGTTAGGTGCCATGTGGTATTCGGTAACCAGAGGAGGAGCGGAGTAAGTACGTCAGTATAAGAGTCTTGACTTATACGACAATCAAGTGTGATTTGACCTAACGGTTGGTGTTGTTTCGTAGCCTAAAGTTGAATGCAAATTAAGCTATGCGAAATAGAGAAAACCCATTAGCTGTTAGGTGAAGGCACAGTTAGTGAAAAAGTTAACTGTCTAGGTAAAGGTTAAAGGCCATGCAGTTCAGGTCCCATCCAACGCCCGGGGTAGTTTCGTGAAGATAAAAGTGCTCACTGAATAACACTTGCGAAATGGCAAAATGAAATAAGGCTTAGTGAAAAGGGTGGAAGTATTAAGCTAGTGGAAAGGTCGATCAACTCTCATTTGATCGGACGACCCGCGTTATTTCGTGAAGTAAAGTTCCCAAGAAATTAATTCCAACGAAATAGCGAAAAGAAAAAATGCATGGGCATTGTGACCCGTTGGAGCGAAAACTTTGAATTCTTTCATGAATTCAATTCTGAAAGGACGGCCAAGCATGTGGAATCAATGTCGAAATTAAGAGCCCAGTCGTCATATATGATCTCGTATCAATTGAATTGAGATATCATTCTGAAGAGCACTTGTAAAGAAACAGTTGCAGAGTTAATTCCTTTGAGTACAAGCAGGTTTCTCTATACTCTTGTTCAGCCATCTTTCTTTTAATTGTGTATATTTTACTAAGATTTTAATTTGTCATAGAACAATTGAAAGCAATTGTTGAATCACTTGCTTAATCTTCTAAAAGAGATGGCACCTAAAAGGGAGTTCTTAGGAAAAGTCAATTATCACGAGAGGGCAATTTGTGATGATTTCCTTGAGCTATTGATGTTGTCAACTAATGTGGCTTCCAAAATGAAAGAATTGGTGCCAAGAGCTTCTCGCCTGAAAATAGGAGAGGGTTTATATGATAAAGGGATTTGGTTAAGATTCCCTCAAGTAGGGATGTTTGGGTTAGCATTATTCAAGCTTGGGTTCAGTATGAGAAATTCTCCAGCCCCTCAGGACAGCATATGGGAATTAGATGTTGGAAAGTTGGTGGTTCCAGGGGTTTTCTTTGATGCAGATCTTCTGACTCAGATTGCACATAGCTACGACCCAACTTCAAGAAGTGTAAAGGATATCAATGGGAAGACCCTCATTGAAATTAACAATGAAGAATTCAGGAATGCCTTTGGGTTAAGTGAATACACTAATTTTATGGAGCCTATTGATTTTAAATCACTAGCTCAGGTGTATAATGTGCAAAGAAATCACCTAAGAAATGGGTCTCTCAAAGAATTCTTTTTGAAGATAGGCGGGTTAACTATTGTGGGACCTAATACCGAAGAGCCCTTCTCTCTAAATTTGTTTACCCTTAGGGCTAAAGGATTATATTGGTCACTCTGCCAAATCCTAGGGGAAGATGCTAAAGTGAGTATGCCCATTCATTACATGTTGATGGTTGCTCAAATTTTGAATCCTTCTGTGGCAATAACTTTTGATTATGCTTCTTTTATAACTGATGCTATCCATAACGGATTGATAGGGCTCAGGAATGGGAAAGTAGATAGGCCCTTCGGGTGGTACTCCCATCTTATGCATTTGTTTTTATTCAAGGGTGGTGACTATTTTGCAAGTGGGATGGACCTTGTAAAAGAAAAGGATGGGTTAAGGATGCCAGTGCAATTATGGAGCACTGCTCTATCATGGGACAGAGAGGATGCAAGTTTCCTAAGGTTTGATAAATATTTTGCATCAAAAATCAGGACCCTTATCTGTTTGGAAAATCCAAGAGTCCCTAAGGTGCTTTTGGAATTCATTAGGCCACAAGAGTTTGCAGAGGACATAAAAATTGTCCACAATTGGGGTGATATCTACCTATACCCTGTTTCAACAATTTTCAGTGGCTTCATAGGTACACCATTTTTGTTACCTTATCAGGTCCCTCTTAAAGTGGGAATTGGAGAGATACTTAGGCAGATTGGTGCTGTGCAAGAAGCAGAGTTGATAGGTAGAGGCAAAGGGACAATTTTCCCTACAATTACCATGGCACACCAATTTGTAATAACCAAAGGAGGTTGGAAATGTTTTGGAGATTTCCTCCAGCCATATCATTTATCAACTGCAGTCTCTCGGTGTGCTGACCCTGAAGATTTCTTCAATGGTATGTTTAGGAAGAGGGTTGTATGCAAGGCCAAACCCCATCAATTTCAGTTCCCTGAGGACCTCATCAAGATTGAATTTGATTTGGATGAACAAGAGCTGAGAAAGGAAAAGTGGATAGCCTATAAGAAGGCCTTAGACTTGGTGCATCAACTTGACATAAGCTATGACCCTTTGTCAAGCTTTCACCTCTTTGTAGAGAAGATGAAGTTTTTAATTCTTAGTTTTGAGGAGGTGATGCAAACACTAAAAGAAAAGAGGGAGGTTGTAATCAAGAATAACCCTGAGAAAGCAAGATCAATCTTGAATAGGTCTATATCTGCTACGCCGATCCCTCCGGGTAATTATATGCTACATAAGAAGTCTAATTATAATGTACTTATGTCTGCTTCAGGCGAGCCCTCTGCATCTAAACTTAAAAGGAAGATACACGATGTCATTCACATCCCTAGCAGCCCAAAGAAATAAAGAGTGGGAAAAGAGATACAACCTGAAGAACCTATGTATTCCCCATCACAATCACCTATCCATATAGGAGATGAACAGGCAGCAGTTGAGCAATTATTGTAGTTAGGCAGTCTAGGGGAAATTGCCTACACCTATGATGAAGTAGAGGAAGGAATGCCAGAAGAGCCCTTAGCTGGTGAAATGAATATCACTACTAGTGAATTCAAAGGCCAAGAATGGGACCCTGAGATCAAGAGAGCCAGTGAAGATTTCTTGGCTGATGACAAGTTCATCACATCAGAAGCATTCATGCAATTTGTGTGGAAGCAGAGCATTGATAAATACAATGCAAGGTGCGAGAAAAGGAAGGGTGAGAAACCTCATAAAGACCCAACTATAGTTGAGGAAGAAATAAAGCAAGAAATGGTTGAAGAATTTATGACCATCACTCCTCAGCAAAGAAGAGACATGGTGGTGAAGGCTGGGGTACTTATCCTCCCCGAATGGGATATAGAAGATGCTCTAGTCCTGGAAGCAGTAAGGAAGGAGACTAAACCTATGGAGGGAATCACTTTCAGTAAAGACAATACTGCATTAGTTATGTGGTCTCTGAAAAGAGATGAAAATAAGAAGAAAAAGGACACCTCAATGTCAAGTTACCTTGGGGGGATGATGGTAAAGAGGGTGCAGACTACAGGGGTAGTGGAAGCTAGTAGCATTGTACTAGAAACTACAAAATTTAGTGTTACAGTGGCAGAAAGGGAAGCTAAGGAAAAGGCAGATCTCCAAGTTAAATTGGAGACAATTTTGAAAGCCTACACTAATGCTCAAGAAGAGGTAAGGAACAAAGATAGCATCATTGCTAAATTGCAGAAGCAACTAACAGGATAGTATCATCATGGTGAATCCTCAACAGTGATGATCTCCTCTTCTCCTACCAGACTCCCACCTACCAGCCCTATCATTGAGTTCCCACCATCTCCAGTACCTTCTAGCTCTCAAATGATTGAGATTACTCCTCAAGAGTTAGAGAATCTAAAACAAGCCCAAGCCATGTATGCAAAGAAATATACAATAATGTAGGTAAAATTTTGGATATATGGAATGAGCTCAGGGGAGACAAGGCCATATTGACACCTATTTTTGACAAATTGAGGCCTAGGGAGCAAGATTTAGAGTTTATGTGTGTATCTTGTGATGAAGCAAAGGCCAATCCTATCATTAGATCCACTTCTGACATCACTAAATATCTAGTACAATTAGCAAGAGGGGTGGATAATGTTGATAAGAAAGTTAATTTGTGCAAAAAGGAATATGTTGATCAAGATTTTGAGTTGCTCCCAGGAGTTTTTGCTAGCCTAGATCAACTAAAAGACAAACAAATGTGGCTTAGGGAGATAGAAGCCAAACTGTCAGCAAGAATTAAGGGAATTGTTGATCTAGATGACGCTTCTTTCTTTGTTGTAACAATACAGGAGATAGAGAAAATTAAGGCACATTATAGTTTTCTCAATTCAGAAGTCAACAAAATGAGAAACTCTTGGAAAAGATTGACCAAAGCTAAGACTAAAGTGATTAATTTCTCATTCCAGACTGATGATGTGTATAATGAGTGGATAACAAATTATGCCACCCATGATCTGGAATAGTTGGAGAGTGCCCCTGAAAAGGTAGAAGAAGTTACAACCGAACAGCTTGTTGAAGAAGTTGCAGAGGCCGAAAAGAACTTGTAATTGTTTTTGTGAAAAGCTTGTAACTTCTTTGTTTTGAAAGAAATGATTGTAAAAAACTCTCCTTGAGAAGTCCAAAGCTTTGTGCATCCATGTTGTTATAAATGGATACCAGGACTAGAGGAAAAAGGGGATCGCAAAAGGAATTGTAAGAAAATGCTGCAGAAATTTATCTGAGCTTTTCTAAGTCTAATGGGGAATATTCAAAAACTTCTTGTAATATTTTTTTGAATATAATATCAATATACAGACCATCAGTTTTGAGTAAAGCTTTGTGTTGTCTTCAAGTGTACTTACAATTTGTTTACTGTTTTCATTCTGAATAATCTAGGGTTATTTTGTTTGAATTGGGTAGCAAGGCTATATTCAGTAGATGTGTTCACTGGCTTTTCTCTTTAGGAGGGAAATTAAAGATGCGGGGATCACTCATACCAGTAAATTCTTTGGGAGAAACTTTGAATCTTGATGATCATAGTTTAATTTGGGATGCATAAATTCTTATAAGTGTTAGGCATGTATAAGGATTAATTGAAACCAAGCCAATGGGATGTGTAAAGATATTTTGTTTGGGGAGTATAATCTGAATTTTAGATGACTCTGTGACCTTGGATAAGGCACTGCTATTGATTGAAGTTGTTTATTGCATGTTTTGTTGATCGAAATACTGAATTTGAGTATAATTTTCATTCCTTTGTTTCAGTTAGTTTCAAGGTGAATAGATCCGCTGGTTTTCTGGATTGGTTTGCTGTGGATTTATCTTTTGAAATTGTGAATTCGGTTCACAAAGATATACCCGCCTGGACTCTAAATAAGTCCAAAGTGTAGAAGGTTGAATCAAACCTTGTCATATGTTGTCCTAAGAGTTTCCTTCCCCTTAACATCCCTCTTGCGCAGATTTTGATCATCCTATTATAAGGGTGTTGAAGTGAGTCAAATTTTGAAGACAACACAAGTGGTGACTTTGCTAGGGAGAGTCACAATAAGGATATAAATGCAGATTTGTGTTGAGGCTTATAAAGAAAATTGTTGTGTGTTTGTGGATTAGACTGCTTGTTTTCATAATTCCCATAGTTTTGTGGGTGGTGACTCTGTTACTTTTGAACTAGTCCTTGTGAGATACAAATATTTCCAAAAGGAAGACAAGCGAGATGCAAGGAGCAAAAAACACAAGATCATTCATGAAGAAACATCCTCGTGAAACCTTGCAAGAAGGTCTGCCAGAACAGTCACGAAGAGGCCAGAAGAGGTCAATGCTTCACGAACCATCGAACGCTGCTTAGGTACGGAAAAACAATAATACTGGTAAGATGCCTGATCGACCTGTTTATGCAAAGTCTAATTCATCTTCCAGAGATTTAGAACATGATATATTAGGTTTCCATTCAGGATTGTTTGCAAATATTGATAATGCACCTATTTTAAATTAAGATTTTTCTCATGTTAGTGTTTCTGCAAGAGATAGAACCAGTTCAAATGCAATTAGGCACTATGTTCCCAGGACAATAGATGGGAACATTAGTTTGATTGACATAGATCAAGTTAATGCATCAGACTCTAAAGAAAACTTCCCTGATGAGGATAAAGTGTCTCAAGAGATTGAAGACTTAAATAGAAGAGTCCACCACTTAATCTCCCTAAGAGCCCAAAAGGAAGCAAATAAGGAGAAGGAAGTTAAAGCCAAATTAATGGAAAGGGATAGGCTTCTTAGATAGATAGTTGATCTTGAAGTACTTGCTAAGGAGAAAGAAAAGAGTGATGAGGAAGGCCCCATGATTAGAGAGATTCTAATTCCCAAAACTAAACAAGCTTGTAAGTCAGTAGTTCAACCAACTAGGGAAGTATTTAATGACTCCTAGCTTCCTAGAGATAATATGGATAAAGGAAAACAGAAATGGGTAGATGATGGAGTAGAATCTAAAACTGCAGAAGAGATCTCTCATAAGCTTTTAGCACATGAGAGAGAAATGGAAAGGATGAGGAAAGAAAAGGAAGATCTCCAAATGGAATTAGAAAAGGCTGAGTTAGAAGCAGCGAATCAAGAAGTAAAAAGAAAGATTAACTACTTAAAGGCTCCCCCTATTATATTTCCATCAGAAGATCTTAGCAAGCCTAATCCTCAACACATTTCCCTTCCTCAGGCCAATACTCAACCTGTAGTGCAAGCTAATATTGCCTCAGTAAGCCAAATCCCTGTGAAACAGTACACTCAAATACCACAATCTCCAATCCCAAAAGCTAAAATGACCATGGGAAATAATAATGCTATTACCCCTTTTCAAATAAGACCAATCAATTTAGAACAATATAGACAATTGTTCTTTGATGGGATTCCGGGATATCCCAATCATGTTCCCACTGAGTTAAGAGACAAACTCCATAAATTTGCTAGGAACAATGCAATGAGTGCTGACGAACATTTGAAATCTTTCGTGGATCTAATAAATGATTATGAGATAGTAGATGAAGATGTTATTATGAAACTATTTGTTCAATCCCTGGTTGATGATGCAAGAGATTGGTACAGAGGTCTCCCGGTTAATAGCATAGGGTCATGGTAAGATTTTAAAAATTGTTTTCAAGAGCAGTATGGTGACAAGACTAATGTGAGTTTCATGCTAAATGAATTCAATAACATTAGAAAGTCTGAAAATGAAATGGTCACTTATTTCAATGCCAGATTCTAGAAGGCCATGCACAGATTGTATCAAGTGATGAGGCTAGATGATAACATGGGTCTTAATACATATTACAATGCATTTGATTCTAAGATGGCCTATATCTTGAGAGATAAGAACCCACATAACTTGAGAGATGCTTTTAGAATTGCCATTAATGTAGAAAGTAATAGAAAAGCATCTGGGAAGTTAGGAAGAAGGACAGATGGTAGATTGTGGAAAGAAACAAAACAACAACCTAATAAAGTTGCTAAGGAAGATGATAAGATAGAGAAATTGGTTACTGCTATGAAGGATCTGACTACCAAGGTTAACAAAAATGATAAACATCATTATAATTGGCAAGACATACCCCCTAGATTGCATGATATGCCATATAATACCAATTGGAAAGATGACAAGCCCCAAATTGAGAAGCCTTAAATTGCCCAAAGTCAAGACACTCTAGATCCCTTGAAAGGGAAAACTATTCACAATATAGAAAATACACCTTGGTGTATTGCTTGTGATGCACCACATTCTCCTCATCAGTGTGCAGTGGCTCAGGCTCTAGAAGAATCTATAAGACCAAAAGCAGAGCCTAACATTAATATGTTTGAAACCATCATAGAAAGTGATGAGGAATCTGTGCAAAGTGGATACAGTGATGTGCTGGATAATGAAAGGTTAGTGCAGGGACAGTTAACCTTAGATTGGCATCCTACATTGAATGTGGTAACAATTGAGGATGAAGAGGTTCATCTTAGGAGGCCTAGTGAGGAAGAAGTTAGAAATCTCACTAAAGTTGCAATTGCCAGAGCAAAACACAATTATAACTTGAGAAGCACTAAGAGAGATACTGATCAGGGTGAGCCAGGTTCTATGTTCGTAAAGGAGGTCACCAAGAAGGGGGCATCAAGTAGTGCTACCATTGTTCCCAAGGTCGGTCAAGAGAAAGAGGAACAAGTTAAAGATGTACCCAAAGGCAAAAGTGATAAAAATGTTGATGATGTACAAGGAGCAGCAACAGTGAAAAAGGCAAGCTAGTTCAAGACAGAAAGGGTCAGAACTAACATTGAAACATGCAATAGTTCTACATTTGACATGGCCCAAGCTCTTACTCAAATGAAGCTCATTGTTCTATTAGTAGAATTACTAAAGATTAAAGAACATAAAGATGCAGCTTTGTCTCTATTCTCTAGTATATCTGACAGTGACACAGTCTTACCCACCGGTTTAGCTAGAATTGGAAAGGATCAAGAGTTCCAAACCCAAGAGGTTTATGTTGGAACCACTATCACTCAAGAGCCCTCATAGGTAAATCCCTTCTATGTTACCCTGTTAGTAAATAACTGGCTGATTCAAAACTACATGATAGATTCAGGAGCTACTGCTAATGTAATGCCTTATGGTGTTATGAAAGAATTAGGATTATCAGTAACCACTATGTATGGAAAGTGCTATGCCATGGATAATAGAGAAGTGCTTGTGATAGGCACAATGAAAGATGTTGAGGTAAAAATAGCAGCATTCCCTGATGCCACTTACAAAATGGATGTTATTGTTACTGACACTAAACCCTATTATGGTATGTTACTTTCCAGATAGTAGGCAGCAACAGTAGGTGGAAATGTTCAAATGGACTTATCCTATGCTACCATTCCAATCAATGGAAGTCAGGTCAAATTGTATAGAGAGCCACAAGATCCTAGGGTAATTGAAAATGTAGACCCTAATATGCTCAACTGTATGATCGATATAGATCTAGATAACTTTAGGCTTCAACCAATTCTACCTCAACTAAAGAATGCTGACCCTATTGTGATTGAATTACAAGTGCAACAATGTGGACTATGGCAGATGTATTTTGATGGAGCTTGCTCGAAGGAAGGATCGGGAGCAGGGGTTCTTTTTGTGTCCCCATCAGGTATAACTTTTAAATATTCATTTTTGCTGGCCTTCCAGTGCACAAATAATACTGCAGAATATGAAGCCCTATTACTGGGACTTGAGGTTGCAAAAAGGCATGGAATCCAACTGTTGAAAGTGATGGGGGATTCAGAATTGGTTGTCTCTCAGGTCAGATCTAAATATGCATCCAAGAATGATAGATTAAGGTAGTATAAGCATGCTTTTTAGGATGTTATTGAACATTTTGATGCATTTTCTATTAATTGGATAGAGCGAGCAAAGAATATTATGGTAGACTTCCTAGCTAATGTTACTTTGATAAATGATAATGCAACACTAACCGGTATCTCCACTGTGGAAATAAAATCTAGGCCTGCTATTCCTGACAATGTGTACAATTGGCAAGTTTTTGCTGATGATGAAGGCATTCTTAGGTTTATTCAATGTGTAAACGATTATGATGGACAAAAGATTGATTGTAATGCATTGGTGGAAGTGGTAGGCAATAGAGAGACAGTGTTTGGAAATGATGTGGTCCAGTTTGAAACTAATGAAATACCTAAAGGGCTGGTAGAGCTGGAGAGCATGTTTAGTTACAATGATAGTCACTTATGTCAGAAATCTACCACCAATTAGAAGAGTTGGAGGAGGTAAATTTGGGGACTGAGTCATCCCCTAAGTTAATATATATTGGCAAAAAATTACCTTCTCATGTCAGGACTAACCTTATTAATTTATTGAAAAGGTATTAACATGTTTTTGCTTGGTCTTATGAAGACCTAAAGGCGTATAGACAAGATCTTTTTTAGCATGAGGTTCCTTTACTTCCAGATGCTAAGCCTTTTAGGCAAAAATAGAGACCTATTAACCCCTTATTAGAAACTAAGATGCAGCAGGAGTTGGCTAAATTAAGAGAAGGGGGGATTATCAAACCTATAAGGCATTCTTCATGGGTCTCCAATCTGGTCCCAGTAAGGAAGAAGAATGGGGACATCAGATTGTGTGTAGATTTTAGGAATTTAAATGTTGCTTCCTTGAAGGATAACTACTCATCCCCAAATATGGAAGCCATGCTACAGAGAGTGATAAGATGTGACCTTTTATCCATGAGGGACGGTTTCTCAGGATATAATCAAGTGTTAGTAAAGGAGTCTGAACTGTTTAAAACAGCCTTCACTACTCCATGGGGAACTTATGTTTATGTGAGAATAACATTCGGATTAAAAAATGTTGGAGCTACATTTCAAAGAGCCATGGATGTAGCTTTTAAAGAATTCATTAACATTATCATGGTGGTTTATCAAGATGACCTAACTTTTTTCTCTAAGAAGGTTGATGATCATTGTGGACATTTAGAGAAGGTGTTAAATAAAGCCTTGGAATTTGGTGTATCACTAAATCCCAAGAAATTTCATTTTGGGGTCACTGAAGGAAAGCTATTGGGACACATAGTTTCCAAGGAAGGGGTAAGGATAGACCCTGAAAGAATTGAAGCAATCAATAAGGTGTCTGAACCAAGAAATGTGAAAGGTATTCAATCTTTTTTAGGCAAAATGAATTTTGTTAGAAGATTCATTGCAAACTTTGTAGAGATAATGAAGCCTATTATCAAGCTCCTCAAGAAGGATACCAAATTTTATTGGGATCAAGAAGCCTCAAAAGATTTTGCTGAAATTAAGAAGGCAATCCAAGAGGCACCAGTGTTGAAATCTCCTGATTATAGTAAGCCTTTTTCTTTGTTTTCCTTCACTTCATATCATACAGTAGAAGCAGTATTGTTACAAAAGGATGAGGAAGGATATGAACATCCTATAGCCTTCTATAGCAAGTCTTTGCAAGCAGCAAAATTGAAATATGAGACGATGGAGAAACAAGCTTATGCTCTAGTTAAAGTTGTTAAGGCTTTTAGGCTGTACTTAGTGAATGCAAATATCATTGCTTATGTCCCACATGCTGCAGTTAAGGATATTTTGTCTCAGTCTAAGGTTACTGGAAAGAGATGCAGATGGATTAACAGAATTCAAGAATTCGACTTGGAAATAAAGATCACCAAATTGGTGAGAGGTTTGGGTTTGGCTAAGCTCATGACTGAGGCTAATCTCATGAATATAGAAGTACATAATGTTGAGGTTAGAGATGCTTTAGTCACTAGTATTGAGAGGCAACCCTGGTACACAGAGATAGTCCAATTTTTGAGAGGTGCGACATTCCTAGAAGAAATGACACATAATCAGAAAAGAACTCTAAAACTCAAGTCCCAAAAATATGTGATCATTCAGGGTGATCTTTTCTAGAGGAAAAGAGATGGAGAGCTAGTAATGTGTTTGGATGAATTCCAAGCTAAACGGGTGTTGACTAAAATGCATGATGGAGTATGTGGAGGTCAGTACTCTACTAAGGCTACTGCTGGTAAGATAATCCGGGCTAGATACTATTGGCCCACTCTATTTAAGGATACTCATGCATATGTTCGGAAATGTGACCCATGTCAAAAATTCTCATCCAAGCTGAAGTATGAAGGAGCCTTACCCTTAAATCCAGTCTCTATAGAAGCTCCTTTTGTCTAGTGGGGCATTGATTCTATTGGAGAGATTATTGAGAAGTCAGGGAGAGGTCACAGATGGATCATAGTGGCCACTGATTATTTCACAAAATGGATAGAAGCTATCCCTACAAGATGAGCTACCAGTAAAGTTGTTATTGTTTTCCTGATGGATAATGTTGTAACTAGATTTGGAACACCTACAAAATTGGTGATGGATAATGCCATGTGTTTCAGATCAGAAGAGTTTGCAGGCCTTTGTACCAGTCATGGTATACTCATGTCATACTCTTCACCTTATCACCCTTAGGGGAATGGACAAGCAGAATCCAACAATAAAAGCCTTTTGAATATCATTAAGAAAATCTTGGAAGAGAATAAAAGATCATGGGATCAAAAATTGAAGTTAGCTCTGTGGGCAGATATAATAATAGTTAAGAAATCCATCGGAATGTCACCTTTTGAACTAGTCTATGGTGCCCAAGCCAGATTGCCAGTAAACAATCTTCTTCTAGTTTATAAGTTTTTGCAAAATGAGGACATGGAAATATCTGAACCGATGGAGAATAGAATGATACCAATTGTAGAGATGGAAGATCTTAGAACTTCTGCCCATAAGAGAAATCAGAAGATCTAGTTGCAGTCAAAATACCTTTTTGATAAAAGGACATCACTAAGGAAAGTTTAAATTGATGACATGGTTCTTCAGTGGAATGCAAAAGGACAGGATAAGGGAAAGCACAAGAAATTTGAATCACTGTGGATTGGCCCTTTTATGGTTTGTGACTTAAATGGTAAGGATTCATATTTCTTGAAGAATATGAATGATGAAATACAGGAATTTTCAGTGCATGGACAATTCCTGAAGCATTATTTCTCTTAGTGTCCATGCACAGTAGGTCCTTTGTTTGTACATATGTTGTTTCTTTCCTGCTTTTCTGTTTGGGTCTGTATTTTGGTCTGTTTCTCCAGAGTTTCTGAGTTTTCTTGTGTTGACCTTGCAATGAACCATCCCTAGTCAAAGCCGCTGTTATCACTAATTAAAAATGGGTTTTTTCTTTTCCCATAATTGGCTATGATTTTTTTTTAAATCTTGAGTAAGGCGCATTTTCAATTACTTCAGCTTTGTGCTAGGTCTTAAGGGTTTAGGGTTTTTGATTTTTAAATCTCCTAATGTCTGATAAAAAAAAAAAAACCCTCTGGTTTCTTTTCTTTCGTTACTTTATCCACTTAAGTAATGGGTCATGGGATCGTAGGAAGTGTCCCCCCTTGTTTTTCTGCCTAGGTGGTCATGTGAATTAATCACAAAAATTTATGCCTTATTTGTATTCTTCCTAAAGTTGTCGGGCCTAGTAAGTAGTGCGCATCTCGCAGATCGATCTATAGTTTTCGCTATTTCGCTAGGCGAAGTTGCGCGTGGTTTAAAACCAGCAAACTTGCAAAATTGACATGGCATGCCACCTAGGCGGTCTAGCTAGTTAAGAAGGCGAGTAAAATGGCAGCACGCGGTACTACGTACAACAATCAGCAAGTCGGGATTAAAGGTTAAAAGGTGGGTCCCAGAGGTGAGTCAAATCGCAGGAGGGGAGGTGACCTGGCAGATATAGGTGTCAAGAATTAATCGAAGCCCAGTGCTTTCTCTTGGCAAATGAAAAAACAACATGTTAGGTCTGGAGGTGATTGGATGCCAAGTGTTCAAAGTTGAGTCAGAGGGCCCACCCCTCATGGAGTCTATTCAGATGGTTAAGTACCGAGCAACTAGAAAATGATCTGACGGCTCGCGCTATTTCGCAAGGGTAAGATGCTCATGCTTTATACCCTGCAAAACAACAAAAGTAAATGAGGACCATCCATGTGTCATGATAAATGGTAACATGTCCATGTACGTGTGCTCTTAAAAGAAGCCGTGGGCCTGCCAAGGTGGAACTGGCAGTATAAAAGAAAGACACGCAGCTGGCATCGTGTTAAATGCAAAAAGCCTTTCAAAGCCAGTGGTCGAGTGCCATGTGGTAGGATGTAGTCAATAAAGAAGTGGGACCCAGTGTGGAGCCAAGGCTGCTAGTGTAACGGCTGATCAATTCTCATTTGATCGAACGGTTTGCACTATTTTGCAAGACAAAATGGTTCATGGCTTAAGACCTGCGAAACCGCAAAATGATGTGGCATTCCAATCGGACGGTCCAACTAGTCCTTAGGGTGAGTAAGCTGATGGCATGTGGCAGAAAGTGCAACAGTCAGTGAAGTGGGTCCGATAGTTTCAAAGAAGGTGGGTCCCAAAGAAGAAAGATACCACAAGATAAAGGCATTCTGATAGATACAGGTGGTGAAAATAGAGAGGAACTCGATATTTTTCTCTCGGCAAATCAAAGATTGACATATTAGCTTGAAAGATGACTAGATGCCAGGTTTTCAAAGTCAAGTCAGAGGGCCCACGTTTGCAGGTAAACGTTTAGAGTGTAAAGACCGATCAATTCTCATTTGATTGGACGACTCACATTATTTCGCGAAGGTGAAGTGCTCGCATGTTAACACTTGCGAAATGGCGAAAAGGTTTTTCATTCTTAAAGGAAAAGTGAACATGAAGCGTAAAGGATGATCAAGTATGGTTTGATCTAATGGCTGGCGCTATTTCGCGCTTGTAAGATGCTTGAAGGATATGCTCAATGAAATGGCAAAAGATAAAGGAGATTCATTTCGATGCTAGGCTAAATGGTGACATGTACATGAGCACGTGTCTTCCACAGAGATTGAAGGTGCTAGGGTGGAACCAGCAGTTTTAAAAGGGGGTACAACTTGCAGCTGACTCAGATTTAAACTTAATGAGTTTCCTCGGGCAAATGGTTATGTGCCATGTGGTATCTGATAACCAGAGGAGGAGCGGAGTAAGTACGTCAGTATAAGAGTCTTCACTTAAAGGAAAATCAAGTGTGATTTGATCTAACGGTTGGTGCTGTTTCGCAGCCTAAAGTTGAATGCAAATTAAGCTATTCAAAATAGCAAAAACCCGTTAGCTGTTAGGTGAAGGCGCGGTTAATGAAAAAGTTAACTATCTAGGTAAAGGTTAAAGGCCATGCAGTTCAGGTCCCATCCAATGCCTGGTGTAGTTTTGCGAAGGTAAAAGTGCTCACTGAATAACACTTGCGAAATGGCGAAATGAAATAAGGCTCAGTGAAAAGGGTGGAAGTATTAAGCTAGTGTAAAGGCTGATCAACTCTCATTTGATTGGACGGCCCGCGTTATTTCGCGAAGTAAAGTTGCCAAGAAATTATTTCTAGCGAAAAGAAAAAATGCATGGGCATTGTCTCCCGTTGGAGCGAAAACTTTGAATTCTTTCATGAATTCAATTCTGAAAGGACGGCCAAGCATGTGGAATCAATGTCAAAATTAAGAGCCCAGCCGTCATATATGATCTCGCATCAATTGAATTGAGATATCATTCTGAAGAGCACTTGTAAAGAAACAATTGTAGAGCAGACTTCCACAGTTACAGAGTTAATTCCTTTGAGTACAAGCAGGTTTCTCTATACTCTTGTTTAACCATCTTTCTTTTAATTGAGTATGTTTTACTTAGATTTTAATTTGTCATAGAACAATTAAAAGAAATTGTTGAATCACTTGCTTAATTTTCTAAAAGAGATGGCACCTAAAAGGGAGTTCTTAGGAAAATTCAATTATCGCGAGAGGGCAATTTGTGATGATTTCCTTGAGCAATTGACGTTGTCAACTAATGTGGCTTCAAAAATGAAAGAATTGGTGCCAAGAGCTTCTCGCCTGAAAATAGGAGAGGGTTTATATGATAAAGGGAATTGGTTAAGAGACCGTCAAGTAGGGATGTCTGGGTTAGGATTATTCAAGGTTGGGTTCAATATGAGAAATTCTCCAACCCCTCAGAACAGTATATGGGAATTAGATGTTGGAAAGTTTGTGGTTCCAGGGGTTTTCTTTGATGCAGATCTTCTGACTCAGATTGTACATAGCTATGACCCAACTTCAAGAAGTCTAAAGGATATCAGCGGGAAGACCCTCATTGAAATTAACAATGAAGAATTCAAGAATGCCTTTGGGATAAGTGAATACACTAATTTTCTAGAGCCTATTGATTTTAAATCACTAGCTCAGGTGTATAATGTGCAAAGAAATCACCTAAGAAATGGGCCTCTCAAAGAAATCTTTTTGAAGATAGGCAGGTTAACTGTTGTGGGACCTAATACTGAAGAGCCCTTCTCTCTAAATTTGTTTACCCTTAGGGCTAAAGGATTATATTGGTCACTCTGCAAAATCCTAGGGGAAGATGCTGAAGCGAGTATGCCCACTCATTACATGTTGATGGTTGCTTAGATTTTGAATCCTTTTGTGGCAATAACTTTTGATTATGCTTCTTTTATAACTGATGCTATCCATAATGGATTGATAGGGATCAGGAATGGGAAAGTAGATAGGCCCTTTGGGTGTTACTCCCTTCTTATGCATTTGTTTTTATTCAAGGGTGGTGACTATTTTGCAAGTGGTATGGACCTTGTAAAAGAAAAGGATGGGGAAAAGATGCCAGTGCATTTATGGAGCACTGTTCTATCATGGGACAAAGAGGATGCAAGTTTACTAAGGTATGATAAATATTTTGCATCAAAAATCAGGACCCTTATCTGTTTGGAAAACATAAGAGTACCTAAGGTGCTTTTGGAATTCATTAGGCCAAGAGTTTGCAGAGGACATAAAAATTGTCCACAATTGTGGTGATATCTACCTATACCATGTTTCAACAGTTTTCAGAATATATGGTTTCACAAGTACCCCATTTTTGGTACCTTATCAGGTCCCTCTTAAAGTGGGAATTGCAGAGATACTCAAGTAGATTGGTGTTGTGCAAGAAGCAGAGTTGACAGGTAGAGGCAAAGGGACAATTTTCACTACAATTACCATGGCACATCAATTTGTAATAACCAAAGGAGGTTGGAAATGTTTTGGAGATTTCCTCCAGCCATATCATTTATCAACTGCAGTCTCTTGGTGTGCTGACCCTGAAGATTTCTTCAATGGTATGTTTAGGAAGAGGGTTGTATGCAAGGCCAAACCCCATCAATTTCAGTTCCCTGAGGACCTCATCAAGAATGAATTTGATTTGGATGAACAAGAGCTGAGAAAGGAAAAGTGGATAGCCTATAAGAAGGCCTTAGACTTGGTGCATCAACTTGACATAAGCTATGACCCTTTGTCAAGCTTTAACCCCTTTGCAGAGAAGATGAAGTTTTTAATTCTTAGTTTTGAGGAGGCGATGCAAACACTAAAAGAAAAGAGGGAGGTTGTAATCAAGAATAACCCTGAGAAAGCAAGATTGATCTTGAATAGGTCTGTATCGGCTAGGCCGATCCCTCCAAGTAATTATATGCTACATAAGAAGTCTAATTATAGTGTACTTATGCCTGCTTTAGGCGAGCCCTCTACGTCTAAAGGTAAAAGGAAGATACACGATGTCATTCACATCCCTAGTAGCCCAAAGAAATGAAGAGTGGGAAAAGAGATACAACCTGAAGAACTTGTGTATTCCCCATCACAATCACCTATCCATATAGGAGATGAATAGGCAGCAGTTGAGCAATTATTGTAGTTAGGCAGTCTAGGGGAAATTGCATACACCTATGATGAAGTAGAGGAAGGAATGCGAGAAGAGCCCTTAGCTGCTGAAATGAATATCAATACTAGTGAATTCAAAGGCCAAGAATGGGACCCTGAGATCAAGCGAGCCAGTGAAGATTTCTTTGCTGATGACAAGTTCATCACATCAGAAGCATTCATACACTTTGTGGGGAAGCAGAGCATTGATAAATACAATGCAAGGTGCGAGAAAAGGAAGGGTGAGCAACCTCATAAAGGCCCAGCTATAGTTGAGGAAGAAATAAAGCAAGAAATGGTTGAAGAATTTAAGACCATCACTCCTCAGCAAGAAAGAGACATGGTGGCAAAGGCTGGGGTACTTATCCTCCCCAAATTGGATATAGCAGATGCTCTACTCTTGGAAGAAGTAACGAAGGAGACTTAACCTATGGAGGGAATCACTTTCAGTAAAGACAATGCTGCATTAGTTATGTGGTCTCTAAAAAGAGATGAAAATAAGAAGAAAAAGGAAACCTCAATGTCAAGTTACCTTGGGGGGATGATGGGAAAGAGGGTGCAGACTACTGGGGTAGTGGAAGCTGCTAGCACTATAATAGAAACTACAAAATTTAGTGATGCAGTGGCAAAAAGGGAAGCCTGGAAAAGGCAGATCTCCAGGTTAAATTGGAGACAATTTTGAAAGCCTACACTAATGCTCAAGAAGAGGTAAGGAACATAGATAGCATCATTGCTAAATTGCAGAAACAACTAACAGGACAGTATCATCATGCTGAATCCTCAACATTGATGATCTCCTCTTCTCCTGCCAGACTCCCACCTACCAGCCCTATCATTGAGTTCCCACCATCTCCAACACCTTTTAGCTCTCAAATGATTGAGATTACTCCTCAAGAGTTAGAGAATCTAAAACAAGCCCAAGCCATGTATGCAAAGAAATATGAGGATAGAGTGAAGGCCACTATTACTAGTTTTACAGATACCATGAATGCCTCATTGCTATACAATAATGTAGGTAAAATTTAGGATATATGGAATGAGCTCAAGGGAGACAAGGCCATATTGACACCTATTTTTGACAAATGGAGGCCTAGGGAGTAAGATTTAGAGTTTATGTGTGTATCTTGTGATGAAGCAAAGGCCAATCCTATCATTAGATCCACTTCTGACATCACTAAAGATTTAGTACAATTACTAGCAGGGGTGGATAATGTTGATAGGAAAGTTAATTTGTGCAAAAAGGAATATGCTGATCAAGATTTTGAGTTGCTCCCAGGAGTTTTTGCTAGCCCAGATCAACTGAAGGACAAACAAATGTGGCTTAGGGAGATAGAAGGCAAACTATCAGCATGAATTAAGGGAATTGTTGATCTAGATGATGCTTCTTTCTTTGCTGTAACAATATAGGAGATAGAGAAAATTAAGGCACATTATAGTTTTCTCAATTCAGAAGTCAACAAAATGAGAAACTCCTGGAAATGGTTGACCAAAGCTAAGACTAAAGTGATTAATTTCTCATGGCTGACCGATGATTTGTATAATGAGTGGATAAAAAAGTATGCCACCCATGATCCGGAACAGTTGGAGAGCACCCCTGAAAGGGTAGAAGAAGTTACAACGGAACAGCCTGTTGAAGAAGCTGCAGAGGCCGGAAAGAACTTGTAACTGTTTTTGTGAAAAGCTTGTAACTTCTTTGTTTTGAGAGAAATGATTGTAACAAACTCTCCTCAAGAAGTCTGAAGCTTTGTGCATCCATGTTGTTATAAATGGATACCAGGACTAGAGGAAAAAGGGGATCACAAAAAGAATTATAAGAAAATGCTATAGAAATTTATCTGAGCTTTTCTGAGTCTAATGGGGAATATTCAAAAACTTCTTGTAATATTTTTCAGAATATAATATCAATATACAGACCATTTGTTTTGAGTAAAGCTTTGTGTTGTCTTCAGGTGTACTTACAATTTATTTACTGTTTTCATTCTGAATAATCTAGGGTTATTTTGTTTGAATGGGGTAGCAAGGCTATTTTGAGTAGATGTGTTCGCTAGCTTTTCTCTTTAGGAGGGAAATTAAAGATGTGGGGATCACTCATACCAGTAAATTCTTTGGGAGAAACTTTGAATCTTGATGATCATAGTTTAATTTGGGATGCATAAATTCTTATAAGTGTTAGGCATGTATAAGCATTAATTGAAACCAAGCCAATGGGATGCGTAAAGATATTTTGTTTGAGGAGTATTATCTAGGTTTTAGATGACTCTCTAACCTTGGATAAGGCACCGGTATTGATTGAAGTTGTTTATTGCATGTTTTGTTGATCAAAATACTGAATTTGAGTATAATTTTCATTCCTTTGTTTCAGTTAGTTTCAAGGTGAATAGATCCACTGGTTTTCTGGACTGGTTTGCTGTGGATTTATATTTTGAAAGTGTGAATTTGGTTCACAAAGGTATACCCACCTGGACTCTGAATAAGTCCAAAGTGTAGAAGGTTGAATCAAACCTTGTCATATGTTGTCCTAAGAGTTTCCTTTCCTTTAACATCACTCTTGCAAAGAGTTTGATCATCTTATTATAAGGGTGTTGAAGTGAGTCAAATTTTGAAGACAACAAAAGTGGCGACTCTATTGGGGAGAGTAACAATAAAGATATAAACGCAGATTTGTGTTGAGGCTTATAAGCAAAATTGTTGTGTGTTTGTGGATTAGACTGCTTGTTTTCATAATTCCCATAGTTTTCTGGGTGGCGGTTCTGTTACTTTTGAACTAGTCCTTGTGAGATACAAATATTTCTAAAAGGAAGATAAGCGAGATGCAAGGAGCAAAAAACACAAGATCATTCATGAAGAAACATCCTCGTGAAACCTTGCAAGAAGGTCTGCCAAAACAGTCACGATGAGGCCAGAAGAGGTTAGTACTTCACGAACCATTGAACGCTACTTGGGTACAGAAAAACAATAATACTGGTAAGATGCCTGATCGACCTATTTATGCAAAGTCTAATTCATCTTCCAGAGATTCAAAACATGATATATTAGGTTTCCATTCAGGATTGTTTGCAAATATTGATAATGCACCTATTTTAAATCAAGATTTATCTCGTGTTAGTGTTTCTGCAAGAGATAGAACCAGTTCAAATGCAATTAGGCACTATGTTCCCAGGACAATAGATGGGAACATTAGTTTGATTGACATAGATCAAGTTAATGCATCAGACTCTGAAGAAAACTTCCCTGATGAGGATAAAGTGTCTCAAGAGATTGAAGACTTAAATAGAAGAGTCCACCACTTAATCTCCCTAAGAGCCCAAAAGGAAGCAAATAAGGAGAAGGAAGTTAAAGCCAAATTAATGGAAAGGGATAGGCTTCTTAGATAGATAGCTGATCTTGAAGTACTTGCTAAGGAGAAAGAAAAGAGTGATGAGGAAGGCCCTGTGATTAGAGAGATTCTAATTCCCAAAACTAAACAAGCTTGTAAGTCAATAGTTCAACCAACTAGGGAAGTATTTAATGACTCCCAGCTTTCTAGAGCTAATATGGATAAAGGAAAATAGAAATGGGTAGATGATGGAGTAGAATCTAAAATTGCAGAAGAGATCTCTCATAAGCTTTTAGCATATGAGAGAGAAATGGAAAGGATGAGGAAAGAAAAGGAAGATCTCCAAATGGAATTAGAAAAGGCCGAGTTAGAAGCAGCGAATCAATTAAAAAGAAAGATTAACTACTTGAAGGCTCCCCCTATTATATTTCCATCAGAAGATCTTAGCAAGCCTAATCCTCAACACATTTCCCTTCCTTAGGCCAATACTAAACCTGTAGTGCAAGCTAATATTGCCTCAGTAAGCCAAATCCTTGTGAATAAACAGTACACTCAAATACCACAATCTCCAATCCCAAAATCTAAAATGACCATGGGAAATAATAATGCTATTACCCCTTTTCAAAGAAGACCAATCAATTTAGAACAATATAGACAATTGTTCTTTGATGGGATTCCCCCTATAGTGTAAGCTAATATTGCCTCAGTAAGCCAAATCCTTGTGAATAAACAGTACACTCAAATACCACAATCTCCAATCCCAAAATCTAAAATGACCATGGGAAATAATAATGCTATTACCCCTTTTCAAAGAAGACCAATCAATTTAGAACAATATAGACAATTGTTCTTTGATGGGATTCCAGGATATCCCAATCATATTCCCACTGAGTTAAGAGATGGACTCCATAAATTTGCTAGGAACATTGCAATTAGTGCCGAGGAACATCTGAAATCTTTTGTGGATCTAATAAATGATTATGAGATAGTAGATGAAGATGTTATTATGAAACTGTTTGTTCAATCCCTAGTTGATGATGCAAGAGATTGGTACAAAGGTCTCCCGGTTAATAGCATAGGGTCATGGGAAGATTTTAAAAATTGTTTTCAAGAGCAGTATGGTGACAAGAATAATGTGAGTTTCATGCTAAATGAATTCAATAACATCAGAAAGTCTGAAAATGAAATGGTCACTAATTTGAATACCAGATTCCAGAATGCCATGAACAGATTGTATCAAGTGATGAGGCTAGATGATAACATGTGTCTGAATACATATTACAATGCATTTGATTCTAAGATGGCCTATATCTTGAGAGATAAGAACCCACATAACTTGAGAGATGCTTTAAGAAATGCCATTAATGTAGAAAGTAACAGAAAAGCATCTGGGAAGTTAGGAAGAAGGACAGATGGTAGATTGTCACAAGAAACAAAACAGTAACCTAATAAAGTTGCTAAGGAAGATGATATGATAGAGAAATTGGTTACTGCTATGAAGGATCTGACTACCAAGGTTAACAAAAATGATAAACCTCATTATAGCTGGCAAGACAGATCCCCTACATTGCATGATATGCCATATAATACCAATTGGAAAGATGGCAAGCCCCAAATTGAGAAGCCTAAAATTGCCCAAAGTCAAGACACTCCAGATCCCTTGAAAGGGAAAACTGTTCACAATATAGAAAATACTCCTTGGTGTATTGCTTGTGATGGACCACATTCTCCTCAGCAGTGTGCAGTGGCTCAGGCTCTAGAAGAATCTATGAGACCAGAAGCAGACCTTGACATTAATATGGTTGAAACCATCATAGAAAGTGATGAGGAATTCATGCAAAGTGGATATAGTGATGTGCTGGATAATGAAAGGTTAGTGCAAGGATAGTTAACCTTAGATTGGAATCGTACATTGAATGTGGTAACAATTGAAGATGAAGAGGTTCATCTTAGGAGGCCTAGTGAAGAAGAAGTTAAAAATCTCACTAAAGTTGCAATTGCCAGAGCAAAACACAATTATAACCTGAGAAGCACTAAGAGAGATACTGATCAGGGTGAGCCAGGTTCTATGTTCGTAAAGGAGGTCACCAAGAAGGGGGCATCAAGTAGTGCTACCATTGTTCCCAAGGTCGGTCAAGAGAAAGAGGAACAAGTTAAAGATGTACCCAAAGGCAAAAGTGATAAAAATGTTGATGATGTACAAGGAGCAGCAACAGTGAAAAAGGCAAGCCAGTTCAAGACAGAAAGGGTCAGAACTAACATTGAAACATGCAATAGTTCTACATTTGACATGGCCCAAGCTCTTACTCAAATGAAGGTCAGTGTTCTATTAGTAGAATTACTAAAGATTAAAGAACATAAGGATGCAGCTTTGTCTCTATTCTCTAGTATATCTGATAGTGACAAAGTCTTACCCACCGGTTCAGCTATAATTGGAAAGGATCAAGAGTTCCAAACCCCAGAGGTTTATGGTGGAACCACTATCACTCAAGAGCCCTCACAGGTAGATCCCTTCTATGTTACCCTGTTAGTAAATAACTGGCTGATGAAAAACTGCATGATAGATTCAGGAGCTGCTGCTAATGTAATGCCTTATGGTGTTATGAAAGAATTAGGATTATCAGTAACCACTGTGTATGGGAAGTGCTATGCCATGGATAACAGAGAAGTGCCTGTGATAGGCACAATGATAGATGTTGAGGTAAAAATAGCAGCGTTCCCTGATGCCACTTACAAAATGGATGTTATTGTTACTGACACTAAACCCTATTATGGTATGTTACTTTCCAGACAGTAGGCAGCAACAGTAGGTGGAAATGTTCAACTGGACTTATCCTATGCTACCATTCCAATCAATGGAAGTCAAGTCAAATTGTATAGAGAGCCACGAGCTCCTAGGGTAAGTGAAAATGTAGACCCTAGTATTCTCAATTGTATGATTGATATAGATCTAGATAACTTTAGGCTTCAACCAATTCTACCTCAACTGAAGAATACTGACCCCATTGTGATTGAATTACAAGCGTAATAGTGTGGACTATGGAAGATGTATTTTGATGGAGCTTGCTCCAAGGAAGGATCAAGAGCAGGGGTTCTTTTTGTGTCCCCATCAGGTATAACTTTTAAATATTCATTTTTGTTGGCCTTCCAGTGCACAAATAATATTGGAGAATATGAAGCCCTGTTACTAGGACTTGAGGTTGCACAAAGGCATGGAATCCAACTGTTGAAAGTGATGGGGGATTCAGAATTGGTTGTCTCTCAAGTCAGATCTAAATATGCATCTAAGAATGATAGATTAAAGCAGTATAAGCATGCTGTTTGGGATGTTATTGAACATTTTGATGCATTTTCTATTAATTGGATAGAGCGAGCAAAGAATATTATGGTAGACTTCCTAGCTAATGTTGCTTTGAAAAATGATGATGCAACACTAACCGATATCTCCACTGTGGAAATAAAATCTAGGCCTGCTATTCCTGACAATGTGTACAATTGGCAAGTTTTTGCTGATGATGAAGACATTCTTAGGTTTATTCAATGGGTTGACGATTATGATGGATAAAAGATTGATTGTAATGCATTGGTGGAAGTGGTAGACAATAGAGAGACAGTGTTTGGAAATGATATGGTCCAATTGGAAACTAATGAAATACCTAAAGGGCTGGTAGAGCTGGAGAGAAGGTTCAGTTACAATGATAGTCACTTACGTCAGCAATCTACCACCAAATTAGAAGAGTTGGAGGAGGTAAATTTGGGGACTGAGTCATCCCCTAAGTTAGTATATATTGGCAAAAAATTACCTTCTCATGTCAGGACTAACCTTATTAATTTATTGAAAAGGTATTAACATGTTTTTGCTTGGTCTTATGAAGACCTAAAGACGTATAGACAAGATCTTTTTCAGCATGAGGTTCCTTTACTTCCAGATGCTAAGCCTTTTAGGCAAAAATAGAGACCTATTAACCCCTTATTAGAAGCTAAGATGCAGCAGGAGTTGACTAAATTAGGAGAAGGGGGGATTATCAAACCTATAAGGCATTCTTCATGGGTCTCCAATCTGGTTCCAGTAAGGAAGAAGAATGGGGACATCAGATTGTGTGTAGATTTTAGGAATTTAAATGTTGCTTCCTTGAAGGATAACTACTCATCCCCAAATATGGAAGCCATGCTACAGAGAGTGACATGATGTGACCTTTTATCCATGATGGACGGTTTCTCAGGATATAATCAAGTGTTAGTAAAGGAGTCTGAAAAGTTTAAAACAACCTTCACTACTCCATGGGGAACTTATGTTTATGTGAGAATGCCATTCGGATTAAAAAATGCTGGAGCTATATTTCAGAGAGCCATGGATGTAGCTTTTAAAGAATTCATTAACATCATCATGGTGGTTTATCAAGATGACCTAACTTGTTTCTCTAGGAAGGCTGATGATCATTCTGGACATCTGGAGAAGGTGTTCAATAAAGCCTTGGAATTTGGTGTATCACTAAATCCCAAGAAATGTCATTTTGGGGTCACTGAAGGAAAGCTATTGGGACACATAGTTTCCAAGGAAGGGGTAAGGATAGACCCTAAAAGAATTGAAGTAATCAATAAGTTGTTTGAACCAAGAAATGTGAAAGGTATTCAATCTTTTTTAGGCAAAATGAATTTTGTTCGAAGATTCATTGCAAACTTTGCAGAGATAGTGAAGCCTATTGTCAAGCTCCTCAAGAAGGATACCAAATTTTATTGGGATCAAGAAGCCTCAAAAGCTTTTGCTGAAATTAAGAAGGCAATCCAAGAGGCACCAGTGTTGAAATCTCCTGATTACAGTAAGCCTTTTTCTTTGTTTTCCTTCACTTCATATCATATAGTAGCAATAGTATTGTTACAAATGGATGAGGAAGGATATGAACATCCTATAGCCTTCTACAGCAAGTCTTTGCAAGCAGCAGAATTGAAATATGAGACCATGGAAAAACAAGTTTATGCTCTAGTTAAAGCTGTTAAAACTTTTAGGCCGTACTTAGTGAATGGAAATATCATTGCTTATGTCCCACATGTTGGAGTTAAGGATATTTTGTCTCAGTCTGAGGTTACTCGGAAGAGATGCAGATGGATTAACAGAATTCAAGAATTCGACTTGGAAATAAAGATCACCAAATTGGTGAGAGGTTTGGGTTTGGCTAAGCTCATGACTGAGGCTAATCTCATGAATATAGAACTACATAATGTTGAGGTCAGAGATGCTTTAGTCACTAGTATTGAGAGGCAACCCTGGTACACAGAGATAGTCCAATTTTTGAGAGGTGCTACATTCCCAGAAGAAATGACACATAATCAGAAAAGAACTCTGAAACTCAACCCCCAAAAATATGTCCTCATTCAGGGTGATCTTTTTTGGAGGAAAAGAGATGGAGAGCTACTAATGTGTTTAGATGAATTCCAAGATAAACGGGTGTTGACTGAAATGCATGATGGAGTATGTGGAGGTCACTACTCCGCTAAGACTACTGCTGGTAAGATAATCCAAGCTAGATACTATTGGCCCACTCTATTTAAGGATACTCATGCATATGTTTGGAAATGTGACCCATGTCAGAAATTCTCATCCAAGCTGAAGTATGAAGGAGCCTTACCCTTAAATCCAGTCTCTGTAGAAGCTCCTTTTCTCTAGTGCGGCATTGATTTTATTGGAGAGATTATTGAGAAGTCAGGGAGAGGTCACAGATGGATCATAGTGGCCACTGATTATTTCACAAAATGGATAGAAGCTATCCCTACAAGAAGAGCTACCAGTAAAGTTGTTATTGATTTCCTGATGGATAATATTGTAACTAGATTTGGAACACCTACAAAATTGGTGATGGATAATGCCATGTGTTTCAGATCATGAGAGTTTGTAGGCTTTTGTACTAGTCACGATATACTCATGTCATACTCTTCACCTTATCACCCTCAGGGGAATGGACAAGCAGAATCCAACAATAAAAGCCTTTTGAATATCATTAAGAAAATCCTGGAAGAGAATAAAAGATCATGGGATCAAAAATTGAAGTTAGCTTTGTGGGCAGATAGAATAACAGTTAAGAAATCCATCAGAATGTCACCTTTTGAACTACTCTATGGTGCCCAAGCCAGATTGCTAGTAAACAATCTTCTTCCAGTTTATAAGTTTTTGCAAAATGAGGACATGGAAATATCTGAACCGATGGAGAATAGAATGATCCAAATTGTAGAGATGGAAGAGCTTAGAACTTTTACCCATAAGAGAAATCAAAAGATCCAGTTGCAGTCAAAATACCTTTTTGATAAAAGGACATCACTAAGGAAATTTCAAATTGATGACATGGTTCTTTAGTGGAATGCAAAAGGACAGGATAAGGGAAAGCACAAGAAATTTGAATCACTGTGGATTGGCCCTTTTGTGGTTTGTGACTTAAATGGTAAGGATTCATATTTCTTGAAGAATATGAATGATGAAATACAGGAATTTCCAGTGCATGGACAATTCCTGATGCATTATTTCTCTTAGTGTCCATGCACAGTAGGTCCTTTGTTTGTAGATATGTTGTTTCTTTCCTGCTTTTCTGTTTGGGTCTGTATTTTGGTCTGTTTCTCTAGAGTTTCTGAGTTTTCTTGTGTTGACCTTATGATCAACCATCCCCAGTCAGAGCCGCTGTTATCACTGATTAAAAATGGGTTTTTTCTTTTCCCATAATTGGCTATGATTTTTTTTGAAATCTTGAGTAAGGCGCATTTTCAATTGCTTCAGCTTTGTGTTAGGTCTTAAGGGTTTAGGGTTTTTGATTTTTAAATCGCCTAATGTCTTATAAAAGAAAAAAACCCTCTGGTTTCTTTTCTTTCGTTACTTTATCCACTTAAGTAATGGGTCATGGGATTGTAGGAAGTGTCCCCCCTTTGTTTTCTGCCTAGGCAGTCATGTGAATTAATCGCAAAAATTTATGCCTTATGTGTATCCTTCCTAAAGTTGTCGGGCCTAGTAAGTAGTGTGCATCTCGTAGATCGATCTACGGTTTTCGCTATTTCGCTAGGCGAAGTTGCGCGTGGTTGAAAACCAGTGAAGTTGCAAAACTGACATGGCATGCCTCCTAGGCGGTCTAGCTGGTTAAGAAGGTGAGTAAAATGGCGGCACACGGCGCTGCGTACAACAATCAGCAAGTCGGGATTAAAGGTTAAAAGGTGGGTCCCAGAGGTGAGTCAGATCACAGGAGGGGAGGTGACCTGGCAGATACAGGTGTCAAGGATTAATCGGAGCCCAGTGCTTTCTTTCAGCAAATGAAAAAACAACATGTCAGCTCTAGAGGTGATTGGACGCCAGGTGTTCAAAGTTGAGTCAGAGGGCCCACCCCTCACAGATTCTATTCAGATGGTTAAGTATCGAGCAACTAGAAAATGATTTGACGGCTCACGCAATTTCGCAAGGGTAAGATGGTCGTACTTTATACCCTGCAAAATAGAAAAAGTAAATGAGGACCGTCCATGTGTCATGATAGATGGTAATGTGTCTATGTACACGTGGTCTTAAAAGAAGCCATGGGCCAGCCAAGGTGGAACCGGTGGTATAAAAGAAAGACACGCGGCCGGCATCGAGTTAAATGCAAAAAGCCTTTCAAAGCTAGTTGCCGAGTGCCATGTCGTAGCACATAGTCAATAAAGAAGCGGGACCCAGTGCGGAGCCAAGGCTGTTAGTGCAATAGCCAATCAATTCTCATTTGATCAAATGGTTTGCACTATTTCGCAAGACAAAATGTTTCATGGTTTAAGACCTGCGAAATGACGAAATGATGTGGCATTCCAATTGGATGGTCTAGCTAGTCCTAAGGGTGAGTAAGCTGATGGCATGTGGCAAAAAGTGCAACAATCAGTGAAGTGGGTCCGATAGTTTCAAAGAAGGTGGGTCCCAGAGAAGAAAGATACCACGAGATAAAGGCATTCTGACAAATACAGGAGGTGAAAATAGAGAGGAACTCGATATTTTTCTCTTAGCAAATCAAAGATTGACATATCAGCTTGAAAGATGACTGGATGCAAGGTTTTCAAAGTCGAGTCAGAGGGCCCACATTTGTAGGTAAACGTTTAGAGTGTAAAGACCGATCAATTCTCATTTGATCGGATGGCCCGCGTTATTTCGTGAAGGTGAAGTGCTCGCATGTTAACACTTGCGAAATGGCGAAAAGGTTTTTCATTCTTAAAGGAAAAGTGAACATGAAGCGTAAAGGATGATCAAGTATGGTTTGATCTAATGGCTGGCGCTATTTCGCGCTTGTAAGATGCTTGAAGGATATGCTCAATGAAATGGCAAAAGATAAAGGAGATTCATTTCGATGCTAGGCTAAATGGTGACATGTACATGAGCACGTGTCTTCCACAGAGATTGAAGGTGCTAGGGTGGAACCAGCAGTTTTAAAAGGGGGTACAACTTGCAGCTGACTCAGATTTAAACTTGCGAAATGGTGAAAAGGTTTTTCGTTCTTAAAGGAAAAGTGAACATGAAGCGTAAAGGATGATCAAGTATGGTTTGATCTAACGACTGGTGCTATTTCGCTCTTGTAAGATGCCTAAAGGATATGCTCAACGAAATGGTGAAAGTAAGGGAGATTCATTTCGATGCCAGGCTAAACGGTGACGTGTACATGAGCACATGTCTTCCATAGAGATTGAAGGTGCCAGGGTGGAACCAGCAGTTTTAAAAGGGGGTACAACTTGTGGTTGACTCAAATTTAAACTTAATGAGTTTCTCGGGGCAAATGGTTAGGTGCCATGTGGTATCCGATAACTAGAGGAGGAGCGGAGTAAGTACGTCAGTATAAGAGTCTTCACTTAAAGGATAATCAAGTGTGATTTGATCTAACGATTGGTGTTGTTGCGCAGGCTAATGTTGAATGCAAATTAAGCGATGCGAAATAGCAAAAAACCATTAGCTGTTAGGTGAAGGTGCTGTTAGTGAAAAAGTTAACTATCTAGGTAAAGGTTAAAGGCTATGTAGTTCAGGTCCCATCCAATGCCCGGCATAGTTTCATAAAGGTAAAAGTGCTCACTGAATAACACTTGCGAAATGGCGAAACGAAATAATGCTAAGTGAAAAGGGTGGAAGTATTAAGCTAGTGTAAAGGCCAATCAACTCTCATTTGATCAGACCGCCTACATTATTTCATGAAGTAAAGTTGCCAAGAAATTAATTCCAGCGAAATAGCGAAAAGAAAAAATGCATGGGCGTTGTGACCTGTTGGAACGAAAACTTTGAATTCTTTTATGAATTCAATTTTGAAAGGACGACCAAGCATGTGGAATCAATGTCGGAATTAAGAGCCCAACCGTCATATATGATCTCATATCAATTGAATTGAGAGATCATTCTGAAGAGCACTTGTAAAGAAACAGTTGTAGAGCGAACTTCTTCAGTTGCAGAGTTAATTCCTTTGAGTACAAGCAGGTTTCTCTATACTCTTGTTCAACCATATTCCTTTTAATTGTTTATGTTTTACTGAGATTTCAATTTGTCCTAGAACAATTGAAAGAAATTGTTGAATCACTTGCTTAATTTTCTAAAAGAGATGGCAGCTAAAAGGGAGTTCTCACGAAAATTCAATTATCACGAGAGGGCAATTTGTGATGATTTCCTTGAGCAATTGATGTTGTCAACTAATGTGGCTTCCAAAATGAAAGAATCAGTGCCAAGAGCTTCTCGCCTGAAAATAGGAGAGGGTTTATATTATAAAGGGAATTGGTTAAGAGACCCTCAAGTAGGGATGTCTGGGTTAGGATTATTCAAGGTTTGGTTCAGTATGAAAAATTCTCCAGCCCCTCAGAATAGTATATGGGAATTAGATGTTGGAAAGTTGGTGGTTCCAGGGGTTTTCTTTGATGCAGATCTTCTGACTCAGATTGCACATAGCTACGACCCAACTTCAAGAAGTGTAAAGGATATCAGCAGGAAGACCCTCATTGAAATTAACAATGAAGAATTCAAGAATGCCTTTGGGTTAAGTGAATACACTAATTTTCTGGAGCCTATTGATTTTAAATCACTAGCTCAGGTGTATAATGTGCAAAGAAATCACCTAAGAAATGGGCCTCTCAAAGAATTCCTTTTGAAGATAGGCAGGTTAACTGTTGTGGGACCTAATATCGAAGAGCCCTTCTCTCTAAATTTGTTTACCCTTAGGGATAAAGGATTATATTGGTCACTCTACGAAATCCTAGGGGAAGATGCTGAAGTGAGTATGCCCACTCATTACATGTTGATGGTTGCTCAGATTTTCAATCCTTCTGTGGCAATAACTTTTGATTATGCTTCTTTTATAACTGATGCTATCCATAATGGATTGATAGGGATCAGGAATGGGAAAGTAGATAGGGCCTTCGAGTGGTACTCCCATCTTATGCATTTTTTTTTATTCAAGGGTGGTGACTATTTAGCAAGTGGGATGGACCTTGTAAAAGAAAAGGATGGGGAAAAGATGCCAGTGCAATTATGGAGCACTGTTCTATCATGGAATAGAGAGGATGCAAGTTTACTAAGGTTTGATAATTATTTTGCATCAAAAATCAAGACCCCTATCTATTTGGAAAACCCAAGAGTACCTAAGGTGCTTTTGGAATTCATTAGGCCACAAAAGTTTGCAGAGGACATAAAAATTGTCCACAATTGGGGTGTTATCTACCCATACCTTGTTTCAACAATTTTCAGAATATATGGTTTCACAGCTACCCCATTTTTGTTACCTTATCAGGTCCCTCTTAAAGTGGGAATTGCAGAGATACTCAGGAAGATTGGTGCTATGCAAGAAGCAGAGTTGACAGGTAGAGGCAAACGGACAATTTTCACTACAATTACCGTGGCACACCAATTTGTAATAACCAAAGGAGGTTGGAAATGTTTTGGAGATTTCCTCTAGCCATATCATTTATCAACTGCAGTCTCTCGATGTGTTGACCCTAAAGATTTCTTCAATGGTATGTTTAGGAAGAGGGCTGTATGCAAGGCCAAACACCATCAATTTCAGTTCCCTTAGGACCTAATCAAGAATGACTTTGATTTGGATGAACAAGAGCTAAGAAAGGAAAAGTGGATAGCCTATAAGAAGGCCTTACACTTGGTGCATCAACTTGACATAAGCTATGACCCTTTGTCAAGCTTTCACCCCTTTGTAGAGAAGAAGAAGTGTTTAATTCTTAGTTTTGAGGAGGTGATGCAAACACTAAAAGAAAAGAGGGAGGTTGTAATCAAGAATAACCCTGAGAAAGCAAGATTAATCTTGAATAGGTCTGTATCTACTAGGCTGATCCCTCCTGGTAATTATATAATACATAAGAAGTCTAATTATAGTGTACTTATACCTGCTTCAGGCGAGCCCTCTGCCTCTAAAGGTAAAAGGAAGATACACGATGTCTTTCACATCCCTAGTAGCCCAAAGAAACGAAGAGTGGGAAAAGAGATACAACTTGAAGAACCTATGTATTCCCCATCACAGTCACCTATCCATATAGGAGATGAATAGGTAGCAGCTGAGCAATTATTGTAGTTAGGCAGTCTAGTGGACATTGCCTACACCTATGATGAAGTAGAGGAAGGAATGCCAGAAGAGCCCTTAGCTGCTAAAATGAATATCACTACTAGTGAATTCAAAGGCCAAGAATGGGACCCTGAGATCAAGCGAGCCAGTGAAGATTTCTTGGCTGATGACAAGTTCATCACATCAGAAGCATTCATGCAATTTGTGTGGAAGCAGAGCATTCATAAATACAATGCAAGGTGCGAGAAAAGGAAGGGTGAGCAACCTCATAAAGACCCAGCTATAGTTGAGGAAGAAATAAAGCAAGAAATGGTTGAAGAATTTAAGACCATCACTCCTCAGCAAGGAAGACACATGGTGGCGAAGGCTGGGGTACTTATCCTCCTCGAATGGCATATAGAAGATGCTCTAGTC
The DNA here is from genome assembly GCF_030272615.1 of Cryptomeria japonica. Classification (NCBI taxonomy): domain Eukaryota; kingdom Viridiplantae; phylum Streptophyta; class Pinopsida; order Cupressales; family Cupressaceae; genus Cryptomeria; species Cryptomeria japonica. The sequence goes on along the minus strand of NC_081414.1, from coordinate 625,763,711 downwards.
TTGGAAGCAGTAAGGAAGGAGACTAAACCTATGGAGGGAGTCACTCTTAGTAAACATAATGTTGCATTAGTTATGTGGTCTCTGAAAAGAGATGAAAATAAGAAGAAAAAGGAAACCTCAATGTCAAGTTACCTTGGGGGGATGATGGTAAAGAGGGTGCAGACTACTGGGGTAGTGGAAGTTGCTAGCACTATAATAGGAACTACAAAATTTAGTGTTGCAGTGGCAAAAAGGGAAGCTAAGGAAAAGGCAGATCTCCAGGTTAAATTGGAGACAATTTTGAAAGCCTACACTAATGCTCAAGAAGAGGTAAGGAACATAGATAGCATCATTGCTAAATTGCAGAAGCAACTAACAGGACAATATCATCATGGTGAATCCTCAACACTGATGATCTCCTCTTCTCCTGCCAGACTCCCACCTACCAGCCCTATCATTCAGTTCCCACCATCTCCAGCACCTTTTAGCTCTCAAATGATTGAGATTACTCGTCAAGAGTTAGAGAATCTAAAACAGGCCCAAGCCATGTATGCAAAGAAATATGAGGATAGAGTGAAGGCCACTATTACTAGTTTTGCAGATACCATGAATGCCTCATTGCTATACAATAATGTAGGTAAAATTTAGGATATATGGAATGAGCTCAAGGGAGACAAGGGACACCTATTTTTGACAAATGGAGGCCGAGGGAGCAAGATTTAGAGTTTATGTGTGTATCTTGTGATGAAGCAAAGGCCAATCCTATCATTAGATCCATTTCTGACATCACTAAAGATTTAGTACAATTAGCAGCAGGGGTGGATAATGTTGATAGGAAAGTTAATTTGTGCAAAAAGGAATATGCTGATCAAGTTTTTGAGTTGGTCCCAGGAGTTTTTGCTAGCCCAGATCAACTGAAGGACAAACAAATGTGGCTTAGGGAGATAGAAGCCAAACTATCAGCAAGAATTAAGGGAATTGTTGATCTAGATGACACTTCTTTTTTTGTTGTAACAATATAGGAGATAGAGAAAATTAAGGCACATTATAGTTTTCTCAATTCAGAAGTCAACAAAATGAGAAACTCCTGGAAAAGGTTGACCAAAGCTAAGACTAAAGTGATTAATTTCTCATGGCTGACCGATGATGTGTATAATGAGTGCATAACAAAGTATGCCACCCATGATCTGGAATAGTTGGAGGGCGCCCCTGAAAAGGTAAAAGAAGTTACAACTGAATAGCCTATTGAAGAAGCTATAGAGGCCAAAAAGAACTTGTAACTATTTTTGTGAAAATCTTGTAACTTCTTTGTTTTGAAAGAAATGATTGTAAAAAACTCTCCTCGAGAAGTCCGAAGCTTTGTGCATCCATGTTGTTATAAATGGATACCAGGACTAGAGGAAAAAGGGGATCGCAAAAGGAATTGTAAGAAAACGCTGCAGAAATTTATCTAAGCTTTTTTGAGTCTAATGGGGAATATTCAAAAACTTCTTGTAATATTTTTTTGAATATAATATCAATATACAGACCATCAGTTTTGAGTAAAGCTTTGTGTCGTCTTCAAGTGTACTTACAATTTGTTTACTGTTTTCATTCTGAATAATCCAGGGTTATTTTGTTTGAATGGGGTAGCAAGGCTATTTTTAGTAGATGTGTTCGCTGGCTTTTCTCTTGAGGAGGGAAATTAAAGATGTGGGGATCACTCATACCAGTAAATTCTTTGGGAGAAACTTTGAATCTTGATGATCATAGTTTAATTTGGGATGTATAAATTCTTATAAGTGTTAGGCATGTATAAGTATTAATTGAAACCATGCCAATGGGATGCGTAAAGATATTTTGTTTGAGTATTATCTGAGTTTTAGATGACTCTGTGACCTTGGATAAGGCACTGGTATTGATTGAAGTTGTTTATTGCATGTTTTGTTGATCGAAATACTAAATTTGGGTATAATTTTCATTCCTTTGTTTCAGTTAGTTTCAAGGTGATTAGATCCATTGGTTTTCTGGACTGGTTTGCTGTGGATTTATCTTTTGAAAGTGTGAATTCATTTCACAAAGGTATACCCGCCTAGACTCTAAATAAGTCCAAAGTGTAGAAGGTTTAATCAAACATTGTCATATGTTGTCCTAAGAGTTTCCTTGCCCTTAACATCCCTCTTGCATAGAGTTTGATCATCTTATTATAAGGGTGTTGAAGTGAGTCAAATTTTGAAGACAATAGAATGGCTGCAACTCAGATAGCGTAGATCGGTAGAAGGGTTGTCAACAACTTACTAACCGCTGTGGAATCCTCCACTTTACCATGAACACTCTTGATCTCACCAACTATCTCCTTGATCCTTTGACCTTACTGTTAAATATTCTCACCTTTAGCCATCTGCATGTCATCCAATTTACCTCTCAGACTCTCTTCTTTGTGAATCTTCACATTCTCATCACTTCTATAGATTTCCTCAAGTTTCTTCCACACATTACAAGCAGTCTGCGGGCCATGGACATAAAAATACTTTGAATCAGACAAAGAACTAATAATAGCCTCTAATTCTTGATTATTCTCTTGTTGTTCTCTCTTTTGACCATCAGACATAGTCCCACTAGGTGCAAAATATTGTGTAACAACATGTTCCCAATATAACTTCCAAGACTCTTGATATAGATTTTCATCCTATCACTCCATATTTTGTAGTTTTCCCTATTAAACTTCGAACCTTCTTTCTTCATCATTTTCTTCTAGATCTTTACCTCAAGCTATTAGGCTTGGACACTAGAGGACTTGAAATGTTCTGATACCAATTGATGGTATAATGAATCAGTAAGGATGTAGACAAATACTAAGAGGGGGGGGTGAATAAGTAGATAGAAAAATGACTAAACTTTCATCAACCTCTATACTAATCTCACAAGCCAATGTCAAAACTAACTGGTTCAAACTCTGAACTACAAACTTTAATACCATTAATAGTTTGTCGGTTTGACTGGCATATAAAAATAATAGTATAATAGCTCTGAAACTCCCAAATCATTTATCCAAAACATCAAAATACTTTACTAAAAATAATAAAATCACATTTCAGATTTATGTCAGTCATCTTATCATATCTAAGTGGATTTAATGGTTAAGCAAATTAACCATATCAAACATAACCACAAAAACCATTAACCACTTGACACAATGATTTTTGATGTGGAAACCCAAATGGAAAAAACCATAGTGGGGTTGAATACCCACAAGTATTTTGAACTCTTTTGAAGTTCACCTGGTTAGGAGCCAAGCCTGTAAAAGCTTTACAAAAAGTCTTGTTAAGAACAGATCTTGTTAGGGATCACCCGGTTAAGGGATTGACTATAATGTCATGTTAGAATAAATACCCTATTAGGAGTAACCTCGATAGAGGAGTTGAAATCCAAGCTAATGGATCACCTGGTTAGAGGATTTAGATAGCACTAAGCCTATTAAAGCTTAATCGGTTAAGAGATTTGACTGTTTTAATTGTTAGAGAACAACAAGGGTATGTTGATCTAGTAAATAGCACTACTCTACTTGATCATATCATTTTCATGCTCCTATCTGCCTTTACACATATTGTAGATACACCTTTTGGTTCGAGAACCAATCACACTAACACTTAACCAAAATTGCCAACACTCCAACAAAACAACTCATCGACCTTATAAGCAAAGTAATAGGTTGGTAACACATCACAAACCTAAGATCTCAAATAGATTACAAACAAATCAGTTCAATTATGACCATTAGATTACATAGCAATCATTGCACATTGTTCAAGACAACCTCAACCGCCCCTTGATCACCGCTTCAACGAATCCTATAACTCATCACAGGGTTTCCTCTTCATGTAATGCACTCACTCATTTCCAAGATAAAACCATTATCTCTACATGCCAAAAACCATTTGAAACTCTTCATATACAACATGCATATGTGGCATAATCATTATTGTTCATCATTTGATCATAAACCAATACTTGATTCACCAAGCTCCATCGATTAGGGTTTGGCATATCAATGGGTAGGGTTACTAGTTGATCTCACTGCTTCTTAAGTAATATCGGTTTCCTTCACTAGCTCACCTATTGGTTGCAAAACAACATCATAACAACATCATTACCGGTTACAATTGACATCAATGACAACATAATAGTTCATCAACGCAATCTTCATGAAAATGCCAACAATCCTTTGGAAACGTTTTATTGAGATCCCTAAAATCTATACATATTGTGATACTCTTATCTAGCTTAGAGATAGGTACAATGTTTGACACCCATTCTGGATAGGCATATGATCTTATGAACCCCACATATAACAATTTCTTCAATTCTACTTTTAAAAGTAGAGTTATGTGGAGATGCATTTTTCTCAATTTATGCTTTATTGATTTAACTCTAGGAGAGACATTTAAAAGATGCATTATTAGATCAGGATCCAACCCTGGCATATCTATGTATCACCAAGAAAATTTTATTTATCTCTTTCTAAAAAATTAAATGAAATATTGCTTCTGTTGTTCTAACAATGATGCTGTTGGGTGTGTGATCTTTGGATTGTCTTTTGTACCAATGTTGATTGATTTTGTTGGCTCAATCAATATTGATGACCTCTCTTGATAATACTTGGGAAGAGTGTCAAGTCTCTCATCCTTTGGTGCCTCTAGGAGGTTTTCACCATTGGATACATCTTTCTTTTTACTTTCTCTTGATCTAATGTTGCCATAAAATGGTTTTCAATATTATATTTGATATTTGATTTATTTATTTCACTTTTGCGACTGCGAGATTTTGCACCCCCTCAACTAGAATTTGTGTCATTAAATTTGTTGGTGGAAGATGTTGTGTGTTGTAGTACATTGAGATATTGAGCAATGGAATAATCATTAGGAAATGTATCTATCTCAATGGATTCATTTTGTTCCCAATCAATAAGCTTTAGATGTATCAAAGCTATAGGACCATTTGATTGGTTAGTCTCAAAGGCAATAAGGGTCATAATGGAAATCCTAAAATTTTCAATTGGCTAGTTACAAGTCTATGATGTTACTCTCCTCTAAATGACCTCTCTATTAGTATCTGATTGTCCTCACTATATTCATAATTGATAGGTTGTGATTCTACCTCAAGTGGTCTATACTCTGACATTTGTCTTTCATATGAGTGAAATACATCAACATCAACATCTTTTGGATAATAGGATCCTTCAGATGATTCTTCAAAATAATAGGAGTCCCACTCCCACTCATTGGAGTATGTCTCATTAGAAGCTTGTAACCTGAATATTTGTTCATAAAGATTATGGGTAGCTTCTTCTCTCTTGCAGGAAAGTTCTCATTTTTTACTATTCTCCTCCTCTTGTTGCTTGCAGACTGCTTCTTCTTCTTGTTTCTTGTGAGTTGTTTTCTCTTCCCATTGCTTCTGAGTTGTTTTCCTTTCTTGTTTATGAGGCAATTTGTTATGTCCAAAACCTACTTCCATCTTGTCCTTGATATGTTGAGAATGAAGCTATATAGGTTGTATAATACCTTCTTTTCTTTTTCCTATAGGACCATTGTTATCATATCCCATTTTTTACATGATATGAAATCATTTTCCGTATTGTTCTTTTTGTATGCTGACATTATTTACTTCTTGTTGGGATTCATTTTCATCACTGTATAGCCACTATAGGATGTCTTTAACTTTAGTTTCTTCTGATAGAGTCCATTCTCTAACAAATAATCCACTAAATATTCTTAGTGGTTTTGAAACTAGTTGTTGCTTTGATGTTGATGGTTTTTTCTCCTATTCCTTTATCCTTCAATTTCATCTTTTTCTCAAAAGTTGTCAAAGCGGATGTAAATGAACTCTCCTTTGGTGGTGACCTAGAAGAATATGCCTCTCTATTATGCAGAACAATGGCATCTGTTGCAGGTTTGACCATGTAACAATATTGAAAAGGGTTTGAATCTCCAACAATCATGAATTCTTAGTTGTTGCAAGGAAAATTCAATAATTTATGATAAGTTGATGGAACGACTTCCATATCATGGACCAATGGTCTGCCCAAAAGTATGTTGTAAGATAGATTCAAGTTTAAGACTTGACATACTGTATCCTTTTGCATGGGTCCCATTCTGATTGGTAACACCACTATTCCTTTAGAAGTACGTTCTTCTTCACCATATGCCTTTATTGTGATCCTTTTTTGAGGATAGACTGCACTTTTAGAAAATTCTAAAGAATGAACAAGACCTAATGGAAAATGTTTAAACTGGCTCCTCCATCTATTAGGACATGTTTCAATCACGTTTTATAAATGAGGACTTCAATATGAAGAGGAGAATTATGTGGATGTTGGAGAGACATTTCATCATCTTCTATAAAGGATAAACAATTAGGTGCTATTAAATGTCCCACCATGGCTTGCAATTGATCAACTCCCAAATTATTAGGAATGGTGGTATCCAATAGAGATTTTTCTAGAGTTTCTTTATGAGTTGGTGAAATTTTAAAAGCTCTAATATGGATATTTTTGCGGGCATCTTTTTTAATTGATCCACTATGTTGTATTGTCTAGAAGTGGATGGTGTATCATTTGTTGGACCCTACAAAGTTACCTTAGATTTACTTCTTGTTATTGCATTTGTAGGCTCAAGTTCTTGTTTCTCTTTAACCACAAAGACATTGACCACATTGTCACAAGTGTTAGCATAATTGATCTTTTCTTTTCTATTGTTATCTTTTGATGTTGGCACTTCACCCTTTTCATAATCTGAAAGTGTTTTTTAAACACAACATGTGCCTCATTTCTTTTTAGGTCCATCCATGATTATTACTTCGCTATCTATAAAGTCTTGAATAACATGTTTTAATCTTTGAAAATCATTCATCTTATTCCCCTTACTTCTATGGTAATCACAACAATGATTGTCATTCCACCATGCTAGTTTGACTTTGGGCTAAAAATATCTTGTTTCTGATAATATGATCAATTTATGTGCAAGAAGTGTTTACAAAGCCAATTCAAGTGGTTCACCAATAGGTGTACAATTTCTACAAAAGTTGGTGGAAGGTGGTTTAGGTTTGTTGTTGTCTTGATTAACCACCTTTGTATGACTTGATAGATTGAAGATGGGTTGTTTTGGTTTTACGTTATTAGCATCAACCACTCCATCATTGAAAATGTTTCTATTTTTTTTCCAAAACTTTGGTTTATCATTGCTATTATTATTGTTGGAAGAATTTTCTCCCTCTTTATAGAGTTTCAATACTCCTCTTTTAACCAAAGCTTCTTCAATCTTGATTCTATTTTCGATTAGTTTTTCAAAACTTGGTGGACATTATAATTTGAGTCTATAATTCATTTTATTGTTTACATTATCAATGAAAATTTCCATCTTTCCCTTCTTAGGTAAAGCATGAGGGTACCTAGCAAAAAATCGCCTCCACCTTTGCAAGAAGTCAATGAAAGGTTCTCCATTTTTTTGTTTCGTGTTACATAGATCAAGCATAGTTATTTTGTGTTCAATGTTTTATAAATACTAAGAGAGAAATTTCTCTACTAGTTCTTCGAATGATCTGATACCTAGTGGAATTTTTGAAAAAATTTCCATGGCTTTTCCACCCAAGCTCCTTGGACATAATCTCATTAGATAGGTCTCATTATGTGCAAATCCCATACTCATTTTATAAAATTTTGTCACGTGATCTTGTGGATTGGTTTTACCATTGTATTTTTTGTATTTAGGAATTCACAATTTGGTAGAAAAGGTACCATGTTTAGACTTGTGTCCAATAGATATGGGAAAATATATTCCAATAAGTATATCTTTGGTGTTCCCCTTTGCATATCTTGGATTTGTTGTTTAAGTGTTTATATTTGTTGTGTGAGTGTTAAGAGGGAATTATCTATATTATTCCTTGTTTTGCTATTTCTATTATGCTTGATCCTATCATCATGAGTTTGAGTATCATTAGTTAGACTAGTATTGTTTTGAGCTTCACTTGTCCGTTCAGTTTGTCTCAATTGTGTCACATCAAAGTCATGAGGTAATTTGACACCCAAGTTTGCCAACATTAGAAAGTATTTTTCTTTATCAGTTTCCAACACTTTTTCCATGAATTTACCAAACCTAGGATCTTTGTGTTCTCTTTTGATTGTTTCCTCATATATTTCCTCACCATCATCATTCTAATCATGTGGTCTATTTCAAAGAAGGATAGGATTTTCTTCTTCCATTGTGGATTTTTATTTGTGTTTTAGTTGTTTCAATCTTCTCTTCCGATTTCTAGTCAGAACTGTCTTACAAGTGACTAAGGTTTTTAAGCTTTGATCTTGGTTTAAAGTGATTTGATGTGAGTTAACCAAGTCAAATAGGAAAGATCCTATTGATTAGACTAAGTTGATTTGATTTAAAGCTTTTTTTTTTGTGATTAAGGATGATAGATCCTAATAATGAAACTATACTGAAAAATTAGAGATCAAAAATAATAACCATGCACTTAAAATGTTTTGATCGAAGCTATGTTAAAAAGGTTTCACTTGAAAAACCAAACTTTCCTAATTTTGAAACTAATCTTGTGATGATGAAAATGAACTCAATTCTGAAAAGGTTATTCAAATTTGACTATTGTTTCCTATCAAATATTAAATTTCTCTCTCTCTCTCTCTCTCTAATATATGAATAGGTATATGCACTAAATAATACTGTGTATGCGCTAAAATGTTTGATCTATGCGCTAATCTATGATCAATATGCACTAATCTATACCTTGTATGTCCTAATCTATTTAGTCTATGTGTTGTTATGTGCTTCCAATGAGATATTTCGTTTAGTCTATGTGTTGTTCTTTGCTTCCAATGTTCTATTATATTTGGTCTATGCACTATTTTATGCTTCCAATACACTATTTTATAGTTTGTATACGCTAAACTGGCCTAATATTCAATGTTTTTGACATTTTGATTTTATTTCAAATTGAAAGTTTTGTGTTTCAATAGATGATTTTCCAAATAATGATTGCAAACATAGAAGCAAGTAGTCAAATGGTTGTTTTGCCTTAAGATCTAAACATTGAGTATATGTTTGGGTCTCAGAGGAAGCCCAAAATTCCACGCGTATAACACATAGAGGACAATTCAAACAATTCTAACCTAAAGGATTGGATGCAATGTGATAACTCAACCCACAACTTGGAATCTTTGTGATGCACATGTAAGCACCCTAAGAGGGGATAACCACTATTTTCATTGTTGAGAGGTGGTAGGTAGGGGCCTTGAGGCCTAGAAGGATGAATCAATCACCCTATCCATAAAAGGATACAAGTATCCTATCCAAAGCCAAGGATTTATGCCTTTCCTCCAAGGAGCTTGATGGTGAGTCTCTTGGGAGGAAAACCTTTTATCCCCTTGCACTGATAATTATTGTACCAAGGCTAAAAGGGTGGCTTCTACTCTAAAATATTTAGTACGTCTATCCGTTCGGAGTGTCATGATATAAAATCCATTAAGAGGTCTCCCATCCTTGAAAAACTAAGGTTTTACATAGGAGAGATATTCCCAATTACTTCCATTGATCTCAATTTTCATTGAAACCATATTTATTTTATAGTGGGTTGGAAGAACTTGGATTTAGTTGTTCCCACTTAGGTCCATCCCCTCTCACCCAACCTTATGGGCTTCTTAGGAGAGTAGGCCTTCTAAAGGGATCACACTACTTGAAATAAAAAGGCAATGAGTCTGGTTTTTTGATCACCCAATGAAGGGGAGAGCATACTCACCTATCATCTCAAGAATGACATACATGGTGTTCTTTAACCTTCTAATTAAACTAGGTGCCTAATATAACAAAATAAAATAGCTCCAGCCCCTAAAAAGATAGTTAGTAGTTTCAGATTTTGGTCTTTGATAGCGTATGATGTACTTGTATTAAAGAAAGATACAAATCAGTCTCATAAACTTAAAAAATTATAAACAGAAATATATGTGCTAAAAATTTCATTATATGTGCTAATGAAACTAGTCAATGCGCTAAAAGAAACTTCCTATGCTCTACTCTATCAATTAAATATGTTAAAATATGAAAAAACTAGAAAATGCAATCGTATCTTGTGGATGCATAGAAATGATAGGTGAACATGTTGATCTGGGTAGTGAATGTACCAAAACATAATTCTCGTGTGCTTATCTATAAGACCGATGCGCCAATATTTGTAGTTGATGCACTGAACTATGTTTTTGAGCTAACCTATCCATAAACTTACAAAACTATGTTAAAAATGGAGCAATGCCCCATGATAGGCGACAAAATATGTATGCTAGGAATGTGGATTAATCAATTAAAACACCTAACACATGAATGAGACATTATATTAAGGAATTGATCAACAAGAAAAATAAAAGAGCACTCCCCAATGGTTTCTCATTGTCCTCTATCTCTAAGGACCTTGTTTGTCTATTGATTGGCTCTCAGCATCATGGACCTCCAAGATGACAACTTGAAGAATGAGTATGCTATAATATGATCCTATGATCTAAATGAAAATGAGATGAATTATCATGATTCTAGATTAACAAGGTTGCTATGGTATAATCAAATAAACACTATGCTAAATGCACAAACCATTGATGTTGTTATGCTCAATATGTATGCAAAGTTTTAGAATGCAACATTAAGGATTAAGGATCCTTCCATGAATGAAAAATGGGGGTATTTATATCTTTTCCAAGGTGTGAGCCTGGGTGGCAGGATTCAATGATCCAAATTCAACTTGGAGAGATAGACGATGAGAGATGAAGAGGTTAGAAAATGCTTGGGGAGATATGAGACTTATCATTTTTGGAAGGACAAGTGGCAAGGGAATATCCAACAAATTTCACACATGTCCTGCAAGAGGGCAAGTATCACGTAGGAGGAGGACATCTAGCAAATATGCCATGTGTCCTTGTGAGGGGAGAGACACTCCATAGGTTATTAGGATAGAAGTAGTTTGAAGAGATAAGGTTGGTTCAACCCAAGGTTAGATGGTAGATTGGAGGGTTAGGAGACGTGACAAATTTTAATTTAAAAATTCAAATTGTGGGGATAATTAAATAAGACAAATTAATTAAATTTTCTCATTTAATTAGGCAAATGGAGAAAATGATTTATGTTGGGAAGAATTTTGGAAAAATAGATTATATAAATAAATTAATCATTTTATTTATAAGTAGAAGAATTAAGGATTCATTAGTTAAATAACTGGTATTTAATTAATTCTCTCCAAGCCAATTTTCAATAGCAACCCACTAGCTGCAACAATACTGTTAGGAACCGGAAGGACAACTAAGAGGGCGGGCGTGAATCAATTGTCAATGAATTACAACCCAGTTATAAATTAATCCAACTTAATACTTAATACCGGTAAACAAAACTTAATGTTGGTTAACAGATTAGTAGTTAATATCAATACTGTTAAAACTCAATGCATGAAACAGAAACAGAAACAAAAACTACATCCACAACACATAACACAAAGATTTTGACATGGAAACCCGGTAAAGGGAAAAACCAAGGTGGGAAACCTTACCCACAATCAGATGATACTACTGTAGATAGTATGTGTACACAAATGGAGTCTACACATGCAGAAAGGCCAACCACCTAGAGAACACTGCTCAAATGGGATTCACAATGACTACAGTAGGATGGTTAAATCCTAGAATAATGTATTGCTCAAAATAGCATCTTCAATGCTGGATTCAGTACCGGTTAAGCTTTGATAAACACCTTCAAACCTTCCTTGAACCTTCTCTATGGTCTACTCAAATGATCTTCAATATTCACACATACCATGTTACAATACCATACCATAACCTTACATACCATATCTCATCTCAAATGAGATCTTACATATATACAAAACCTAAGACCAAATGTGTAGGTTGGCTCACTAAACATATTACAATAAAATCAATTACATATAAGTCTCGATGTGATGTATCATGTCATCTCAATACATTTACAACAATATCCAATCAATAAATCATCTGCATAGTGTGTCATGCTGATCTGGAATAGATAATGCATACTAGTCATAACCTAGACCAATTCGTCGATAACAACAAATATGTAAACCCGATTAGACCAATAACCAAAACACCAAAACCAAGTATCCAAACCATGTCTTTGATATAATCAAGTGATCTCCAGATGATAACAAGTCATCAACAATGTCGATGAAACATATAACCTACCGGTGAATAATATATCGGTGACTATGCATAAGTCACTGAACTTGCCAGTGAACACAATGTGTTGGTCAACATAATCATAGATCTCCAGAAGGATAAGTGTTGACATCAATGACAAAACTAATGTAACACATCCATAATATTAACAATCTCCCCCTTTGGCATTGATGGCAACACTAGATGGAATAAACATCTAAGTGCCAAAACAAAATGCCAAAAACCAAAAACCAACAATCTCTAAAAAAGCAAAAATCAAAATCAAAATACAAAGAGTATATATCTCTCCTCTAGTGAATAATGTCTCATAGATCTGTCTCCCAAGAATGGTGTTCATAGATGTTTTTCTATAAATATCTCTCCCCCTTTGACATAAAATGCCAAAGTAGTTAAGAAAAAATACCAGAACATACAACCAACTAATATAATCAACTACTCCCCTTGAGAAGTAGCTCTCCTCCATCAAAGCCGAAAAAAAGGATATCTTTGTTAGTTTCTAATGGTTTGATGTCAATCTTGAATTGTCTAAGTCTCTGCTAGTGAGGGTATTACCCCAAGCTTCTCTTTGAGATATTCAAAAGTTTCCTTAGGCAAAGGCTTTGTAAAGATATCTGTAATCCTCGCTTTAGTATTTACATAAACCAATCTTACTTCTTTTGCTTCAACATTTTCTTTCAGAAAATTATATTTGATAGGAACATGTTTAGTCTTAGAGTGAAGTACCAGATTCTTTGATATATCAATTGCTATTGAATTATCACAATAAATGATTATATGTTCTTTGTATTTTACCTTGATGTCCTTAAACATTTGCTTAATCCATAATACCTAAGTACAATTAGTTGCCGCTGCAATATATTCTAATTCTACTATTGATAATGATGTACAACTCTGCTTCTTGCTTAACCATGAAATCAATCTACTACCAAGAGAGAATGATCCACTAGTGGTACTCTTCTTGTCATCTACATCTCCTGCCCAATTTGCATTGGTGTAAGCACATAGATCAAAATTTTCATCTTTAGGGTACCATAAACCAAGATTTGTTGTGCCTTGTAGACACCGAAAAATCCTTTTTACTGCTAATTCATGATTTTCTTTAGGATTACTCTGAAACCTTGAAACAATACATATTGCATTCATTATATCAGATCTTGTTTGTGTCAAATACAGTAAACCTCCAATCATAGATTTCTATCTTGTTGGATTAACAAGAGATGAATCATCCTTCAATGCCAATTTATCAATTGTAGTCGTAGGAGTACTTACTTGTTTAGAGTTTTCCATGCCAAATTTCTGTAGTAGTTCCTTCAAGTATTTTGTTTGGCATATGAATATACCTTTATTAGTTTGTGAAATCTGCAATCCTAAAATAAATTTTATCTCCCCAATCACAGACATTTCAAATTCTTCCTGTATCTTGTTAGCAAAGTCCTTACATAATTTATCTTCTCCTCCAAAAATGATATCATCAACAAAAAATTCAATAAGCAAGATGTCATCATTAGTCACTTTGAAATATAAGTTGTTGTCTACATTACCTTTAGTGTAACCAAGCTTTAAAAGATATTTGTCCAATCTAGCATGCCAAGCTCTAGGAGCTTGCTTTAATCCATACAAATCTTTCCTTAATCTGCAAAGCATATCTTTATCATTTGTCAATGAAAATCCATTTGGTTGTTCAATGTAAACTTCCTCTTCAAGATTACCATTCAGAATTGCACATTTTACATCCATCTGATATTCTTTATAGTTCTTATGAGCTGCAAATGCAAGAAATAATCTAACTGCCTCAATTCTAGCTACCGGTGCAAAGGTTTCATTATAACCAATTCCCTCTTTCTGTGAATATCCTTTACACACTAATCTTGCTTTGTTCCTGATTACCTTTCCATATTCATTAAGTTTATATCTAAATACCCATTTAGTTCCAATTACATTTTTGTCTTTAGGCTGGGGAACTAATGTCCATGTATTGTTCTTTTCAATTTGTTCTAATTCATCTTCCATTGTTTTTTATCCAATGTTCATCTTGACATGCTTCAATAACAAGTGTTGGTTCAATTCGAGAAATTAAGCATACCTCTTCATTTGCTAGTCTTCCTCTTGTCATAACACCTTGATACTTATTCCCAATTATCTAATTTTCTGAGTGATTCAGTCTTACATACCTGGGTTTATTCACATGTTGTTGTTCTTCAATCATTGTGGAATTATCTGATGATGCTGGTGTGACTGGATCTACATTATGTATCGGTGCACTCTGTATTGGTTCATTTATGATCATCTCAACTGCCAGTTCAGAATCTACAGACCTTGAATTTCCTCTAAAGTGTTCATCTATCTTTACATTAGCACTTTCAGTGATCTTCTGCAATCTTTTATTAAAACATCTATATGCCTTTCTCTTAGATGAATAACCAAGAAATATTCCTTCATCACTTCTAGGATCAAATTTACCAACATAGTCATCTCTCCTAATATAACATTTGTTTCCAAATATTCTGAAGTATTTAAGAGTAGGAGTATTACCAAACCATAGTTCATAAGGGTCTTACTGGTTTCATCTTTGATGTGAACTCTATTGAAAGTGTAAAATGTTGTATTCACTACTTCTCTCCAATAGACATGAGGTAGATTTGGTTCCAATATCATGCTTCTAGCTGCCTCTAGAATAGTTATGTTCATCCTTTCCACAATTCCATTTTGTTGAGGTGTCCGAGGTGCTGATAGTTGTCTTTTTATTCCATTCACTTCACAAAATGTATTAAATTCCTTAGATGTAAATTCACCTCCTTGATCAGATCTCAAACATTTGATTTTCTTACCGGCTTCATTCTCTACCATTGCCTTGTATAACTTGAATTTTCCAAAAGATCTGATTTTTCCCTAAAAAAAGTAACCCCACATTCTAGAATAATCATCAGTTATTAGTATAAAATATCTATCTCCTTGTAGACTTCTTGTTGTTGTTAGACTACACAAGTCAGTATGAATTAAATCAAGAACATTATTGGATTTCTCATAAATACTCCTAAAGGTTGTTCTAACTTGCTTTCCCATTTGACATTCCCTACATACCAAATTATGAGGTTTCACAATCTTAGGTAAATCCGTTACTACCTTAGTTGAACTGATCTTTACAATGCAATCAAAATTCACATGACAGAGTCTCTTATGCCATAACCAACTTTCATCAATATGTGCAATCAAGCATGTCTTATCACTGTTATTCAAATGAAAGATATTACCTTTAGTCTAATTATCGGTTGCAGTTTCTAGTCCAATTTTGTTCATGATTTTGCATTTACCATTCTTGAATTGTAACTAAAATCCCTTTTCAACTAATTGTCTAACACTCAAAAGATTATGCTTCAAACCTTCAACATAATAGACATTGTCAGTATTGCGCTTACCATCCAAAGATATAGTGCCTTTTCCTTTGACTAAACAAGCTTTATCATCACCAAATCTTACTAGAGCTCCATTATATTCCCGAAAAGATAAGAATTTACTCTTATCACCAGTCATATGATGTGAACATCCACTATCAATGATCCATTCATCTTTTTCTTCAATCTTAGCTGCCAAGGCCTTCTCTACTGATGGAATAGTAGGTGCCGATAGATCTTCTTTTATTGAAACAAAATCCCATCCATTGTCTATCGGTTCTTCGTCAAAATCATCAGTAACTCCTTCATCAACATAGTAACATGATTTATCTATGTTCTTCTTAAATCTGTATCTTTGATATTCAGGGTTAGGCTTATATGTCCTTTTGGCTTCCTCTCTCAATCTTGCATGTCTGTCAGGACATCTAGATGCTATATGACCAAATTTATTGCAATTGAAACATTTAAAGGGTGCTTTACCTTCATACTTACTTCCAACTAGACATTTAGGCATTTTCCTTGCAAATAGTGCTTCATGTTCTTCCAGTTCTTCATTTTCTCTTCTGATATCTTCAAGTTATTTTGCATAAAGTGCTTTCCAATCAGATTTGTCAAAGGATGATGATGATGCTACAGATGATGATTCTCTGAAGGCTAAATCTGTCTTAATTGTAGCAATAGGACCAAATTCCTCAAGCTCAAATGCTAAAAGTTTTCCAACCAGGGTATCTCTAGATATTGATGTATTAGGAATTGTTCTCAACTCATTAATAGCAGTTACTTTCATTTTGTATGCTGGTGGAAAATCTCTTTAAAATTTAGAAACAATTTCATCTTCACTTAAGGATCCTCCACAACATTGTATTCCTAAAACAATTGCATTAACTCTTTCCATAAAAGAAAAAATTCTTTCATCTTCTTCCATTTTAAAATTTTCATACCTGACCTGGTAACATTCCAATTTTGCAATTTTGACAGTGGCATCTCCTTCATTCAATGTTTTTAATTTATCCCAAATAGATTTAATAGTAGATCAATCTGATAATCCCATGACTTGTTGATCTGATAATGCACTCAAAAGTGCCTCTCTTGCTTTGCAATCATTTTCTTGATCTTTACCCAATGTTGGTGGATTAGGCGTATTTGGAGTAGGACCAACATAGCCATTCTTTGTAACTTCCCATATGTCTCTTCTAATGCAATTCAAATGTGTCTCCATTCTGATCTTCCATATACCATAATTAGTTCCATCAAGTTTAGGACTGTCCTTCTTGAAAATGTTTGTTGCCATAGGATCTCTTCAAGTTGTTAGGCTTCTGCAAAAAGAGGACTTGGCTCTGATACCAATTGTTAGGAACTAGAAGGGAAACTAAGAGAGGGGGGGTGAATCAGTTGTCAATGAATTACAACCCAATTATAACTTAAGCCAACTTAATACTTAATACCAGTAAACCAAACTTAATGCCAGTTAACAAATTAGCAGTTAATATCAATACCGGTAAAACTCAAAGCATGAAACAGAAAGAGAAACAACATCCACAATACATAACACAAAGATTTTGACGTGGAAACCCGGTAAAGGGAAAAACCACAGTGGTGAACCTTACCCACAATTAGATGATACTACTACATATAGTATGTGTATACAACTGGGGTCTGGACATGCATAAAGGCCAACTGCCTAGAGCATACTACTCAAATGGGAGTCACAATGACTACAATAGGATGGTTAAATCCTAAAATAATGTCTTGCTCAAAATAGAATCTTCAATACTAGATTCTGTACCAGTTAAGGTCTGATAAACACCTTCAAACCTTCATTGAACCTTCTCTATGGTCTTCTCATATGATCTTCAATATTCAGACATACCATGTTACAATACCATGCCATAACCTTACATACCATATCTCATCTCAAATGAGATCTTACATATATACACAACCTAAGACCAAATGTGTAGGTCGGCTCACTAAAAATATTACAATAAAATCAAGTACATATAAGTCTTTATGCGATGCATCATGTCAGCTCAATACATTTACAACAATATCCAATAAATAAATCATCTCCATAATGTGCCATGCTGGTCTGGAATAGATAACACATACCGGTCCATAACCTAGACCAATTTGCCAGTAACAACAAATATGTCAACCCAATTAGACCAATAACCAAAACACCAAAACCAAGTATCCAAACCATGTCTTTGACATAATCAAGTGATCTCCTAATGATAAAAAGTCATCAACAGTGTCGGTGAAACATATAACCTGCCAGTGAACAATATATCGGTGACTATACATAGGTCACTGAACTTGCCAGTGAACATAATCATAGATCTCTAGAAGGATAAGTGTTGACATCAATGACAAAACTAATGCAACACATCCATAATACCAACAAACACTACTGACAACAAGAGATAAATAACAGTGCACAAGATACAAGGGATTTAATCACAACAAATGAACTCTTTCAACTTTACAAACTCTTCTTCAGTCTGCACTTACCAACCCTTTCCAATAGCACTCAACAATATATATCCATTTGCTAGGTTTTTGTGTCTTCGCATTGAATCTTTCAACCTTAACTTTATCAACTTTCCCTATCAAGGGTTCTTTATTGTTACAGTTACTCCCTGTAACTGAAGATCTTATTGTTTTCTTCTACCTCCATCTATAACTTCTTAATAGGAAATTCTCTTCTCTCTCCTTACGTTTCCTGTTAGCTTCAGCTGCCTCTCTATGCAAGCACTCTACCTTTTCTTTATTTTCTCACTCTTTAGCTCATCCTTAGTAGTCTTGTGCTTTCTTCACATTGCCTAAAAAAATTTTGTATATATTTCTTCATTGTTGTAAACTTGTGATCTCTTCTCCTCTGAGTGGTTAGTGATCCTTCAAACCTCCAACTTCTTCAAAAGAAATGACTTACATCTTCAAAATCTTGACCATTACAACTTCTCTCTAGTGGCTAGAACCACAACTTTCTCTTCCAAATATGTAGCTCAAGACTTTGATTTCTACATACACACTTGGATAGGGTCTTCTATTGAATATGGTAAACCTTTAAAAAAAATATGATCACCTTTTGTTGTTTTTATCTTAGAAATCTTTTTGTGCTAGTGTTTCTCTTTACGTAATCTCCTTCTCTTGGTAAGTGTGGGAACCATACTAATATGAACAATGACTTCTTTTACCTTTTCTCCAATCTTGAACCCTTTTGTCTTCTCCTACTAACACTTTGACCTTATTCTTACTTGAAACCTTCTAACCTGCTTTGTCTTTTCTAACTTTGGAACAACTTACATGCATGATTCTCTTATTGCATCTTCAAATATGCATGCTCAATCTTGTTTTGCAAAACACCATCAAACTACTCTATAACCTAGATCATCTCACTCTGACACCAGATGTTTTATTCAAGAGAGAAATATAAAAAGAGAAAGAAAACAAAATAAAAATATTATATTAGTAGAGTAAAATTTACATCAACCGATTGAGCTACAACTCATACATTTTGGCCCCATTACAACCTTCTTTAGACTCATTATTTTTATATAGATTCATAGCTTTTCATACATATATCTCAACAACTTACATCCTTTTTCTACCAAAAAAGTTTCCCTATTTTTACTGCAACTAGACTCTTCTACCATTTTTTAAGTGAGGGAAAACAAAAATATTAATAACAGTCCTGCATATTATACATTGGCCAAGTTGGAGGAGTAAATGCCAAATATTTTCAAATCAAAGGAAAAGTTTGTTTTGAATGCTCTTGCAGATAAGAGTGCAAAATAGAGATATGAACATATGGAGGGTATAAAGATGTGACAAAATGACAATGTGTAGTTGGGATTACATCTCCAACATGACCTTTCATTGAATTCTAACCATCAATTTCAAATGAATAACAACCCTCCAATTTTCTCATCATACATTTTGAAATCAACCCTATCATAAACCAAAGTAGTGAAGAAGAAAATTAACTTGGCACATTGAGGACTACTAAAAGTAGCCCAATATCTAATAAAATTCACCTACCCTAGCTTTTTGTTGGTTTAAATTTTAATTGAAATTTTATCTAGTTTTGTTCAACAAAACCTAGTGGGGATTTGAAGTTGGCTTCGATCTTGTCATTTTATTTTCTTTCCCCTTCATTTATGCCATTTTCATTTGAGGATAATGTAGTGTCCTTGATTTTTGACCCTAACAATTTCATTGCATGTTTAGCACTCATTTTAATATAAATGTTTGATCATGTATGAATATGCATGCCCATGGATTTGTTTAGTGAAATTCATTTTATATTTGGTTCTTGCAACTTTTAAGAATGAGTTATGCTTGGATACATGTTGTAGATAGAGAATTCAAATTAGAATATGTTTGTAAAAAGTTCAGATTGAATGTACTTTCATAAAGGCACTTTAAAAAGATACATTTGGGTATCTTAGGAAGAAGCTAGAGTTTATTACTGCTCCTTATAATTAGATGCATAAGATGGTGCATGTATCCAAGGGGATAAATTCAAGGTATATCATTTTCTCCTAAAAATATGTGGGCAACCTCTTAGGGGGAGTCAGAAGTAAGTTTGTTGTTGTTGATAGAGAGAGAAGGTATGTTAGTGCTTATAGGTTATGAAGACCTTTTCCCTTTGAGCTTATTGCCAAAGGGGGAGAGAATGTAGATAAATGCTAAGGAAAGAGTGCAAATGACTGCTATGAAAAGAGTGCAAATTTTGTTTATATCAATGAGAGATGTAATCAATGACAAAAGGGGGAGATTGTTGGAAATTGTTGTCACTAATGTCTAAGTATTATTGTATACACCTAAAAATGGTCTGAAGATAATTAATTAAATAAGCAATTATTTAATTTATCCCCCTTTCCAATTTACTTGAATTCACTAAGCAATTTGATTAAATTCCCCATTTCACCTACTTATTAATAAATCTAAGGATTTGTTTAATAGGTTCATTTTCAATAATCTCATTTAATTAATTATTTCAAATTAATTAATTCTCATCATCAAATTCATTTCTTCTAAATCCCCTAATTAAATAAAACAAATCAATTTATTAGTTGTTGGGATTAATCAGCCTTTTCCTATTATTTGAATTTTTAAATTCAAATTCTTCTAACTTTTAACCACCTAACCTAACCCCTTCTAAACCCAACCCATTCCATCTAACCCTGTGTTTAATTAAATCCATCCTAGCTTGCACATCCTAACCAGCATGTCCCCTTTCCTTGAACACTTTGCCCTCTCATGAGCAAAGCTTTGTGACACTTGTCACTAAATGTTCTCTTTCATTGAACCTCTTCTAGAAGCCTCTTGACACTTGTCACTAAAGGTTCCCTTTAATCTAACCTCTTTGCCAACCTCCTCCAATTTAACCATTGATATCTTCAGACTTAATCTTGACCATTGATTCCTGCCACCTCACCCTTGGCCTTGGAAATCCTATAAATAGACCCCATTTTGGAGCACAAAAGGCCCCTAATTTAGATCATGAATCCCATCTCATTTGCATTCAAGCATTGTTATTATAGGCATATAGCTCTTAGTTTATCATTTTAGCATTGTTATCATGTTCAATTTTAGCTTAAATCTAGCTTATTTTCTAGCATAATCATAGAATCATGTAGCTTAATCTCATCATTGCTAGCTTAAATGCATGATTTATCATTTAAATCCTCCATTTAAGTGTAGTCAAGTCACTGGAATTTGCATAACCAGATCTAAGAGCAAAATTAAAACTCGCATTTACTAGGAGGCGATAGATTGCTTAGCTATGGTTTTATATTTCTTTGCTTTAAATTCATTAACCAT
Source organism: Cryptomeria japonica (assembly GCF_030272615.1). Lineage (NCBI taxonomy): Eukaryota > Viridiplantae > Streptophyta > Pinopsida > Cupressales > Cupressaceae > Cryptomeria > Cryptomeria japonica. The sequence goes on along the minus strand of NC_081414.1, from coordinate 625,742,285 downwards.
GCTTGTAATGATCTATTGAGTGTTTTGTGTTTGCAGATACAGGTACACTTCACAGGAACAACATTTTTGGCGCCCACCGTGGGGCCAAAATTATCATTTTTGGCCTCTCAAGCTTCATCAACATCTATGTCTATCGGGTCTGAATCAGAATGTCGTATGGACTCATTTCTGGTGTAGTACGACATGATTTGTGAGCTGAAATGAAAAGAGATCCTGTGTCATATGAGCCTTTAGGAAAATTCTAGTTTCCTACAAGCTCTCATTCTGACTCGTACGGTATCAAAAAGTGGCTCATACGATCAGGTAAAGTTTGTCGTACGAAATTCTGCTTCTATGTTCTGAGAGTAGATTGCATTTCAAGTTTCATACTTCAGTTTGATTATGACTAATGCTAACCCTGACTTGTTTGTGAGATTTTTGGCAATCTAACTCTTTTTTGCAGAATGATTGATGAAGATACGCTTGTCAAAGACCAAATTTAAAACGCATCAATGACTACTAATGGATCTATTTTGTAGGTTGCCTAAAAGAATTCAACAAAACTTTGTGTATTCCTTAAAGTTTATTTAGGCACACTTATCTTTTGCTAAAGGAATGAACAATCATGTATTTTGTGTCTTTGATGATAGGCGAGTATGCACTCACCTTTCTTAGGTGATCAGAAAGCTAGACTCATCTTTTGCTTTCATTAGTGCATTTCTTTAGCAGGCCTTCCCTCCCGAGGAGTTAATAACTCTTAAAGCCATTACAACCAATGTGAGGGGAATGACCTAAGTGGGAATGGCTAACACCAAGTAATCCAACCCACTACAAAATAAATGTGATTTGATGAAAATCAAGTCAAAGGGAGTGCTCAGGAATAGCTCTCCTCCGTACCTTCCGGTATAGAAAACCTTGGTTTTCAAGGCTGGGAGACCTCTTAATTGAGTATTATACCCCAATGCGCCAAATGGATCCCTTACTAGTGCCGGTTAAATTAGAATCTACCCGATTCACCTTCAAAAGCGTGATAATATTTGTGCAAGAGATATAGTAACTCTCCCAAGATACTTTCCATATCGTGCCCCCATTAGCATTTGGAGTCAGATAATATGGTGTTGAGAATCCATTGCGTGAGACTCAGTGGTCATATTTTGATTAGCTATTGGGTGTGTACCTAAGCTCACAAGCAAAGGTTTTCTCTCCTCAACCAACTTCCATAGGGTGTAGCATGCTTGGAGTCACTTATCACATCATGTGTTTGTTATGTATCCATCCCTAAATTGAAAAAATCAGACATCTAAAACAGGAAAACATAAGAAAAACATTAAAACTTCAGTGATCAAAATGATGAATACTAAGAGGGGGGATGAATTAGTATACAAAAAATTACTGAACTTAAACTCTTAAACAGTTTAGCAGTTAACTAGTATAATAGATTTACTAACAAACCGGTTAAGACAAATGCAAACCAAATAGAAAATAAAGCATTCACCCACAAGAGCACAATCACCATAAAACAAGAGGTTTTTATGTGGAAACCCAAATGGGAAAAACCATGGTGAGCAGAAATTCACAAGTAACTATCTGCAGAATAGTAACTAGACCGGTTAAGGTCATACAATGTTCTTCACTAGAACAGATCTTGTTAGGAAACTAGATCTTTGTTAGGAGACAAGTCCTGTTAAAGACTACCTTGTGTGAGGATTTCAGATTCACAATTGTGAACCACCTTGTTAGAGGATTTACAAAGGCTTTGCCAGGCCTACCCGGTTAAGGGTTTTAGACTTATTGAAGATATGAGTAATCAACAAGTGAGTGATCTAGATACTAGCACATTATGCTTGGTTAGATCCTTGATAGCTCATTGTTAATGCCCATTTAGCATTACTTCAGTCTTCAATATCTCCACACTCTTTTTCTTCATACAGACCTAATCTTCTCTTCTATGATCGCACATACAAAACCCTCATCACCTAAAACCCTAGACATGATGTCCTTAAAAAAGGAATCTAATTTCATGTCAGTCCAATAGGATTACATTGCAAGTTCCTAGGTTCAGTGTATCTAGACACATTTGGTAACATGGCACAATATCACCGCCAAAGTGTCGGTGGATGATAACTCATCATAGAAATACCGGTTGGTAACTCATCACAGAGTAATACTGGTTCATTACTGATTACCAGTTCAAACATTTTACCTATTACCGGTTGTCAAAATGAAGACTGGAAAAACGTTAACTACCGCTTTGTTCCTTTGTATCACTTTGGGATCCTTGAACCGCTTGAGGTCTTCATACCGCTTTGGGTCTTTAGTCAGTTTGTGACTGATAAACACCTTCTGCAAAACACTGATAGTCTAAAGACTATAATACATAATACTGGTTGGAACAATTACTGGTTGAGCATAACGCATACATAGGGAAGTGATCATAAAACAAGTGTGTGTCCATCAATGACAATCACAACATCATCAAAATGCCAACAATCTCCCCCTTTGACATTGATGGCAACACTTAGGAAATTTTTGTCATCTAAGTGTTTTACAACAAAAATGTGCCATAATCAAAATTACTCCCCCTAAGCATATACACTATCCCTTTTTGCAGAACACACAATCTATACTACTCCCTTAAAGAAATAACTTGAAAGTATACATAACATTCACCAAAATTTTAGATACTACTCCCCCTTTGCCAACAATGACAAAGTACTACAGAATAACCCCTATTTCTCATTATCATTAAAATTGTAGGATTTTGCCAAGATCAAGGGCACAATAAAAAGCATACAAGAGACAATAGAATGACAAGAACAAACTGTATTCTCATCAATATGCAAAATGATCAACTAGATTAACCAATACAATGAATAGAGGCCTCCTTATATAGGCAAGGCCATATGGATGTATGAGCACACAAATATGACATGTGGCTCAATGAGAAACAAGGGTAGGTGAGAAATACTAAGGGTAGGTAGGAGAAATAATATAATATTCCACAAGAGGTGGATGACCCACCAAATGTGGAGTGTAATAGCAAAATAAGACCACAAAAGGTGGAATTTCTCCTACAAGCTCTATCCCTAAGTGCACACTTCCCTAAGTGTCTCAAATCCAAACTACAAAGAGATGCATTATCCTAAGTTAACTTAAGTAAGTGTAATAATATCCAAAATGAATATTTATCTACACCAACACCCCCCCTTAAGTGCAACTTAGGGGAATGAAGACTCAAGTCAACAATGCAAGATGGGTCATGGCTACTAGGCCATGATAGGTACCCATGTACAATATGCAAATGCAAGCAAAACTATGCAATGCAATCTCTCACAAATGGAGAAAGGGAGAAAACCTAGTGGCAAAAAACTCCCCCCCAAAAGAGAGATGAATGTACAAAAGGCTCTCAAAGAAGAAGGACAAAACCTCAAAGAGGAAAAAGTCCCCCCCATAAGAGAGGAAGGAGAAGTCAGCTGACCCCCCCTAATGACACATCCCGCACCCCCAAGAGAGTTCGCAACTGCTGGAACTTACTCTCAGTGAAAGGTTTGGTGAATATGTCAGCAACCTGCTTTGCTGTAGGACAATACTACAAATCAATGACCTACTCCTGGATGAGCTCTCGGATATAGTGCATATGAATCTTGATGTGTTTGGTTCGTTGGTGCTAGACCGGGTTCTTCGAGATTGCAATAGCACTCTGATTGTCACAATGGAGAACTGTCGGCCGTGGAGTGGTGAAACCAAACTCTGTGAGAATCCGTTGAAGCCAAATGGTCTCAGTCATTGCGTTAACAGTGCCTCGATACTCAGCCTCAGTCGAAGAGAGAGAAATAGCATGTTGCTTCTTGCTTTGCCAACAAATGGGGCCCGAACCAAGGTGAAAACTGTAACCAGAAGTAGACTTACGAACAACTAGATCGCCAGCCCAATCGGAGTCTGTGTAACCAACCAAGCGAAGTCCTGTGCCTACTGCATAGTGAATCCCATAGTGATGTGTACCCTGGATGTAATGAAGGATGCATTTGGTGGCTTTCCAATGAAGCTCACGTGGATCCTGCATGAAGCGGGAAACCATGCCAATTGCAAATGAAATATCAGGGCGTGTATGAGTCAAGTAGATGAGACTACCCACAAGCTGACGATACAAAGTGGCATCAACTGGTGGAGAAGAACAATGAGCCTCAAGCTTGACTCCTGAAAGAAAGGGAGTCGAGGTAGGCTTACAATCAGCCATATGAAAGCGTGCAAGTAGATCAAGAGCATATTTGGGCTGCGATAGTGTAATCCTGGAAGGTGACTATGAAATCTCTATCTCGAGAAAGTAGTGCAAAAGACCCAAGTCAGTCATAGCAAATCTATCATGCAAAGCAGATTTGACCCTGCTAATGATGGATGAAGTACTTAGTGTAATGATCAAGTCATCAACATAGAGCACAAGTATCAAGTGAGAGTCATCCTGTCGCAAAATGTAGACATTCGGATCAGAATGACACTTGGTGAACCTTGCAGAGAGAAGAAAGGAATCCATCTTGGCGTACCAAGCCCTGGGGGCCTACTTAAGGCCATAGAGAGATTTCCTTAGTCTGCAAACCAAGAAAGTATCCTGGATGAAACCCTGTGGCTGCTCCATATAAATCTCCTCATCAAGATCACCATGAAGAAAAGCACTCTTCACATCCATCTGATGTACAACCCAACCATGAGCTATAGCAATAGCAAGTGTCAAACGAATGGAGTTCATCTTGGCTACGAGTGCAAAGGTCTCAATATAGTCAACACCTGCAACCTACGAGAAACCTTTTGCAACAAGCCGAGCCTTATACTTATCCACACTACCATCCACTGTAAACTTGGTCCAATAGATCCACTTACATCGAACCATCTTTCTCCCCTTAGGGAGATGGACTAAATCCCATGTGTTGTTCCTCATCAAGGAACTATACTCTTCCTCCATAGCTTGGTCCCACTCAGGAACCCCTGATGCTTACCTAAATGTTTGTGGATCGGAAGCGGTAGCAATGAATGCATGTGGAAGATCCTGATGTTGTGACTGAGTTCTCCGTGTATCTAAAGGATCCCCAACAAGAGAACCTGCAGACTCAAGTGTCTGTCGAGCCCAATGAGGCCTAGGTGGAGGTGGAGAATGAGGCTCCTCAACTACAAGTGGACCCTATGGAGGTGTAACCCTGCGAGTCAGAGTTGAGGGAGTCTCATCATCTGAATCACTAACATCACTATCCATAGTGGAGGAAGGTGGAGGAGGTAGAGAGGCTAAGCTAGGAGAGCTTTCCTCAAAGTGAACACTCCTCTCAATGAATACCTCATGTGTCTCTGGATCCATCAATCTATATGCTTTAACACCCTTAGGATATCCAACAAATATGAAAGGTCGACTCTGAGGTTCCAATGCCTTGCATTTCTATGGAGGTATGCGAGCCCATGCTAGACACCCAAAGACTCTAAAATGTCTCACAATCGGTTTCCTACCAGCCCAAGCTTCAAAAGGAGTAATACCTTGCAAAGCTTTGTGAGGATCCCAATTTTGGATGTATGTGGCACAACTGATAGCCTCTGCCCAAAAGGCGGGATCAAGAGAACATGCATGTATCATACAGCTAGCCATTTCTTTGAGAGTTCTATTCTTGCATTCTGCAACCCCATTTTGTTGTGGAGTGTATGCAACAAAATGCTGAAGATCAATCCCCTCAAATGTACAAAAATCCTCAAGTCTCTTGTTCACATATTCCCTTCCATTATCTATGCGAATAAGCTTGACCACTTTCCCTGATTGGTTCTCCACACGAGTCTTGAAGTCTTGAAATCTATCAAATACTTCACTCTTATGAATGAGAAAGTAGACCCAAGTGAAGCGGGAGTAGTCATCAATGAAGGTAAGAACATAGCGGGCCTTACTGAATGAAGGTGCTGGAAATGGACCTGCTACATCACTGTGAACAAGTTGAAGAACTTCCAAAGCTTTCCAAGTTTTCCCTTTATCAAACTTCTCTTCGGGATGCTTGCCCATGGAACAACCTAAACATACACCCTCTGAAAAATTGATTCGAGGTAGACCTGTGACCATGTCTTTAGTGCTGAGCTACTGAAGATAGCGGTAGTTGAGGTGACCAAACCGCTCATGCCATAGCTTACTTTCTGAATTTGAATGAGTAAGCAAGGCCCTAGAAGGTGAACTTGGCACAAAGTGGGAGAATGAATAAAGTCTAGAGTTGTCATTGACTTGTCCCACTGCTACCAAGGCATCATCATCAAGTTCCTTTACCACAACTGAATCTGGTGTAAACTCAACCTTTTTCCCACTCCCATAGTGACTGATTTGGTAGATGGAGAGAAGGTTGGTAGACAAGTTAGGAACATAAAGAACATTCTCAAATGTTCCATCATCCATGTCAACTGAACCTTTCCCTTCAACCTCTACTTGTGTGTCATCACCTATGTAAATGTGAGGTACCTTAGATGGCTCCAATGAAGAAAACTTCTCCTTTGTAGAACCCATGTGATATGAGGCACCCGAGTCAAGTATCCATTGCTGTGAAGAACCTGTTGTAGCCACAAATGCTTGCCCTTTTCCCTTAGACTGTGAGGAAGAGGAAGGAGATAAATCCTTCTTTGTATAGGCAGATGGCAAGTTGATGTTGTTTTTCTTGAGAAGATTGGTTAACTCATCAACTTGCTTTGCATGGCATCGATGCTCATCATGACCATACTTTTTTGTAATATGCACAAGTTGGTTTATCCTTCTTAGGTGGTGTCCCCTTCTTGGAAGAGGATGATGAATCACCTTGTGATGGAGAGGATGATTGTCCTTTTTCCTGGTGTGGCTTAGACTTAGATTGCTTCTTCTTCTTGTTGGAATCTTTGCCTTGACTTCCTTGATTTCCTTGATTTGCTACCAAAGCCTTGGACTTTGAAGACTTGAGAAACCCCATGTTCAACAACTTAGTTTGTTCCAATATTAACATTTCTGTGAAAGCATCAAATGAAGGCATAACATAAGAACTCCCCACTGTCAAACGATGAGTTTGGAAGCTAGACACAAATGCTGCATATTCTGGTGCAAGCTTATCCAACAAGCTGAAGATCAACTGAGCATCCTTTTTGTCAATTCCACAATCCTTTAGCTTTGCTCTTAGCTCATTTGCTTTGGTTACATAATCTTGGATTGTATCAAAATTCCTAGGATCTAAGTTGGTGAGCTCATTGTCAATCTGATAGCCTCTGATTTCATCAACTTGTCCATACAATTTCTGAAACATATCCCAAGCCTCTTTGATTGTTTTACACTTCTCAATGTGAAAAATGAGGTCATCTGATACATACTTGCGTAAGGTTCCAAGAGCCATGCAATTCTTTGTGAGCCATTCTAATTGAGCAATTGGATCAGCCTTAGGATCAGGTGGTGTTGTTATTGTTCCATCTATGTAATGTGTGAGACCCTTTTCCATTAGTTTACTCCATACTTTAATTTTCCATGATGCATAATTATGTGGAGTTAATGGTGGAAACTTATTAGGACTCATTGCAACAAGAATGGAAAGATCACAAAGAGAGGCACAATCACACAAGACACCCCCCCAAATTCACTCAATCAAAGAACCCCCCCCAAATGTGATGATTTTGGCACTTTATAAGTAGTGCGTATACAATGGGCCACTTGCAAAAAATGGCAAAGTGGACTTCTGATTACAATTTTACAACTGCCTCAATAAGGCCAAAAGAGTCTCAAACTGATAATGCAAGAGATCTAACTAAGATCCAAGCAATTTACAAGTACCTAATAGGCCAAATAAGACCAATATCTGAAAGTACAATTTTCACTCAAAATCTCTGAAATCTGATCATAGATTCTGAAAGTAGACAAAAAAATAAGCACTTCCAAAAAAAACGGCACCTGAAAAGGAGGTCATATGAGCTCAAATGAGGCCTTTGAAGTTCTAGAATTGAGGATTAGACAGGTACAGCTGAGAGAATCCGAAAATTCTGAAAAACCTATGCACCAAAATCAGAAAATAACCACACCACTGCGAAGATCATGAAATTCTAGCCCATTTCAAAAATAATTGCACCAAAAAAGGAGCAAAAAAGAGCAAGATATGGCCTTCCAAAGTTGGACTACAAAATTGAAAAGCCCAATGGAGAGGGGTCAAAAAAATTTCAAAAAGTGCTGATGTGGCACTGACATCAGCAAGTCACTATGTTAAATTTGACGGCCATATGACCATCACAAAAACTTCGCCTCCCTGCTGATTGGGCATCCGTATTGTACGGACTGCTGACTGTGCAGGTGACTATGCAGACCGTACGGATGATGTGGCACTGTACGGACAACTGCGTGGCTCTGTGATGTGGTGCTTGACTGGGCTGCAATACGAAGATGACGTGTCAGACAGAGGTGGCCATGAGCTAGTGGCCTCCTGCCACGTGGCGGACGTGGATCGCCGGTTTTAATGGCTGCCGGCGGAAGGAGGCGCTACCGGAAGTCTTTGGCCGACGACGGCGCTGAAGGGCCGGTTGTGGGAGTTTGCGCATCACTGGAGCTGGAGGCGTGGTGGTCGGTCGGCGTTGGTGCCGGAGGGCCGGCGGCAGGTGTCTGCGGATCGCCGAAGCGGGAGGCGCGGCGGTGTGCGGAGCGGCTAGTGGTGGATGCAGAGCGGCCGACGGGAGAGAGTGCGGCGGCGGCGGCGGCGACGATGCGGGGAACACGACAGTCTGCGGCGGTGGTGCGACAAAGTACGGCTCTGCGACCTGCGGGTAGAAAAGGTATGACCAAATACAAGGGGGTCTGCGGACCCCCAAAAATTGCAAAAAAATCTTTTTTTTGCTTTGTTTTTTTTTTTTTTTTTTTTTTCAATTTTTCGAAAAAAATTTCGAAATTTTTTTTTGAAAACAAATAAATTTTTTTGAAAAAAAAAAAATTTTAAAAAAAAAAAATTCGAAATCCGTACGATAATAGCCAAAATGGGGAAAAAAAAATTCTCACCAAAATAGGTCGACTTTATAGTCGAAATTTATGGAAACGGCCTCCCGGATTCAACAGTGATGTCCAAATCGGTATATGATGCCCGCAAAAAATGAAGATCCCCAAATCTGAAAATAGAAGCCTTCCACGATGTCTCCAAAAACCGATCAATGAAGCCCCAATAGCTCTGATACCATGTAGGATTTTGCCAAGATCAAGGGCACACTGAAAAGCATACAAGAGACAATAGAATGACAAGAACAAATTGTATTCTCATCAATATGCAAAATGATCAACTGGATTAACCAATACAATGAATAGAGGCCTCCTTATATAGGCAAGGCCATATGGATGTATGAGCACACAAATATGACATGTGGCTCAATGAGAAACAAGGGTAGGTGAGAAATACTAAGGGTAGGTAGGAGAAATAATATAATATTCCACAAGAGGTGGATAACCCACCGAAGGTGGAGTGTAACAGCAAAATAAGACCACAAAAGGTGGAATTTCTCCTACAAGCTCTATCCCTAAGTGCACACTTCCCTAAGTGTCTCAAATCCAAACTACGAAGAGATGCATTATCCTAAGTTAACTTAAGTAAGTGTAATAATATCCAAAATGAATATTTATTTACACCAACAAAAATAAATAAGTGTTTATGACAATAATAGTTGAAACTTATCAAAAACTGATTTAAAATCCTACATAAAAGTCTTCATGGATAATGACCATGACTCAAGTAATGAGGTAGCCACCTCACTTTCCGTCTGCATCTGTGATATGTGTTCTTCCATGGCATCAATTGTACTCATCTCTTGGGTTGCCGTTAAAGCTTCTAGATTTAGAAAGCACTTCTCAAGAATTTGTAGTCTGGGTAATAAAACCAGTTGAAGTTCCTGCAAATCTCTTGTCATGTTGCTAATCTCCAACTCTATTCTAGCAGACTAAAGCTGATATCGGTGAATAGTTTTCTCATATGTGGTGAAACAATCATACAGGGTCTTAAAGTTGCTTATGCATGTCTGCAAATCAGAATGCAGTTTATCCTTTTGTGCAAGCACATCATCACAAAATAGATGGGGTTGGCTTATTTTGCTCAGCAGTAGTTTTCCCTCATCTATAGCATCTCTAATATCTTTCTGCTCTTTCTGAAGTTGAGACCGGAGCTCATTCAGTTTCTTTACTAAGGCAGTGTTAAGTGCCTTTTGATGCTTCTTCTATGCATTAGCTTCAGCAACTTCCTCCAAACATTGTACCTGGTCCTCAATAATTGTACATAGAAGTTTCAGTTTGGCAAGAGAGGAATTTGTACCGAGGAGGTTGGTACCTGGGATCAAACTGGTAAGGGTGTCAATAGCAGTGTGAATGACATCCTGCTCCTTTTTCCTTCTCAATGCTTCTAGTCTTTCCTGTGCTAGCTTTATGCCTTGCAGCAGCTCCGATTCATTTGCAGATTGGAAGTCAAGAGGACTGGTGATGTCGGCTGGTTCGACTTGACCACCGGTTGCCTTTGGAGTCTCTGCTTGCTTTTTCTTTTCTTCTTCCTTCTCCTCTTCCACTCTTTTCTTTTCCTCTTCTTTCTCCCTTTGTTCTGCTTCATACTTTTTCTTGTCTTCCTCCTTCTTTCTTTCTTCTTCTTTTCGCTTCTCCTCTTCTTGTTTCTTCTTCTCTTCATCTTTCTGCTTCTCCTCTTCTTTCTTTTCCTCCTCTACTTTCCTCTTCTCCTCTTCTTTCCTCTTCTCCTCTTCTTTCCTCTTCTCTTCTTTTCTCTTTTCTTCTTCTTGTTTCTTCTTCTCTTCCTCTTGTTTCTTCTTCTCCTCTACTTTCCTTTTCTCTTCCTCTTTCTCCACTTTCTCTTTGTTTGCCTTTTCCTTTTCCAACTTCTGCTTGTCTACTTTTTCTTTGTCCTATTTCTCCTTGTCTTCTTTTTCTTTATCAGCCTTTTCCTTTTCAACGTCTGGAGTGACATCTTCAACATCCAAGGCATCAACATCAATGGTGTCCACCTATTCTGTAGCTGGTTCTTCTTCATCATCAAATACCTCATCCGATTTTCTAGTTTCCGGTTCCTACTCGGCCTTCTTGTTGGCCTTAGACACTTGATGCAACTAGACAACTTTGGCATGCAGATGAGTGTCATTCTCTACTTCAGAGGTTTTGCCTTCAAGCAGCCTAGGTCTTCTTCTTCTCATGAAGAAGAGACCTTTATGTGTGTCCATAATCTGAAATAATTCGGAATTGGAGGCTTCAAGAAAGTACTGAGAAAATACTTTCTCCCTTATTTCCTGTTCTTTCTCTATGGCAATGCACCATTTGTTGTCCAAAGAATTCTATAAAGAATCAGGTGCCTCAGATCTAATTTTTGATGGCGACCGGTCATTTTTACACAAATAATTTATGACTTCCCACTCTATTTCCTCTTTCTCACTATCGGTAAAATCATCAAAACACTTCTTCAGATCACTAAGAAATTTTCTTCTTATATTCTTGATAGTCCTTTGACAATGTGTCATTGGCTTATAAGAAGAGACATCAATATTTACCGATGCAAATGATGCAGGTGTCTTGCCGGTAGCTTTTGTCTTTTTCCTTGTTTGCCTTGTCTTCTTAGGCTGCACATCTGATTCTATGTCTTTAGACTTGGGTGAGTTTCTCTTGGCCTTCCACTTCCTTTCAAATACTTTAGCGGGTACAACTTTCAGTTTCTTCTTGGCAAGTGACCGCTTGGTCACTTTTGGACTAGCTGAGGTAACTGGTGCCGATGTCGATGGTACTGCCTTTCCCTTTTTCACAGAAGGCTCTTCAACTAGTGTTACCCTTTCCAAGTAGGTGTCGGTTCTCTTTTTCTTTGCATTTAAAGGAGAGGTAATCAGGGTAGAGGCATACCCATCCAACATGTCGTACATTACCTCATAACCCATAGGTTCTACTTCTTCCTGTCTAGGCTCTGCCACTTCCATTACACACTCATCTACTCTAATGGTAAAGCAAATGTCCTCTTCATACTTCTTAACAATATTGCCATATATCCTCATCCTTTGGCTCATCTTCCGCTTGAATTCATCAAAGTATTTATTTAAGACTTCAAGATATATTGTTCCCACCACTTGGAGACTTTCCCTGATTTGTTTCGTGACCGGTTGGTCAGCAGACCATTGAATATCACTGACTCCCAGGAAATAGCCTTGGAAGTAGAAAAATAGACCCACCAAAAGTTGTCCAAATTTGAATCTTAGGGCACTATCCTGTTTGATGGACTTCAAGTTTAATAGGAGTTGCTTCTGTAAACAGGTGCATAGATCAAATGAGGCATCCTCCATGATCATTCTGTAAGTGGCATTAATCACAGTAGTAGAGATAGCATTTAATTTACTGGCATAAAATGTCCAGTATCCAATCACCATGTAGGCATACTTGACCAACTCATCTTTCATAGTGTTGATGGTCATTCCCCGTTGATCACTCACAGAACCAGTGAGCCTAGTCATTTTTGTCTTGATGACGTTCCTTAGGGCTGGCACCTCACCTATGTTGCAAAAACCAGTGACGACATGAATTGCTTCAGGCGTAATGTCATGTGTCCTCTCGAGATACATCTTGTCTCCATGCACTCTGCTCAGGATGATGCAGATGTGGTCTTCCGTGAAGTCTTCAAGGAAGTAAACTGCATTATGAAGTTTCTTCCTCTCTACAATGTTGTATTCCGGTTTGATCTTCTTGTCATCCCCACAAAACAGACTTAGCTGGGAATAAATCACTAAGGATCCTAGGTCTTCTAGTTTGCAGTCAATGTACCCTGAAATATCTCCTTCGACAATGACTCCGATAGGTATTTGGGACAGGGCATTGTATTTAATTTTTCTTTTAATGAATTCAGCTGAGTCCATGGGTGAACTAGAACTAGAGTGCAATGCAGAAGCCATGATTTAATTGATAAACGAAAATTTTGAGAAATACCTTCACAAATTTGAAATTTAGGGTTTGACAAATGCAGCTCACACCACACCACTTTTGTTGCTTGATTACCACTTGGTGTTATTCACTTGATTGATTGTAGATGTCTTCGGATACTTCTGCAAGATTTGAAGTCTCTATGAATCGCAAGTCGAATCACCTTTTTGTTGCTCTGCTCTTGAAAAATTCTTTACTCGAAAAGTGATAAGTGAAAATGACTTGAAAATCCCTTTTAAATGAATTCTTCACCTACCATAATAAATGTTTCATTGCTAGGGCACAGACCCTAATTTGCCTTTTACTGTTTCACAATCTTCTATCAATTGACAGGTAACATATTGTAGCGTCGTAAATTGTACGCACTTGCTAGGGTGGTACAATTTCACACCTAGTTTAGCACCCGCCTTGGTGCATCTTGCATTTTGCACCGCATTTCCCCTTTAGCACTAAATTAATCAAATTAATTAGGTCTAAGGTCCTATTTTATCATCTCCCATATCATAAAGTTGGGCCCTTTTCATTAAAGTGTGCCCCTTTCATTTTATTCTTCCAATACATCATTTAATCAAAAACCCTAATTAGGTCCTATTTTGAACTTGGGGGCTTTATTTTGAGGGTCAAAACATCTCGAAATCACCTATAACTTTGGGATTCTCTCTAAAATCATCAAATCCGACGGCCCTGAAAATTTGGTGAAAAGTTGTCGGGACCATGGCACCCGGAGTGCACATGGTCCCGGACATTTTTCCCGAAATTTTAGGAGCGTGATCCAATCATAAAATAAAGCTTAACCCCAAGAAATTGGCAGGAGATTCAATCTCTAGGTTGGCCAAAAGTTGGAATTAAGACCTAGGGTTTCATATATAAGAGCTCTCTTTCTTCATTTGAAGGGATCTAGAATATTGGTTTGAGGACCTTCTACGCAGCGAAAGAGAAGATCTTTGAAGACTTCAACAACATTCAACATCCATCCATCAAGCATTCATCAATTTCATTCATCCATTTAGGGCTTTGAAGGCATTGAAGAACAATAAGGGATCACCGACTGAAGATTGGCTTGTACCCCCCCCTTGGGGTTGGGTATGATTTCATGTTGTTTTCATGTCTTTGCATAAGCTTCCTTACATCATTTGTATTCATGCTTTAGATCACTTTGCATCTTGATTTGGAGCATTTACATTGTCATTTACAAGCAGTTAGGGTTTACTTTCTAGGTTGCTCTAGTTTGCTTACTTGCATTTTAGATCTTGCACACACACAAGGTCTGCACACACATTACTTTTACAATACAACTTGGCTATTTGTGGAGGTGGAAATCACCAAAGCGGGGGTTTGACTAAGGCAAAACCCTATATAGCTGCCCAAAACACCTTTTCAGATATAAGTGCAGATTTTGGGATTCAGACGACGCCACAAGTTGCAGATCCGGAAGAAGCAGACGGAGATAGAACTTCACACCAAGTTTCAGAGCAGAAGACCAGGACAGGGGCGTGGGGTGCCCTGGTCTTGCCAGGATAGGGGCGTTAGGCACCCTGGTCCCTGGGACAGGGGCGCTGGGCGCCCTGGTCCTCCTGACAGACAGCAATTTTTGGCATTTCCGGCAGTTTTCCAGGTTGCAAAACAGCAGTTTTGGGGGCAGTTTCAGAGGCAGAATCAGGACACTGGCGCTCACGCCCCCGTCTCGAACATTTCCACTCAGATTTTGACTTTGGGTACGCATTTGTATTCTTGTCTTATCTTTGTATTTACAGCTCTCCATAGTTTAAGTTCAATTCTGCAATCTTGTTATTAGTTCATACTTGCACTTTGGGGTTAGGGATTGAACTTGCATCATTTTATCTTTCAATTACAACAAAGGAATAGAAACCCTAATAGGTAGCCCATGGCTCTCTCTTTCACAAAAAGAAGTAGCCAATTGTGTGATACCTCTAGGCTCTTGCGTATTCCACAATGTGTGTCAAAAGGTAGGATTAGGACATGTTAACCTAGTCTCGCTTTTTCCCCTACACATTTTGGTGAACCCGACGTGAATCTTATTATTGCTTTCTCTTTCATTAGATTTGTTAGATCTAAATCTAGATTTAGCATGTTTTATTTAAGTTTCATTTTCATAAATTAAAAAAAGAGAAAAAAAAAGAAGGAAAAGAAAGAGTGCGTTTTGTTTCTTTGCATTGTGTGTTTAAGTTTTATGCAATTTTTATTTCAAAATGTCAGATTTTTATTTGTGAGATGTTCATATTTGTGATGATTATGAGTTAGATGAAGCTTTAGATGAGTTTTTAAAACCTAAAGATACCAAACCTTCATTTTACCAAAAACTCATAAACATTGTTACTATGCCATTTCGTTGTGATGAGAAAGATAAGTTTAATGATTCCTCTCAAGGGTACATTCCTATCAACTCTTCCACTAAATCTAGTAACATCATTGTTTTCAATGATCCCCTCTATGAAGAGATATCTCCTTTTGAATCAAAAGATAAACCTTTTAATAGATATGATCATGCTTTGTTGGATGATGCCCTTGATGACTTTGTGGCTCCTAAAAAACGCTCCCTTCATGAGGATCCTTTTGTGCAAGAAGATGACATTATCCCTACATTTCCTAGTGATGGCATTTCCTTTTCCAACAAAATTCTCGCTAGAGATGATGAATTAATGATAAATGCTTACCGTTCTCCTAAAGTTTGTCTTACCCATAAGCATCCCTTAGAGAAAGAAGATGAAATAAAAAGCAATTTCCTTAATTCTCTCTCCTCTAAAGATCATATTGAACATATTTTGAGGAAAGAGGATGAGTTTAACACATCTATTGATTCTCTCCCTCCTAAGGATGAGGAGTTAATAAACAATGTTATCTCCTCTCCCGAAATTGACAATACTTCAAACATTCCTTTCAACAACCTCACTATTTGGGATGAACCATTAGAAGAAGGTATAGATTATTCTCTACCTTGTGAGAGAACCCTAGCCAAAGGGGATGAAATCAAGATTAAAAACTCCCTTGATAGTTTCTCACCTTCCTTGAATCTCAATTATTCTCCCTCTAAAAATAAAGCATCTCCCTCTCCTCAACTTGGTTCTACTCATAAGGAAACCCTAGCTCAAAGCAAGATGGTTAACATCTCTTTCAAAGATCTCCCTCTCAAAAGTGAGACTTTAGAGAGTAATATTGATTCTTCTCCTAGAGAGTTTATTCCCCATGTAGATCCTTTGATGATAGAGGATGATATGACCTTTCCTAGTATTACTTTTCCTACTAGAACATCAATGCCTACCCCTAGTCTCTCTCCTAAAATTGATTTAATCCGTGATAAGATTTTAGTGCAAGAGAAGACTATCAATAATTTTTCCAATAATTTTGTTCATTCCTCTAAACCATCCTTAATCAATTTGATACATGTGAATGAAACACCTAACAAACCTCTCTTCACTGTCCAAGGTGCTTGTCCTTCTCAAAATTCTCAACCTTTAAATAAGCCTATCTTAGTGGTTCAAGGCGGTTATGCTAATGATTCTTTTTGCACTCCTAAGAAACCTATTATTACTATGCAAGGAGGTTATTCTACTAAGAGCCCTTATGAGTATGCTAAGCAACTGACTAGAGAGAGTTATCATGCGGTTGCTCATACCTATAACACAAGAAATAATAGGCAGCCTAATCTTCCTCCTGTTACTCCAGTGTCTCTTCCTAATCCTCAACCAATTCTTCCGCAAGCTCCACGTATTTCACAAGTTCTCGGTAAGGAATATGATCTCATAGAACAACTTAAAGCTACCCTTGCTAAGATATCCCTTTGGGATTTGATCCAAACTTCTTCCGCTCATCATGGAATGTTACCAGATGCCTTGAAAGATTTGAATGTTCCTCCACCTAATACATCTAGTAATATCGTGTCTTTGGTTAACTCTATGATGAATCCTAAAACTCAAATTGTGTTTACTCAAGATGAGTTGCCTACTGGTGAAATTCAACATCAATATGATCCCTTGATGATTGTGGTTATCATAAATGACACTGCTATAAGACGAACACTGGTAGATAATGGTTCTAGCCTTAATGTGTGTAGCATTAATCTATTGCATAAGATGAATGTGGATACATCCCTTATTGAGCCTGACTCTCGTCCCATTCGAGGCTTTGATAATGTGGCTAAGTCTTCATTAGGTATTATCACCTTACCCATCACAGTGGGACCTGTTACTTTGCCTACTCCTATCCATGTTATGTCGGGAAATCTAACATACAACTTGTTATTAGGGAGACCTTGGATTCACAGTATGCAAGCTGTCCCCTCTACATTGCATAGACAAGTTAAATTTATTTATAATAATAAGACATATACCTTGATAGGTGATACTAATTTTAAAGCTTGTTTGCAAACATCTACTTCCAAAGGAAGTTCTTCTAAGCCTTCCTCTTCTAGTGATGACTTGTTAAACAAGATACCTATCGATGAATCCTCGCTCTCTGATGATCAAAATTCTTTGGATGTGTCTGGAGCTCCTGAAGAAGATTCTTCTCGACTTGAATCTACACATGAGAAGGATTTTGATCCTGAGAAGGTTCTCGCAGAAGACGATTGGGGATCTCTTGATTTTAATCCCACCTTTGTAGGTGAATATAAGGTTCCTTCTAGAGAGCTTAAAGTTAAAAAGAAGGAAGAAACTAGAGATCAATCAGTCTTACCTGAACCTATGAGCAATAATTTTGTGGCTGCTTCTCAAACTTCTTCTCCTCACACCTCTAATTCTGAAGAATTTGATTCTTTGTCTTATGAAAAACCACCTTTTCTTTCTGAAATGGCTAATCGTTATGGTCGTGGTTTTCATATTTTGGCTAAGAGTGGCTATAGTGGAAATGGTTGTGGTGCAAATGAACAAGGAATTAAAGTTCCTTTAGAACATAACATGCATGAATATTCATTTGGACTTGGATATAATCTTTCTAAGCCCACCAAAGCATCTAAAAGACCATCTCTCAATGTGAATGCTATATTTAGTAGTGATGATGATCTCACTTCAACTAAATCATCTTCTACTTCTATCAACTCTCATTCCCCTCATAAGGAAATCTTGGCGATGAACAAATCTCTTTATGACTCCCCTCAAATTTCTAAATCCACTTATGAATCTTTATCTCCTATTCATCATAAAGTCCTTTCCTCCAGGGATAAGGCTCTAATAAATTACACTCATCCCTCTTCTAAGATTTCTTGTAACTCTTCTTCTTCAATTTTTATCATTTTATACATGTTTTTGATCTCACTTATAGTTGAGCATTTAGCATGTCATATTCAAATACCTCATTTAATCTATCATGTCCTTAAATAACATTAATGGCTATTATGTTGCTCATCATTATGTGACATTGGTAGCTCATTTACTGGGGGCTCATTGTCATTCATGATGGTACAATTTCAAGTGCAATCATATTTTTGAAGAAACATAATAGCCTAATTTTTTTCTATGTTATCTCTTGTTCCTATGGGGTAATAATGTGGAAATATTGATCATATTTTCTTTAGAATCCTCTTTTCCTAGATATGGGAGAAGATGTGTATTCTCTTTCTTACCTTACCCACTTCTTGTGAGGAGCATTTTACATACACTAATGTCTTGCTTGCATGAACTCATGTGAGTATGTAGTACATTTTTCTTATGTCTAAATCTCTCCCTAGAAGATTGTGTAAGTCCTTCTCATTATCCTTATCCTTGGGAGGCAATGATCTTTCCTTATTTTTATCTAAGGATCCACTTTTTCCTATTTCGTGGATGGTGTGAACTTTATTACTTGATGTTATTCCTTGTATGCATTTGTCCTTGACTACAACCTCTTTTGCACTTGGTAAAATACATCCATAATGAATTCACTCTCCCAATTGGGTTAAAAAGAGCATCATCCTTCATTAAGAATCACTTTCACCTCGCAAAAGAAGGAAGTATTGCATTCTTATTCTCTTCTTTTTCTTATTCTAGAAGATGTTATATTTTTCCTCTCAGGGATAGGTGTCTTTTGTACAAAGATCTCTTCTCCTCTAAGGATCTCCTTTACACATATTACAAGATATCCCTTTTCAACTATCTTATCCTTGCTTAAAGAGTGCAAAACTCTCTTGCTTGGATCTATGACATTGTTGCATTTTTGGGGTATCTTCTTTTGTGGTGAAGGTAGGTATCCTTGTTCTACTTTGCTTATGACATTACACTTTTTGAGCAATGGGTCATTCTCAGAACCAAAGCACAGACTCTTAGAGCGAGATGTCTCCATTTTTCTTTTATGCAAGGTGATTATTCTCGGAACCAGAGCACAGACTCTTAGAGTGAGATGTCACGCTTTTGTACTATACATATACAGGTTGTAGCATACTCGGGCATAGACTCCTATGAGGTGCTTCTAACCTCCCTTACACACACATGCATGAGGTTGAGTGGAACTAGTGGCACAAGGCTAGACTTTCTCACTCTCCTCCCTTACATGGATCACCTAGACAGACTCGAGGGGCTAGTTTTCCATGTCCTTTTTCCCATGGATCACCTAGACAAGATCTAGGGGTGAGAAGTCCATGTTTTCTCTCTCACTATTCTTTTCATGGATCACCAATGTGTGTATTCATTCTTTTTTCCTTTCTTTTCTTCTCTTTGCATTTTGTTTCCATTTACATCCTTCATCTTGTGTTAGAGAACTCTCAAATCCTCACACTCTTTGTTGTGTTGGAATTGAGATCTAGTCCTCTTTCTTACCAAATGATTCTCCATTAATTTTTTGATCTCATATCAAATCTTCTTGTGAGCATTTGTCATCAATATTCTTTAACAATTCGAAGTGGTAAACATGATACCCTGTTTCAACTCACTAAAATTAGCAAGCCGAAAAAGGGGGGGGCATATAGCTACCCTCAAATTTTCATCACCTTCCTTAGTAAGCATTAGGTGATTTTGTGATCTAACATGTGGTTTTGTAGGTTGTGGTTCCTAACTGAGTACTGCAGATGCCGCTGGGGGCTTCGTCCGACAACTTATGGATATATCCTTTTTCAAATAATGTTTACTTTTTTGTACTTTAGCTTGCATATGCACGTAGTGTTCATATGACCGCTAAAGTGGGGGCTAAATGTAGTGTCATAAATTGTACGCACTTGCTAGGGTGGTACAATTTCACACCTAGTTTAGCACCCGCCTTGGCACATCTTGCATTTTGCACCGCATTTCCCCTTTAGCACTTAATTAATCAAATTAATTAGGTCTAAGGTCCTATTTTATCATCTCCCATATCATAAAGTTGGGCCCTTTTCATTAAAGTGTGCCCCTTTCATTTTATTCTTCCAATACATCATTTAATCAAAAACCCTAATTAGGTCCTATTTTGAACTTGGGGGCTTTATTTCGAGGGTCAAAACATCTCGAAATCACCTGTAACTTTGGGATTCTCTCTAAAATCATCATATCCGACGGCCCTAAAAATTTGGTGAAAAGTTGCCGGGACCATGGCGCCCGGAGTGCACATGGTCCCGGACATTTTTCCCGAAATTTTAGGAGCGTGATCCAATCATAAAATAAAGCTTAACCCCAAGAAATTGGTGGGAGATTCAATCTCTAGGTTGGCCAAAAGTTGGAATTAAGACCTAGGGTTTCATATATAAGAGCTCTCTTTCTTCATTTGAAGGGATCCAGAATATTGGTTTGAGGGACCTTCTACACAGCGAAAGAGAAGATCTTTGAAGACTTCAACAACATTCAACATCCATCCATCAAGCATTCATCAATTTCATTCATCCATTTAGGGCTTTGAAGGCATTGAAGAACAATAAGGGATCACCGACTGAAGATTGGCTTGTACCCCCCCCTTGGGGTTGGGTATGATTTCATGTTGTTTTCATGTCTTTGCATAAGCTTCCTTACATCATTTGTCTTCATGCTTTAGATCACATTGCATCTTGATTTGGAGCATTTACATTGTCATTTACAAGCAATTAGGGTTTACTTTCTAGGTTGCTCTAGTTTGCTTACTTGCATTTTAGATCTTGCACACACACAAGGTCTACACACACATTACTTTTACAATACAACTTGGCTATTCGTGGAGGTGGAAATCACCAAAGCGGGGGTTTGACTAAGGCAAAACCCTATATAGCCGCCCAAAACACCTTTTCAGATATAAGTGCAGATTTCGGGATTCAGACGACGCCGCAAGTTGCAGATCCGGAAGAAGCAGACGGAGACAGAACTTCACACCAAGTTTCAGAGTAGAAGACCAGGACAGGGGCATGGGGTGCCTTGGTCCTACCAGGACAGGGGTGCTAGGCGCCCTATTCCTTGGGACAGGGGCATTGGGCGCCCTGGTCCTCTTGACAGACAGCAATTTTTGGCATTTTCGACAGTTTTTGAGGTTGCAAAACAGCAGTTTCGGGGGCAGTTTCAGAGGCAGAATTAGGACAGTGGCGCCCGCGCCCCCGTCCTGAACATTTCCACTCAGATTTTGACTCCGGGTACGCATTTGTATTCTTGTCTTATCTTTGTATTTACAGCTTTCCATAGTTTAAGTTCAATTCTGCAATCTTGTTATTAGTTCATACTTGCACTTTGGGGTTAGGGATTGAACTTGCATCATTTTATCTTTCAATTACAAAAAAGGAATAGAAACCCTAATAGGTAGCCCATGGCTCTCTCTTTCACAAAAAGAAGTAGCCAATTGTGTGATACCTCTAGGCTCTTTCGTATTCCGCAATGTGTGTCAAAAGGTAGGATTAGGACATGTTAACCTAGTCTCGCTTTTTCCCCTACACACATATATCGGTTAAGGTCTTTTACCAGTGTAAATTGGGGGTTCGAAACATTTCACTGATTTATTCCCCCTAAGCTTTTCCAAAGCTCAGTTTGTCGATTCGGCAACTTCCACACTAGGTGCAAAAACTGGTTCATCTTGTGACACTTCTTCAGGTTTTTTTTTGCATGTTTTATTCATTCCTTCTTGAATGGTTTCAACATCAATCTTCCCTTCTGGAGTGACCAGTATGTCATCTGATAGGTTCTTTCTCATTCTACAGGTTCTGGCAGGGTGTCCTGGTTTGTTGCAATGATAGCATACCATTCCAGGTGTTCTCCATGGTCCATTGTTCATTCTACCATTCTTCCTCCTGCATGTTGCAGCAGTTTGACCGCTACCATGGCAAATCAAATAGGTTTCTCTCCAACTGGTTTCCGCTTGATAGCTACCACCACCTAACTCATGGTCATAGGCATTATACCAGTTTGTATTCCATTTCACAGAGGATTCAGGAAAAACTCCTTGAGTCCTTTGAGGATATATCCTAGTGTTGTGCATAACAGACCTGCATTCAAATGCTCTATGCCCAAACTTGTTGCATGCATAATAGTTACCATTGAATCTATTGGATCTAGGCTTATTGTTTAGAAAATAAGGAAAATTATTGTAGGCCTTATTTCTACACACATTAGCAGTATGTCCTTCCTTGAGACAATTAAAGAAACCAGGTTTAAACTTTTGCTTACCTTTATCCTTTGATCTGGGTTGCTTCTTTGATGCTCCATCTTTTGTTGCAAAGGTCTCACCTTCCTCATAACCAGAAAAACCAAGTCCAGTGGTATTCTTTACCGGTTTAGCTGATTCAAGCTTTTATTCTAGATTAACAGGACTATTATTGAATTTGGCAAGTATTTCCTTTGACTCAGTGAGTTCCTTGGAAATAGTAGCATTGGATTCCCTCAAGGTTGCATTCTTAGAAATAGCCATGTTTAGTTCACCTTGCATTTCTTCTTTTTCCACTTTACTCACTTGGAGATGAGTAGTAAGGGCACTGATTTCTTGCTTCAGCTTGGAGATCTCATGATCTTTGTCTTTTACCAGGTCTTCAGCTTTCCTTCGGTTCTCCAGCTCTTGACACATTCTCATAGTTAGTCCTTCCAGTTCCCTTCTCAGGTTAGCATTAGATTCATTCATTTTTTCAACTTCTTCAACTAGGTCTTCCATGTCTACTTCATTAGAAGAAATATTTTCAGAAAGCTCCATCAGTTTTTTAGCATGCTCTCTTCTTTTTTCCAGAGAGGCCTTATATATGACTTTAAGTTCATCAAAGGCTTTCTCAGTCTGAGTGAGATGATGAGTAAGCTACCTCATAGTGTATTCCCCCATTTCTCCTTCCAAGTGGTTAAACTTATAGAAAGGTTCACTCTGATACCAATTGATGAATACTAAGGGGGGGGTGAATTAGTATACAAAAAATTACTGAACATAAACTCTTAAACAGTTTAGCAGTTAACCAGTATAATAGATTTACTAACAAACTGGTTAAGACAAATGCAAACCAAACAGCAAATAAATCATTCATTCACAAGAGCACAATCACCATAACACAAGAGGTTTTGACATGGAAACCCAAATGGGAAAAACCACGGTGAGCAGAAACTCACAAGTAACTATCTGCAGAATAGTAACCAGACCGGTTAAGGTCATACAATGTTCTTCACCAGAGTAGATTTTGTTAGGAATCTAGATCTCTGTTAGGAGATAAGTCCTATTAAAGACTACCTTGTGAGAGGATTTCAGATTCATAGTTGTGAACCACCTTGTTAGAGGATTTAGAAAGGCTTTGCTAGGCCTACCCGGTTAAGGGTTTCAGACTTGTCGAAGATATAAGTAATCAACAAGTGAGTGATCTAGATACAAGCACAATATGCTTGGTTAGATCTATGATAGCTCATTGTTAATGCCCATTTAGCATTACTTCAGTCTTCAGTATCTCCACACTCTATT
Organism: Cryptomeria japonica; assembly: GCF_030272615.1. Taxonomy (NCBI): domain Eukaryota; kingdom Viridiplantae; phylum Streptophyta; class Pinopsida; order Cupressales; family Cupressaceae; genus Cryptomeria; species Cryptomeria japonica. Next base: position 625,718,596 of record NC_081414.1, on the reverse strand, counting down.
TCTTCATATAGACCTAATCTTCTCTTCTATGATCACACATACAAAACCCTCATCACCTAAAACCCTAGACATGATGTCCTTAAAAAAGGAATTTGATTTCATGTCGGTCCAATAGGATTACATTGCAAGTTCCTAGGTTCGGTGCATCTAGACACATTTGGTAACACAACACAAAATCACCACCAAAGTGTCAGTGGATGATAACTCATAATAGAAATACCGGTTCATTATCGATTACCAGTTCAAATAATTTATGAATTACTGGTTGTCAAAATGAAGACTGGGAAAACGTTAACTACCGCTTTGTTCCTTCGTACTGCTTTGGGATCCTCGAACCGCTTGAGGTCTTCATACGGCTTTGGGTCTTCATACTGCTTTGGGTCTTTAGTCAGTTTATGACCGATAAAAACACATTCTGCAAAACACTGATAGTCTAAAGACTATAATACATAATACTGGTTGAAAAAATTACTGGTTGAGCATAACTCATACATAGGGAAGTGATCATAAAACAAGTGTGTGTCCATCAATGACAATCACAACATCATCAAACTACCAACACAAAATTCAGAAAAACAAACACTTTTAATCCCTGCTCTGTTATCTGTCATACGAGTCAGGTTCTCTATCGTATGAGCTAATCATTTATCGTATGGAATTTATCTTTTGTTGTATGGCTTAGTAAGGTTTGTCATATGAGTAATTTATTTTATCATGTGGTTAAGAAAGTATTGTTGTACGAACCTCTTTGTTTCGCATGGAAATCTCAGTTTGTCATATGGGCTTCTATTTCTTATCATTTGAGGCTATATAATCTGTCATATGAGTCTATGTTTCTATCAGTCTAGGGCTGCCACTTTGCATGACTTTTTCAGGTCTGTCATTTCTACTTGGTCAATTTGCAGTAATCATAAACATATGTTATCTGTTTCTTTGTGCTTGGATTGTCTCCTTTGTTCACTTGGTCAAGTTATCATCCATAAAAATCAAACTTTAGAACATAAACACCTTAAGATTTTCAAGTTCTCACCCTCAACAAGTTCAAGATCTAAACATCTCAAAGTGCATTATCACCCTCTTTGGTAAACTGATCACTCAAACATAGTTTCTCATCAGGATCTATCATCCTTTATCATGAAATTGAAATTTTTGGTCAGGGTAATCTCATCCCACATCATAGGATATATTGTTCCTACTGGATTTGGTTCATATCAAATCATCATTATTGCACTCCAAAACTGAAGATCAAAAAACTTGCAAAACTTTAAACACTTGAACCATCTTTTCGTGTCATATCGTGCTATCACATTTACCATGATAGTTGACCACTTATCAAAACAAACTTTTGGACAATCGAATCCTAGCAAAATAACACATGTGTATGCCTGTTTTAACTAGAGCTCAGAGATGAAGAATCGCAGAGATGGAAATCAAAACATTAAAAATAACCGAAGAGCATATAACCATGGAACATGAAGATGAAATACAAGTTGAAGGAGAAATAACATAACAAAATATCAGAGACATCAAGAAAGATCCCCAATTTGACAAATTTATGCAGAAATTGTTAGAGGAAGAAAAAGAAAACTACTTCCTAATGTTAGCCAAATCTAGTGCTACACTCCCCCAAGATTTTGATGTGAACAAATTAACACAAAAGAAAAGTGACCCTCCCCCTAATAATGAACAATACGAAGATATTTTTGGTCTCAAAATGAATGACACATCAATTCCCAATAATACCAGAATTGATGAAGAAACCTACATACCCAAAAGAGATGAAGTAGAAATTCTAAATAACATCCAATCCAATGAAGATACAAGAAGGACTAGAGATAACACTAGAAGAGATCCAGATCCTCCTAGAATGGAAAATCATGGTCATACAAGAACAAACCATGTTGATAATCCTATCACAAATCTCATGCAACAAGTACAAGCAATGCAAACACAAATTCAAGATATGCAAAGAGGAAATGTTAGAAGATACTCACTTCAAGAAATTTGTCCTTATCCATTCGATAGAAACCTAAACATGATACCATTTCCTATAGGTTTTGAAACTCTCAGATACAAAAAATATGATGGAAGCACTAACCCTCAAGATCATATATGAGAATTTTGCACAATTTGTATAGAGTTTTCACATGAAGATACCTACTTGATGAGATTATTTCCGAAAAGCTTATCTGGACTAGCTATGGAATGGTTCTCCAAACTTCCACTTGGAATAAGATCATTTTCAGAATTGGTGGATAAGTTTGTCTCACAATAATCTTACAACATACAACATGGAGTAACAATGTTAGACCTATGTAATGCCAAACAAAAGGCTGGAGAACCTTTCATGACATTTTTACAATGATGGAGACGGTTAGCTTCGCAATATCCTTGTACAGTGCCAGAATACGAAAAAAAATGGGCATATTCATTGATAACTTAAATGATCAAATGAGTTATTACTTAAAAATGCAAGGAAATCAAAGTTTTAGAAAAATGGTCGATAATGAAATCAGACTAGAGGAAGCCATGATAAAGAAAGGTGAATAAAAAATATACAAAGAAGGAAGTCATCCTCCTAACAACACCAATAACAACAATCACAATGATAAGCCAAATTTTTGGAATAGAAATCAAAATATCATCAATGATAGAATAGTGGATAACAACAATGTGAAACCAAAACAACCAATTTTTAACTTATCCACTCACTCAACAATAGCTCAACAAAACAACAATCACCAAAAAGCAACTATCAAAACTTTCTTTCGAAGACAATTTATAAACATTGGTGAATCCCTAGGATCAACACTAAAGACACTTCTCGCAAACAAATTGATCACTTTACCATAAGAAAGGAACTACGAACCTCAAATCAAACCACCTTGGTGGAATGATAGCCATTATTGTGATTTCCATCAAAACAAGGGACATCACAAAGATAGTTGTCAGAAGTTGAAACATATCATACAAGATATGATTGATAATGGAGTAATAAAAGTGGATGGACATACAACAAATGAATCTCATATAGCTTTTAAAACTCTACTTCCAAACTATGAGAAAGGTGAATCATCAACAACAAATAATGGCAAGGGTAAAGCAAAGGTAAACTACACTCATACGTATGACAATGTGGTAAACATGATTGTAGTTAAATAAAAACAAAATCAAGAACATTCTCATGTTATCACACGAAGTAAAGACAAATTTGTTTTGCTGGGTCCTACAACAAACACATCATCCACTACCAAACAATTCAACCTAGTAGAGCGATTGCAAAAAATACCCACACAAATATCCATCTTAGAACTATTAAAGCTTTCACCTGCACACAAAGAAATTCATGAAAAAGTATTAATAGATACAACAGTATCCAAAGATCTTGATATCAATCAATTCCAAACCATGGTGGGACACCTCACAACCCCTCACTGCTTATCATTCACTGAAGAAGATGACATGTCCTTACAACATCCTCACAATGCTCCTTTGCATATTGAAGTCCTCATTCACAAAATGCGCATTAAACATGTTCTAATAGATGATGGAGCTGGCATAAATATCTATACATTGAGTCTTGTTCGTGCCTTAGGATATTCAGAAGATGTAGTTGATGTTCAGAAAAAGATCACCATAAAAGCCTATGATGAAGAAGAATGCCCCTCTAAGGGAATTGTGATACTACCCATCAGAGTGGGACCTTTGCAGAAAGACACAACATGCCAAGTTCTAGACTTGGACTTATCATATAATGTACTCTTTGGAAGACCTTGGATACATGACTTGCAAGATGTCCCATCAACATATCATCAGCATGTAAAATTTCCCTACAATGGGCAGGAAATCACAATATCTACAGATTCAAATCCATTTCAATACCACAACAATCTAAAAATGACCCAAGAAGTCATCATTCCTCATAATAGAGAAGCATCATCTTTGAGCACACACTCCAAGGAACAATCATTTACCTCTATTCTATCAAGTATGGAAAAACAAATGTAGCTAAGAGATAGAGGGAACAGAGAATATTGAATATCACAATTACCACTTTCTCCTAAATCCTTTGGAAAACCATCAAACTCTAAAGAACAACCAATTGTAAAACATCTTCCAATATTTGATGGAGCATTTGTTAGTGCTGGAACCTTATCAGAGGAAACATAAGACAAAGATGTGCTACAGTGGCTATACAAGGATGAAGAATGTCAACAAAAGATTAACAATGTTAGAATACTTACAGAAAAGTATGGAAAAGGATTTAACATTCTTTAGAGAATGAGATACATCAGAACAAGTCCTATAGGAAAAAGAAAAGAAGGTATCCTAGAACCTATCCAACCTTACACTCAGCAAACTATTGACAAAATAGGCTTAGGGTATGGACAAGTTACTTTACCAAAAGACACATCCCTTAGTCAACAATAAGAGGAATATGAAAACATACAAGAACAACTGACAATTGAAAGAGAAGAAACATCAGCTAAACAACAAACACAAGCAAACATGAAATGGGAAAAGAAACAAGCTTCCAATCAACAAGAAAAACAAACTAAGGGAACCTCTCAAGCAACATTAAATCTCAATCAAAACAAGAAAGAAGCTAATATAAATCCAGGAGAGATCATAGCAAAGTTGGCAGAACTTAATCTTAGTCCTGAAGAAGTTGAATATGAAAGAAGAAAAGATATAGCCAGAAAAGAAGAAGAAATGCTATATGACCAAATCTATAGATTACAAGCTATAAGTGATACAGATTCTAATGAATGGGAATGAGATTCCTATCACTCTAAAGAATCAACTGAAGAAAATTGCTTTGAAGGAGATGTAAGAGTCAATGTAGTTCACACGTATGGAAGACAAACGTTAGAAACTAGTTCACTTGAATTAGAATCACATTCGGTTGACTTGGACTTAACCAAGGACGATAGGGAGTTTCTTACGTGAGGTCATTCTGATGAGAGTACCATTCTAGACATCGACATACATATTGAAAATTCTGATACATCCATCATGACCCTTGAAACCCTTGAAACATCTCATCATGAAGACCCCCTACCTCTAATCCGCCCCGAGCTTATTGATTGGGAAAATGAAGGACATACCTCCATTGATACCTTTCCAAATGACCATGCCATATCTATATATCTTAACGCAATCAAATCTGTAACAACTCTCACCAGGAATTTCAGCAATGCATCTTCCAGTCAAGTGGGTACCAAATATCCCAGTCGCAAAAGTGAAAATAAAGAAAATAATATCAAGTCTAATGCTGAAAACCATTTATTGGCAACATTAGATCAGGAAAAAGTAAAAAGAAAGGACACATCTAATGGTGAAAACCTCCTTGAGGCACAGGAAGATGGGAGGTTTGACACTTTACCTAAGCACTATCAAGAAAGGTCATCCATTTTGATTGAACCAACAGAGGCAGTTAACATTGGCACAATAGAGCAATCAAAGATTCTTCATCCAGTGACTTCTCTATCAGAAGAAGAAATGCAACAATACATAGAATTCTTCAAATGATGACAAATCAATTTTGCCTGGTCCTATGCAGACATGCTAGGGTTAGATCCAAAGCTTATTATGCATCACTTAAATGTTAGTCCAGGAGCCAAACCAGTAAAACAGAAGTTAAGGAAAATGCATCCGCATATCGCTCTCCTAGTCAAAGCCGAACTAAAAAATTACTGGATCTAGGATTCATCAGACTTGTAGCATATCCTTAATGGGTATCCAACATCGTTCCTATTTCAAAACTAGATAAAAGCATCAGAATATGCATAGACTTCAAAGATCTTAATAACGCATGTCCAAAGGATGACTTTCCTTTGCCTAACATCGATATCATTATAGATTTAACTGCTGGACACTCCATGTTTTCTTTAATGGATGTTTTCTCCAGATACAATCATATCAAAATAGCACCCAAAGACCAAGCAAAGACAACTTTCACATGTTCATGGGGTACTTTCTGTTGGAACGTCATGCCTTTTGGACTAAAGAATGGTGGTGCTACATATAAAAGAGATATGACAACTATAATTCATGACATGATGCATACATTCATGGAAGACTATGTGGATGACATCTTAGCTAAATCATACAACAAAGAAGAACATATAGAGATACTAGAAAAGATCTTTGACAGGTTAGAACAATACAAGCTAAGGCTAAACCCTAATAAATGTGCCTTTGGTGTTACTTCAGGAAAGCTATTGGGATACATTGTTTCAACTAGAGGTATCGAAGTGGATCTAGCTAAGGTTAAAGCAATCATGGAAATGACATATCCCAAGAATATAAGTCAACTCAGATCACTCCAAGGAAGACTCCAATCAATTAGAATATTTGTTGCTCAACTAGTAGATAAATGTCAACCATTTACTCATCTATTGCACAAAAATGTCCATTTCAAATGGGACCATCAATGTGAAGACACATTCAAGAAGATCAAGGCCTATCTCATGCAACCACCCATCCTAATATCACCAATTCTAGGGAATCCATTGTTACTTTATGTATCAACCACCGAAGCATCATTAGGAGTTTTGCTTGCACAATAGGATAATGAAGGAAAAGAATGAGCCAACTACTACATCAGTAGAACACTAGTAGGATATGAGATCAACTATTCACCAGCAGAAAGAGAATGCTTGGCAGTAGTTTTTGCTTCTCAAAAATTATGACACTATCTACTATCTCACTCCATCAAGTCAATAGCTAAACTCGATCCTCTAAAATATTTACTCAGCAAAGCAACATTAACAAGATGACTAGCAAAATGGATCATGATTCTGAGCGAGTTTGATATTGAGTATGTTGATATAAAATCTATCAAAGGACAAGTTATTGCAGACCAACTAGCAGAGGTACCACTTCAAGATGATCATCCTTTATAGATTGAGTTTCCTGATGCTGATATCCTAATAGTCACAACAAAAACATGACAATTATACTTTGATGGTTCATATACACAGCATGGATCAAGGGCAGGTATTCTATTCATCATACCACAAGGTCATACAATCCAAAAAGCATACAAATTAAGCTTTCCATGCACCAACAACACAACAGAGTATGAAGCTTTGGTTACAAGTATCAAAATGGCTATAGAATGGAATATTACATAACTTCAAGTCTTTGGAGACTCTCAGCTCATCATTAATCAAATCAATGATGACTATCAAACAAAGGACGATAAGCTAATGCCTTACAAAAAATATGGTTGATGATATCAAGAAATAATTTGTAGAAATAACTTTTGAACAGACTCCAATAAATGATAACAAAGCAGCAGATGCCATGGTAACACTTGCTTCTCTCCTTCAGACACAGGAAAATCAACAACATTATGAATTCCTAGTGGAAGAGTTGTTTTACCCCGCCTATAATTATCCTGATTCCCAAACCATCTATCAACTTATTGGACATGATTCCTCCCACTATGGCCAAACTTACACATACCTGAAAGATAACATCTTACCTCCTAACTTATCGAAGAACCAAAAGAGAAACTTTATTCGCCAATCCTCCCATTTTACTCTCATTGCAGATACCTTATTTAAATGAGGTCTGGATGGTACTCTTTTAAGATGTCTCGAACAAGAAGAATCTGAGAAGGCCTTACATGAAGTCCATAATGACATTTGTGGCACTCATTCAAATGGCCTTACCCTTTTGTAAAAACTCATACGCTTGGGCTATTATTGGTCGATAATGGAACGAGATTCTTTTCAGATAGCTAGAACATGCAAACAATGTCAGATCCATGGGAACTTGATTCATGCACCCATACAAGAACTTCATGCTTTAGCAAAATCTTGGCCTTTTTGTCAATGAGGTCTTGATCTCATTGGAAAGATAAATCCTTCTTCATCTAATGGTCACAAATTCATCCTTGTAGCTACAAAATATTTCACAAAATGGATTGAGGTAGTACCTCTCATAAATATCACAGGAAAAAAAATTGTTGCATTTATCTTGAACTATATAATCTGTTGCTATGAAATACCAATGACCATTATCATTGATAATGGGCGACCATTCAAGAATTAGGATGTACAAGAGCTATGTGATAAATTCAAGATTCAACACAGATTCTCCACACCCTACTATCCACAAGGGAATGGGACCGTGAATGATGCTGGAAGAGATTGCCATATCCAATTGAACCCTGCTCTATGGGCTTACCATACTAGTATCCGCACACCAACAGGTGCCACACCTTTCTCTCTTATTTATGGATCAGAAGCAATACTACCAATAGAAGTAGAGATACCTTCTCTACAAGTATCATTAAAAGGTCTTGTCCCAGATGAAGAACAATGGGTATCTAGATTGCATGAGTTAGAACTAATCCATGAACAAAGACAAAATGTCTTTGATCATTTAAAGGTATATCAGCAAAGAATGTGTCGGAGCTATAATCACAGGGTGAAACCATGAATCTTTCAAGTGGGGGAACTAGTACTAAAAGAAAATCCACACAACCAGGCAGATCGAGAAAAGAAAGGAAAGTTTGACCCAAATTTGTTAGGTCCATTTGTGATCACAACAGTATTTGGATCAGGAGCATATCAACTATCAATATAGAATGAAGATCAGCTTGAGGAACCTATCAATAGCATGCATCTGAAGAAGTTTTATATCTGAAAAAGCAAAAAAAATCAAAAACAGTGAAAAAGCAGAAAAAATCAAAAACAATGAAAAGCAAAAAATAAAAAGCAGTGAAAAAGCAAAAAATCAAAAATAGTGAAAAAAAAGAAAAAATCCAAAAACAGTGATAAAGTAGAAAAATCCAAAAACAAAATCAAATATGAGAAAAAGTGCAATAAAAATAGATGGTAAAAACCTGGCAAACAAGCGCTATTTGTCCGCTAGCTCTTCCATCTATTAGTTCATGCATCTTTCCGCTTGCATTCATTTAGTTTCCATCAGCGTTGTTCATATCCATAATAAAACCTTTGTACATACGCAGGCATCACAACTTCTCTCTCACCATGGTTTGGATCATTCAGTATATCATAATGAATTTGTTTCTAGGCTTGGGGCAAAATCCTACACTTAGCTGGGGGAAAAATTCTCGATCATTTTGAGCTTAATCAAATAGGAAGAACGAACGGTTAGACAACTCTTATCAAGCAAAAACTGAGACATATCCAACATTGAACATGAGATCAAATTATCAACCATCAAACTATCACAAAATTAGCCTAAACGCATGGATGATATCTGTTGGATAATGATTTTAACAAGATTGTTCAGCTTTTCTATATTGATTTTTGCTATCATGATTTCTGAGTGACTCCAGGATGTCTTTGACTAGAGGAATAAGGAAGAAACATGATATTTTTCTTGTCTGCTGTCTGAAAATTAATCATTAATATGTGCAAATTTGTCTCAAGACATGATCATCATAGTATCATCGAAGACATTTCTGATTTGCATATTGAAATGATTAATACTTCCTGTTTTACGCAAGCAACACTCAAGTCATCTTAGTTTAATTATACTCTGATGCTTGTGCTAACTTGCCATATCAAAATCCAGGAAAGCAGTGCTCATCTCATCATGGTTTAATTATACCATTAATATTCACACTCACTTCCCACATTTCAAAAGCTCAATGATGACAAAATGCAATAATCCAGTGACTGGTCCAGTCATAGTTTTGCATTTCATTTGAATTTAGCTTGCATTTCATTCTTGTACAGGATCCCACATGCTCCTTTTATCCAAATTTCAATCTATCACAGGAATCATCAAGGTATCATCACAAGTGTATACACAATCAGACTGATGACTCATATCTCTCCAGATATTGTCGACCTAGTGAAAATCTTACGCTACCCTCTCAACAGAACAAACATCAGCATATCTAAATCTTTCTGTAACTTGATATCAATAAACTGTTAGTTCTTTATCCAATCAATCTTATCAATTCTATCAATCAATAACATCTAAATCAATTCTCTCATGTCTTATATAGGATGTATCTTTCCTGAAACTAGAGGTTTTGATCATGTCTTATACAGGATATATCCCTCCTGAAACTAGACGATTCGATCATCTTTGTCTTATATAGGAGGTGTCATTCCTGAAACCAGACTAAATCTTGATCTTATCAATCTAATCAAAGAACTCACATTTTCATCAAACACAGTTGCAGATGTCAAATCATTTCTAATTGGGACATCAATTTCGTGATCATCCAAACCACTCCAACAAATCAATTATCTCAATTGATCTCCCGAGGGGGCATCATCATATCACAATTTATCAACCAAGAGCTAGGGCATCCTATCGAATCAATATCATCATCAAAATGAGATTATTTTTTGAATCAACGCATCATCACTACTCGCTTCAAAGAGGGGCAAAATGTATACACCTAAAAATAGTCTGAAGATAATTAATTAAATAAGCAATTATTTAATTAATCCCCCTTTCCAATTTAATTGAATTCACTAAGCAATTTGATTATATTCCCCCTTTCATCTACTTATTAATAAATCTAAGGATTTATTTAATAGGTTCATTTTCAATAATCCCCTTTAATTAATTAATTCAAATTAATTAATTCTCATCATCAAATTCATTTCTTCTAAATCCCCTAATTAATTAAAACAAATCAATTTATGAGTTGTTGAGATTAATTAGCCTTTTCCTATTATTTGAATTTTTAAATTCAAATTCTCCTAACTTTTAACCACCTATCCTAACCCCTTCTAAACCTAACCCATTCCATCTAACTGTGGGTTTAATTAAGTCCATCCTAGCTTGCAGGTCCTAACCATCATGTCCCCTTTCCTTGAACACTTTGCCCTCTCATGAGCAAAGCTTTGTGATACTTGTCACTAAATTTCCTCTTTCATCCAACCTCTTCTAGAAGCCTCTTGACACTTGTCACTAAAGGTTCCATTTAATCCAACCTCTTTGCCAACCTCCTCCAATTTAACCATTGATATCTTTAGACTTAATCTTGACCGTTGATTCCTACCACCTCATGCCTGGCCTTGGAAATCCTATAAATAGACCCCATTTTGGAGCACAAAAGGACCATAATTTTGATCCCAAATCCCATCTCATTTTTCATTCAAGCATTGTTATTATAGGCATATAGCTCTTAGTTTATCATTTTAGCATTGTTATCATGTTCAATTTTAGCTTAAATCTAGCTTATTTTCTAGCATAATCATAGAATCATGTAGCTTAATCTCATCATTACTAGCTTAAATGCATCATTTATCATTTAAATCCTCCATTTAAGTGTAGTCAAGTCACTAGAATTTGCATAACCAGATTTGAGAGCAAAATTCATACTCGCATTTACTAGGAGACGATAGATTGCTTAGCTATGGTTTTATCTTTCTTTGCTTTAAATTCATTAACCATGCTTGTAGTGATCTATTGAGTGTTTTGTGTTTGCAGATACAGGTACACTTCACAGGCATGACAATTATCATTGATAAACCTTCAATATTATGTAGATTGTTTGAAATTGTTATGATTGATGTCAACCCTTAGAGTTGTGTTGTCATTAATGCCTTATGTTTAGTTGTGTGTAGAGATGTTGCTAAGCTATGATGAATTGCATAATTGATGTTCAATCTTGCACACCTATATAATGATGACGTTGATGATGTATTATGTTGAATAATTGTGATGGTGTTGAAGTTCATGATTGTATGGCATTCCTTGTTTATTGACAATAGAGATGTTATCATGATGATATCATATTAAGATGAGGATTAGAAACATGGTGATGAAGTAGGTATGATGTTGATGGTCTTGTGCATGCTACAGGATATTTTCTATCTCTCTTGTTCCTTCAAAGTAAGCAAATGGTGGTACAATGATGTTTTGGTCTTTGTAGATTGATGAAGTGTGAAAATGCAAGGAGGTGTGTTGAAGACTGTCTAGGAAAATGCTCTACATTTCTCATTTGTTTAATCCTATGATCTTTTAGTTTGGTAGTTTACATGTATGTGTTGTGGATATTGCATTCCTATCTTTTTTAGTCCCTAGTGTTGCCATAGATGTTCTCTCGTAAATGCAATGTGTTGGCAAGATGGTTGTTTGGGAGGACTAGTCTAGAAAATGCTCTACATTTCTCTATATTGTTGTTTTCGCTCATATGCCTTGGTGAACATGCTTGTATTGTTTCTACAATGAATTGGTTTTGATTTTAGGTAATGAAGTGCACTAAAAGTATGTTTGATATTATTCTATCTCATGAGTATGTTGTCTTAGCTTTTGGGTATAAAGAAATTTGTATCTGTGTGGTTGCAAAATGTGTTTTGGCATGAAAGTGTGAAATAAGTAAATGAGAATGTTGTTAATAGTTCATGGATGTCTCTATGTGGTCCGTACAACAGTGATTAATCTTTTAAAAAAAATATATTTTGTTTGCAGTTATCTTTCAGGTTGTTTCATGGTTGTCCAATAGATAGAGCTTATTCTTTTGGTTTTGTTTATGCTTTGTATTTTGGGGTCTGGGCTAGCACTGGAGGTCATGATGAGTGGTCTTTGAGCCCTATTATGTATCAACATATATCACTATTAGGATTCCCAAAGATACTGAGAGGGGGGGGGTGAATCAGTATCTAACCGATTAACAGATTTTCTGATCTTATTAAACAAATTGCATTCCAAAATAGTGTACTGGTAAACTAGAATTAATGCAGTAAATAAGAACAATAAGAACAACATAGAAAACACACCATAACACAATATTTTAACGAGGAATCCCAGTGTGGGAAAAAACTCGGTGGGATTTGTGACCCACAATATTCACTTACTGGCTAATAAATGAATATTACTTACAATAGGGGCCTGCACATGCAGGAAGTCCAACTGCCTAAAGCTCACTACTTAATTACAAAAGGAAGTCTTACTGACTTACAAAAATGGATTATATAAATCCAATATCATGTACTACTTCGGTTCAACATTTTCGATGCCAGGTTCAGTACCGATTTAAGCTCATATAATAACCATAAACCTTACTCCAAAATCTGCCTTTATATTCGCATATTACTTCTGCAATAATCTAACCATGTTTGCATCATAAATGATCTACAAGACCTCATACTTATATATGAGTCCTATTACAATTCACCTTTTTGGCTTACAAAAATATATTATAATTAAATACAAAATGTAATAAACAAAATCCTGTTGGCTGGGGTGTCGGTAATCATCTTTGTCGTTGCCGGTGTAGAGTCCGTCGATGCTAGTGCCATAGGATTGCAAGGTTGCCATCAATGACAATACCTTCAATCACCTACAATTTCTCATTGGAGTGTGCATTTTCCAACAATCTCCCCCTTTGGCATTGATGGCAACACTCGTGAGAAAAATTAAAAATTGTATCTAAAATGTGTTGTCCAAAATCCTTACCAAAACTGCCTTACCAAAACTGTGTGCTCCCCCTGAGAAGATGATCTCTTCTATCCATTATTTTTCTCATCCCTACTACTCCCCCTTTGACATCAATGACAAAGGTTGTCAAAAAATGTCAACTAAGTGTAGTTCTCAGTTGGCTCCCTATAACCGGTGGGTTATAATCTGAAATATGTCTGCCAGTACAAAGTTTAAGCTGTTAGTGAACCTTTCATTGTCTTTTAATGCAACCTCTATCCTTTGGATGGTACCAGTGAGGATGTGCATTTTCTCTTCCGGTGTCTTAAGTCCTGGAACAAGTGCCTCTAAAATCTCTTTTCTCAAAGAGATGAGGATGTCAAGTTTCGGACCAAGTCTACATTTCAGTTCCCTGGCCTTGTATTGTATTCTTTCCTTTTTCTTTTCCAATTTTTCAAGTTTTTCCTCAAAACCTACAATTTCTTGCTCTCTTACCGATAAGGGTTCTGATGAACCAATGAGATTGTTAGCTATATCATTTATTTATGTTTGTACTGTGTTTATCTCCTTGTCTATATCTGTTGTCTGAATATTTGTCTTACATGTGTCTCTGTACAACTCCTTAAATTTCGTTAAAGTTTTGTTTAGTGCCGGTAGGAGGGTGTCAATGTGTTATGTGCACTTCTTTATTGTCTCATCAAAGAATTTTTCTTTTACCTTAATCATTTTCTCACTAAAAGTCTCCTCATTAATTTGATCAACTATCAAAAGATTGTTGGTGATATATTTAGACAATGTGTCTAGTTGACTCAAAGAATCTTTATTTTCAACATTGCACTTGGGTGCAATCAATTTCAATAAAGGAATTGTGTAGTCAATAGCCTTATATGCCTGTGCATTATACTCTATGATTTTCTTGATGGAATCCAATAATACCTATGTTACATTTGTCAGTCTAAATTCTATCATTGAAGAACCAGAAGATTGTCCAACTATCTTAACAATCTGCAATCTGCCGGTGTGAGTAACCTCTTTACTTGAGTTGACCTTTGGTAGGTCAGTCTGTGTCTACATCTCAACTAGCAAAGGTTTGGGTTTCTCAGCTGTTTCCGGTGGCACTATCTCTATCTCAACCTTTTTCTCTTCATGCTTATCAGAATGTACCTCTACTAGTTTCTCTGTTCTTTCCATTGTCGGTTTCTTTGATTGTGTCTCAAGTATTATCTACCAGTTTCTCTTTATGTACCTCAAAACTATCTACTGCCGATATCTCAACAGATTTCTCTATGTTATCAGCCGGTTGCTCTAACTCAGTAGGTTTTTCAGTGTGTACATCAGTGGTATCTATCTTCCTAGTATCCAGGGGATCAGTTGATTGTTCAGTGTGTGTTTCAATCCCAATCTCCACATTTCCAACTATATCCTCAACATGTGTTTCAACAGGTATATTCCTCAACCAGTGGCTCAGTTGCCACGTCTTTCTTCTCAGCAGTTTCCTTATCAACCACAATGTTTACTTCATGTGTGTCAATATTCATTGTAAATAATACTTTTGAATTAGGATTGGTGTCTTCATGTGTTGTCTCCATACTCTCAACATTATCTGTTACCGGTGGTGTATCAATAGTTTCAATTAGTGGAGTATCAGAAGGAGGTGGGGGCAAGTTATCTATTACTTTTATGCTCAAAGGACCACCTACCTTGCCTTTACCTTTATCCTTTTCCTTTTGATAGACTCTGAATGTCTTTTGTCGTTTAATTTCTTCTTTCTTTTCCTTTTCCACAAAGAAGACATCCCATTTGTTTGATGTTTCTTCAGTGATCCATTTACTTTGCTAGCCATTAAAGCTACATGCCGGTGACCAGTGGAAAATACTGTCTGGTTTGCCTCACTTATCAGTTCATCAATTTCTTCTGCTGATTTTACTGGGTGAACTGCAAGTAATTTTTCTACATTTATCTTCTTGTCTAGTTCCACAATTGCTAACCTTTTTGCATCTAATATTTTGTACAAGTCACTTGGTAGATCATCAACTACTTCTATCAAAAATTTCTTGTAAATGTCTAAGTGTCATTTCCTTCAACTACAAGTGAAAACTTAACTCATCTACCGATAAAGAAGAATTTCATCTTCTTACCATCAATCAAGGGTAAACTAGCATGTTTTCAATTAGATGCCATACCCCCAAGGGATTTATTTTCAGTTGGATGAATAATCTCCTACCGGTGGAGTGATACTCTATTCTACCAGTGAAGGAATAACTTCATTAACAATCTGATTGGACTTTATAATCCATTGTTTTGAAAATTCTTGTTTTACCTCATCAACCTTCTCTTTACCTTTAAAACTGGGTCCTTTGTTATTTGCCGATGATGCCTTACTTCTACCAAATTTTGCAATATGTCCAACCTTGTTACAAGTATAACAAGTCACATTATTTTTCTGAATAGCTTTTCCATATCCTATGCCAGTATGTGTTTTGCATTGATTAGATAAGTGTCCAAATCTTCCACAAACATAACATCTTACATTTATTCTGCAATTTTTGAATTATGGCCAATTTTGTTGCATTTAGAACATTGACTGGTGGGTGCATTAGTATTCTGATAGTTTCTAGATCTACACTGATTTTCTCTATGACCATACTTGTTACAGTTAATGTTGGTACTTTTATGTTGTGATTGTCATTGATGGACACACACTTGCATTGAGATCCTCTTTATATGTATGAGTTAGAGAACAACCGGTATTTGTTCCAACCGGTATGTTGTATTATAGTCTTTAGACTATTGATGTTTTGCAGAATGTGTTTCCTGGTCTGAAGCGACATGTTGACCCCAAGCGGTACGAGGGATTAAAGTAGAATAACACATTTCTACCAGTCTTCATTTTTGTCAAACCAGCAACTGACATTTTATATGAACCGGTATACTCTATGATGAGTTACCAACTGGCATTGTGTGATGAGTTACCCTCCACCGATTGTTTGATGGTGCCGACAATGTAGTGATGCTTTTTGTGACGTGTCACCAAGTATGTCCAGTTTCATTGAACCTAGGAAATTGTAATGTAATCCTATTGGTCTGACATGAAATCAGTTTCCTTCATAAGGACACCATTCTAGGGTTTTAGGGGGTTGATGTTGTTGTTGTTGCGATAGTTGATATTGCGGCTAGGGTTTAAGGTGGTTGAGGAGTTGGAAAGAATATGAATGTGTAGAAGACTAAAGTAATGTAAGAGTGCATTAAGAATGAGCTATCAAGGATCTAACCGAGCAGTCTGTGCTATTAGATAGATCAAACACTTGTTGATTACTCACATCTTTGACAAGTCTGTAGCCCTTAACCGGGTAGGCCCAAAAGCCTTTTTGTAAATCCTCTAACAAGGTGGTTCACATCTGTGGATCAAAAATCCTCTAGCAAGGTAGTCTTTAATCGGACTTGTCTCCTAACAAAGATTGAGATTCCTAACAGGATCTGTTTTGGTAAAGAACATTGTAAGACCTTAACCAGTCTGGTTCCTATTCCGCAGATAGTTACTTGTGAGTTCCATCTCACCGTGGTTTTTCCCATTTGGGTTTCCATTTCAAAATATCTTGTGTTATGGTGTTTGTGCTTCTATGGGTGAATGCATTATTAGCTATTTTGTTTGCATGTTTGTTAACTGGTTTGTCTATTAAACTATTTTACCGATTTACTGCTAGTCTTGAAAAGTGTTTTAGTTCAAAGATTTTTGGCATACTAATTCACCCCCCCTCTTAGTATTCATCAATTGGTATCAGAGCCTACCTTTCTATAAGTTTAACCACTTGGAAAGAGATATGGGGGAATACACTTTGAGGGAACTTACCCACCAACTCACTCAGTCTAAGTAAGCCTATGATGATCTTATGGTCAAATACAAGGCATCTCAAGAAAAAAGAAGAGAACATGCAGAAAAGCTGATGGAGCTATTTGAAAATAGTTCTTCAGATGAAGCAGACATTGAAGCCCTAATTGTTGAAGTAAATAAGTTGAATGAATCAAACTCCAACCTGAGAAAGGAGTTGGAAGGACTGACTATCCAGATGTGTCGAGCTTGAGAACTGGAGGAAAGCTGAAGATCTGGTGAAAGAAAGAGATCATGCGATCTCCAAGCTGAAACAAGAGATGAGTGCCCTAAATGCTCAACTCCATGCAAGAAAAGTGGAAAAGGAAGACATGCAAGGAGAATTGAACACTACCATCTCTGAGAATGAAAACCTATTGGAAACAAATGCTGCTATTTCCAAAGAACTCTCTGAGTCAAAGGAAATACTTGCGAAGTTCAATAAGAGTACTGTCAAGCTAGAGAAAAAGCTTGAATCTACCAAACCGGTCAAGAATACCAATGGACTTGGTTATTCTGGTCATGAGGAAGGTGAGACCTCTAGTACAAATGCTGGAACAACAAAGGATAAAGGTAAGCAAAAGTTTAAACCTGTTTGCTTTAACTGTCTTAAAGAAGGACATACTACAAATGTGTGTAGGAGTAAGGCTTACAACAATTTTCCTTATTTCCTAAATGATAAGCCTAGATCCTATAGATTTGATGGTAACTATTATGCATGCAACAAGTATGGGCATAGAGCATCTGAATGCAGGTCTGTTATGAATAACACTGGGAGATATCCTCAGAAGACCCAAGGAGTTGGTCCTGAACCTTTTGTGAACTGGAATCACAACCAGTTTAATGCCTTCAATCATCAGCCAAGAAGCAGTGGTTATCAAGCAGCAATCAGATGGAGAGAAAATTGTATGATCTATCATGGTCATGGTCACACTACTACATCATGCAGACGGAAGAATGGAAACATGAACAATGGACCTTGGAGAGCACCTGGATTGGTCTGCTATCACTGCAACAAATCGGGTCACATTACCAGATTCTATAGATCAAGAAAGGACATATATGATGATATACCAGTCACTCTGGAAGGAGACATTGGTGTTGACACTGTTCAAGCAGATATGAACAAAACCTGGAAGAAGAAACCAACGGTGTTACAAGAGGAACCGGTTTCTGCACCTAGTGTGGAAATCACGGAACCGACAAACTAAGCTTTAGAAAAGCTTAGGGGGAGAAAATGGCTAAATGCTTCGAACCCCCAATTTACACCGGTAAAAGACCTTAACTGGTATGTGATACTTGTCATTTGGCAGAAGACTAGAAATGGTAAAAAGGAAAATTAGGGTTTATGCCCTAATGGAGGAGCATTAATGATGGTAGGTGAGGAATATGTTTAAAAGCATTTTTCAAATCATTTCTCACTATCAGTTTTTGAGTGAAGAAAAGTTTTCAAAGAGTAGAGCGATGAAAAGGCGATTTGAGCAAAGATTTTGAGAAATTGAGAAACTGCGAAGGAGATTCATATTCAAACTGGAAACGGTTAAGTGGAGAACACAAAGCGGTGATTCAGCAACCGATGGAGTGTGAAGTGAAGGAGAATCATCAAGCCCTAAATTCACGTGTTTCAAAAGGTATTTCTCAAGTTATTAGAACTTCTATCATGGCTTCCACATCTCTTACCAATTCTAGTGCATCTGTCGAGTCTGCAAGTTTTACTCAACAAAAGTCCAAGTATAATGCCCTATCACAAGTTTCGGCTGGTGTGAAAGTAGAAGAGGGATTTTCTGACTACATAGATTGCAAGATGGAAGACCTAGGGTCTCTATCTATCCACACCCAGTTAGGTTTATTTTGTGGAAAAGATAAGAAGATCAAACCGAAGTTTAATATTTTGGAGAAGAAAAAGCTCCACAATGTTGTTTACTTCCTAGAAGATTTCACAGAGGATCATATAAGGATCATTCTAAGCAGAGTCCATGGTGATAAGATGTACCTGGAGAGAACACATGATATCATGCCGCAGGCAATTCATGCAGTCACCGAATTCTACAACACAGGGGAAGTGCCAGCCCTAAGAACTGTAAGCAAAACTGAAATGTCCAAGCTCACCGATTCAGTGAGTGACTCACAAGGCATGACAGTAAATTCTATCAAGGATGATCTGGTGAAGTATGCATGCATGGTGATTGGATATTGGACATTCTTAGCCAGCAGAATTAACTTTGTATTTGCTGTAGCGGTAAATGCTGCCTACTAGATGATAAAGGAGGATGCATCATTTGATCTGTGCATTGGTATGTAGAGACAACTCCTGTTGAATCTGAAGTCGATCAAATAGGATAATGCACTTAGGTTCAAGTTTGGACAACTACTGGTAGGGTTGTTCTTCTATTTCCAAGGCTACTTTCCAAGAGTAGGAGATGTCCAATGGTTTGGTGACCAACTGGTGACCAAGCAAATCAAGGAAAGCATTGAAGCAATTGGAACCGACTACCTTGATATTCTAAACAAGTATTTTGATGAGTTCAGAAGGAAAATGAGCCAAAGAGTGAGGATATCAGGTGACATCATCAAGAAATATGAAGACGATGTGTGCTTCACCATCCAAGTAGACAAATGCATAATGGAGGCTATTGAGCCTAGACAGGAAGAAGTGGAGCCAATGGGCTATGAGGTGATGTATGATATGCTGGAAGGGTATGCCTCTACCCTTATTGCCTCATCGCTTAATCCTAAGGCAAAGAGAATCAACACCTACCTAGAGAGGATAGCACCAGTTGAGGAACCACCAGCTATGAAAGAAAAAGAACTGACAGTAAAGAAGGCAAAGGCAGTGCCTGCAACATCTGCATCGGTTACTACTGCAACTCCAAAAGTGACCAAGTAGTCACCAGCCAAGAAGAAATCAGAAGCTGCACTAGCTAAAGTGTTCTAGAGAAAGAGGAAGACAAGGAATACCTCTCCAGACTCAGAAGAAACTGTGTCTGAGGAAAAGCCAAAGAAAACACGTCAAGCAAAAAGGAAGACAAAGATTGAATTGACATCATCTGCAATGGTAAATATAGATATCTCTTCCTACAAACCCTTGACATATTGTCAAAGAATAATAAAGAATATTAGGAGAAAAGTGATAAATGACTTACTTAAGTGTTTTGATGACTTTAATGAGGATGAAAAGGAAGTGGTTGAAAAGGAAATAATTCAGTATTTATGTGTTAATGACCAGTCGCCCTCAAAGATTAAGTCTCAGACACCAAATTCTTTATATATGTCATTAGACAATAGATGGCCCATTGTCATAGAAAAGGAACAGGAAATTAGGGAGAAAGTTTTTGCACAGTACTTTCTCGACTTGTCAAATTCTGAATTGTTTGATGTTATTGACCAAAATAAAGGACTCTTCTTCACTAGAAAAAGAAGACTCTGGTTGTTAGAAGGTAGAGTTGCTGATATTGAAAAAGACACTCATCTGTATATGAGAACTGTTGTCCAGACTCACAAAGTGCGTCTAGCTAACCAACAAGCTGAAGAAGAACCGGTTATATCCAAACTGGATGAAGTATTTGATGATGAAGGAAATCTGGTTGTTGAATCGATCGACACCATTGATGTTGATGCTCTGGACGTTGAGGATGATACTCAAGAAACACCATCTGAGGCAACAAGACAGAAGCAACAAGCTAAATAGGCAGATAAGCAAGTCGAGGACAAACAGGAAGTAGCAAAGGAAGAGGCAGAGCAGAGGAAAAAGGATGAAGAAGAGAAGCGGAAAAAGGATGAAGAAGAAAAGAAGAAGAAAGATGAAGAAGAAAGAAAGAAGAAGGATGAAGAAGAGAAGAAGAAGAAAGATGAAGAGGAGAAGAAGAAGGAGGAAAAAGAGAAAAAGAGGCAAGAAGATGCAAAGAAAAAGAAGGAAGAAGAAGATAAGGAACAGGAGAAGAAGAAGGAAGCAGAGAAGAAGAAGAAGGAAGAGGAAGAAAAAGAAGCAGAAAAGAGGAGAGAAGAAGAGAAAAGGAAGAAGGAAGAGGAAGAAAAAGAAGCGGAAAAGAGGAGAGAAGCAAAGAAAAGGAAGAAGGAAGAGGAAGATAAGGAAGCAGAGAAGAGGAAAGAAGCAAAGAAGAAGAAAGCAGAAGAGGATAAGGCAGGAGAAGTGGAGAAGAGCACCCAGATGGAGAGACTCTGAAGGCAACCAGGAGTCAAGCCAAATCAGCTGATCTCTCCAGTCCTATCGATCTCCAGTCTGTAGGTGAAATGGAGATAATGCAGAGTATCAAGGTAGCTCAAGAGCACCTTGAAATCATTCAATGGAAGAAGGAGAAAGATGTAATTCAAGTGGCTATGGATACACTTACTGGTTTGATAACCGGTACAAATCTTCCCAACACTGATTCATCACTAGCTAAACTCAAGCTCCTATGCACAATAGTGGATGATCAGGTGCAGAGCCTTGAAGAGGTAGCAAAGGCTAATGTCAAGGAGCATCAAAAATCTCTTAATATAGCTCTGGTGAAGAAGTTGAATGAGCTCTGAACTGCACTGAAGAAAGAACAAAAGAATATAAGGGATGCTCTAGATAAGGGGAATTTTCTACTCAGCAAAATCTGTCAACCCCATCTATTCTATGATGATGTACTAGCTCAGAAGCAAAAACTTGAAATGGACTTACAATCCTACTTGAGCACATTCAAGCTGCCTTATGATTCCTTTACAACTTATGGGCATACCGCTCACCAATTTCACATTCAGTCAACAAAAATGGAGCAAGAAATCAGCACTCGATCTAGAGATTTGCAGGAGCTACAACTAGTTCTACTTCCATGATTGCAAATTCTTCAGAAGTGCTATTTGAACCTGGATGCTTTAACAGTTACACAGGAGATGAGCACAATTGATGCCATGGAAGAACAGGTCTCCCAGATGCAGACAGAGTGAGTAGTAGCCACCTCCCTACTTGAGTCCTGGTCTTTGTCGATGAAACAATTCTTACAGGACTTTAAATCTGTTTTTGACAAGTATCATTCCTTGTTGTCATAAACTTTTATTATTTTAATATCAAATGAAAACAGGGTTGTTCAGATGTACTTTGTCATTGTTGGCAAAGGGGGAGAAGAATTCTATTTGGAGAAGTATTTGGTAATCAAAATTTTGATTATATGCTCTAAATATCTCAATGTTTATGCTCTATATGCAAAAGTGCTATACATTGTAATGTTAAAGGGATAGTGTATATGCTTAGGGGGAGCAATTTTCTTAATGGCATGATTTTGCTGTAAAACACTTAGATGTCAAAATTCTATTTTCCTAAGTGTTGCCATAAATGCCAAAGGGGGAGATTGTTAGGGTTCCCACAGATACTAAGAGCGGGGGGTGAATCAGTATCTGACCGGTAAGGAAATTTTCTTGAAACCGAATATGCAAAATATAAAGTAACAGTATACCGGTATGCAAGAATTAATGCAAATAACAGAATCAAAAGTATCCACATGAAAAGAACACCATAACACAAGATGTTTAATGAGGAAATCCGGTGTGGGAAAAACCTTGATGGGATTTGTGACCCACAATATTCACTTACTAGCCAATAAGAGAATATTACTTACAATAGGGGCCTGCACATGCAGGAAGGCCAACTGCCTAGAGCTCACTGCTCAATAAGAAGTCACACTGACTTACAATGAGGATTTACACAAATCCAATATTCTGTACTGCTTTACAATAGCATCTTCAATGCCAGATTCGGTACCGGTTCTTGCTCTGTTCTTTACATATACCCTTGACCTACAATTTGCACATTAGGTCTGCCTTATAATTTATTTATTGCTTTCTATCCATATCCTACAAATGCCTACAATGATCTCTTTTATATACAAGAGTCATTTTACAATTTGCCAAGTCGGCTTACAATGATAAACAAAATATTACATATCAAAAATCCTGTCGACTTCTGTGCCGGTATACATATTTCCTTCTGTGCCGGTGTACATCTTCTATGCCGGTGCTGGTGTAGATTGATTTTGTTGATGCCGGAGCACTGTTTTGTTTGAGTTATGCTTTGCCGATATAATGTCTTGCCGGTGCCATAGGATTGTAAGGTTGCTTGAGTAATGCTTTGCCGGTGCCATAGGATTGCAAGGTTGCCATCAATGACAAAACCTTCAATCACACACAATGTCTCATTGAAGTGTCCATATGCCAACAATCTCCCCCTTTGGCATTGATGGCAACACTCATAAGAAATTTCAAAAAGATATCCAAAAATGTGTAGACCAAAAAATGTTACCAAAAATGGGAGAGCTCCCCCTGAGCATGTGATCCCTGTGTTTTGAATTTTCTCATCTACTACTCCCCCTTTGGCATCAATGACAAAGGTTAGTAGATTTTGTAGTTGTACCAATTCATAACCTCAACCTTGTAGTTGGGTAGTTATTATCTGAAGAATATCTCCCAAAATTAAGTTTATGCCATCCATAAACTTCTTGCTCTCCTTTATTGCTATCTCAGTTCTATATACTATACCGGTGAGATGCTGCAAGTGCTCTGCCAGTGTTTTGCTACCCTGTGTTAGTGCCTCTGAGATTTCCTTACACAGAGATGCTAAATAGTCCAATCTTGGACTTAGTTTAGATCTCAAAAATTTTGCCTTGTTTATTATTTTCTCTTTTTCTCTTTCTAATTTGAGCAATTCTTCCTCAAAATTTGTTATCTTTTCCTCAAAAACTGATAATGTATCGGGTGAGTTAACAAAATTATCAGCAAGTTTATTGATCTCTTCTTGTACCTTGCTCATCTTTTTGTCTACATCTGTGGTCAAAAAGTTTATCTTACAGGTGTCTTTGTACAGAGTTTTGTGCTCTTTCAATAAATTGCACAGTTCCGGTAGAAGTGTGTCAAATTCCCTATTACACTTCTTTATTCCTTCCTCAAAGAATTTTTGTTTCTCTTTTTCTACACTTTCCTTTACAGATTCTACCTTTGTTTGCTCAAAATTTCCAGAAATATATTTACAAAGTGTATCCAACTGGCCTAAAGAATCTTTGTTGGCTATATTACAATTGGGAGCTATTGATTTCAAAACTGGAATTGAATCATCTATCGCTTTATAGGCTTGTGAGCTATAATAAGTTATTTTCTTGATAGATTCGAGCAATACCTCTGTTACATTTGATGGTGACCCAATAAACTGAGTGCTAGTGGAAGTGACCATGCTGGTATTGACCTCTGGTAGGTCTGTTTGTGTCTCCATCTCTTTAAGCACAGTTTTTCCTGCATCATTTCTTACCGGTGGCATCTGTTCTGGAGCCTTTAGCTCTGTTGGTTGCTCTGTTTGTGTTCCAGATTCCATCTTTTTCTCTGAATCTGCTGCCGGTTGCTCTTTGTTTCCTGTTGTCGGTTGCTCTTTGTTTCCTGTTGCCAGTTTCTCTTTGTTATCAAATTTATCTATGGTATCCTTATCTACCACTATGTTGATTTTTTGAGTATCAACATTCACAGTATATAGGACTTCAGGATTAGGATTATTATCCTCTGTGTCCATGCTCTCAGCTATCGGTTGATCTTCTGTAGTTGTTGTTTTTACCGGTGGAGTATTTAAAGGAGGTGGGGGTAAGTTGTCTCTAATCTTGATACTTGGTGGTCCACCAACTTTACCTTTCCCTTTGTCCTTTTGATATACCAGAATGGGCTTGGGATTCCTATATTCTTCTTGTTTTTCTTTTTCAAACAAGAATGTATCCCAACCATCTTTTGTTTCATTTGAAACTTCAGTAACTCTACTTGCCATTAGTGATATCTGCCGGTGTGCAGTGGAAAAAACTGTCCGGTTGGCCTGAGCTATCAAATCATCAATTTCCTTAGGTGAGTTGACCGGGTATACTACAAGTAATTTTTCTATTTTAATTTTCTTATCCAACTCAACTATTCCTTTCCTTTTGGCCTCAAGTCTTTTATATAATTCATCAGGAATTTCATTTGCATCAAAAACTTTTTATACATGTCGATGTGTAATATAACACTTTCCTCGACTTGTTCTTTCTCCTCATCTGATAGGGTGTCATAGATTTTTCCTATGTTTTTCAGTTTACCTTCCTCTATGATCTCATTCAGTAATATGTCAAAAGGGGCCAAGTCAGTGTTTGTCTTCTTCTTCTTTTTGGGGGTTAGCTTTTTCTTAGGTGTGGCTTTCTTGACTGGAGACCTCACAGCTTGTTGCTTCTGTCTTGTCCTTCTAGGTGAAGGAGTGGATACCAGTGAGGGTTCTCTTTTCCTAACAACTCTTTTGAAAGTTGTTGGCATATCTCCTTCTGAGGAGGTATCTACCGGTGATAGATGAGTTTCAGGCTGTTGGGCTACCAACTCTTCTTCTGTTATGCCAGTTTTCTTTAATACATCATCTTTTATGGCTTTTGCTTGCCTGGTTCCTTTCCTCACAAATGCCTCAGCTTTCTTTACTCTCTTTTTAGATTGAATTTGACTTTCGATGGTTTTAGCACTACCAAATACTTCTTCCTTTGGTTCATTGGGGGCTTCCAGAAGTGCTTTGGCATAAGTTTCCACTATGTGGTCATCTGTTTCATACCCCATCTCTGTAACCCAGATTGTTCTTGGGATGATTGCTTCCATCCAGATCTCATCCTTTTTTATTTTTGCCAAATTGCCAATTAACTCATCTTTTAACCATTCACAGATATCAATTTTTACATTGTCCTTAACCATGTCATAAGCATTTTTTATGCATAAACTGGAAATAGAGTTAAGCCTATTTGCATGAGTTTCTTTGTAACCTAGAATCATGCTAATGAATCTCACATTTGTATCGGTCACATCATTAACCCTCAATGATCTTTTGTCAGATGTTGCACCAGTTAATTTCATTACTAGGTCATTGGAGACCACCTTGGTTTTGTTGGGTCTGGTACCGGTGGAAGGTAACCCTATTACTGCTTTCACAGCTACCTTTGTAATTTTATGCACTAAGTCAAGCCAAAAGAATGAGCCATGTACCTTGCTAAGAACTATCCTAACCACTTCCTTGGGAAATTCAGGAATGCAGAGGATTTCAGTGAATCCTAGGGTTTCAACAATTTTATGTTCAGGTTTCACATTTCTGGCATTGTCACATATAATAGATTTATACATGTTTTTGATTTCTTCATCACCTAATTCCTCTATGTTGCAATGAATATACATTCTAGGGTCTTGTACATAAACAACACCCTTTGGAATTTGGGAAAAAGCACTTGTGTTGTCATCTTTCTTAGCTACCTCAGGAACTAGCTGAAACACGGGCCTAGGTCATTTTATAACCTCAACTACTGTAGGGTTTGCTATGAATTCAGGTGCAGAGGAGGATGCCATGATGATAAATACCTTTTTCTTCCTTTGGATGGATTGATTGCTGAAGTGCTTTGCCTCTTTGCTTGGAATGCCTTAGCTTGGAAATCTTCGCGCTCTCTGAAAGTTTGAATTCACAGTGAAATGAAATGGAGCCAAAAACCTTATTTTATAAAGTCTTTTCTGCTACCTACCACATTAGGTGTTTGCCGACAATGTATTAACTCAACTTTATTTGCTGATAATGAAGGATTTTCAACTTCTTTTCTCTAACCGAGGGAATAATAGCACATGTGTCATTAAATTGCCAAACCCTCAAGATAATTTTCTTCAATTTGATGAAGAACATCCTGTCGGTGGAGCATTGCTCTGTCTTACCGGTGGAGCATCATATTGTCCTATCGGTTGAGCATTTGTTGGTTCTACCAGTGGAGGAGTAACCCCAATATTTAGATCACCTTTTCTAATCCATTGCTTTGAAAATTCTTGCTTAACCTCTTCAACCTTTTCTTTACCTTTCAAGCTAGTACATTTGTTATCTACCGGTGTACCTTTACTTCTATAGAATTTAGCAATATGACCAATCTTGTTACATGCATAACAAGTTACATTATTTTTCTAAATAGCTTTCCCATAAGCTATGCCGGTTTGTGTTCTGCATTTATTTGATAAATG
The DNA here is from genome assembly GCF_030272615.1 of Cryptomeria japonica. Classification (NCBI taxonomy): domain Eukaryota; kingdom Viridiplantae; phylum Streptophyta; class Pinopsida; order Cupressales; family Cupressaceae; genus Cryptomeria; species Cryptomeria japonica. The sequence continues at coordinate 625,691,352 of NC_081414.1, read as the reverse complement.
ACCAAATCTTCCACAAACATAACATCTTACATTCATTCTGCAATTTTTCAGAGTTATGACTAATTTTGTTGCATTTGGTGCATTGACCAGTGGGAGGATTGATGTTCTGATAATTCCTAAATCTACATTCATTTGCCCTATGACCATATTTATTACAGTTAAAGCATTTTCCATTGAATTTGCAGGTATTAGAGGGTCTTACCGGTTTGCTTTGATCCTGGGTATTTGCAGTACCAGAGCTTTCTCCAACTTCAAATCCAACTCCAGAAGTGTCACCTTTGGGTTTTTGATTCTTCAATAAGGTACCAATTTCTTCTAAGCTTTTCTTGAATTTTTCTTTGTGTTGATTTGTAGTTTCCAATTCCCTTTCCAAGATCTCTTTTTGTCTCATTAGTTCATTCGAGTCATTTTGAGTATGCATCAGATCTATCTTCAAACATGTCATTTTCATAGCTAAGTCTTGTGTTCTCATTTGCTGCATCACTTAGTCTTCTGGTCAATTCTTCTTCATTCTTCTTTTTGTCCCCAATCTCTTTGTAGAATCTCATAGTCATATCCTACATTTCATTTTTTGTTGTCATGATCTATTGTTTCAATTTGCTTATCATATCATTTAGTGATTCCTTTTCATCATTTTCATTTTGCAATTTTTCACAAAGTTCACTTCTCTTGTTTTGTGTAACGGTAAGATTTTCTTAAAGTGCATGAATAATGTCCTGAGCTACTTTTAAATCATCTTCTAATTTGATATTTCTTAACTTCTCTACATCATAGTCAGTAAGAGCTCCTTCAAGTTGCTTCATCAGATTATCCATCTTTACCGGTGTCAAGATCTTCCTCAAGTTGTTAGGCTTCTGAAAATAGAGGACCAGGCTCTAATACCAATTGTTAGGGTTCCCATAGATACTGAGAGGGGGGGTGAATTAGTATCTGACTGGTAACAAAATTTTCTTGAAACTGAATATGCAGAATATAAAGTAACAGTATACCGGTATGCAAGAATTAATGCAAATAACAGAATCAAAAGCATCCACATGAAAAGAACACCATAACACAAGATGTTTAATGAGGAAACTTGGTGTGGGAAAAACCTCGGTGGGATTTGTGACCCAAAATATTCACTTACTAGCCAATAAGAGAATATTACTTACAATAGGGGCCTGCACATGCAGGAAGGCCAACTGCCTAGAGCTCACTACTCAATAAGAAGTCACACTGACTTACAATGAGGATTTACACAAATCCAATATTCTGTACTACTTTACAATAGCATCTTCAATGCCAGATTCAATACCGGTTCTTGCTCTGTTCTTTACATATACCCTTGACCTACAATTCACACATTAGGTCTGCCTTATAATTTATTTATTGCTTTCTATCCATATCCTACAAATGCCTACAATTATCTCTTTTATATACAAGAGTCATTTTACAATTTTCCAAGTCAGCTTACAATGATAAACAAAATATTACATATCAAAAATCCTGTCAGCCTCTGTGCCAGTATACATATTTCCTTCTGTGCCGGTGTACATCTTTTGTGCCTGTGCCGATGTAGATTGATTTTGTTGATGCCAGAGCTCTATTTTGTTTGAGTAATGCTTTGCCGGTATAATGTCTTGTCGGTACCATAGGATTGTAAGGTTTCCTAAGTAATGCTTTGCCGGTGCCATAGGATTGCAAGGTTGCCATCAATGACAAAACCTTCAATCACACACAATGTCTCATTGGAGTGTCCATATGCCAACAGATATTGTTGGCACTTTTGATGTTTATGTTGTGATTGTCATTGATGGACACAGACTTTAATGAATACTAAGAGGGGGGGGTGCATTAGTATGCCAAAAATCTTTGCACTAAAACACTCACATAGTCTAAAGATAAACTGGTAAAGCAGTTTGACAATCAAACTGGTTATCACACATACAAACCAAAATGCAAATAAACCATTTACCCACAAAAGCAATACAACCATAACATAAGATATTTGATGTGGAAACCCAACTGGGAAAAACCATGGTGAGATGGAACTCACAAGTCACTATCTGCAGAATAGAAACTAGACCAGTTAAGGTCAGATCGGTTAAGGTCTTACAATGTTCTTCACTAGAACAAATCCTGTTAAGAATCTCAATCTCTGTTAGGAGATAAGTCTGATTAAAGACTACCTTGTTAGAGGATTTTAGATTCACATGTGTGAACCACCTTGTTATAGGATTTTACAAAGGCTTTGAGGCCTACCCGGTTAAGGGCTACAAACTTGTCAAAGATGTGAGTAATCAACAAGTGTTTGATCTATCTACTAGCACAAACTGCTTGGTTAGATCCAGTATTGCTCACAGCTAATGCATTCTAGCATTACTTCAGTCTTCTCTATCTCTCTCAGTTACAACTTGATCTTCTCAGATAAGATCGCTCTTCACTTCTACCTTAAACCCTAGCTCAACTTAAACCCTATTCGCAACTTCTTCAACAACTACAAAACACTACACATGATGTCCTTTTAAAGGAATCTGATTTCATGTCGGTCCAATAGGATTACATTACACTTTCCTAGGTTCAGTGAATCTAGACATACTCAGTAACATGACACAAGAATCACCGTCAATGTGTCGGCACCATCAAACAATCGGTGGATTGGTAACTCATCACAAAATGCCGGTTGGTAACTCATCACAGAGTGTTACCGGTTCATACAAAATGCCGGTTGCCGGTTTGACAAAAATGAAGACTGGTAAGAATGTGTTGTGCCGCTTTGCTTCCTCGTACCGCTTGAGATCTATGAACCGCTTGGAGTCGACATGCCGCTTCAGACCGAGAAAAAACATTCTACAAAATCACTACTAGTCTAAAGACTAGAGTACAACATATCGGTTGGTACAAATACCGGTTGAGCATGAGCTCATACATATAAAGGGGATCTCAATACAAGTGTGTGTCCATCAATGACAATCACAACATAAACATCAAAAATGCCAATAGACTTGCATTGAGATCCTCTTTATATGTATGAGTCAGAGAACAACCGGTATTTGTTCCAACCGGTATGTTGTATTATAATCTTTAGACTATTGATGTTTTGCAAAATGTGTTTCTCGGTCTGAAGTGACATGTTGACCCCAAGCGGTACGAGGGATTAAAGCAGCATAACACATTTCTACCAGTCTTCATTTTTGTCAAACTGACAACCGGTATTTTATATGAACCGGTATACTCTGTGATGAGTTACCAACCGACATTGTGTGATGAGTTACCCTCCACCGATTGTTTGATGGTGCCAACACTGTAGTGATGCTTTTTGTGACGTGTCACCAAGTATGTCTACGTTCATTGAACCTAGGAAATTGTAATGTAATCTGATTGGTCCGACATGAAATTAGTTTCCTTCATAAGGACATCATGTCTAGGGTTTTAGGGGGTTGATGTTGTTGTTGTTGCGATAGTTGATATTGTGGCTAGGGTTTAAGGTGGTTGAGGAGTTGGAAAAAATATGAATGTGTAGAAGACTGAATTAATGCAGGAGTGCATTAAGAACAAGCTATCAAGGATCTAACTGAATAGTCTGTGCTATTAGATAGATCAAACACTTGTTGATTACTCACATCTTTGACAAGTTTGTAGCCCTTAATCAGGTTGGCCCAAAAGCCTTTTTGTAAATCCTCTAACAAGGTGGTTCACATCTGTGGATCAAAAATCCTCTAGCAAGGTAGTCTTTAATCGGACTTGTCTCCTAATAGAGATTGAGATTCCTAATAGGATCTGTTCTGGTAAAGAACATTGTAAGACCTTAACTGGTCTGACCTTAACCGGTCTGGTTCCTATTCTGTAGATAGTTACTTGTGAGTTCCATCTCACCGTGGTTTTTCCCATTTGGGTTTCCACATCAAAATATCTTGTGTTATGGTGTTTGTGCTTCTGTGGGTGAATGCATTATTAGCTATTTGGTTTGCATGTTTGTTAACTAGTTTGTCTATTAAATTGTTTTATCGGTTTACTGCTAGTCTTGCAAAGTGTTTTAGTTCAAAGATTTTTGGCATACTAATTCACCCCCCGCTCTTAGTATTCATCAGTTAAAGAATTTCCCATTAAATTTGTATGCATTAGGTTGTCTTACCGGTTTACTGTGATCATGATTGTTTGCAGTACCAAAGCTTTCACCAACTTCAAAGCCAAGACCATTAGTATCTCCATTAGGTTTCTAATTTTTCAACATGTCATCAAGTTCTTCAGAACTTTTCTTGAATTTCTCCTTATGTTGATTAGCAGTAGCCAACTCATTTTCCAGTAAATCTTTCAGTCTCATGAGTTTAGTTTTATCATGTTCCAAATTTATTAGATCTATCTTCAACATATCATTTTCATGATTAAATCTTAGATTCTCATTTGCAGCATCATTGATTATTTTAGCCAAGTCATCTTTATTCTTCTTTCTATCTTCTATGTCTTTACAAAATCTCAAATTCATTTCTTGCATCTCATTCCTCAAGGTCATATTCTCTTGTTTCATCTTGCCTACAAGATCATTAAGAGTTTCTTTTTCATCATCATCTTTCTGCATCTTCTCATGAAGTTCTCTTCTTTTATTCTGGGCAATAGTATAATTATCCTGAAGTCCTTGAATAATTTCCTGTGCAGCCTTTAGATCATCTTCAAGTTTGATATTCTTCAACTTTTCTACATCATAATCTGCAAGAGCTATTTCCAATTGCATTCTCAAATTATCCATCTGTACTGGTTCAGAATCTCCCTCAAGCTATTAGGCTTCTGAAAAAAGAGGCCCAGGCTTTGATACCAATTGTTAGGATTCCCAAAGATACTGAGAGGGGGGGGGGGGGGGTGAATCAGTATCTAATCGGTTAATAGAATTTCTGATCTTATTAAACAAATTGCATTCCAAAACAGTGTATCGGTAAACTAGAATTAATGCAGCAAAGAATAACAATAAGCACAACATAGAAAGCACACCATAACACAATATTTTAACGAGGAAACCCAGTGTGGGAAAAACCTCGGTGGGATTTTTGACCCACAATATTCACTTACTGGCGAATAAATGAATATTACTTACAATAGGGGCCTGCACATGCAGGAAGGCCAACTGCCTAAAGCTCACTGCTTAATTACAAAAGGAAGTCTCACTGACATACAAAAATGGATTATACAAATCCAATATCATATACTGCATTGGTTCAGCATCTGCTATGCTAGGTTCAATACCGGTTTAAGCTCATATAATAACCATAAACCTTACTCCAGAATCTACCTTTAAATTCGCATATTACTTCTGCAATAATCTAACTATGTTTGCATCATAAATAATCTACAAGATCTCATACTTATATATGAGTCCTATTACAATTCGCCTTGTCGGCTTACAAAAAGATATTACAATTAAATACAAAATGTAATAAACAAAATCCTATCGGCTGGGGTGTCGGTAATCATCTTTGTCGTTGCTGGTGTAGAGTCTGCCAGTGCTAGTGCCATAGGATTGCAAGGTTGCCATCAATGACAATACCTTCAATCACCTACAATTCCTCATTGGAGTGTGCATTTGCCAACAACCACATTGTATAAATTCATTTGGAAGTTTTTTTCTTGTGTTGAATGGTTAAGTGCTACACATTTCATCTACATGTTACTTTGTTGCTAGTATAGGAAGGTGTACACTAGCATGTTTGATGTTTGAAGCCTCATGGAATGATGTATTACTTAGCTATTTTTATTGAATACCTGAGAAACTAGGAGGGGGATGAATTAGTTGACAACAAAGATTACTTTTAAGTTTATTTCTCAGATTTGAAATGATTACTAGAATTAATAAAATAGATAAACACCAAAGCACATGCACATAATAGATCAAGCACAAGAGACACCAAAATTTATGTGGAAAACCCAAGAAGGGAAAAACCACAGAGAATTCTAATTCTTAATATATAGACTCTAGTTAAGGGGTTTTTACGAAAGGGTATCTCACTACCAGCATCATCACTGCCTAGAAAGGCTTACTCTCAGAGGGCTCACTACCCTGAAAAAGGCTAACTACCAAAGATTAAAGAAAGATAGAGAGAATCTACCACTGAAACACAATATTCACATCTATAATTGCTTTAGATAACAATCTACAACACAACTCTAACCCATCAACTAGATTCTTTGAATCCTGCATGTCTTCAACACAAAAATCTATACTTCCAGTCATCCAAATCAATCTCTATATATATTGTCTCTAGAAAAACATGATCCTCAATGTCGGGCAAGACAGGGATCCAAAATAGGTCTCCACTAAACATTCTAGTGGTTGAAAGGAATGAGAAGTAGACCTCATCACAATTTTCCTCATCGAACATATCAACATTCTACACACTTCACCAAAGTTGGACCCAAAATATCATCCATACACTAGACAATTGTCATAGCACAATCTCAACTTCCAGACCAGGATCTTGACTTTCAGGTTAAAGCGGACCAAAGAATATCACTGAATAATATTAGCAACACATCTTCGAAAAATCCAAGTCATCTGAGAATTCTAGGAAACCTCCAAACGCACAACACCATCTCATACATACGTTGTTTCTCAACATACCACATCCATACCTAATTTGGACCATAGGATCTGACATCAGTGACAATATATAACATAATACTAGCAATCTCCCCCTTTTTCATTGATGGAAACATCCATCAATAACATCCATGAAGACAAAAAACATTATACAAATGGGTAAAAGCACAAAGTTGTGTCACACTTTTATAAAGGAAACGACCAATGTTGTATCTGTATAGGCTATTAGGGTAAAATTTGAGCTCTTGGGATACCACAAACCAAACTCTTTTGTGCTTTTAAGATATCTGAAAATCCTTTTTACTGTCACATATGATTCTTTTGGTTCTTTCTGAAATCTGGTTGCCAAGCATATTGCATACATGATATCCAGTCTAATAGTAGTCAAATATAGCAGTCCTCCTATCATTGATCAATATTGACTCACATATACCTTAGGAAATTTATCATCTTTGGTTAACTTGCATCTAGTGATCATAAGTGTACACAACGATTTCAAATTCTCCAACCCAAACTTCTTTAACAATTCTTTGATGTACTTAGACTAAGAAATGAAGTTTCCTTTGTCATTCTGATTAACTTGCAAAGTGAGGAATAAATTTAACTCACCAATTAAGTACATCTCGAATTCTTTCTACATCTCATTAGCAAATCTTCTGCATATACCTTCATTTCCCCCAAAATATTATATCATCAACATATACTACCACAATTAATATTTTACCTAAATTAGTTATGAAGTATAAGCTCTTGTCAACCAAATATTTCTGAAATTCTTGATGATTTAGATGCCTATCTAATCTTTTATACCAAGCTCTAGGGGCTTGTTTTTGTCCATACAAATCCTTTTTCATTATGCAAACAATGTTTGGATCATCTCTTAACTTGAAACCTTTTGGTTGTTCAATGTAAACTTCTTATCTCAATTCTCCATTCAAGAATTTTTATTTCACATCCATCTGATAAACCTTGAAGTCCTTGAAAGTTGCAAATGCCAACAACATACTAATTGTCTCCATCTGAGCAACTGAGGCATAAGTCTCATCAAGTTCAATGCCTCCAATCTGAGCATATCCTTTGCAAACCAACCTTGCCTTGTTTTTTACAACCTTTCTATCTTCATCCAACTTGTTTTAAAATACCCATTTAGTTCCAATCACATTCTTTTCATCTCGTCTATTAACTAATTCCCATGTCTAGTTTTTCTCAATCTGATCCCATTCTTCTTTCATTTCCTTCATCTGGTTCAGATCATTACAAGCTCTTAGGCTCTATTTCAACTAGTAAACATAACAAGACTTGTTCTTGAACTACTTTTCTTATTCTAATGATACCCCTTCTCTTATCTCCAATAATCTAATCTTCCGAATGATTCCTCTAAATATACATTGGGGTCTTAAATGTAGATGTTGGAGCATCTTCATCATTCTTTTCTTCACTTCTATTTTCTTCTTCCTTTTTCTTTTCTCTAAACTCATCAAATTCATATCTTTCTACTATTTCAGTCTTTTGAGGTACTTTCATCAAATCTCACATTTTCACTTTCAATAATCTTATTCAACCTTTTGTTGTAACACTGGTATGCTTTTCTCTTTTTTGAGTAACCCAAGAATATACCTTCATTTTCTCTATTGTCTAACTTTCCAAGATTGTCCTCATCTCTCTAGATATAGCATTTTATGCCAAATACTTTGAAATATTTCACTATTGGAGTTTTACCATACCAAAGTTCATAAGATGTCTTCCCATATTTCCTTTGGTACAAAATTCTATTAAGAGTATATGATGTTGTGTCAACTACTTCTTGCCGATAAATTTCAGGTTATTATACTCCTTTTTATCATAGTTCTAGCTGCCTCTTGTATAGTTTGGTTCATTCTTTCCACTACAACATTCTTCTGTGATGTCTGAGGTGCTAATAATTGTCTTCTTATGCCATTTTTTCTCACAAAAGTCATTGAACTCATTAGAAATAAATTCTCTTCCTCTGTTAGATCTTAAACATTTGATTTTTCTATCAACCTCATTCTCAACCTTAGCCTTGAATATCTTGAACTTCTCTAATTCCTTAGACTTCTCTCTTAAAAATGCAACCCAAGTCATCCTATAAAAATCATCAATTAGTAACATGAAATACCTTGCACCTTGCAAGATCCTTGTTCTAGTCAGACCACATAGATTTGTGTGAACCAAATAGAGTAATCCAATGGACAAATACTCATTTGTTCTAAATGTTCTCTTTGTATATTTTCCTACTTGACATTCCCTATAGATATTATTCTCTAGTTTAGTTAATCTTGGTAAATCTCTCATTGCAATCCTTGAACTAATTTGTACCAAGTTGTCAAAGTTGATGTGACACATCCTCTGGTGCAATAGCCAACTATCATCCAATTGAGATATTAAGCAATATCTTGTAGCTCCTTCCAACTGATACATATTTCCATTTGTCCTTCTAGCTACAATAATTGTTCTTGACTCCTTCTAGATCTCACATCCATTGTCTTGAAAAACAATATTATATCCATTTCACACATCTATCCAACACTCAAAAGATTATGAAGCAAACCTTTTACATAATAAACATTGTCACTGTTATCTTTTCCATCAAAAGTAATTGAACCAATGCCAACAATTTGTGTTGTCTGATCATCTCCTAACCTAACAAAACCTCCATCATACTTTTCAAGATTTATGAATTTACTCTTATCACCAATCATATAATTTGAACATCTTCTATCAATTAACCATTCATTTTTATCTCTTCTAGCATGAAATGCAGTAGCAACAATTTTTGAAATATCAAACCTAAGAACATCCTTTTCTACTAGCAATAAGCAATCACCTTCTTCATAGTTTGACTCATCATTTGAGATACCAACATAATCCCTAAGATAATGGGCTTTCTTATTGAACTTTCCCTTGTTTTCCCTAAACTTTTGTCTAGTTCCCTTTTTTGGACATCTAGTAGCAATATGACCAATATTTCCACATCTGAAACATTTAAAGGGTAATGTACTGTAACGTCGTAAATTGTACGCACTTGCTAAAGAAGTACAATTTCACACCTAGTTTAGCACCCGCCTTGGCGCATTTTGCATTTGGCATTGCATTTCCCCTTTAGCACTTAATTAATAAAATTAATTAGGTCTAAGGTCTATTTCATCATCTTACACATCATAAAGTCGGGCCCTTTTCATTAAAGTGTGCCCCTTTCATTTTATTCCTCCAATACATCATTTAACCAAAAACCCTAATTAGGTCCTATTTTGAACTTAGGGGCTTGATTTCAGGGGTCAAAACATCTCGAAATCACCTGTAACTTCGGGATTCGCTCTAAAATCATCATATCCGACGGCCCTGAAAATTTGGTGAAAAGTTGTCGGGACCGTGGCGCCCGGAGTGCACACGGTCCCGGACGTTTTTCCCAAAATTTTAGGAGTGCAATCCAATCATAAAATAAAGCTTAACCCCAAGAAATTGGCAGGAGATTCAATCTCTAGGTTGGCCAAAAGTTGGAATTAAGACCTAGGGTTTCATACATAAGAGCTCTCTTTCTTCATTTGAAAGAATCCGAATTTTGGTTTCAGGAACCTCATATGCAGCAAAAGAGAAGATCTTTGAAGACTTCAGCAACATTCAACATTCATCCATCAAGCATTCATCAATTTCATTCATCCACTTAGGGTTTGGAAGACATTGAAGAGCAATAGGGGATCACCGACTGAAGATTGGCTTGTACCCCTCCCTTGGGGTTGGGTATGATTTCATGTTGTTTTCATGTCTTTGCATAAGCTTCATTATATCATTTGCATTCATGCTTTAGATCACTTTGCACCTTGATTTGGAGCATTCACATTATCATTTACAAGCAATTAGGGTTTACTTTCTAGGTTGCTCTAGTTTGCTTACTTGCATTTTAGGATCTTGCACACACACAAGGTCTGCACACACATTACTTTTACAATACAACTTGGCTATTCATGGAGGTGGAAATCACCAAAGCGGGGGTTTGACTAAGGCAAAACCCTATATAGCCACCCAAAACACCTTTTCATCTATAAGTGCAAATTTCGGGATTCAGACGACGCCGCAAGTTGCAGATCCGGAAGAAGCAGACGGAGACCGAACCATACACCAAGTTTCAGAGCCGAAGACCAAGACAGGGGCATGGGGCGCCTTGGTCCTGCCAGGATAGGGGTGCTAGGCACCCTGGTCCCTGGGACAAAGGCGCTGGGCGCCCTGGTCCCTCTGTCAGACAACAAGTTTTCGGCAGTTCGGATAGCTTTCCAGGTTGTAAGACAGCAGTTTCAGGAGTAGTTTCAGGGGCAGAATCAGGACAGTGGCACCCGCGCCCCCGTCCCAAACATTTTCACTCAGATTTTGACTCTGGGTACGCATTTGCATTCTTGTCTTTTCCTTGTGTTTACAGCTTTCCATAGTTTAAGTTCAATTCTGCAATCTTGTTATTAGTTCATACTTGCACTTTGGTGTTAGGGATTGAACTTGCATCATTTTATCTTTCAATTACAACAAAGGAATAGAAATCCTAATAGGTAGCCCATGGCTCTCTCTTTCACAAAAAGAAGTAGCCAATTGTGTGATACCTCTAGGCTCTTTCGTATTCCACAATGTGTGTCAAAAGGTAGGATTAGGACATGTTAGCCTAGTCTCGCTTTTTCCCCTACACATTTTGGTGAACCTGACGTGAATCTTAGTATTGCTTTCTCTTGCATTACATTTGTTAGATCTAGATCTAGATTTAGTGTGTTTCATTTAAGTTTCATTTTCCATAAAAAAAAAAAAAAAGGAAAGGTGTGTTTCTTTGTTTCTTTGCATTGTATGTTTAAGTTTTATGCAATTGTTATTTCAAAATGTCAAATTTCTATTTACAAGATGTTCATATCCAAGATGATGTATGCAATTATGTTGATTATGAGTATAGCCAAGATGGATTAGATGAAGCTTTAGATGAGTTTGTGAACCCTAAAGATACCAAACCTTCATTTTACCAAAAACTCATAAACCTTGTTACTATGCCATTTCATTGTGATGAGAAAGATAAGTTGAATGATTCCTCTCAAGGGTACATTCCTATCAACTCTTCCACTAAATCTAGTAACATGGTTGTTTTCAATGATCCCCTCTATGAAGAGATGTCTCCTTTTGAATCAAAAGATAAACCTTTTAATCAATATGATCACACTTTGTTGGATGATTCTCTTGATGACTTTGTGGCTTTATCGAAATCTTTAAACAAGAACAAAACTTCTAAATTAGTTAACATGATAAACCTAAAAGAGCATAATAAGCCTCTCTTTGAAGTCCAAGGTGCTTATCCTTCTCCCACCTTTCAAGTTCCTAAATCACCTCTCCTTACTGTCCAAGGAGGGTATGGTCATGATTCCTTTTTTACTCCGAATAAATCTATCATCACTGTGCAAGGAAGAAAACCTATGAGTCCTTATAGTTACGCCAAGCAATTAACTAGAGAGAGTTATCATGTGGTTGCCCATACTTATCATACTAGAAATAATAGGCAGCCTAATCCTCCTCCTGTTACTCTAGTTTCTCTTCCTAATCCTCAACCAACTCTTCCACAAGCTCCACGTATTTCACAAGTTCTTGGCAAGGAATATGATCTCATAGAACAACTTAAAGCTACCCCTGCTAAGATATCCCTTTGGGATTTGATCCAAACTTCTTCTGCTTATCATGGAATCTTACAAGATGCCTTGAAAGATTTGAATGTTCCTCCACCTAATGCATCTAGTAATATAGTATCTTTAGTTAACTCTGTGATGAATCCTAAAGCTCAAATTGTGTTTACTCAAGACGAGTTTCCTACTAGTGAAATTCAAGATCAATATGATCCCTTGATGATTGTGGTTATCATAAAAGACACTGCTATAAGACGAGCACTGGTAGATAATGGCTCTGGCCTTAATGTGTGTAGCATTAATCTATTGCATAAGATGAATGTGGATACATCCCTTATTGAGCCTGACTCTCATCCCATTCGAGGCTTTGATAATGTGGCTAAGTCTTCATTAGGTATTATCACCTTACCCATCATGGTGGGATCTGTTACTTTGCCTACTCCTATCCATGTTATGTCAGGAAATCTAACATACAACTTGTTATTAGGGAGACCTTGGATTCACAGTATGCAAGCTGTCCCCTCTACATTGCATAGACAAGTTAAATTTATCTATAACAATAAGACATATACCTTGATAGGTGATACTAAGTTTCAAGCTTGTTTGCAAACATCTACTTCCAAAGGGAGTTCTTCTAAGCCTTCCTCTTCTGGTGATGACTCTTTACCTATGGACGAATCATCACCCTCTGATAATCAAAGTTCTTTGGATGAGCCTGAAGTTCCTGAAAAAGATTCTTCTCAACTTGAATCAACACATGAAAAGGCTCTTGATCCTGAAAAGGTTCTCGTAGAAGATGACTGGGGATCTCTTGATTTTAATCCCACCTTTGTAGGTGAGTATAGGGTTCCTTCTAGAGAGCTTAAAGTTGAAAAGAAGGAAGAGGCTAAAAATCAATCAATCTTACCTGAACCTATGAGCAATAATTTTGTGGCCGCCTCTCAAACTTCTTCTCCTCACACCTCTAATTCTGAAGGATTTGATTCTTTGTCTTATGAAAAACCACCTTCTCTTTCTGAAATGGCTGATCGTTATGGTCGTGGTTTTCATATTCTAGCTAAGAACGGGTATCATGGAAATGGTTGTGGTGCTCACGAACAAGGGATAAAGGTTCCTCTAGAGAATAATCTTTATGATGTGACCTTTGGACTTGGTTTTAATCCTTACAAGCGCACTAAAGCTTCTAAGAGACCATGTATTAGTGTTAATACTATTTCTACATCTCTACCAATGAGACACCCTGAGCATATTGATGGGGATCCTTCGTGTGCCTATGCTTTGGATGTCTTTCCTACCGATGATGCTTTAGCTGAGTTTTTAGGAGCATATGATACTCTCCCTCGTTATCATCACAATAGGGGACTTCCTTATTGTTTGAACACTGAAGCCTATTATGGAAAAGAGATTGATAATGATGAGATTGTGAAAGAATTCCCTTAGTTAAAAGATACTCCTCAACAAAGTAATCTTCTCACAACTGACACCATTGATGTTAAGATGGATCTTGGCAATGAAGAAAAAGTTATTAGAATTGGAAAATGTTTGGATGAAGAAGAACAAAAACAATATGCAGATTTATTGCATGAATTCCCTGAGATCTTTGCTTGGACATATTCTGACATGCTTGGTATAGATCCTAAGATTGTTACTCATAATATTGTCTTAGTTCCCGATGCTAAGCCTATGAAACAAAAGATTTGAAAAATGAATCCTAAGGTAGCTTTGCTTGTTAAGGCTGAGATTGAAAAATTATTGGAGGCTAGATTTATCCGCCCTATTGATTATTCCCCGTGGCTTTTGAATATTGTCGCTGTGGCTAAATCAGATAATAAAATAAGAATGTGTACCAACTTTCAAGATTTAAATAAGGCTTCTTTAAAAGATGATTTCCCTCTCCCAAACATTGACATGATAGTTGATTCTATAGCAGGACATGCTTTGTTATCCTTCATGGACGGTTTTTCAGGATACAATCAAATTTTCATTAATCCTCAAGATCAATTCAAAACTACTTTCACCACTCCTTGGGGTACGTTTTGTTGGGTGATGATGCCTTTTGGACTAAAAAATGCAGGCGCAACTTATCAATGAGCGATGACCCTTATCTTTCATGATTATATGCATAGGATTTTAGAAGATTATGTTGATGATGTTTTAGCCAAATCCATTCTCCGTATAGATCATATTAAGATCCTTCGTCAAATCTTTGAAAGAATTCATAAATATCACATGCGCTTGAATCCTCGAAAATGTGTTTTTGGTGTGGATAGGGGAAAACTATTAGGATTCATAGTTTCGCATCATGGGATTGAGGTGGACACTAAGAAAATAGATGCTATTGTCAACATGCCACCTCCTAGAAATGTGTCTCAACTCAAAAGCTTACAAGGAAAGATTCAGGCTATTCGTAGGTTCGTATGTCAACTTGTGGATCGTACTTTTCCTTTTACTCAACTTCTCAAAAAGAATATCACTTTTCAATGGAACGAAGATTGTCAGCAAGCATTTGAAGATTTGAAAGTATATTTGGCTAATCCTCCTATCCTTCAACCTGCCGAACCTTCTAAACCCTTCCTTCTTTATACAACTGCTTCCTCTCATGCTCTCGTAGCATTATTGGCACAACATGATAAAGATGGTAAAGAGTGTCCGGTTTATTATATAAGTTGAACCTTGCTCGATTATGAGACCCAATATTCTATGATAGAAAGACAATGCTTGGCCTTGGTGTTTGCGACTCAGAAATTGAGACATTATCTTTTGAATTCAGAAGTCCACGTCATGGTAAAGTTTGATCCTTTGAAGCATCTTTTCTCTAAAGCTGATTTATCAGGACGCCTAGCTAAGTGGGTTATGATGTTAAGTGAATTTGACCTTAAATTTGTTTCACAAAGAGCAAATAAAGGGCAAGCGTTGCCCGATCACTTAGTTGAGGCCCATTCACCTTTCTCCTTCCCTAACCCTGAGTCTTTTCCTGATGACTTCATTCTATGTACAGAGAAAGATGAAACTTGGGAGCTGTACTTTGATGGCTCTAAGTGTCGTACGGGATCGGGGGCAGGTGTTGTTATGATTTCTCCTACAAAGAAATCCATTCCCTTATCTTATCGCCTCAATTTCCTATGTACCAACAACATTGCTGAGTATGAGGCTCTTATAGTAGGAATAAAGGCAGCCTTGGCTCTGAATGTAAAGCACATACATATTTATGGAGATTCTCAATTAACTATAAGACAAGTAACAGGACTGTATCAAGCAAGACAAGACAAACTATCACAATATAAAGACCTTGCTATCTCTTTGTTACAAAAATTCGATTCTTATACCATGGAACCTGTTCCTCGAAAAGATAATCGACATGCAGACGCAATGGCATGTGTGGCTTCTCTTGTATCTTTAGAGGACCCTGTGGTTGATCTTAAATTTGTTATTCACAACCTTATTTCTCCAGCTATTGTAGATGATTCTAGCCTGGTGACATGTTGCGACTTTATAGACTCAGATGAATGGTATTCGCATATCGTAAGATACTTGACCGATGGTACCTTTCCTAATTCCGCCAATAGAAACACTAGGGCTAGAATCCGCAAGTTGTTTGCTAGATATATCATTCTTTCTAATGTTCTTTACCGAAGGGGTTATAACAGTCTTCTCCTTCATTGTCTTAACAAATCAGAAATCCCTCTTGCTCTTGAAGAGGCACATTCAGGTGCCTGTGGGGGGCATTTTGGAGGCAAATCCTTGGTTCAAAGATTGCTTCATATGGGATATTATTGGCAAACTATGCAGAAGGATTCTTTTTCATTTGTTAAGAAATGTCATCAATGTCAACAACACAATAATCTGATTCATGCTCCTACCCAAGAACTCCGTTCTCAGGTAGCCTCTTGGCCTTTCTCTGCATGGGGGTTGGATCTCATCGGTAAAATCTCTCCTCCTTCATCTCAAGGACATACTTTCATTATAACCGCAACAAATTACTTTACAAAGTGGGTAGAAGCTGTTCCTCTTTTCTCTACTATTGCTGACGCGATTTATTGATTTCTTCTAGAAAACATTATTTCTCGATTCGGGATACCTTCCACTATAATCTTAGATAATGGGACATCATTTAAGAACAAAGACATGAAGAAATTCCTTGAGAAATATCATATCAAACATCGATTTTCTACACCATACTATCCTCAATCAAATGGTCAAGCCAAATCATCCAATAAAATAATTGAACAAATTATTCGCAAAACCATGAATAAGCATGGTAAGGACTGGAGTACTCAGCTAATTTATGCTCTTTGGGCTTACCAAACGAGTGTACGAATTGCTACAAGAACTACCCCTTATAATCTTGTTTATGGTGCTGATGCTATTATGCCTTTAGAATTAGAGATTCCATCACTTAGAGTTTCTCTCAAAGGTATAGTAGATGATGAATCTTATAGAGAGCAAAGACTTCAACAACTTGAGATGCTTGATGAACAGTGTATAAATGCTCTTGAGCATATTCAATCGTATCACAAAACTCTACAATGAAGCTATAATGATAAGGTTATTCAACGTTCCTTCTCAATAGGTGACTTAGTTCTCTATGAGAATCAACACAATGTGAATGCCTTACTTGAGGAAAAGGGAAAATTTAGTCCTAATTGGCTTGGACCGTATATTGTTATTGAAGATTATGGATTAGGTGCTTACAAAATAGCAGATGTAGATGGTACGCCTCTTAAAGAACCTATAAACACTATGCACTTGCGTAGATACTATGCTTAATTCCTCATTCCTTATCATTCATCTATTTCCTTTTCACTTCTTCAAAATTGGATAATATGTTAGCATATCTTTGTTAGAGAAATTAGAATTAAATGATATGTTGTTTAATATATATTGCTTTGTTCCTGACAAGCGTGTTTTTTTACTCTCTAGTTTGTCTTGAATTCATTTATGTAAATTGCAAAATATTTACATTTTCATTATGTTGGCATATTATACAATGTCTTTATGTGTTAAGTTGAATTGTGTCATGTTGTGTTTAAGTTCAAATTAAATCACATTAGTTATATGATTCTTAGGCTTAACACATATTTCTTCCCTATCATCAATGTAGTACTTGATCAAATATTTTAATTAAGTCACACATGTACCAATTTAATCATGGAGCACTGAAAAATCAATCACATGGAAATTAAATTCAGAACATACATGTAAATCTACCAAATGTGTTAGCCTTAATCAAAGCAAAACATACATTGTTTTAGGCATTAGAGATAACACGTTTGAGACAAAGAGAAGCATGTGTATATATATATATGTGACTAGTATGATACAAAAGTAAGTCACTATACAAAATGTGACCTATCCTACATCATGAGATCATCTCCTATCCCTAGGGCTAGTGGCTAGAGAGTGACAACTAGACGCTCCCTCCTGATCTGGCCATGAAGGTGGACCCATAGGTGTATAGCATGATATAGACCATGAATGACTCCGAGAGGAACTCCTACGATCCCTATCCATAAGGATCACGTGATACGAGGTAGCCTCGGCCTGAGCTGCTGCTAGGTCACGTTGTGCCTGTTGAAGGTTCTCTGATAGAACTCTCTCTCTCTCCCTCCATATTTCCACCTGTACTCGAAATGGGGAAAATAAGTCCTCATGCCAACCCATGTTCCCCTAAGGCCTATAAGCAACCTGTGAGGAACTAGGGATCTGTGCCCTCATGGAAATATCTGTCACTGCTTGTTGGATCAAGGAGCGCCACTCTTGCACATTAGCTGTAGCAGTAGAACAGATTTTGTATTAGTACCATTCTATATCATCAAAAAATTAATCAATCAACATAAACCTACTATACCTGGATCTCCCTCGCGCCAGTAGGGATCGTGATATGGTAGCATCTGTGACTGGGAACTGCTAGGCTCCCTGCGCTTGAATGATCTGTGCACGATGGGTACAGGTCTCCGTATCGCCTCGTGTTCCCCCTTTTGATGAATATGAGGAGGATCCAAGGCTATGGTATCATCTCTTGAATGGTGGGGAGCTACATCTGACTCCTCCTCATCATCTCTATCCTCCTCCTCCTCGTCTGCATCATCGCCCACATCCTCGTTCTCCTCATCATCATCTCTATCTATGTCATCCTCCTCTCCTTCCTCCTCCTCCTTGGCACTAGGCTGATCTCCTATGGGTGGATCAGGATCTCTTGCCTCCTCATGACCCTCTCCCTCCTCTAGCTCCTCTGATCTGGATCCCGGATCCTCATCTCAGTCTCCATGTCTCCATGGACCTGGATGGCCTGTCGAGTGATCCGGTGGAAAGATAGGCCCTGGGTATGTCCTCACAAACCATGACAGATACCTGCGCTGTGCTCCGAGATCTGCGGCATAATCAATGACCACATCCTGATCGGACCCCTCTATATCTGTGATCTCGATATCATCTATCGTAGGTCTCGCTACTGCTCTGGGTCTAGGAAGGACTCGTGAGTGTCGAGTGAAGATGGGTACATCGGCTGGAACACACTGCTCTAGCCCAAACTGCCTCCGTACTCGGTCAAAGTAGAATGGGACTATGATATGTGGGTATCGTCCTCTCAGTAGGTGGTTCCTCTATAAGCATGCTAGCTGCCTCTCCATCCCATCCCATCTGTGCATCTGCAGATATGGTCTCCATACTGTCACCTCAGCTGTCAATCTATCAAATGTCACTCTCCAATGTAATAGATCCCCAAATCTCCACTCGCTGGTAAGTGGATAGGCAAACACCCTGGGTCACTCGCTAGCCACAGTCATCAGATAGCCGACAGGCCTAGTGCATGTGAAGTGCTCAAATATCCACACCTGCAGAAGTGTGCATGTCATCAAGCTACAACCCTGTCCAAAAACATACTCCTCGAGGTCGTGATAGAGATGTGCAAGCATACTCCGACCCCAGGCATATACTCTCCTATGTCTCTCCATAGCCCTAATGCACCATGTGAGACCCCCATGCATGTGCATACCTCGCCCATTAGGGCAGACAACTAGTGCAATGATGGCAATCATAAGACGTCTCATGAGGGGCACCTCTCTGGTAGGATGTAAGAGCCAACTGACCATGATGCGACCTCTCGTCTCACTCGGCATGACTCTCCCTATGCAGTATACCTACTCCCTCTGATGGTCCTCTGCTGACCGATTGGTCGCGTATGTCATGGTAGCTCCTTTGATAGGTAGGCAAAGTATGCGGTACACATCCTCAAGTGTCACTATCATCTCCCCTATTGGAAGCTGGAATGTACATGTGTCAAGATCCCATTGCTCCATAAGTGCCATCAGCATCACAGGATGGAATCAAATGGATGGCATGAGAATCGTGGACCATAGACCTACTATAGATAATGTATCTCTCTCTGCCTGAGTCAGCTAGGGAATCTGATCTCGCAGACTGCGAAGAATCTACCCCACAGTGTGCTCTCTCATGTACGGGAGACCCTGCGATACAAAAACATCAGTGTAATCAGTACTCAATCATCACAATCATCTATGCCAAAAATGAAAGTTGTCGACCATCAAAAGCTAACCCTAGCATCCCTCTCCAAGTCCTGATTGGGACCATGGTGCCCTTCAGGGACCATGGCGCCCTAAGAGGACCATGGCACCCTCCAGGGACCATGGCACCCCACAGGGACCATGGCACCCTGAAGGGACCATGGTGCCCTGGGTGGGACCCAAGGTCAGATTCCTGGGCCCGCATTCGATCACAGAAACTCAAAGTCAATAGAAATGCAGTCAAAGTTCAGTCAACTCACCTCGTCTAGTGGCTCATCGCTGATCACAGCCTGTCGCATGATCTCTATCCTCGTGGGATGCTCTGGTCATCATGAAGGCATGATGATGGCTATGTGGGCTTTGCTGCAATGAACAATACTCAAAAATCAACAAAGTGACAAATGCAATAGTCACTTTCAAGGTATATACTTTCATTCCTTTACCTTTACTTTCAAAACCCTAATTCTCCTCTATCACTCGTTTCATCATAACTTGAGTTTGGGAAATGCGATTTTTGAATTGCTTTTTGCGTAGGAATCGTATTTTCATTCCCTTACTCCCTTGATGTTCCAAAATGTGCTCTGATGAAGCCTTTTAGTGAACATCTATCATCAATAATCTCTCACACAATTTGTCATCAGTAAACATGCTACCCTGTTTCACCTCCCTAATAAGCAAGCCGAAACAGGGGGGGCATATAGCTACTCGCAAATTTCATCACTTTCCTTAGTAACCATTAGGTGATTTTGTGATCTAACGTGTGTTTTTTAGGGTGCGGTTCCTAACTGTGTACTGCAGATACCGCTGGGGGCTTCGTTCGACGGACTTATGGATATATCCTTTTTCAAATAATGTTTACTTTCCTGTACTTTAGCTTGCATATGCATGTAGTACTCATATGACCGCTAAAGTGGGGGCTAAATGTAACGTCGTAAATTATACGCACTTGCTAAAGCAGTACAATTTCACACCTAGTTTAGCACCCGCATTGGTGCATTTTGCATTTGGCATTGCATTTCCCCTTTAGCACTTAATTAATCAAATTAATTAGGTCTAAGGTTCTATTTCATCATCTTCCACATCATAAAGTCGGGCCCTTTTCATTAAAGTGTGCCCCTTTCATTTTATTCCTCCAATACATCATTTAACCAAAAACCCTAATTAGGTCCTATTTTTAACTTAGGGGATTGATTTCGGGGGTCAAAACATCTCGAAATCACCTATAACTTCGGGATTCACTCTAAAATCATCATATCTGACGGCCCTAAAAATTTGGTGAAAAGTTGTCAAGACCGTGGTGCCCGGAGTGCACACGGTCTCAGACATTTTTCCCAAAATTTTCGAAGCGCAATCCAATCATAAAATAAAGCTTAACCCCAAGAAATTGGCGGGAGATTCAATCTCTAGGTCAGCCAAAAGTTGGAATTAAGACCTAGGGTTTCATACATAAGAGCTCTCTTTCTTCATTTGAAAGGATCTAAATTTTGGTTTCAGGAACCTCATCTGCAACAAAAGAGCAGATCTTTGAAGACTTCAGCAACATTCAACATTCATCCATCAAGCATTGATCAATTTCATTCATCCACTTAGGGCTTGGAAGACATTGAAGAGCAATAGGGGATCACTGATTGAAGATTGGCTTGTACCCCTCCATTGGGGTTGGGTATGATTTCATGCTGTTTTCATGTCTTTGCATAAGCTTCATTATATCATTTGCATTCATGCTTTAGATCACTTTGCACCTTGATTTGGAGCATTCACATTATCATTTACAAGCAATTAGGGTTTACTTTCTAGGTTGCTCTAGTTTGCTTACTTGCATTTTAGGATCTTGCACACACACAAGGTCTGCACACACATTACTTTTACAATACATCTTGGCTATTCATGGAGGTGGAAATCACCAAAGCGGGGGTGTGACTAAGGTAAAACCCTATATAGCCACCCAAAACACCTTTTTAGATATAAGTGCAGATTTTGGGATTTAGACGACGCCGCAAGTTGCAGATCCGAAAGAAGCAGACGGAGACCAAACCATACACCAAGTTTCAGAGCCAAAGACTAGGACAGGGGTGTGGGGCACCCTGGTCCTGCTAGGACAGGGGCGCTAGGTGCCCTGGTCCCTAGGACAAAGGCGCTGGGTGCCCTGGTCCCTCTGTCAGACAGCAAGTTTTCGGCAGTTCGGACAACTTTCCAGGTTGTAAGACAATAGTTTCAGGGCCAAAATCAGGACAGTGGCACCTGCGCCCCCGTCCTGAACATTTTCGCTTAGATTTTGACTCTGAGTACGCATTTGCATTCTTGTCTTGTCCTTGTGTTTACAGCTTTCCATAGTTTAAGTTTAATTCTGCAATCTTGTTATTAGTTCATACTTGCACTTTGGGGTTAGGGATTAAACTTGCATCATTTTATCTTTCAATTACAACAAAGGAATAGAAATCCTAATAGGTAGCCCATGGCTCTCTCTTTCACAAAAAGAAGTAGCCAATTGTGTGATACCTCTAGGCTCTTTCATATTCCATAATGTGTGTCAAAAGGTAGGATTAGGACATGTTAGCCTAGTCTCGCTTTTTCCCCTACACACATACATTTATACTTGATGGTCACTTTCTTCAATTTCCTCATGAAATTTGCTTCCATCTCATCTAGGATCTCATCATCATCCAGACCATCTTCAGATGCTTTGAATGTTGTTTCTAATTTATCCTTATCTTTTCCAAACTTTCTTACTTCAAATATAGACAAGGTACAAATAGTGTAGAACACAAGATGCCACTAAGAGGGGGGGTGAATCAGTGGTTTCCAATCTTAACCCTTTTAAACCTAATTGTGAATACTGGTTAACATATCAAAGGCCAAGAGGACATACCAGTGAGATAAGGAGAAGAGAAAAAGATGCAAGCACACACAAGGATACATCACATAACATCGAATGTCAGAGGAAAACCCAATGTGAGAAAAACCTTCGTGAGAAAATCTATTGGAGACTACTGCTCCAATCTAGCCTCACAATAAACATTGAATACAAAGTTTAGGGCACCAACCCAAGGAGCACCAACCCCTGCACCAATATCCAACTCAGTGATTACAATGACTATAAGTGATATAGTAGTAATATGCCAGTTACAAATGAGATATGTAACCTCAGCAATCTCTCTTCTGGTTCAGCCTTGATCTTTTCTCTTCTTAAGCGGTTCTCTACTTTTTTTTCCTCTTTGGTGCAACCTTAATAGTTCAACTCTTCTCAATATTTCTTCTTCTATTCTCTGTTAGTTCTGTGATCAGTTTTACCCGCTTCTTCTTGACACCATCGATACTCTTCACTCTACCAATTTTTTTCACTCTGATCTCTACTGGTTCTCATCTTACTGGTCAAGACCTACTCTGATCTTTCCTTCTCTGATCTTCACCTACACTCCCACTGCACTACAACACCCTATGTTGCCTTCCTACAGGTTCTAGCACCACTAGTTCTCTTGACTGCAACACACTTTGCAGCTTAACGCTCACTCGAACCTTCTTGGTTAAACCTCTGCTAAACACTCTTGCCAGTTGCACCTCCACACACTTAGTCATTTATGATCTTCACAGATTACACTTGGACTGAACCACTAATGCACTCTACTTCTCCTTTATCTAGCCTGCAACACCATAGGCAACATTATCCATCTTCAATATTCTGCTTGCGTATATATTCATCAGTCTTCCCACCAAAACTAAAAATAAAACCTTCACACGCTTAGGGTTTCTTCTATCACACCATTCATATCAAATCATATCTGATCTTGTCTTGGGATTGCCAACTTACAACAAATTAGATAACATGTCATTTTTCCTTCCAATACATGTTTACCAAACATGACAACCTACAACCTGTTTGTCGGCCATATTGCTTTTTGGTCAATCATCATAAATAACCTCGCGGTTGTCTTCACCAAAATAGACCTGTATCTGCACAACCTGCATCAGTCATCACAACACAGACCTCCACTATTCAGTCTGCCTTGAGCTACAAACTCCTGCACTCAACTCGTGATTTACACAATCAATATTAATATTGACCAATAACCAACTACCTCACTGACAACTTCAATGACGCATTGTTCATTTGCCACTTGGAGACCATGTGGCAACTCAGTTGACATCCAACTCAACTCTATCACCCGTGTTGATTTAGATTCTATCACTGACCACATCATACACTATCGATGCTTACCTACCGGCTCTATAACCCTTCCAGATAACCTTTATGTCTACACTTTATTGTCCTGCCAATCGAACACATCTACCCGGTCACCAAACATACCAATCCATCACATCCTCATCTCCATTTGATGGGAACCTTTCACTTCTGCACTCTTTTCTCTCTTTCCAGTTGACATTGACATGTGAACAGTCTTCAAGAGTCATACTCTAGCACAAATACAATCTAACCTAGAAATAAAGTAAGCAAACAAATACTAATCTGAGAATGCAGATCAAAGAACAATTGATACACTGCCAAAAAATACAGACCAAATGACAAAATCAAGGGTGCACCTATGTCTAAAATCTGAACAGAAATGTTCGGGACTAGCGTGCCATGCCACTGTCCTAATTCTACAATTTTGGAGTTGCAAGTGAGAGGAGGGATTCTAAGACCTATGAATTATTGTTCTGCCAAGTCCTGTTGATAGATGGGCAGGACCAAGGTGCCACACCCTTATCCTTGATAGGTGTTCTACACTTCTAAAGTTTCTGAGTGATGTAGATGCCTATTCTAGTCATGTACTTGCTTCTAGATTCCTGTTTCTGCACCTGCAAGATGAAAAGGGAAGGTTTGGGGTGGCTATATAGGTTTTTGTCATAGTCAAACCCTCATGTTGGTGATTTCCACCTCTACGAATAGACGATAATGTACTGAAATAGTGTGTGCAAGAACCTTGTGTATATGCAATATCCTAAGAATGAAAGTAAACAAAGTAGAGCAACCCTAAAGAGTAAAACCTAATTGCTTATAGTTGACAAAGTAAATGCTCTAAATCCATAATGCAAAGTGATCTAAAGTATGAATATGAATCAAAATTAAGCTTAGGCAAAGATCTAAAAACAACATGAAACCATACCCAACCCCAAGGGAGAGGTACAAGCCAATCGTCAGTGGATGATCTCCTATTGTTCTTCTACATCTTCAAAAGCCCCCAATTGATAAAATGATGTTGGATGAATGTTTGATGGATGAATGTTGGATGTTTTTGAATAATTCAAAGATCTACTCTTTTACTACAAAGAAGGCTCTAATACCCCAAAAACCTGCTCTTAGATTCTTAGAAGAAGACCCCTTCAAATGAAGAAAGAGAGCTCTTAAGTATGAAACCCTAGATCTTAATTTCATGTTTAGGCTGACCTAGGATTTGAATTTCCTACTGATATTTTGGGGTTAAGCATTATCATATCATAGGATTGTGCTCCCAAAATTTTGGGAAAAAAGTTGTGGACCATGTGTATTCCCGTCATGGTCCGACCAACATTTAAGCGAATTTTTAGGGTCGCTAGATATGATGATATTAGATCGTATCCCAAAGTTAGAGCCAATTTCTAGGTGTTTTGATATGTGAAATTAGGCCTAAATGGTAAATATAAGACACAATTAGGGTTTATCATTAAATGATTCATTGGAGGAATAAGATGAAAAGGGGAACACTTAGGGTAAAGGGCCCAACTTTGTCATATGTAAAGTGATGAGACATGAACTTAGATTTAATTTAATTAATTAATTAAATGCTTAAAGGGGAATGAGAAATGTAAGATTCCAAACACACTAAGGCAGGTGCTAACCTAATTATGAAATTGTACCACCCTAGAAAGGGTGTATAATTTATGACATTAAATTTTGTCCCCTTTAGCAGTCATATGACACTACGTGCATATGCAAGCTAAAGTATAGAAAAGTAAACATCATTTGAAAAAGTATATATCCATAAGTTGTCGAATGAAGCCCCCAACAGTATCTATAGTACACAGTTAGGAACTACACCCTATAAAACCACATGTTACATCACAAAATCACCTAATTATTACCAAGAAGAGTGATGAAATTCGTGGGTAGATATATGCCCCCTGTTTTGACTTGCTTATTTGTGAGGTGAAATAGGGTATCATGTTTTCCACAACGAATTGTTATAAAGATTGTGATGAATAAAGTTCAAAACAAGGCAACATTACTCATCCAAGTGCATTATGGAACTAACACAAAGCAAGAGGGTAAACTCACGATTACAATTCCACCGACGGTGTGAGAATTGGAGCTTCCTAGCTCAAGATATGATAGATTGAAGAAAAAGTGAAGAAATTAGGGTTTTAACTTAAGAACATAAAATCAAAAAGTGCATAATACATTAATATGAAAATGACACCTTCATTTGTCACTTTCTAACTTTTTATCACTATTCACTATAGAGGAGCCCACATACAAGCCATCACACCTCCATGTTGACCTGATCAACCTACGTAGATGGAGATATTACGCCAATCCATACTCATCGGTTGACCGCTTGATCAGGTGAGTTGACTTCCCATTGACTGCATTTGACTATTTCATGTTTTTTTATAGTTTTTAGAAGTGATGATGTCGCTACCTAGTCTGGGCCAGGGCCCACCCTTCAGATACCTAGGTGTCCTAGGGTGCCTTGGTCCTTTTAGCGCCCCATGGTCCCCTCTGGGTTCCATGGTTCCAGTAGGCTCCCTGGTCCATATAGGGCACCCTGGTCCCTATACGGGGTGACTAACGATGACACTAGATTAGGTAATGAATAATAGGAATGATAGAATGATTGAATTGATTAGATGATGATAGATGATTGATGGATTACTGATGAGAGATTTCTTTGCATTTTGCAAACACTACCTTACATCCATGAGTATACCGCTAGCCTCACCTTTCAGAGCCTTCAAGAGCAAATCCCAATACTGATAGTAGGAGAGAGGGATTTGCTATACGCGGTGGGTTTGTGGGATGCAATGACCATGCCGGCCATCCGATTCCATTCTGCTATGTTGATGGCACTAATGGAGAGGTGGGATGTACATACCTCGATATTCTCACTACTAGTGGGGGAGATGACGGTCACCGTAGAGTATGTGTATTGTATTCTGCATCTACCCATCAGAGGAGATGTTGCTAGATATCTATCTGACCGTACAAAGCAGGACTACATGAGAGAGTAGGTATACGCTATGGGGAGAGTGATATGTAGTGAGATGAGGGGTCACATTATGGTCAGCTACCTCCTACACCCTACAAGCGAGGTTCCATTGGTGAGGCGACTCATGATTGTGACCCTTGCATTAGTTGTGTACTCTAATGGGCATGACACACATATGCATGGAGGACACATCTACACCATAGGAGCTATGGAGAGACACATGAGAGTATAATCTTGGGGTCAAAGTATGGCTGCACATCTCTATCACAACCTTGGAGAGTGTGTGTTCAGATAGGGATGTAGCCTTATGACATGCACACTACTACAAGTGTGGATGTTTGAGCATATCACATGCACTAGACCTGGTGGAGCCGCTATAGAGTTGGTCCCAGAGCACCCTTGGCTATATGCTTATCCTCTTACCCATGAGTGGAGATTCAGAGATCTCCTGTATTGGAGAATGAGCATGGATAGATTGACAGTGGGCGAGATCATATGGATACTCTACCTCAAGATGTCCATGTGGGTGGAGCTACACAGATAAACGTTCAGCATGCAGAGGAACCATCTACTAGGATGGTATAGCCACATAGTCATTCCTTTCTACTTCGACCGAGTTTGGTGGTAGTTTAGGTTCGAGCTGTGTGTTCCTCCTGATGTGCCTATATACATTTGACACTCACGAGTGTTGCTGAGGCTAGGAGCCATTCCTAGGCATAGGAGTGATGAGATCGACATCAAAAATTCAAATGGAAAACATCAGGACATAGCGACAAATTATAGAGATGACTTAGATGCACATTGATGATACATCACATGGTGGAGGAGGACATACCACAGAGCCATCTTCCCAGTAGAATTCCCTAGAGGGAACCCTAGACCATGGAGACAAGGAGGTGACAGAGAGGGATCCGATGCATCTGAGTAGGATTCAGATGATCAGGGTGATGACATAGAGGAGTAGGAGGTAGGTGGAAATGGAGGCGATCTTGATACCAGAGAAGGAGATAATGATGGAGATGATGATGATGATGAGGATGAGGAGGAGGAGGATGACATTGAGGATGAGGATGAGGAGGACATGGAGGAGGATGAGGAGGAGGAGGATGAGTCAAGTGCAATTCATCACTGCAAAGAGGATACAAGAGCCATAGATCCACCAAGTCTCGTACAACAAGAAGAGAGGGGTCCCATAAGGGGTCCTGATCCTAATCCTCATCGGCCTATACCTATACAAAGACAGTAAGAGCAGGGAGAGCCCAACAGATCCCAGACTCAGGCAGTCATTGTCCCTGATCCTCAATGGTGAGAGGGAGATCCATGTAATGTGTTATGTTATTGATTAACATATGCATTCTACCTGCTTTAGATTTAATGATATAGAATGTTACTAATGAAAATTTATCTCTATCTTGTAGCTAGCGTCTAGGAATGGCCTTCTCTGATTCAGATGGTAGTAACATACCTTATTGTGAGTGCACATGTACAAATACCACATAGACCCCAAAGGAGTGCATGACATCATGAGGACCTTTTCTCCCCCATTCGAACAGAGGCGGAGGACCTATGATACATATTACGATAGCCAAAGTGTGATCTAGCGGCGACGCAGACAGAGATAGCCACATACTGAGGGATCATGATGGAGAGAGATTGCAAGAGCTCCTCGTGGTCCATATCATGATACACCCCCATGGGGCCACCTGCACAACTAGATCAGGAGAGGGAATCTAGTGACCATCCTCCTATTACTAGCCCTAGGGATAGGAAATGATTTTGATGTACTGATGTATATATGAAGACACTCATGATTATGTTATTTTTAATTCTTAAACAATGTACGCATTACTTAGATTAGAAGTAAAATATTCAGTAATGAGCATGTATATCTGATTTAATTTCCATGTGATTGGTTTCTCAATACTTCATGATTAAATTGATACATGTGTGATTTAATTAAATAACTAAGTATTTAATCAAATGTTATTGTGATTATATAAAGGAATAATGTATTAAGCATGAGAACTATATGACTAATGTGATTTAGTTAACTCTAATTAAACACAACATGATATAATTCTACTTAACATATAAGAAATTGTATAATATGAAAACACATATGAAATGTAAATCCAATACAATTTACATAAAAAGAATCCAAGAAAAATAATACAGTAATGAAACATGCTTGTCAAGAATGAAGTAATGTAGACCAAACAATATAACATCATTTAATCTTACATACTTTAATGAAGATATGCTAAAAATTACCCAATTTGGAAGAAAAAGATATAGAGAGAGAACAGAAAGAAGATTAGAAAGAGAGATAGAGAGAGAGAGAGAGAGAGAGAGAGAGAGAGAGAATAACTAGGCATAGTATCTATGAAGGTGCATAGCATTTATGGGTTCCTTGAGAGGTGTACCTTCCACATCTACTATCCTGTAAGCACCTGATCCATAGACCTCCATGAGGATGTATGGCCCAAGCCAATTAGGACTAAATTTTCCATTCTCCTCAGGTAAGGCATTCACATTGCGTTGATTCTCATAAAGGACTAAATCCCCCACCGAGAAGGAACATTGAATAACCTTATCATTGTAGCTTTGTTGCAAAGTTTTATGATATGATTGAATATGTTCAGGGGTATTGATACGTCATTCATCGAGAATCTCAAGTTGTTGAAGTCTTTTCTCTCTATAGAAATCATCATCCACTATACCCTTAAGAGAAACTCTCAAAGAAGGAATTTCTTACTCTAAAGGCATAATGGCGTCAACACCATAAACAAGATTATAAGGAGTACAACCCGTAGCAACATTTACACTCATGCAATAAGCCCATAGAGCATAGGTTAATTGAGTATGCCAATCTTTACCATGCTCTTTTACAGTCTTTCAAAGAATTTGTTCAATTATCCTATTAGAAGACTCAACTTGACCATTTGATTGAGGATAATAAGGTATAGAAAATTAGGTTGAATGTGATATTTCTTGAGAAACTTCTTCACATCCTTATTTTTGAATGATGTTCCATTATCTAAAACTAAGGTAGAAGGTATCCCAAATCAAGAAATGATTTTTTCTAAAATGAATTGACAAATTAATTCAATGGTAGTGGATCTAAGAGGAACAACTTCCACCCACTTCATAAAGTAATCAGTAGCATTTATGATGAAAGTATGTCCTTGAGTTGAAGGAGGAGATATTTTACCAACGAGATCCAAATCCCATGTGGAAAAGGGCCAAGATGCTACCTATGATCGAAGCTCTTGGCTAGGGGCATGAATCAAATTGCTATGTTGCTGATAGTGATGACATCACTTAACAAATGCAAAAGAATCCTTTTCCATGGTTTTCCAATAATATCTCATTCAGAGAAATCTCTGAACTAAAGACCTACCCCCAAAATTCCCCCCACAAGAACCTGAATGCGCTTATTCAAAAGTTATAGGGACCTCAGCCTTGTTTAAGCATCGAAGGAGAAGACTATATAACCCCTCCTATAGAGAATAATAGAAAGGATAATGTATCTATCAACCAATTTATGAACCCTAGCCCTAGTATTCTTATTTTTAGAATTAGGAAAGGTACCATCACTCAAATATCTTACGACATCCAAGTACCATTCATCAGAATCTATAATGCAACAATATGCCATATCACCAGGGTTATCAGCAATAGACGGGGAAGTAAGGTTGTGAATAGTGAATTGAAGATCTACCATGGGGTCCTCTAGAGACACAAGAGAGGCAACACATGCCATCACATCATCATGTCAATTATGTTTTCAAGGAACGGGCTCCATGGTGTAAGAATCAAATTTTTGTAACAAGGATAAAGCTAGATCTTTATATTATGATAATTTGTCTTGTTTAGCTTGATAAACTCCTCGCACTTGTCTTATGATTAGTTGATTATCTCCATAAATGTGTAGATTCTTCACACTCAATACGAAGGTTGCTTTAATTCCAGCTATAAGAGTTTCATATTCAGCAATGTTGTTGGTACATAGGAAATTGAGATGATATGATAAATGAATAAGCTTCTTTTTAGGAGAAATTGAGACCACCCTTTCCCCCGATCCTATATGACAATTAGAACCATCAAAGTATAGTTCCCAGGTCTCATCAACCTCAATGGAAAGAATATATTCATTAGGGAAAGACTCTGAATTAGGTAGGGAGAAGGGTGAAGGAGAATCAATTAAATGATCAGTCAATGCTTGACCCTTTATTGCCTTTTGTGAGACAAACTTAAGGTCAAACTCGGTCAACATCATAACCCACTTAGCTAAGCTTCTAGAAAGATTGGTTTTGGAGAAAAGATGTTTAAGAGGATCAAATTTAATGATAACATGAATCTCAGCATTTAAGAGATAATGTCTCAACTTTTGGGTTGCAAAGACTAAAGCAAGGCACTGTCTTTCTATTGCATAATATTGGACTTCCTAATCAAGTAGAGTGTGACTTATGTAATAAACTGAGCATTCTCTACCATCCTTATCACATTGTACCAATAAGGTTGCAAGAGCTTGAGGAGAAGCAACGGTGTATAGAAGAAAAGGCTTAGTAGGATCAACAGGTTGGAGAATGGGAGGATTGGACAAATAATTTTTTAAGTCTCCAAATGCTTGATGACAATCCTCATTCCATTGGAGAGTGATAATATTCTTTAGCAATTGTGTGAAGGGAAATGTACGATCTGCCAGTTCAAAGATGAACCTACAAATAGCTTGGATCTTTCCTTGCATACTTTTCAATTGAGAAAAATTCTTATGAGGTGGCATGTTAACAATAGCATCTATCTTCTTCATATCCACCTAAATTCCACAATGTGAAACTATGAATCCTAATAGATTTACACTATCCACACCAAAATCACTTTTTTGAGGATTCAAATGCATGTTGTACTTACAAATTCTCTCAAATATTTGATGAAGGATCTTAGCATGATCTATACAAAGGACGGATTTGGTTAAGATGTCATCAACGTAATCTTCTAAGGTCTTATGCATATAATCATGAAAAATGAGAGTCATAGCATAGTGATAGGTTGTGCCTATAGTTTTCAATCCCAAAGGCATCACAATCCACTAGAATGTACCCCAAGGAGTGGTAAAAGAAGTCTTATATTCATCTTGGGGATTGATGAAAATTTGACTATATCCTAAGAAACCATCCATAAAGGATAGTAAAGCATGTCCTACTACCGAATCCACTACCATATTGATATTCGAGAGGGGAAAGTCATCTTTTAAGGAGGCCTTGTTCAAATCATGGAAATCAATACACATCCTAACCTTGTTTTTAGCTTTAGCCACCACCATAATGTTCAAAATCCATGGGGAATAGTGGATAGGAGGAGTGAATCGAGCATACAACAATTTTTCAATCTCAACTTTAACAAGTAATGTCACTTTAGGGTGAATCTTTCGAATCTTTTTCTTCATAGGTTTAGCATAAGGAATTAGGACAATGTTATGCATTGCAATCTTAGGATCTATGCCAGGCATGTCAGAATATATCCAAGCAAAGATCTCAGGGAATTCATTTAACAATTCAACATATTATTTTTTCTCTTCTTCATCAAGACATTTCCCTATCTTGATGATCTTATCTTCAACACAAGGACCCATCTTGATATCAATGGTGTCATTTATTAGGAGATTTCTTTGTTGAGGAGCATCTCTCAATTGAGGAAATTATTTTACTATCTCATCATTATTCCTTTTCTTCCCAAAGTAAGCTTCTGCATTTAAACAATAGGGAAAACTACGATTATGGTGATAACAAGGAAGGTTGTCATAAGCTCCTAAGGAATCATCGGTAGAAAAAACATCCAAAGCAAAGACACAAGAAGGGTCAAAGTCAATATATTCTTGATATTTTAATGAGAGAGAAGTAGAAATGACATTAACACTAATAGATAGTCTCTTAGAGGCTTTAATACACTTGAAAGGATCATAACCAAGCCCAAATGTCATATCACAAAAGTTGTTTTCCAAGGGAACTTGAATCCCTTGTTCTTGAGCACCACATCCATTTCCATTATATCAACACCTAGCTAGGATGTGAAAACTAGGACCATAAAGGTTAGTCATTTCTGAAGAAGAAGGAGGATTTTCAAAAGGTGAAGGATTAAAATCCTCTAAACTAGAGACTAAGGGAGATGAAATCTGAGAAGCCACCATGAAGTTATTCCTCAATGGCCCAGATAGAGTAGATTTATTTTTAGGTTCTTCTTCTTCTTTCTTCTTTTCGACCTTAGGTTCTCTAGGGGGAATTTTGTATTCCCCTATGAAAGTAGGATTGAAATCAAGGGATCCCTAATCATCTTCTGCAAGGATTTGTTCAAGAGAGAAAGTGTTCTGAATCGTAAACTCAAGTTGAGAAGATTCTTCCTCAAGAACTTTAGGTCCACTTGAGGAAGCATCGGGGGTTGATCTAGATATAGGAGATAGGTTTGATGAACTATTCTCACTAATTGGAGTAGAAATTTTAGAGAAATTGTCTAAGATATTTGGGGAATAATTGATTGAAGAGGATTTAGATCTTGATGTTTGTAAACAAGCTTGAAATCTCGTGTCTCCTAACAAGGTATATGTTATATTGCTGTAAATGAATTTGATTTGCCTATGCAATGTAGAGGGAACAACTTGCATGCTATGAATCCAAGGTCTTCCTAGCAACAAGTTGTATGTCAGCTCTCCAGACATAACTTGGGTAGGAGTAGGTAAAGTAACATGACCCGCCTCAATAGGCAAGGTGATGATACCTAGTAAAGATTTAGCAACATTATCAAAGCCACAGATAGTGAGATAATTAGGCTTGATAAGAGATGTATCAACATTGATATTATGCAATAGGTTAATGCTACAAACATTAAGGCCAAAACCATTGTCCACTAATGTTCATCTTATCATGCTATCATTTATGATGAACACAATCATTAAGGGATCATAGTATTGTTGAATTTCACTAGAAGGCATCTCATCTTGTGTAAACACAATCTGAGCCTTAGGTGATGTAATAGAGTGCATCAAGGAAGCCATATCATTGGATGTCACTGTGGGTGGGACATTCAATATTTTCAAGGCATCTTATAGCATTCCATGATAAGTCTAGGAAGTTTGAAGAAAATCTGAGAGGGATATCTTGGTAGGAGTAGCTTTAAGTTGTTCAACAAGATCATATTCCTTACCAAGTGTTTGTGAAGTATGAGCTTCTTGAGGAAGAATGAGTTGAGGATCAAGTAGAGGAGTCAGAACAACTGGAGGAGGGTTAGGTTGCCTATTGTTTCTTGTTTTGTAGGTATGGGCAACTGCATTATAAATCTCCTTAGTAAGTTGTCTAGCATAGCTATAAGGACTCTTAGTGGGATTCCTTCCTTGAACTATAATGATGGGTTTGTTCAGAGTGCTAAAGGAATCATGACCATATCCACCTTGAACCGTGAAAAGAGGTTGATTAGGAAGAGGTGAAGTTAGAGAAGGTAAAGCACCTTGGACAACAAAAATAGGTTTGATATGTTCATTCACATTGATCATGTTGATTAACTTTTTAGATGAATTATTCTTGTTTAGAAGTTTAGGTAGAGACATAAAGTCATCAAAGGCATCATCTAATAAAGCATGGTCATATTGATTGGAAGGATTATCTTTAGATTCAAAAGGAGACATAACATTATAGAGGAAATCATGGGAATCAACTATCTTGCTAGATCTAGTGGAGGAGTTGATAGGAATATACCCACGAGAGGGATCATTCAACTTATCTTTCTCATCACCACGAAACGGCATAGTAACAAGGTTGATTAATTCTTGACAAAATGAGGGTTTAGAAGGCTTAGGGTTCAAAAATAAATCTAGAGCTTCATCTAATTCATCCTTACTAAACTCATAATCAACAAAATTGCATACATCATTAAAAGAATGAACTTATTGCAAATAGAAATCTGACATCTTGAAATGAAAATTGCATAAAACTTAAGCACACAATGCAAGGAAAATGAAAGAAACCTATCTCTCTTTTTTTCTTTTTCTCTTTTTTTTTTCTTTCTATTATTATTTTTTTATGTTTTGAAAGTAAATGAAATAAAATAAATCTAGATATAACAATGCCATGCAATACAAATGAAATTGGGTTCACGTCAGGTTCACCAAAGATGTGTAAGGGAAAAAGTGAGACTAAGTATGGAAACTCTAATCCCACTCTCATACACACTCATGGAATATGAAAGAGCCTAGGGAGGTAACACACATCTTCTACTTCTAATTAGAAAGAGAGAGTCATGGATTACCTCTTAGGTTCTCTATTCCTTTCTTGTAGATGAGAGAGAGGAATGATGCAAAATGCAATCTAACCTAGAAAT
This sequence comes from Cryptomeria japonica, assembly GCF_030272615.1. Classification (NCBI taxonomy): domain Eukaryota; kingdom Viridiplantae; phylum Streptophyta; class Pinopsida; order Cupressales; family Cupressaceae; genus Cryptomeria; species Cryptomeria japonica. Next base: position 625,656,047 of record NC_081414.1, on the reverse strand, counting down.
CATATAAGCAAACAAATCCTAATCTAAGAATGCATATCAAATAACAACTGATACAATGCTGAAAAATACAAATTAGAAGACAACATCAGAGGTGCACCCATGTCTAAAATATGAACATACATGTTTGAAACCAGGGTGTCATGCCACTGTCCCGATTCTACAATTTTGGAGCTGCAACTAAGAGGATGGATTCTGAGACCAATGAATTGTTGTTCTACCAAGTCCCACTAGTAGAGGGCATGACTTGGATGCCACACCCCTATCCTTGATAGGTATTCTGCAATTCTGAAGTTTTTTAGTGATGTAGATGCATGTTCCAGACCTGTACCTACTTCCAGATTCCTTTTTTTGCACCTACAAGTTGAAAAGGGAAGGTTGGGGGTAGCTATATAGGGTTTTTTCATAACCAAACCCCCATGTTGGTGATTTACACCTCCATGAATAGCCGATAATGTACTGAAATAGTCTTTGCAAGAACCTTGTGTATATGCAAGATCCTAAGAATGAAAGTAAACAAACTAGAGCAACCCTAAAGAGAAAACCACAATTGCTTATAATTGACAAAGTAAATTCTCTAAATCCATAATTCAAAGTGATCTAAAGCATAAATATGAATCAAAATGAAGCTTATGCAAAGATTTGAAAACAACATGAAACCATACCCAACCCCAAGGGAGAGGTACAAGCCAATCGTCAATCGGTGGTCTCCTATTGTTCTTCTACATCTTCAAAAGCCCCCAATTGATAAAATGATGCTTGATGAATGTTTAATGGATAAATATTAGATGTTGTTGAAGACTTAAAAGATCCACTCTTTCACTACAAAGAAGGCTCTAATACCCCAAAAACTTGCTCTTAGATTCTTACAAGAAGACCCCTTCAAATGAAGAAAGAGAGCTCTTAAGTATGAAACCCTAGATCTTAATTTCATGTTTAGGTCGACCTAGGATTTGAATTTTCCACTGATATTTTGGGGTTAAGTATTATCATATCATAGGATTGTGTTCCTGAAATTTTGGGAAAAAAGTCACCAACCATGTTCATTCCCACAATAGTCCGACCAACTTTTCACCAAATTCTTAGGGTTGCTAGATATGATGATTTTAGAGAACATCCCAAAGTTACAGCCGATTTTGAGGTGTTTTTATAGACACTTAAAAATAATTATTTTAATTATTTTTAATTCCTTGCATAATTAATTAATTAATTATATTAATTCAAATTCCTCTCAATATTAATTAGATATAATTAATATTGTCACTATAACATATGATTGATTTATTTAATAAATCAATCCCTTTCTTTATTCTTCTAAAAAAATCAAATCCTCACAAATCTTCCTCTTAGCTAATTAATTTCAATTAATTAGTTAACCTACATAATTCCTACAAATCATCTTCTTAATTCATTCTTCTAGAAACTCCCTAAACTCACTTAACATTATTCTTCTAATTTTTTATTCCCTCCACTCATTCTCTCTCCTAGTCAAATTCTTGTACAATATTAATGCCACCTAACATTTCCTCTAATCCCCCTCCTAATGAGTCTTTAATGGTTAATCATCACGATTAGCCACAAAGTCAACTCTTTGTCCTTTTCATCTAGCCACTAGCTTTAAATGCTCTTTTCCTAGGTGAATGTAAGATTTTCGAAATCACACATTCCTCTAGGCATCCCCTCTCCCAAGGAATTTTTAATTCCTTTTTTATTCCTCCAATCCCCATGATATCCTTTTTTGGAGAATTTTTAATTCCTCCAATGCATCTTGTGGAGTGTGGAGATATGAAATGCCTTTAAGGCATATTTCTTGGTCTCCACACTCTCTCTTGGACCTTGTGTGAGCTCACAAGTAAATCTTAGCCCTTCATCTCGAATTTATCATAGCCCTCCATTTTCCTCTCCTCTTCCTATAAAATAGGGCTCCATCCTTTCATTCAAGACACCTTGAAATCCAGTAAGTTTATGCTGCCCTTTTGAGCCCAGGAAATCATCCTGGCAACTTGATCAACTCATCCTTATCATTTTTCAAATCCATTCCATTTGTGCACAACATTGGAGATCCATCCACATCCAGCAATCAAAGGAGCACATCAAGTGGAGCATTATCAAGGGGCGCCTTCACTTCATCAAGCTCAATCCGAAGGAGAAGGTAAAATAGCAAGGTGAAATGGTCTTTTAATGATATTTTAGCATTTTGCATGTTTATTTTGTTATGTTTTGATCATTTGACCTTCAAATCTGTTTTCCCCTCTTCATTTTGGCACGCCCGGTGGGACCCACGTCCCTAAGAACTAATGTTTTTTTTTAGGTTTTTGTGAGTTGTGAGACGCAGGTTCCAGAATAGCGCGACTGTAGAAAAAAAAATTATCTTTTTTGTAGGTTCTGGAATAGCGGTCTGCATTTCTACGTGATAGCTCCTCCTTATTCTTTTACTTTTTTATTTTCTATTTATTTGCTATTTCTATTTCAGCACGACAACTCTGTTATTTGTTCTGTTTATTTATAATCTATGTGAAAGTAGGAGAGTGTGCTCTTGTCTATATAGACAATCAAAAATTCGGACCTTTGACACTTTTCTATTCTGTTTAGCGCGACTGTATGCTCTGACCGCAAGAAAGTGTGAAAATAGGAGAGTATGCTCTTGTCTATCTAGACAATCAGAAGTCCAGATTTTTGGCACTTTTCTATCTATTTAGTGTGACTATCTGCTCTATTAATATGTCTAAAATTTGTTAGGCGCTAACAGTAGTCTGCATTTTCTTTTCATTTCATGTTATCTGCTCTGTTTAATCATAATCTGTTTGACCACAGGAAAGTGTGAAAGTAGGAGAGTATGCTCGTCTAGCTAGACAATCAGAAATCCAGACCTTTGGCATTTTTTTAATTCTGTTTAGTGAGGCTGTCTGTTCTGTTAAATCTAGGGTTTCTGTTTGCTCTGTTAAATCTAGGGTTTCTGTCTATTCTGTTAAATCTAGGGTTTTTGTTTGCTCTGCTAAATCTAGGGTTTCTGTCTGCTCTGTTAAATCTAGGGTTTCTATTTGATCTGTTAAATCAAGGGTGATCTGTTAAATTTAGGGTTTCGTTATATCTTCTTTATCTCAACTCCATTTTCCTCCAAACTTCACTAGATTCTCTGCATTGCCATTTTCCACATTTCCTTCCTTGGAGGCCTTATCCCAAAAATCCACTTTTTGAAGCCCAAAATCTCATATTTCTCTATTTTTAGGGTTTGTCATAACTCCTTCCCCTTTTATCCAATCACCTCCAAATTTTTCTCATATTATCCATCTCCAACTTTTGCTTCTTTGTCCCTCTTGGACAAATTTTCCCATTCCTTCATCTCTCCTCCAAAATCCCCATTTTTCGCATGCCTATCCCTTGGAAAGTGGCAAAAACCTAGTCAAACCCCATTTAGCCATCAAAGCTTTCTTCAAATCCACATTTGTCATTAGTAAAAAAGTTTTTATTCATGTTTTTCTATTCATTCGCAAAAAATTAAAAAAAATTAATATTTTTGTCATTTTGTTGTTTTTTGTAGGATGCTTGTTGAAGACTCTATTTTTCCAAACTACTAATCAAGTTGTTTTGCAGGACACTTTTTGAAGGCTCCATTTTTCAAACTACTAATCAAGTGGTTTTGCAGGTTGCCTAGCTGATTCAACCAAATATTGTGCATTTATTTAAATTAGGCACCTAGATATTAATTAAAATGGAATGAACCATTGTCTTATATGTCTTTAAGAAAAGTGTAAAGGTAGGAAAGTATGCTCTCGTCTTACTAGATGATCAGAAATCCAGACCCTCCAACCTTTTCTTGTTTGATTGTGTGTTTACCTCTTGCAGGCCTGCCCTCCCAACTTGCTCTTTGAGAAGGTAAGAGGGGAACGACCCAAGTGAGTACACCCCGACCTGGGGTTCCCAACTCACTATAATAAATAGGCCATTGAATACGAAAGGGTTAATGGTTGGGGCTATATAAGAGTTCACTCTCACATTGGGTGCTTAGTAGGATCCTAGAGATCTCAATCATGCTTGCATGACTACTAAGTTCTTGGTGCTTCGTTGGGCTATAGGCCTCAATTGCGCTTGCGCAACTTCGAAGGGTAGCTCCTAACGGGAAGACTTACTAAACACCTTGTTCATAGTGGCCAAAAACCTTCGAGTCATTGGTGCAAGAGGTCGGACCTCTGAAGCGGCCCATATTCTTATGGCCCTTAGTAGAGACACAAAGTTCACTATGAGGAGTTTTTATGGGAATTGATGCTTGGCTGCCCCGAGAAGTGAGTGTCGTGGAGGGGAGCCAATGGGGTCAAGCATCTAAGTGTCCGCTCTGGGTAAGCATAGATGGGAAACCAATTGGGATTCAATGACTATTGTCCTTGCCAGCCTTAAGAATGTTGTATATGAGCATGAGTGTCTTTGATATACTATGCATTTGATCACTGTGTTTTCTTTGTTTGATACATACTTTCCAAGAGTAGACTAAAAACACATCACTATCTCCAAACACTTTGCAAAAACATTTGTCAAGACACAAACAATTGTCCAAGTCATTACCCACACAAAGTCCAAAATTGCGTCAAAACTTTGTTCGTCCCATTTTTCATAAGCCTAAGAGAGAAGCTAAGAGTCCGTCATCTCCATCAACATTCAAGTTTGTCCTTTGAAACACCAACTATCGTCCAAATCAGGGTGGTCATATCCTTTCATACAACTTTCCATTCAAATCGATCCTCCATTAAGTCGTATTCATGTCCAAGACAACCTAGTTATCAAGTTTCTTCTAAACCATCACTACCATACCTTCTTCATCAATCATCCTCAAATTTCTTAAATCCTTTCATCACAAATTTCTCAAATCCTTTCATCCTCAATTTTCTTAAATCCTTTCATCACAAATCTCTCAAGTCCTTTCATCACAAATTTCTTAAATCCTTTCATCACAAATTTCTCAAGTCCTTTCATCACAAATTTCTCAAGTCTTTTCATCCTAAAATTTCTTAAATCCTTTCATCACAAATTTCTTAAGTGCTTTCATCCTCAAATTTCTTAAATCATTTCATCACAAATTTCTTAAGTCCTTTCATCCTCAAATTTATTAAATCCTTTCATCACAAATTTCTTAAGTCCTTTCATCCTCAAATTTCTTAAATCCTTTCATCACAAATTTCTTAAGTCCTTTCATCACATTTTTCCTAAGTCTTTTCATCACAAATATCATGTATGGTCACAACTCGATCCCAAAAGAAAAAGATGGCTGAACAACAATATGGCATGCCAGACATTGATGTCCTATATGAAGATCCCACGGAAGATCATACACAAAGTGGACAACCTAGCAATCAATATCAAAGTCAAAATCTTGACATGGTTAACCAAGATGAACTTTATCCGGAACTGCAAACTTTCCTAGCGGATTCTTATAACCAAGAGATGATGGAAAAGTTTATTAAACACAATCCTACTGCACTTCTAAAAACTCTCCTTGAACATGGAGCTCAACTTGTGCCTGAATTTAATAGATCCGCTCTCACCCAACAACCACAAGGAGACCTCGCTCCCACACAAAGTGTTGCACCTACTATTCAAACTCAATCAATTGCAGCCCCATCAATCATCCAGGCTCAATCAATGCCACCCATGGTACCTCCCACCGTGGTCTCCATCGCACCTTCTTCCTCCTTACCATCCATACCACTATCAAATCCGATCTCATCCATTCTCCAACAAACTTCTATACTACCTCCTTCTATTCAACCACAAATTTCTATTCCACAAACTTCCCTTCCTCCCAACAATGTCGCAAATTTTATCCGAGCCGTATTCAATCCTGTCACAATCGTTTGCGGACCACAACCAACTATCACTCAAACCCCAGTGACATCGGTCATCACATCCCACATTCCCACCTCCTCATCATATCAATATACTGGTGGTGGTGCATCTTCTTTGGCTCATCCAATCCTTGGGGCAAATACACTTCACCATTATCAAAGCCCACAACAAGACCTCATCAAGGAAATTCAAGACATGAAAAATATCATCAAGGACATGAAACAAAGGACTAATAACAGAAAAACTTACTCGTTCGAAGAGTTTTGCCCTTGTCCTTACGATCTGTCTATATCAGTTGCACCATATCCCCCAGGATTTGAGATTCCTAAATTCACCAAGTATGAAGGCAAAGGAGGCCCTCGCGATCATGTTCGAGAATTCCACATCTTATGCCAAGAAGTCTCCTATAGTGACCTTTATCTTCATAGACTCTCTCCCAAGAGTCTCATGGGAGACGCCCTGGCATGGTTCTCATCTCTACCATGAGGTTCCATTGTCTCTTTTCCAGACTTGGTAGAAAAATTTGTGGCCCACTATGCATACAACATGGGTAATGATGTTTCTATGATGGACCTATGTAATACAAAATAAAGGCTCAGAGAAACCTTCGCCAATTTCCTACAAAGATGGTGACATCTTATCAAGAAATTCTAGTGGGACATGCCAGAACAACGTCAAATTGAATTATTTTAAAAGAACTTGGTGCTTGAACTTTCAAGACCTTTAATATCTCAATGTATCAAATCCTTCCAAAAATTGACAGATAAGGGCCTCGCCCTCGAACGTGTCTTGTTGGAGGAAGGAACCTTGAAACATTACCAGAAATCAACACAAAGTTCTTCCTCTTATTATAACGACAAGCCAAAATTCTGGTCCAAAAACAAAAATGTGGTCAATGATGGTATAACTGATGAAAAGCAGGTCCAAACCGTGGCCGCTCCCCCAAAATCCACCACCAATAATCATCAATTCAATAATCAAGACAATCCAAAAAACCTCACAACAATGTCTCAATCTAGGGATGACCACCCCGATCAAATAACAAGACTCTAAGAGATTTCACTCCTCTGGTTGAGCCTATTGAAGTGGTGTTTCAAGAACTTGTCCAAGCAGGTATAGTGGTTTTTCCAATCACTCACCCATTTGACCCCAATCAACCTAAACCGAGATGGTATAATGAAAATGAGTATTGTGAATACCATCGTATCAAGGGACATGATACATGAAAGTGTATGAAACTGAAGATCTACATGCAAGATCTCATTGATAGAGATGAGATTGAGGTAGTAAATGCAAAACCTAGTAATAACAATGACAAACTCAAAATGTACCAGGAACCCTTCCCGAAGCATGATAAAGGAAAAGGCTCATCATCTAACGCAATGGGTTATGACTATGCTAATCACATAACCGGTTTTGATTTTCTAGTAGGTCTCATTGAACCTACAGACAATCATGTCAATGTCATAACCATCCAAGGAGTCAATTCTCCTTCTTCCCAAAGCAGACCAAATCCTGCTAGGATAGTCATTCAAGGCACCATGCCTTCCACTTCCCATTTCTAGAATGACTACAAAGCAACTACACATTGAGAAAGGGTCACCATCTAAGGAGTCCCTCCCCCACCAAACCCCCCACCCATGTCTTCCACCCACCGATATGACCTCCTTGATCAACTTGGGAAGACACCCATGCAGATCTCCATTATTGAACTTCTCAAGACCTCCCCGGTCCATAAAGAAATTTTGGAACAAGCCCTTCTCCAATCATGCGTTCTAGATAACATCAATGCCACCCAATTCCAAGCCCTCATTGGAAACCTTGCTTCCTAGTAGCACATTGTATTTAACTCCAAAGATGCTCCCGCAAATGAAGACCATAACAAACCTTTGCACATCGAAGCTCTCATCCACAAGCACAAGGTCAAATGTATCCTGATAGACAGTGGATCTGGGCTTAATCTGTGTACATACAAATTAATAAAATAATTGAGACTTTCTGAGGATCTGATAGACACATCAAGAAGGATCACAATAAAGGCCTATGATGACACAGAAAGAATTTTAAAGGGCATGATCACCTTACCTCTTCAAGTGGGCCCCATTACAATTGAAACCCCTTGCCAAGTACTAGATCTTGATCTCCCCTACAACATTCTCCTTGAGAGGCCATGGATTCATTCCTTGCAAGCCGTATCCTCCACCTATCACCAATGCATCAAATTCCCATATAATGGAAGAGTGATCACTATCAAAGGTGATCCCCAACCTTTTCAATATTGCAAACAATTAGAGGGGAAGCATCTGTATCATTGCCCACTAAATAGACCCTTGCCAACGCCTCCATCTGACACATCAAATGTTGCCTCCACATCATCCCAACCAGATAATCAAATCAAGATCTTGGATAATAGTTGTGGAGAATACAAATTGGAGGACGTCTTATTAATAGGCAACATTCCTCTCTCTCCTAAGTCATTTGGCAAACCAAAAGAGATAAAAAAGGACCCAAAACCAGTCATGAAATGCCAAAACACTATCTTCCAGCAATGGACCCCACTTGATAATGAGAGCCTCGAAGTAGATATCTCTTCATGGATGTACCGAGAAGAAGATGAAGATCCAACAAGAATATCCAAAGAAATGTACCCAAAAGCATCTGCCATAGTTGAAAAAATGGGTTACAAAGGACACGGCTTGGGACCAGAGGAGAGAGGAAGAAAAACACCCATAAAACCTATCTCCTACAAATACAACAAAGGCTTGGGGTACACCCCGGTGCCTAAGATTACTATTGCTGGTGCCCCTTCTAGTCCTTCTTCGGATATCGAAAGCACTGACGAAGAGGAATTCCATGAAATGCCTTATGAATATGAGAAAGATATCTTCTTGGATGCTTACATCAATAGCATCACCCCCGTAACCCCTCCCACTTCACATGAGCTACATCTTGTCCATCCTAAACTTATTGATTGGGGCCAACAAGACAAACCCACTTTAGATATCTAGGCCAATGATAATGCTCTCATTGCTCTCCTAATAGTGCAAAATATGGAAGATTGTAGCAGAATCGAGGGTATTCAACTACACGAAAAGGGATACTTTGGTAGTCAAGTCAATGCCCTTAGCCACAAAAAAGATAATAAAAGAAAAAGATATGATTCCCTAGGTAAAAACCTCCCTGAGGCGCCTTTGGATGAACAAGAAATAAAAACAAAGGGCATATCTAAAAGTGAAAACTTGGAAAAGGCACTTTATGATGAGGGATTTGACCTCCCTATCATTGGTTACCTTCCACAAGACAAATCAAATTTGTTGATAGAAGAAACAGATAGCATCAACATGGGCATCGAGGTCATTCCAAAAAATGTGCATGGTCCTATTTCGATATGCCAGGGTTGGACCCTGCCTTGGTGGTTCACAATCTCGCCGTCCACCTAGATGCAAAACCTGTAAAACAAAAATTCTGCAAAATGCACCCACATATTGCACTCCTTGTTAAGGCGGAGCTCCAAAAGTTGTTAGACGTAGAATTTATCAAACCAATAGATTATGCTGAATGGGTCTCCAGCATTGTACCTATCGGCAAACCTGCTGGGGGCATCCGCATCTGCACAGATTTCTGAGATCTAAATATAGCTTGTCCTAAAGATGATTTTCTACTCCCTAATATAGATATGATTGTGGACCTTACAACAGGACATGAAATTTTATCGCTAATGGATGGGTTTTCATGATACAACCAAATCAAGATAGCAGATGAGGATCAACATAAAACTGCATTCACAACACCATGGGGTACCTTCTGTTACCGGGTCATGCCTTTTGGCCTTAAAAATGCTGGAGCTACGTATCAACGGGCAATGCCAACAATTTTTCATGACCTCTTGCACAAAATTATGGAGGACTACATGGATGATCTGCTAGGAAAATCCAAGACAAGACAAGAACACATCCCCATTCTAAAACAGATCTTCGAAAGATTGGAAAAATACAAGCTGTGCCTAAATCCCAAAAAGTGTGTGTTTGGCGTCACATCGGGAAAACTACTGGGATTCATTGTCTCCCATAGAGGCATCAAGGTTGATCCCGCAAAGGTAAAAGCTATTATGGAAATGCCTCTGCCAAAAACTCTCAAACAATTGCGCAGTCTCCAGGGAAAACTCCAGTCTGTCAGGCATTTCATTTCATAGCTAGCAAACAAGTGTCATCCATTTGCACACCTGTTGCGTAAAGACACAAAATTTAAATGGGATTGCCTATGTCAAAAGGCCTTTGAGAAATTAAAAGAATATCTAGCATCACCTCCCGTATTGATGCCTCTTGCTCCTGGAAAACCCCTTATTTTGTATATATGTGCTACTGCAATGGCATTGGGAGCATTATTGGCGCAAACAGATGATCAAGGGAAGCAACATGCCATTTACTACATCAGTCGGACGTTGGTAGGATATGAACTCAATTACACCCCCATTGAAAGAGCATGTTTGGCATTAGTGTTCAGCACACAGAAACTATGACACTATATGCTAAATAATAAGACAAAATTAATTGCTAAAATTGATCCACTTAAATATCTCTTGTCCAAAGCTGCTCTCACTGGTAGAACTGCCAAATGGGTCATGCTCTTAAGCAAGTTTGACATTGAATATGTGGACAGAAAGGCAATCAAGGGACAAGTCATTGAAGATCAGTTGGCTAAAGGTCCACTTCCAGGTGACCATCCTCTTCTTACAGAATTACCAGATGAGTTCATTATGACTGTTACCACATCCTCCACATGGAAATTGTATTTTGATGGCTCCTACACTCAAAATGGATCAGGGGTAGGAATATTATTGGTCACACCTCAAGGAGATGGCATCCTCAAATCATACAAGATAGCCTTTACATGTACCAATAACATAGTAGAATATGAAGCCCTCATCATAGGTTTACGCTTGGCTATCCACTGGAAAATAAAGGAATTACAAGTTTATGGCGATTCCCAACTCATCAGAAAACAAGTCAATGATGAATACCAGACAAAATATGATAAAATCCTTCCCTACCGTACCATGGTTGAAGATCTTAAGAAATATTTCACGGCAATCAAGTTTGACCAAATCCCACGAACAAACAACAGGGCTGCAGATGCAATGGCCACCATTGGCTCCCTCCTTCAAATGCCAACACATAGTCAAAAGGGTGAGTTCTTGGTCGAGCAATTGTTTATACCGACATATGACCTACCAGAGTCTGAAATGGTGTGTGTTCTCATTGGTCCCGAGTCCCCTTGTTACCAAGAAACCTTCGCTTTCCTCAAAGACAACACCATTCCCCCACACCTCACCAAAACCCAACAGCAAACCTTCATCGGTCGATGTACCCATTACACCATCCTTGCAGACACCTTGTTTAGAAGGCATTTTGATGGTTCCCTCCTAAGGTGTTTAGATAAACAAGAAGCAGAATGGGCATTATGCGAAGTACATGAGGGTATCTGTGGGGCACACTCAAGTGGACTCACGTTGGCTAAAAAACTTTTGAGAATAAGATACTATTGGCCTAAAATGGAATAAGATGCATATAATTATGTGAAGAAATACATCCCTTGCCAGCAGTATGGCGACAAGATTCATGCACCGTCACAAGAATTGCAGCCATTCATTACACCATGGCCCTTCTTGCAGTGGGGGCTCGATCTCATTGAGAAAATCCACCCTTCATCTTCCAATGGACATAAATTCATTATCACCACCACCGAATACTTCACCAAGTGGGTAGAGGCTATTCCTCTTACTTTTACCACCGACAAGCAAATATCCAAATTTATCTTGAACTACCTAATCTACCAATATGGCATCCCAAAAGTTATCATCATAGATAATGGTAAACAATTTAAGAACCAGGATGTCAAAGAACTCTGTGAAAAATTCAACATCCAACACCGCTTCTCCACTCCATATTACCCCCAAGGCAATGGCCAAGCTGAGGCTTCTAATAAAACCCTAATAAAAATCCTCAAAAAGATAGTCAATGAAGTGGGCCGTGATTGGCACCTCCAAATCCATCCTGCATTGTGGGCCTACCGCACCTCCATCTGCACCCCCACAGGTGCCACTCCTTATTCCCTGGTATTTGGTTTTGAAGCCATCCTTCCCCTTAAGATAGAGATCCCCTCTCTAAGGGTATCACTGCAAAACATCCTACTAGAGGAAGAATACAAAATTGTCGGCTTACAAGAGCTAGAATTGTTAGATGTAAGGCGCCTCAAGGCCTTGAATCATCTCTGGGTATATCAAAATCATTTGCGCATGAGTTATCATAAAAAAGTTAGAACCCAAGAATTCCAAGTTGGTGATCTTGTCCTCATGGAGAATCAAAAAAATCTACAAGAAAGAGAAAAGAAAGGCAAGTTCGAGCCTAATTGGCTTAGACCATATGTAATCACAGCGAAATATGGATTAGGAGCTTATCAGTTGGCTACTCCTGAAGGAAATCATTTGGATGATCCAATGAATATCATGCACCTCAAAAGATTTTATGCTTAGTCCTCAAAAAGTCTTAAATGGTCACAAAAAAAAAAAAAATCAAGAATTTTTTTTAAAAAAATCAGAAAAAGAAAGAAAAACAATTCATCCATTAGTGAAAACCACTTGGTAGTGCTATGGACAAGTACCTTGGTGAAAACATCTGTGTAGATGCCAAGGTAAATAACCGGGTCCACTATCTATCATGTCGATACTACAAATCATCTGCCATCCAGCCCACCCATGTGCAACATTCCTTCTTTTCTGCCTCCCAATAAAACATGTGTATGATAATGAGTCTTCACCCGAGTCATGAACAAGGAATGTCCCATTGAAACTGAGATTTTATGCCTCTATGTGTAAGCTTCAAGAAGTCTTGAGAAACAATCCCAAGTCCATCCTAGTTCTACTCTTGGCAAGAGGTATCATGTGGTCCCAAGGAAGAGACTTGTTAGATTTTGTTAGATCTTTTCATATAGGCTTGCATCTTTTGCCCTACGACTACCACTATTTATGACTGCCTAGGTTCTTCCATATCTAGGTACATTAAGATAGGTGCATACTGGGGTATATTTCATAGTATGGCATGTTTTGGATCCTTCTTGTATAAATCGGTGACCTAGTACTAGTGTTTATCAACACTTACCTTCTCGTGTACAAGAGGTATCGGTGTGTTTGAGGGTTTCCTTGCACGAACCCACAATTTTGTATTAGTGTTGCTTAAAACTTGCATTGTTGTGTGCACGAAATTCCCGTTTGTCTACAGAGTCAGTCCACACCTTGGCTTTCTCATGGCATCCTGATTTCTATAATCAGTGGTGCAAGTCACTCAGGGAACATCAAACTAGGTTGGCTCTCCACATTTGTTGTGCACAAAATCTCACCATCATTCCATCAAATCCTAAACTCAATGTGTTTGAGGGTTTCCTTGCACGAACCCACACTTTTGTATTAGTGTTTCTTAACACTTGCATTGTTGTGTGCAAGAAATTCCTATTTGTCTACAGAGTCAATCCACACCCTAGGTTTCTCATGGAATCCTGATTTATATAATCAGTGGTGCAAGTCACTTAGGGAAACATCAAACTACATTGGCTCTCCACATTTGTTGTGCACAAAATATCACCATCATTCCATCAAATCCTAAACTCAATAATCCCATGGATTTCTCAATTGCCCCCATTTTCCTCCGTGGTCTCGCATCTCTTATTCTTCTTTCCAAATACCTCACGACTACTTCATATATCTTCCTCATTTATCCCTTCCACCCTAATTTTTCTTCCTCTATTTTTTTTTTCCTCACATAATCAATTCTGATTCTGATTCATGTCTTATATAGGATGTATCCTTCCTGAAACCAGACATTCTAATCATGTCTTATATAGGATGAATCCTTCCCGAAACCAGACGTTGTGATTTGATCATGTCTTATACAAGATGAATCCTTCTGAAACCAGACATTGTGATCAGTCATGTCTTATACAGGATGTATCCTTCCTGAAACCAGACACTCTGATCATGTCTTATACAGGATGAATCCTTCCTAAAACTAGACGTTGTGATCAATCATGTCTTATACAGGATGAATCCTTCCTAAAACCAGACGTTGTGATCTGATCATGTCTTATACAGGATGAATCCTTCCTAAAACCAGACGTTGTGATCGATCATGTCTTATACAGGATGAATCCTTCCTGAAACTATACACTCTGATCATGTCTTATACAGGATGAATCCTTCCTGAAACCAGACATTGTGATCAGTCATATCTTATACAGGATGTATCCTTCCTGAAACCAGACACTCCAATCATGTCTTATATAGGATGAATCCTTCCTGAAACCAGATATTGTGATCAATCATGTCTTATACAAGATGAATCCTTCCTGAAACCAGACACTTTGATCATCTTTGTCTTATACAGGATGAATTCTTCTTAAAACTAGACTGAATCTAGATCTTATCAATCGAATCAAATCAAATCTATCGGGATATCAATTTCGCAAAAACTCCAAAGATCAAATACCTCAATTGATCTCCCGAGGGGGCATCACCATACCATAATCTATCAATCAAGAGCTAGGGCATCCTATCAAACCAATATTAGCATCAAAACAAGATTATTCTTTGAATCAATGTGTCATCACACCTCGCTTCAGAGAGGGTCAAAATGTAGACACTTAAAAATAATTATTTTAATTATTTTTAATTCCTCACATAATTAATTAATTAATTATGTTAATTCAAATTCCTCTTAATATTAATTAAATATAATTAATATTGTCACTATAGCATATGATTGATTTATTTAATAAATCAATCCCTTTCTTTATTCTTCTAAAAAAATCAAATCCTCACAAATCTTCCTCTTAGCTAATTAATTTCAATTAATTAGTTAACCTACATAATTCCTACAAATCATCTTCTTAATTCATTCTTCTAGAAACTCCCTAAACTCACTTAACATTATTCTTCTAATTTTTTATTCCCTCCACTCATTCTCTCTCCTAGTCAAATTCTCCTACAAATATTAATCCCACCTAACATTTCCTCTAATCCCCTCCTAATGAGTCGTTAATGGTTAATCATCATGATTAGCCACAAAGTCAACTCTTTGTCCTTTTCATCCAGCCACTAGCTTTAAATGCTCTTTTCCTAGGTGAATGTAAGATTTTCGAAATCACACATTCCTCTAAGCATCCCCTCTCCCAAGGAATTTTTAATTTTTTTTTAATCCTCCAATCCCCATGATATCCTTTTTTGGAGAATTTTTAATTCCTCCAATGCATCTTGTGGAGTGTAGAGATACGAAATGCCTTTAAGGCATATTTCTTGGTCTCCACACCCTCTCTTGGACCTTGTGTGAGCTCACAAGTAAATCTTAGCCCTTCATCTCGAATTCATCCTAGCCATCTGTTTTCCTCTCCTCTTCCTATAAAATAGGGCTCCATCCCTTCATTCAAGACACCTTGAAATCCAGTAAGTTTATGCTGCCCTTTTGAGCCCAGGAAATCATCTTGGCAACTTGATCATCTCATCCTTATCATTTTTTAAATCCATTCCATTTGTGCACAACATTGGAGAGCCATCCACATCCAGCAATCAAAGGAGCACATCAAGTGGAGCATTATCAAGGGGCGCCTTCACTTCATCAAACTCAATCCGAAGGAGAAGGTAAAATAGAAAGGTGAAATGGTCTTTTAATGATATTTCTGCATTTTGCATGTCTATTTCGTTATGTTTTGATCATTTGACCTTCAAATCTGTTTTCCCCTCTTCAGTTTTGATATGTGAAATCGGGCCTAAGTTGTCAAAATAGGACATAATTAGGGTTTATGATTAAATGATTCATTGGAGGAATAAGATGAAAAGGGGAACACTTAGGGTAAAGGGCCGAAATTTGTAATATTTAAAGTGATGAGACATGACCTTAGATTTAATTTAATTAATTAATTAAATTCTTAAAGGGGAATGAGAAATGCAAGATGCAAAACCCACTAAGGCGGGTGCTAACCTAAGTGTGAAATTGTACCACCCTAGCAAGCATGTACAATTTACAACACTATAATTATGCATTAGGTTATTCTAACTCCAATTTCATGATACCAAGTGTTGAAGCTGACACTGATACCAATTTGATATCACTTGTATGTGTTAGAGTAAAGTAATTAATTAACTTTACTCTCCTCTTAAGATTTCTCTTTATGCATACATTAGTCATTTAATAATTAATATTTAATTATAAAATGCTCTCACCTTAGGGTTAGGTTTTCCTTTCAGTGTTGATCTCCTTTATAAGGATTGATCTCTTGTATTATTGTCATTCTCTCTTGATTCATTTTTCTCTGATAATAAATCTTTTCACTTTGTTAGAGCCAAAACACTTGTATTCGTTCTCTCTCTTTCTCTCTGACAGGTTTCTTGCATGCAGGTTCCTTTGGGTTTTGTGGATTTGTATTTCTCAAATCCTACATGGTATCAGAGCCATATCTGCTATAGCTTGTTCAGACTTCTGAAAGATCTTGAGATCTAGGTTTTGGTTGCATCAGATCTATTTTTGTCTTTTGTTTTTTATTTTGGAATAGGGGGTATTTTTTTCGGTGCACTTTGAGCCCAAACGAACCACACCGTTGAGCTCGTAGTGCCCAAAAACCCCTATTTTCATATAAAATTCATCCGATTTGGACACAGTTGCTCCAGAAGGCAAAAAAAATTTATGCCCCAAGGCCGTACGGCCCCAGGGCACGAAGTTTGAGGCAAAATAAAAAAATAAAAATAAAAAATTACAAAAATCATGGTTTTTTGGAAAAACCGGGCGCAGTTGTTTTACACCCGCTGCCCCTGCTCCGCCAGTGTGCCACCCGCTCCCTGCCGGATCCAGCGGTACCACCCCTGCGCTGCCCCCACGCCACCAGCCCCCTGCGCCAGCTCCTGATCGCCCAGAGGACCAGGAGCCTATTTTTTTAAGCCCTTGAGGGCTCTAAGGGCCCATTGGAGCCTTTTTGGAGCTGTTTTACACAATCGGGCATAAATCGGGCGTCCGATCTCCATTTTTTGAAAACGAATAGGTGTTGGAAAACTGACTCTGAGCCTGTTCTAATGGTGCAAGAATTTTTTCATATTTCTCTAGTTTGATTGCATTTTTTTGCAGTCAAAGTCCGATGAGCCTTTTTGCACTCCGAGGGGCATAACTTGCTCGTTTTTGCTTCTTTTTTGAAAGTGAATAGGCGTCGGAAAGCTGGTTCTATGCTCTTTCCAGATCTACAGTCTATTTTATTAGTAAATTCTTCAGGTGCTCAAAATTTTGTCTCAACCCGTTACTGCTTTCTATCATTTTCAGGCTTTCAATTTGTACTGGGGATTAGTTTTTTGCATTGTGGGGGGGTGTTTTTTCTTGCTTTTTGTTATTTAAATCAGAAAACCAGAATCTATAAACACCAAAACAAATAACCAAACCCCTTCTGCATCTTCTGTCCAGTTCTGAAAGACCACTTAATAATAATTAAAAAATTCTGAGCAGTTGAGGCACAGTTCACAGGATGGTCGACAGACCTATTGAATCTCTCACCCCGCATAATTACCACACTTGGAGGGGTCCCATGATGACTCTTCTCCAGTCTCGAGGGTTATGGTCCTGTTTGGATGAGGTTCAACCTCAGTTGACACGTCCTTTTGAGGTTATGCAGCACAGGAACAATATGGATCAGGCTATGGGATTGATGGCTTTACACATTTCGGACAGTCTCCAGTTTCATCTTGAGGGTTGTCTCACTCCTTGAGCCATTTAGACCAAGTTTGATGGACTTTTTGGTACTATCAATGAGTTCAGAGCTTTGCAACTTGAGGCAGAGTTAACTTCCTTGGTACCTGATTCATTTCCCTCTATTGAGGACTTTCTGATGAAGTTCAAACATCAAAGATCTATCTTGCAGGGTTTTGGTAAGACTAAGACTGATACAGAGTGCATTTTCTTGATCCTCTCCAAGCTTTAGGGTCCATTTCAGATCTTCTCTTCGACCTTCTATTCCACCATGGATACCTTGGGTGCTGTACATGTCATGCCTTCTTTTGAGGTCTTTTGTGATCGTCTGACTCATGAGCAAGCTAAGCTTAAGCAGTTGGATTCACTTTCAGGTTCACAGAACCAAGCATTGGTAGCCCAGTCCTCCAAAGGAAAACAGAAGCAGAAACCGAAGCCTAAGAAAGATTCAGAGGCTAGTGAGAATCCCTCCAAGCCACCACCTAAGTTTGATTCAAAACCACAGTCCAATTCTAAACAGGGCAAATCTTCAAAGTCTGGTGAGTCTTCCTCCAAGACTAAGAAGAAATCTGGTGATCCTTGCAGTTTTTGTGGCAAGGAAGGACATCCCGTTTCTAGGTGTTGGAAATGTTTAGAGGCTTTGGAGGAAGCCATGCAGCAGCATAATATCAGTGCACCTCGGCCTCCTTCACAGCCCATAGGGAAAGGTCATGCTCTTTCTACACGAGCATTGTCCTCAGCATCCACTTGGATTCTAGATTCTGGTGCCTCTCACCATATGACACACACAGAGGATTTGGTCACTGCTCTTGCCCCTACAGGCACTAGACATATTGCAGTTGGTGACTCAGCACAACTTTCCATTCAGGGTTCCGGTACTGTTTCATTGGATGGTGGTTGTCTTCAGGATGTGCTTTTGGTTCCTGACATTTCGACAAACCTTCTATCCATTTATCAAATTTGCCACTCTGGCTCTGGTAAGATAGTTGAGTTCTCACCTCATGATGTGGTTATTTGAGATCTTCATGATCCTGACTTGGTTGTGGCTACTGGGAGTGTGGATTCTACATCTCACTTATATAGTTTTGATGGCTTTGAGAGTTCAGACACTGTTGGTTCCTCTCTTATAGAACATGCAGATTCAGTGAGCAGGCTTTGCCATGAGCATTTTGGCCATGTCAATTACAGATATCTATAGCAGATGAGCACATAGGCACTTGTGATTGGGCTTCCACAAATTTCTTGTACGGATGGTGTATGTCATGGTTGTGTCCTTGGAAAACATCATCGAGATCCTTTTCCTAAGGGTCAAGCCTCTCGTGCTAGGGCAGCCCTAGAGTTGGTACACAGTGATCTTATGTCCTTTCCGACTCTTTCTTTTTCAGGGGCCCATTATGTGCTCACTTTTATTGATGACTTCTCCAGACGTGCATGGGTGTACTTTCTTAAGTACAAGTCTGATGTCTTTGACTCCTTCAAGATTTTTAAGACATTTGTTGAGAAGCAATCTGGACTTTCTATCAGGAGGATACGCACAGATAATGGGGGGGAGTATGTTAATCAGGCTTTCAGAGATTTTTGCACTGAGCATGGTTTACAACATCAATTTACCATTCCTTACACCCCTCAGCAGAATGGTGTTGCTGAGAGAAAGAACAGAACCTTACGGGAGATGGCAAATTGTATGATACAGTCTCGAGCTATGAGTTCTTCATTTTGGGCTGAGGCAGTCAATTGTGCCAATTATATTCAGAATCGGATGCCTCATAAGCCATTGCGACATATGACTCCTGAGGAGGCTTGGACCCATGTCAAGCCTGATGTTTCTACATTCTGAGTTTTTGGTAGTGAGGCTTGGGCATTTATTCCTGATGCTTAGCGGAACGCCATGGAGAGGAAGAGCCGACCACTCATATTTGTTGGCTACTGTGAGGATGTTAAGGCATACAGGTTGTTTGATCTTGATTCTAGTGAGGTCCTGTTTCAGCGGGATGTCCAGTTTGATGAGCTCTATCCTTAGATGGATTCTCCATCACCAGCTTCTCCCTCATTTCCTACTCCTTCCTCTTCATCTCTTGAGGATTACTTGAGGATGATGTAGATGGTGATCCACCATCTCCACCACCACCAGTTGCTCCATCTTTGCCGAGGTGGGCCCGTGATACTGTTGAGGCAGCTGGTTCTTTGGTAGGTGATCCTTCCGATACTCGTCGCACTCGTGCTTAGACATCTAGTTCTAGTGTTTTGAGTCATGCCATTTCAGATGATCCTCAAAAGTTTTCAAAGGCGACAGGACATCTTGACTGGGATAGGGCCATGGATGAGGAGTATTCTTCTTTGATGAAGAATCATACTTGGGATCTTTGTCCTCTTCCTAAGGGAAGAAAGTTGGTTCGGTGCAAGTGGGTGTATCGTACCAAGTATGCTACAGATGGCTCTATTGATAAGTATAAGGCCCATCTTGTTGCGAAGGGGTTCTCTCAGGTAGAGGGTATTGACTACTCTGAGACCTTTGCTCCTGTCACCAAGATGAATTCTATATGCCTAGTACTTTCACTTGTAGCTTCACAGGGATGGACAGTGTTTCAGATGGATGTGAAGAGTGCCTTCTTGCATGGAGACCTACATGAGGAGATCTATATGGAGCAGCCTCAGGGTTTAGTGCAGGACACTTCTTTGGTTCGCAGACTTTGACGTTCATTGTATGGTCTCAAACAAGCCCCTCGGGCTTGGTATGAGAAGATGGACTCTTTTTTGCTTTCCTCTCACTTCACACGTTGTCATTCCGATGACACAGTGTATATTCAACGTCAGGAGGGTGATCTTTTGATTCTTGTGCTATATGTAGATGATCTCATCATTACCGGTAGCTCATCCTCCATGATTCAAAGTATTCAGCGAGCGTTGATGGAGCAGTTTGAGATGACAGATCTTGTTCTCTTGCACTTCTTTCTGGGTCTATAGGTTATTCAGTCTTCGGATGGGATATCCATATTTTAGGAGAAGTATGCTCTTGATATGCTTTAGCAATTTGGCATGCTTGATTGCAAGTCTGCCCCCACTCCATTTCAGTCAGGCATTGTTTTGTCTTCCACTTGCTCTACTCCTTCAGTAGACCCCACTTTATACAGGCAGTTGGTTGGCAGTTTGTTGTACCTGACACATTCTCATCATGATCTTTCCTTTGCAGTTGGCCTTGTCTCTCAGTTCTCCCATGATCCTCATGAGAGCCATTGGAAAGCAGCCAAACATATTTTGAGGTACATTCAGGGCACCACTTATTATGGCATTCACTACACTTTAGGATCCCCTCACATCATTGGCTTCACTGACTCCGATTGGGCTGGTGATGTCAATGATCAGAAGTCTACTTCTGGCTTTGTTTTTTGCCTTGGTTCTGGTCCTATCACATGGTTTTGCAAGAAGCAGTCTACTATTGCATTATCATCTACAGAGGTTGAGTACCGTGCAGCAGTGTTAGCCAGTCAGAAGGTTTTATGGCTTCGGCAGTTGATGACAAAGTTTGGGTTTCCTCCAGATTGTCCCACTACTCTTTGGTGCGACAATCAAAGTGCCATTCATATTTCTCGCAACCCAGTGGAACATCAGTGGACAAAGCATATTGAAATCCACATGCACTTCATCAGGCAGTTGATTCAGGATGGTTCTCTCATCTTGGAGTACATTCCTACAGAGGAGCAGGTTGCTGACATCTTCACTAAACCTTTGGCATCTCTGCGCTATCTTCAGTTGCGCTCCATGCTTGGGGTGAAGGAAGTTGTCTTTGGGGGGTCTCAGTGAGGCCTTCCTTCCTTCCTTCATGTTTTCTTTTTCAGCATGATTCTTTATCTCTTTTTGGAGAGGAGTTTTTTCCCACTGGGTTTTCTCCTTTACTCCGCTTTATAGAGATTTTCTTGTATTAGGGTACCTGATCAGGCCTTGTTGTCAGGACCCTCTTTTGCATTGTAGTTCCTTTGCTTTCTTCTGCATTGTTTGTAGCTGCATTGTAGCTCATCTTAAGGGGGGGTGTTAGAGTAAAGTAATTAATTAACTTTACTCTCCTCTTAAGATTTCTCTTTATGCATACATTAGTCATTTAATAATTAATATTTAATTATTAAATGCTCTCACCTTAGGGTTAGGTTTTCCTTTCGGTGTTGATCTCCTTTATAAGGATTGATCTCTTGTATTATTGTCATTCTCTCTTGATTCATTTTTCTCTAATAATAACTCTTTTCACTTTGTCAGAGCCAAAACCCTTGTATTCGTTCTCTCTCTTTCTCTGTGACAGGTTTCTTGCATGCAGGTTCCTTTGGGTTCTGTGGATTTGTATTTCTCAAATCCTACAGTATGTTCTCCCCATTTGCAGGTAACACTCCCTCTTTCTTCACAACCGGTTGATCGAGGACTCATCTCTTCCTTTGTAGATCTATCTCCTAGTGGGAAACACAACTATTCCTTTAAATCGATGGCCTATACTACAACATACACACTTAATGTCCCCTTTTCTCCAACATGTTTGATACCAATCAGAAGATATGGTAGTGAACTCCCCCTGAACCATAGATTTCAGATTTCTTTGCCTGACAGGTTCTAAATCAGAGCTCCAATCTACACCTTATATTAGTTGAGATGAGTGTATAAGTGATCTACTAATGATCTTCCAGCTCCATGAAATCTATTACAGCTTATAACATGATCTTACTTGACCATAATGCCAAGCCATATAATAATCATGTCAACTATCAAACCAGTTGGCCCATAATGAAGCAAGCACATGAGATCAACTACAGGACCAACACAATGGTATTCATGACATCTCCAATATCGTCTGAGACATAATTTTTTCAAACCAAGCCATCAGAGTCACAACAATGACCTCGGAACACATTGACTCACATAATCTACAATACTGGTTAATCTCCATACCGGTAACATAATATACTCACTGGTTTACTCTATCGCACCAACATATCCACTGGGACATCTTATCCACTCAAATACATCTTTCTGAATCAAACAGCTCTACTACCAATTTTGTAGATTAACCATTTATGACACTTGCAATAGAAAACCATTTCACATATATAGATGTGTAGCCAAGGTACTAACTACAGACACTATCATTTCATCTTCTTCTTTATACTGGTAGCATATAGTCCTTTCATCCGTCCATTTCCACTAAGGGGGTGAATAATATGATCAATATGTTACTCCCCTGAGTCCTGCATCTCCTTTAATCCTTAGGAGATATCACATGTGCATTGAATGCATAGTGTTGGTCCATGGTTCTACTCTCTTGCTTCTTCCTCCATACCTTCTTGATCTCCCTTTTCTGATTTGTAGTCTTGGGAGCAGTTTTGACTTCATTCTGCTGATTGATCCTTGGTCCAACAAAATTGTTGTAGAAGTAGACTATGTTCAAGCCAAGCAACTGTCTTTAGGATCTTCTATCAAACTGGTTTACCCCTCTTCTTCTAATCATGCCATTGTAGCCAGCTACCAAAACTGGTGGAATTATTGATCTTCCAGGGACAATTCTCCTTTTACTCCATGTAGCTCTTTCATTTTCATATGCTCTATAAGAATTTCCATATTGAGCATGACTGTTATATTGGTTGCTATATGACTGCATGTTCTTCTTTCTACATTCATCTCTTGTATGGCCAAAACTATTACATTTTTCAAAAATAGAATTACTGTTCCTAGGAAAAACATTTTGTCTATAACTAGACCTCATTTTACATTCATCTGTCCTATGACCATAATCCTTGTATGAAAAATATAAACGGATAAGGAGGGTATACAACTTACAAATTTATTTTGCCAAGCTTGAGGTGATCTTATCGGCTTGGTTTCTTCATTTCTACTTCTCCAGGGATTGTTCTTGGGAACAACATCTTTTTGTCTTCCACTGACAGAAGGTCCTCTAGGTTGTCTTCTCATGTCCTTGTTTCTGATGAAGCCATCTTCCATCATCTTTCCTTTCCCTTTAGGATCAACATTATTCCTTCTTGCAACACCGGTCTTCATTCTCATCTCTTCACTGGTTGTAGTCAAGCCTATCTTCCTTCTTGGAGCATTTCTGATAGCGAAGGTTTGTCCTTTTTTGTTTCTATTTGTGGAGATAAATTGAATCTCTTTGTTGGTGAGAAATTTTCTTCTGGAGCATTCACTGACTCCAAATCCTAATCCTCTGGTATCCTTGGAGTGCTTTTTCTTGTTCAACATTTTATCCAAGGCATCACTGCTGCCATCAAACCTGATCCTCACCTTGAGCTCATCTTGGCATTTTTCCAACTCCACTGACAACTTTGTTATTTCCTCCTTTAGATTTTGACACTTTACCTTTTGTTTCCACTTCTAGCTCTAGCTCCTCACATGTTCTCTCCTTAGCATCAAAGACTGATTTCAATTCATCAGTCATTCCTTTGGCTTCTTCTAGTTGAGTTGTCAATATGCATATATTCTTATCTGACTCTTCAAGACACATTCTCAATTGGCTGCATTCTTCATGAGATGAAATTTTATAATTTTTAAATTCATTTCTAACATTTTTCAGCTCATCGAGGGCACTTACCAACTCTTTTTCAAGATCAACTTGAGCTTCATCATCTTCTTCATCTTCACCATCACTGCCAAACACATCTGGCCGGTAGGATTGATCGACATGATCACTTTTAGATGTGTGCATCTCACTTTGTGTCTCATGAGGCATGAAGACATGGGTTTCTTCTTCATCATTGTTGTTGTTGCTAATTGATCTATCTTCATTTGCATACAGATGTGTTCCATTTCTCTTCATGCTTTCACAAACAGGTTTAGCAATGATAGGTCCATTTTCATATAGTTTCTTCAATCTGTCCCATAGGCTTTTTACTGATTTGCATATGTCCACCTGTGAAGAAACATCATCAGAAATCCCATTGAGTATGGGTTTCATGGCTTCAACATTGTACATAGATCTTCTTTCAGCTTCAGGACCGGTGGGAGGACTGACCGGTGTAGAGAGACCATTAATAATCGACATCCATACATCACATACTTATGAGGACAAGAAGACTTCCATTCTACAACTCCATATAAAAAAGTTTGAACTATGAAACATAGGCGTAGGAATTGACTCAAATCTAACCATTGTGTTGAGACACTAGAATCAACACAAGCTAGAGAAAGCTTATCTAACTAGGAACCTGAGCTCTGATACCAATTATAGAACACAAGATTCCACTGAGAGGGGGGTGAATCAGTGGTTTCCAATCTTAACCCTTTTAAACCTAATTGTGAACACCATTTAACATATCAAAGGTGAAGAGGACATACCGATGAGATAAGGAGAAGAGAACAAGATGCAAGCACACACAAGAATACATCACATAACACCGGATGTACAAGGAAAACCTAATGTTGGAAAAACCTCAGTGAGAAAAGTTGTTGGAGACTACTTCTCCAATCTAACCTCACAATAAACATTGAATACAAAGTTTAGGGCACCAACCCAAGGTGTACCAACCCCTGATTTAGGGCACCAACCCAAGGAGCACCAACCCGTGATTTAGGGCACCAACCCAAGGAGCACCAACCCCTGCACCGAGCTCAGGCTTAGTGATTACAATGACTGTAAGCAATACAATAGTAATATCCTGGTTACAAATGAGTTATGTAATCTCTTCAATCTCTCTTTTGGTTCAGCTTTTCTCTTTTATCTGCTTAACCGGTTCTCTACTCTTATTTCCTCTCTACTGCAACCTTACCGGTTCAGCTCTTCTCAATCTTGTTGCTTCTATTCTCTATCATTTATGTGATCACTCTAACCTACTGCTTCTTGACATGACTAGTACCCTTCACTCTTTCAGTTTTGTTCACTTTGATCTCTACCAGCTCTTAGCTTACCATTCAAGCCCTCTTCTGATATTGCCTTGCTGGATCCTCAGTTACACTCCCACAACACTGCAACACCCTCTACTACCTTTGTGTAGGTTCTAGCATCACCGGTTCACTTGACTGCAACACACTTTGCAACTTACCGGGAACTCTGACCTTACCGGTTAAACCTCTACTAAATCCTCTTGTCGATTGCACCTCCACACACTCTCAGTCATTTATGATCTTAATAGATTGCACTTAGAATTAACCACTAATACGCTCTACTTCTCCTCTATATGGCTTGCAACATCATAGGAAGCATCATCCATCTTCAATCTTCCACCTGCATATATATTCATCAGTCTTCCCACCAAAACTGAAAATCAAACCTTGGCGTACTTAGGGTTTCTTCTACCGATACCATTCGTATCAAATCATATCTAATTTTGTCTTGGGATTGACAACCTACAACAAATCAGCTAACACGCCATCTTTCCTTCTAATACATGTTTACCAAACATGGCAACCTGCAACCAGTTTGTCGGCCATTCTTTTTGGTCAATCATCATAAATAACATTGCGGTTGTCTTCACCAAAATAGATTTGTAACTGCACAACCTACATCGATCATCACAGCATAGACCTCCAGTGTTTAGTCTTCTTGGAGCCGCAAATTCCTGCACTCGACCCATTATTTACGCAATCGACATTAATGTCAACCAATCACCAACTACCTCACCAAGAACTTCGATGATGTATTGTTCATTTGCCACTTGGAGACCATATGGCAACTCAATCGGTATCCATCTCAACTCAGTCACCCGTGTTGGTTTAGACTCTATCACCGACCACATCATACACTACCAGTGCTTTCCTACTAGTTCTGTAACCCTGTTGATTAACCTTCATGTTTGCACTTTAATGTCCTGCCACTGGAACACATTTGCGCAGTCACCAAACATACCAATCCATCGCATTCTCATCTCCATCTGATGGGAACCTTTCTAATCTACAGTCTTTGCTCTCTTACCAGTTGACATTGACATGTGAACAGTCTTCAAGAGTCATACTCTAGCACACCGGTGATATGACAAAGTCAGACATCAGCCATCAACAGGCATCTTTGTTGATGTCAGCAATCCAATAACTCCATGTTTGTAGCTTTTGAACCTAACCTTCATCTTCATTTGACTAGTTCCTCTCAACTGGTTTGTCAAAGTGACAAACTCATCATTTCTCACTCTTCTTCTTCTATCCTAGTAGCTCATCATGCTTACACTTGCTGAACCAGTGTACAACTCATGTTTCACAAATAGGAGACTCATGATGCAATCCCTGCATATAGTGGGATAAACTAAATATTACCACTTACTGGTGGAAATAGATCCTTATCATTCATTTTGCTTCTAGAATCGCATAGATATGTCTTAGTTGATATTGAGCAAATACATCTTCAATTAGACACATATGATCTGGTTGGGCACACTCTTTGTCAATCCTTCTCTTCATCCCGTGACAACATCTTCATCCAGTGGGAGTCCTGCTGTATGACATCTAATTGCACACCGATTTCCTCTACTTTCTCCATTTGCTCACCCTTGCTTTCTTACCGGTCACATGCTTGCCAGTTGGCAACCACACACAACCAATACATCACTCACCGGTTAGCATTGCCATAGTGCCAACTATCTCCAATGCCTACTCACCGGTTAACACTAACTTATATACCGATGACACCAATGACCATAATGTCGGTTGACATCCTCTTGTTATTGATGACAGGCTATACTGTTGGCATGCTATACTAGTTGACATCAATGACACCATTACTGGTTGACATCAATGACACCATTACTGGTTGACATCAATGACAACACAATGCCAACAAATAGCTATTCTCTAGTGAAAGTCTTTGGATAATAGGTTTCTTCAATAGCTAAGATTTTATCATTGTAACCCACTAGTAAAGTCATCAAGATTTTGTCAACACTGTCCGCGTCACAGAAAATGCCTCTAAATTCTTTGATTTCATTGACAACGCTGTCAACCTTCTCAAAATAGCTTACAAACTCTTCTCCTTCTTCCATCTTTAGATTTTCATACCTTCACTTAGATGTTAGCCTCTTTGTCAACTTAACTCTCTCATTTCCTTCATAGATATCTTTCAGCTTCTACCAAACCTCATAAGCAGTATTGAAGGAGATAACTTTTGTCAATTTGGCTTTTTAATAATGCACTAAAGATAGCATACCTTGCCTTTTCATTTTCTTCATAGGATTTAACTTCATCCGAAGTAGTAAGACCATTTGCTGGTAGAACATACTTAGTCTCCATAGCCTTCCAAGTGTTGCAACCTAGAGAAACCAGTTAACCTCTCATCTTCACATTCTACAAACTGTAATCAAATCCTTCAAAGATAGGAATGGATAATTTGTGTGCCATCAGATCAGGATCTACCTCAAGCAGTTAATCTCTGTATCAAGGAACCAAAGCTCTAATACCGATTGTTGAATATCTAGGCAACTAAGAGGGGGAGGTGAATCAGTTGACAATAAAGATTACTTTTAATATTAATTCTCAGATCCAGAATGATTAGAAGAATTAATAAAATAGATAAATACCAAAGCACAAGAACATAACAAATCAGACACAAGAGACACCAAAATTTACATGGAAATCCCAAGAAGGGAAAAACCACAGAGAATGCTAATTCTCAATATATAAACACCAGTTAAGGTGATTTTTACAAAAGGGTAGCTCACTCCCTAGAAAAGCTCACTACCCAAAAAAAGACTCACTTCTGAAGAAGAAAGAAAGAGAAAATCCACCATTGAAACACAATCTACACATTTCGAACTGCTTCTGATAACAATCCGCAACACAACTTTGACCCATCAACCAAATTCTTTCAATCTTGCATGTCTTCAACACAAAAATCCATACTTCCACTCATCCAAATAAACCTCTATATATACCGTCTCTAGAAAAACATGATCCTCAATGTTGCCCAAGACAGGGATCCAAATAAGGTCTCCACTAAATATTCTAGTGGTGGAAATGAATGAGAAGTAGACCTCTTCACAACATTCCTCATTCAACATATCAACATGCTACACACTTTGCCAAAGACAAACCCAAAATATCATCCATATGCTACACAATTGTCATAGCACAATCTCGACTTTCGGACCAAGATCTTGACTTTCGGGTTAAACCAAACCCAAGAATAGCACTAAATAATATTAGCAACACATCTTCTAAAAATCCAAGTCATCAGGGAATTTTAGAAACCTCCAAATGCACAACACCATTTCATACATACGTTGTTTCTCAACATACCACATCCAGACCTAATCCGGACCACAAGATCTGACATCAATGCCAACATATAACATAATGCTAACAATTTTAAGTCCACTCTATCTCTTGGTTTGGATCGCTTTCTCCACAATATGTCTGTGATACTAACCTAATTTCATGTTTTTCTTTCTTGCTTGGAGGATATATAGAGAAAATCAAATCAGTTGCAAAAGTGGATAGTGTGTGGACTGTGAAAGATGCCAAATTGAGGCATTAAAAGACTGTGGTGAATGTTTTGGAGCTCAATTGCTTAATGGGTTCTTGAGGCAACGTGTCAAGAGAATTTCAACTATTCATGTATCCTGCTTTGAGATATCGAATATGCATGTCAAATCTATTAAGGACAAGGAAAGAAATGTTAAACTTGTAAGATCAATGTAAAATAGTACAATCCCATATATTAAAGTGTAGAGTTTTCTTTAAAAAACAGTTTGATAGGGCCACAAGAAGGCAATTTTCATTAGCCAATTTGTGTTGCTGAAGCACAAAATAGTCAAATTCTAGGAAAGAATATAGCTTCGATTTTTCTTTTGGTGGTGGAAATGCAATCTGTATCAATTTGTAATTGGATGTGTTTGAAATATGAAATTCTTCTTTTGAAAAGAATGTTAGTTCTTTTTTTCATATGCTTCTTAGAAAAAAATATTTTTCTTCTTCCATATCTTTAATTTCCATGTCTTTTCATACAAATTTACAATTGCCTTGAGAACATTGACATGGTTTGCCTTCAAAAAATTTAGTACCATAGAAATTGAAAAAAGACATTTTATAATTTAATCAAGCTTTTCCAATCTTAGGCCATCTATCTTCACTTGATCTTGAACTTGTTCGTATGGTTCAAACATTATTCCACTTTCATTTGTTATGATTACTTTATCATATATGATTTCAGTCTTATCTGAAAAAGAGCTTTGAAGGAGAAGTTTTTAGTTGCGTTCTTTCTTTGAATTCGTGAAGAGAAAATCCTCTCTAGATTCTTCTCTAGATCATTTCCTAGACTAAAAAACCAACTTCCGCTTTTCAAGATAAATCTGGACACTTTTCTATTATGTATTATTGTATTCATATATATCTATCATCCTACAAGCATGGTTCTACTCCAATCAATTTCACCCCTATCAAAAATATTCTATTTTAAACTACTCACATAAAAATTAAGAAAAGAATCTAAATTTGATTGTAAGTATCCGAATTCATTCACAATCCGCCACATTCTTTACTTACACAAAAGCAACAACAATTAAACTATTACAGTTTCCAACGTTAAGATAAATACTAACTCATGAAACTGAAAAAGTAGAACTCTAATTTAAGAACCCACATGTTGGAGCTGGTTAAAACCATCGAAACCCAGATAGATACTTAAAAATGCGTATTCAAACGGGGCAACGTTATTGCCACCTTTACATAAATTCTTCAATAACTCACCGCTTTTACATGGCAGCAATTTTCTATACTATTGCACATTAATTTATCGCACTTCGAAAATAAACATTTTGGTTATTTCTTAGAGCAGCTTTGGAATATTTTGGAGCAGGAGCTTGTCAGCAATTATCTGATATGTAGCCTGTGTAGGATGAGCAGAATCCCAGAAAACACTTTTTGATGTATTGGAACAAGTAATCGGAGTTCTATTATCACAACGTGGCCCAACCTCGAGTAATCCTGTTCCACAGCAACCCCTATTTGATATCTCAAATCCTGCATCACACAGCCCATAATTATACTTACAATTATATGACTTCAATTGCTTAGAAAGCAAAAAAAGAATATGTTTTGCTTGCGCAAATCTTACCGTATAACAAAGGATGTTTTATCATGTCTAACATATTGTCATAGATGTCTACGTACTCCAGTCTAATGCCTGGAAGACGAGCTTTCAATCCTTGGAGGGCTTCCTTGAGCTTTTGGTTGTAAGAAGATGAAATATAGTTGATTGCCTGAATACATCCATTCAGCATTGATTCTCCCTGTAATGTTTTCTCTATCGGTATGCATCCCAGTGGAGGGTGCCCTGCCACGCCCAGTTTGCGTACCCCAAGCTTGTATATCTCCTGTTTAAAAAACTTTAGAGCTTCAGAAATTAGAGGTTTTTAAAATTGTGTTATGGGAAAGTTTGGTCACTAAAAATGAAATTGATTTTACCTCAATGAAATCGACGCAGATCTCAAGAATAAATTCTTGGTACTGTTGGACGCTAAATTGAGATCTCCTTATAGGAAGATAGAGATAATTCAGTAAAAAATCGTTGGTCCCAGCGACTAGATAAAATATGGCTTCTCTGATTATGTTTGATGAATTTTCCATTCCCACCAAATTTTGCAGGCGCGCCTTATATGTCTTGAATAGTTCAACTTGTCTCCTCATTGATATCACATTCTGCAAGAAGGGCATATAATCTCTCTAAATTTTACTATGAAATTTGAAGGCACTGTAATGGGTAGAGCATGTGAAACTAAAGACTTCAAAATAATTAGGAGAAATGTAGTTTCCTAAAATGCAGTTAGTTTATGAAAAATTGAGGTGGCTGATGAGTTATCGGTGAGATGTTTTAGTAGGGTGGACGAAAATGGTCATTTGAAAAGAATCTACAGGAATTAAATTTTATAATAGAAACGTCGCTTCTATTAAATCAAAGTAGATGCAGAGGAATAGTATTTATAGGGATAAGATTTTCTATTGATCCTAAGTAGGAGGAGGTGTAAAGCTTGATTCCATAGAGGGCATCTTGTTTTTTTCAATTAGGTTGAAGAAGTTTTTGTATATTTAACATTAATAAATGTAAAACAGTGTATACAACCAACATTATAAAAGAAAAAGATTTCACTAAATTAACATGGAATTACTCATCATAAAAAATGAGATTAAACTAAATCAAAAAGAGCTCAGGATAGAAAGATGTAAAAGACAGACTATAATACTTGAAACTTCAATCCTCAATGGTAAAATGAAAGAGATTATAACACAAACACAATACTGACAAGCTCAATAGGCCCCAACAAAATATAAAGAACCACCAAGTTAAGAAATAGGACCACTCAAATTGTTCACAACTAATAGACTGCAAACAGATTTATTGACTAAAGACTTCGCAATTAATTGTATTTCTTGTAATTTGCATACTTTCGTAATTTTATGTTTCCCAAAGTTTTTTGTGACTACAATTGTTGATTTTTCTGCAATTACGTAGTACTTCTGAGCAGCTTGTTAAACGTAAACCCTGGTCAATATTTACTACAAGCTGTGTCAATTAAAAGAACAAAAATTAACTTACAAAACGTGTGGAAGTGAGGTTGTCAAATCCGGTTCCAGCGGAAGCAAAACTAACACCTGTGAGAAGCTCCTGGCTGTTGAGATTAGGATCCAAAAATGGTGGAATGTTTTCCTTTACCCCAAGTCTAGAAGCTGCAACCCCAAAATCTATTAATTAATCTTATATCTAGATATACTTTTAGAAAAATGCTAGAAATAAGTAATGGTGAACAAGTTTACCGATAAAATCTGTTGCAAGTTTTCCATTAGAAAAGCGACCATTTTGTTCGTGACCTCTGAAATCTTGCCCATATGGAGCATGGTTGGCCTTGGCAATGGTGTTAATAAAGTTATTGTTGCCAGGATCCACGAGTGAGTCGCCGAATGTGAAGAAAGCTGGGATTTTTGCTTTACCTTTAATGGTTTCAATGCCTGAGGAGATTGAAAGGAGAATACAGAGAACCAGGCAAATACACCCAACGTGATTTAGGCGCCCCATTTTTGTTTGAATGCCTGCACAGATTGAAAGCGGAATATAGAGGACCAGGCAAACACACCGACCGCGATTTTGGCACCTCGTGAATAATTTATAGTATCTTGATGAGATAACACGAGGTTGGCATTCCAAAAGGACTGTCTAGTAAATATTATTCAATGGCGTGATAAATAGATCTGATAAATTTCGTAATATGTCTTAGCAGAAATAAGCTTGTTTTTAATTTGAGAGAATTTTAAACAACAATTTATAATCCAAACGATCAATTCTAAACCATTTACTAATCTTTAATCTTGATCATTTATCTTCAACGACCATCTTTCCAAATTCAAATCAATTTTGAATTTTGGAAATCCATCTAAATAAGTTAATCTTAACTTTTCATACTTCAAATACCACCATTTAATTTTACCTCCCTAGAACAATTTGATTTTGGATGGCCTCTTGTTCAATTCTGACCATCAATTTCCAAAAAATATCAACCCTCCATTTCTCTCATCCTACATTTAGTAATCAACCTCATCCTAAACCAAAATAATGAACAAGAATTAACCAGGTGCATTGAGGACTACCAAAACTAACCCAACATCTAAAAATATCAACCCTCCATTTCTCTCATCCTACATTTAGTAATCAACCTCATCCTAAACCAAAATAATGAACAAGAATTAACCAGGCGCAATGAGGACTACCAAAACTAACCCAACATCTAACATTCACCTACCCTACTTCTGTAATGATTTGTATTTTATCTAATATTGTTACGAAGATAGTGGTAGGATTTGAAGTTGGATTCAATCTTATCATTTTTCCTTGTTCTTTCCTTGATTTCTCTTGTTTGCATTCTAGGACATTCTAGATTCATAAATTGTTGACCCTAACAATTTCATGTCATATTTAGCAGCCATTTTAATGTATATGCTTGTTGCTTTCTGAATATGTGTGCTCATGGATCTATTTAACAAAATTCATTATAGTTTTGGTTATTGGGCCTTTTGAAGCATACCCGATGCCCATATCATAATATTTTCCCTCAAAAAATTGGGAATTCAATTGCTGGGCTTTGGTAATCCCAAAATCCAACCTTTTTTACTACCCTTAGGTCTAATTATTATTTTTGAAGGCTATGAATTCATATATAAGGACATCATTTCTCATTCATAACTAAGGGAATAAAAACTAACGATCTTTAGGAAGAATCCACCTAAAGACTATCAATATAGTAAATCTCAAGCATATTTCAATCTACAATTCAATTACAATGATGTTAAATTCAAGAATTGGTTCTTGTTTCTTATTTATTACAAATATGTTGTGCACTAACACTAGGAGGATTAATGAAAGAGCATTACATCACCATGTTTTATATGGAGCTCCTTTGAACATATATGATTCATTTAGCCTTTGTCCTAGCAAGGATACAATCTCTCTCATCAATTATTGTTGTATAGGTAGAAACACTAACATGAGGTAAATGATTAGGCAAGCCCTTATACAACACAACCTTTTCTCCATTTTTAGTTTGTGCAAGTTCAAATTTGATCACAAGAGTGAAGAGAAGACATTTACTTGCAATTTTTTGACTTCAAACAAACAAAATCCTTGGAAATAGGTTCCTAATGCACCCATTTTACTAGTTTTTTCCTAATTTTTAGGAGATAGTGTGTAGAACCTATTGACTCCATTTCTCACCATTTCTTGAGTAC
Organism: Cryptomeria japonica; assembly: GCF_030272615.1. NCBI lineage: Eukaryota > Viridiplantae > Streptophyta > Pinopsida > Cupressales > Cupressaceae > Cryptomeria > Cryptomeria japonica. The sequence goes on along the minus strand of NC_081414.1, from coordinate 625,621,761 downwards.
CTACATTCGTCAAGCATGAGAACCCAATGCTTCTATCCTAAACTATCAGTTCCAAATTTCACTTCTAGGTTCTTCTTAGTATCTACATTACAAATCTATCTTTACCTTCTATTCTTCTATGATGTATCTATTACATTCTATAAAATTTAGTCATTGATTCATCATTCATAGATGCTTCAAAACCCTCTTTGGAATATTGAACACCTAAGTATCCTAGGTCCTTCCTTGATGACAACAACCTTAGATTATTGTTGATATTCTGGATGACATATTGTAGAAGCCACTAGTCATGCTATGTTGTTGTAATGAACTAGGATTTATTTTCCTTTATTTAACACACTTAACAAGACACGTGAGCCAGCCTATTTTTTATGCGTATGAGTTTATTGGAATATTTTGAAAGGCTTTTTCTCTTTCAAACCCCTTTTTTAAATGGTATTTCTATCATTTATGTCCACATGCATTCACCAAGTGCATGCATCCATCCTATCACATGGTGCATCAAATAAATTGAATGCACACACCCATCCTTTGAAATTCCTATTTCTATAAAATGGCCATTCTATTAAAAGTCATAGGTTTATTGTATAGTATATATACATTAGACAAACAATAGTTTCATCTTTTATAGAACTTAGTTCCCTTTTTTTTCTTGAATTTATTCAAATATTGTATTTTATACAACTTTGTCTTGTGATGACTAAGGGAGTGCATTCTCTACAACCCTATCAACTTCTTTTGTAGGTCATTTCCTACTAATTATTTTTTGTAGTTTTCTTCAAATTAAATCAATTCATCAATTGAACATTTATATTTTTTATGCCAAGTTTCAACACATCCATTCTGTAAAGATGCATTTTTATTGGTAATAACTTTTGTTCCTATCAATTTTTATTTTATTTTACTTTTAATCTATATATTTAATCATTAAACTTGGATATGTTGTATGTCTTAGTGCTTCATTTATGTTTTACAGTATATTATTTTTCTCAAATTTTGTGTATAGTGAATTCTTTGTTAACCTTCATTTATCTTATCCTTATTGTACTAACCTTATTTCTATAGAAAAACATAATTCCAAATTAACTTTTAGAAAATGAATAAACTAATTGTGTTTCTACGTTAATTTGTACAAGGTGAACTCACAATAATGGTTCCCACTTTTTTGCCACTTTTGACACTGAGATGTACACTTTTAAAATAATCTTCAACTTCCGAGAACTATAACTTTTAACCTATTAAAAATTTGAAGATGATGTAAATTAGTGATTTCTAGCATTTTGTTTGTAGATTCTATATACATTTTTTTCAAATTTTTTTGAAGGATTTTTAAAAAAAATTTCCATCTCCCTCGAAAAGTAGTTTTTTACAACAAACTACATTTTTTAAGAGTGATGTGCCTCCCGAAACGCATAACTTTTTTTCTATAAATGATAAAAACTCAATTCTTTCGAATTTTGGTTTGTAACACCAATATCCAGGGCTTGCATTTGGTTTTATAGTGATATGTTCAATATTTTTCATTTTATAAAGTTTTGAAGTCCGACTAGTCATAATTCAAACATAGGTTTGCGTTTGAACACATAACTTGGTCTATATAAATCGAAATTCAAATTTTTTTTTTTTGTTAGAAAGAAGACATCAATACCAAGGGCATAGATATTTTTCAGAATTTTTTTGAATTAGTTTCTTATTTTTCCCAATGTGTTGAACAGAGAAGTTCATGTTCGGTGAAAAACCAATTTTTAATAAAATTAAAAAATCAAGAACATAATAAATTCAAAATATAACAAAATTATATTCGTTGGAAAGCTTGCTTCGAGTACTACCATCTAATATTTTTGGATTATCAAGATTATTTCATTCGTGCATTGAACCAGAGCTCCGAAGTCATTAATTCTTGAGAACTCTGAAATATTTTGGGAGAAACTTCTAATTTTTGGGGTTTGAACGAACACGAGTTCGATCGGATTGGGTTCGCTCAAACCAAAATGGGTTCGAGCGAACCCCCATTCGCTCGAACAAGTGAGCTCAATTTTGGCATGCCCGATGTTCGAGCGAACCCACTCGATGTTCGAGCGAACCCAACTGAATAGTTTGGTTCGCTCGGACTACCAGCGAACATTTGTATTTCGCTCGAACACTGGCAAATCCGAAATTCCCACTTTCGCCAAATTCCTTCATTGGCAAAAGTGGGAACCAACTTTGTGAATTCACCCTACATGGCTAATTTTTGAAACCTCTTTCACATTTCTTTTTGTTAAAGAATTAATATTTTAATGGGTTATGTGTGTTTTATATTTATATTTAATGTCCATGGAATATTTTTGTTATAGTATCCTCTCACATCATAACGTGATATTGAGGGTAAAACGTAATATTTCTTATTTTTGTATTCTAACGGGGCCTTGTGTACATGCTCTATCCTCATTCCTCAGTGTGGTCTTGGAGATAAAAATATAGAGTTAGTTTCTACTCTTCTGATAATTTGTCCTAGCTTATATTTCATCAACAAGTTTCAACTTGAATATACATCTTTCTATGGGGTATATAGATTGGGTAGAGATTAAATAGGCTACCCTTTTGAGGCTAATTTTCTATTGAGTTAAGCTAGTAGGAAACTTTATAGCTTGCCAAGTGAAGGAAAAGAGTGGGCTATATTTTCATACCAAGACATTAAACATACACTTTGTTGGCCTATCTTTAAAATCTGTTCAAATTTAAACATTCTTGATTCTAGCATATCCTACTACCCACCATTAAATCCCAATGAATTATTCATAACCATTTGAAAGGTGACAATAAATAATGTAAATAGCTTTATATAATTTCAAAACTAACTCCTAAACCTCACAAACACCTTCCTGAACAAAAATTGAAATGTCATTAGCTTTTTGTTTAGGTTCCGAAAAAATATTTAAGAGCTCGATAATGGTTCTAGAACCTCATTGTTTCACTAAAATTAAAGTAAAATCTTATTTTGGTGAAGACAACTTGGAGGATGAAGTTAGTGCTCTTCTTAGATATGATAAATCACATGGGATATGTGGAAGTATCCCATCACATTACTATTTTTGATGAGGGGCAAGGCCAGTATTACTATTCATGGCATATATTATGGCAAGGTGTGTGGAGGTCCTTTGGATAATGGCTTGCACACTTTATGGGTTATTCGAGAGCTCTTCTGGATTTTAACTTGGTTGCACATTCTATCAAACAATTTTTCTCTTGAGGGATTTGTTAATTCTAAGATGAGAGGATAAAGACGTTGTGCCAAACCTATGGACTATGTGTTGGCAACAATAATGAGAGAAAACCAAGGGTGGGGGGGGGTGAATCCAATTTCTACTAGATCTACAAACTCAACCACAAATAAAAATATGATAAAGTACAACAACAAAAAAGATAAGAAAATTGATAGAACAACACACAACACCAATACTTTAACATGGACAACCCGGTTAAGGGAGAAACCACAATGGGAACATACCCACAATAAGATGATACTCTACAGTAGTATGTGAAAATATTACAATGGGGAATGCACTAGCATTCAAGCACACTACCTAGAGCTCACTGCTCAAATATAATAACCCAAAAGGCTACAAGCCTTAGGGAAGTCTCATTGACTTACAATAAGATTCAGAATACAATCCAGAAGGAATGAACTAGAATAATAGCATCTGCAAATTCCTGATGATAGTTTTAGTTAAGCATAATTGTCTTCTTTGTATCACCAATATTTGCTCAATCACAGTGTCGAAGGATGAATCACTTATTCACACATACACCACTCTTTGATAATGCAGACACCTCGATATGAAAATTACATGACTAAATCACCTATGCATACAATTTATCAACCTTGACAACAAGGTTGACTAAACCCTCAACTCACAATTACAAAATTACATCACACAATACAAAGATTGACCACCAGACCAACATAATGATATACATGACATAACATGGACCTAAATAAAATTTCCAAAAGCACGTCACAGTCGATAATCATGCCAAGATCAACCACAACATGCTACACCACTAGGAAAACTGCATAACACAATGAACATGACCGGTTCAAGAAAATCACCAACAACTCACACAACGATCAATGCAGACCATCAAAACAAATAGGACATACTTAGGAAACACCAGCATGTGTTGGTAATTGACACATCTAGTTACTTTCGATACCTTATTTATGGTCTAGGGTTGTCATTGATGGTAACTCTTTTGGTAATTCGATCTGACACTCGTGATTCATCTTATCTGAAAGCTAGAGTTAACTGATAGGTAGTTAACCGGTATAATAGGGTATTTCAATAATGTTTTGGTCTAAAATGATTTTTGATGACTACAGTGTTTTTGGTGACTTTTTTTGTGATCTCGTTGATTGGGAAGACCCTTAGGAAGGATGTGATTATAATCTTTCAGTCTAGTGCTATGCCTTGTTCTAGATTGAAGTTGACTTGGAGATACATGTTACACTTCTTGAAGTCGACTTGAAGAAGATTGTTTTTTTATTAAGACCATATATATAAGATCGATTTGGTGATTTATTTTCAGTGTGTTAGTGGTATGGTGATCCATTTTGGTGCGATTGAGCATAGTTTCATGTGCGCACTTTGTTGGCAATTGACACTCTATTGGTGGTTTTACTATGTTGTCATTGAGGCAACATGGTATTGTGTTCTGGCTTCATTTTTTGGTTCTATGGTGTACTAGTAGGCACTTCACCGATACTTCACCAATAACAGCACCGATAGGACAAACAGATTTCCTTAAACATCAACATCATAGGCTGACATGGTTTAGTAAAGGTTATCAGCATTGGAGGCTGACATATCTTGGATCCGACATTGATAATTAATTTTAATGTTTATGCATTTATGTTATTTGGCTGACATGTAAATTGATATTATATATATCTTTGTAAGTCGACATAAGGCACAAAAAGTTGTATAGGGTATATAGGTCTGTTTGATAGATCATTTTGATATATACATGAGAGAGATAGAAGAAATATAGGATAGGATATTATGGATATGGGAATGTAATATGAGTCAAAGAGATTATGTATGTGAGGAAATTATTGTAAGGGTTAATTCGGTAAAGGGGTTAGGGATTCATACCAGAATAGACAAAGATTAAACCAGATTTATATTCTGGCATAGAAAGATGCTATCTTAGTAGTTCACACCTCTCTAGATTGTAGTTTGGAATTTTATGTAGTCAATGAGGCTCCTTTTGTGATTGAGTAGTGTGCTCTAGGCTATAAGCCTTCCTGCAAGTGCAGGCCCCTCATATTTTGTAATATCTCTTCATATGGCTAGTGGATTGATATTGTGGGTCACAAATCCCACTGTGGTTTTTCCTCTTTGAGGTTTTCCACGTATAAATCTCTGTGTTATGATTCTTGTTTATGTGATTGGCTTATTACTTGCTTTACTTGTTTCAATTCTGTATGTACCGGTATACCAGTTGGTGTATGCATGTTTTGATAAGGCTAAAATTTACTATTCTAGTATAACATTGATTCAACCCCCCCTCTCAGTGTTATTAGTTTCCAATAATTGGTATCAGAGCCTTGTACCTCAGAGGAAGTTTAACAACTTGAGGAAGATCCTAAAATCAAAATCCATGGATATAGCTTTGGAGAAGCAACCTGAGATGGCACTTGAAGATTATGATGCTAAAAGGTTGAATAACTTAAAGCTACATGATGAATTGAATTTTTCTAAGGAATTCATTCTTGTCTTACAAGAGAGGCTATCATTTGTTCAAGCTAGGAGGAAGGAACTTTTGCAAAGTTAGGATGACAAAGAGAAAAATGCACTTAAGGAACAATGTTACAAATTGAGTCAAGAAAACATGGTTATAAAAAATGAAATGCAAGTTATAACTATGAGGATGTCTAAGGAGATTGAGGATGGAAAGAAGAAGGAAGAAAATCTTGTTTTATCCCTGAGGAACAAATTTGAAGAATGTGGTAGGTTGGTTCATGAAAATGACATGTTGAGAACTGATTTGGTACAATCCTCGAGTAATGAACAAGAGCTTGAGAGACAAATGAGAATACTTAGAGAAGATTTAACTACTGCAAGTGAGTATAAAGAAAAATTCAAGATCATCTCAGCATAGCTTCAATATGTATTGAAGAGATAAAGGCAGATTGGAGATCCCAGTGGACTTGGATCTGAGAAAGCACAGAGTTTTGGTACTGCTAATGATGATCAAAACCATAAGGCACCAGTAAGGCAACTTAATTCTTATAAATTCAATTGTAGATGTTTTGTTTGCAATAGATTTGGTCACATGGCTAGGCAATGTAGAAATAAAGAAAAACATAATGTTGATTCTACTACCAGTAAATGTTCTAAATGCAATAAGGTTGCTCATAAGACAAAAGATTGCAAAATGAATGTTAAATGCTATGCTTGTGGAAAATTTGGACATATGGCTAATCAGTGCAGGTCAAGCAATTTAACTGGTTTTAGCAAAGCAATTCAAAGGAACAATGTTACATGTTATGCATGTAATGAGGTTAGACATATTGCTAAGTTTTGTAGAAGCAAAAATCCACCGGTTAGTAACGGAGGATCAAATGAGAAAGGAAAAGAGAAGGTTAGTGAAATCTAGCAACATCATACTCAGAGATGGGTCAGGAAGACTGAAGAATAGTCATTAGATGGGAATGTCCCGGTTACTTATCTGACAAAAGAGGCTTCTCCTGCATCGGCAAGGAGCTCATCCAGTAACTAAGGCAGATACCTTAGGGGTAGGAAAAATTCATGAAGATGTTGCATATGCCTCGGGAAGAGGTTCTGGAAGATGGAGATGATTATCTGGAATGGATATGTTCTAAATGAGATCTGGTATCTTTCACCGATAGTCATTTATGTCAATGAAAGATTAGCATTTTTCTCAAAGGATAAAAGGTCGAATACACTTCATTATTAATCACTTTTCATTTAGAGCGATTAAGAGCGACTAAGTGTAATCAAAGAAAATTCAGAGCAATCAGATTTCTTCTTGCGTGACCTCACGGACGTTTGGAAGAATTTGTTGGGGGTTTTCACCAAGAGAAATCAAAAGGTATTTATCTTTAAACATGGAAGTGGGATCATATTCTATTCTTCTTTTTGTTGCAAACCCAACTATAGTAGAGGTCAAGGACCGCCCTAGGCCAATTTTCAAGCAGTATCCACATGTGGCTACCCTGGAAGATTAGGTTAGAGCATTTTCTCATGTTTTGGAGGGAGTTGTCTATGTAGAGGATATTAGGGCATATATTCAATGTCATATCAAGGACTTGGGAACTTAAAAAATTAAGGGCATGTATATGAGTGAGCTAATGGGAGAATTTGGAAAGATCAAACCGACATTCAAGCATATTGAAGACCTAGGGTTTACTGATATTGTGGAGTTTGAGGATGAGATAATTAGATACCTTCTAAGTAGAGTACATGGGGAATTTATATTGTTAAACAAACCTTACAAAATCACCAAGGAAGCCATCCGAGCAATCACTAGTTTACCATCGGTTGGGCAACATTCAGACAAGAAGGTTTCAAATGATTTCCTAAGGAAGATCATCGGTGCGACATCTGACAAAAGATCCCTGAAAGTGAGCACTATCACCAACACAAACATCAAATTTGGTAGCATGATCATTGGGTATAAGGTAACTCAATCAAACCAACTGTATTTTGTTTCCAGATCATGCATTTTGGTTGCATAGAAAATAATGAGAGAAAATATGAAATTAGATCTATGCGGTTGGATGCTTGATGAGCTATTGATAAATATAGGGAAGATTAAGGGTGAAAAGAAAGGTACATTCTGGTATGACAACTTGATAGTTTGCCTGATGTTATATTTCCTGAATGACACACCCAGTTCTGGTAAGAGGCAATGGGCATTTGACATCCCAGTAGGAAGACAATTGAAATAGTCAATTGTTGCTTTAGGAAGCCAGAGAGATGATAAGGTATGGGGGTATTTTAAGGCATTCCAAAAATCTATGATGTCTAGGGTAAGGGTACTTGAGCATATTGTAGAAAAATATTCTATTGACATATGCTTCATGGTAAAGAAGGATGAGACACTCATGGAAGTAGTTATGCCTTGAAATATTTGGATTCAAGAAATGGGCTATGATGTGGATGCATAGATTCTTGATGTTTATCCAAAAATATTGATTGATGCACCAATAGATGAGGAAAAGAAGCCCTGTGGTATTGCACAACAGAAAACGCAAGAGGTTGAAACAGAGTTCAACCGGAAGAAAAAAGAGTAGGAAATGAAAGCAAGCAAATTTGTGGAGAAGGCCTCAAAGTAAATTCAAGCATTAATTGATGTTGTCCTAGAGAAAGGTAGAAAGAGGAAGGATCCTAAGGTTCATATTGAGCCTGTTATTGTAGAATTAGAATTTGAGGATGACACAATGTTGGCATTTAAGAGGGTTGTTAGGAAGAAACTAGAGGAAACAAAGGTAGAAGCTAAGAAGCAACCGGCTAGGAAGGTTACAATCAAAATAAACACACAAAAGAAAGCACCTAAAGAAACACCTTCAGCTACATCTGGTACTGCAAAAAGGAAGAAGAAGAATGACACTGATTTTGGTAACGCTCCACCTAAAACTTGTGCAAAATTAGTAGATGAAATCACTAAAGATGGCATGTTGAAGAATGTTCAATTTTACTATGATCACTTAGAGGAGGATGAACAAAGAGAGGTAGGAAGGAGTCCTATTACACTTGGATATTTATAAGAAAGCCTTAATAGAAATAGAAAATCAAATACCGACTGAATAGTATAACATGTTAGATACTAGAAGACTATCAGCTATGCAAGAGGATAAACACATTAAAATTCAAGAGCTATTATCTATCTATACTACTATTGCTCTGATGAAATGGAAAAGACACTTAAGGAAGCAGATGAGAAATTTTTCAGTACAAAATATAGGATAACTAGTTTGATGCTAGGAAGAGTAAATGAAATAATAAAGGAGACTCAAAAAGCATGGGTTAAATTTCTTGGAGAAAACAGAGGATTCTTTACTTCATCGGAAACCAAAACAAAAACTATAGATACCCCGATTGAAGGAAAAAGGAAAGGGGATTATGGATACTTCACCCTCTATTTTGAAAAATATTAAGATAGTGGAAATTGAGGCCCCAGTAAATACAGATGTACACACAAATATTGAGATATCGGTTAATAAAGAGAGTCAACAAGCTAATATTGTACAATATACTAATATTTAGGATAATAGTCCTCTGGATACAAATGTACAAGTTGAGGTTACTATTGTTGGTATTTTGGTATGGTTTTGTCATTGATGTCAACACCTATCAACACTTATCAACTCTGGCACTTTGTAGGATCAGCAATGTTCACCAGCAAGCAAGTGACTTATGTACAGTCATCGGTATCTACTACACCAGCAGGATATAATGTTCACCAGAATTTGGAATGACATGGATAACACCTGGTTATGTCGAAGACATCGTTTGGATACTTTGTCTTAAAGATTTGTTCATTGGCATATTCGTATTTGCATATTTGTTGTTACCAGCAAATAGGTCCAGGTTATGCACCGACAGGTTTATCTATTCTAGATTAGCACGACATGTTTTGGAGATGATTTTGGTGTTATTGTAAATGCATTTAGCTGACATGTTGAATCAGATATTGCATCGGTTATTGATTTAATTATAATTATTTTATTATAATATCTTTTAGAGCCAACCTATTAAAATTGGTCTTAGGTCATGGTATATATGTAAGATCTTATTTGTAAGATTGATAAGCGATTGGGATAAGGAATTGTAAGAAGGTATATGCGAGAATAAGAAGAGCTATACACACAGACATCATTTGAAGGTGAAGCAAGGTATTTGTAAAGATAATCAAAACTACACCGGTACTGAATCTAGCATAGAAAGATGCTATTTTGAGCAGTACATTTTTATTGGATTTAACCACCCAATTGTAGTCAGTGTGACTCCTTTTTGTGTTTGAGCAGTGAGCTCTAGGCACTTGGCCTTTCTGCATGTGCAGACCGCATTTGTATACACATACTATCTGCAGTAGTATCATCTGATTGTGGGTAAGGTTTCCCACCATGGTTTTTCCCCTTATAGGGTTTCCACGTACAATATTGGTGTTATGTGTTGTGGATGTTATTATCTTTCTATTTCATGCATTAATCTTTATTGGTACTATAATGAACTGATAAACTATCTACTGGCATAAAGTTTTGTTTATCGGTATTAAGCATTAAGGTTTGTTAAGTAGTTTTGGTTTGAATTTATTTGACAACTGATTCACCCCCCCTCTTAGTTGTCTTTGGGACCTAACAATTGTTCCTACAGAGGAACCGACAGTTACACAGAATGCACAAAGTGGTGAAGCCATCAGTGTAAGTGAGGAGGTTATAAAGGATAAATCTTCAAAAGAAAAGGCAGGGGAATCTAGCAGGGAACCAATTGTTGATTCATAATTATTGTTAATTGACACTTCACAAGTAGAAAAGTAAAACATCACTTAGATGAGTCCCACTAAATTGATGATGATGGCTGCACAAAAACTGATGAAGGAGGGATCCACAAATAAAGGGATTATAGATCAATAAATCACTATTTTACACAAACTAGTCCTGGAGTGTGAGACTAAAAAATGAAGCGAGCCCATCTGGAAAGCTTAAGATAATCATTGAGCATATATCAAAAGACTTTCAATCCCTACAACAAATATCAAACTTGCAAGCACTAGAAAGGTTTACTTAGGCTAAGACAGTTGCATTTGATTAGGTAATTGAAATTGAGAAGAAAAATATTGAGGAGAAGTTGATCCTAATAGAAAACTCTTTGAAACAATATACAAATATATATAGGGTATGTTGTAACACATAAATACTTACAGTTAATATGGATTAACAGATAAAAGAGATTCATGAGAAAATTGCAAGTATAGCTAACTCGTTTGATGGATTGATTTCATTAACTACATCAATTGATGGTCAAATTTTGATTTTGGAGAACCAAAATTATGTTCTTGAGAAGGAAAGAGACAAAATAAGTTGGATTCACTCTGTGTACACAAGAAAGGATGCATGGATATGGTGGGAAAGCCCACACCAGCAGAGGTAAATGAGAAAGAGTATTTTGCATATTTATTGAGTGGACTTGTATCTATTTTCAACACATTCAAAACTAGCTGGGATACTAATGTGGAGTTACTAGAGAAGGCTTATCAAGAAATTTTGAAATTTGTCAAGCTCTAGTAAGACATTTTTGGGGATATTCATTGTACAATTCTTATTCTTTGACATTCCTTTTTGAATTTTTTTTTTGGCATCGATGTCAATGGGGGAGTAGAATAGATTTGAAAAAGAATAAGAAGATTTGTATATATTAGGGGGAGTTATAGAGTTTTGGAGTTTTTGGAGATAAGGAGTATTTTGCATATTCAGCTCGAGGGGAGCAGGGCAGGATGAAACCGATAGATGAAACTTTGACCATTTTTTAGATGAGTGTTGCCATCAATGCCAAAGGGGAAGATTGTTGGAAATTGACACTCTATTGGTGGTTTCACTGTGTTGTCATTGATGGCAACATGGTATTGTGTTTCGGCTTCATATTTTGGTTCTATGGTGTACCAGAAGGCACTTCATCAATACTTCATCGACACCAGCATGGGTAGGACAAAAGGATTTCTTTTATCACCAGCATCATAGGCTAACATGGTTTAGTAAAGGTTATTGACATTGGAGGCTAACATATCTTGCATCCGACATCGGAAATTGATTTTAATGTTTATGCATTTATGTTATTTGGCCAACATGTAAATTGATATTGTATATATCTTTGTAAGCCGACATTACGCTTAAAAAGTTGTATAGGGTATATAGGTCAGTTTGATAGATAATTTTGATATATATATGAGAGAAAAAGAAGACATATAGGATAGGATATTATGGATATGTGAATGTAATATAATTCAGAGAGATTATGTATGTGAGGAAATTATTGTAAAGGTTAATCCAGTAAACGAGTTAGGGATTCATACCAGAATAGATAAAGCCTAAACTAGAACTATATTCTGGCATAGAAAGATGCTATCTTAGTAATTCACACCTCTCTGGATTGTAGTCTGGAATTTTATGTAGTCAGTGAGGTTCCTTTTTTGATTGAGTAGTGTGTTCTAGGCTATAAGCCTTCCTACTAGTGTAGGCCCCTCATAATTTGTAATATCTCTTCATATGGCCACTGGATTGATATTGTGGGTCACAAATCCCACCATGAGTTTTCCTCTTTGAGATTTTCCATGTATAAATTTGTGTGTTATGATTCTCATTTATGTGATTGTCTTATTAGTTTCTTTACGTCTTTCAATTTTGTATGTACTGGTATACCGGTTGGTGTATGAATGTTTTGATAAGGCTAAAATTTACTATTCCGGTATAACACTGATTCAGCCCCCCCTCTCAGTGCTATTAGGTTCCAACACACAGTATTCAGTAGAGCAAAGATAGTCATAAATTTAGTACTTAACTAGAACTAATTATTGCATAGCCAAATGCTAAAGGTTGTAGCCTTCCAGGCAACTATATTTGAGTAGTGAGCTCTAGGAAGTGAGCCTAAATGCAAGTGCATTCTCCATCTATGTAATATTTATGTACTCTTGGCCATAGTATATGAATATTGTGGTTTCCAGCCCCATCATGGTTTTTCCCTTTCTGGATTTCCGTGTAAAAATTCTGGTCTTATTGATTTGTGTATTCTTTGTTGCATGTTTATGTTCTTTTATATTATGCAGTGCTAACCAGTGGATAAAATTTTTGGTAGATCATTGATTCACACCCCCTATCAATGATCTTTGATTCTAACAATTGGCACCTAAGCCTAGCTTCTCAGAGGAAGCCTAACCGCTTGAGGAAGATTTTGGAGATTGATTCTATGGATTCTGGTTTTCAAATACAACTCAATGTGGCACTTGAGGATATTGATGTGGCTAGAAGTGAGGTATATACCTTGAAGAAAAACCTGAATGCTACTGATGAATTCATTAGTAAGCTAAAGGATCAAGCAAGTGTGTGTAGAGAAAAGATGAAGGAATTAATGAATAAGTTGAAGTAGAAAGAAGATCAAATCAAGGAATACCAGGACAGAGCTTATGAGGTCAACAAGCTTGAGAGAGAATGTTTCTTTGAATAATGAGATGCAATCCATTGTGATGAGACTAACTAAAGAAATTGAGGACTAGAAGAAGAATGAAGAGAATCTGGCACAATCATTGAAGGAAAGAGCTGATGAATGCTTCAGGCTTACCTATGAGAATGATCAATTGAAGCTTTAGTTGACAAAATCAAGGAATAATGGTCAAGAACTTGAAAGACAAATTGCTACCTTGAGGGATGAACTTGCTACTACCAATGAATACAAAGACAAATTCAAAGCTACTTCAACAATGCTTGATGAGATGCTAGAAATTCAGAGACATGGAAAGGATATGTGAGGTCTAGGATTTGAGATAGGTGAATCCTCTGGACCTGGACAAGGCAATCCAAAACCTGATTAGAAGAATAGTAAGAATCATTCGGTAAGACAACCTAATGCTCATAAATTTAATGGTAGATATTTTACTTGCAACGAATTTGGTCATATGGTGAGTCAATGAAGAAATAGGATGAATAATTGAATGATGAACAATAAAAATATGATGAACAACATGAATAATGTTTCTACCTTTACCAGTTAGTGTTTCATATACAATAACTTTGGACACAATTCAAATGTGTGTAGAGAAGTAGTGAATAACCTTCAAAGAAAGATATGCTATGCTTGTGGAATGTTTGGACACATCTCTAATTAGTGTAGGACAAGACTAAACTAGATGAACTTTAGACCTATGCTTAATAATGTTGTTTGCCGAGCATGTAACAAAACTGGTCACATTGCAAAGTACTACAGAAGTAAGAATAGTGCTCCAGTAAACAAGAACAAATCAAATGAGAAAGGAAAAATGAAAGTAGAAGAGATCAAGGAGAAGCATGAGAAGATGTGGGTGAGAAAGGATGAATCTAGAGCTGACAACAGGTGTGCACTTGAATCTGGTGCATGATCTTCAACTGGTAACTAGCTAGGGCTTTATGCCTTAGGGGAGCTTTTCATGCAGATTCTAAGAACCCCATCTTCAGTGGTTTGCAATCGATTCTAGAAGATTTTAGAAGGACTGAATCATATGTGTGGTTGATATCCTGAAGTTTGTGAAGGATCTTGTGCTTTGGTATGAAAATTCATGAAGATCATGGTAATCGGTTGTTGTATTTATTACAGTGAAAAATCAGGTTTTTGAAAGATAAAAGTGCATCTCAAGACTTCATTTGTCACAGTGTGATCAAGTGAGTAAGAGCAGAGGAGAGATAAAATCAACTTGGCAATATCAACATTATTTTCAGCAACTTATAAGTGAATTTTACTGCTCGATTGTGAAGCAAGGTATCTATATTTTCTGATTTTTAGTTTTTTCCAAACTCTACGATTCAAAATGGCTATAGTTTCAGGTATTAAGACTCATCTAGTGGTTGAAATTAAGGATAGGGCTCATCCATTTTTTAAGAAACATCCATTTAAATCAATCAAGGATGATATAGAAGGTGAATTCTCATTTATGTGCTACGACATGCTTCACAATGAAGATATCAGGGCCTACATTCATTTTGACCTTGAAGAGCTTGTGAATGCAAATATGTTGGACCTATACAATAAGCATTAAGCCGACGATTTGGGAAATATCAAACCTGAATATAAGGTGTCGTAGGATAAGGGTTTCTCATACATCATGCATTTTGCATTGTTTAATGAGGCAAAATGGATCCCCTACATGCTTAGCCACATGCATGATGAGTTTATAAGGCTTGATAGGCCTCGCACAATCACCAAGAAATCAATCCATGTTGTACCTGGTTTAGCTGAAACCAGTGATGTACTCAGCTTAAGAAAAGTATCAAATGACACCATCATAGCTACAATTGGATCCAAATTTGACAGTAGAGTGATGACTGTGAATGATATTTTGGAGAATGATGTGAAGTTTTCTTCAATGGTAGTCGGAAACAATGTTTACCAGTCTAGCCAGTATAACTCTGTCTCCAATACTGCTATCTATAATATGTACCAAATGCTCAAGGAAGATAAGAGGTATGATCTGTGCACTGCACTTCTGAATGAATTAATGAGAAATCTAAAGAAAATTAAGCAAGATAAAAAGCACACTTTTAAATATGGTACACTCTTTATTTTACTAGCACTGTACTTCCTGAATGAGATACCTAGTATCAATGGTAAGGTCCAAGGGGCATATGATAGACCAGTGGCCATGCAAATCAAGGAAGGCCTATGGGGAGTTGGTGATGCGACCAAGAGGATATCTTCCCTTTGGGGATATTTTAAAACCTTCCAAGCTACAATGAAGAACAAGGAGAGGATTCTAAAGGAGGTAGTTAAGAAATATGAGCAAACAATTTGTTTCATGGTCGATAAGGATCAGTGTCTGATGGAAGCAGTGGAGCCTCAGATAGTCTGTATCATGCCCATGGGGTATGAAATTGACTCTAGTATACTTGAGGCATATGCACAACACCTTCTGAGTCAATCAGTGGATCCCAAGGAAGGGAGATTTGGCACATTCAAGGAAAAGGACCTTAGTTTACATATGCAGTTCACTGCTCCTACCCAAAAAATTATAGTCACTAAGATGGTTGAAGAAGTAGCTACTCAAATGGGTTTCACCAAGGAGGAGGTCAAGAAAGAAAGAGAAAAATATGTCAAAAGGAGGCCAAAGAGGAAACCAAGAAACCCAAGGTTGATCTGGTTCCCTCCAAGGAAAAGCCTAAGGTAATTGAGTCTACTCCTGCTTCGGTGGCACAACCTGCAAAACCTAGCCCATCCAGAAAAGGTGTGTTGAAGAAGAATGAAAAACCCAAAAGAACCTACGCTGTAGTATCTTCAGTGGCCTCAAAAACTGAATCTAAGGAAGAGGTAGGAAGAGCTAAGAAAAAGGGAGAGTTTTCCAGACTAGTGAGAAAGCCTCAATCCGGTGGAGCACAACAAAGTAAAAAGAGTAAGTCAGATCCTGCTCCTACTAGAAGATCCCAAAGAGGTAGATAGGTCAAAAGTCAACTCAACAAAGACCTTGAGTCTAGAAACATACAAGGTAAGTACATAATCATTCCTACACTATCAACACATCAGTTGATAGATGAAATATTAGTGGATGACAATTTGAAGAATCTTGAAGAAAAGTTTGCACATTTTGATGATGGTGACCAAAGGAAAGTTGAGGAAGCTACTATTATACTTACATAATTTTAGTAAGACATTAATTGAATTAGAAAAGTCCATTCCAAAGGACTTATATAGTTTAATAGATGCTATAAGAATGAATGAAAGAAAAATTGACAAAGAAATGAAGGAGAGAGATCTAGTAAATATATGTACTTGTATACTCGTGATGAAAAAAAGAGGCTAATTGAAGAGGCAAATAAAAAGGAACCCAGAAGTTAGAACAAAATCAACAGATTAATGATTGGGAATGTAGAGGAGGTAAGGAAAGAGGTAGAGGAAATATGGAAAAAGATTATTCAGAATGACCCTCTGTACAAAGATGCATTTAGACCATCTCAGCCATAAGATAAGCAGGGTGATTCTGGAAGTCAGAAGGTTGAGACTCAATCTGAAGATCAACTAGAAGACCAAGGTAATACCACAATTGATGCTAAGACCAGTGAAAATCCTCTAGTGATAGATAGCTCTCCAGCCCCTGTGATTCAACAGATTGATATTGTGGACAAGGGAGAGAAGAAGGATGTTGTGTCATGAGAAGCTGAGGTAACTAAGGTGGACAAAGGTAAAGGCATATCTGATCTAGCAATTGCCACTCCTCCGGTTACAGGATTCCCAACTCAAATTCTGATCAATCTTGATGGCTTAGTTGATCTTGAGAAGATGTCTCCTACCGAGAAGCTTATTCTTGTTACTGTAGTGCAAGTTCAAGCCAATTAAGATTTGGTGAACTTAGAGAATGTAGACAAAAAGCTAATTTTGATGTCTATAGATGTTTTGTAGAAGGTGGCTTCCAATGTATAGTTAGATTCAAATAACAACCCCTCCGATAAATTATTACAATTGATTAACAATGTAAATACCAATTTTGATTCTTTGGAGAAGACGACTATTGAGAAAGTTTTGGATGGGTTTAAGGAAGTTAGAAAACAAAAATTCTTGAAAATAAATGAAGATGATAGGGTAACATTGAATCAAAGATTGCAGAATATTTCTGACACATTATCAAAAGCCTGTAAATTGTATAATTCTTGCCTCATTTTTCCTAAGTTTACTATTGATATTGATAAACATAGAGGTGTCTACCAGGGAAAGCTTGCTAGTATTTCTCAAGATTTTGACCCTAATGTAATATTAACCAGAAGTATTGAAGGATAGATTGTAGCCTTAAATGATCAGATCTCAAGTCTTCAAACGGATAAGGAGAAAGTTTTGAGGAAAGTGGGTGAACTCTAGAACCTGATTGCCATCTAGTTAGCTACTATGCTAAGTAATAAGGTAGACTATATGAAGGAAATGGTCTGGCCTATATCATCAGATTTGAGAGAATTAGAAATTCATGCTATTGTTCGTAATGCATTTATCATAATTTTGGATAACCTGAAGAGTGGTTGGGAAACTCACCTGGGATTTTTTAAGACTGATTATGTTGACCTCTTCAAGTATTTGTAAAATGTTTTTCATCTATATATCAATTTTGGGCAGCACCCCATCTTTGGCATTGCTATCAAAGGGGGAGAGATGAGGTGAAAAATGTACAGACTAATTTTGTATAAAGTGTAAAGTTTAGTGATGCAGATTTTTGGATTGTTGATCTAAGGGGGAGCCTTATAATTCTTTTACTCTTTCATTCAGTGTACATGTTTCAATACTTAGCCATTTTTCATAGGTGTTGCCATCAATGTCAAAGCGGGAGATTTTTGGAAATTGACACTCATCCGGTGACTTTCGATGCTTGATTTATGGTCTAGGGTTGTCATTGATGGAAACTCTTCTTGGTGATTTGATCCAATGATGGTGATTCTATTGGAAAATTAAAGAAATTGATTATGTGTTGCATTGATGTTTGTCATTGATGTCAATATTAGTTGTTTTGTTATCTACTAGGTTGCGATAGAGTGGTTGGTTTATGATGTTGATCTAGAGATCTTATCTGGTATGCTCTAGCTTGAGGAATTCATTTGGATTGGTTATTCATGTGTTCCTGATGTGTATCACATTTAGTTGGTTAAAGATTTGATGATCCGGAAGCTATCATTTTTTCTAGTAAGCCTTTTAGTTACTGGTAAGGGTTTTATCGGTAGAGGTTTGTTGAAGATATTTTGTTGAATCTAATAAATGGTGTTGGTGGGGATTCTAGAAGGTTATTAAGATGTTGATGGTTATCATGTTCATGTTCTAGTTGTTCGTGGTGTTTCATTTGGCTTATGGTGACCTATTTTGTGTCCAGTGTTATTCTGCTAAGTTATTGACAGTTTTATGTAACGTTTTGATTGATGCTCCCAGTGTGTCACCGGTTGGATTTATCATTTGGATTATGTTGTTTCGATCTTAGGCCGACTTGGTTTATCATTGGTTTGCGGGATTATGTAATAGATTTATTGTATCATCTTTTAGGTGGTCGAGTTAATTGTTTAGGTGTCGAGTTGGTATAAATATGATGTGAGATCTCTTTATAGATCATGATGGATGGTTATGGGATTATCTGGATATGAACACTGTTGTAATCATATACAGAGGTTTTGATCGATCATAGGTGATCGAATTGGGTTTTTGTAAGAGGTTTAAGACCTCTAGTATTGACCTTAACATTAACTATATTCAGGCATAGGAGATGCTACACTTGCAGTTCAATCTTCATTCCAGATTGTAGTCCAATGTTTTTTGTAGTCAATGAGACTCCTTTTGTGATGAGCAGTGTTCTCTAGGTTGTTGGTCTTCCTACATGTGTAGGCCCCTTATTGTAATATTTATTCATTTGATTAGTGGATAGATGTTGTGGGTCTTCAATCCCACTGTGGTTTTTCCTCTTTGAGGTTTTCCACGTATAAATTTGTGGTTTTATGGTGTTCATCTTTGTCGTTGCATTATTGTTTATTATTATATGCATTTATGTTTACTAGTTGATGAGTTGTTGTGTTAATAAGGTTAAAAATACTCTAATCAGCAAAACACTAATTCACCCCCCACTCTCAATGTTCTTGGATTCCAACAATTGGTATCAAAGCCCGGTGGCTTGGAGTAAGTCTAATAGCTTATGGAAGATCCTAATTCTAGAATCCATGGAGATGAGTATGGAAAAACAACTTCAAGAATCACTTCAAGACTATGTTGTTGAAAGGATAAAGAACTTGAAACTTTGCAAGATGAATTGAACTCTACAAAGGAATTCATTCTTATCCTAAAGGAGAGGTTTTCATCTATTCAAGCTAGAAGGAAGGAACTTTTGTAAAATAAGGATGATGAAGAAAAGAATGCCCTTAAAGAACAATGTTAGAAGCTAAGTCAAGAGAATACTATCATGAATGAGATGCAAGCTATAACTATGAGGATGTCTAAGGAGATTGAAGACCGGAAGAAGAATGAAGAAAATCTTGCTATATCTCTGAAAGACAAATCTAAGGAATGCATTAGGTTGGCACATGAGAATGATGTGTTAAGAACTGGCTTGGTGTCACAAAATAATGAGCAGGAGTTGGAAAGATTGATAATAATCCTAAGAGGTGATCTGGATGCTGCAAATGAATACAAAGATAAGTTCAAGGTTAGTTCTACTAATCTTGATGAATTATTGAAGCCTCAAAGGGACACTGGAGACACTAGAGGTCTTGGATTTGAGCATGGAGAAAGCTCTAGTACTACAAATCAAGATGAACACTAGAGGTCTTGGAATTAGAGGTCACTAGTAAGCCAACCCAATTCACATAAGTTCAATGATAGATTTTTTGTTTGTAGTAAATTTGGTCATATGGAAAGACATTTTAGAAATAGAGAAAATTAAAATAATAATACAGTTCTTGGTCAGTGTTGAAGTTGTACAAAGTATGATCACGGGACAAAAGATTTTAGAACGAACGTGAGATGTCATTCATGTGGAATGTTTGGACATATGGCTAACCAAAACAGGTCAAGGAATGGTCAATAATACAATAAAGAAATTCAGAAGAATAATGTTACTTATTATGCATGCAACAAAGTAGGACATATTGCTAAATTTTGTAGAAGCAAGAACCTACTAGCAGGAAGTGATAATTCTCATGAGAAGGGAAAGAAGAAGGTTGATGATGTCTGAAATGAGCATGAGAAGAAGTGGACAATGAAGTGTGATAATAAACCGACATAATCAATTGCCCTAGATGATCATCTAGCTAAAGCATATTGCCCGGTTACTCAACCAGCAGAGCAGAATATTCCTGCATTGGTAGGAAACTCATCTGCTAACTAAGGCATTAGCCTTAGGGGATGAAAATTAATGATGAATCTTGCATTACCCATGGTAAGTGGTCTGAAAGCCTATTTCAAATTTTGGAGTAGTCATTCTAAAGATTAATCAGCAAAGATTTGTTGAATCTTAGATCTGGTTTGGTTTATTGGTAAATCACTTTATGAGTTATGGTTTGGTCATACACCGATAGTTAAGTATTTCAGAATCTTTGGTAGTAAATGCTATATCAAAATAGATGATTCCATTGGAAAGTTTGATCCTAGATGTGATGAAGGAATATTTCTTGGTTATTCTAATGAAAGCAAATCATATAGATATTACAACAAAAGATTGTAGAGAATTATGGAGAGCATAAATGTCAAGGTGGATGAGAAGAATAGAAGTCAAATTAGAACTTATGAGAGAGAACCGACAGTGAAAATGATTATAACTGAACTAGTAGCACCTACACCAAAACAAAATGTTGAACCAGTTACTTCGGTAGTATCACAAAATTCAACAGTAACTAAAGATTAGAGCAGAGGAATAGAAAGTCAAAAGACTCCTAGGTATGTAAGGTTGAATCATTCATAAGATTAGACAATTGGACAAGAAGAAGGTTGGCATCTGATGGGGTATGTTGAATTTCTCAAGTTGAACCAGCATCAGTTATTGAATCTTGTAAGGATGAATGTTGGATGTAAACTATGGAAGAGGAATTGGACAACACATGGACTTGGATATTATTGGAACTTGCCTTGATTGGTTTGCAATAGGAAGGAATTGATTATGTTAAATCCTTTATCCGGTAGCTAGGATTTTCATATATTTTCAAGGATTTTTAGGTACGATTTTTGTTTTATGATGACTTTACACTATGAGCATGTTTAGATGCAGATTGGGCTAGAGATATAGCTAACCGGATAGGCTCATCCAATGAAACTTTATTTCTTGGAAAGGAACTTGTTTCATGGATCAACAAAAAGCAGCCATGTACCTCTTTATCTACTACTGAAGCTAAGTATGTTGCTACTGCTACTAACTATACACAATTTCTATGGATGAAGAAAATGTTGAAAGATATAAAGGTGGATTGTAATGAACTAGTAGTTATTCATTGTGATAACTCTGCTGCTATTGATATATCAAAGAATCTAGTATTTTATTATAAGACTATGCTCATTTCTATCAAGTATAATTTTCTGAAGGAGAAGGTAATGAAGTCAAATTGTTTCGAGGAATCCTTTGAGTACTTCAGAGATAGATTTGGAGTTTTTGTGCCTCTGGTAGATACTTGAGTGATGTTGATTGGCATCAATCTGGTATGCATTTATTAGTGCTATCACTCATTCCGGATTGATGTGTTGGTGCTACTACTCAAGGGAAGTAGTCGGTTGTGTGGTTCAATGAATTTATGATTTTTCTTTGATGTTCATGTCATATTTTTAGAATTGATGTCAAAGGGGGAGAGATATATGTGAAAAAGAGCTTAACAGGGATATCAATCTATGGGAAGATTGTTGGCACAAGGAGGAGGAACAAAAATTTAGATTGCTTGTATTCCATTGGGGGAGTTTGGTTCAGGTCTATGGATGGTTAACTGGTACATAAATATTTTCTTCAAAACTTCATTGTTATATCATTTTGGGGAGATTTTTGGATGTCTTCCTTTGGGAGACTTGTTTGGCATTTCTTAGCACTTGGATGTTTTTCACATCTGGTGTTGCCATCAATACCAAAGGGGGATATTGTTGGTAATTTGGAAGAATTGATTATGTGTTGCATTGATGTTTGTCATTGATGTCAACACTAGTTGTTTTGATGTCTACCAGGTTCTGGTAGAGTGGTTGGTTTATAATGTTGATATAGAGATATTCTTTGGTATTCTCCAGCTTGATGAATTAGTTTGGATTAGTTATTCATGTGTTCTTGATGTGTATCACATTTAGTTGGTTTAAGATTTGATGATCCGAAAGCTATCATTTGTTCTAGTAAGCCTTTTGGTTACCGATAAGGGTTTTACAGATAGAGGTTTGTTGAAGATCTTTTAGTGAATCTGATAACTGGTGTTGGTGCAGCTTCTAGAAGGTTATCAGGATGTTGATGGTTATCATGTTCGTGTTCCAGTTGTTTGTGGTGTTTCATTTGGCTTATGGCGACCTATTTTGGGTCCAGTGTTATTCTGCTAGATTATGGACCAATTTAAGTAACGTGTTGATTGATGCTCTCGGTGTGTCATGTAATGCCCCGCCAGGAACCCTAAAGGATAGCAACACAATAAGGCAACTAAAAGGCGCAATAAATTTTTTTTTTTAAGATTAAGGGAAATAAACATAACCTTACTCATAATTAACATAAGCGGAAGACTAACATTACATCCTAAAGGGTTACCAACGAAGATTACTTCAAAATAAAAACCACATCACAATATTAATCCAATCTTCCATTTAAATTAAGGAAAGCCAATAACGGTAAAATAATTCATATTCATAAATTGATTTTCAAAAGATAGGCTTACAGAATTACAACATACATACTTCCAAAGATTCATTTATACAAATAGGAAAGATAACTGAAACAATATACATCCCATGACTTAAATTACAATATTCCATAAAATTACATGGCTTCCATAGAACAATAAATTACAATTTTACAAGTTGTTGATACAATGACCATACGGCCTCAAAGTACAAAATCAAGAATATAAGTGCTACAAGAAGCACGAACCAAGATGCACCGGCGAAGCCAATCCTCGCGTGAAGGTAGGAACAAGGCATCCGATGGGAAGTGGCACTACCACCCGACCATGTGATCCCAAAATGGAACCACCCCACCGTGCTAGGAGATAGCAGACGACCCTCAAGCAAGCAAGAAAAGAACAACAGTACAGATGACTCCGCAGTACGCAAGTGACTCGACTCACAAAACATTAGCGACCCTAGAGAGAGAGTGCCATCACATGGCTTAACATGGTTACCCTAGGAAGGTCTCCATAGGTCCCGGCCCCCATCATGGGTTATCCTGGTAACCTCTCCCGAACCCCCGGCTCCATCTAAGCATCATGCGGACCCTACCATCCTTTCGTGAAGACAAGGTGGTAGGTTTGCCATTCCAGGCCTTCCCAAACACCTTGAGCCTATACAAGCACTCAACCGTGTACGGGGTGTATTATCTTAATTAAATTAATAACTACCCACCCCCTAAACAATTATTAGGTTATCACTTAAAAGCTGACTTTCGAGGGGTTATCCTGCCATCCACTTCGGGTGCGGCCCCCGCCCGAAAGCCACTCTCTCTACTAGGTCACTAACTGGATAAGGCTATCTATGAGAACTCTATGGTGGACTACAACCATAAATTATCCAGACATGACGCAGGTGTAGGACTCACAGTCACAAACCCAGAGTTAACCTTAAGGGACATATCACATAAAAGCCCACTTCCTCAAGGTTTGAACAACGACACCTGACCAAGGGCAAACATCGACAACATATTGACCATTTTAAACATAATGCGACGACATTAAAACGATAGACTGCAATGATAAAAACACTACAAACAATCTTTCTTTGAGCAGTCAACATTTAAATCAAATTGAACAAATGTATACAAGCTACTATAAAATAATTCCACAATAACATCTATTTGACGAATACAATCCTCATACAACTATTTTATAATACTTGGATAACAAACACCAATATTAAATTTAATCCGACTTTCCTTAATCCCAACATTACCACTAACCTCTAAATCATTTGATTTATTTTCACGATACCAATCAATTAATCCCCATTACTAAATCAAAAGAATTACTCATTAATCTTAACATCATCGTAAACTATATTTAACACATTATTATTATTTAATATTAAATAATAACATATTGTTATTATTGTTAAAATAACAATATATTATTGCTTAATACTAAAAACAAATAACGCGTATTGAATTTATTAAAAGCCACTAACATATAATGTTATTATTTAATATTAAATGATAACATATTATTATTTGTATTAAAATAATAATATTTTATCATGTAATATTAAACACCGAAAATAACACTAACAATTTTGTTTACCACTAACCTAGCAATTTAACATTTCATTTTTCTTGAAACAAAAAAAAAATATATTAAAAACCAATGTTTCGAACTACCATGTGGGGCCCCCACGCACCCACAGCAGCAAGCGCTGCCTTTCCCAAACTGGGAAATGCAGCGAGCTGCATTCCCAGCTTGGGGAAAGCAGCGCTGCTGCCTTTTCCCACGCTGGGGATGGCAGCTCGCACAGCCAAAGGGAAGGGAAAGGGGGGTGCGTGGCTGGGTCGAGCCCAGCTCCCCGCCACCGCCCCCAACACAATTTAAATTTTAAATTTAACAAATTAAATTTGATTAATTTAACAGTTAAAAACCATAACAAATAAAAAACGACAGGGGATTAAATGGAACAGAAATTCCAAAACACAGACAGAGGTGAAAACCTCTGTTAATCACAATAAATAAAATTAAACTCCCAGCCATCAAGTTTATCAACATACCAATAAATAAAATTAACTTAAAAGGAGTCATAATTTTACCAGCAATCACCAATTTTCTGAGACAAAACAGGGGCGTTCATATTTCATTCAAATTTGCCCAGTTTGTTCTAAAAGTTTAATTAAATGAGAATAGACTAAATCCCCAAACCCCAATTGAAGCTATTTGTTTCAAATCAAGCATAAACAAGGAGTTTTAACTCATAACTATCATTTCTAAAACTGGAAATATTTAGGGAAAGAGATTTTATGAATGCTTGGCAAAATTTTGCCAGCATAACACTACCAAAATCCATCAAATTCCTAATTACAAACAGCATGATAAACTAAGAAATTTCTTGCATAGCAAAGATGAAACATTAAGAATTCAGTTAAGGAAGCTTCATGGGAGAAATTAAGTTTAAATTTGATAACCAAAATAGTTGAATTCTTCCTCCAAACCCATAACAAACAAACACTTCAAGATTTTAAAACAACTAACAGCAAGAGGAAGGAAAGCAATGATTTTTTTTGTTGCAATAAGCAAGGATTCAACCAACCTTTGATCTCCAAGCAAGAATCCCAACTGGTTCACACCCAAATCCTCCCTTCAAGCCAATTTTCCAAAATTCCTTTCTCCTCCTCCAAAATAAGCATAACCCCCAAAATCTCCTCCAAAATGGCTTAGAAGAAAAATCTCTTAACCTAATTTTCTAGGTTGCCCAAAATTTCTATTAAAAAAAAATATTAAAATTCCCCATTGACTTTCTTTTCTTTTTTTTCTATTTTTCCTTTTTTTCAAATTTCTCAAAACAATAAATGAAAAATTCTCTTTTTTGAAAATTACATTTTCATAAGTATCAATTTAATCCATTTTTTCTACTAAATAGGAAAGCAATGAGTTAACTTAATTGAATATATATTTAAAAGCAATTAACTAATCTATTCCATTTCTTTCGTTGGATCTAAACACGATTTCTTTTCCAATAAGCAACTAACAGTTAAAATTTAATAACTAATCAATTTCGCTTGATTCAAAACATAAGGCATAATAAGGAATGAATCGCTCAAGTCAACAATAATGACAACTTAAACTTAAATAATTAACCGAACCACCAAAGCACGCAAATCGAGGAAAAGTAAAAAGACTCGAAATTCAGACAAAGGGGATGAACGACCGACTGACGGCACTCACAATAACAGACTGAGGTGAGGACTAGGGTCAAAAGCTATCTCCTCCACTCCCATCGGACATATAAGGCACGCTCAGACCTGTGAAGCCAGGTGGAGACGATACCCCGTACCTACTCGGTACTTGTACCTGCAATATCCTGCATCACCGAAGCACACATACATGCATATAGATATAGAATACACGGCACGCACACCGATGAAGGAGAATCGCGACGTTCCCTGTCTCATCGAAACGAGTGAAGGAAAATCGTCCCCTTGCATCCAATACAGTAGCAAACACGCAACATATATATGACACATCAACTAGATAAAGTAAAATGTCAGTACGAGCAATAATCCACGAAACACTAGAAATCACCAATACTGAAATACTGAAAGTAACTCATGCATCCAATATCCAGATAAACATGATATAATATCAAATATGTCTGCAAAATGACGAGCAATCAAGTGCCAACTGAAAAGTAAACTGAAACACAAAATCAGTCTAATAAGTCCGATCAAAACGGGGTACTACATGTCACCGATTGGATTTATTGTTTGGATTATGTTATTTCTATCTTAGGCTAACTTGGTTTATCATTGGTTTGTAGGATTATGTAATGGATTTATTGTATCACCCTGTAGGTGGTCGACCTAATTGTTTAGGTCCTGGGTTGGTATAAATGTGATGTAAGATCTCTTTGTAGATCATGATGGATGGTTATGGGATTATTTGGATGTGAATAATGTTGTAATCATATGCAGAGGTTTTGGTTGATCATAGGTGATCAAATTGGGTTTGTGTAAGAGGTATAAGACCTTCGGTATTGAGCTTAATCGAAACTGTACTCACGCATAGGAGATGCTACACTTTCCTTTCAATCTTCATTACGGGTTGTATTGTAATGTTTTTTGTAGTCAATGAAACTCCTTTTGTGATGAAAATTGTGCTCTAGGCTATTGGCCTTCCTGCATGTGCAAGCACCTTATTGTAATATTTATTCATCTGATCAACGGATAGATATTGTGGGTCTTCAATCCCACCGTGGTTTTTCCTCTTTGATGTTTTCTATGTATAAATATGTGGTGTTATGGTGTCCATCTTTGTGGTTGCATTATTGCTTATTGTTATATGCTTTTATGTTTACTGGTTGTTGAGTTGTTGTGTTAATAAGGTTAAAAATACTCTAACTAGTAGAACACTGATTCAGCCCACTCTCAATGTTCTTGGATTCTAACAGATTCATCTTATCCGGAAGCCAGAGTTAACTGATAGGTAGTTAACTAGTATAACAAGGTATTTCGGTAATGTTTTGGTCTGGAATTATTTTCAATGATTGTGGTGCTTTTGATGATTGGGAAGACCCTTAGGAAGCATGTGATTATAATCTTTTGGTCAAGTGCTATGTCTTGTTCGAGATTGAATCCAACTTGGAGCTACACATTACACTTCTTGAAGTCGACTTGAATGAAATTGCTTTCGTGTTAAGATTGGATATATAAGATTGATTTGGCCATTGATTTTTGATGCGTTAGTGGTGTGGTGATCCATTTTGGTGCGATTGAGCATAGTTTCACATGCACACTTTGTTTTCAGACCAACCGGCAGCTGACTGAGACAGAAACATAGTATTCAATAGAGGAAAGCCAGTCATAGATTTAGTGCTTAACCAAAACTCATTCTTTCATATTCAGATGCTAATTGAGAGCTCATTTCATTTTATTTTCTCAATGTAATCAAATTATAAATTAGTGAGACTTCCCTAAAGGTTGTAGCCGTCCAAGCAACTATATTTGAGCAGTGAGCTCTAGGTAGTGAGCCTAAATGCAAGTGCATTCCCCATCTATTTAATATTTGTGTATTCTTGGCCATAGTATATGAATATTGTGGGTTCCAACCCCATCATGGTTTTTCCCTTTCTAGGTTTCCATGCAAAACTTTTGGTGTTGTGGATTTGTGTATTCTTTGTTGCATGTTTATGTTCTTTTCTGTTATGCATTGCTAAATAGTGGATAAATAATAAGTTCTAGGATTTAATTTCCGGTAGATAACTAATTCACCACCCCTCTCAGTGATCTATAATTCTAACAACAAGAACATTAGAATCATCAGTAACAATTATACCAATACCACTTATCAAATCTTCATTGAACAACATCTGAAACTCAGGAGTACTCAAACAATAACAACTATCACGAAGAAAGATAACTTGCAGAGCATGAAATCAAGAACCATATGAATTGAAAATACACAAGACCATCCCAAACAGTCTCCCAAAATCTAAGCTCAAGATATGATTATATCGGAATATACTACAGGAAATACTAGACTATGTGAAGCATTGATCAAAAAAACAAACTGCAAACTGGATCATATGGTATGATCAATTAAGTTTTCTAGATCGCCAAAACCAATACAGAAGAATATAATGATACTAGAAATACTCCATACAACACATCAAGATCCCAATAAACCATTTTGCAATCACCAGAGCAATAAATCATAGGAATATGTTTACATCAATGACAACAACATATCCTAGCAGCAACAATATCCAACAATCTTCCCCTTTGGCATTGATGACAACATATGAATTTGAAAATAATCAATGCAAAGAAAAAAAACATCTCCAACAAACTCCCCCTAAGATCAAGCAAATAAAGCATTTTTTCACATGCTTATCCTCCTCCTTTGATAGAAATGCCAAAGGTTCTCAAAATAGAAAACCAAACTTACTCTCCCTCAATAACAAATAACCAATCCAATAGACTACTCCACTAGAGGAGCAACACCAACTCATTAATCTAGACAAATAGATAAGACTCTGGAGTCCACCGGATTGATGAAACTCAATGCATCTAGTTCTCATCAAGAGGGGTAGATACCCCTAACTTGTCTCTCAAATAGACAAATGTATCTGTAAGCAAAGGCTTAGTGAAAATATCAACAATTTGTTCCTTTGTAGATACATATTCCAATTTTATTTCCTCTTCACTAACCTTTTCTCTCAAGAAATGATACTTGATTGATACATTTTTAGTCTTTGAATGTTGCATCTGATTCTTTGACATATTTAGAGCACTGAAATTATCACAATATGTGATAGTAGGATCATCATAGATAACTATGATATCCTTCAACATTTGCTTCATCCAAACTACTCGAGTGTAGTTACTAGTAGCAGGAATGTACTCAGCTTTAGTAGTAGATAATGACACTGAATCTTGTTTCTTACTAGCCCATGAAACCAATTTCTTACCCAAAAATAAAGCACCACTAGAGGTAATCTTCTAGTCATCAACATCACCAGCCCAATCAGCATCAGTGTAAGCACATAACATAAAATCATCATTCCTCGAATACCACAAACCATAATCCATAGTTCCTTTCCAGTATTTGAATATTCTCTTTACTGCATTGACATGACTCTCTTTCAGATCAACTTGATATCTAGTGCCCATGCACACAACATGCATAATGTTAGGTCTAGTCTAAGTCAAATATAGTAGTCCACCAACCATAGATTTGTACAAAGACTGATTATCTTTCGAAGATTCATCATTTTGAGATAATTTGCATCCAATCACCATAGGAGTTCCAACTAGTTTGGAGTCATCTAACCCAAAAATCTTCAATAATTTCTTCACATATTTATTTTGAGCTATAAAAATACCTTTTCCAATCTATGAAATCTGCAATCATAAGAAAAATTGCATCTCTCCTATCATAGACATCTCAAATTATTTATGCATATCACCGAAAAATTTCATGCTCCAGTTATCATCTCCTCCAAAGATAATATCATCAAAAAAAACTTCAATAATCAAGATGTTATCATTCACTATCTTAAAATATAGATTACTATTAGCAACACTTTTATTATATCCTAATTTCAGCAAGTACTTATCCAATTTGTCATAATAGGCTCTAGGGGCTTGTTTCAATCCATAAAGAGCTTTCTTCAGTTTGCATACCAGGTCACCTATTAGGAGAACCAGTGGACAACTGAGAGGGGGGGTGAATAAGTTGTCAATAGATTATGAAATTTTAAGTACAGAAAACCTTTTACCAAAATGTATAAATTAAATATCAGAATAATAAATATATCAATTAAGAAAAAACATAAATTACAAAACAATTACCATCCATCCACAACATAGAACCACAAGATTTGTACATGGAAAACCTAGTAAAGGGAAAAAACACGGTGGGAAGCCTACCCATAGTTAGATAATACTTTTGTAGTAAGTATGTGATTACAATAAGAGGGGTCTACACATGCAGGAAGGCACACTACTCATCACAAAAGGAGCCTCACTGAATACAAAAGAAATCCAAACTACAATCCATAAAGATGAATGAACTGCAAGAATAGCATCTCCTATGCCTGAGTACAATTTTGGTTAAGCTCAATACTAGAGGTCTTAAACCTCTTACACAAACCCAATTCGATCACCTATAATCGACAAAAACCTCTACATATGATTACAAACTTATTCGCATGCAGATAACCCCATAACCTTTCGTAGCCATGATCTACAAAGAGATCTTACATCATATATATACCAACTCGGGACCTAAAAAATTAGGTTAGCCACCTAAAAGATAATACAATAAATACGTTACATAATCTCGCAAACCAATGATAAACTGAGTTGTCCTAGGACCGAAACAACATAAATCAATCAATAAATCCAATCGGTAATGCATCAGGAGCATCAACCAACATGTTACATAAACTGGTCCATAACCTAACAGAATAGAACCAGACCTAAAATAGGTCTCCATAGGCTAAATGAAACACCACCAATCAACTAGAACATGAACATGATAACCATCAACATCCTGATAACCTTCTACAAACCACACCAACACCACTTATCGAATTCATCAAAAGATCTTCAACAAAGCTCTATCGGTAAAATCATTACCAGTAACCAAAAGGCTTACTAGAAAAATGATAGCTTCTAGATCATCAAATTCCAAACCAATTGAATGAGATACACATCAGGAAAACATGAATAACTAATCCAAACTAATTCCAATAGCCAGAACATATCTTCGGTATATTCATCATAATCCAACCACTCTACCAGAATCCGATAGACAACAAAAAAGCTAGTGTTGACGTCAATGACAAACATCAATGCAACACATAATCAATTCCTCCAAATTACCAACAATATCCCCCTTTGGAATTGATGGCAACACTAGATGTGAAAAACATCCAAGTGCCAAGAAATGCCAAACAAGTATCCCCAAAGGAAGACATCCAACAATCTCTCCAAGATGACATGATGATGAAGTTATGAACCAATAGACCAAACTACCCCTCTGAATGATATCCATTTAAAGCTCTAATCTCTTTGTTTTTCACATAAATATCTCTCCCCCTTTGACGTCAATGCCATAAATATGACATAAACATCAAAGAAAAATCATAAATCCTCTGAAATACATAGCCGACTACTCCCCCTAAGTAGTAGCACCAATACATCAATCTGGAATGAATAAGAGCTTTGATGCCAATCAACATCACTCAAGTCTCTATCACAGGGAAATGACCCCTAATCTGTCTCAAAAGTATTCAAATGATACCTTAGGCAAAGGTTTAGTGAATATATGTGCAATCTTCTCTTTAGTGTTCACATAAACCAGTCTAACTTCATTTGCTTCCACCTTCTCCTTCATAAAATTATACTTGATTTATATGTGCTTTGTCTTAGAATGAAATATTGGATTCTTTGATATGTCAATAGAAACAGAGTTAGCACAATGAATAACTATCAGTTTATTACAATCTACCCTTATATCCTTCAACATTTGCTTCATCCATATAATTTGTGTACATTTAGTAGCAGCAACAACATGCTCAACTTCAACAGTAGATAAAGAAGTACATCACTATTTCTTTCTGATCCATAAAACAAGTTTCTTTCCAAGAAAGAAAGCTCCAACAGATGTTCTTTTCTAGTAATCAACATCTCCAACCCAATCTGCATCTGTATATGCACATAGTGTAAAGTCATCAACCAAATTGCCAACAGTCACCATCATCTGATAATGAAAATCCATCAGGTTTCTCAATATAGACTTCTTCCTCAAGATCACCATTCAAAAAAGCTGATTTGAACTCCATCTAATATACCTTGAAATCCTTATAGGCAGAATATGCAAGCAACATTCTAACATCTTTAATTCTAGCTACCAGAGAAAAAGTCTCCTCATAATCAACTCCTTCTTTCTATGAATATCCTTTGCATACTAGTCTTTCTTTATTTCTGACAACTTCACTGACTTCATTCAATTTGTTCCTCAATACCCATTTAGTACCAATAACATTCTTATCTGTAGGTCTAGGCACAAGTTCCCATGTGTTATTCTTTTCAATCTGATTCAATTCTTCTTCCATAGCCCTTATCCAATTGTCATCTTTGCAAGATTCAACAAAATCTTTAGGTTCAATTTTGGAAATCAAACATACCTCTTCAGTAGCTATCCTTCTTCTAGTCGTCACACCTTGATTTTTATCACCAATAATCTAATTTTCAGAGCGGTTCAATCTTATATACCTTGGAGTCTTTTGGTTATTCTAATTTTTTAGGTTCCTACATCTCTCTACCGGGAACAACAATATCTAAATTAACTATCTCTACCAAATCATTATGCTTCAATTCTTCAGTCTGAATAAGTGTTAGAACTGTTGGCATTCAGTTGTCATTGATGTCAATCGGTATTGTAGGCTAGCTACCGGTAGAGGTATGTCATCAGGTATGAAGAAGAAGAAGAGTATACAATTATGGTGAAATAAAAATTAGGTATTGAGAAGAGTAACATGAAGGCTTGTTAACTGGTATGGTGGAAGACAAGTAGTTATTAAGACTATCAGTGACTTCACCGGTATGAGGTGAGATGCATGTGTGTGTTAACATGTTGAGTGATAACCGGTAGAGCATAAACTAGTCTAGAGTTTGGCTTCTTGTTTATGATGAATAGGTAGAATGTTAGAGTAATCACAAACCATCAAAGGTGAAGATGTGATATCGGTATAGTGTTCACTACCGGCTAGAAGGAGAATGTGGTATCACTGGTAAAGGCCTGTACTGGTATGAGTTTGTTGAATGTTCAAATGTAAACCAATTATGTGTCAGTGAGCTAAGTGTATGAGCATTGTGATTCCATGTGCAGTTGAGGTGGCAAACATGCAAAGGTCGGTGAAGCCTCCATCAACATGGTTGTTGAAACAG
Organism: Cryptomeria japonica; assembly: GCF_030272615.1. Classification (NCBI taxonomy): domain Eukaryota; kingdom Viridiplantae; phylum Streptophyta; class Pinopsida; order Cupressales; family Cupressaceae; genus Cryptomeria; species Cryptomeria japonica. The sequence continues at coordinate 625,588,254 of NC_081414.1, read as the reverse complement.
CTAGTCAATATTAATGAAATAGACAGAAACCACGAGATTGTAACTAACTTATGTGGCTCGAGGAAGAAAAAATGATAGAGGAAGATCAGGGACTGGTTGGTGCCTAGATCAAAGCAAAGGAATCAGATTGTAAGAAGATCTCAAGAAGGAAACAACTGAGCTTTTAAGAGCTGACAGATTTCAAGGTAGAAAATCATGTACGAGATTGCTATCTTTAGCAAGTATGCATTGGATAATAGAAAATGTGTATAGATGCATTCCTCATGTGCAGCTAATCGATCCAAGATAGACTGGATGAGATCTCATGCAGATTGTTTCAGGTAAAGGAGACCCTAACCACCCCATGTTTGAATTGGATCTTGGCAGGAAAGCTCAAGTTTAAATATGATGATTTGAGACTGTGATTGTTGTAGAGTGAAGACAAGGGTAGAATTTTCATCTGAGAGCCGAAGAGATAAACACTTCAAGTGTTTATGAGCGAAGATTTGACTGATAAGGAGAACTAGAGTAAACCAGTGTAAGGAGCAACCGGTGGAGTGTGCATTGAACATAGAGGTGACAAACCAGCAAAAGTTGTGCTTGATTAAGAGTGATTAAGTGTGAGTAGAAGGTGAAAAAGACATTGTGTGAGGTAATTTAGAAAAGAGATTAGCAAAGTCAAGCTACAAAGTGAGTGGAGAGTATACAGACTAGTAAAGGTGAAATAGACAAAGGAGAATATTGTTAGGTTGCAAAACTTCATTTGGAATAGTGATTTTATTTGTAAATCTGAGTTTAATACAATTTTCACTAAGTTGCAGCTTAGTGCAGGGGTTGTAGCCTATAAATTGTATAGGGGTTGGTGCTCCTTTGAGTTGGTGCTCATAAATCAGGGGTTGGTGCTCCTTGGGTTGGTTCCCTAAATATTGTAATCAGTGTTTCATTATGAGGCTAGATTGGAGCAGAAGATCTCGAGTAGCTATTCTCACTGAGGTTTTTCCCACATTGGGTTTTCCTCATATATATCTGGTGTTATGTGTTGCATCTTTATGCATGTAGTATATTAATGTTCTAGCGAATCCTTTCACACACCTTGTTTGCACTGTTTGAGCTACCGGTTAGCACTTGGTTTGTTTTATACATTACTGGTATCTCCTTGATTAAAGGAAAAGAGTTTAAATCACTGATTCACCCCCCTCTTAGAGATCCATTATATCCAACAAGAACAATATGCTAACCATCATCATATCAGCATGCTTTGATTTCTTTTTCATAGTTCTCATCAACCTTCACATTTGCACTTTCTACTATCTTCCCTTGTCTTTTATTGTAGCTCCAGTAGGATTTTCTCTTTGTTGAATATCCTAAGAAAATTCCTTCATCACTTCTTGCATCAAACTTTCTTATATTCTCATCTCTCTTGATATAACACTTGCTACAAAAAATTCTGAAATATCTCATAGTAGGAATATGACAAAACCATGGCTCATAAGGAGTCTTACTGGTATCACCTTTTATATGAACTTGGTTGAATATGTAAATAGAAGTGCTAACAGCTTCTCTCTAGTAGATCTTTAGAACATTCCCTTCGATTATCATAATGTTGGAATAGGAGGAATCAAGAACACTGAGATGGGGGGGTGAATTAGTGTGTTGTCAATGTTATAAGATTTTACCTTATTATAACATACACATATAAACCGGTAAATGAAGAAACATATAACATGAAGTAAATAAACTAGCCACGTGGATGAACACCATAATACATAAAAATTTATACATGGAAAACCTCAAATTGGAAAAACCATGGTGGGATTTGTGACCCACAATATCAATTCACTGGCCATATGAAAGATATTACATAGCATGGGGGCCTGCACATGCAGGAAGGCACACTTCCTAGAGCACACTGCTCAACACAAAAATTCTCACTGACTACAAGATTCTACTGAGATAAAACAATAATGGTGAACTCACAAAATGCATATGTAATGCCAAAAAGAGTTTCAGTTATAGCTCTATTCTGTACTAGTTCATAAACCCTAAACCCTTTTACCGGTATCTCCTTTACTCTAAGAATTCTTTAAAAATCATCTACTGACCATTGCATGATATTACCTTCACATACAAATGATCTACATATATATCCTTCACATCACATTTTTTTCTCCACATTCATTATCTATCAAACTGACCTAATAAACTGACTTATATACCCTTTACAAACAATATGCCTTAAGTCTGCTTACAAGACATTACAAAAGATATTCAATGTCAACTCTATACAATAATTACAAAATGATTTTACAAATAAAACCTTTCCTGGATCCCAGACTGATGTCAGCTTCACAGAAGTGTTGGACGTCAGTGTCAGTGCCAGTGTCGGTGCCAGTGTTGACCCTAATTAGTCCAATGTTAGTATCTGTCAGTATCTGTTGGTATCAGCCTTCTACAGAATCTTGTTGCCATCAATGACAACATATGAATCCAATGAGTGGCAATTGCGAACAATATCGCCATTTGGCATTGATGGCAACACTCATGTGAAAAATGGATTCCCTACCAGTTCAACTGAAATTGAAACATGCTCCCCCTGAGTTGATTGACCACTTTGATTAATATACTCTTGTAAAGCGGAAAATCGTGGTCGAACCCTAGTTGGTCTCCCCTCTTCTAACTCCGAGGAGAGAGAAGGGAGGTTCGCTAGGATTCGATGGGTTTTCACTTAGGGGGAAGACTTTACATTCAAAAGAGGGGTTGAAACTCATAAGATTCAATCCCACACAATGTAAGATTGGATGCTAAATGAATTTCAAGGGTTTGGAAAGCAAAGCTACCCTCTTTTGTAAAGAATGTTGATTAAGGAAATTAAGCTAAGGATGCATAGAAAGTCATAAAGATTCGCTTATAAACTGAGTTTAGGTTATAGGATGAAGCTGCGGACCTGGAATTAGCAGTAGAATGTCGATACGGTGCTGTCCTGCAAATTTGAGAAAAAGTTGTCAGGACGATGGCGCCCGGCGCCACGGTCCTCCGAAAAATCCGTGAAACGAAGGGGGATCGGTTCGTCTCTGCACAAGGATTCCAGATCTTCAATCTTAGCCGCGTACCTGCAACCTACACACAGAAAAGTGAAGACGATTGGGGGGTTAGGGATTAGGGGTTTGCCTTTAGGTCAAACCCCGGTTTTGGAATTAACCAAGAAATGAGCAAGTGCTGTAAATGTAAATGACTGTAATGTAAAACAAGTACTAATACCTTGTTCTAAGGATGTTTGTATCCTTATGTGCAAAGGTTTAGATGTTGTATGTTGTAGTATGTAGCATGTAATAAGTGATCTCCTCTTCAATGGTTGAATCCTTGTCTTGAATGCAACACTTAGCCTTGAATGGAGACTTGGAATGATCAATTGCTTGAATGCTTGAATGCTTGAGTATAGTTTCCATGCTTTGTACACATATCCTCTTCATTCCAAATGAGAGAGAAAAATGTAGTTTATATACTTGTCAATTAGGGCTGATAGACTGATTTTCCCGACCTTAGGCCGACCAGGGAAGTATATTTCCAAATTGCAATAAAAAAGACCCGATATCACTTAGGAAACCGGGCCCAAAATAGGACCCAGGGACCAGGGCGCTGGGTGCTCTTGTCCCACCTCCGGGACAGCGGGGTGCAAGGAGGTTCAGGCCAATGGTGCTTGAAAAATGTAGTTTTCAGTGTCGTGAGCAAGTTTTGGGGTCTCCATTCAGGTTGCGTGTTGCGTCGCCATCGTGAAGACCGAAATGCAGTCGAAATTGCAAGTGTCACAATTTTAGGATGCTACATTTAGCCCCCACTTTAGCGGGAGTATGTATGCTCATACTTCCGGTAAAGTACAAGGAAACAACGTTGAAAGACTTTCACCACATCAAGGAGGCAAGATACACCAAGCCCCCAGTGGACTAAGGATCTTACAACTTTGATTGACAAAGTAAAAGGGAAGATCGCGAGGAAGAACCATGACTGTCAGTAGTAAGGCTCCCTTACTATGAGTCATGCAAGAAAGATATCAAAAATTTTCAAGGCAAGGCTAAATTTGCCAAGAAATTTTCAAGTATCTTGAAAAGATATGAACGGGATGTATGCCCCCCTACGTTAAAGCGATCGCACATGCCTCACCGGGGGTGATTGTTTTAACGTAGTGATACACATAAGAAATGAGAAAGGAAAGGAGCACGTTATCGCAAAGAATTAGCCCCCAAGTGTGAGATAAACCCAAGGATAATAGACACAAAACACAAAGCACGAGGTGACTTCGCTTTCCTCGGGGTCAGTATGCTGTATGATAAGTCATTTATATATATCATATGTATGTATGCATAATTGTTCTTCATTCCCCAATCAAGGAAGGTCACCTAGAAGAAGGGAACACATGTGTCTTTTGAGTCAACATGAGAGAGACCAAAGAGATCTCAATGCTTTGCATCGTCCTCAAGTAGACAACACTAAGGACGACAAATAGAAGAATGAGAATAACATATAGAAGAAGTAACAAAAGAGAGGGGGAGAGAATCTGCCATGCTAATGTAACTAGTCTAGCACGTCATCTACCCCCCAATCTTGCTGATCAATGTTTCGGGAAGGCAGGGAACACGCTAGAGGAGGAACATCCAACACAGCAGATGGAGCTATCACAAGATCCAAACAAGGGCTATGTTCATGTTCCAAGCCACATTGTTCTTGTCTAGGAGCTAGGATAAGTGCTTTAGAAAATTCATTAGATAAATGGTTATCAACATCAACAAGTTCATATTCGCTATCAGAAGCAAGAGGAGTAACATTTTCATCATGCATAACATTTTCATCTATATCATCATCAAGATTTATAAAAATAGGATCTTTAACTTGCACAGGATCAAGACCATCATGCATCTTATGTTTAGGAAATTTAGGCTCAATATCTGGCTGAGGAGAAAATGGAATAATGCTTGTTGAAGGTGTTTTTGGAGATTGTAAAGTTTGAGAAGCAGCTGCTTGAGCCCTAAGACGATGCTTTCGTCGGCGTTTCCGTGCAGAACGATTACGTCTAGTCTTAGTAGGAAGTGTAGAAGATAGAGGAGGAGGAATGTTCTCATCCTTATCACTTGGATGTTTAGGTTGTGGTCTCTTAGGCTGGATAATAGGAGAAGAAGAAGGTCTCTTCTCTCTATAAAAAGAAGGAGGAGGAACTGCTCCATACAAAGGAGGAATTTTTGGTTTAGGGAGAAGACCAAGTCCATCATGATCAGGAGGTATAGGTCTACTCTTAGGAAGTTTATTAGGTATAGACATAGTCACATCCATGGGGACGGGTTGGGAATCTTCTTGAGGAAAGACATTAGTTTTATCTTTCAAAGGAAGAATTTCCTTCTCAAGAATGATAGGAATGTCAAGTTTAGGTGTTCTAGGTTCACTTAAAGATAGGATCATATCTGTTTTCCACTTTTGATAAGATTTAAAAAGATGATCACTTCATGGAGGAAGAGATTGGAATTGTTTAGGCCAAAAGTAATCAATAGGAACACTAGAGGTTCTTTCAGCTGGTTTAAAGAGATTATGATTGATAGTAACAACTTCACCATTATGGGGAAATTTCAAACACTTATGAATAGGAGAAGCAATAGCTTTCATGGAAGATAGCCAAGGACAGCCAAGCTTCACACGAAATTGTTCGGAAGATGGAATAATAGCAAAGTTCACATCAAGGGATTTGTTATGGACTTCAATAGGCAATGTAATAGAACCAATTGCAGGAGAAGAAAATGCATCAAATAATTTCACAATCACATCTATTTTGTCATATATCACTTGATTCAATTGCAAAGTAAAAAGAAATTCTTCAGTAATAACATTAACCATGCACGAAGGATCAATAAGCACTCCACGGAAAGGTGTATTCTTAACTTTTGCAACTATGTATAAAGGACCATCAGGTGCTCTAATGGTTTCACTAGAATCAAATGTGATGGAAGGTTCTTTAGGGTTTTCTTGCTGCTCTACAAAGTTAATCACATTCGGAGTCATAGACACAAGACCATCAGATGAGAAAGAGGAATCATTAGCCTCAATCGCATTAGAGGTATGAGAGGTATGAGAAGGTAATGGATCAGTAAAAATCTGAAGATTTTGGTTAGGAGGAGCTACAGATGTGTTGCATTTATCATTCACTCCAGAAACAAAAATAGTATTATTATCAATCAAATCTTGAATTTTACCCTTTAAAGAAAAACATTTTTCAGTATCATGCCCAGGCTGACGATGAAAGTGACAAAAAGATTTGTGATCAAAATAAGGTGAAGTAATCTTTGCAGGATCAATTTGTCATATAGGAGGAAGAGTAAGCACATTTTGTCCCAATAACTTATTCGTAATATCATGCAATGATTCATTCAAAGGAGTATACTTTCTTTCTTTCCTGAAAAATTTAGAAATAGGAGGCACACCTGATGCTGCATTCACATTGTTGTTGATGATGTTTTCATTGAATTTGATGGAATCTCTGTTCGGTTTAAACTTCCCAAATGGTTGTTGACTGCTATCACCCTTATCACTTGGAGCCATAGGATGTGATTGTTCCATTTGACTCACAGTCAGTTGATAATTGTGAAGAGTGGCACACAACTGTTGGAAAGAAGTAAACTCAGAAAATAGAAGTTTGTCTCGAATATCTTTTTGCAAATTAGAAATAAAGATTCTTTGAATATCATTATTAGGCACTGGAAAAGAAATTTGAGCATACAAATGCTTATATCTACCAATGAAATCAGTCACTTTTTCTTTAACACCTTGTTTACAATGCATTAAATCAATCAAAGTAACTCTAGGACTTATATTGTTTTGAAATTGTTGAATGAAAGCATTTGCAAGTTGTTCGAAAGAAGTAATAGAATAAGAAGGCAACGAGCAATACCATTGTAGGGCTTTGTCTCTTAATGTTCTGGTGAATAGTTTTGCAAGCAACCTTTGGTCATAAGCAAAATCAGTACATATTGTTTGAAAAGTCTTAACATGTGTTAGAGGATCTCCTTTACCATTATAAAGCTCCAAATGCAGGATTTCAACATGTTTAGGAGGGATAGCTCGAACAATGTCAAGAGAAAGTGGGCTCGCAACGTCAAATGTGGGCACACTAAACTTAGATTGATTCATAGAGGCAATTTGTTGCTGTAAAGAAGAGACAGTTTGTGCAAGATTGTTAATGGTCGCTTCAGTCGAAGAATTCATATTAGATGTGTTAGATTGAGATGGAGGTGTTATGTTATTGAAAGAAGGTAGAGAGTAAGGTGGTGGGACCCTATGATAGTCAACCATAGGGGATGATTGGATAGGAGGAACACTACAAGGAGGAATGGAATGGTTAAATGAATTGCCCCCTTGCGTCATGTTCATTTGTGAAGATGTAATAGGAACACTTATTGAAGGAATGAATGAAGAAGTCGGATTGAATGAAGGAATAGGGTTAATTGAAGAAGGAGGATTGCCCCCATGACTAGTGATCACAGGAGGAATGTCTTGTATAGAGGTAGCCATGATGTTTGATGTAAAGGTAGGTATACTAGCAATAGGAGTGGTCAAAGGAATAGAATGATTGACTTGTGTAGGAGGTTGTGTATAACCTAAAGATTCAGCACAACTCTTCATAGGCATCACATTCGAATCCACAATGTGTGCGATACCACGTAAAACATCAATTCCATTCTTCTCACTTTGAAGCATACGTTTTAGACCCTCAATTAAAGGAAGAGCTTGACTATCGGGATACTCATGAGACATCCATTGGTGAAAATCGTCAAATTGGTTATCCAATTTGGAAAGTTGTTCAATAGAAACTTCATGGGGAGCTTCTTCGTCATTAGGAGGATTAGAGGAATTACCCATGTCCTCGTTAAAAAGGCTATTCAAATTAGGTTCCATCTCCTCGGTAATTAAACCTCGGAAAGACTTAATTCTACGGCTTCGTCTAACAGGAATAGTGTAAGTAGGGCTTACTGTTGTAAAACTCATGCACTAGAGAGAGAGAGAAGATTTTGATTTTAGAGGTAGCAATTTTCAGCAAAACCAGCCAATCTTCCAGATTTAAGCTGTTAAATGCAATCACAACAGTCTCCCGAAATTTTGGAAAAAATGTTCGGGACCGTGGCGCTCGGAGTGCAACACGGTCCTTGCAACTTTTTTCGAAATTTGCAGGGATGAAAGGTATGATGATTTTAGAGCTAATCTGAAAAAATTGAGGGATTTTACGATCTGTAGATAGGCCAAATTAAAGTTGCAATCTCAAAATTGAACCCTATCAAGATTGTCGAAAAATGCAAAATTTGAATTTTGAAAAAGAGAGGGAAACTGAAATTTTGAATTTTATGATTTTAGAGGGAATGTCAAAAGCAGTGCAAGTTTTGAAATTTAAAAATTGACTCAATTTCACGCTAAATTCAATTTTGAAAGCGGAAATCAAAGTTGTTGTAATCAGGCACTTAATTTCAAAAGTCACAAAATGCAAGAATTTGAATAAAGCACTGAAATTTTGAATGAATGCAAACACAATTTTCAGATTTAGGACAGTAAGAACACAATTTTGACACAAAATTTCAATTTCAACAATTTTTGAATGATTAGGAGCCTTAAACCAAGCAATCACAAGACCAACTTTGACTGTAATTTTGAAGGTGTTAAAATTGATAAAATCAGCCAAAATTCTGGATTTTAGCAGGAAAATACAGCAAGATCTCGCTCCCGAAATTTTGGAAAAAATGTCGGGGACGATGGCGCTCGGAGTGCAACATGGTCCTCGCAACTTTTTTCCAAATTTTCAGGGATGAAAGATATTGTGATTTTATTGCAGAATCCAAAGTTACAGCTGATTTGGAGATGTTTTGATCGGTCAAATTGCCAAACAAAGGTTGAATTAAGAGGGTTTCAAAAATTAGGGTTTTGACACTTAACCACTTAATTTTCAAAATTAAAGCACAAATATGAATTGATAATTTATAATAGAAAAGCAAATCTGAAGCAAGCATTAATAATTAAACATTTTGCAAGTTCAATGTTCAAAAAAAGAAAATTTAGGGTTTTTATGCAATCACCTCTAAAATTTTGCAAAAGATCAAACATGGAAATGTAATCAAGGAATCAATTTTTCAGATCTAATCATGAATAATCAGAAAGGATGTTCACATCAGGTTCACCAAAATGTAAAGCAGAAAATCGCGGTCGAACCCTAGTTGGTCTCCCCTCTTCTAACTCCGAGGAGAGAGAAGGGAGGTTCGCTAGGATTCGATGGGTTTTCACTTAGGGGGAAGACTTTACATTCAAAAGAGGGGTTGAAAATCATAAGATTCAATCCCACACAACGTAAGATTGGATGCTAAATGAATTTCAAGGGTTTGGAAAGAAAAGCTACCCTCTTTTGTAAAGAATGTTGATTAAGGAAATTAAGCTAAGGATGCATAGAAAGTCATAAAGATTCACTTATAAACTGAGTTTAGGTTATAGGATGAAGCTGCGGACCTGGAATTAGTAGTAGAATGTCGATATGACGCTGTCATGCAAATTTGAGAAAAAGTTGTTGGGACGATGGCGCTCGGCACCACGGTCCTCTGAAAAATCCGCGAAACGAAGGGGGATCGGTTCGTCTCTGCACAAGGATTCCAGATCTTCAATCTCAGCCACGTACCTGCAACCTACACATAGAAAAGCGAAGACGATTGGGGGGTTAGGGATTAGGGGTTTACCTTTAGGTCAAACCCCGGTTTTGGAATTAACCAAGAAATGAGCAAGTGCTGTAAATGTAAATGACTGTAATGTAAAACAAGTACTAATACCTTGTTCTAAGGATGTTTGTATCCTTATGTGCAAAGGTTTAGATGTTGTATGTTGTAGTATGTAGCATGTAATAAGTGATCTCCTCTTCAATGGTTGAATCCTTGTCTTGAATGCAACACTTAGCCTTGAATGGAGACTTGGAATGATCAATTGCTTGAATGCTTGAATGCTTGAGTATAGTTTCCACGCTTTGTACACATATCCTCTTCATTCCAAATGAGAGAGAAAAATGTAGTTTATATACTTGTCAATTAGGGCTGATAGACTGATTTTCCCGACCTTAGGCCAACCAGGGAAGTATATTTCCAAATTGCAATCAAAAAGACCCGATATCACTTAGGAAACCGGGCCCAAAATAGGACCCAGGGACCAGGGCGCTGGGCGCTCCGGTCCCACCTCCGGGACAACGGGGTGCAAGGAGGTTCAGGCCAATGGTGCTTGAAAAATGCAATTTTCAGTGTCGTGAGCAAGTTTTGGGGTCTCCATTCAGGTTGCATGTTGCATCGCCATCATGAAGACCGAAATGCAGTCGAAATTGCAAGTGTCACAATTTTAGGACGCTACAACTCTCTATCTGATATCCTCCCCCTAGGATTATATACATACTTTCCTTTTCATTTTATTTTTCACATAGATTTCCCCCCCCTTTGATAGTAATGCCAAAGACCAATGAAAGAATTGAAAGAATTGTTAGGAATCTGTGCAAAAGAATGAATAAGTACAGATTAATTTAATGGATCTTTGACCAATTTCAAGATTTCCAAATAATCTTTCTCTAGTAACTCTATATAGGTATCCCAGGTGGTTTTGAATGTGTTGGATATGGATACAAGTCCACTCAATAAATGTGCAAATGATTCTTTCTTAGTGACTTATGCTGGTGTGGGCTTTGCAAGCATATCCATGCATTCCCTCTTATGTACACCAAGTGAATCCAATCTTGGACTCACCAAACCTCTGAGACTTTTGGCTCTCCAAATGATCTTATCTCTTTCAATTTCAAAAGAAAAAAAATGTTTCTCCAAAGTCAAAATTTGTCCATCAATAGATTTTGTAAGTGAATTTAGTCCATCAAAAGAGTTAGCAATATTAGCAATCTTTTCTTGTAACTCCTTTATCCTCTTATCTACATTTGCTGTAAGAATCTCTATATTACAAAAGACCCTATAAATGTTAGTACATTGTTTCAAAGAATTTTTAATAAGTATAAGTTTCTCTTCAATCTTCCTCTTCTCCATCTCAATGATTTGATCAAAATTGGCTTTCTTATCCAAAGTGAATCTTTCAAGTGCTTGTCTATCATAAATCTGCTATAATGATTGAAAGTTTTTAGAGATGTGCTTTGTCAATACCTTAATCTTGCCAGAAGGGCTCGCTTCATTTTCAATCATACATTCTGGAATTAATCTATGCAAAACTGTTATTGACTGATCTATTATTCCCTTGTCTGCAGATCCCTCCTTCATTATTTTTTGAGTAGCCATCATCATTAGCTCTGTGGGACTCATCTTTGTGATGGATTTCTTCTCAAATTGAGAAGTGTCAATTGCCAAAAGTTTTGACGAGGAATCATTTGCCAATTTCATACTGGATGTTTGTGCATCTTTACTCTTATCAATCTCCTTTCCTTTTCTTCATTTTCCTTATCCTCTCCCGATGTATCCCTTTTCTCATCCTCTTTTGCACTGGTAGCTTCACCACTTGGTGTAGTATCTATCACTACCAGTGGATTATTATCCACAATATTATTAATATCCTATATATTATCTATATCACCTTGCTCAGACTATACATATGTTATCTTTCTCAGTTTTGCCTGTACACTCTCATTAGTTTTAGGTTTATCTGTCAGTGGAGTCTGTACACTCTTATCTGATTGAGAATTATCTACTGATTCATTCAAACTTTGATCTGAGCTTCCCAGAATTCCTTTTCCTTTGGATCTGTTCATAATGGTGGGAGTTGTTGCCCTAGCAAATTCTTCTTGGGAAGTAAGGAAATTAGGATTCTTTTGGAAAAATTTAGCCCATCCTTGTCTAGTCTCATTTATTATTTCATTGACTCTACCCATCATTAAGCTTATTTATCGGGGCTTGTTGCTAAAAATTGTTCTATTTGCAACTTCTATACATCTTTTCATTTCCTCATTAGTTATAGTACCACAAATGCTTAAAGGTTCAACTTCTTTAATCTCTCTATCCCTCTTGCCTCCATCTAATCTCCTTGCATCCAACTTATTATACAAATATAAAGGAATTTCCTTCAAAATTTCTACCAAAGCCTTCTTATATATGTCTAAATATAAAAAAATTGCTTCTTCCATTTCATTTTGTTCATTGTCATCTAAATATGCATAAAATTTGACACATTCCTCAAAATTCCATCTTTAGTTACCTTATCTATTAATTCTACACAAGTCATTGGGGGGATGATGGTAACATTACTAGATTAAACTGCTTCATCTATCTCACTCTTGTTCTTCTTGTTGTCGAGGGTTGCAAGGGCGAATGGATTTGGCTTCCTCTTTTGGGTAGGTTTCTTTGTTGGAGGTGTGAATGTTGTTGTCACCTTTCTTACTAGCTTCCTCCTTGGTTCCATCTTCTTCTCTTCTACCAGAGGCTTGTCAACTTTCTTTCTTTTTACCCTTCTGAATGCAAGAGGTTGATTATCCTCTATATCAGAGTCAAAAGTGGTAGTAGATATGAAGGTTTCTAGCTTCGTTACCTCTGGAGCACTTTTCACTTCATTTGTTGCAGCTGCCATTGCCAATTGATCTATCAATTTAGATCCAGAACCTGGTTTTGTATCTATCCTATGAATTGCATTCTTAACAAAAGCAGACATTTTGTCTATTTTCTTTTCCCTCCTTTTCTTTTTGAATCCAATTTTAACTTCAAGAGCCTTCTCCTTTGCAGTACCAAAATGTTCAGTCATATCATCCAAAGGAGCATCAAGTATCATTTTTGCATACAGTTCCAGAATGTTGTCATCAACTTCATAACCCAATTCAGTGACCCATATTATTCTAGGTTCCACTGCTTTCATGAGAGTCTCATCTTTTTTCACCATGAAGAATATTTTAGTGGAGTATTTCTCCATAATGTGTTTGGAGATTCTCTCCCTCAGTCTCATGTTCTTTTCGAAAGATTTAAAGAAACCCCATAACTTCTCATCCCTGTAGCTGCCAAGACTGGTGATTTCATCTCTAATGTGCCTACCTACCAGAATGTCATGAGCCCATCATTTCCTTCCCAATCCCAATAGCTCATTCATGAAGTATAGCATCAAACAGACAATAAGGTTACCATAATAGAATGTTCCTTTCTTAACACCTTTGATTTTTCCTAGATTTATCATTAATTCACTTCTTAACCATTCACACAAATTGTATTTTCCATCATTCTTTATCAAATGGATACATGAATCAGAAATGGAGTTTAATTGATTTGATTATGATACCTTGTAATCAATGATCATGCTGGCAAATTTTACATCTGAGTCCTTAATGGTTCTAATTCCCATTGACCTTCTATCATGGGTTGCACTAGTGAGATTTTCTACCTCAGTGTAGGAAATATTCTTTCCGAGTTCCTGCCTGACTTTGGATAAGTCAGTGATCACCTAAATTGCTTCTTTGGTGATCATATGAGGTCGGTCCAGCTAGATGAATTCATTATGGACCCTGCTAAGAACATATCTAATCATTTCGTCCTCAAATCCCAGTATATACAAGATTCTGGTTAACCCTAGGTCTTCAATGATTTGGTATTCTGGCTTGATTGTTTTGGAGCTACCCAGTATCACAAATTGATGCATTCCATTAATTTCCTCAATGCCTAATTCCTCCAAGGTGTAGTGAATATAAGCTCTAACATCTTCCACGTATACTACCCCATCGAGAACCCTCGAAAATGCCCCAATAGAGTCTTCCTTCATTGCTACTTGAGGAAGTTCTTTGAAAATAGGTCTAAGCCTATCCTTAACCTCAACTATAGTGGGATCCACAATGAAAGTAGGAGTAGAGGATGATTAGGATGCATTTTCAAAGAAATACCTGGATAATAATTGTCGGTTGAAAGATCTTGATGACTTCTCATAAAACTGCTAGAAATCTCTTTAGAATGCCTTTGCTCACTTTTGATCACCTATGATTCAACTTTTCTTTGCTCTAGTTTGATTGAGTGCTGAGTGAGTGAAAATGAGTCGATTTTCCCTTTTTATCAATGAGTAAACCCTAATTCTCCATTGTCATAAATGCTTACCAGTGTGCCCTATCGAATGTTGGTTTCATAGTTTTATGCCAGATAAACCTCCATCAATGATCAATACAACTCTCAAGATCTCTTTCCAAATCTCTTCCAGGGAATATGCAAGATTTGTAATGAATTTTCCAACCCTTAAGGCATCTGCCTCAGTTACCGGTTGAATTTCCTATTGGTGCAGGAATGCTTTGTTCTATAGGTGGAGTTACTGGTGTAGTTACCAGTTTAGTTGCATCTCCACTTGGTTCTTCCAAATTTCTAACCCATCTCTTGGTATGATCTTGTTGTAATTCATCTACCTTCTACTTTCCATTCTCATTTTCTCTGTTATTGCTGACCGGTTTAGTCTTGCTTCTACATTACTTAGCAATATGACCTATTTTGTTGCATGCATAACATGTAACATTGTTCTTTTGAATTTCTTTGCCATATTCGGTGTCATTCCTTGATCTGTATTGGTTAGCCAAATGTCCAAACTTTCCACATGCATAACACTTAACATTCATTCTGTAATCTTCTGACTTATGACCATATTTCTTGCAATTTGTGCATTGACCGAGAACTGAATTGTAGTTTTGATTTGCACTATTTCTACATTGTTTAGCCATATGGCCAAATCTATTACAAAAAAAGTATCTACCATTGAATTTTTAAGCATTACATTACCTTACTGGTTTCCTCTAGTCTGATGAGTTCTACATACCAGTTGTCTAGTCTTTATTTGCAATACCGGAGCTTTCACCTTGTTCAAAGCCAAGTTCTCTAGAATCTTCATTTTTCCTTTGTCTTTTCAATAAATCATCTAGCTGTGCAACACTAATCCCGAATTTTTCTTTATATTCACTTGTAGTAGTCAGATCATTTCTTAACATATCATTCTCATTAGCCAATCTGCCACATTCTTCAAATTTTTTCTTCAGAGATACAACAAGATTTTCTTCCTTCTTCTTTCTGTCCTCAATTTCTTTTGACATCCTCATAGTCAGGTCTTTCATTTCATTCTTCAAGAGCATGTTTTGTTGACTCTGCTTCTGACTTTGTTCCTTAAGTGTATTTTTCTCTTCATCATCCTAGTTTTACAAAAGTTCCTTCCTCCTAGCTTGAGTAGATGATAAACTTTCTTGCAGAACAAGAATGAATTTGTTAGAAGAATACAATTCATCTTGCAGATTTAAGTTCTTCAACCTTTCAGCATCGTAATCCTCAAGTGCTATCTCAAGTTGCTTCTCCATACCCATATTCAATTATTCTGGTTTCAAGATCTTCCTCAAGCTGTTAAACTTCTTTCAAGCCACTAGGCTCTGATACCAATTGTTGGAATAGAAGGAATCCAAGAACATTGAGAGGGGGGGTGAATCAGTGTTCTTTCAGTGTTATAATATTTTACATTATTATAACATACACATATAAACCGGTAAATGAAGAAACATATAACATGAAGTAAATAAACTAGCCACATGAATGAACACCAGAACACACAAAATTGTATACATGGAAAACCTCAAAGAGGATAAAAACATAGTGGGATTTGTGACCTGCAATATCAATTCACTAGCAATAGAAAGATATTACATAGCATGGGTGCCTGTACATCTAGGAAGGCACACTTCCTAGAGCACACTGCTCAACACAAAAAGTCTCAATGACTGCAAGCTTTTGCTGAGATAAAACAATAATGGTGAACTCACAAAATGCATATGTAATGCCAAAAAGAGTTTTGGTTATACCTCTATTATGTACCGGATCATAAACCATAAACCCTTTTACTAGTATCTCCTTTACTCTAAGAACTATTTACAAACCGTTTGCTGATCATTGCATGATATTACCTTCGCATCATATTTTTTTCTCCACATTCGTTATCTATCAAGCTAACCTAATAAACTGACTTATATACCCTTTACAAATAATATGCCTTAAGTCATCTTACAACACGTTACAAAAGATATTCAATGTCATCTCTATACAATAATTATAAAATGATTTTACAAATAAAACCTTTCTCGGATCCCACCCTGATGTTGGCTTCACTGAAGTGTTGGATGTCAGTTTTGGATATGACCCTAATTACTCCAATGTTGGTAGCTGCCGGTAGTTTCCTTCTACATAATCTTTTTTCCATCAATGACAACATATGAATCTAATGACTGTCAATTTCCAACATATAGTCCTTGTAGGATCCAAAATAATCTTGTTCTTCCTTTCAACAAATCCATTCTATTGTGGGGTTCTAGGAGTAGATAATTGTCTTCTAATTCCATGCTTCTCACATAATTAATCAAACTCATTAGAAAAAAATTCTCCTCTTCTATTGGATCTCAAACATTCACCTTCAATCCTATCTTAGTCTCAACCTTTTCTGTGAATATCTTGAATTTGTCCAATGCTTCTGATTTATCCTTCAAAAAGACAAGCCACATCATCCTAGAATAATCTTGAATTAGCAACATAAAATATATATCACCTTACACACTTCTAATGTTTGTAGGTCCACATACGTCAGTATGCACAAGATCTAGGAATATATCGGATGTATACTACTTACTCTTGAAATAAATTCTTGTTTGCTTACCCATTTGACATTCCTTACATACCGGATCAGCAGGCTTGACAATTTTAGGTAAACTCTAACAGCTTGTGTAAAACTAATCTTAATAATTGAATCAAATTTAACATGACACATTCTTCTATACCACAACCAACTTTCATCAATTTGAGCAATCAGACAACTTTTATCATCACCATTCAAATGAAAGATAATACCTTTAGTCTTAGTTCCAGATGAAATTTCTATACTAGAGGCGTTTAGGATCTTGCATTTTCCATTCATGAATTGTAAATCATAACCTTTGTCAACCATCTATTCAACACTTCAAATATTATGATTCAAACCTTCAACATACAAGACATCATCACTATTATTCTTACCATCAAAGGAAATAGAACCTCTACCATGGATCACACAGGCTTTGTCATCTCCAAATCTTACTATTCCACCATCATACCTTTCCATATTCACAAATTTTATTTTATCACCAGTCATTTGATGTGAATAGCCATTATCACTCACACATTCATCTTTCTCTTCAACTTTAGTAGGTAAAGCTTTCTCCACAAATTTGCATCTTATGGAATCAACAAGTATTGGTCCATCTTCTTTGATAGCAATAAACACAACTTCATCTCCTTTTGATTCTTCATCAAAAGCATAATAACAATTCTTCTTATGCTTATACATACAGTTAGGCTTATAAGGCTTATCATACTTCTCATCTTTCTCATATCTATCATTCCCATCATGCTTATCAAATTTTTCATGCCTATCATACTTGGGCATTCTCTCTGGGCATCTAGAAGCAAAATTACCTACCTTATTGCAAGAGAAACATTTCAAGGGCAATTTTCCATCATACTTATCGGCTCCTTTAGGAGATCTCTAGGCATTCAATGCTTCAAGCTCCTCCAATTCTCTTTCTTTCTCTTCCATCTCTCTTCTCTCTCTTTCATATCTAGATATTCTACATTCTTCATGATCATACATCTTCTTTCCAAATACATATGCTCTAAATGTTGTCTCAGACTTTCCATGTGACTCACCAAATTTGCCCAATTCAAATACAACAATCTTTTCAACCAACATGTCTCTTGTTACAATACTCACACTCTGAATCTCATCAATAGCAGCTACCTTATGTTTTTAAGCATGAGGCAATCATCTTTGCACCTTAGCAACAATTTCATCTTCTTCAAGGGTTCCACCAGCACATCTGATACCTAGGAAAAGTTCATTCACTTCAGCCATAAAGGAATTTATGTTCTCATCATCTCCCATCTTCAACATCTCATACTTCCCTTTAAAACTCTTCAATTTAGCGAATTTGACTTGTTTATCTCGTTCATACAAGGTTTCAATCTTCTCCCAGATCTCATGTACAGTCTGAAGTCCCATTACATTAGTCATCTCTAAATCAGTCAAGGCACTCAGCAATGCTTCCTTCGCTCTAATGTTATTTTCAACTTCCTTAATCTCATCTGCAGTAGCCAGTCCATTATGAGGAATAGAATAGGCATTCTTTGTAATTTTCTAGTAATCTTCTCCAAGCTATCTCATGTGCACCTCCAACCGGTTCTGCCATATAGCATAGTTACTTCCATCAAATTTTGGACTCTCCTTCTTAAAGATAACACCTTCAATTTCCATCCTAGATATCCTCAAGTGGTTAATCTTCTTTCAGAGGATCCAACACTAATACCAATTATTGGCAACAACAATGAGAGAAAACTAAGAGGGGGGGTGAATCTTTTTTCTACCGGATCTACAAACTCAACCACAAAAACAAATCTGATAAATTGTAGGAGAACCAAAGATAAGAAAATTGATAGGACAACACACAACACCAAGATTTTGACATGGAAAACCTGGTTAAGGAGAAAACCACATGGGAACCTACCCACAATAAGATGACACTCTGCAGTAGTATGTGAAAATATTACAATGGGGAATGCATCAGCATTCAGGAACAATACCAAGAGCTCACTACTCAAATATAATAACCTGGAAGGCTACAACTCTTAGGAAAGTCTCACCAACTTACAACAAGATTTGAAGTACAATCCTGAAGAAATGAACTATAGTAATAACATCTACAAATGCGTGGTGATAGTTCCAGTTAAGTATAATTTTTTGATCTGCAACACCAATCTTTGCTCAATCACAATGTCAAAGGATGAATCACTTGTTCACACATACACCACTCTCTGATAATGCAGACACAACCTTGATACCAAAATTACATGACTATATCACCTATTAATACAATTCATCAACCTTGACAACAAGGTCAGTTAAACCCTCAACTCACAATTACAAAATTACATCACACAATGCAAATATCAACCACTGAAGCAATATAATAATATACATGACATAACATGGACCTAACCAAAATTTCCAAATTCTCATCACCATTGGTAATCATGCCAAGATCAACCGCAACATGCTACACCACTAGGAAAACTACATAACACAAAGAACATCATCGGTTCAACAAAATCACCAAGAACTCACACAACAATGAATGTGGATCATCAAAAGAAATAGGAAATACTTAGGAAACACCAACAAGTGCATTAGAATTATCAGTAATAGTTGTACCAACACCACTTATCAAATCTTCATCAATCAACATCTAAAACTCAAGAGTCCTCAAAGAACAGTAACTGCCACAAAGAAAGATAACTTGTGGAGAACCAAACCATGAACCATATTAATTGAAGATATATAAGACCATCCCAAACAATCTCCCAAAATCTCAGCTCAAGATTTGATAATACTAGAATATACCAGAGGAAATATTGGACTCTGCACAGCACTGATTAGAAAAACAAACTGCAAACTGGATCATATGATATGATCAATTAAGCTTTCTGAATCATGAAAACCAATACAAAAGAATATAATGGTACTATAAATACTCCATACAACAAAATGAGATCCCAATAAACCAATTTGCAATCACCAGAGCTATAAATTACAAGAATATGTTGACATCAATGACAACAACATATCCTAGCAGCAACAATGTCCAACACTCTAATGGGTTAAGGATCAACCTGACTATTTAGGGAATTCTGGAGAAGGGTGAATTAACACCCTACATTGTTAAGTTGCATGGCTTAAATCCTAAAGTCACTAAGATTTTTGACAAAGGGTGGAATAAGGACAAAATACTCTATTTGGAAGGTCTATGGTGATTGATGAGAACTTAATTACCGAAGCAACTGGTTTACCTACCAAGGGGCTCAAATTCTAGAGAGACGGAAAATATTTGGACCCTGCAATGAAGAAATTTCCCAAAACTGACAAGGAAAGGAAAATGCTAGTTAAGAACAAACATTTTTATGATGTGGTCACTATCAAGCCGCTTGGGAGGGAGGTGCTGAATTTAATTATGGAATATATCACCATGGATGACTGCTACTCAAGATTTTTTGAGCACCATTTCATCTTGCTCAATCATTTTTGACACCGGTTGAGGATTTATTTCCCCTTCTATCTCCTGTCTTCCCTTAATGCTAGTATTACAGAGCATAGAGATAACCTTAGTGATAATCCAGTTTATCATGAGGGGTTGTTGGTTTTTATTTATGAGTATTTCAAAGCCAACTCTGCTAAGCCCATTTCCCCACATATTTCCATTTTGGAAGATGAGGAATCAAAAACCCACAATTCCAATGATGAGGATTGGAACATGGATATGGATGAAGATAGTTTTATTCCCCCTAAGAGGATGAAAACTAAAAATCCTAATATATCCCTCACCTGTTGGAAAAGGGAAGCGTAAGGAGTCAGAAAACATCATTTCTCAACCCACTGGCTTTGGAGCCAAATGTTTAAGGACTGCCCTCAGTTCAAGGGTAAAATATGGCTTTTGAGGAACCCTCCTTTGACCATGCAAATCAAGGCCCCTATCTCCCCTGATCTTGGATAATTCTTATCCTTCTACAGATAGGGATAATAGACCCTATTTTCCTACTCTATTGAATGTTGATTCTCACCTTTTAAATTTGGACTAGGAGTTCTCTATTGACATTCTTGTCATTGCTAGAAATGGGGTAGTGGATTTATTTTGGCTTGTGAAGTGGGATTTCATGAGATTAAGAACCTGAATCTAAAATAGAGAGCCATAAACATTAAGATTGAAATGTTGGAATTTGGAGGTGGGGGTGTTTATGGTAAGAAGGGTACCCAAGGCAATGAGTTATGGATTGAGGAGGAAAACATTTCAGGTGTTGATTGTCTCTCTAAAACTGTTGAAGCCATGGATAATCTCAAAAAAGACTATGAGAATAACATTGCGGCCTTCAATAAGAGATTGAACAGCATCAAAGATACTCTCCATTCCATTATGTATCTTAGCCACAATGTTATCAAGACCACTACAAATTGCATGAATACTATGGTGGTGAATATGGAAAAGAGCTATCAAGGTAATTTAGTTGTGGAATTGAATTTGGAAAAGGAGAAAGGCAATGAGGAGTCTTTAAATCCCAATAAGAGGACTCATGCCAATTTAAAGAGGAAGGAAAATAAACCCCTACAGGATATCCAAGACTTGAAGAAAGTGGCGTAGAATATGAACTAGTTGGACGAGGAGGTAGCTGAACCTTTGAAGAATTTGACCTAGTTCTCCTTGCTTTTTGTTGGGGTATTTGTTGGTTTTTTTCTAGTGTTGGGTTGTTGTTGTCTCTCTTTCCTTTCTATGGAGAAATTTTTGTTTAACTATTTTTTTGTTTCATTCTTTATTCTGGTAGTGACCTTTTGTATATGGTTTTGGGTCCTTCAAAACTTGGTTTTTCTGTAATATAAAACTACACATTGTTAACTAAATTTTCGCTAAATAAATTTTTGAAATACTAAAAGAATAATATGTTATGGGGACAACACCAAATGCTATTCTATATTTATTTTAAAAATAAATTAGAGAATTTTATGTGTTACTCCAATTGGATACCCTTAATATGCACTATTTTTAAATATTTAATAGTTTGAAAAGTATATTGATAGAACCATAGCTCTTATTAGTGTTGCATATCTAAAAATTGTGTGAACCTATCCTTAATTTATAATCCAAGAACCATTTTACTAATTTCAAAATAAATGTGAACACTTGGGACCATTCTCATGTACATGCCACATTGTATCTATTATTACATGACCTTTTTACCATCATAGAAATTATCTCTAGGTTATCTAATAGGATAATTAAACCATCTCCTCTTTCCATAAATAATTATGAATAATCTTCATCTACCAATTCTTATTTCTTACATTCAAATATGTCATCCTACGTGTATCAATCCAGACCTTTAGAAACCTCTCACCATATTACAATATTAGTAGTAAAAAAAATTGATAGATTATAAGCAAAGAGGAAATCATAAAATATGGAAACCTAAACTCTAGCCAAATTAGCACAAATGTATCAAAAAGTTACATTATGAATGCACACTGCTTGATGTAACAATCATACATGCCTAAAGCATCATACTAGTATACAAAAAGAACCAACAAAGCTTCATAACTATCATGACACACCATAATATGTAGCTAGAAACATCTATACACATACTCCATACAATTACATGTCTTCTGCACCAACTTACATTAATTGGTCAGTTTAGAATTATCTGTAGACCCAAAGAACGATTAAGTATCTATTCTAGAACAACAAGTTTGACATAAATGGTAAATAGAACTCATATTTATAATAGTTATATACTATATTTTAGTGGTGACAAAGTAACTATAAGATTCCTCTTACTCATCCAACTCACTACTCCAAAAAAGGAAAAAAAAGTTGTTATTGGACCTCTGACTATTCAAATCACCTATCCAATTTAGATAAATAAATACAAAATCACAACATTAGTAGCATGGTAAACAAAATAGTAATCAAAATTACCTCACAAATATCTAAATACCCTTTTAACAAAAGTCCAATTCTCTCTATTAGGATTAGAGATAAACCTTCTCAAAACTCCCACTATTTGGGCTATATTTGGTCTAGTGTAAGTATTCATGTGGATGTTACTTACACATCACATATAGATAAATTCTACAACAGAACCTATCATTGTTGAAATATTATTGTATTATTAATCCCAAGGATTGAAAATTTCAGGTCTTGACTTTCTGATGTTGCTCAGGGTTTTTTGTATTTATTGTTTTCACAAAGGGACTTAGGTTGCTGGATCTATTTTAAAAAAGGTCCAATTCTAAACATAATTGTTAGATTCACAAAGTCAACCTCAAATTGTGTTCAGAGATCTCCAGTCTAATTATATTCAAATATTTTAGAACACATTTTATCATCAGATTCATTAAATTTAATGCTTTAAAAGTTGTGAATTTTAGGGATTTCAAACCTCAAAGAAAACTCAAAATAAAAAAGGTTTAGAAATACGAAAAGTTAGAAAATCTAAGTTTACAATGATCATGTACAAATATGCTTTAAAAATTGTAAAATTTGATATTATTTTACCAATCTATGTTTCACCAGACCCTATCTCAATTACACACAGATGGTGCAATCTTGAAAGGAATCTTATCACACTCATAAATCTTTAAAGTGCACTTGAATTCCAGCATAGCAACTTTAGATTTTTTAGAAATATGACAAGTCAGATTTATAATCACAATGACCTTTTGTATATCAGTATTTACAATCTTCATAAACATATGCTAACAATCTCACTATCTAAGGAACAAGAAACCATGAAGTGAACAACCATTGGAAATTCCCAACTACATGTCCCACAATAATCAACAATTTCAGGACAGTCTAATCTCCATGAGGATTTTAGATCACTTATTAGCTTTCTATAAAAGTCTAATATAATTCTCTTTTAGAGCTATTCTCAATTATAACTTCTCTCATTTTTCAGTCTATTGGATATTGTTGGTCATTTCTGCCACTAGGATATGTTGTTTTCATTGATGTCAACATATTCATGTAATTTTCTCCGGTGTTTACAGATTGAGAATATTTTCTGATCCGGTTTTTAGTGTTTGTTTGTTGATCATTGTTTTGTAGAGTTCGACATGTGTGATTAGATATAGTGCTGATATTTTGGGATATTTCTTGGGATGGCCTTGTGTACAGTTGGATCATGATTTGGTGCTTTGCAAGTTATCTTTCTTCATGATAGTTGCTGATTGGTTGTGTTCTTGAGCTTTCAGATGTTGACCAATAAAGATTTGAAAAGTGGTTTTGGTGCAATTGTTTTGGATGATTCTAACATGCTTGCTAGTGTTTCCTAGTCCTGTCCTATTTGTTTTGGTGATTCGCATTGATCATGTGATATTTTGGTGGTTTCTTTTAACCGATGATGATTTGCATGTTATGCAGTATTTCTAGTGGTGTAGCATGTTATGGTTGATAGCATGATTTCCAATGGAGTTGTGCATTTGGGAATTTGATTTAGGATCATGTTATGCTATATAAACCACTATATTGGTCTGATGGTCAATATTTGTATTGTGTGATGTAATTCTATAATTGAGGGTTGAGGGTTTAGTCAAACTTGTTATCAAGGTTGATGAATTATATATATAGGTGATATATTCATGTAGTTTGGGTGTTGATGTTGTGTCTACATTATCAAAGAGAGGTTTATGTGTGAACAAGTTATTTATCCTTTCATGTTGAGATTGTGGTGATATTGGTATTGTAGAGAAGACATCTATGCTTAACCAAAACTATAATTAGGCATTTGGAGATGTTATTATTTCAGTTCATTTCTTCCAGATTGTAGTCCAAATCTTATTGTAAGTCAATGAGACTTCCCTGAGGGTTGTAGTGAGATCTAGGTAGTGTTCCTGAATGCATGTGCATTCCTCATTGTAACATTTTCACATTCTTCTATAGAGTATCATCTTACTGTGGGTAGGTTCCCATCGTGGTTTTTCCCTTAACTAGGTTTTCCATAGCAAAATCTTGGTGTTGTGTATTGTGATGTTAATTTTCTTATTTGTCTTATTGTTGTAGTTTATCAAATCTGTGTTTTGTGGTTAAGTTTGTTATTTTGATGAAGACCAATTCACCCCCCTCTCAATCTTCCCTCTTGGTTGTTGTTAACAATTGGTATCAAAGCTAGATCCTCTGGTAGAAGCTTAACCGCTTGAGGAGATCTGAGATGGAAGCTCAAGGTGTAATCTTTAAGAAGGATAGTCTGAGATTTGATGGAAGTAACTATGCTATATGGAAGGATCATATGGAAGTACACTTGAAATGTCTTGGTAAAGATTATTAGAAGATTACAAAGAATGTTTATGTTGTTCTTCAGAATGGACCATCTACTCCTAATGAGGTTAATGAAGCATTTCTTAGTGCCCTGACTGATTCTGAGATGATAAATGTAATGGGATTTCAAGCCACACATGAGATCTAGGTAAAGCTTAAGGTGTTGTATGAAGGTGATAAACAAGTGAAGGTTGCTAATATGTAGAGTTTAAAAGGAAAGTATGAGACATTAAAGATGGGAGATGATGAGAACATATACTCTTTTATGGCTAAGGTGAAAGACCTTGTCCTAGGTATCAGATGTGCTGGTGGAACCATTGAGGAAAATGAAATTGTTGCTAAGTTGTTGAGATCGTTTCCTCCTGCTTATAAACATAAAGGTTCCTTCTATTGATGAGATCTAAAGTGTGACTACTATGACAAGAGATATGTTGGTTGGAAAGCTTGTTGCATTTGAGTGGAGTGAATTTGGAGAGTCACATGAAAATTCTAAGACAACATTTAGAGAATCTATATCTGGTAAGTAGAAGTATGATCCTGATGAATGCAAAATATCCATATATGAGATAGAGAGAGAAAAGAGATGGAAGAGAAAGAAAGGGAGCTAGATGAACTTGAAGCATAGATTTCCTAGAGATTGCCTAAAGGTGCCAGTAAGTATGATGGAAAGTTGTCTTTGAAATGTTTCTCTTGTAACAAGATACAAAATTTTTCTTCTAGATACCCAGAGAGAATGGCTAAATATGACAAACATGATAAGTTTGATAAGAATGATAGGAATGATAGATATGACAACCATGAGAAATTTGACAAGCCATACAAGTCTAACCAGAAGCTTAAAAATCAGAAGAACTATTATTATGTTGTTGATGAAGCTATTATAGATGAAGAATCAAAAGGAGATGAAGTTATCTTTATTGCTATTAAAGAAGATGGACCCTTACATGTTGATTCCACTTGTTGTACTATCGAGGAGAAAGCTTTAGTTGCTAAAGTTGAAGAGAAAGATGAATGGATGATTGATAGTGGTTATTCACATTATATGACTGGTGATAAAGAAAATTTGCAAGCATGGAGAGATATTATAGTGAAATAGTTAGATTTGGAGATGACAAAGCATGTGAAATTTGTGGGACATGATCTATTTCTTTTGATGGTAAGAATAACACTGATGATGTCTTGTATGTTGAAGGTTTGAAGCATAATATTTTGAGTGTTGGACAAATGGTTGATAAGGATTATGATCTACAATTCAAGGATGGTAAATGCACGATCTTGAATGCCTCTGGTATAGAGATTGCATCTGGGACTAAGAATGAAGGTAACATTTTTCATTTGAATCCTGGTGAGAAAAGTTGTTTGATTTCTCAGATTGATGAGAGTTGGTTAAGACATAGGAGAATGTGTCATGTAAATTTTGATTCAATGATTAAGATTTGTTCTACACATGTTGTTAGAGATCTGCCTAAGATTGTTCAGTCTGCTATTCCGGTATGTAAGAATGTCAGTTGGGTAAGAAAACTAGAATTTATTTAAAAAACAAACAATATACATCTAATGGATTGCTAGATATTTTGCATACTAACCTATGTGGACCTACAAATGTTAGAAGTGTGCAGGGTGATTGATATTTTATGTTGTCAATTGATGATTATTCTAGGATGTTGTGGGTTGTCTTTTTGAAAGAGAAATTAGAAGCATTTGTTAAATTCAAGATATTCAAAGCTAAGGTGGAAACTAAGTTTGGATTGAAGGTGAAATGTCTGAGGTCTAATAGATATGGATAATTCTATTCCAGTGAGTTCAATTCATTCTATGAGAGGCATGGGATTAGAAGACAATTATCTGCTCCTAGAACCCCTCAATAGAATGAAGTTGATGAGAGGAAGAACATAACTATTCTGGATGCTACAAGGACTATGTTGGTTGAAGGAAATGTTTCAAATATTTACTCGAGAGAAGCCATTAGTATTGTTTTTTATACATTCAATAGAGTTCACATCAAAGGTGATACCAGTAAGACCCCTTATGAGACATGGTTTGGTCATGATCCTACTATGAGATATTTTAGAGTATTTAGTAGAAAATGTTATATCAAAAGAGATGAGGATATAGGAATGTTTGATGCTAGAAGTGATGAAGGTATTTTCTTGGGATATTCAACAAAGAGAAAAGCCTACTAGTGCTACAATAAGAGACTGAGAAAGATAGTAGAGAGTGCAAATGTGAAGGTGGATGAGAACCTTGGGAAAGAGATCAAAGCATGTGGTTATGATGATGGTCAACATATTGTTTTAATGCCTATTCAACCTAAATAACCTAAGATGATTGATCCAATAGAGATTGTGAGTCTAGATGTTGCTAGTGAAGGAGTGTAGGAACTTGAAAACCAAAATAATCAGAAGACTCCAGGGTAGGTAAGATTGAATCACTCTGAAAATTAGATTATTGGTAATAAAAATAAAAATGTTATGACTAGAAGAAGGTTAGCTATTGAAGAAGTATGTTTGATTTCCAAAGTTGAACCTAAAGATGTTGTCGAAGCCTGTAAAGATGAAATTTGGATGAGAGCTACGGAAGAAGAACTAGATCATATTGAAAAGAATAACACTCGATAACTTGTTCTTAGACCTAAGGATAAGAATGTTATTGGTACTAAATGGGTATTCAAAACTAAATTGAATGAAGTCAATGAAGTTGTTAGAAATAAAGGTAGATTGGTATACAAAGGGTATTCACAGCAAGAAGGAATTGATTATGAGGATACTTTTTCTTTGGTTTCTACACTTGAAGTTGTTAGACTGTTGCTTGCTCATGTTGCTTATAAATATTTCAAGGTATGTTAGATGGATGTCAAATCTGCCTTTTTGAATGGTGATCTTGAGGAAGAAGTGTACATTGAACAACTTGATGGATTTACATTATCGGATGATGGAGACATGGTTTGTAAGTTGAAGAAATCTCTTTATGGATTGAAACAAGCCCCTAGAGCCTGGTATGATAGACTAGATAAATACTTGTTGAAATTGGGATTTATGAAAGGTGTTGCTGACAGTAATCTGTATTTCAAGATTGAAAATGATAACATCCTTATTGTTGAAGTCTTTGTTGATGATATTATCTTTAGTGGTGATGATTGTTGGCATTGCATGAAGATTGCATTGAAGAAGTATAGTGTTGTCATTGATGTCAATGCAAATAGGTAATGAAGCAGTAAAGCAACCAGTAATGAAGCAGCAAAAATGAATCGGTAACCCTATCCAATTGAAAAGTAGAACCCTAACCAATGGAGCTTGGAGATCAATTGTGATGGTTTATGACTAAATGATGATCGGTGATCAAGATTCCATGTAAGCATGTTGCATGTGATGATTTTTGAAAAGGTTTTGACGCACAATGATAACCATTTATCTTGGTAATGATCAAATACATAGTATGAAGTGACAAACATGTGATGTGTTACAAGATTCAAAGTGTGATGAACTAGGAGTGGTTGTAGATGCCTAGAAGAATATAAAGTTTATTGCATGTAATCTAATGGTCAAGATTGAACTAATGTCTTTGTAATCTCTATGAGAATTTTAGGGTTTGTGTTGTGTTACCGACCTAATGTATTTGTTTTTAAGGTCGATGGATTGATTGAAAGAGTGGTTGGAAAATTTGATTAAGTGTGAAAGTGATTGTTGTCGAATGAGGAGGTGTGTTTGCAGAATGATGTGAAGGTAGATAGGAGCGGTAAAGGATCTGATTCAACAAGGAAGTCCTATTTCTAGATCAGTCAAAGAACCTATTGTTCTCTAACCATTACAGTAGTAATATCCCTTAACTAGGTAACCTCTAACAGGCTTGTTGTTGAGATCCTATAACCAGGTGATCCATTATCTTGGATTAGAAATCCTCCACTGTGGTTACCTTTAATAGGGTATTTGTAGTCAATCCCTTAACCAGGTGGTCCTTAACCAGATATGTTCCTAACAAAAACATTCTTGTATAAGCTTCTAACCAAGCTTGGCTCCTATTAGGGTGAACTTTATAAGAGTTCAAAATATTTGGGGGTATTCATCCCCACTATGGTTTTTCCCATTTGGGTTTCAATGTGAAAAGTCATTGTGTCAAGTGGTGAATGATTTTGTGGATATATTTTTGGTATGGTTGATATGAATGATTGGTAAATCTACATAAATATATTTACATGATTGGAAATGATCTATAACATATTATTATTGGTATTAGTGAAGTGGTTTAAGGTTTTGGCCAAAGGATATTTAAGTTTCAGATCTATTGCATTATATCACAGAAGTATTAGGTCAACTAGTAAGGTTTAACAGTGCAGTTGCAGATTTGTTAGTGTCTAAACCAATATACTTTGTGAGTTGATTCTTAGATGAAAATAAGTTTATTTTCCAACTATTGATTCACCCCCCCCTCAGTGGTTGACCGGATCTTTATATTTTCATCATATTATAAATGTGTATCAGAGCATTCCAGGTCCTCTTGAGTATAAGCCTCATAGCTTGAGGAAAAGATCCAAGAGAAAATGATGAAGAGAGAAGCTCTGAAGTTCAATAGAGATAACTATAGAATATAGAGTAATAGGATGAAGATTTACATCAAGAGTTTAGGAAGTTAGTATTGGGATCATGTTGTCTCTAATTATAACTTGCCTAGTGGAATTATAACAAATGATCATAAGAAGGAGCAATAGGAGAACAACCAAGCATTGGAGGCCATCATCAATACCTTGTCAGATTCAAAATATGTTGATGTTCATTGATTGGAGACTGCATATGAAGTTTGAAAGAAACTAGAAGAAATCTATGGCAGTTATGAGCATGTAAAGATAACCAAGGAAGAAAGTCTCTGAGGAAAATATGATGACATGAGAATAGCTGAAGGTGAAAACATTCAACAGTATGGTCAGAGAATCAAGGAGATAGTTGAGAAATCAAAAGTGTTGGAGGTACAATGGACGATGCCACTATGGTTAGCAAGTTATTGAGAACCCTTCTATTGGTCCATGCTATTAGAGTTACAGCCATTCAAGAACTCAAATCTATTGACAAGACAAAGGTAACTATTGACTCTATCATTGGTAAATTGACTACATTCGAATTAAATAGTTTTGATGGAAGTGTTCAAAGGTCAGAATCTACATTTAAAGCCTCAATCTCAACCCCACCAGTAAGGAAATGCAGAGAAGTAAGTTACAATCATGAATCTATATCTAGTAGAGAGGTAGATGATGATGATAGTGTGATGGAACTCGAAGCATTGTTGGCCAAGTAGTTACCCAGAGCTATCGGTAATTATAGAGGTAAATTACCACTAAAATGTTTTGCAAGTAACTAGATAGGACATATTGCTGCTAACTGTCCTAATGAAGATAACAAGGAAAAATAAGAGAAATATAGGAAGTTTAAAGGAAAAGGAAAAATAACTTTGTTTCATTATAGTGGATGAAGGTATTATAGATGAAGAATCTGAGGAAGATACAAATGAGGACATTGTCTTTTTTTCTATCAAATTAGACATATCGGAACATAAGGCATTGGTATCTCACTTGGACAATTCAAATGACTAGATTATTGACGATGGTTGTTCACACCACATGACTGGTGATGGGAGAAAGTTCCTAACACTGGATGAATTTGATAGAGGTGTTGTCAAATTTTGGAATAGATCTCCCTACATGGTGAAGGGCAAAGGATCCATTTATTTGAATGGTAAGAGTAGTGCAGATGATGTCTACTAGGTTGAATGTCTAAAACACAATCTTTTGAGTGTTTCTCAACTCAATGACAAAGGTTACCTATTAGAATTCAAAAATGGAGTTTGCAAGATCTTTGGAGGAAAAGGTGAATTGATTGCAACAGGCAAACAAACTAGAGGTAATCTTTTTCACTTAAACTCTAAAATTAATAATTGTTTGATTGCAAATGTAAAAGATAGTTGGCTTTGGCATCAAAGGTTTTTCCATGTGAATTTTGATAATATTGTAAGAGTCAACAAGAAAAAATTAGTAAGAGGATTTCCACAGTTGGACAAATCAGTGAATGCTTTGTGCAAGGAATGTCAGTTAGGGAAAATGATAACCTCAACCTTCAAGAGAAAATCTTTCTCAGTTGAACATTTTCTAGATTTGGTTCATATTGACCTATGTGGACCATTGAACACTAGGAGTATTCAAGGATATCGGTACTTCATGATATTTACCGATGACTGTTCAAGAATGATGTGGGTCACATTCTTGAAAAACAAGATAGAAGCATTCAGCAAATTTAAAGCATTCAGAGCCTTGGTTAAGAATGAAAGTGGAAGGAAGCAAAAATGTTTAAGGACTGATCAATGTGGTGAATTTACTTCAGAGGAATTCACTACATACTATGAAAATAATGGGATCAAGAGGCATATAACTACATCAAGGACACCACAACAAAACGGTATTGCTAAAAGAAACAACCGGTCACTGGTTGAAGCTGCTAGGACTATGTTAATTCAAGGAGGTGTAGCTAAGACATTTTGGAGAGAAGCTGTTAGCATAGTTGTTTATACAATGCTCTGAATACTGGGCAAAAGAGGTAAAGACAAAAAACCATATAAATATTGGTATGGTAGATCACCAAACGTCAGTTACTTTTTTTGGTAGGAAATGTTTTATTAAAAGAAGTTATTATATGGTAAATTTTGATGCCAAACATGATGAAGGCATATTTCTTGGTTGCTTTACCAAGAGAAAAGCTTACAAGTGCTACAACAACTGGACTAAGAAGATCATTCAAAGTGTCAATGTTTGAGTAGATGAATTTCCTGAAAAAATCTAAAGAAACTAGCAAGAAGAAGGAAGAAGAAGAACCAAACATAATATTTTTGGAGCCAGAATCAGTAAAGCCAAAATTTGGAGGACTGAACATAGAAGCTTTAGTTCAACTGGAATAGCAAGGTCCAGAAGAAGATGAAGAAAGTGAAGAAGAAGAAGAACCTGAAAACCAATATCATGTTATTCCAAGGTATGTCAGACTCAATCACAACCCTGATCAAATTATTGGAGATAATAATACAGGTGTGTTAAATAGAAGAAGGCTAAGAGAAAACTCTTGTATGATCTCCACCATTGAGCCTAAAACAACAAAAGAAGCCTTTGTGGATGAAAGAATGGATCAAGGCAATGGAAGAAGAACTTGATCAGATAGAGAAGAATAATACATGGTCATTGGTACCCAGACCAGAAAACAAGAATGTAATAGGCACAAAGTGGGTATTCAGATTGAATGAAGATGGAGTAGTGGTCAGCGAGACTGGTATGTAAAGGATATGCAGAAGAGGAAGGTGAAGATTATGGTGAGACATTTGCACCAGTAGCAAGATTGGAAGGAGTAAGGACTCTACTTGCATTTGTGACATACAAAGGATTTAAGGTATATCAGATGGAAGGTAAATCAACATTCTTAAATGGAATATTGGAAGAAGAATTCTACATAGAATTGCTAGATGGTTATGCATTAACTGAAGAAAAGGATATGGTGCGCAAGATTCATAAGGCACTATATGGATTGAAACAAGCACCAAGAGTATGGTATGAAAGATTACACTCTCACTTAGTAAAGAAAAGTTTTCAAAGAACGAGTGAAGATAGTAACATATATCTCAAGACAGAAGGAGATAAAATACTGGTAAGTGAGGTATTTGTCGATGATATCATTTTTGGAGGTAATGATCATATGTGTCATGACTTTTCTATTGAAATAAAGAATGAATTTGAGATGTCACTGGTAGGTGAGATAAAAAAATTCATAGGTTTTCAAATCCAATAGATGAAGGAAGGAATCTTTATTACACAATCCAAGTATGTGAAGGAAGTGTTGATAACTTTTGGAATGGGAGATTGTAAACCAGTTGGAACACCAATGGTTACAGGCTATAAATTTTCAAAGGAAAATGGTTTTGCACCAGTTGATAAAAAAGAATACATATCCATGATAGGTAAGCTACATTATGTTGTCCACAACAGACTAGACATTGCTCATGCAGTAGGATTGGTTGCTAGATTTTAGAAAAATACGAAGGAGTCACACATGATTGCAACCAAAAGAATTTTTCAGATACTTGAAAGGCACAACAGATTATGGATTATGGTATTCATATGCAGGAGACTTTGACTTAAAAGTCTATACCGATGCCAATTGGGTAGGGAATGTTGATGACAGAAAAAGTACAATCGGAGGATCATTTTTTCTTTCAGGCCGATTAGTGCCTTGGAGAAGAAAGAAATAGAGCTGTATCTCTCAATCAACAACAAAAGTTGAGTATGTTGTAGCTTACATGAATTGTACCCAAGCAATTTGGATGAAACACATATTGGAGGGTTTCAAGCTAAAGATATCAAACCCAGTAAGAATTTTTTGTGATAACACTAGTGCTATAAACATTTCTAAGAACTCAGTGTTGCTTGCTAGGACAAAGCATATAGAGCTGAAGTATCATTTCCTGAGAGAGAAAGTTCAAAGAAAAGATGTATCACCAAAGCATGTTTGTACTAAAGAACAACTACTAGATATTTTTACTAATCCTCTACCTAAGGCTACATTTGAATATCTTAGAGGTAAGTTAGGGGTTGTACCCCTACATGAAATCAATTAAGTAGATATGGAGGACATCAATCTCGGAGCTTGTTAAAAATCTTGAAGAAGGATTGGTGAAGAATGGAGCTACTCCACAGGGGGAGAAGCTAATTGCAGAATGGTGAAGCATGGATAAGAAAAAGAATAGTTTACCTTTTCTTTGGCATTGTTGTCAAATGGGGAGAAAACTAAATAATTGATAGCCTTATATGTTAGGGAGAGAAGACAGATTGTAGACTAGTTACCAACAAAAGACAAGAAGATATAGTTGAAGGATAGTATATGTTGAAAAATGTAAACTAGGATTCCTATACCTGTTTGTATTTTTTACTCTCAATCATGACAATCAATTGGTATTGATATATGTATTGCCATCAATGCCAAAGGGGAAGAATGTTGGCATTGCATGAAGATTGCACTAAAGAAGTATAGTGTTGTCATTGATGTCAATAGAAACTGGTAATGAAGTAGTAAAGCAAACGGTAATGAAGCAATGAAAATCAACCGATAACCCTATCTAGTTGAGAAGCAGAAGCCTAACCAATGGATCTTGAAGATCGATTGTGATGGCTTATGACTGAATGATGATTAGTGATGAAGATGCCATGTAATTATGTCGCACATGATGAGTTTTGAAAAGGTTTTGGTATGCAAAGATAACCGTTTAACTTGGGAATGATCAAATGCATAGTATGAAGTGACAAACACATGATGTGTTACAAGATTCAAAGTATGACGATCCAGGAGTTGTTGTAGATGCCTATAAGAATATAAAGTTGATTGCATTTAATCTAATGGTAAAGATTGAACCGATCTATTTGTAATATCTGTTGGTATTTTGGTATGGTTTTGTCATTGATGTCAACACCTACTAACACACCTACTTTGGAGATCCAACAACATTCACCGGCAATCAGTAAACTATTCAACAATCACCAGTATATAGTTAACTGGTAGGATACAATGTTCACTGGTACCTGCAATAACATGGAAGACACTTGGTAATGTCGAAAACATCATGTGGACACTTTTCCTTGAAGTAATATCATTGGTATATTCTTATTTGCATATTTGCTTTCACCGACAAATAGGTCCAGGTTATCTAGGGTTACACTGGCAGGTTTTTCTTTTCTAGATCAGCATGGCATGCTATGGAGATGATTTATTATTGTTGTAAATGCATTAAGCCGACATGCTCAATCGTTTATTGCATCGGTTATTATATTATTTGTAAAATGTTTTATTTTAATATCTTGTAGAGCCGACCTACTAAAATTGGTCTTAGGGTATGGTATAAATGTAAGATCTTATTTGTAGGATCAAGTGTGGAATGCAAAAAAGAATTATAAGAAGGTATATGTGAGATTAAGTAGAGATATACATGAAGACATCATTTGAAGGTGAAGCTAGGGTTTTATTTGTAGAAGCATATCAGCATTACACCGGTACTGAATCCAGAATATGAAGATGCTTTTTTGTGTAGTACATTCTCATTGGATTTAACCATCCATCTGTAGTCACTATGACTCCCATTTGTGTTTGAGCAGTGAGCTCTAGGCTGTTGGCCTTTTTGCATGTGCGAACCCCTCTTGTACACTTACTATCTGCAGTAGTATCATCTGATTATGGGTAAGGTTTCCCACCGTGGTTTTTCCCCTTACAGGGTTTCCACGTACAAATATTCGTGTCATGTGTTGTGGTTGGCTTTGTGCTTATTTTTCATGCATTAATTCTTACTGGTGCAGCATTTCCTGTTAACATTGTTTACCGACACAATTAACTGTCTTACCGGTACTAAGCAATAAGTTGGTTATTAAGATTTTGGTTTGAATTTATTAGACAACTGATTCACCCCCCCCCTCTCAGTTGTCCCCAGGACCTACAATTGGTATCAAAGCCTTGGTCCTCTTTTGAAGAAGTTTAACAACTTGAGGACATCCAATGTCTACTAATTATTTCAGGAAGGATAGTCCTAAACTTGATGGAACCAACTATGGAATATGGAAAATTAGAATGGAGACACATCTGAATTGCATTGGTAAAGACATCTAGGAAGTTACTAAGAATGGTTATACTGCTGTTGTAGCTAGTCAGCCTGCTCCTATTACTCTAGGTAAAGATGAAGAAAATGATTGCAAAGAAAGAGAAGCACTTTTGAGTGCATTGTCAGATCAACAAATCATGGGATTATCAGATAGATCTACTGCAAAAGCTATTTGGGATCATTTGGAAACATTGAATGAAGGTGACTCCACAGTCAAAATTGCAAAACTTGAAAGCTTCCAAGTCAGGTATGAACATCTGAAAATGGAAGAAGATGAAAGAATTTCTGCCTTTATGGAAAGAGAAAATGAAATTGTTTTAGGTATCAAATGTTGTGGACGAACCTTGAGTGAAGATGAGATTGTTTCAAAAATCTTAAGAGGTTTGCCACCGGCATATAAAATGAAGGTTACTACTATTAATGAGTTGAGAACAATGCCTAATACATCAGTAACTAGGGATACATTAATTGGAAAACTTTCAGCTTTTGAAATAGAGGAATTTGGTCCTGTTGCTATAAAAATTGATTTGGCCTTCAAAGCATCAACATCATCTGCTCCATCTTTTGACAAATCAAACTGGAGAGCCTTTTATGCAAGAGAACTTGAAGAAACCAGAAAGGAGAATGAAGAGCTTGAAGAACTTGAAGCACTATTTGCAAGAAAAATGCCAAAAGGTGCAATTGGAAGTAAGTATGAAGGTAAAGCACCCTTTAAATGTTTCAATTGCAATAAGATTGGTCATATGGCTTCAAGATGCCCTGATAGACATGCTAGACTAAGAGAAGAAGCTAGAAGAACATACAAACCTAATCCTGAATATTAGAGATACAGATTTAAGAAAAACAAAGATAAATCCTGTTACATTGCTGATGAAGGTGTGACTAATGATTCTGATGAGGATCTAGCAGACAACAAATGGGTCTTTGTTGCTATAACAGAAGATCAACCAGTACCTATTGCTCCACCAGTAGAACAAGCCCTAGTAGCTAAAGTTGAATCAAAGGATGAATGGATTATTGACTCCGGATGCTCACATCACATGACTGGAGACAAAGGTAAATTATTGAATTTTCAAGAACACAATGAAGGTTTAGTAAGATTCGGAGATGAAAAAGCCTATTCAATCAAAGGTAAGGGCTCAATATCTCTTGATGGTAAACTTAACACTGACAATGTTTACTATGTTGAAGGATTAAAACATAATCTTTTAAGTGTTGGTCAATTAGTTGAGAAAGGTTTCCAGTTACAATTTAAAAATGGAAAATGCAAAATCATGAATAGAACTGGTTTGGAAATTGCAACTGGTAATTAGACTAGAGGTAATATCTTTGATTTGAATAATAGTGAAAAGGCATGCTTAATTGCTAATATAGATGAAAGTTGGCTATGGCATTAAAGACTATGTCATGTAAATTTTGATTGCATGGTAAAAATCAGTACTTCTAAGGCAGTTAGAGATCTACCTAAAATTGTGAAACCTCATAATACAATTTGCAAGGAATGTCAATTTGGAAAACAGGTTAGAGCTAGTTTCAAAAGTATTTCAGAAAAATCCAATAATGCTCTTGATTTAATTCACACTGATTTATGTGGTCCAACTAGAACTAAAAGCTTACAAGGTGATAGATATTTCATGCTAATTATTGTTGATTATTCTAGAATGTGTTGGGTTACTTTTCTCAAAGAAAAATCAGAAGCACTTGGGAAGTTCAAACTATTCAAAGCAATGGCTGAAAATGAAACTGGTAAGAAAATTAAATGTTTAAGATCTGATCAAGGAGGAGAATTCACATCTAGAGATTTTAATACATTCTGTGAAGTGAATGGAATCAAAAGATAGTTATCAGCACCTCGGACACCACAACAGAATGGAGTTGTTGAAAGGAAAAATAGAACTATTTTGGATGTAGCAAGAAGTATGTTATCAGAAGCAAATCTACCACATGTGTACTGGAGAGAGGCAGTAAGCACTGTTGTCTATACATTCAACAAAGTTCACATCAAAGGTGAAACCAGTAAGACCCCTCATGAACTATGTTTTGGTAATACTCCTACTCTTAAGTATTTCAGAATTTTTGGAAGTAAATGTTATATTAGAAGAGATGAGTATATTGGCAAGTTTGACACTAGAAGTGATGAAGGAATATTTTTTGGTTATTCATCTAAGAGTAAAGCATATAGATGTTTTAATAAAAGATTACAGAAAATTGTTGAGAGTACAAATGTAAAGATTGATGAACAATTCAGAGGAAATTCAAGGTATATAGACTCTAAACCAGTAACAGAAATTATGACAAATGAACCAACAACAAATCCACTGGTACAAAATGATGACCCAGTTACTTTGGTATCATCAGAGGATACCACAGTAATTGAAGAACAACAACAGACTAAGACACCCCGATATGTAAGACTGAATCATTCTGAAGATCAGATAATTGGAAGCAAATTTAAAGGAGTCATGACAAGAGGAAGATTGGCAAATGAAGAGGTATGTCTTATTTCTTAAATTGAACTATTGTCTATCAATGAGGCATGTGAAGATAAATTTTGGATTAAAGCTATGGAAGAAGAATTAGGACAAATTGAGAAAAATAATACTTGGACATTAGTTCCCCGGCCTAAAAATAAAAATGTAATTGGAACCAAATGGGTATTTAGAAACAAACTCAATAAAGATGGTAAGGTTGTCAGGAATAAAGCAAAACTAGTGTGTAAGGGATATTCTCAGAAAGAAGGAGTTGATTACAATGAAACCTTTGCACCAATAGCTAGAATTGAAGTAGTTAGGTTATTCTTAGCCTTTGCAGCTCACAAGGATTACAAAGTTTATCAAATGGATATTAAATGTGCATTTTTGAATGGAGAAGAAGTTTATGTTGAACAACCTAATGGATTTTCTTTGATAGATAACAATGATATGGTTTGTAGATTAAGAAAAGCTCTGTATGGACTAAAACAAGCTCCAAGAGCCTGGTATGCAAGATTGGATAAGTATCTCTTAAAATTTGGTTTTACTAAAGGAAATGCAGATAGCAATTTATATTACAAACTAACTAATGATGACATTTTGATTATGGAAGTATTTGTTGATGATATAATCTTTGGAGGAGAAGATGGATTATGCAAAGAATTTTCTCTTCAAATACAGCATGAATTTGAAATGTCTATGATTGGAGAAATAAAATTCTTTTTAGGATTGCAGATTTTATAGACTGATAAAGGCATATTTTTGAGTCAATCTAAGTACTTGAAAGAACTACTCAAGAAATTTGGAATGGAGAACTCTAAACCAGTAAGCACACCTATGACTACAAATGACAAATTATCTCAAAGGGATGAATCTACACCTGTTAATCCAACTAGATACAAATCTATGATAGGAGGTTTACTGTATTTGACACAAACCAGACCTGATATTATGAATGCAGTATGTATAGTTTCTAGATTTCAGAGTAATTCCAAGGAAAATCATGAATCAGCAGTAAACAGGATTTTCTGGTACTTACAAGGCACAGCAAATCTTGGATTATGGTATCCTAAAGATGAAAATTTTGATCTATATGCATACATAGATGCAAATTGAGTAGGAGATGTGGATGATAGAAAGAGCACCACTGGAGGAGCATTCTTTCTTGGAAAGAGATTAGTTTCTTGGTTAAGTAAGAAAGAGAGTTGTACATCTTTATCAACAGTAGAATCAGAATATGTTGCAGCAGCAACAAACTATACACAGGTACTTTGGCTTAAGCAAATGTTGAAAGACATAAAGGTAAAATGCAAGGAACCTATTACTATATATTGTGATAACACTGCAGCAATTGATATATCTAAGAATCCAGTATTACATTCTAAAACAAAACATGTCTCTATCAAACTGAATTTTCTAAGGGAAAAAGTTGAAGAAAAAGAAATAAAATTGGTTTATGTGAATACTAAAGAACAACTTGCAGATATTTTTACAAAACCTTTGCCTAAGGAAACTTTTGAGTATCTCAGAGATCAGCTCGGAGTCCTACCTCCACCGGTAGAGACTTAGACAGTTGATGATTGTCATCAATCGACAGAATTAAATGGACAAATCTTTTATTCCGGTATTTGATGAGGAAGCTACTTATCAGGGGGAGTAGTTGGTATATTGAATTGATTGGTATTTTGTATGAACTTGACCTTTCTGTGACTTTGGCATTTGATGTCAAAGGGGGAGAGATATATGGAAAAAACTTGGGGAGAGATATATGGAAAAATACATTATCTTTTTGAAGAGAGATTGGTATGAGAGATTGTTATTGAAAATAAATCTTTGGGTAAACACATATTACTCCCAGGGGAGAATTGGTTTTTGTATTTGGCATTTCTATTTTGGCACGTTGATGGTTTTTCCATCTTGTGTTTCCATCAATGCCAAAGGGGGAGATTGTTGGTATTTTGGTATGGTTTTGTCATTGATGTCAACACCTGCTAACACACCTACTTTGGAGATCTAGCAACATTCACTAGCAATCAGTAAACTATTCAACAATCACCGGTATATGGTTAACTGGTAGGATATAATGTTCACCGGTACCTGCAATAACATGGAAGACACTTGGTAATGTTGAAAACATCATGTGGACACTTTTCCTTGAAGTAATATCATTGGTATATTCTTATTTGCATATTTGCTTTCACTGGCAAATAGGTCCAGGTTATCTAGGGTTACACCGGTAGGTTTTTCTTTTCCAGATCAACATGGCACGCTATGGAGATGATTTATTATTATTGTAAATGCATTAAGCCGACATGCTCAATCGGTTATTGCATCGGTTATTATATTAGTTGTAAAATGTTTTATTGTAATATCTTGTAGAGCCGACCTATTAAAATTGGTCTTAGGGCATGGTATAAATGTAAGATCTTATTTGTAAGATCAAGTGTGGAATGCGAAAAAGAATTATAAGAAGGTATATGTGAGATTAAGCAAAGATATACACGAAGACATCATTTGAAGGTGAAGCTAGGTTTTTTTTGTAGAAGCATATCAACATTACACCAGTACTAAATCCAGCATATGAAGATGCTATTTTGTGCAGTACATTCTCATTGGATTTAACCATCCATCTATAGTCAGTGTGACTCCCATTTGTATTTGAGTAGTGAGCTCTAGTCTATTGGCCTTTCTGCATGTGCAGACCCCTCTTGTACACTTACTATCTGCAATAGTATCATCTGATTGTGGGTAAGGTTTCCCACCATGGTTTTTCCCCTTACAGGGTTTCCACGTACAAATATTTGTGTCATGTGTTGTGGTTGGCTTTCTGCTTATGTTTCATGGATTAATTCTTATCAGTACAACATTTCCTATTAACACTGTTTACCGACACAATTAACTATCTTATAGGTATTAAGCAATAAGTTGGTTATTAAGATTTTGGTTTGAATTTATTAGACAACTGATTCACCCGCCCCCCTCTCAGTTGTCCCCAGGACCTACAATATCTATGAGAATTTTATGGTTTTTGTTGTGTTACCGACCTAATGTATTTATTTTTAAGGTCGATGGATTGATTGAAAGAGTGGTTGGAAAATTTGATTAAGTGTGAAAGTGATTGTTGCCAAACTAGGAGGTGTGTCTGTCGAATGATGTGAAGGAAAATAGGGGTGGTAAAGGATCTCATTTAGCAAGGAAGTGTTATTTCCATATTAGTCAAAGAACCTATTGTTCTCTAACAATTGCAATAGTAAAATCCCTTAACCAGGTGAGCCATAATAGACGTGTTGTTTAAATTCTCTAACCAGGTGATCCATTAGCTTGGATTTGAAATCCTCCACTGAGGTTACCTTTAACAAGGTATTTTTAGTCAATCCCTTAACCAGGTGGTCCTTAAGTGGATATGTTCATAACATAACATTCTTGTATAAGCTTCTAACTAGGCTTGGCTCCTAATAGGGTGAACTTTAGAAGAGTTCAAAATACTTGTGAGTATTCATCCCCACTATGGTTTTTCCCATTTTGGTTTCCATGTGAAAAATCATTGTGTCAAGTGGTGAATGATTTTGTGGATATGTTTTTTTTATGGTTGATATGAATGATTAGTAAATCTGCATTGATATATTTAAAAAATTGGAAATGACCTAAAATATGTTATTATTAGTATTAGTGAAGTGGTTTAAGGTTTTGGCTAAAGGATATTTAAGTTTTAGATCTGTTGCATTATATCATTGAAGTATTAGGTAAACCGATAAGGTTTAACAGTGTGGTTGCAGATTTGTTAAAGTGTCTAAACCACTATAATTTGTGAGTTGATTCTTAGATGAAAATAAGTTTGGTGAAAATTTAGTTTTTTTTCCAACTACTGATTCACCCCCCACTCTTAGTGGTTGACCGAATCTTTATAGTTTCATCATATTATCAATGATAACTTGAGTATGAAGTTTATTGATGATATGCAAAAAGAATTTGAGATGTCTATGATTGGTGAGATGAAATTTTTCTTAGGTTTGTAGATTGCATAGACAAGAAAAGGTATATTCATATCTCAAACTATGTGAAGGAATTGCTAAAGAAGTTTGGGTTAGATGACTCCAAACCGGTTGGAACTCCTATGGTGATTGGTTGTAAATTGTATAAGAATGATGAATCTCCTAAAGCTAATCAGATCTTGTATAGATCTATGGTTGGTGGACTGCTATATCTTACTCAAACTAGACTGGACATTATGCATGATGTGTGCATGGCTGCTAGATATCAAGTTCATCCAAAAGAGAGTCATGTCACTACTATGAAGATGATATTCATATGCTTGAAGGGAACTTTTGACTATGATTTATGGTATCTGAGGAATGATGATTTCATGCTTTGTGCTTATACTGATGTTGACTGGGTTGGTGATGTTGATGATTAGAAGAGCACTAGTGGTGGAGCATTCCTTTTGGGTAAGAAGTTGGTTTCATGGGCTAGCAAGATACAAGATTCAATGTCCTTATCTATTGCTGAAGCTAAGAACATTGATGTTGCTGGTAATTGCATTCAAGTATTTTGGATGAAATAAATGTTGAAGGATATTTGAGTTATTTATGATGAGCCTACTATTATATACTGTGATAATTCCAATGTTGTCAACATGTCAAAGAATCTGGTGCAACATTCAAAGACTAAACATGTGTTGATCAAATATCATTACTTGAGAGAGAAAGTCAGTGAAGAGAAGGTGAAGCTTGAGTATGTATCTATTAAGGAACAAATAGCTTATATTTTCACTAAATGTTTGCCTGCAGATACATTTATCTACTTGAGAGACAAGTTAGGGGTATCCACCACTCCTAATGAGAACTATATGCATTAAGTTGCATCAATCTGGTGGATTTCAAAGCCTTATCTTCTTATCCAGATTGGTGAGTTGGTGTTGCTCCTTTGGTAGAGTAGTTTGTTGATCTGGTTATGTAGTTATTGGGGAGAGAGATTTTGATGGTTTTGAAAAGCACTGAGAGGGGGGGTGAATCAGTGACACCAAAACAAGCACAACTTTAAACACTAACCGGTAGATGAACTTAACTAAGAATTTGAACAAAATACATGCTATCCAAAATGAAATAATAGCATCCACATAAAGTAGAACATCCACCATAACACAAGTGTTTATATGTGGAAAACCCAAATAGGTAAAACCATGGTAAGATGGAACTCACACGTTAATTATCTGCAGTAATAGAAAACTGACTAGTTAAGGTCTTACAAAGTTCTCTACTAGGAGTGAATCTTGTTAGAGATCCCAAGCTTGATTAGAAGCTTATACCTTGTTAAGAGTAATACCCTATTAAGATTAACCTTACTGGAGGATTCTAGAATCCAAACTAATGGATCACCTTGTTATAGGATTTGTACAATGAAGCTTGTTAGAGCTTACCCAGTTAGGGGATTTGATTCTATTGTAATGATTAGAAAACAACAAGAAAGATTTGATCTGTTCTGAGTAGCACAAGACTTGCTTGATCAGATCATTATAAGTATATTCAACACTACTCTCCATCTAAACACTTATTTCAAAAGTATTCACATAGATCACCTCTTCTATATCAGCTCTCTCTTCATCATAAAAATGATTCACTAAGATGTCTTTAAATAGACATACAAACCTTATGTCGGCCATAGGAACACAATTTCTTAGGTGCAGTTTATCTAGACATTTAAACATAACTCATCATAAAAAAATGACCACCAAACAAATGGTGTTGGTAACTCATCACAAAAATGGATACTGGTTAAAATAGTCAATACCGGTCGGAACACAATATGTGAACCATTGTCTTGGAATCTTCCACTTGATCTTCATCTTCAACTTTATCTTCATTTTGATGTTGAATTAATGTAACCACTAGTTATCTCTTAGGCACATACTGGTTGACACAAAGTATCAGTTAGTGATAGACCTTAAACATACCGGTTAACAGTGTAAATCAATGAAGTTGCACCAGTAGTCAATGTAATCATATGTGTGTGTGAGAGTGTTTCAGCAATGACAACAAGTGTTGAATACATGATAATCATCATCAAGCCAACAATCTCCCCCTTTGGCATTGATGGCAACACTTAGAGAAAAAAAATAATACAATACCGCTAAGTGTGCATACACAAGATATTGACATATGTACTCATATTCCCCTTTAATGCAATACTCCCCCTTAATGCATGCATAAATACAAAATTTTCAAAAACACACATACATAGTATTACTCCCCCTTTGACAACAATGCCAAAATGATAAAGTAAAATATATACATATATATAGAAAATCTATATCAAAGTGTTCATCATATATTACAATTTTAAACAAGTTCATGCATTGGCTATTCTCATGTAAAT
This sequence comes from Cryptomeria japonica, assembly GCF_030272615.1. Taxonomy (NCBI): domain Eukaryota; kingdom Viridiplantae; phylum Streptophyta; class Pinopsida; order Cupressales; family Cupressaceae; genus Cryptomeria; species Cryptomeria japonica. The sequence continues at coordinate 625,543,866 of NC_081414.1, read as the reverse complement.
ATTATTGAATTCTACTCCATCTAGGATAGAGCACTCTTCCATGATTCGAGTATGTTATTCGTATACTCAGAGGTAGATAGTAGCTGGTAATAGAATTCTTCCATTGAGTCGAGCGTGCAAGTTTTAGGAGTAGCAAGAATAGCTTATGCACTGGAGTAGGCTCTCTGAAGAATGTCAACCTATGAGGTGAGCTGACTCTTGAGCTCTCTTAGATATTGGAATCTCTTAGCTCTCTCATTATCACCTTGTTTAGTCTATCATGCATTTCATCTATAGACCAATTAAACACATGAATGGAGTCCTGGAGTGGGACATATACCTTGCATAACCTTTCTATTTCCTGCTCAGTTTCAATTTGATTCTTAGAAATATCAGAATAAAAAAAAGTAATATTGGAGGTAGAGGCAATATACTTTCCTCAATATTCAATAGCTTTCTTTAATAGACTGCCATTATGAGATAAAGCCATTTTTCTATTTTTAATATGTTTAGCTAGTTTATCTCCATATGCCTTCTTGTGGCTCTTCTCAATAGATATTTGAGCAGCATCTTCAAGTGATTTGAATTGATCAGATGCATCTACAACTAACTGACCAATTTTTCTGATAGGAGTGGGAAGATGTGCGACAGAGGTTTCCGGTAGTAAACCAGACAAAATTTCTACTGCATTCTAAATTCTCTCTGCTCAAATCCTCTGCTCTGAGTCGCTTCTTCATCATTTTTGATGCACTCAAGGTATTCATGTCAATAGGTCTTGAGATACTTAAAGAGTATTCATCATCATCATCAAGTACTTCTTGCTTTGCCGATTCAGGTGGTATACTCTTAATGATGGCTCTTTCTATGTTTTTCTGTGTTTTTCTGTGTTGTATCTTTTGTTTGCTGAGTAGTAGCTTCCTCAATAGACTCCTTTTGAGTAGTCTCAATGACCAGTGGAGATTGGGGTTTCTCCAGTTGTTTAGTTGCCGGTTCACTGACCACTTTTAGTTGATTACTTGGTTGATCAACTGATGTAACTTGTACTTCTATGATTGTAGGAGGATCCATATATATTGCAATGTTGTCTCTAGATAGGTCTATTGTCCCCTGAATATCTTCATCAACAAGAATAATGGAATCATCCTTCTTCTTGGTTGGATAGACTACATCAACTTGAATAATTTCCTCTTCATCCATTTCTGGTTGAGGAACATCATCTGTAGTATCTTCCTTATTGCTAGAGTGGATGACTTCTTCCCTCTTTTTGATTATAGAGGCTAGTTGATGTGTCTCAGACTCAACATTTGACATTTTTGCATTAAGAAGCTTTAGTTTTCTTACTTTAAAATCAAAATACGCTTTGTATTCCTCAGTTAAAGCACTAATTCCATTTCATGATAGATTGGAAAAATACTGTACAAATATGTCATCAATAATCTTCTTTTCTAATTGAATGGCTTCTTCCCATTTATCTAACAAATTATTATACAAAGAGACTAAAATATCTTTCTCCAAATCATGTGGAAATCTATTGTAATGACCCAAATAGGTTATTACCTATTGGAGTACTTGCTTCTGCTCGTCTTCAGTAAAAGAATCATAATGTTCTTTGACATTGTCAAACATGTTTCTTCCTAATGACTTCATTGTTCTCTTAAAGATTGTGTCAGGTTTGTAGGTAGCAATATCTATAGGTGTAGTTTCCTTTGGCACTACCTTTACCTTCTTAGGTGTTCTACTGATTGCTTTTTCCTTTTTTGGTTCTTCTTTAGAATCTGTACCCTCAGACTCTGGTTGTAAAATCAATTTCCTATTTCTTTTCTTTGGTGCACTCTCCTTCTTTTCATATACTTTAGGTGTTGGTTCCTTTTTGGTTAGGACACTCTGAGTCACCCTTGTAGTATTTTTCATGGGAGCTTTTTCATCACATTTATTTTGCTTTCCTTTTAGTTTAGGTACAGGTGCAGTACTGGTTTCAGTTGGTGCAGCTTGGAATGCCAAGGTGTCCAATTTTGCCTTCTTTTTATCTTTGGGTGATGATAACAAGGTATTAGCATAGCCGACCAGTAAATCATGATTGACCTTGTAGCTCATATCTTCCATTTCTTCTTCTCTAGGTTCAATTGCTTGCATCAAACAGAAGTTAGTGGTAACCATGAAGACTATGTCTTTTGCAAAGTGTTTAACCACATCTTCAGGTAACTGCAATCTCATGCTCATCTTTTTTTGGAATTCATTAAAATACTTGTTTGTGGCAGATGAAAAAGTATTCTTCATAGCCTTAATATTGTTCTTGATCTATGGATTGACCAGTTGTTCCTTGGACAATTCAATATCACTAATACCTGGTAGAAAGTTTTGAAAGTAGAAAAATAACCTGGCTAACAACTAACCATATTTGAACTTTTGTGAATTATCTTTCTTAATGGATTTCAAATTTTGAAATAATTGGTCTCTGATAGCTTCACAAATATCATAGTTTGCATTATCAACTATCATTCTATGTGTTGTGTGAATTACTACAGATGGAACACTGTTAAGTCTACTAGAGTAGAAAACTCAGTAGCCTATCACCATTGCTACAATCTTCACCATAGGGTCTTAATGTTGATAGAGAAATCATGCTTATTAGATGTAGAACCGGTTAGCTTGAAGACAGTGTCCTTTGAAATTCTTCTCAGCACAGGAATTTCACCAGTTGAGAAATAACCCGTTACAACCCTAATAGCCTCCTTAGTTATTATATGGGTTCTTTCCAAATACATATTCTCTCCATGGACTCGACTCAAGATGATTCTGATGTGTTCATCCTCAATGTCTTCAATAAAATAAGCGGTGCTATGAAACCCTTTTTCAAAAACACTAGCATATTTTGCTTCTATTTTTTCATTCTTATCACAAAGTGATTTCAGTTGATTATAGATGTGTAGAGTTCCTAAATCTTCTATTTTGCAATCTATATAGCTGGACAAGTCACCTTTAACCACAAAACTACTCGGAACTTGTGATAATGCATTATAAGACATAATTTCATTTGCCTTTAGAGCTTCCTCAGGTTCAACAGTGATCATCAACCTCTATACAGGTTTAGAAGTAGATGCCATTCAAGATTAACAAATTTTGAAGTGGTATACAAAAAAATACCTTGTATCTTGCACGTTGCTCCATTTTCTAGTTGAAATGTTCAAAAGCACACCCGCTCACCTTTCTACAACTTTTGATTCAATTTGATTTCCCTAATCACAAAGCAATTCACCAATTTGCACCAAGACAATCTTGTTCTGCTTTGCAATCACTTCAAATTTCTTTTTCAAAAGAGTTAGGGCAAAAAAGATAGAGTAAGACTTGTTTTTATCAACTTTACCAACCGTAATAAATGCTCACACTTTTAGGTTACAAAACCTAATTTTTATTTACCGCTTAAGTGAAATACCGGTTGATAACATGTCAACAAAAAGTCATCAAAATTCAAAAATTTCTTTCCCACTCATTTTACAAAAGGGGTCTTGAAATGTTTTACCTTTACGCTCCCCTTAGCCGTGTTAGACAAGCTTAAGTTGCCGGTGCTGGATTCTCTTCACTACGTGAAGGAATGGTTTCCTCTATAGGAAATTCTTCTCTTTTCTTCTTCCAAGTCTGGTTCATATCTTCTCTGGTTTCCTCAACATCAATTTTCTGCTTGCTTTTCTGATCCTTGAAAGAGTTGACCAGTTTATTGTTCATTGATCTGCAAAACTTTGCTAAGTGCCCTGGTTTGTTGCAGTGGTAACAGACCATACCAGATGATCTCCAAGGTCCTGCATTTCCTCTTCCTATTCTTTTTTTGCAGTTCATAGCCACATGACCAAAATTATTACATAAGGTGCAAACAACATTTGTTGCCTTTTCCATTTCGAATGGACTAAACCGGTTGCCATAGGATCTTTGCCAATTCCGGTTTACCTGGTTATCAAAATTCCTTATCCGGTCACTATTTGGTCTAGGATGCATGTGTGGTACAAGATTGTTTGATCCATATCTACACTCAATATGTTTATGCCCATACATTCCACATGTGTAGCAATGACCTTCAAACTTTCTAGACACATACCTAGCATTAGTATTGTAACTTGCATTTCTATTAGGTTTGTTCCTACAAACATTTGTAGTATGAGCAGGCTTGTGACAAATAAGGCAAATAGGTTTAAAAGCCTTCTTATCAGTACTCTTATTGACTTTAGAAGAAATTTTGTTCTTTGTACCGAAGGATCCACCTTTTTCAGTTGTATGAAAACCAAGTCCAGAGATATCACCCTTCATTCTCTGTGATTGAATTTTTTCTTCCAACATGGTAGAACTTTTGACAAATTTCTCCAATTTCTCATTTGCTTCAGTAAGCTTTTTGACAAGATCCTCATTATTCTTAGATAGGTTCTCTTGCAGAGACAATGCCAACTCAAGATCCAGCTTTAGGTTTTCCTTTTCTTCTATTTCAGCAATCAAGTCCTCATGTATAGTATATTTTTCCCATTTGATCTTTATGATCTCTTGATCTCTTACCTTGATAAGATCTTCAACATCTCTTTTGGCTTCCAGTTCATGACTCATGCAGATAGTGAGATCTTCTAGTTCTCTTCTTAGATTCAGTTTTTCACCATTCACCTTTTCAACTTCATCAGCGAAAGCTTCAATATTGGCTTCATCTGAAGAACTATTATCAGATATTTCTAGTACTTTTTCAAATAACTCTCTCCTTTTGGCTTGAGAGACTTTTAGTTTGCCCCTAAGGGATTCAATCTCATTTCTGCTAGCTTCTAGCTCTCTAACCATCTCAAAGTAGCTTATGTCCCCCATGGTAGTTTCAAGATTTCCTTCTAAGCAGTTAGGCTTCAAATAAGTTAGGCTTAGATACCAATTGATGGTCTTGAAAAGCATTGAGAGGGGGGGGTGAATCAACGACACCAAAACAAGCACAACTTTAAACACTAACCGATAGATGAACTTAACTAAGAATTTGAACAAAATACATGCTATCCAAAATGAAATAACAACATCCACATAAAGTAGAACATCCACCATAACACATGTTTATACATGGAAAACCCAATTAGGTAAAACCACGGTGAGATGGAACTCACAAGTTAATTATCTATAGTAATAGAAAAATGACCAGTTAAGGTCTTACAAAGTTCTCTGCTAAGAGTGAATCTTGTTAGAGATCCCAAGCTTGATTAGAAGCTTATACCCTGTTAAGAGTACTACCCTATTAAGAGTAACCTTGCTAGAGAATTCTAGAATCCAAACTAATGGATCACCTTGTTAGAGGATTTGTACAATGAAGCTTGTTAGAGCTTACCCAGTTAGGGGATTTGATTCTGTTGTAATGATTAGAAAACAATAAGAAAGATTTGATATGTTCTGAGTAGCACAAAACTTGCTTGATCAGATCATTCTAAGTACATTCAACATTGCTCTCCATCTAAACACTTATCTCTCTTCAGCAAAAGTATTCACATAGATCACATGTTCTATATTAGCTCTCTCTTCATCATAAAAATGATTCACTAAGATGTCTTTAAATAGACATACAAACCTTATGTCGGCCATAGGAACACAATTTCCTAGGTGCAGTGTATCTAGACATTTAAACATAACTCATCACAAAAAAATGACCGCCAAACAAATGGTGTTGGTAAATCATCACAAAAATGGATACTAGTTAAAACAGTCAATACTGGTTAGAACACAATATGTGAACCATTGTCCTGGAATCTTCCACTTGATCTTCATCTTCAACTTCATCTTCATTTTGATGTTGACTTAATGTAACCACAGGTTATCTCTTAGGCACATACCAGTTGACACAGAGTATCGATTAGAGATAGACCTTAAACATACTAGTTAATAGTGTAAATCAATGAAGTTACACCAATAGTCAATGTAATCATGTGTGTGTGTGTGTGAGAGTGTTTCATCAATGACAACAAGTGATGAATACATGATAATCACCATCAAGCCAATAGATTCATGTTTCTATTTTGGGGGAGAGAGTTTGGTTTTCTATTTTGTGAGCTTTGTCATTGATGTTAAAGGGGGAGAGAGATCATGTGAAAAACTGAACTTCTTTCTAAGTCTTGATCTTAGGGCGAGTTTGGTGGAGATATCTTATTTTCTTTGCATTGATCGTTTTTCACATTCATATCTTGCCATCAATGCAAAAGGGGGAGATTGTTGGATATTGTTGGTCATTGATACTAATAGGATATGTTGTTCTCATTGATGTCAACATATTCCTATGATTTTCAATAGTGATTACAGATTGGGAAGATTTTTTGATCTGGTTTGTAGTGTTGGTTTATTGATCACTGTTTTGCAAAGTGTGGTATATCCTCTGGTATATTTCAGTGTGATCAGATCTGGTGGTGAGATTCTGGGATATTTCTTGGGATGGTCTTATATATCTTCATTTCAGTTACATCATGATTTGGTGTTCCGCAAGTTATCTTTCTTCATGACAGTTGCTAATTGGTTGTGATCTTGATCTTTTAGACATTGATCGATGAAGATTTGAAAAGTGGTGTTGGTGAAATTATTTCAGATGATTCTAACATGGTTGTTGGTGTTTCCTAGTCATGTCCTATTTGTTTTGGCAATCCACATTGATTGTTGTGTGATTTTTTTGGTGGTTTCTATCAACCGATGATGATTTGCATGTTATGCAGTATTTCTAGTGATGTAGCATGTTGTGATTGATCTTGGCATGATTTCCGGTGGAGTTGTGCATTTGAGAATTTGATTTAGAACCATTTTATTCTATGTAAACCATTATATTAGTCTAGTGGTTGATCTTTGTATTGTGTGATGTAATTTTGTAATTGAGGGTTTAGCCGACCTTGTTATCAAGGTTGATGAATTGTATATATAGGTGATATATTCATGTAGTTTGGGTGTTGGTGTTGTGTCTTCATTATTAGAGAGAGGTTTATGTGTGAACAAGTGATTTATCCTTCTATGTTGAGTTTGTGGTGAGATTGGTATTGTAGGGAAGACATCTATTCTTAACCATAACTATAATTAGGCATTTGGAGATGTTATTCTTTCAGTTCATTTCTTCTAAATTGTAGTCCAAATCTTATTGTAAGTCAATGAGATTTCCCTGAGGGTTGTAGCCTTCTGGGCCATTATATTTGAGCAGTAAGTTGTAGGCAATGTGCCTAAATGCATGTGCATTCCCCATTGTAACATTGTCACATACTGCTGTAGAGTATCATCTTACTGTCAGTAGGTTCCCACTGTGGTTTCTCCCTTAACCGGGTTTTCCATGTCAAAATATTGGTCTTTTGTATTGTGATGTTAATTTGATTATATGTTTCATTGTTGCAGTTTATCAAATCTATGTTTTGTGGTTAAGTTTGTTATTCCGGTGAAGACTGTTTCACCCACAACCGCCACCCCCCCCCCTCCCCCCCCCCTCCCTCCACCCCTCATTCTTCCCTCTTGGCTGTTGCTAACATAGTCCCCCCCAAAATTAGATAATTTTGGTCTATTTATAGAATATAGCACTCAGAAAATTCACTACAAAATATAATCAAATGTCCAAATTCAATTAATAGAAATCAATGGTTGTAGTTGAAAATTGGCACATGGGTGACATCAGCATCTTTCACAGCTGGCACATGGAATACTCTAGAACATTCTTTCTTCAACAACCTCTACAAAATAAACCAACAATTGGAGATTGAATTGGTTGCAAATATTTAATTCCCTTCAAAAGAAATAATAAGAACATTAATAAATGTCTTAAACTTTGCAAACTAAATCAATGGATGATTAGTTTTTAATTTCAAATTTAGATTGCAAACACATTCATGTTTTAATTGGTCATTATGAATGTAATATTTCACACTAAAGTGGTAATTATTCCCATTTTAAATAGTCATGAACAACTTTTTTATTTTAACAAATTGCCTAAAATAGTTAATTGGATATTATTCCCCTTGTTATCACATTTCTGAATCATTTTGAATTTTTAAATTTCGTTAAGAAATGAGAAAGTTATGACCATTTTACTTATTTATGTGTGTGCATTTTTTTAATTTCTCATTAAAATAATTTGTTTTACATTGTAAACATTTGTTGACTGCTCTTTCACTTCAAAAAAAATCTTTCAATATATCTATGAATTCTTATTCCTCTCACCTCCATCTTTCCAAAATATTTTTAAGATTTAAATTTCAGTGAAAAATAAGAATGTAATGGCCAGTTTAGTGATTCAATTTTGTTCATTTTTCAATTTTCTCCACTTCCCTCACGTGCATTTTCTCCACTTTCCCTCATGAGAAAATTTCCCTCGCATACAAGTTTCATTTTGCTGATGAAATCCCATTTTGAAATTTTTCACTTTTCTCATTTTTCACTTTTCTAAAACCCTCCATTTTCCCTGCACAAAAGCATTTTGAGGGGAGTTTGGCTGTTTTGGCAAAATTAGTCAAATGCTCCCAAATGTCTACCAAACCACAACTTATGCATTTTAAGGAATTTTGGAAAACTTCAAAAGGCGTCTTGGGTAATTTTTTTGATGTTCTTTCTTTTTATGGTGATTTTTCATTTTTGTTTTTCATTTTTTATTATTATTTTTTTTCATGTTTTTAATTTTTTTTATTTTAATTTTTTTTTATTTTTTACATTTTACTTTTTCTTTTACTTTTGATTTTTTTGACTTTTTATTTATTTATATATGTATTTTTATTTATTTTTAATCTTATTTAATGTTTTATTTATATATTTACTTATTGTTGACATACATGGTCTTGGGACCTAGGGACTTGGTGAAATTGTTAGACATTGCAGGATAAGCTATAACTCAAGTAAAAAAAGGGGTCCTTATTTTGCTACAGAAAAATGGGGTGTGTTGTGTAACACATAACAACTTGTTCCTGCCAAACAAATTAAAATTTCAAAATTTTAGGAAATAAAAGAAAATTAAAGTATAGAACTTCCAGCTTACATAAAACTTTACTATGCTATCAAGCCATCCACCATATAGTATACTTAACAAATATAGAAATTTTTTTTAAAGGAATTCATGTTTGTGCATGTGATTCATTACCTTCTTTGAGAAAATTTGAAAACATAGCAATTACTTGTATTAAGCTACATAGTTTGATTAACCTTCTAAGCCAACCATGGATAGAGCCTTGCTACTAGTTGGACGTCTATAGCCCCGACAACGTTATCTCTATAATTGCCCCAAACAGTTCTCTAGTTCCAGTCAGACATCCATAGCTCTAGTAGAGATATTTGGATAACCAAAGGAATTGAAATTTTACTTTTTTTTAATTTTTCTTGAATGATATGGCTTTGAAGCACCTTTTCATGTTTGCATAAATCATTTGATATAACATTGAAACTCAGTTTTTTTCAACTTGTAGACAATGAAGTCCGCTATTAGGTTGGGAATTATAGTGGTAGCAAAGGAAACCTTTAGATTCTTCACTTAATACAAGCATCCACTACCCTCCCAACAAATTCAAAGAAATTTTAAAATGTTCACATATATGCAATTCCTCTTCATGTTTAATGCAAACCTTTGCTAAACATACAGTCAAGGAGCATATAAAATAGAGTAAATTCAATGAAAATTACAAGCATATACTAAAATTTACTGTTATTTCTAAAACTAAAGAAATTTTAGTGTTCTGTAAAGTTACAAGTCTTGCCTTATTTAGACATTTCAGAAAAATAAAGACCTCCATCAAAATAAAATAAAACAAAAAAGACAATCTCAGAACAAGGAACTTAGCAAGATAGAAAACTAAACAAAAGCAAGAAAAGAAAAGAAAAAAAAAACAAGCCTAAAACAAACTAATCTAACTATGTACAAGCTACATCTAAATGGAAAGAAGTTATGGCACCATTAAATACATACTATTATGGGCATGTCTAGCCAAATTATGTAGAAGAATTAAGACAATAGCTAGCGTTCTCAGTCTGGCAAATTTGTCTTTGTATTTAAAAATATTCATTTTCCTTAAAGTTGTCATATTCTATGAAACAATCCTTAGCTATTATAAGTTAAGGTAATTCATTATTTTCATGATTAATCCAGATACATGTCAGGTGTTTTTAATTCCCATAATCAAAATGATAAACTTCAAAATTCTCAAAGGGAAGGAAAGATACAACCTGATCCATAATTTGTTGAACTGGAGAAGTTTCCTTGCTATTAGCCAAACTTTTATTTGCCAATTTCTCATCTTTGCCTCCAAGATCAAATATGTAACTTTGTAATATAGTATCTGGTTCATCTTCAAATGTGAATGTATAACTGTTCAATACGATATCTTTTGAATTCAACGTGCACTCTACCTCAACACTTTGTTGAAAATTTCCTACATAAAAACATAACTAAAATCAGAGGCTAATGACTCATTATGAGCATTAAATTTTTCATTCTTATCACTGGATATGTGAAATTCATCATATTGCAAATTATTATGTAGAAGAGAAAAAGATTTTTTTGTCTATTTGTAGAAATAAGTTTTCATAATTTGTATTGTCTTCATCTTCAGCTCCATCCAACACTCCTCTAGATATCATTTTTGTTGCAATATGTTTGTAATAATCTTCTGACACAATCATGTGCTTTTTAACTTCTGGAAGTATCGTGAAGCCCTCTTTAATTTTCTGCAGATTATCATCGATTGTGTAAAAAAAATTATCTTCAAAATAAAAATTATAAGCTGCACTTGATTCTCTTATATTTGATTCATTTAAATGCAAAGGTGAAATATCAACTAATTTTGACAACAAATTTAACTCCCCTATCTTGTCATCCACATGGATTTGTACTGGTGCTTGATCATATGTAGCAGCAACATAATCTTTTATGTTTTTGTCGGTATGATTTGATCTTCAAATAACTTGCTCCAATCAAGTGATATAGTCTCTAGTTCTATGGAACTGCAACAACTAAACAAAAGATTACTTATGTTAGTAGAATCAGAAAATATTTCATATAACTTTAGCATCATGTTCCCTATGGTTGTTGTTCACGAATCATTTTTAATAACTGCACATTTAAGTTGATTTATCTTTTGTTTGCCCTTGTTCAAAAACTTATTTTTATCAGCATGTCCAAAGAAAGGTTTTGTAACATTTCTAGACTTAAAACCAATTGATTTATGTGCATTTCTTGGTTGCACAATTTTAATCTGGTTCTTTTGAACCTGCTTATGTTCATGTAATTTTGTTGTTTTCTTTTCTTGATAAGATATGCACCTATACACTTCAGAGAAAGGAATTAGTTTCTTTAAAGCCAAATCTAATCTGATGAGAAAATTTAAGCAATTAATTTAACCATGATATTCAGTGTTATGTACTCGGCATCTGTCAAATGAGGCAAAATCAGGCAAACATTGAGGATGAAGTTTCTTATCTAAAATTCCTTGAAGAACAGGAATGTACACTTTAAATTTGTATCCATAATGAGACATATTAGACTTCTAATTCGTCATCTCAACTCAATTTTATTTTATTTCTTTCAAATTTTCAAATTTAAATTTTTAATTTTTTTTTTGGAATTTTAAAGAGAGATCTAGCATCTCAGAATGAAAAATTTGAAAGCTCTTTATTACTCCAACATGTGTGACCCTCCTTCTGGTGCCAAATCTGTTAATATGGATGTTACTCACTCATCACATACAGATAAATTCTACAACAGAACCTATCTTTCTTGAAAGATTAATGTATTATTAATCCCAAGGCTCGAAAATGCCACGTCTTGACTTTCTGATGTTGCTCAGGGTTTGTTGTATTTACTGATTTCACAAAGGGACTTACATTGCTGCATCTATAAAAAAAGGGTCAAATTCTAAAGATAATCTTTAGACTCATAAAATCAACCTCAATTTGTGTTCAAAGATCTCCAATCTAATTATATTCAAATATTTTAGAACACATTTTATCATTAGATTTATTACATTTAATGCTTTAAAAGTTGTGAATTTTAGGGATTTCAAACCTCAAAGAAAATTCAAAAGAAACAAGGCTTAGAAATAAGAAAAGTTAGAAAATCTAAGTGTACAATGATCATGTACAAATATGCTTCAAAAATTATAAAATGATATTATTTTACCAATATGTGTTTCACCAAACCATGTCTTAATTACACACAAATGGTTCAATCTTCAAAGGAATCTTGTCACACTAAAAAATATTAGAAGTACACCTAAATTCTAGCATAGCAACTTGAGATTTTTTAGAAATATGACAAGTAAAGTCAGATTTATAATCACAATAACCTTTCTGTTTATTACTTGTTAGGATAACTAGTGGACAAATGAGAGGGAGGATATTAATCAAACAACTTTATAACCTTTAACCAAAGCACATAAACATTGACTACAAGAATAGAAGAAACAGATACTGGTAAGCAATAGAACTTAAGAGTGAAACAGAGAATTAACACAATGCAACCATACCACATAACACCATGATTTGTATGTGGACAACCCGATAAAGGGAAAAACCATGGTGGAAAGCCTACCCAAAGTCAGATGATACTTCTGCAGAAAGTATGTAATACAATAAGGGGCCTACACATGTAGGAAGGCACACTGCCTAGAGCGTACTACTCCTTACAAAAGAGGCTCACTCACTACAGAGAGGTTATAACCACCTCATGATAAATGGACAACAATCCAGAAGAATGAATTGCGAAAGATAGCATCTACCATGCCTAATTACACTCCCGGTTAAGTTTAATGCTGGAGGCCTTTGACCCCTTACATAAACCCAATTTGATCACCTATGATCGACCAGATCTCCTTCACATATGATATTGCATTCCACGACCATGATACATATTATTCTCATACCATTCCTTGATCTACAATGAGATCTTACATCAATTTATACAAACCCTAAGGCCTAAACCAATTAGATTGGCCACCTAAAAGATATTACAATAAGATCATTATATACATCCATATTACAATGATATGTCAAGTTGTCTTTAGACCAAAACAACATTAACCAATCCATAAAACATCCCGGTAACGTGTAGAGAACACAGTAACATGATAACAATCCATAACCTAGATAGGTACCGGACCTAATTTGGGTCCACCATGCCAAAGAGATGTCTTCAATTAGTTGACGTATGATTAGGGATCACCTTCTCCATCTTGAACTCCATCTAGAAGTCGCACCAATACCACTTATGCATTCTATCAAATATTCCCAGTAAAAGCTCTGTCGATTAAACCTTAAACCCTTACTGGTAACAGAAGATCTTCTACCAGTAGCCAAAACCTGTCTATTGGTAACCAACCATAATAGCTAGTGTTGACATCAATGAAAAAACATCAATGCAACACAAAATCAATTCATCCATATTTCCAACAATCTCCCCCTTTGGTATTGATGGCAACACTAGATGTGAAAAATATCTAAACACCAAGAAATGCCAAACAAGTCTCCCCTTGTGGAAGACAACCAACAATCTCTTGAATATCAATAACTCTCCCCCTGTGAATAATATCTTTGTAAATTTCTAAATTTATTTTTCACATCACTATCTCTCCCCCTTTGACATCAATGCTAGAAATCTAACAAAAATATCAAAGCAAGAATATAAGCCTCTGAATCTCAAAGATGACTACTCCCCCTGAGTAGTAGCACCACTACATCAACCTAGAGAAAAGGATAGAGCTAATGATGCATACTAGACTGATGGTCTGCTCCATCAATTAAGTCTCTACCGGAGGGGTAGATACCCCTAACTTGTCTCCCAAATACTCAAATGATTCCTTAGACAATGGTTTAGTGAATATATCTACAATCTATTCTTTAGTCTTAGAGTGAAATACTGGATTCTTAGACATGTCAATAGTTGTAGAGTTATCACAATAGATAACTACCAGTTCACTACAATTTACTGTGATATCTTTCAACATTTGCTTCATCCACAAGACTTGAGTGCAATTAGTTACTACTGCAACATATTCAACTTCTACAGTAGATAAAGAAATGCATGACTATTTTTCGCTAATCCATGAAACCAATTTCTTTCCAAGAAAGAAGGCTCCACAAGAAGTTCTCTTCTTGTCATTAGTATCACTTGCCCAATCAGAATTTGTATATCCACATAAATTGAAGTTATCATCGCTACAATACCATAAGCCATATTCTGTTGTTCCTTGTAAATACCAAAATATCCTTTTTACTACACAATCATGATTTTCTTTAGGATTACTTTGATATCTTGAAATAATACTTACTGCATTCATAATATATGGTCTAGTGTGAGTTAGATATAACAATCCACCAATCATAGACTTATACCTTGTCGGATTTGCCGATGCAGATGTGTCTTTGATAGATAATTTCTCACTTGTCACCAAAGGAGTACTTATCAATTTGGAATTATCCCTACCAAACTTCTTCAACAATTCCCTTAGATACTTAGTTTGATAGATAAAAATACCTTTGTTAGTTTGAGTAATCTACAAACCGAAGAAATATCTCATCTCACCAATCTTGGACATTTCAAATTCATTCTTCATATTATTAGAGAATTCTATGCACAATTTATCTTCACCTTCAAAAATGATATCATCAACAAATAATTCAATAATCAGAATATCCTCATCAGTTATCTTATAATATAAATTATTGTCAGCACTGCCTTTAGTAAAACCAAGCTTCAAAATATATTTATCCAACCTTGCGTACCAAGCTCTAGGAGCTTGTTTCAATCCATATAAAGTTGTCCTTAATCTGCAAACCATATCTTTATCATCAGTAAGTGAAAATCTATCTAGTTTCTCAATGTATACCTCTTGCTAAAGTTCACCATTCAGAAATGCACATTTAACATCCATTTGATAGACCTTATAGTTCTTATAAGTTGTATAGGAAAGAAATAGTCTAAAAACTTCAATTCTAGCTATAGGTACAAATGTCTCACCATAATCAATTCCTTCTATTTGAGAATATCCTTTACAAACCATTTAGTTGAAATCACATTTTTATTTTTAGGTCGAGAAACTAAAGTCCAAGTCTCATTCTTCTCTATCTGATCTAATTCATCTTCCATAGCCTTTAACTAATGTTTATCTTTACAAGCTTCAATAATAGATGCCAGTTCAATTTGAGAAATAAGACATACCTCTTCATTTGTCAATCTTCTTTTTATCATAACTCCCTTGTTCCTATCTCCAATGATTTGATCTTCAAAATGATTTAACCTTGCATACCTTGGTCTCTTCTAAACTTTAGGTTCATTGTTCTGATCATCAGTCACAGTTGAATTTTATGATTGTGTTGGTGTAATTGTCTCACTGTCTTGTACCAGTTGAGGCATTGTTGGTTCAATTATGATCATTTCCACTGCTGGTTCCCTATCATATGATATAGATTGATTTATGTAATGCTCGTCCACTTTCACATTTGCGCTTTCCATAATTTTTTGCAATCTTTTCTTATAACATCTATATGCTTTGCTTTGAATTGAATATCCAAGAAATATCCCTTCATCACATCTAGGATCAAACTTCCCAATTGAATCATCCCTTTTGATATAACATTTACTTCCAAAAATTCTAAAATATTTAACAGTAGGTGTATGTCCAAATCATAATTCATAAGGGGTCTTACCAGTTTCACCTTTGATGTGAACTCTGTTGAATGTGTAGACGGTTGTACTCACTACCTCTCTCCAGTAGATGTGAGGCAATTTGACTTCCATCAGCATAGTTCTTGTTGCATAAAAAATGGTTCTATTCTTTCTTTCCACAACTCCATTTTGTTGAGGAGTCCAGGGTGCATATAATTGTCTCCTAATTCCATTTGTCTCACAATAACTGTTAAATTCATGAGAAGTGAAATCACCGCCTTGATGAGATCTCAAACATTTGATTTTCAATCCAGTTTCTGTTTCTACCTTTGCTTTAAAGATCTTGAATTTCCCAAAAGCTTTAGACTTCTCCCTAAGAAAAGTCACCCACATCATTCTAGAATAGTCATCAATTATCAGCATGAAATATCTATCACCTTGAAAGTTTCTAGCCCTTTTCGGACCACATAAGTCAGTGTGAATCAAATCAAGAACATCATTATATTTATCATGTACACTGTTAAAAGAAGTTCTAACTTGCTTTCCCAATCGACATTCCTTACATACCGGATTATGAGGCTTTATAATCTTAGGTATATCTCTAACTACCTTTGTTGAACTGATCTTGACAATATAATTAAAATTAACATGACACAACCTTTTACACCATAACCAACTCTCATCTATATGAGAAATCAAACATATATTATTAAGAGTATTCAATTGAAAGATATTACCTCCAGTCTGAGTACCGATTGCAATCTCCAAACCACTTTTGTTAATGATTTTGCATTTTCTATCTTTAAACTAAAGTGGGAAACCCTTGTCCACCAATTGACCAACACTTAAAAGATTATACTTTAAACCTTTTACATAATAGACATTATCAGTATTATAATTTCCATCCAGAGAAATAATACCTCTACCTTTGATCATACATGCTTTTTCATCTCCAAATCTGACTTGACCACAATTGTAATCTTGCAAGGACAAAAAATTTCTTTTATCTCTAGTCAAATGATGTGAGCATCCACTATCAATTACCCACTCATCCTTGTCTTCAACTTTTGTTGCCATGGCTTTTTCTTCATTCTTAATAGCCGGTTCTAGTTCATCTTCCTTTAAAGCATAAAACACCCATTCCTTTCCATTGTTGGATCCACTAGTAGAGTCTATTGCAAGTTCATCCTCAAAGTCATCACTTACTCCTTCCTCATCCGCTATGTAGCATTGTTTACTTTTTTTGAATCTATATCTATTCTGATTAGGCTTAAATGATTTCTTAACTCTCTGTTCAAATCTTGCATTCCTTTCAGGACATCTAGATGCAAAATGACCAATCTTATTATATGTAAAATATTTAAAAGGTGTTTTTCCTTCATACTTACTTCATGTCAGTCCTTTAGGTACTCTTCTAGGAATTAAGGCTTCAAGTTACTCAAATTTTTCATCCTCTTTCATCATATCTTTGAATTCTTTTGCATATAGGGATTTCCAATCACTTTTGTTGGTAGATGATGATGCATGAAAATCAGGTTCAGATTTTGCAGCTCTAGAAGGTCCAAATTCTTCAAGCTCAAAACCAAATAATTTCCCAATCAAAATGTCTCTGTTAATTGAAATGTTTTCCATTGTTCTCAGATCATTAATTGCAGTTGCCTTCATCTTGTAAGTTGGTGGAAGGGCTCTCAAGACTTTGGAAACTATTTCATCTTCACTCAGAGATCCTCCAGAACATTGAATTCCCATGACAATCTCATTTACTCTTTCCATAAATGTAGCAATTCTTTCGTTATCTTCCATCTTCAAGCTCTCATAACTTACCCAATAACCATCAAGTGTAGCAATTTTTATAGTAGGATTACCTTCATTCAGAGTTTGCAATTTATACCACATAACCTTTGATGATGATTTATCAGTTAATCCCATGATTTGTTGATCAGTAAGTGCACACAAGAGGGCTTCTCTATCTCTGCAATCATTTTCAATATTCTTGTCCAAGTCTGCAGGAGTAGGATTGCCAGATGCCGAATCATAAGGTGTGTATCCATGCTTAATTATCTCCCAAATATCCTTGCCAAGACATCTATGATGAGTCTCCATTCAGATTTTCCATATCCTATAATTCATTCCATCAAGCTTAGGGATTTCTCTTCTAAAAATAGTTGCTGGTGGATTTCAAGTATTACCTACCATAGGATCTACCTCAAGTGGTTAAACTTATGAAAAAGAGGACCAAAGATCTGATACCAATTGTTAGGATAATTGGTGGAAAACTGAGAGGGGTTAATAGATTATATTAATCAAACCACTTTATAACCTTTAACCAGAGCACATAAATATTGAATGCCAAAATAGAAGAAACAGATACTAGTAAGCAATAGAACTTAATAGTGAAACAGAGAATTAACATAATGCAACCATACCACGTAACACCATGATTTGTACGTGGACCTGGTAAAGGGAAAAACCATGGTGGGAAGCCTACCCACAATCAGATGACACTTCTACAGAAAGTATGTGATATAATAAGGGGCCTGCACATGTAGGAAGGCACACTGCCTAGACAGTACTACTCATTACAAAAGAGTCTCACTGACTACAAAGAGATTATAACCACCTCAAGATAAATGGAAAACAATCTAGAAGAATGAACTTCTAGAGATAGCATCTACCATGCTTGATTACAATCCTAGTTAAGCTCAAGATAAATGGACTTTGACCTCTTACATAAACCCAATTCGATCACCTATGATTGACTAGATCTCCTTCTCATATGATATTAAATTCCACGACCACGATACATATTATTACCATACCATTCCTTGATCTACAATGAGATCTTACATCAAATTATACAAACCCTAAGGCCTAAACCAATTAGGTTGGCTACCTAAAAGATATTACAATAAGATCATTACATACATCCATATTACAATGATATGCCATGTCGGCTTTAGATGAAAACAACATTAAGCATTTCATAAAACATCTTGGTAACATGTAGACAACACATTAACATGATACCGATCCATAACCTAGATAGGTACTGGACCTAATCTGGGTCCACCATGCCAAAGCGATGTCTTCAATCAGTTTAGGCACAATTAGGGATCACCTTCTGCATATTGAATTCCATCTAGAAGCCACACCAACACTGCTTATGCATTCTATCAAAGATTCTCAGTAAAATCTCTTTCAGTTAAACCTTAAACCCTTACTACTAACATGAGATCTTCTATCGGTAGCCAGAACTTGTATGTCGATAACCAACCATAACAACTAGTGTTCACATCAATGACAAAACATAAATGCAACACATAATGAACTCCTCCATATTGCCAACATTAGTATTGACAATCTTCATAAACATATTCTAACAATATCACTATCTAAGCAACAAGAAACCATGAAGTGAACAAGCATTGGCAATTCCAAACTACATGTCCCACAATAATGAACAATTTCCAGACTTAGTCTAATCTCCATGAGGATTTTATATCACTTAGTAGCTTTCTATAAAAGTCTAACAATTATCTCTTTTGGAGCTATGCTCAATTACAACTTCTCTCCTTTTATAGTCTCCCTCAAAATGAGATAATTATGGGTTGTTCATAGAACATAGCACTCAAAAAATTAATTACAAAATATAATCAAAGGTCTAGATTCAATCAATAGAAATCAATGTCGGTAGTTGAAAGTTGTCACTGTTGGAAACCAATAACACTAAGAGCGAGGGGTGAATCAGTGTTATACCGGAATAGTAGTTTTTGGCATTAACAAAACATTCATACACCAACCGGTATACCGATATAAACATAATTTAAAGAAGTAATGCAACCAATAGGCCAAACACATAAATGAGAACTATAATACACATATTTATATGTTGAAAACCTCAATTAAGAAAAACCACGGTGGGATTTGTGACCCACAATATAAATTTACTAGCCATATGAAGGGATATTACAATATATGATGGGTCTGCACTTGCAGGAAGGCTTACAGCCTAGAGCACACTACTCATTACAATAGGAGCCTCACTAACTACATAACAATCCAAACAAAAATTCAGAGAAGTGTGAACTACTTAGTACACCATCTCCTATGCCAAAATACAGTTGTGGTTTAAGCTGTGTTTGTTCTGGTCAAAACCCTAAACCTTAGTACCGAAATAACCCCTACAATGAATTCCTCACATACATAATCTCTCAGATATATTTCGAATTACATTACATCCATATATATCCATTCCACATGTCTATCCCTTATTCTTCATCTTCTTCTTCTTCCAGAATTATCTAATCATTCTCTCTTATATACCCTATACAATTTTATGCCTTATGTCATCTTACAAAGATATATACAATATCATATTTCATGTCGGCCATGTAGCATAAATGAATATGCATCAAAACAAGTTGCCGATGCTAGATCCAAGATGTGTCATCCTCCAATACCAATGACCTTTACCATACTATGTCAGCCTGCATTGTCGGTGACCAAAGAAATCTTCTATCTTGTCGGTGCCGGTGTAGAGTCTATGGGTAAAAATACAAACCTGTGTCACACTTTTACAATGAAAAAGGCTAACACAACAATAATTGTTCAATTTCATCACCATAAAAGTTTCATTTGTATTTTGAATTTGAAGATGATGTAAACTAATGAAATGTGTAAATTTTGTTGAAGTTTAAGTCTACTATTTTTTGAAATTTTTTTTTCAATAATTTATATG
The DNA here is from genome assembly GCF_030272615.1 of Cryptomeria japonica. NCBI lineage: Eukaryota > Viridiplantae > Streptophyta > Pinopsida > Cupressales > Cupressaceae > Cryptomeria > Cryptomeria japonica. The sequence goes on along the minus strand of NC_081414.1, from coordinate 625,523,551 downwards.
TTTTTTTTAGCTTTAAAGTCCATTTTTTATTGCTGAAAAACAAGGGGTTTGGTTCCCACCTCAAAAGTAAATGTAAATCAACTTTTTTTTTCTCATTTTGATATTAGTTATAGATCACATATTTATATAGTGTATGAAAAATATATAAAAAAATTGATGTATATTTTCTTTGTAATAGCATTTGGAAGTTGAATACACCAGAATTTGACAGTTTTTGTCTCCCACCACAATTTGTCTATTCAATTTATGATAATCCAAAAACTAAAAATACCCTTTTGGAGAAGACTCTCTCTTCTAGTGAGCCATATTTTTTTCATTTTGTTTTGAAGTGATTTGATATTTTTTTTTGTTTTTCAAAGCATACTCATATCGAACAAAAGAATACCTAGTTGTAGTATATTTATTTTTTTATATATTAAATTTAATCAAAACATTAAAAAAATTATATGAGTAGAATCGTGACTTCAATCTCTAAAAAAAGAGTATTTTAAATTTTTTTACTAAGTTTAATGTACTTGCTGAAGTGACAAGTTTGGAAAAATCATCCATTTTGTTGATGTGGTTGCCACTTGGAATTCCACATAAGCCTTTTCGGCCGGAAACGTTCTAGCCGGAAGGGTTCTGGCCAGAACAATTCAAAAATAGTTCTAGTCAGAACTGTGAAGGCCAATGCAACCGATCACTTGAACCACATATAAAAAAGAATTATTTTTTGCATTAAAAAAATCAAATCAATCAAGTGCAAAAATAATAAGTTATTTTTGCAAGCAATCCTTTTTTTTTCAAATAAAGTGGCATTTTGGGCGAGTAGGAAGATTATAAAGGGGAGAATATTTCTAATTTTGTAAAGGGGCGAAGATTTTAATTTTTTTTCGGAAGGCATCTACCCTTTCCAAGTAGGTTATTTGAAATTAATTTTTCAATCATGCTTAATTTACAATATTAGATTTTTTTTGGAAATTAAATATTATTTAGATTAACCATATTCTTTAACCATTGCGATACAACGATAACCATTTATTGGCCATATATCCAACACTATTTAGTACTGGAAATTATATTATATTTTATTTCTTAATACTTGACTCAAATTATATATATATATATATATATATATATATATATATATATATATATTAGCTAAGTGATTTCAAGCAATTAATGTTATTAAATCACGTTCATATGTACATTGCATATAGTCAAATGTATCTAATTGAAGTATATACTTAAAATTTCTTACTTTTTATCAATGCTCCTAAATTTCTTGAGCCTTATTTTTTCATTTTCTAAATTGTAAAAATTGGACTTCAAGTCAAATGATCTAAATGGATGAAATTTACACATGTTAAGTTTAATAATGAAAAATTATTTATACATTCACTAATTACATTTTTTTTGTTAAAAATCAATGAAAAGTTATTAGATATATAACCTTTTTAGTTCAAAGCACAAAATTTTGAAGATATGCATATTTGCATGTGTTGTTTTTAGGTTCAAAGCACAAAATTTTGAAGATCTAAATATTTCTTGCAATGGGGAATAAGAGGATTAGATCAAGGTTGTATGGTCGTAAAAGGGAGGATAAGATGAAACATCATACAAAATGTAGTCAACAACAATCTGTTGTTGTTCAAGATCAACTTGATGATGTTCAAGAAACATCTACTCAGGTAGGAGATGAAATTTTATTTTCTGGTATGAAAAATTTGATGGAAATGGATGAAGATAGTCTTTTCAATGAAATTCCATCTAAAGATATGATACCTGAAAGCACATTAATATTGCATTGTAAGAATTTGTGTGATGATTATTTTAAAAATAAGTCAATAGTTGGAAGAGCACAATTATTTGCTAAGTTATTTAAGAAAAGGGAAATGAAACCTGTTTTGGACTTGTTGGGTGTTGGTGATAAGAAAAGTTCTAGTGATACATTAGTAAAAGAAACTATAATTGAAAATTTACAAGAAGCATTGGGTTGTATTGAGAGGACAAGTCAAGGTGTTGATTTAAGTGTTGCACGTAGAGCATTGGTGACTATGATTACTAGTAAGGAATTGACTCATAAAAAACAAGTTCATGCAATTTCTTAATTAATGAATGTATCTAGAAGAGTTGTTCAAAGATACATTAGGAAGAGAAATATGTTGGATGAAAACATCAAAAAGAATTGGGTAAATATCTATAGGGTTCCTAGAAAAGATAGAATTTCTAAAGATGTAAAAAGATAGGTCATTGATTAGTGGACCAACCAATCTCGTGTTTCTTCCAATAGAAGGGATACTATATAGATGATAGATGAAGATGGTAAAAAGATTACACATCCAAAACATTTCTTAGATACAAGACAAAGTGAATTGTTTGAAGCATTCAAGTAAGAATTTTCAGATGTAAAGATTTGCCAAAGGATGTTTGAGAGATTTCATCCTTTATTTGTATGCATAAATAAGGTACATGAAGCTTGTTGTTGTCGAAATCATCTTGAATTTCATCTACACTTGCAATCATATAAGAAGTTCATGGCAACAATTAATTCAAATCTAGTCATTCCTACAAGTACAACACAATTTGCGAGGTCTATTTTATGTGATAAATTAGAATTGTGAGATTTTGCCAAGATTAAGAGCTCAATGAGATGTACAAAATAGAGACACAATATAGGACAAGAATAAACTGTATTCTCATCAATAGAAAATGATCAATAATAATAAGTACATACAATGTAGATGAGTTTGCTTATATAGGCAAGGCTAGGGATATGTGAGCACACAAAAATGACATGTGGCTCAATAAGAAACAATGGTAGGTAGGAAATAGGTGTGGGTAGGTAGGAGAAATAATATAATAGTCCACATGAGGTGGATCACCCACTGAATGTGGAGTGTAACAATAAGATCAACACCATAAAAGGTGGAATTTCTCCTACACACACTATTCCAATGTGGCACAAACACCCAAGTGTCTCATACCCAAACTACTATGAAATGCATTTCCTAAGTAAACTTAAGTAAGTGTAATAATATCCAAGATGAATAATTATTTACACCAACATCCCCCCTTAAGTGCAACTTAGGGGAATGCACTTAAGTCTACAATGCAACTAAGCAATGCAAGATGGGTCCCGGCTACGAGGCCATGTTAGGTACCCATGTACAAATGCAAATGCATGCAAACCAATGCAAAGAAAACTCTCACAAAGTGGGGAAAGAGAGAAAAACCCAATGGGAAAAAACCCTCCCCTAAAAGAGAGATGAAAAACATACAAGAGAACTCTCATAGAAGAATGTGAAGTACAAAACCCCATGTGAGGAAAAAGTCCCCCCCATATGAGAGAAGAAGAGAAGCTAGGAAGCCCCCCCTCAATGTGGAATCTGCACCAATGATAGAAGCTCGATGTATGAAGAAACTGCTCCACGAACGTCAAACAACATTCCTCCCCTTAGGAAGAAACAAAACCAAAGGTGTATCCATGAAGTCTCCCCAATCATGAAGGGAAGATGTATGAAGAAAACTCATGATGAAAGGAATCTCTGAAAACTGCTCAAGTGTCCCCATGTCGATGCTGAAAGATACCCCATCCAAAGGTGCTAAATTGTGCCACACTACTGAAAAAGGCACTCTAAGATCTAGTGGAGATGGATGTAGAACATGTCCCAAAGACTCACATGTCTCCTCAAAACATAAAGGGACCTCCTCCAACTACTATACATAAGTATCCACAATCATGTCAACCTCGAAAGAATGATCATGTAGAAAATGAACAAGAGGGTTAGAGTGTACCCTCGCAACAGTCGAAGAAGGATCACCTTCATCAAAGAGAAGATGAATGTCATCAATGATGTCTCCCAAATCTGCAATGTAGGATTCCATTAATAAACCTGCAATATCTGTCAAGTAATCATCCCATGAATTTGAAGCTAGAAGACAATAAATATCCTGCTGCACTGAATCACATGAAGGCAAAACTGTCGCACTATCTGCATCATCAGGTGCAATAGGTGATGTGATATCAATATGAGGAGGTGAAATACAAGACTCAAGAATGGGGTCACATGTGAGAATCCCCATGTTCAAGTGCCCAAAGTTCTCCTCAAAAACTGAACCATCACAATAAGTGTGATCATCATGTGTAGAATCATCAAATGTGAAATCATCATCATCAACAAAATCTAAAAAGGAGTATAACCGAGATGCATGATCAACCACCCCAATCGCAATGATAGCTCTAGTCTCCAAGTCTCTAATGAAAACTAAGTCAGGTGTGAACTCCACAACTCTCTTAGTTGCGCCATGTGTGATTTGATAGATAGAAAGGAGATTGTTTGTCAAGTGGGGTACACACAACACATCATTGAAGGAGTTATCCCCAATGTCAATAGATCCTTTCCCAATCACATCCATATATGTATGATTTCCCATCAAAATCTGTGGCATGGTGCACATCTCAAATGTAGAGAACATAAACTGCGAAGATGCCATATGATGAGAAGCCCCTAAATCTAGAAGCCATCTCTCTGAATCATGACTGATTGTAGCACATAGAGCTTTTCCTTTTCTTGTTCCAAAAGAGTGAGTCTTCCCACTTGTAGAAGCCATGAATTCTTGCCCTTTTCCTTTTGAATGCGAGGAAGTAGAAGTTGATGAATCATCCTTCTTGTAGACTTTAGGCAAATCAATGTTATTCTTTTTGATGATATGTGTGAGCTCATCAATCTTCTTAGAATGGCAACGATGCTCCTCATGACCAATCTTTTTACAATAAGCAGAAGTAGGTCTCTCCCTCTTTATTGAATTATCTCTCTTGGAAGAGGATGAATCTCCTTGTTGTGGAGAAGATGGTGCTTTTTCTTTAGGCTTTGATTGCCATTTCTTCTTGTTTGAATTGTCCTTTCCTTGATTTCCTTTGTTCCCTTGATTTGCCACTAATGCTTGAGACTTAGAAGCCTTAAGAATGCCCATGCTTATCAACTTAGTTTGTTCCATCATCAACATTTCATTGAAAGCATCAAATGTAGGCATTTTGTAGCTTGAACCCATTGTCATCCTATGGGTTTGGAAGCTAGAAACAAATGGTGCATATTCTTGTGGAAGCTTGCCTATCAAGTTGAATATCAATTGAGTATCCTTCTTATCAATACCACAATCTTTGAGTTGTGCCCTCAACTCATTTGCCTTAGTGACATAATCTTGTCTAGTATCAAAGTTCTTGGGATCTAACATGGTGAGATCACTATCAATTTGATATCCCCTAATCTCATCAACTTGACCATACAAGTCTTGAAACTTTTGCCAAGCATCCTTGATTAGAGTACATTTCTCAATATGAAAAATGAGATCCTTTGATACATACTTTCTTAAGGTACCAATTGCCATGATATTTTTAGTGAGCCAATCCAAGTGACCAACTAGATCAACCCTAGGATTAGCAGGAGCAACAATAGTTCCATCAATGTAATGAGTGAGTCCTTTTTCCAGAAGTTTACTCCATGCATCAATTTTCCAAGTAGCATAATTATGTGGAGTTAAGAGAGGAAACTTAGAAGAACCCATAGCAGAAAAAAGGAAGGAACACAAGAGCACAAAATCACAAGAGACACCCCCCAGATTCACTCAATCAAAGTACCCCCCCCAAAGTGATGATTTTGGCACTTTATACTTAGTGCGATTACAATGAGCCACTTGCAAAACAAGGCAAAGTGGACTTATGATGCAAATTTAACAACTTCTCAAATGAGATATAAGAGACTTCAATCAATAGTGCAATGAACCTAACTGAGATTCAAGAAAATATACAAGTACCAAGAGAGCCAAAAATGGCCAAAATCTAAAAGTACAATTTCTACTTACAATGACATCAATCTGATAGCATCATGTGAAAGTAGACAAAAAAATACACACTTTCAAAAAAATGGCACCTGAAAAGGAGGTCGTATGACCCTAAACGAAGCCTCTGAAGTTGCAAAAACTGGGATTACTCAGGTATAGTCACCAAAAACTGCATTTTCTGAAAACTCAGTGCATCAAAATCAAAAAATTTCTTTACCACTGCGGAGAGCACAAAATTCTAGCCCATTTCAAAACAAATTGCTCGAAAAAAGGAGCAAAAATGAGCAAGATATCATTGTCTGAAGTTGAATTGCAAAATCAGAAATGCAAATGAGAGGGGGGTCCAAAAATTGTCAAACCTTGCTAACATGTGCTAACATCATCAAATCACCCGATTAAATTTGATGGCCATATGACCATCGCAAAAACATCACCCCCTGCTGACTGGGCATCCATACTGTATGGATTGCTGATTGGGCAGGTGATTGTGCAGGTCGTATCGTACGGATTTGCTGATTGGGCAGTCTGCATCAGTTCTACATGGTAGATGATGTGGCTGGTGACTGTGTGTATGGGAGGTATGGTTTAGCCCGCGGGCTAGTGGCCGCCTGCCACATGGCAGACGCGGGTTCACCTATCTCTGTAGTGCCAGAGGAGAATATGCCGGTGGCCGTGGGGCTGGAAGTCACCGAAGGTGGAGGGAAGCACTGCCGAACGGTGTGGGCGGTGGCCAGCGGTGACAGAGCCGACGAGAGGATGGAATCCAAGGCACGTGGGAGGAGCTGAGGGCTGTGGTGTCGGGGCCGACGGTGGCGGCAGTGTAGCGTGACCGGAGGGAGAAGCCGTTGGTCAGGACGTCCTGTGAGGAGAGCGGCGGACTGGGCAACCGAGCGGGCCAGCAGCATTCTTGTGCAGTCGGCGGGTATAGCGCAAGTACGACCTGTAACCTGCAACATGCAGGTACGGGGGGGTCTGCGGACCCCCAAACACATAATTTTTTTTGTTTGTTTTTTATTTTTATTTTTTTTAAAATTTCCAAAAAAAAAATTTTGACAAAAATTTTTCTTTTTTTTTTATTTTTCGGAAAATATATAAATTTTTTTTCGAAATTCACACAATAATTGCAAAATTGGTGAAAAAAAATTTCTCACCAAAATAGGCCGACTTTATAACCAAAATTCATGGAAACGGCCTTCTGGACGCAATGGCAGGGTCGGATCTGGTCTAGGATGCCTCCAAAAGATGTTGCTCCTCAGATCTGCCTCTTGACATCACAATAATGCCTCTTCAAGACTCAACAATGAAGCTCAACCTACTCTGATACCATGTGAGATTTTGCCAAGATCAAGAGCTCAATGAAATGTACAAAATAGAGACACAATATAGGACAAGAATAAATTGTATTCTCATCAATAGAAAATGATCAATAATAATAATTACATACAATGTAGATGAGCTTGCTTATATAGGCAAGGGTAGGGATATGTGAGAACACAAACATGACATGTGGCTCAATAAGAAACAAGGGTAGGTAGGAAATAGGTGTGGGTAGGTAGGAGAAATAATATAATAGTCCACATGAGGTGGATCACCCACTGAATGTGGAGTGTAACAACAAGATCAACACCATAAAAGGTGGAATTTCTCCTACACACACTATCCCAATGTGGCACAAACACCCAAGTGTCTCATACCCAAATTACTATGAAATGCATTTCCTAAGTAAACTTAAGTAAGTGTAATAATATCCAAGATGAATAATTATTTACACCAACAAGAATATTCCGATGAGTTCAAAATACAATGTATAAAAGGTAAATGCAATGATTGTGGATTTTTGAGTAAGTTTGTATTGCAAACGGAGAATATTGATATTCATGCACTAGTTATATGGAAGAGATTGGAATATGAGACATACCAAAGTAAGTCAGGAACTGAATCCAAAAAAATTATGTTGAAAGAGAGTGAATTGCCCTACATTCAGTTTATAGATAGATTTTGTAATATGATATATCCACATATCCAACATTGTCACAGTGCAAGATGGCAAGCTAAATAGTTTCATGATTCAAATAATTGTTTTCCACCAAGTTGTATTCTTTCAATTGTAGATTTCTCCGAGAACTATACATTTAGTCCTCACACAAAAATTCAAAGTCAATATTATCATTCTGATCAAGTTGCAATATTTGTACAAGTTTGCTATAGACATGCACAATTTCATGTGGATGGTATAGAGAGTACTAAAAATGAACGCATTATCATCAAGGAGGTCCATTTCTATATTAGTGATGATACATGTCATGATAGGAGCTATGTAGCCCATTGTTTTGGAATGTTTTTTGAAGATATTAAATGTACACAACATTGGATTTGGTCAGATGGATGTGCTAGTAAGTACATTAGATTTAAAATTGATTATTTAAGTTATATATATATATATATATATATATATATATATATATATATATATATATATATATATATATATATATATATATATATATATATATATATATATATATATATATATATATATGATTTGATTGTATATATAACTGGTCAAAAATTTAAATATATATGTTATTCATGTCAAGGCAATTTAAGTCTGCAATAGCTTTTAACTGGTTATCCCTACAACATGCTCGATGTAGCATAAATTTTTTGTGGAACTTCTTCAAGAGTGGACATGGAAAAGGAGAGAATGATGGAGCAGGAGCATGTGTGAAGTGTTCACTTTGCCAACATGAACTTGCAAGTAAATTATCTTCATAGATTAATCTAAATATATATATATATATACATACATGTGGGTTGTCCAATTTTCTAAAGAAAGAGTTTTTGTATAGGTAACACCATATGTAATTCTAATGATATTATTGAATGGTGCAAAAATCATTTTGTTGGTCGTGATACAACTTACAACAAGCATTATTTTTGGGAAGTTAAAGGTATATATATAGAGAGAGAGAGAATTTCTTAAACATTCTTGGTGTTCTTGAATTATTTTTAAAATTCAAGTGTATATATATGTGTGTGTGAAATGAACTAAAATTGACTAAATAATTTTTGTATGTATTATTAGATATTGATCGATCAAATCCTTATAATTGTTAATCAATTAATGGTATTAGAAGTTTTCATCAAGTCATGACTATGGGATTTAGCAAGCCTCATGTTATTCTTGCAAGAGGTAAATCATGCTTTTGTGTTGATTGCATTGTGAACAACAGAGATACTCATTGTCAAAATATTGCTAATGGATATGTTTTGCAATGGGATATGAAATATTTTATCACAATGCCTCCTTATGAAGATAATGACATTGTTGATATTCATGATCCTCTATATTCATCTGATTATGAACGTGTTTCTAATTTAGTTGTTATAGGTGTGTGCATGCATAGTTTGTAAATTACATATATGTACATGTACAAATTTTTAAATTCTTCATTAATTTAAAAATGTGTAATGAACTAATATTGCTTGTAATATATATACATGCATGGTCTATTTTCACAAGTGATATTTTTGCAATGATTGTTGATCGTGACAATACTGAAAGTGTAGATTATTATTTGTTGAGATGCACACAACCAAAATGAAAGTTATTGGAATCAGTCAATGATGATGATGGGCAACAATATCCCACTGGTTGAGTTGTTGTTGAAGGCACCTATTATCAAAAAATAAAGATAGATACAAATGGTGTAACATTCATTGATTATATGCCTGGCCAAAAAGTTCTACACTATAGACACTTAGTAATAGCGACAAGATTGTAGTTGGAGACATTTCCAAAAAGAGGACATGGCAACCAAAAGTGGAGGTTGCCTATTGAAGGTCATGAAAAAAATTTAGAAATTATAAAAGATAGGGAGGATCCAAATTATATGTACCACGAGCTTTAAGTTCACTTGTCATGTTTGAACAAGTAAAATATATTAGATAGGTCAAGTATTTTGATAAACTCATATATATATTTAGATATTTCTAGACATGTGTAACAATTTGGATAACTTGTGGAAATTTAGTTTTGTTGATGCATTTATCTTACATTTTATATGTTGATTTTACATGTTTTATTCATCAATGTATTCATTTCATTTATATTTACACATATTTTTTCATTTAATTAGGTTGTTTGGATTCATCTAATTATGTTGACCTAAGGTGTTTTAAGTGGTCTTAAGGGCATTTAAGGGCATATTTGCATCATTGATGTTCTTTTATATTTTTACACATGCATGGATTCATTTTATTAATCTATGTAAATTCATTTCATTTATATTTACACATATATTGTTTCATTTAATTATGTTGTTTGGATTCATCTAATTATGTTGTTCTAAGGTGTTCTAAGTGGTCTTAAGGGGATTTAAGGGGGTATTTAAGGGGATTGATTCTTTTATATTTTTACACATGCATGGATTCATTTAATTCATCTATGTACATTCATTTCATTTATATTTACACATATATTGTTTCAATTAATTATGTTGTTTGGATTCATCTAATTATGTTGTCCTAAGGTGTTCTAAGTGGTCTTAAGGGGATTTAAGGGGATTGATTCTTTTATATTTTTAAACATGCATGGATTCGTTTTATTGATCTATGTAAATTTATTCCATTTATATTTAAACACATATATTATTTCATTTACTTATGTTGTTTGGATTCATCTAATTATGTTGTCCTAAGGTGTTCTAAGTGGTCTTAAGGGGATATTTAAGGGGATTGATTCTTTTATATTTTTACACATGCATGAATTCGTTGTATTCATCTATGTACATTCATTTCATTTATATTTACACATATATTGTTTCATTTAATTATGTTGTTTGGATTCATCTAATTATGTTGTCCTAAGGTGTTCTAAGTGGTCTTAAGGGGATATTAAATTTTTGAAGTTCATTAAACATGTACACAAACACTTAACTAAAATGAACAACTAAATTTTTTTAACAATGAACAAAGCTAAAATAGACATAAACACTTAAATTTCACATACACATGTACAATTAACTAGAACACTTAACTAAATTCAAATGACTTAGAGATTCTATCATTTAAACACTTAACTTTCAAAAATGTAGTCTATCTATATATAAACATGCAAAGTAGTATGAAATGTAGATCTATCTAACACATACACACACACACACATGAAATATGGAAAATAAATATCTAGTACACATACACATATGAAATGTGTACAATACAAATGTATGAAATGTCTAGTACACTTGTACAAATATATATGAAATGTCTATAAAATGTGCACACACACACACACACACACACACACACATATATAAAGAATGGGTCACTCGGGGCCCTGTCCTGAAGCATGTCCCGATCCATGTGCCTGCAATAGAGTACACATGCATAAAATCATACATTAAACATTTAATTTGAATGTGTTAGGAATCCCACAGATACTGAGAGGGGGGTGAATTAGTATCTAACCAATAATTAGAATTTCTCAACTTAAAACATGTAGAACATATTATAACAGTGTACCGGTAGGCAAGAAATAATGTAATAAACAGAATTAAAAGCATCCACATGAAAAACACACCATGACACAAGGATTTAATGAGGAAACCCGATGTGGGAAAAACCTCGGTGGGATTTGTGACCCACAATATCCACTTACTAGCCAATAAGAGAATATTACTTACAAAAGGGGGCCTACACATGCAGGAAGGCCAATTGCCTAGAGCTCACTGCTCAATGGGAAGTCTCACTGACTTACAATGTGGATTATACAAATCCAATATCTTGTACTGCTTTACAATAGCATCTATAGTGCCTGATCTAGTACCAGTTTCTGCTCTGTTCTTTACATAAAAACTTTAACCTATATTTCGCATAATAGGTCTGCCTAATATCTTCTTTTTCTTCGCTTCCATTACTTACAAAATGTCTACAATGATCTCTCTTATATATAAGAGTCATCTTACAACTTGCCAAGTCGGCTTACAAAGTTTTTACAATAATACACAAAATATAATATAACAAAAATCTTGTCGGCCTCTGTACCGGTATGCTTCCTTTCTTTGTGCCGGTGTTGGTGGTCTGATTGCCGGTGTAGAGTGTGATCTGTTGATGCCGGTGAACTATCTTGTCGGTGTAATGCCTTGCCAGTGTAATGCCTTGCCGGTGCCATAGGAATGTAAGGTTGCCATCAATGAAAAAACCTTCAATCACATACAATCTCTCATTGGAGTGTTCATATGCTAACAATCTCCCCCTTTGGCATTGATGGCAACACTCATGAGAAATTTCAAAAGTGTATCCAAAAATGTGAAGTAAAAAATGTTACCAAAAATGTGTGCTCCCCCTAAGCATATGATTCCTATGATATTGAATTTTCTCATACCACTACTCCCCCTTTGGCATCAATGACAAAGGTTGTCAAGATGTCAGTAGAGTTTGTAGTTTCAACCTTATAACTGGGTAGTTACAATTTGAAATAGATCCGCCAAAATCAAGTTTATACTCTCCATAAACTTTTTACTGTCTCTTATTGTTGTCTCTGTTCTTTTAACTGTACCGGTGAGGTGCTGCATATGCTCTACCAGTGTTTTTTGTCCCTGTATCAGTGCCTCAGATATTTCCTTCCGCAATGATGCTAGATAGTCCAATCTTGGACTTAGTTTTAATATCAAATGCTTTGCCTTATTCACTATTCTCTCCTTTTCTCTTTCTAATTTAAGTAACTCTTCCTCAAAATTTGTTATCCTTTGCTCAAAAACTAATAATGTGTCAGGTGAGTTAGCAAAATTATCAGCAAGTTTATTGATTTCATCCTATACCTTGCTTATTTTCTTATCTATGTCTACTGTCAAAAAGTTTGTCTTGCAGGTGTCTTTGTACAAAATTTTGTATTCCTTTAATAATTTGCATAGTTCTGGTAGAAGTGTGTCAAATTCTCTTGTACACTTCTTTATCTGATCTTCAAAGAATTTTTGCTTTTCAATTTCTACCTTGTCCTTCAATGTCTCTTCCTTTATTTTCTCAATGTTCTCAGTGATGTATTTACACAAAGTATCAAGTTGTCCTAAAGAATCTTTATTGTCTATATTATAGTTAGGAGAAATTACCTTCAAAATTAGGATTGTGTCATCTATAGCTTTATAAGCCTATGAACTACAATCTGTTATCCTTTTGATTGAATCCAAAAGTACTTCAGTTACATTTGTTGATTTGTGGCCTGCTGAGGAGGAACCAACATTCTGAATTCCACTGGTGGAAGAAGTAACCAAGCTTGTTGTGACCTCTAGTAAGTCTGTTTGTGTTTGCATTTCTTTAAGAAATGGTTTGAGTACTTCTCCAGTTGCCAGTTGCATTGTTTCCTCATGAACCTGTTCTTGTTGTTGTTGCTCTTCTTGTTGCATTGTCTAAGTCTATTGTTCTTTGTCATCTATTAGTTTCTCTTGTGTTTTATCAGTTTGCTCAGCTACCGATGGCTCACTAGCCATTTCAGTCTTACCAGTTGTATCTTTGTCTACCACAATGTTGATCTTTTGTGTATCAACATCTACTGTGTATAAGACTTCAGGATTAGGATTGACATCCTCTACATCCATACTTTCAACTACTGGTTGATCTTCTATAGTTGTTGTTACCGGTGATGTAAAAGGAGGTGGGGGTAAGTTGTCTTTTACTTTGATACTCGAAGGTCCACCAACCTTTCCTTTTCCTTTGTCTGTTTCTTTGTAATATACCTTTAATGGTTTGGGGTTCTTGTATTCTTCCTATTTTTCTTTTTCAACTAGGAATATATCCCATCCATTTTCTGTTTCTTCAATCACCTCATTGACTCTTCCAACCAATAATGCAATGTGTCGGTGTGTAGTAGAGAATACTAACCGGTTGGCTTCAACAATTAAATCATCAATTTCTTTAGGTGAGTTCACTGGGTACACAACAAGTAGCTTTTCTATCTTGATTTTCTTGTCAAGTTCTATTACTACTTGTCTCCTTGCTTCCAGTCTTTTGGACAGCTCATCTGGTACTTCATCTACAACTTCCATCAAAAATTTCTTATACATGTCCATATGCAATAGAACACTATTTTGTACTTGTTCTTTTTCATCTGCAGTCAAAGTGTCATACAATTTCTCTATATTCTTCAGTTTCCCTTCCTCTATAATTTCATTCAATAGTATGTCAAGAGGAGCCAAGTTTTGTTTTGTTCTCTTCTTCTTCTTGGGTGTCAATTTCTTCTTTGGTGTAGTCTTCTTAACTGGAGATCTCACTGCTTGTTGTTTCTGTCTTGTCCTCCTAGGTGAGGGTGTGGTTGCCAGTGAGAAAAATATTTTCCTTACAACTCTTTTGAAAGTTGCAGGCATGTCACTCTCCGAACAAGTGCCTATCGGTGATAGATGAGTCTTAGGCTGTAGAGTTCCTAGCTCATCCTCAGTGATACCGGTTTGTTTTAACACATCTTCTTTAATAGCCTTTGCCTGTCTAGAGCCTCTTCTCACAACTGTCTCAACCCTTTTCACTCTCTTCTTAGATTGTATTTGTTTTTATATAGTCTCAGCACTACCAAATACTTCTTCCTTTGGTTTGTTTGGTGCTTCCAAAAGTGCTTTAGCATAAGTCTCAATTATATGATCATCTGGCTCATAGCCCATCTCTGTTACCCAGATTGTTATTGGGATGACTGCTTCCATCCAGATTTCATCCTTTTTTATTACAAAACATATTTCATCCTTATATTTGTCAATAATCTTTTGTGATAATCTAATTCTCTTCTTCATTTTGGTCTTAAGTGCTTGAAAGTAATCATGGATATTGTTTTCCTTATCTTCTCCCATATTGTTGAGTAGTTATGTTAGTTGTTTACCTACCAGTATATCAAATCCAAGTTCTTTGTAGCCTATACCAGGAACTTGTTTGGTTATATGTAGCATCAAACACACTAGTAGATTTCCAAACCTAAAAGTTCCTTTCTTATCCTTCTTAATCTTGCCTAGGTTGTCAATTAACTCATCCTTCAACCACTCACATATATCAATCTTTACATTATCTGTGATCATGTCATAAGAACTCTTTAATGCATAAACTTGAAATTGAATTGAGTCTATTTGCATGAGTTGCCTTATACCCTAATATCATGCTGATAAACCTTACATTGGTGTCGGTTACATCATTGACTCTTAAGGACCTTTTATCAGATGTAGCACCAGTTAGCTTAGTAACTAGGTTATTTGAGACTTTCTTGGTTTTATTTGGCCTTTTACCATTGGTCAGTAACCCTGTGACAACTTTCACAGCTTCCTTGGTGATTTTGTGAATTGCTTCTAACCAGAAAAATTGACCACGTACCCTTCTTAAGACTATCCTAATCACATCCTTGGGAAATTCAGGAATGCAGAGGATTTCAGTAAATCCTAGGGTTTCAATGATTTTATGTTCCGGTTTCACATTTCTGGAATTATCACATATGATAGATTTATACATAGTTTTGATCTCTTCATCTCCCAATTCCTCTATGTTGCAGTGAATGTAAATTTTGGGGTCTTCAGCATAAACAACTCCTTTTGGTATTTGTGAGAAAGGACCTATATTGTCATCTTTCTTTTCTACTTCAGGAACTAGTTGAAATATAGGCCTAGGGAATTTTATGACCTTGACTACAATAGGGTTTGCTATATATTCAAGTGCAGAGGTGGATGTCATGATGATAAATACCTTTTTTTGTCTTAGATGGATTGATTTCTTGAAGTGCTTTGCCTCTTTGCTTGAAATTCCTTAGCTCTACAAATTTCACGCTCTACGAATGTTTGAAATCATGCTGAAATGAAATGGAGCCAAAACCACAAATTTATAATGTTTATTTGCCATCTACCACATTTAATGCATGTCGGTTAACTATTCACTTAACATTGTCTACCGGTAATGAAGTAATTTCCAACTTCTCATCTCTAACCGAGGGAATAATAGCACATGTGTCATTAGATTTCCAAACCCTCAAGGAAACTTTCTTCAATTTGATGAAGAACTTCCTACTGGTGGAGCATCACTTTGTCCTACCGATGAAGCATCACTTTGTCCTGTTGGTGAAGCATTGATTGGTTCTACCGGTGGAGGAGTATTCCCAACATTTAGATCAACTTTTCTAATCCATTGTTTTGAGAATTCTTGCTTAACCTCTTCAGCTTTTTCTTTACCTTTCAAGCTAGAATTTTTGTTGTCTGTCGGTGATCCTTTACTTCTACAGAATTTTGCAATATGCCCAATCTTGTTACATGCATAACAAGTCACATTATTCTTCTAAATAGCTTTCCCATAACCTATGTCGGTTTGTCATTTGCATTGATTAGATAAATGTCCAAATCTTCCACAAACATAACATCTCACATTCATTCTACAATTTTCAGAATTGTGACCAACTTTGTTGCATTTTGAACATTGACTGGTGAGTGTGTTGATATTCTGATAATTTCTAGATCTACATTCATTTTCTCTATGACCATACTTATTATAGTTAAAGCATTTTCCATTGAATTTATAAGCATTAGGTTGCCTTACCGATTTGCTGTGATCCTGTGTGTTTGTAGTACCGGAGCTTTCACCAACTTCAAAGCCAATTCCAGAAGTGTCACCTTTAGGTTTTTTATTCTTCAGCAAGTTACCAAGTTCCTCTGAGCTTTTCTTGAATTTTTCTTTATGTTGATTTGCAGTTTCTAGTTCTCTTTCTAAGACTTCTTTCTATCTCATCAGTTCATTGGAGTCATTCTGAGTGTGCATTAGATCTGTCTTTTAATAAATCATTTTCATAGCTAAGTCTTGTGTTCTCATTTGCTGCATCACTTAGTCTTCTGGTCAATTCTTCTTCATATCTTCAATCTCTTTACAAAATATCATAGTCATATCCTACATCTCATTCTTTGTGGTTATGTTCTCCAGTTTTAGCTTACTTAACATATCATTAAGTGATTCCTTTTCATCATTATCATTTTGCATTTTTTCACAAAGTTCTCTTTTCTTATTTCTTGCAATAGTAAGATTCTCTTGAATTGCCTGAATGATATCCTGAGCTGCCTTTAGATCATCTTCTAGTTTGATATTTTTCAATTTTTCTGTATCATAGTCTAAGAGAGCTACTTCAAGTTGCTTCATCAAATTTTCCATCTTTACCAGTGTCAAGATCTTCCTCAAGTTGTTAGGCTTCTGAAAATAGAGGACCAAGCTCTGATACCAATTGTTAGGAATCCAACAGATATTGAGAGGGGGGGGGGTGAATTAGTATCTAACCGATAATTAGAATTTCTCAACTTAAAACATGTAGAACATATTATAACAGTGTATCAGTATGCAAGAAATAATGTAATAAACTGAATTAAAAACATCCACATGAAAAGCACACCATGACACAAGCATTTAACGAGGAAACCCGGTGTGGGAAAAACCTCGGTGGGATTTGTGACCCACAATATCCACTTACTGGCCAATAAGAGAATATTACTTACAAAAGAGGGCCTACACATGTAGGAAGGCCAATTGCCTAGAGCTCACTGCTCAATGGGAAGTCTCACTGACTTACAATGTGGATTATACAAATCAAATATCTTGTACTGCTTTACAATAGCATCTATAATGCCTGATCCAGTACCAGTTTCTGCTCTGTTCTTTACATAAAACATTTTACCTGTATTTTGCATAATAGGTTTGCCTAATATCTTCTTTTTCTTCACTTCCATTACTTACAAAATGTCTACAATTATCTCTCTTATATATAAGAGTCATCTTACAACTTGCCAAGTCGGCTTACAAATTTTTTACAATAATACACAAAATATAATATAACAAAAATCCTGTCGGCCTCTGTGCCGGTATGCTTCATTTCTCTGTCCCAGTGCCAGTGTAGAGTGTGATCTGTTGATGCGGGTGAACTATCTTGTCGGTGTAATTCCTTTCTGGTGTAATGCCTTGTCGGTGCCATAGGATTGTAAGGTTGCCATCAATGACAAAACCTTCAATCACATACAATGTCTCATTAGAGTGTGCATATGCCAACAAAATGTACTAAAGTAATTTTTTTTAAGTAACATGGATTATGAGAATTTGTACATAGACAAACATACCTGTGAAGAGTGTCTAACATCACCACCATGTGCATGCAGGATTCTAGGATGTCTATGTGATGAGGAGCTCAACCTGCATGATAGTGGTGCATCCTGCAATGTTGATATTTTGGTAGATATACATGTGTACACATATATTCATAACTTGCAAACTAACCCTTTAAAAATAGAACTTAAATATTTAAGATTCAATTAATTTAAAGTTATAATGTATGTACCTGTGTCTCATGATGAACAGGGTTGGTGGCAATGTGCAAATCCTCAAACATCACCCCTTGTGCTTGCAATACAAATTACACATGAACTTGAACATTTACATTATTTCAACATTCATTATTATTTAAATCTAATCTAATTGAACATGCACATGTACATGAGGTTGTAGATAAACATACCTCGGGATCTCTAACACCTCCATTGCGTGCATGTTGGACTCTAGAACATTTGCAAGTTGAATGACTCATCCTGCACAAATATCGCTCATCCTAGACAACATGCACACATTTTTTTGGATATATATATATATATATATAAAATTTAAATCACTCAAAAAATTATTTAATAAACACCTAGATATCCATTTAAATATAACTTAAAAACAAAAAAATAATAATTTAAATTTAATATATACCAGTGTCTCCTGATGAACAATTGGGTCAGTGGTAGCATCCAAATCTGCATGCATCAATCCTAACGTGATACCCTATATAGTTCAAAAAATATAATCCAATATATATATAATTAATTTAATCTATGCAGTTTATGTGTACAATCAAGTAGCTATATAAAATATCTAAATTAAAATTAGTAAATTATATATTATATAATTCATACCTCTCTTACAGCATGTAAGGCTCGTCTGATCTTGCTGATGTCAGAATCATGCAAGGATCCCACTGCAACATGACCCCCCTCATTGTCTTGCTCCATAAGGATGGTAGTGAACATCCCCAAAAATTCAGTATCAGGTACTATGGCTCGATCAATTGATGTATAAACAAGAGGAGGAGGTGTATCCTGACCAACTGCTATATGCTAGGGTGGACCAGTAGGATGTGCAGTAGTAGGATGAGAATCTGTATCCTCACAACCATGGCTAGATGCACCCGGTCTACCAAGTGCACACCTAACAAATGATGGGGCATCCTATAGTGGATCCCATGATCCATAGAAATGGCCTAATATACATCCAAGAGATCATTGGATAAGCATGCGCTCATCTGTCGTAAAGGATCTATGTCAAGCATGCGTGCAACATCCATCGGTGATGGTATGTCTACTCAAACATATGGATCATCACTCATTGATGTATCATGAATGCTAGTATGAGAGCACAACAAATATCTACCCACCCGATCTAATGTCATCTCATCCACTTGTGTGGCTATAGTAGCAATACTAGAAAATATGGACTGTCGATTTTCATCTAGCACACTATCTGCAGCATGCGCTAGGTTCGCACTCTTGGGAAGAACCATGAGGTTTGAACCAATCAATGCACATTATTAATGGGCGGGGGTGCACTGGGTCATCTAAACTTATCTGAAAATCTACCCTTCCCCTGCCCGACATGTTTCAGAAAATTGATGTAATCAACATCATCTAACAAATGAAACTCAGCAAACAATTGTTTGTAGAAATAAAGGGGAAACTCATCCTTTTGGGGCCACCTATGATGAGTGGCTAACCATCTAGGATAGATAAATGGTTCTATTAGTGCATCTGTGCACCTAGTAGGCATATAGCCTTTCACCCTACCAAAGGTCTGATAACGAGGAAACATGGTTTCACATCAGCTGTGGAAACCCTATCATTCACCATGTCCCATTTCACAGTACCACGTACACTGTGTGAAAGAGATCTATATAATTCCTTTGGGTTGATCTCGTCATATGGATTATAATTGTCGATGAGGTCAATCATATGAACTAGCTCATGTGTACTAGTCTCACCCCTTTGTTTATTTGTGTGATCACACATGTTTTCCAACGTGATATTTAAATGATCTAAGGCACATTGGAGTGCCTCAACAGTTTGATTGTAGAGCTGATATCTCTCTTGTGGAGTTGTTGTAGACCTATGTGATGTCTGCTCACTCCCACGAGGATGAACACTAGGCTCAGAAATACTCATGTTATGCGATCCAGGCTCATCAGACATGATGTTCAATGGATAATGTAGAACTATATATATATATCTGCACATGTGCATGTATGTAGTACACATTAAACAATTTAATTAAAAAATGTATACATACATTTAAATCATTTTAAACATATTTAAAAATATGTAAATTAAAGAAATTAGATATATACATTTTAAATAAATTTAAACATCATAAATGCATACTTGAGTTAAAATTTTCTAGATATAAAGACAAATTTAAGATAAATTTCTAGAGATCTATGCACAAAAGAAATTTAAACAACTATAAATTTAATTTTAAATTTCATTATATATGTCTAATTTACAATTACATATAATTTCATATACAATGATTAATTTGAAAATTAGTCAAATTAAGTAAAATTATGACCCCAAGTTAAGTCAATTTAATTTACAATTAAGTAAAATGTTTACAATTAATTCATAATTTTGCATATATGTACAAATT
Organism: Cryptomeria japonica; assembly: GCF_030272615.1. NCBI lineage: Eukaryota > Viridiplantae > Streptophyta > Pinopsida > Cupressales > Cupressaceae > Cryptomeria > Cryptomeria japonica. The sequence continues at coordinate 625,503,010 of NC_081414.1, read as the reverse complement.
AATTAATAGGTCCTAATTTGGTCTTATGTGGTCCTAATAGGTCGTACTTGGGGTGCAAGTAAATTTTGTAAAAGAAACCAAGCAAGTCTGCATTATCTTGAATGACATGCAAACAAGCTCATTAGCTGCCTAGAAGAGAGCAATTGGAGAAAAGCAGAGGAAATTGTTAAAGGGTGATAAATACATGTATAGCGAGTATGCAATACAAACAAACAATGTCTCGAGTGTGTGATGTGGTCTCTAATTTATGTCTAGAGCCTGACTAACTTGTTTTGGAGTTGGATGGGGAAACCTATTGGGCCACGCATGGAGGAGATCAATGTGTTCATGCAAGGGCCACCTTCTTTCTATTATGAGAATGATGCTTTTGCACCAAAGGATATTTGGAAGACAATATCCAAAAATTTTTATGGTGTGGAACCAGAGTTCGTAGACTCATTGAAGTATTTTTCAACTTCCAGAAGACTAGAGCATTATGCTTTCAAAATCGCCCTTCTATTGGGAGATTGTTTACATAGCCTCTTGGTCTTCTAAGACGCTGAAAAGTGTACTTCGAGTCCACCAACTCTGGTTCCATATCATAGAAATTTCTAGAAGTTGTCTTCCAAATATCTTTCGGTACAAAATCATCATTCTCATAATAGAAAAAATCCCTTGCATGAACACAATGATTTCCTCCAAGCGTGGCCCAATAGGTTTCCCCGTCCAACTCCAAAACCAATTAGTCCCTCCAAACATAAATTAGAGAACACATCACACACTCCAGACATTGTTTGTTTGTACTGCATACGCTCTATGTATTTATCACCCTTTAACAATTTCCTCTAATGTTCTCCAATTGCTCTCTTCTGGGCAGCTACTAAGCTTGTTCTAACACATACATGACCCCTTGCGACATCATTTGGTCCTATGTGGTCCTAATAGGTCCTAAGGGGTGCACATGTGTTGTAAGGGGCCTCAAGTGGTCATAAGGGGTCACACGTGTTAGAACACATGCTTGACCCCTTAGGACCACATATGAACCCTTGCGACAACATTTGGCCTTTTGTGGTCCTAATAGGTCCTAAGGGGTGCACATGTGTTGCAAGGGGCCTTAAGTGGTCTTAAGAGGTCACAATGTGTTAGAACACATTCGTGACCCCTTAGGACCACATATGGCCCCTTGCGACACCATTTGGTCTTATGTGGTCCTAATAGGTCCTAAGGGGTGCACATGTGTCGCAAGGGGCTTAAGTGGCCCTAAGGAGTCACGCATGTGTTAGAACACATGCATGACCCCTTAGGAACACATATGACCCCTTGCGACACCAATTGGTCCTATATGGTCCTAATACGTCCTAAGGGGTGCACATGTGTCGCAAGTGGCCTTAACTGGTCCTAAGGGGTCACACATGTGTTAGAACACATACGTGACCCCTTATGACCACATCTGGCCCCTTGTGACACAATTTGGTCTTATGTGGTCCTAATAGTTCCTAAGGAGTGCACATGTATCGCAAGGGGCCTTAAGTGGTCCTAAGGGATCACGCATGTGTTAGAAGACATGCGTGACCCCTTAGGACCACACATGACCCCTTGCAACACCATTTGGTCCTATGTGGTCCTAATAGGTCCTAAGGGATGCACATGTGTCGCAAGGGGCCTTAAGTGGTCCTAATGGGTCACGCATGTGTTAGAACACATGTGCGTGACCCCTTAGGACCACATATGACCCCTTGCGACACCATTTGGTCCTATGTGGTCCTAATAGGTCCTAAGGGGTACACATGTGTCAAAAGGTGCCTTAAATTGTCCTAAGGGGTCACGCATGTGTTACAACATATACGTGACCCCTTAGGACCACATATGACTCCTTGCGACAACATTTGGTATTTTGTGGTCCTAATAGGTCCTAAGGGGTGGTCATGTGTCACAAGGGGCCTTAAGTGGTCCTAAGGGGTCACGCATGTGTTAGAACACATGCGTGACCCCTTAGGACCACATATGACCCCTTGCGACACCATTTGGTCTTATGTGGTCCTAATAGGTTCTAAGGGGTGTACATGTGTTGCAAGGGGCCTTAAGTGGTCCTAAGGGGTCACGCATGTGTTAGAACATATGCGTGACGCCTGAGGACCACATTTGACCCCTTGCGACACCACTTGGTCCTATGTGGTCCTAATAGGTCCTAAGGGGTGCACATGTGTCGCAAGAGGCCTTAAGTGGTCCTAAGGGGTCATGCTTGTGTTAGAACAAATGCATGACCCCTTAGGACCACATATGACCCCTTGTGACACCATTTGGTCCTATGTGGTCCTAATAGGTCCTAAGGGTTAGAACACATGCGTGACCCCTTAGGACCACATATCACCCCTTGTGACAACATTTGGTCCTATGTGGTCCTAATAGGTCCTAACGGGTGCACATGTATCACAAGGGACCTTAAGTGGTCCTAAGGGGACACGCATGTGTTAGAACACATGCATGACCCCTTAGAACCACATATGACCCCTTGAAACACCATTTGGTCCTATGTGGTCGTAATAGGTCCTAAGGGGTGTACATGTGTCACAAGGGGCCTTAAGTGGTCCTAAGGGGTCACGCATGTGTTAGAACACATGTGTGACCCCTTAGGACCGCATATGGCCCCTTGCGACACAATTTTGTCTTATGTGGTCATACTAGGTCCTAAGGGGGTCACATGTGTAGCAAGGGGCCTTAAGCAGTCCTAAGGGGTCACCCATGTTGTCGAACACATGCATGACCCCTTAGGACCACTTAAGGCCCCTTGCGACAACATTTGGTCCTATGTGGTCCTAATAGGTCCTAAGGGTTGCACATGTGTTGGAAGGGGCATTAAGTGGTCCTATGGGGCTAGGCATGTGTTAGAAACATGTGTGACCCCTTAGGATGAAATATGACCCCTTGCGACATCATTTGGTCCTATGTGTTCCTAATAGGTCCTAAGGGGTGCACATGTGTCACAAGGGGCCTTAAGTGGTCCTAAGGGGTCACGCATGTGTTAGAACACATGTGTGACCCCTTAGGACCACATATGACCCCTTGCAACAATATTTAGTCTTTCATGGTCCTAATAGGTCCTAAGGGGTGCACATGTGTCGCAAGGGGCCTTAAGTGGTCCTAAGGGGTCACGCATGTGTTAGAACACATGCGTGACCTCTTAGGACCACATATGACCCCTTGTGACAACATTTGGTCTTTTGTGGTCCTAGTAGGTCTTAAGGGGTGGACATGTGTTGCAAGGGGCCTTCAGTGTTCCTAAGGGGTCACGCATGTGTTAGAACACATGTGTGACCCCTTAGGACCATATATGACCCCTTGCGACAAAATTTGGTCCTATATGGTCCTAATTGGTCCTACGGGGTGCACATGTGTCACAAGGGGCCTTAAGTGGTCCTAATGGGTCACGCATGTGTTCTAACACATGCGTGACCCCTTAGGACCACATATGACCCCTTGTGACAACATTTGGTCTTTTGTGGTCCTAATAAGTCCTAAGGGGTGGACATGTGTCGCAAGGGGCCTTAAGTGGTCCTAAGGGGTCATGCATGTGTTAAAAGACATGTGTGACCCCTTAGGACCACATATGACCCCTTGCGACACCATTTGGTCCTATGTGGTCCTAATAGGTCCTAAGGGGTGCACATGTGTCGCGAGGGGCCTTAAGTGGTCCTAAGGGGTCATGCATGTGTTAGAACACATGCGTGACCCCTTAGGACCACATATGGCCCCTTGCGACACCATTTGGTCTTATATAGTCATAATAGGTCCTAAGGGGTGCACATGTGTAGCAAGGGGCCTTTAGTGGTCCTAAGGTGTCATATAAAATAATCATATACTCCTTAAGATGTATACATACACATGCATACACCTCAAGACATGCTTTGAGCAGTCGTGTGTGGTTCTGAGGGGTGTCACATGTGTGTTATCCCTTAGGACCACACACAACCCCTCATAGCATGTCATGAGGTATATGTATGTCCTAAGGCTTATACAATTATTTTATGTGTATTTATGTATGTATGCACATATGTATTTATGTATGTGTATGTATGTATGTAGACATATGTATGTATGTGTACGTATTTTTATGTATGTGTATGTCTTAAGGTGTACATATAATTATTTTATATCTATGTATGTTTGTGTAGGTTTGTATGTAGGTTTGTATGTATGTGTATGTATGTATGTGGGTTTGTATGTTTGTGTATGTATCTACATATGTATGCGTGTATTTATTTTCTAATATACTAAACTAATATGATAGAATATATACAAAAAATATATATAGTTTTTAAAAACTTTAAAAAAAATATTTTCTATTAAAAATGATTTAAAAAAATACAATATAAATTAATATGTTAAAATAAATACATTTAAAAATAAAATTAAAAAAGGTACTTACTGCCGAAACCCTTCCGGACAGATCTATGAGACTTTTTGTGCCCTCCTGCTTAACTCCAAGCCACTCAATGCAAAATGAGCGGCTTGGGCAGATTTCAGCACCTATATAGGGCAAGGGGTTTCCGACCGGAACCGTTCCGACTGGAACTGTTATGGCCAGAAACCCCTTGCCATGATAGTGCAACATAGCTATCGAATAGTGCCAAACCGGTTCGGCCAGAAGGCTTCCAGCTGGAATAGGCATTGTTAGCCTAAAGTGCGACACAGATCCGTACGATCACCCCTATGAAGTGTCTACCAGTACACCATAAATCATGTTGCCATCAATGACAACATAATGAAACCTAACCAATAGAGTGTGAATTGCAAACAGTCACATGGGTGACATCGGCATCTATGACAATTGGCACATGGAATACTCCAGGACAGTCTTTCTTTAGCAACCTCTACAAAATAAACCAACAATTAGAGATTAAATTGGTTGCAAATATTTAATTCGCTTCAAAAGAAACAAGAAAAACATTAATAAATCTCTTAATCTTTGCAAACTAAATCAATGGATGATTAATTTGTAACTTCAAATTTAGATTGCGAACACATTCATGTTTTAATTGATTGATTATTTTATGCTTATGAATGTAATATTTCAAACTAAAATGGTAATCATTCTCATTTTAAGCAGTCATGAACAATCTTTTATTTTAACAAATTCCCTCAAATACTTAATTGGATATTATTCCCCTTGTTATCACCTTTCCAAAATATTTTGAATAATTTTATTTCATTAAGAAATGAGAAAGTTATGACCATTTTATTGATTTATGTGTGTGCATTTTCAGAATTTCTCATTAAAATAATTTCTTTACATTTTAAACATTTGTGAGCTGCTCTTGCACTTCAAAAAAATTCCTTCACTTTATCTATTAATTTTTATTCCTCTTATCTCCACCTTCCCAAAATATTTTTAATTTTTAAATTTCACTGAAAAATAAGAAAGTCATGGCCATTTTAGTGATTCAATTAAAAAAATGATTTCAAACTATGATTTTGAGGAAACTTTCTCACTTTTGCAACTTTGTTCATTTTCCAATTTTCTCCACTTTCTTTCGTGGAAATTTTCTCCACTTTTTCCAACTTCTCTTTGTTCTATTTTTCAACTTTCTCCACTTTCCCTCATGAGCAAATTTCCCTCGCGGACAAATTTCATTTTGCAAACAAAATCCCATTTTGCAATTTTTCACTTTTCCAAAACTTTCTATTTTCCCTCAAGGACAAATTTCCATTTTTTGATTTTCCACTTGTTCCAATTTCCAAAACTCTCCACTTTCCCTCGAGGAAAAATTTCATATTGAGGACAAATTTCCTATTTTGGAATTTTACAAGACACTTTTCCAATTGTTCCAACTTTTCCCTCATAAAATTTTCCCATTTTTTCCACAACGCATTTTGAGGAGACTTTGACCATTTTGGAATGCAAAGCATTTTGAGGGGAATTTGGCCATTTTGGAACACAAAGCATTTTGAGGGGAGTTTGGGTATTTTGGCAAAATTAGTGCAAATGCTCCCAAATGTCTACCAAACCACAACTTATGCATTTTAAGGAATTTTGGGAAACTTCAAAAGGCAATTTGGGTAATTTTTTGACGTTATTTCTTTTTATAGTTATTTTTCATTTTTCATTTTTGTTTTTTTATTTTTAAATTATTATTTTTTTTTTTTTTTATTTTAATTATTTTTTAAATTTTTAACTTTTTTTTTTTACTTTTGGTTTTTGACTTTTTTGTTTATTTATATATTTGTTTTTATTTATTTATAATCTTATTTAATGTTTTATTTATATTTTTATTTATTGTTGACATACATGGACTTGGGACCTAGGGACTTGGTGAAATTGTTGGACATTCCAGGACAAGCTATAACTCAAGCCAAAAAAAAGGGGTCCTTATTTTGCTAAGAGAAAAATGGGGTGTGTTGTGTAACACACAACAACAAGCCATTCCATACTAACATTTCCAATAAAACTAGTATAGTTAACCTTAGAATGCCCTTGTAACTTCACTTTTCACCCTAAATAATTATTTAAAATATTAATATAATTATTATATCTAAAGTGGTTCCAAAAGTAAGTTATTTAATATAATGATAAATTAATTAACCCTACTTTATATTGAATAAACATTTAAAACATAGTAACATAACATTTATGCAAAAAATATATTACATGAGAACCTTTATAAACATTAATGTGCCTCGATAATCAGATCATAGAACTATAATAACATTATTATGCGGTAATAAATGAACCAATGAAACACCATTATCTGCAAAAATAAATACATATCTATGTTAAATTTGGAGAGGGCTTCTATCTAGCAAGTATAGGATTAGTTATAGGCCTTGGATTTTCGTGGCAAGGAAGCACTCCGAGAGGACAAGTTCTTACACAAAACCCAACATGCCTTCATGACACGAAATAAACACAGCCTTGGCTAGGACACTCCCAGTTGTACGTTGTACCCCGAGTTGGACACACATTGTATGCTCCTTCTCCAATGACCAATGCCCACTATCTCCTTCCTTGTGCTCTCTTTAATTAATCTTTCTTCATGTATTTTTGCTCTGGGTATAATCTCCATGCCTCCCCCATTCTCTATTAATTTATGGGTTTTAATAATAACCCAAGGGTGATTGCAAAAGTCACACCCTTTAATTATAATAATATTTCTTAATTACTTTGATTTATATATTCTTTTATTACAAATTCTTTCATGAGAAAAAGTCACATAACATTTCTCCCCTTGTAATTTAGCTAGTGTCCTCAATAGAAAGAGATGCATCTACATCACAACTCAATTAAAAATATATAATTAATAATTGAAGAAATAGATATTTAACATATTTTTTCTTCATAATATTTCTATTTTTTTATTTTTACTTCATTCATATATATATATATATATTTTTCCTTCATTTATAGATATCTTTCTATTCTAGCTTAAATTAACAAGTAATTCCAAGGGAGTCACTTTGCTAATCAAAATAATGACAAGAACACATATATCTCTTCTATCAAAAAAATTATAATTAAATAAATTACTTTTATTCCATATGCTTAAGGTCATATATTTTAGCTTCGTCAATTTTCTTTCATATGACTCATTCTCTTTAATATATTCATTTTAAATAAATTTGTAACTTAAAATTTTTTAACCTTTTATGTCTTAACATAAGATTGAACTAGGGAATGACATGCACATCCCATACTATGTAGTGGCTCATCATTAAATAACGTATAATATATATATTTAAAATGTAGTTAAAGTGGTATGTATCTAAAGGGGATAGCTCTGTGTTTGTGTGGGTGTCCTGCTAGGGCCGACGTGCCCTAGCCTATGTCTTGCACTTTGCTTGCTTCATTTCAGGGGGTGGGGGGTTTCTTGCTTGTTGGGGGTTGGTTTTTTCTTGCCCGTGGTCGAGTTTTTCTGGGCTACCACAGGGTTTTTTTGCAACCCTTTTTTGTTTCTTCTACTTTGGGTTGTCATTGGGGGTGTGCAGGGTTTTGGGGTTGGGTTTTCTGCCCCTCTTCCTTTTCTTTTTTGGGTATTTTCTCTAGGTCCATGGAGAATAGAGGATTATCCTCTTCTCAGATGATCTCTGGAGATCTGGATATGGCGGATCCATCTCATTTGATGCATGCATGTGGAAAGGATCACATTAGTAATTCTCAATTAGGGGCAGGCATCTCTTCTTCAAAAGAGCCTTTTCGCATGAAAAATGTGAATGGTTGTTTGGAGAGATCACAAGATCATCCAGTTTTGGTTATTCAACTTGAGCAAATTTTGGAGAATGTTGAATAATGGTGTAATCATGCTCTCATATGAAAATTTATCTTTCTTGGCCTCTCTATACCTATTTTAGAGTCTTGGGCATGTCGTGTCTGAATCCTAAAGGAGACATGGAGCTACTTATGGCAGCCAATAACTATTTTCTTGTTATTTTTTCCAACCTCGCAGACACGAATAAGAATTTTGAGGGTGGCCCTTATTTTTTCAACCAGGTGGGACTCTTTATCAAACCTTGGCATATTGGCTATAATTCTATTGAGGAGCTTCCCTCTTGTGTGCTCGTGTGGATCTAATTGTCAAGGCTTCCATTGGAATTCTAGAGAGAAGATATTCTTCACTCAATCTCACTTCTTCTTTGTAAACCCATGGGTTCAACTTCACAAACTCAAGATCAAAGGGTAATTTCCTATGATCGTATATGTGTAGAAGCTGATTTAAATAATCCTTTGCCAAACTCTATTGAAATCTATTTGGGGACATCTTCTTGGATCCAACAACTAGACTATGGGACCCTGCCATTTAGATGCAGAATTTGTCATGAATACGGTCATTTACTACAGAGATGTCCAAGAAATAAATCTTCTAAATTGGCCATTTCCAATCCTCCTCACTTTGTTCTAGGGGAAGATAAGGGGAAATCACCTATGCTTGATGGTCCTGCTATCAAAGATGGCTTCATTCTTGTCAAACCTCAAAATAAAGGCAAAGGAAAGAAGAGAACCTGGTTGGATAGGAAAAATGATGTCACCCTAAATAGGTTTGATGTTCTAGATGATTTGGTCCAAGAGGAAGGAGTTCTAGTTGAAATTTCCTTGGGTGCCCAATTTAGGCATAAGGTGCTAGATAGGGACTCCAAGAAAGAGGGTCGGACCCTATCTTTGGAGAATCAATAGGATGCTCAAATGGTTATGGATTTTGCTTCCCATGTCCAGGACAAAATAGATCTTAGTGGGTCACAGTTCCCTGGAGGTGCAGTGGTCATGCGTCTACTCCTCCTTCCACTATAATAGCCTCAAATTATATGAAGAGTAACAAATAGCTGCCTGTTTTAGGCTTGCAACATAAGATCCTCAAAAAGGGTTCTTTAGACAAACCTTTAAGGAGTGGACATAAAATGGATCAAGAAAAGGTTAAGTTTATTGGTGATACTTTGGTTGAGTCGGGGTCTATGAAGACCATTGATTCCCACTTCTCTCAACCACATAAATGATTGTTCTCTTATGGAATATAAGGGGGTTGAACATCATCCCTAGACAGAAGATTGTTCATAGATTAATTGACTCTGAGTCTCCTAATGCTGTTTTTATTCAGAAAACCAAGCTTTTAGTGGATGGTTTGGCCGGTTGTTCTTTTCATTTCTGGCCCTAGGGCCTTTGGCAGGGAGTGAGCTCTCATGGTAGTTCAGGGGGGTTGCTTGTTTCTGGAACCCGAGGAAAGTTTCCCCTTTGTGGTGGTTTTGTAGAAGGTCTTCCATTTCTATGGTCGCTTCTAGCTTTGAGATTGGAGAAAGATGCCTCTTCTCTAATATTTATGCTCCCATTGATCTTGTGGGTAAGTCACATATTTGGGCTCACATCAATCTTGTTCAGGCTCAAGATCCTTTTGTCCGTTGGATTTTGGCTAGAGATTTTAGTGTTGTTACTAGCTTGGAGGAAAAGGAAGGTGGGTTATTTAGGCTTGATCCATTAGGATAACCAGTTGAGAACTAAGAGGGGAGGGTGAATCAGTTGTCAACAGATTATATTAACCAAACCACTTCATAACCTTTAACTAGAGAACATAAACATTGAATACCAGAATAGCAGAAACAAATACCGGTAAGCAATAAAACTTAAGAATGAAAAAAACAATTAACACAATGTAATCATACCACATAACACCATGATTTGTATGTGGAAAAACTGGTAAAGGGAAAAACCACGGTGGGAAGCCTACCCATAGCTAGATGATACTTCTATAGAAAGTATGTGATACAATAAGGGGCCCGCACATGTAGGAAGGCACATTGCCTAGAGTGTACTGCTCATTACAAAGGAGTCTCATTGACTACAGAGAGGTTATAACCACCTCAATATAATTGGACAACAATCCAGAAGAATGAACTACCAATGATTATAGTCTTAGTCAAGCTCAACATCAGAGGCCTTTGACCTCTTACATAAACCCAATTCGATCATTTATGATTGACCAAATCTCCTTCGCATATGATATTTCATTCCATGACCACAACCATTACAACCACGATCTACAATGAGATCTTAAATCAATTTATACAAACCCTAAGGCCTAAACCAATTAGGTTAGCCACCTAAAAGATATTACAATAAGATTATTACATATATCCACATTACAATGATACACCATGTCAGCTTTAGACCAAAACAACATTAACAAATCCGTAAATCATCCGGGTAACATGTAGAGAATACATAACATGATACCGGTCCATAATCGGGATAGGTACCGGACCTCATTTGGGTCTACCACACCAAAGTGATGTTTCCAATCAGTCGAGGCATGAACAAAGATCACCTTCTGCATCTTGAATTCCATCTAGAAACTGCACCAACACCACTTGTGCATCATGTCAAAGATTCTCAGTAAAAGCTCTGTCGATAAAATCTTAAACCCTTACCGGTATAGGCTTACGAGAGTGTATGATAGCATCTGATCACCAAGTCAATACTAACTGACCAAAATATACTCTAGTAACATCAAACCAAACATATTCCATTGATCCAAACATGTCAGTACTATCCAACTGATAGTCCCTTCTGTCGGTAACACAAGTTATTATACCGGTAACCAAAATTTGTCTCAGTTTGCTGGTAACCAACCATAACAGCTAGTGTTGACATCAATGACAAAACATCAATGCAACACATAATCAATTCCATCATATTGCCAACAATCTCCCCCTTTGGCATTCATGGCAACACTAAATGTGAAAAAGAAAATATCTAAGTTCCAAGAAATGCCAAACATTTCTCGTAGAAGATACAACAATGAAAAAATGAAAAATCCCAGAAGCTCCCCCTCAGGAGTGTAGTCTAGTTTGAAATTGATCTGAATCTCTCCCAAAAACATTATTTTTCACATATAACTCTCCCCCTTTGACATTAATGCCAAATATATGACATAGATATCAAAATTATGTGAATCTCAAAGCTGACTACTCCCCCTGAGTAGTAGCACCACTACATCAACTTGGAGCAAAGGATAAAGCTGATGATGCCTATCAGATTGATGCTCTGCTCCATCAGTTAGGTTTCTATTGGAGGGGTAGATACCCCTAACCTATCTCTCAAATACTCAACTGATTCCTTAGACAATGACTTAGTGAATATATATACAACCTGCTCTTTAGTGTTTACATAAACCAATTTGACTTCCTTTTCTTCCACCTTTTCTTTCAGAAAGCTATGTTTTATTGAAATGTGCTTAGTCTTAGAGAGAAATACCATATTCTTAGATATGTCAATAGCTACAGAGTTATCACAATAGATAACTATTGGTTCACTATAATTTACCTTGATATCCTTCAACATTTGCTTCATCCACGAAACTTGAGTCTAATTGGTTGCTACTACAACATATTTAGCTTCTACAGTAGATAAAGAAATGCATGACTATTTTTTGCTGATCCATGAAACCAATTTCTTTCCAAGAAAGAAATCTCCACCAGAAGTTCTCTTCCTATCATTAGTATCTCCTGCCCAATCTGAATCTGTATATGCACATAAAGTGAAGTTATCATCTCTAGGGTACCATAAGCCATATTTTGTTGTTCCTTGCAAATACCAAAATATCCTCTTTACATCACATTCATGATTTTCTTTAGGATTACTTTGATATATTGAAACAATACTTACTGCATTCATAATATCTAGTTTAGTCTAAGTTAGATATAACAAGCCACCAATCATAGACTTATACCTTGTCGAATTTACTGATGCAGATGTGTCTTTGATAGATAATTTCTTACTTGTCACCATGAGTATTTACCAGTTTGGAATTATCCATACCAAACCTCTTCAACAATTCCCTTAGATACTTAGTTTGACAGGTAAAAATGCATTTGTCATTTTGAGTAATCTGTAAACCTAAGGAAAATCTCATTTCACCAATCATAGACATTTCAAATTCATTCTTTATATTATTAGAGAATTCCATGCACAATTTATCTTCACCTCCAAAAATGATATCATCATTAAATCCTTCAATAATTAGAATATCATCATTAGTGATCTTGTAATATAAATTACTGTCAGCACTTCCTTTAGTAAAACCAAGCTTCAAAATATATGTATCCAACCTTGCATACTAGGCTCTAGGAGCTTGTTTCAATCCATATAATGCTTTCCTTAATGTTCAAACCATATCTTTGTCATCTGTTAGTGAAAATCTATCAGGTTTCCTAATCTATACTTCTTCCTCAAGTTCACCATTAAAAAATGTATATTTAACATCCATTTGATAGACCTTATAGTTCTTGTATGTTGCATAAGCAAGAAATAGTCTAACAACTTCAATTCTAGCTACTAGTGCAAATGTCTCACCATAATTAATTCCTTTCATTTGAGAATATCCTTTACAAACCAGTCTTGCCTTCTTTCTTACAACTTGACCATCCTCATTTATTTTATTTCTAAAAAACCCATTTAGTTCCAATAACATTCTTATTTTTAGGTCGGGGAACTAAAGTCCAAGTCTTATTCTTCTCTATCTGATCTAATTAATCTTCCATAGCTTTTAACCAATGTTTATCTTTCCAAGCTTCAATAATAGATGGTTAAATTTGAGAAATAAGACATACCTCTTCATTTTCCAGTCTTCTTCTTATCATAACTCCCTTGTCCCTATCTCCAATGATTTGATCTTTAGAATAATTTAATCTTACATACCTTGGTGTCTTCTGAACTTTAGGTTCACTATTCTAATCATCACTCACAATTGAATTTTATAATTTTTCTAGTGTAACTGTCTCACTGTCTTGTACTGGTTGAGACATTGTCGGTTCAGTTTTGATCATTTCCACTATTGGTTCCCTATCATATGATATAGATTGATCTTTGTATTGGTCATCCACTTTCACATTTGTGCTCTCCACAATTTTCTGCAATCTTTTTCTATAACATCTATATGCTTTGCTCAAAATTGAATATCCAAGAAATATCCCTTCATCACATCTAGGATCAAACTTCCCAATTAAATCATCCCCTTTGATATAACATTTACCTCAAAAAATTCTGAAATATTTAATAGTAGGTGTATGTCCAAACCATAATTCATAAGGAGTCTTACTGGTTTCACCTTTGATATGAACTCTGTTGAATGTGTAGATTGTTGTACTCATTGCTTCTCTCCAATAGATGTGAGACAATTTGGCTTCCATCATCATGGTCTTTGCTGCATCCAAAATGGTTCTATTCTTCCTTTCCACTACTCAATTATGTTGAGGAGTCTGGGTGCATATAATTGTCTCCTAATTCCATTTGTCTCATAATAACTATTAAAATCATGAGAAGTGAACTCATCGCCTTGATCTGATCTCAGACATTTGATTTTCAATCCAGTTTTTGTTTCCACCTTTTCTTTAAAGATCTTGAATTTCTCAAAAGCGTCAAACTTCTCCTTTAGAAGAGTCACCCACATCATTATAGAATAATCATCAAATATTAAGATGAAGTACCTATCACCTTGAAAGCTTCTGGTCCTTGATGGAACACATAAGTTAGTATGAATCAAATCAAACACATCATTAGATTTATCATGTATTCTCTTAAAAGAAGTTCTAACTTGCTTTCCCAATTGACATTCCTTCCATACCGAATTATGAGGCTTTATAATATTAGGTATATCTCTAACTACCTTTGTTGAACTAATATTAACAATATAATCAAAATTAACATGACACAACCTCTGATGCCATAACCAACTCTCATCAATATGAGAAATCAAACATGCGTTATTACCAATATTCAAGCAAAATATATTACCTCCAGTCTGAGTACCGGTTGCAATCTCCTAACCAGTTTTGTTAATGATTTTGCATTTTCTATCTTTGAACTGAAATTGGAATCCCTTATCCACCAATTAACCAACACTTAAAAGATTATTCTTTAAACCTTCTACATAATAGACATTATCGGTATTATACTTGCCATCCAGAGAAATAATACCTCTACCTTTGATCATACATGCTTTGTCATCCCCAAATTTGACTTGACAACCATTGTATTCTTGTAGGGATAGAAATTTTCTTTTATCTCCAGTCGTATGATGTGAGCATCCACTATCAATTACCCATTCATCCTTGTCTTCAAATTTTGTTGCAAGGGCCTTTTCCTCATTCTTGATAGCCGGTTCCAGTTCATCTTCCTTTAAAGCATAGAACACCCATTCCTTTCCATTATCAAATCCACTAGTAGAGTCTCATGTCGGTTCATCCTCTAAATCATCACTTACTCCTTCCTCATCGGCTATGTAGCATAGTTTGTTTTTCTTGAATCTATATTTTGTTCTGATAGGCTTAAATGATTTCTTAACACTTTCTTCAAATCTTCCATTCCTTTTAGGTCATTTAGATGAAATATGACCAATCTTATTATATGTAAAACATTTAAAAGGTTCTTTTCCTTCATACTTACTTCATGTCGGTCCTTTAGGTACTCTTCTAGCAAATAAGGATTCAAGTCGCTCAAATTATTCATCCTCTTTCCTCATATCTTTCAATTCTTTTGCATATAGGGCTTTCCAATCACTTTTTCCAGTAGATGATGATGCATGAAAAGAAGGCTCAAACTTTGCAGCTCCAAAGGGTTCAAATTCTTTAAGCTCAAAAGCAGATAATTTCCCAATCAGAATGTCTCTGATAACTGAAGTGTTTGCCATTGTTCTCAATTAATTAATTGCAGTAGCCTTCATCTTGTAAGCCAATGGTAGGCCTCTCAATTCTTTAGAAACTATTTCATCTTCAGTTAGAGATCCTCCATAATATTGAATTCCCATGACAATCTCATTTACTCTTTCCATAAATGTAGCAATTCTTTCATTATCTTCCTTCTTCAAGTTCTCATATCTTACTTGGTAACCATAAAGTTTAGAAATTTTGATAGTAGGTTCACCTTCATTTAGAGTTGTCAATTTATCCCACATAACCTTTGCTGATGCTTTATTAGTCAATCCCGTGATTTTTTGACCAGTGAGTGCACACGAGAGGGCTTCTCTTGCTCTACAATCATTTTCAATATTCTTGTCCAAGTTTGCAGGAGCAGGATTTCCAAATGCTAGATCATAAGGTGTGTATCCTTTCTCAGTGATATCCCAAATATCCTTGCCAAGACATCTAAGATGAGTCTCCATTCATATTTTCCATATCCCATAGTTTGTTCCATCAAGCTTAGGGATTTCTCTTCTGAAAATAGTTGTCGGTGGATTTGACATATTAGTTGCCATAGGATCTACCTCAAGCAATTAAGCTTCTGCAAAAGAGGACCAAAGCTTTGATACCAATTGCTAGGATAATCGGTAGACAACTAAGAGGGGGGGTGAATCAGTTATCAACAGATTATATTAACCAAACCACTTTATAACCTTTAATTGGAGCACATAAACATTGAATCCTAAAATAGCAAAAAATAGATACCGGTAAGCAATAAAACTTAAAAATGAACAAAGTATTAACACAATTCAATCATACCACATAACACCATTATTTGTATGTGGAAAACCCAGTAAAGGGAAAAACCACATTGGGAAGCCTACCCATAGTCGAATGATACTTCTGCAGAAAATATGTGAAACAATAAGGGGCTTGCATATGCAGGAAGGCACACTACCTAGAGCAAATTTCTCATTACAAAGGAGTCTCACTAACTACAGAGAGGTTATAACCACCTCAACATAATTGGAGAACAATCTAGAAGAATGAACTACCAATGATAGCATCTACCATGCTCGATTATAGTTCTGGTTAAGCTCAACACCAGAGGCCTTTGACCTCTTACATAAACCCAATTCAATCACCTATGATCGACCAAATCTCCTTCGCATATGATATTTCATTCCATGGCCATGATCTACAATGAGATCTTAGATCAATCTATACAAACCCTAAGGCGTAAACCAATTAGGTTGGCCACCTAAAAGATATTACAATAAGTTCGTTACATATATCCACATTACAATGATATGTCATGTTAGCTTTAGACCAAAACAACATTAACCAATCCATAAATCATCCCGATAATGTAGAGAACACATAACACGATACTGGTCCATAACTTAGATAGGTACTAGACCTAATTTGGGTCCACCGTGCCAAAGCAATGTTTTCATTCATTTGAGGCATGAACAAAGATCACCTTCTGCATCCCGAATTCCATCTAGAAGCCACACCAACACCACTTGTGCATCCTGTCAAAGATTCTCAGTAAAATCTCTGCCAATAAAACCTTAAACCCTTACCGGTATAGGCTTACTAGAGTGTATGATAGCATTCGATCACCAAGTCAATACCAATTGACCAAAACATACTCCAGAAACATCAAACCAAACATATTCCATTGATCCAAACATGTCGGTAGTATCCAATTGATAGTCCCTTCTATTGGTAACACAAGTTCTTATACTAGTAACCAAAATCTTTATGTCAGTAGCCAACCATAACAGCTAGTGTTGACATCAATGACAAAACATAAATGCAACACATAATCAATTCCTTCATATTGCCAACATGATCCTTCCTCAAATTTATGCAAGGATAATATTGGTCTCTTGAATCTCATTGATGTGAAGCCAATTAATGATTTCATTACATAGAATAATAGGAGGATTGGTGTTGAGGCTATTTCTGAAAGGCTTGATAGATTTTTGGTTTCCTGCTACTGGGTGCATGATAGGTGGTCCACTAGTTTAGAAATACTTGATTGGATGGATTCTAATCATTTGGCTATTAAGATTTCTATTACATCTTTTATAACCTCCAAAAATCCCTCTTTTAAATTTCAATTGATCTGGCTTCGTGATCAGTCATTGAAGGATTGTATGGTTGATTGGTGGTATGAAGGGTTGCCTACCCATGAGTGGGCTATGTACACCTTTGGGAAGAGATTAAACATGTGAAATATAGGCTGAAGAGGTGGAATAAACAATGTTTTGGGAATCTGTATAGACACAAGATGGCAGCTCAAGCCAAGTTGGATGAGGTTACACATCAAATTAGGGATGAACAGATGACTATGGAGCTCAGTATGGCTGAGTCCCTTACTATTAAGGACTTAGAAGAGTGGGAGTTGTATGAGGAGATTTTCTGGAAACAAAAGTATCGTATGGATTGGCTCCAAGAAGGTGATAGAAACACATCTTTTTTTCATAATTTTGTTAAGGCTCAAAGGTATGGTAACTCTATTACCTCTCTCATATCTTCAAAAGGGGTTCATCTTTCATCTAAAGAAGAAATTGCTAGGGAAGTTGTCAATAATTTTTCTAATTTGTTTACCAAAGAGGATCCTAATGCTATGATGGAAGAGAGGGCCATCTTGAACTGTATTCACCCTCTTGTCTCTATTGAAATGAATGATTCTCTCTTGCACCCCATTTTGTTTTCTGAAATTGAGGGGATTGTGTTTCAAATGAAAAAAGGCAAGGATCCTGGCCTTGACGAGTTTCCTATTGAGTTTTTTCAGGAATTTTGGGAGATTATAAAGTATGATCTTCTAGACGTGGTTCAGGAATCTCATAGGAATAAACAAATGCTCAAATCTATTAATTCTACCTTCTTGGCTCTCATTCCTAAGAAGGAGGGAGATAATAGTTTGGATCAATATAGGCCTATTGCTTTATGTAATTTTGTCTACAAAATAATCACTAAATTGATTCTTGAAAGACTCAAACCTCTCCTCTACACTTTGGTTTTTAAGGAGCAAGGTGGTTTCATTCATGGAAGTCAGATCCTTGATGGAGTTGTGATAGCAATGGAGGCTATTCATTTGATGGCTTCCTCTAAGGAGAAGGCTATGTTTATTAAACTTAACATGGACAAAGCTTATGATAGGTGAGTTGGGATTTCTTACAGAAGATCCTTTTGCCTTTTGGTTTTGGAGAAGAGCAGGTGAATTGGGTTCTTATTTGTGTGACTTATACCTTCTTCTTAGTTCTTATTAATGGGGAACCCTCAGAATTGTTTAGCGCTTCATGGGGGCTTCGGCAAGGGGACCCTTTATCTCCCTATTTATTTATTCTCATGGCTGAAGGTCTTGGGAGATTTCTCACTTCATAGGTGAGACATGGTCTTATTTAGGGTTGGAGTTGGAGAAAAGCCTTACCTCGCTACTCTCGTCTTCAGTTTGTGGATGACACATATTTGATGGGCAGGGATAGAATCAACGAGGCAATGAATTTCAGGAGATCTTTGGATATCTATTGCAAAGCCTTAGGTCAAAAAATTAATGAAGATAAATCATCCATATATTTCTTTACTACTCCTTGGCTTATTCAGATCTACTGCTTTGGTTAGCAAGGCCTTGGCGGCTAAGTTGTATTGGAGGTGGTGTAACAGTCAGGGTCATGACTAGGCGAAGATGTTAACCCACAAGTATCTCCCTAGTGCTAATGATCATGAGGTGCCTCATCTTAGTTTAATGGACAAAGGCTCTTGTATCTGAGATACTCTAAAGAAAGGTGTCAAACTTATTACAGATGGTCTTTTCTAGATTTGTAATAGAGGATCTGAAGCTCTTTTTTGGCAGGGCTCTTGGGATGGTCACCCTCCTATTCTATCT
This sequence comes from Cryptomeria japonica, assembly GCF_030272615.1. Taxonomy (NCBI): domain Eukaryota; kingdom Viridiplantae; phylum Streptophyta; class Pinopsida; order Cupressales; family Cupressaceae; genus Cryptomeria; species Cryptomeria japonica. Next base: position 625,483,977 of record NC_081414.1, on the reverse strand, counting down.
AGTTATCCACAACTTCAGCTTCTTTGCAACATTTTCACTGATGTTGGATGGGCTAAGGTGGAGAATTTTAAAATGGTTAGGTGCATTGGACAAGTTGAGGTGACTTGCTGGAAGGATCCTCTTGAATGGCCCTTGGGTGGCTCGGATGAAGATCATGTGGTGTTGGTCAATATCTTGGAGGGTAGGTTATGTAGTTCCCTCAAGGAGAGAGATATTTTGGCTTGGGGTCCTAACCCAAAAGGCAAGTTTCCTATTGCTAAAGGTTATGGTTAGTTTGATAGGCAATTGCGTGGCTTGACGAATGTTCCCTACTAGAAGAAGGTTTGGAATAGCTTCTCTTGGCCAAAATGTATTTTTTTCTTATGATTGGTTGCTTAGAGGAAATGCCTCACGTGGGAGAATCTTTGTAAGAGAGGCTTCCAGGGACCATATATCTATTATCTTTGTATGCATAATGAGGAAGACTGCTCCCACTTGTTTTTTCTATGCCCTTTCTCTAGGGAGATTTGGCACAAGTGGTGGGAGGCTTGGCAACATGCTTTTTTTCATGATACCTCCTTAATTGACTTTTGGGATAGCTTGGGTAGACCTGCATCGAAGACCTCTTTTATTCAAGTGGCATGGGCTATTAGGCCAACCCTTATTATGAGGAATTTGTGGTTGGAAAGTAATCAAAGGGTATTTTGTGATTCACATGTAGGGAGTCCTCCGTTGTGGCAGAAGATAGTTAATAGGCTTTAGGAGACAATCTTGGCTAAGTGCAATTTGTCTGAAAATGTTGATCTAGGTGATTATGCTATTGTAAGGAATCTGCATTTGGATAACATTAAAATGGACTATGCTACTGGGTTAGTGCAGGATCAAGGGGGGCCAAAAAGTGGCGATGTGAAAAAAATAGCCTTCCTCACTCGCCTAAAAATGCGAAAATCCGTGTTGACTTTTTGCTTGGCCTAGGTGTCAGTACACCTTGGCCTGGTAATTACCTATGCAAATCGAATATCGGATAAAATCGGATATCTGATTTTTATTTGTAATTTTAATTTAAAATATATATTATATGTTACGTATTATATTATATATAATATAATATAATATTAAAGTATATTATATAATATAATATTAAAGTATATTATATATTATATAATATTGTATTATATTATATATTATATAATATTGTATTATATTATATATTATAATATAATATAATATAACATAATATTATATAATATAATATAATATTATATAATATAATATTATATTATATTATAATATATATAATATAATACAATACGTATTATATAATATAATAATATATTATTATATTATATATGTTATTTAAAAATAATTTAAGTGTTGAAATTGGATATCCGATTTTCTGAGACTTTTATATTTAGACAGCAATAGTCCCGTGAGTCATTTTTAACTCACGAGTCGAGCGAATTTGTCAAAATCCGATATCCCGTTTTTTGACAAAAAATTGCTAAAAAATTGATTTAGAGGTAAGAATTTTGTCGTTTTGAATCATTTTTATTCATTTTTTGTATTTTTTGTGAATGTTTATTTGATTTTTCATTGAAAATATGGTTTTTCTTCATGAAAACTAGGTTTTTTAAAAATCAAATACCTAATTGTTTAAATTTTTTAACTAAATTTAATTGTTTACATTCAATTAGGTTAAAATGGGAGATAACAATGAAAACACTGACCAACCACAACTGCAACAACCAAACCCTCATTTGCCAAACCCCCCCTCAATTCAAGATTTGATTGCACAAAATTTGAATGAATTGAGGGGGATTGCAGAAGTATATCATAGGATCCCTCGTCTAAACCCATTGTTTGATCCTCTCACGTTGATCGTAAAAAGTATAGAAACCATGACTGAGGAGCACTTTGTGGTGAGATTCTATGAAGGAAAAATATGCAGATGGCTTGTCGTATAAGGATATCAAGGATCTTGAGATATCCAAAGCCGAAATCGCCTCATTGTTTGTCAATCCCCGTACTGGTCAGCCTGTAGATCACCAAAAAACAAAACTTTCTATCAAATGGTGCACAAATGATGGGATTGCGAAAAACTTTTGGGATCGTTGGTGGATGGTTTTCGACAAACCACCCAACAACAATCTTGATATCTCCTTCTATTTCATAAAAAAATTGTATGCTGAGTTTGTTTTACGGAAACATGTGAACTACTTTGACATCCAACCTTTCCAGGGTGTAGGTTTAGGTATGCCACAAAATAGACCTGGGATAGTCAGAGTAGTCCAGGGTCCATATGTCCCCCCTCCTCCTGTTGATCCCCCACCTGCAGTTCAACATCCTGATATCATTTGTGAGGCGGCTTCATGGACCATATTGGCTATTCACTCTTTGAGTAGCCTTTTGGTTTCTCAGGCTACGTCAGTAGCTTAGCCTACTTTTGTGGGTAGTGGTGCATCGGGTGGTGCTAACACGTCATCCTCAGCTCTACACATATGCGTGCCACATAGTTGTTTCATGTGTGGGCACGTATGCTTGGGTCCAGTTGGACAGCCCATTGATCCTACTGTGGACAGTGCAGATTACGAGGTGCATGAGATGCATGATGCACTAGAGGTTATTACACAGACTAGAGGATACCCTAGGGAGTCCTCACATGCTAGAGGTGAGGAGGCACCATCATCATACATTAATGATGTATTGGTAAGATTTGTGTTTTCACAGTTCATGTTATATTTTAATTAAATATTTATAAATTAGATAATATTAAGTACTAATTTTTATTGACATGGTCTATTTAACAATTGATGACCGAGGATGAGTTGAGACAGATTCAGGAGAGTACCTTGTCGGCCATTTCATTTGGCCTTGATAACTTGATAGTACATATATTATTGCACCTAGTTGTTTGTATTTTATTGTACATACATGCTCATCATTTATATTTGTATTAATTAGATTATGTAGTAACTTACATGTATATCTTATTTTACTCTTGTAGGGCACAAGCAGCATGAGTGCGGTGCAGTGTGATCTAGGATCTGGTAGTGCAATTGGAGACAAGGGAAAGGTAATTGAATGCAAATATGATTGAATGAATAGTGTAAATAACTTATAGTGATTATACATGTCTAGACATAGATTGATAGTTTCATATACTTGTTGTGTATATATACAGAGAATCCTTGGCTTCACATCCTTGATGACTACACCTAGTATACCTGAAGAAGAAGAAGAGATGCCTTGAGTAGATGTGTGTTTATTTTATTTTTTGATTAGTAGATATAATTTGTTATTATCAGTGACAATTATATGCTAACTTGTATCAATGTCATGTTTCTAAGCATATGTAGGTTGTTTATGAAAATATTCAAAACATACCTCCTCTACCAAAGACATACATCAAGAGTCCTGCAAAGCTGAAGAGAAAACATGGAGATGAGGTAAACATGAATAGTTCAATTAAATAGTTCATTTTTATGTTAACTTTTTGAATGTGAATTATATAATATAACTAATATTAATCGTGGTTTGTTTTTCTTGTGTAGGATCCTTCAGAGCCGAGCAATGTGGCGAAGAGGATCGATTTTGATGATCCATCAACAACTTAGGATGTTATAGATAGTTTTGGGATGCTTACATGTCTAGTTGGCATGTATATTTTGTATATGGACATACATTCACGTATTTAGACATACATTTTGTTTCAGTTGGTGTTTATGCCATATTTGTGTATGGACATACATTTGTAATCATTTGACATTTTTATATATACAGAAGTTGATATTCGATCATATAAATTGTTGCTCATCTATGTGTGGTGTTATCATGGAAATATTTAATCTTCATTCCAATAATTAACAATGGTTAATAATGGCTATTTAATGAACAATACAATTCATTTCATTTCATCGTAAGTGTTGTTTTTATAATGAACAATATAATTCATTTAATGAACAATACAATACAATTTATTTAATGAACAATACAATTCATTTAATCAACAATACAATAAAATTCATTCAATTAACAATACAATTCATTTAATGAGCAATACCCTACGCATGCTCATGTTTTGCCCCCCCACTCAATCGAATGCTCGAGGTCATACCCTACTGGCGTCGTCCCTTGAGCGCCCTAAGTGCTCAAAATTATCAAACTTTGATGGGCCCTAACTCAGAATCTGTGGCACCTGCAAATGATCCGTTTGAACCTACGGGGCCATGAGAGGGGTCCCTACAAAAGCCTATCTCGGTTTTTCAAGTTTCCCTACGGTTTTATTAGGGCAGCAATTTTTTGGTTGGCAAAAAATCGTCAGTCTCACTCAATGGAATGTTGTCGCCTGGCCAATTTCTCGTTCAGCTCATTGCGATGATGAACTATCAGCTCCGACATGTCTAGTTAGGCATAATTATCCTACGCATGCTCCTGTTTTTCCCCCCCACTCGATCGAATGCTCGGGGTCATACCCTACCAATGTCGTCCCTTGAGCGCCCTAAGTGCTCAAAATTGTCAAACTTTGACGGACCCTAACTCAGAATCTGTGGTACCTACAAACGATCTGTTTGAACCTACAGGGCCATGAGAGGGGTCCCTACAAAAGCCTATCTTGGTATTTCAAGTTTCCCTATGGTTTTATTAGGGCAGCAATTTTTCAGTTGGCGAAAAAATTGTCAGTCTCCCTCAATGGAATGTTGTCGCCTGGTCGATTTCTCGTTCAGCTCATCGCAATGATGAACTGTCCACTCTGACATGTCCAATTAGGCATAATTACCCTATGCATGCTCCTATTTTTCCCCCCCACTCGATCGAATGCTCAGGGTCATACCCTATCGGCATCATCCCTTGAGCGCCCTAAGTGCTCAAAATTGTCAAACTTTGATGGGCCTTAACTCGAAATTTGTGGAACTTGTGAACAATCCGTTTGAACCTATAGGGCCATGAGAGGGGTCCCTACAAAATCCTATCTTAGTATTTCAAGTTGCCCTATGGTTTATTTTTCGGTTGGCAAAAAAATCGTCAGTCTCACTCAATGGAATGTTGTTGCCTGGTTGATTTCTCATTCAGCTCATCGCGATGATGAATCATCGGCTCTGACATGTCTAGTTAGGCATAATTACCCTATGCATGCTCCTATCGTGCCTCCCCACTTGATCGAACGCTCGGGGTCATACCCTACCGGCGTCGTCCCTTGAGCACCCTAAGTGCTCAAAATTGTCAAACTTTGATGGGCCCTAACTCAGAATCTGTGGCACCTACGAATGATCTGTTTGAACCTACAGGGCCATGAGAGGGGTCCCTACAAAAGCCTATCTCGGTATTTCAATTTTCCCTATGGTTTTATTAGGGAAACAATTTTTTGGTTGGCAAAAAAATCGTCAGTCTCACTCAATGGAATGTTGTCGCCTGGTCGATTTCTCATTCAACTCGTCGCAATGATGAACCGTCGGCTTCGACATGTCCAGTTAGGCATAATTACCATATGCATGCTCCTTTTTTTCGCCCCCACGTGATCGAACGCTCGAGGTCATACCCTACCGGCATCGTCCCTTGAGCGCCCTAAGTGCTCAAAATTGTCAAACTTTGACGGGGCCTAACTCAAAATCTGTGGCACTTGCGAAGATCTATTTGAACCTACGGGGCCACGAGAGGGGTCCCTACAAAAGCCTATCTCGGTATTTCAAGTTTCCCTACGGTTTTATTAGGGCAGCAATTTTTCGGTTGGTGAAAAAATCATCAATCCCACTCAATGGAATGTTGTCGCCTGGTTGATTTCTCGTTCAGCTCATCGCGATGACAAACCGTCGGCTCCGACATGTCCATTTAGGCATAATTACCCTACGCATGCTCCTATTTTTCCCCCCCACTCGATCGAACGCTCGGGGTCATACCCTACCGGCAACGTCCCTTGAGCGCCCTAAGTGCTCAAAATTATCAAACTTTGATAGGCCCTAACTCAAAATCTGTGGCACCTACAAATGATCCATTTGAACCTATGGGGCCATGAGAGGGGTCCCTACAAAATCCTATCTCGGTATTTCAAGTTTCCCTACGATTTTATTAGGGCAGCAATTTTTCATTTGGTGAAAAAATCGTCAGTCTCACTCAATGGAATGTTGTCACCTGGTCGATTTCTCATTCAGCTCGTCATGATGACAAACCATCAGCTCCAACATGTCCAGTTAGGCATAATTACCCTACGCATGCTCTTGTTTTGCCCCCTGCCACTCAATCCGACGCTCGAGGTCATACCCTATGGATGTGACATCCATGAAGGGATATGAAGGGATATTTTGTAAACAATTAGAAACCTTTAATGATAATCAAGTTGAAGCCTTGAGATTTATGCAATATGGTTCAAGTCCAAAACTGTACCTTGAGAGCATTCTGATTTTACTTATGTCTTGTGTATTATAATAAAGACCAATTTGCCAATGTGACATCTTCATATGAGAGAAAAGCTTCATTTTATCTCAATACAGTTGTACCTATTTCATTATTAGAAAAAATAAATATACAAAGATCTATTATTAGTATCCTCTAGATTATGGATTTGAATTGATGTTCTCAATTAGTTATTATCTGTTCAGCTTTTCTTCATAAGGCACAACCATCTGGTGGTTATCATATGAGGACAACCATCCATGACTTTCAAAGTAATTGATATTTATTCCTACACCTCACACTCACAAGATTAATAATAAAATGACATTTATGATTCATCAAATGCTAACAAAGTCTAATCAAAGTTCAACTTCAAGATGTATACAACATATGATATTCAACTTCAAGATGCATACAACTTACCATATTCAAGCTCATGCCAACCACCACTTGGATATTGTTATATGTCGATTAAAGTACAATATATGTAATAAAATCATATAGTCTTACAAAAAAGCCATCATAGACCATCTATGTCGATTAAAGTACAATTCATTTGTAACAGGGGCACACTCACAATCTGAAGTTGCAAAGCCCTGTGGGAAGCATCAAATTAGAAATTTATTAATCTGACTCATACTACTGTCAAAAGCATCAAAGATTCTACTGCTAGAGAACACCATGCTCCATTGTGGAGAGAATATTAGGTGCATCTGATGTCAGCATCTGAAAATGAAACAATGTTATTCAATTGCCAAAATCTAACTAACTTTATTTTATAAACCATTAATGAATAAAAATAGACAAGGTTACCTGAGTGAAAGTTCAATGACCACTTTGACTAGTAGGTGTTGATGTTGAAGGCCCAACATTAACCTATTTACCTGACTATCAATGTCAAATGTTTGATTCAATAGATCATCTGTCATGACAATTTGATCCACTGCAGATGTGTCCTGGCCACATGCATTTGAATCATCTTCATGATAATAAATACAACAAGACCCACAATTTAATCTCATTAATGCACAAAGGAATATGTACCATCACCAAGAGAGGGTCTCATCAACAACGAATGATCTAGCATGAACTTGTATTTTTAAGAATTGTTAGTCTACACATAAAATGCATGGATGAACATAATGGATTTATGATAATCACTTCAACTGAAATGCATGATAATAAATGAAAAGGTGGGATCATATACCATAAAAATACATCCCTTTGAATTATATCAATAGAACCCACTATGGTGATGCAAAAATCATAATGTGATACTATTGTATATCATCAAAAAATACCTTCATGAGCATAAAGGTTATGCGATAATTATATCATTAAAAATTATCAAATAGCGTTCTCTAATAACAAAAATTGTAAAGCTCATCAAATGTATGATAATAAGTTGTGTTGCAAAAATACGTCCCTTCCAATTATATCGAGTGTACTCGCTATGTGCATGCAAAAACCGTGTTGCCAAAAAAAAAACATTCATCAATAGACCTACATTTTGAACACATCCTTAATATACATGTAACAAACTTGAACATTAAGGTTTAATGATCATTGTTTGAAATGAAATGCATGATAAAAAAATAAGGCACCATTAAAGACCTACTACTCAAGTGTGCCTGAAGGGTCATCTCTTTGTTTAAGAGTATCCAGTATTGCTTCATGATCAGCAGTAGTCACTGTCCATAGCTCTTTGGTCTTCGGTTTTTCTTGATGCTTCAACAAGTTGACATTTGTAGCTATAATAAGGTGTGAATACATTATAATGATTTTGTGTCTCTCATAGTCTTCAAATGCAGGTATGCCACTCTTTCTAATCATGTATGTTTGCAACCAAGTTCCCACAACAACAACTGAACCTGTAGGATATGTGAACCCATCATCATCTGGCACTGGTTGTGTTAGCTTTTGTTTTCCCTATACACATCATGCCAACCAATATTCTGATCTCTCTTCATTCCCTTGCAGTGCAACAACTGCAAAAACATGTCCTGGTTGTACAAGATCTGATAGATGATCATACTCAAGTGAAATTTCCATGTCATCATTTGACAAGGATATTGTTTGAGATAAAGGAGTTAGATAGTGGGGAACCCATGTATCAACCCACTCACTTGACTCACACTGATCCCAATCACACCAAAGACAACTCTGACAAAAACAAGCCAATGCTCATGTCCAAATGGTCCATGTACTTGCATTTGAGCTGAGAAATGAATGCATCTTTGAAGAATCTTTAATTGTTTGACAATCCAATCTATCTCCCACTATTCCCTCCTCAACCAACCAAAAGAATCTGCTCACTCTTGAATCAAGAGTACCTCCATGTGACAATGCTAAACTACACCAATCAACAATAGAACGTGCATCAGAGAAATTTGCACCTAAAATCCTCAATTGCTCCTTAACTAGAGCTCTCTTCAAACATGCACCTGCTCCATCATGCTCTCCCTTCCCATGCCCCGCCTCAAAAAAACACCAAATATGAGGTATACGCCTCTCCACATGCATTCTACTCAACCAATAAAACATACGCGCATTCTTGAATTGACCCATACAGTTATCTGACCATATTATATGTCGGTCAATTGCAATATCTTTCTCATGCAAGAACTCAAAAAAATTCTCAAAAGAATGTTACACATACTCGGAGGAGTGTGATCTATCATCGCTCATATAAAAATGATACTCCCTGATTATCTTCCTGTCCTCTTTTGTACTATTAGGAGTATGTCTATATGTAGTGTGAACAAAAATAGCAATCTGGACTTTGTAGTATTGAGACTATACCTCATTCTGTGGTTGCAATGTATAGTTCTCTGCAAAATCAACCACTGATACAATAGTGCCAATCGGGAAAGAGTTCTTACACATCCTGAACTATTGATCCAACCACTGAGACCTATGGGTGTGCCTTGCATACTTGTAGAAAATATTTTCCTTAAAATCCAAAATAAAATCAGCAATACTCACTTCTCTTGAGACTAATTCGCATCTAGAACCTTCACCTCCACTCTTCATAGTATATTTCACTATCTCGTATCTTTTTTTCTCAACATAATTATTTCCAAACTCGTGTTCGCTGCCCTCATGAAAACATGAAACAAACTTTGACAACCCACTGCATTCTGAGCACTTCTCATTCAAACAATAATTTCTATAGAAATCGCAGCCATCGTCTCTAGGGCATAAAAATAGATCTTGCAAGTCTCTTGATGATCTCGGAAATAACATTGCACCACACTCCTGCAACATCTCATTAGTATGCATCGTAGAACAAATATGACATAAAAGTTCATGGTACATTGAAAACTCCACATGGTACTTGCAACAACAGGTATTGCAAATCTTAAGAGGAACACAATAAAATGGTTTCAAAGATTCAAAGGCCCTTTGTGATATTTGCAAAGTTGGATGTAATTCACAAAAAAATTTGTACAACATTGTTTGGCTTGATTCCAAGAAATGTTTGGGATGCGGTGTGTGGTCTCGGTTGCCGATTCTTAATTTCAAAATGTCCTTTACATTGGGTGACACTCTAGAATTAGAGTGCCAAAATTGTTGAATCTCTTCCTTCACATTGTCAGTTAACTTTCTATCAACATGTGGAAGCCTCCCACCAAATTCCCATGTATCTTGTTGAAGTGGATCGTCAAGTCTTTGTCTTTGTGCAAGTGCTCTATCCAAAGTTTTATGGTTTATGTTAAAATCAACACAAGTTTGTCTCATTTGACGAGCCTTCCTCAATTGATGGCTTACTAAGGAGGTTGTAATCACTCTTCGAGCAGCTCTCTTATCTCTTTCTTTGGTATTCTTTCCAATAGAATTGAGAGCGTCAAATACATTTTTTGCAATAATAGAATTTCTCTCCGTTTTCTTGTTCATACGAATCTTCAATTTGTTTAGCAATGGTCTCATCTTTATCATCTTTAGCAATTGAACAAAGAGTTGGCATTGCTCAGTCAATGTCTTATTGCTAAAATTTTGGTTGAAAAGTTTTGTAGCCCACAACTAAACGGTTCTTGTTGACCTCTTGCCTTCAAGATTCGCAATAATGTTCTCATCGATTTCAAATAACCATTTTGGGGTTCTTGGAGGTCTTGGATTTGGAATTTGTCTTTCATCCATGAGAGGGTCTTCATTTCTAAAGTAATTAGGTGTTACATATGGTTCACTTGGTGAGGCAATTCCACCTTAAATGTTAAATTTTTCCACATTTTCACCTCCTATGTCAAATTTTTCCACATGTTGAGCATTTTCATTATCACTTTCAACATTTTCAAAATTTTCAATATTTTCACTTTCAAAATCTACATTTTCATTTTCAATAACTTGTGGCACATTTTCCACATGTTGAGCATTTCCATTATCACTTTCAACATTTTCAATATTTTCACTTTCAAAATCTACATTTTCATTTTCAATAACTTGTGGCACATTTTCAATTTCAATTTCCTCTTCAGTTGAAGTAACATTAGCAATATTTAACATACCTTGTCTTCTCCTCCAATGACATTCTCTATCTCTTTCTCTATACACTTCAACTTGGTCATTTGAAAGTTTTCTTTTGCATTTAGACTTTCGACAACTACTACTCCCCATTTCCCTCCACACATATGCTCCTTCGTGATTGACAATGTAAGTTTTCACTTTAAGAATCTCCCAAAAGTACTAATTTGTCTCTAGCTGTCTGCAACCCCGTGATTGTCAACAAAAAACATAGGACCCAGACTATCGGCCCTTGGAATCAACAGAATGGCCCACAAACCCTTTTTTTTTTGGTTTTTAGTACCAAAATCAGATATCCAATAAAATCCGATATTAGATTTTATCAGATATCCGATTTTAGTACAAAAATATGTGGTCCCCCAAAAAAATTCCCATTGCTGCCATTTACGAACTAAATTGCCACATGGCAGAAATCCGATATCCATTAAAATTGGATATTGGATTTTATTGGTCATATTTTAGAGAGAGAGAGAGGAGGAGGAGAGGGAGAGAGGGAGAGAAAGAGAGAGAGAGAGGGAGAGAGAGAGAGGAGGAGAGGGAGAGAGAGGGAGAGAGAGAGAGAGGAGGAGAGGGAGAGAGAGAAAGATAGAGAGAGAGAGAGGAGGAGGAGAGGGAGAGAGGGAGAGAGAGAGGAGAGGGAGAGAGGGAGAGAGAGAGAGAGAGAGAGAGAGAGAGGAGGAGAGGGAGAGGGAGAGAGAGAGAGAGAGAGAGAGGAGGAGAGAGGGAGAGAGAGAGAGAGAGAGGAGGAGAAGAGGGGGAGAGAGAGAGAGGAGGAGAGGGAGAGAGGGAGAGAGAGAGAAAGAGGAGGAGAGGGAGAGAGGGAGAGAGAGAGAGGAGAGAGAGAGGAGGAAAGGAAGAGAGGGAGAGAGAGAGAGGGAGAGAGGGAGAGAGAGAGACAAAGAGAGAGAGAGAGAGAGGGAGAGAGACACACACAATATGACCCCTAACAACATGATTTGGTGTCTTAAGGGGTCCGATGGTGTCGTTAGGGGTCATATGGTGTCCATAGGGGTCATATGGTGTCCATAGGGGTCATATGGTGTCCCATGAACCCTTATGACCTCTTAGGGCACCATATGACCCCTAATGACACCATATTGGGTCACTTTGGGTCATATTGTGTCCTAAGGGGTCATATTGTGTCTTAAGGGGTCCTATGGTGTCCCAAGACACCATATGACCCCTATGGACACCATATGACTCTTAACGACACCATAGGACCCCTTAAGACACCAAATCATGTCACTAGGGGTCATATTGTGTCCTACGACCCCGTACGACACAATATGATCCCTAACGACATGATTTGGTGTCTTAAGGGGTCCTATGGTGTCGTTAGGGGTCATATGGTGTCCATAGGGGTCATATAGTGTCTTGGGACACCATAGGAACCCTTAAGACACAATATGACCCCTAACGACACAATATGACTCAAAGTGACCCAATATGGTGTCATTAGGGGTCATATGGTGTCCTAAGAGGTCATAAGGGTTCATGGGACACCATATGACCCCTATGGACACCATATAACCCCTAACGACACCATAGGACCCCTTAAGACACCAAATAATATCATTAGGGATCATATTGTGTCGTATGGGGTCGTAGGACACAATGTGACCTCTAACGACATGATTTGGTGTCGTTAGGGGTCATATGGTGTCGTTAGGGGTCATATGGTGTAGTTAGGGGTCATATGGTGTCTTGGGACACCATAGGACCCCTTAAGACACAATATGATCCCTAAGGACACAATATGACCCAAAGCGACCAAATATGGTGTCATTAGGGGTCATATGGTGTCCTAAGAGGTCATAAGGGTTCATGGGACACCATATGACCCCTATGGACACCATATGACCCCTAACGACACCATCGGACCCCTTAAGACACCAAATCATGTCGTTAGGGGTCATATTGTGTCCTACGACCCCGTAAGACACAATGTGACCCCTAATGTTATGATTTGGTGTCTTAAGGGGTCCTATGGTGTCGTTAGGGATCATATGGTGTCTTGTGACACCATAAGACCCCTTAAGACACCAAATTGTGTCATTAGGAGTCATATTGTGTCCTATGACCCTGTAAGACACAATATGACCCCTAACGACATGATTTGGTGTCTTAAGGGGTCCTATGGTGTCGTTAGGGGTCATATGGTGTCCATAGGGGTCATATGGTGTCTTGGGACACCATAGGACCCCTTAGGACACAATATGACTCCTAATGACATGATTTGGTGTCTTAAGGGGTCCGATGGTGTTGTTAGGGGTCATATGGTGTCCCATGAACCCTTATGACCTCTTAGGACACCATATGACCCCTAATGACACCATATTGGGTTGCTTTGGGTCATATTGTGTCCTAAGGGGTCCTATGGTGTCCCAAGACACCATACGACCCCTACGGACACCATATGACATCTAACGACACCATAGGACCCCTTAAGACACCAAATCATGTCGTTAGGGGTCATATGATGTCCCAAGGGGTCATAGACCACAATATGACCCCTTAGGACATAATATGACCCAAAGCGACCCAATATGGTGTCATTAGGGGTCATATGGTGTCCTGAGAGGTCATAAGGGTTCATGGGACACCATATCACATAACTATCATTAGGGGTCATAGTTATGGGTCGTAAGACACAATATGACCCCTAACAACATGATTTGGTGTATTAAGGGGTCTTATGGTGTCCCAAGACACCATATGACCCCTAATGACACCATAGGTCCCCTGAAGACACCAAATTGTGTCATTAGGGGTCATATGGTCTCTCTCTCTCTCTCTCTCTCTCTCTCTCTCTCTCTCTCTCTCTCCTTCCTTCTCTCTCTCCCTCTCCCTCTCTCTCTCTCTCTCTCTCCCTCTCCTCCCTCTACCTCTCTCCCTCCCTCTTTCTCTCTCTCCCTCTCTCCCTCTCCTCCTCTCTCTCTCCCTCTCTCCCTCTCTCTCCCTCTCTCTCTCTCTCCCTCTCCCTCTCTCCCCCCTCTCTCTCTCTCTCCCTCTCCCTCTCTCCCCCCCCTCTCTCTCTCTCTCTCTCTCTCCCTCTCCTTCTCTCTCTCCGTCTCTCTCCATCTCTCTCTCTCTCTCTCTCTCTCTCTCTCTCTCTCTCTCTCTCTCTCTCTCTCTCTCTCTCTCTCTCTCTCTCTCTCTCTCTCTTTCTCCCTCTCTCCCTCTCCTTCTCTCCCTCTTTAAAATATGACTAATAAAATCCAATATCCGATTTAATCGGATATCGAATTTCTGCCATGTGGCAGTTTACTTCATAGTTGGCAGCAAAGGGAAATTCATGGGGGACCGCAAATTTTTGTACTCAAATTTTCAAATTTCAAATTTCGGCTCGGGAATGCTTTGGTATTAGGCTTGGAAGTTACAAGCCTGGAAAGTCAAATGAAAAAATGTGTTTTTCAGTATTCCCTGGTTTTCCAGACTTTACACTGGTGGCTGATGACTTTTTTTGTAGCCAAAATTGATAAAACAAAAACGGTTTTTTAAGGACGTTCCCAACTTTCCAACAATATAAGGCTTGTCTTATTTTGACTTTAGTAAATAATTATTATTTATTTTCTAATTGAATTCTGACAATAGTCTTGATTGATATACTGATTGAAAAACACTCATAACTTTCAAATGGTATAACATTTTTTGAAACCGAAACATGCGTCACATCCTATGCTTCGTCTACTATAGGGAAATTTTTTTAAAAATTAAATTTCATAAGGTTTTGACCAAGTTAAGGTGGTCAGATGTAGGAGTTTCTGAATTTCTGAAAAGCTATAGTAAAAAAATCATAAATAATTATTTAATTCATAAAAAATTAAAAAAAAATATGTTTCACATTCGGACATGAGTCTAATACTTATATTATAAATATTATAAAAAAATATTAAGATTTGATTTTGATTAGGGTGGTCAGACATACATCTACTTCTTATTTTTTTCCTGAAATTTTAGTACCACTGCATTGAAATTTGAAATTTTCATCAAATAAGATTTTTTTTTTCCAAAAAACAACTAGTAGCTTAGAAACTACATTCAATTTTCTATATATTCTCTTGTTACATATTTTAAAAATAATGTTCACAACTTATTCAAATTTTCATGTCAAGTTGCATAAGTCTGATTTTTTTGAAAGTTCATTGCCACTTAAGGGCCTATTTTGGCACACCATGATCCTGCACATACCCTACTAGAAATAGATCATGACATGTGAAGCAACGGATAAGTAGAGATGGAAGGTGGATTCCCCCTCCTATGGGATCTTAAAAATTAATATGGATGGCTCTTCCCATGTGAATCCTAGACATGCAGGTATTGGAGGTATAGGTTGAGGTGATGATGGTTGTGCAACTTTTTTCTTCTCTATTTATATTAGGCAGCACTCTAACAATCTTATGGAGGCCCTAGCTATTAAGATTGTAGTTGAGAAAGGTTGGTCTTTAGGATGGAGGAAGATTATTTGTGAGTTAGATTCTTAGGTTGTTGTGGACATGTTGAATAAACAAAATTTGAATGATGTGAGTTGGCAATTAGCTTATGTGGTCTGACAGATTTTACAATTATGTAATGCATTAGAATTTGTCTCCTTTTGTCATATTCCCAAGGAGTGGAATAGAGTGGTTGATTGTTTGGCCAAGTGGTCTTTAGAGCATGTTGATGGTTGGGATTTTAGTGGAAGGGATGGTCTACCTCCTAATTATCTTGAAACTTTAGACAAGTTAATGCTAGAAGACAGGATGATGCAAGAGCACCTAGTGGTGTAGGATCATTTTCCCTTTTTATGTTTGTTTCCTTTTCATTATCATTTTTGAGGCCCTTTGAGGCTCTAGATGAGCCTAGTTTTTGGTGTAATTCCAAAGTAATTGGCCTTTGACCCCATTTTGTGCCATGCCATATTTTTTAGGGCTTTCCAAAAAGGTATAATCATTGGAAATCCGATAGTCGCATCTAATGCTATGGTCACTAGACTTTGTAGTGGTGGTGCTAGTGGTTTTTTAGGATCCTGTTAGTTTTTGTTGCTGCCTTGGTGGGGCTAAGGCCAGAACTTTGTATTTATGTGATTTTTGAATAAATATTTAGCCATTTTTCCAAAAAAATAAAATGTAGTTAAAGTTGATAATCATGCATTATGGACTACATGAGTATGCCCTTTTTCTATAAATCGAGTATAAATGTAAACTTTTCAAGTATCATTGTCTTATAAAATAAAGGACATGTACAATGTTATTGGGTTGATCAAGTCCAATGACATGGTACAATAGGTAAACATAGTACTACAAATTTATTACTAGAATCTTAAAAGCAAACCCATAATACATTATGAACACCCGCAAGGCATTTCATAGAAAATTGTTGTAACCTTTCTTTTGTTTAAGTAACTATTGTAAGTTTGAATTTGAATTTTAAATTAATGATACTAATCAATTCAAGCATAAATAGAAATTCAAATATTGTCTCTCCCCTTGTTAAGTTCGTCATGTCCTTATGTTTACTCTTAAAATCTTTAAACTCGTCAAAATCTTGTAAACTATTGTATAATTTTAACCAATGTATTATAATAAGTTAATATTTTACTATTTTTTAGACAAAAATGATCCTATGACCTATGGGTTATTGGTAACTTTAAACAAAATATCAAGTTATTGTGTTAACTAACAACATATTTAATAACACCATTTTCAAAGAAAGGCAATAAAAAAATAGAAATTAACATAACTATACCAAATTTACAATTACCAAAATAAATCATTAAATCTATTTAAAAGAACCTATCTTCTTGTACAAGAGGGTGCCAATAGAATAGAAACAAGAACAAAATTGATTTTACTATTACTAAGGAGATTATCCATTTTGGGTTGTTGCTTATAATTCATCTAAATCCTATGACTCTTGCTCGTATTGTCCTCAGTTGTTTATAAATCATAGATTACTTTGTTGAGATTGGTTTGTACAGTGTGGATATTTGAGATCCTGGATTGTTTTGTTTCAATATTTTATCCTTAAAAGTTATTTATTTATTTATTTATTATTGTTATTATTATTATTTATTATTATTTTTTGAAGAGAACCTCACATACGGCATGGAATCTCTATCTGTTGTATATTAAATACTTTCCTATTGTCTTCTTAATCATTCAAATATTATTATTGCATATATCAAAAGTGAATGACTAGTGTTTGGGGATATTTGTTGCTTCGAATCTTGTTACCAGATTTTGATTGTCAATGTTATATCTATTATAGTTCTTCTTGCTGGTACTTTTAAAGTCAACTAATAGGAACATGTGTTTATTATCAAGAAGTTTGTTTGAGAGACATGATTATAACATTTAAAAAGGGAGAAGTGGGATTCTTTGAAGGGAATCAGTTTGTCAATAGCGATGAGATTCTTCTTATACATAAAACCAAACTATTTTTTGTTGAGGTGGAGTATAGATTTATTTTTTGTTGAGGTGGAGTATAGATTTATATTTTATGGTTGTAGTTCTATTCATGTGTTAAATTTATATATCATGGGTTAAATTGGTTATCGATACATTACCTTCACCATGTATACATGTAAAATATAGGATTTTCTATGTCATCTCGTTCAGTTGATTTCTTTACAGTTTGGACAATAACACAAGTGGTATTTTTAAAACTTTACCAATATTGGAAAGATTTACCATTCAGCCATTTCATAAGATTGAACCTATCCAAATGCGTATTGTATTGACTTATTTGTTTTCCATCTCTAAAATCTGTATCCTGTCTTGTCTTGACTCAAAATAAGATTATGAAGTCAGTTGTTTAAAATGTTGTGAGTATTTTATTTATTTTCCTTTGTGCATTACTCACAATTATCTATTTCTGCAATCCTTATGACAACAATAGCATTGGATTTGGAAGTAATTTGAATTCAAGAATCTAAATCTAAATAGTCATATTGGTTCATCTGCTCACATCTTCTAAACTGCACTCAAGACAACACAACAACTAAGGTCAACTCTATTAAAAGTCTATTTATCATCAGTTCATCCCATTTGATCTTCTGAAGGTGCTAGTATCTTCAAAAGAATTGGGAGATTTTAATTTGACTCAAAAATGAAATAATATATTTATAACTTTTAGAGCTACATAATCTATATATAATTAATTTTATAAGCATTTTAAGTATCTAGAAGTTTCTAGTTTGTTGATAGTTGTTTATCAAATTTGTGTGTATCTTTCTCGGCCAACTTTATCAATAATTATCAGGTATTTAAAATGTTTTGTCATTGTTTTGCCAATTATTTAAAACACTTTTTCATGAAGTCTATTGGTAAGAGAATTCAATATAACCAAGATTGAGAGTAAAACTTGTAGCACTAAAAATATTACAAAAGACATTATTTCCATCACTAAAGATGAAAAAGTGCAATTAAAATTTGAAAGCAATTGAATATTAGCTTTTATTATTTATTATTATTATTATTATTTCTATTTTCCTTCAAAATTCCAGTCACTTTTATTATAATAGATGCATTAGTCAGATGTAGAGATTCTAAAGTTTTTTTAATTTCACAGGACGAATAATTGTGGACATTAGTAGGTATACTAATCTTAGATATAACAACAACAACTTCTTCTTCAATGTATTCGCAATCAACAAAATGTTGCAATTTAAAGATGAATTTGCACCTTAGCAAGCAAAGGTTGCAATTTATCCTCACACCAATGTGAGGGAATGCCTTGGAGTGTTCATTGCGAATACATTGAAGAAGAAGTTTTAGAGCTACTAGATTCTTGAGATACTAGATTCTTCAATATAGCTTATGAACACTCCAAGGCATTCCCTCACATTGCGAATACATTGAAGAAGAAGTTTTAGAGCTACTAGATTCTTGAGATACTAGATTCTTCAATATAGCTTATGAACACTCCAAGGCATTCCCTCACATTGGTGTGAGGATAAATTGCAACCTTTGCTTGCTAAGGTGCAAATTCATTTCTAATGGCAATGTTACTCTTAATGAGATAATGAGTTATTGCCAAGAAAACCCCAATGTTGTACTTTCTACCATGAGAAAAGAATTACCACAATAAATTGTCCATGGCATGATCAAAATTTATCCAATTGAATTTTTTATTGAGGGGGTAATCTTAGTATGCAAGAAAAATTAAAAAAATAGGAATCCTATACAATAGCGTGAAACACTAAAGATGGAAATTCTCTTAGCGAGGCTTTCTCTACGAACTGTGCTAAACTTATCATAGGAGGTAAATTTTTAATTGCAACAAGAGTTCAAGGATCAAGTTACCAGGTGAATAAAATTTTGTGGATTTAAATGGTTTATTTGTTTTCTAGATTACTCTATCGAGTAGAAAAAGACTAATTCCATTATTTATTTATCTCTGGTTTTTGGCTAAGATCAAGGTCCGTAATAGTTCAAATATCTGTTAAAATACATAAATGAAAATGTGTTTTAATTTCAGATGATTAAATATATGAGAAATTCGGATGGCATCAAAAGCCTATGATTGAAAGGCCATATTTTAGAGAGGGAAAAAGGTTGTTCTAGATTTGATTTTACTCAGATGTATAAATTTTACTTAGATATAATGGTTGTAGTTAATGTTATTGCAAATTTGCATATATATATTATGATTGACCAATGTGCACAAAGTGAATTTATTGAAAAGACTCTAGAATCAACATAATAGGGGGTAAACTTTTATTGTTGGAGGTTAATTTTAATTGCAATCAAAAGTAAAATTTATTTTAGAACTTATTATATCAATGGAATTGTAAATTTAATATTTATTTTAATATTTTTTTATTTTTATTTTTATTTTTTTTATTTTTTTAATGGTTGATTGTAGGTAAAAAGAATTTCTCTTCAATGTGGATAGGTTAATCCTAACATTTACTCATCATTTTTTTTGTTGACTTAGATCGATTTGGCTCTGATACCAAATGTGACTTCACTTTTCACCCTAAATAAATATTTCAAATATTAATATAATTAATATATCTAAAGTAGTTAATGAAGTATGAACAATAATGTATTGAATTTTTAAGAAAAAAAAGGTTTGCAAATTTTCGCTCGTTATGGGCGACAAGGGAGGTGTTGGTGTGTTGGTAGATGTGGGCTAGGAAGACCCGCCACATGTTCTGCAAGGGGTGTTCAGGAAGGGAAATTGGGTGGATATGGTAGTAACGGCTGGTCAGAGGGAGAATGTAAACTTTTTTAAGCCATCCTCTAGGTATTTTCGGGGCTTTTGGAAGAAACTGAAGGGTTTTGGTTCTGGTCAGTTGGGGTTGAGGGACTTCACAAACTAGGGTGGTCATCATGGTTTTCACAGTCACTTTCGGCAAGGGTTTTGTGGGCATTTTCACAGCTACGACGGAAAGGCTCTTAATCATAGATTTTTTTGGAACCGTTTTGTGGGTCACCCAAGAATAAGGTCTGCTAAGATGGGTGGTAAAGTTTCATTTGCTAAGATTGTCAAATCCTCGAAGGTGAGTGAGAAGGTGGAGGTTGGGGTTTTAGCTCCTTCGAAAAATGTAGAGGAACTATTGTCGAAATAGGCAGATAAGGTTTTATCGGTGGATTCTCCTGATTTATGTCTATAGGGGGATAAGGTAAGTGAAAATGTCACTAGCCCTAATCCGGACATTGGTTCCTCACCTTAGGTTTGGGCTCCTATTCCTTGTTTGGATCTTGCTAGGTCTTACATTGCTAATAAAGCAAGTAGTTTGCATTCAATTGCTATCTCTAGGGTTATCTGGGGTTATCTGGGGTTATCAAACATGTTTGTCTAAGTTGCATCATGTAGCATCGTAAATTGTACGCACTTGCTAGGGTGGTACAATTTCACACCTAGTTTAGCACCCGCCTTGGCGCATTTTGCATTTTGCATTGCATTTCCCCTTTAGCACTTAATTAATTAAATTAATTAGGTCTAAGGTTCTATTTTATCATCTCCCATATCATAAAGTTGGGCCCTTTTCATTAAAGTGTGCCCCTTTCATTTTATTCTTCCAATACATCATTTAATCTAAAACCCTAATTAGGTCCTATTTTGAACTTTAAGGCCTAATTTCGGGGGTCAAAACATCTTGAAATCAGCTATAACTTCGGGATTCTCTCTAAAATCATCATATCCAACGGCCCTGAAAATTTGGTGAAAAGTTGTCAGGACCATGGTGGCCGGAGTGCACACGGTCCCGGACATTTTTCCCGAAATTTTAGGAGTGCGATCCAATCATAAAATAAAGCTCAACCCCAAGAAATTGGTGGGAGATTCAATCTCTAAGTTAGCCTAAAGTTAAAATTGAGACCTAGGGTTTCATATATAAGAGTTCTCTTTCTTCATTTGAAGGGATCCAAAATTTTGGTTTCAGGGGGCCTTCTATGCAGCGAAAAAGAAGACCTTTGAAGACTTCAACAACATTCAACATCCATACATCAAGAATTCATCAATTTCATTCATCCATTTAGGGCTTTGCAGACATTGAAGAGCAATAGGGGATCACCGACTGAAGATTGGCTTGTACCCCTCCCTTGGGGTTGGGTATGATTTCATGTTGTTTTCATGTCTTTGCATAAGCCTCATTATATCATTTGTATTCATGCTTTAGATCAGCTTGCATCTTGATTTGGAGCATTTACATTATCATTTACAAGCAATTAGGGTTTACTTTCTAGGTTGCTCTGGTTTGCTTACTTTCATTTTAGGATCTTGCACACACACAAGGTCTGCACACACAACTTTTACTATACAACTTGGCTATTCGTGGAGGTAGAAATCACCAAAGTAGGGGTTTGACTAAGGCAAAACCCTATATAGCCACCTACAACCCTTTTCAGATATAAGTGCAGATTTCTGAATTCGAAGGATGCCACAAGTTGTAGATCTGACGGAAGCGGACCAAGACAGAACTTCACACCAAATTCCAACCCAAAAAGCTAGGATAGGGGCGTGGGGTGCCCTGGTCCTGCCAAGACAGGGGCACTGGGCGCCTTGGTCCCTATCTGTTTCAATGAATTTTGGTAGTTTTCGAGGTAGCAGCTTCAGTATTTCAGACTTCCGGCTTCAGCGGTAGATCTTGCAGAATCAAATCCATTCAAGGTACACATTTACATTTCTCCTCTTATCCTTACAATTGTTCATCATTAAATCTCAATTCTACAATCTTGTGCTCAAAGTTACTAGTTCATACTTACACTTTAGGGTTAATAGTTGAACTTGCATCATTCTATCTATCATTTGCAACAAAGGAATAGAAATCCTAATAGGTAGCCCGTGGCTCTCTCTTCCACAAAAAGAAGTAGCCAATTGTGTGTTACCTCTAGGCTCTTTCGTATTCCACAAGTGTGTGATTGAAAGTGAGATTAGGGAATGTTTGCTTAGTGTCACTTTTTCCCCTACACATTTTTGGTGAACCCGATGTGAATTCCAATCTTCTCTAATTTTGATTTATGTTTTCAAATTTGAGTGTTTATGCTGTTTCAAATTCAAATTTGTATTTACAAGTTTTAATTTCTTGAAAGATTCAAAAATTTAGAGGAAATTTTTGCTAAAACCCTAATTTTGTTGAACTTGTGGATAGCTTAATCGGGATCAATAATTTCAAATCTGATTTAGGAACTCATTTGAATCATTAATTTCATTTTCTAAATCTACATTCTACAAGCTTTCATTGGTTAAAATTAAACATTTCCTTCTATTTTGCATGTGTTATCATTTGAAAGAGGAAAATGTTTGTCATGATGCATTCATTTCATAGATGTGATAATGGGTTAGCTTCCCTTGTTCAATTTTTCCTTCTCCTAAAGAAGCTCCCCCTATCTATAACAACATTTTAGTGCCTAAAAGGGTTGCTATCAATCCCTTTGAGACTCTCCCATGCT
This sequence comes from Cryptomeria japonica, assembly GCF_030272615.1. Taxonomy (NCBI): domain Eukaryota; kingdom Viridiplantae; phylum Streptophyta; class Pinopsida; order Cupressales; family Cupressaceae; genus Cryptomeria; species Cryptomeria japonica. Next base: position 625,461,208 of record NC_081414.1, on the reverse strand, counting down.
CTAAGGATGAAGACTTTAAGAGTGATCTTGACAATTCTCCTAAAATGTGCCCTTCCTATTTAGCTATCCTAGAGGAAGAGAATGATATCATAAACACCTTTCTTAATGTTACGTCACCTTCCCTACATGATGCCTCTCTAAGTGAAAAGGTTTTGATGGACATTGACTTATTTTCTCCTAAAGTTTGTCCTTCCAATGGGGGCATGTTAGTGCACCAAGAGGTAATGAACACTTCTTTCAAAGATCTCCTTCCTAAGCATGAATCTTTGGAGAAATATGTTCATGTTCCTCCTAAAAAACACTCCCTTCATAAGGATCCTTTTGTGCAAGAAGATGACATTATCCCTACATTTCCTAGTGATGGCATTTCCTTTTCCAACAAAATTCCCACTAGACATGGTGAATTAATGATAAATGCTTACCCTTCTCCTGAAGTTTGTCTTACCCATAAGCATCCCTTAGAGAAAGAAGATGAAATAATAAGCAATTTCCTTAATTCTCTCTCCCCTAAAGATCATATTGAACATATTTTGAGGAAAGAGGATGATTTTAACACATCTATTGATGCTCTCCCTCCTAAGGATGAGGAATTAATAAACAATGTTATCTCCTCTCCCGAAATTGACAATACTTCAAACATTCCTTTCAACAACCTCACTATTTGGGATGAACCATTAGAAGAAGGTGTAGATTATTCTCTACCCCATGATAAAACCCTAGCCAAAGGGGATGAAATCAAGATTGAAAACTCCCTTGATAGTTTCTCACCTTCCTTGAATCTCAAATATTCTCTCTCTAAAAATAAAGCATCTCCCTCTCCTCAACTTGGTTCTACTCATAAGGAAACACTAGTTCAAAGCAAGATGGTTAACATCTCTTTCAAAGATCTCCCTCTCAAAAGTGAGACTTTAGAGAGTAATGTCGATCCTTCTCCTAGAGAGTTTATTCCCCATGTAGATCCTTTGATGATAGAGGATGATATGACCTTTCCTAGTATTACTCTTCCTACTAGAACATCAATGCCTTCCCCTTGTCTCTCTCCTAAAATTGACTTAATCCGTGATAAGATTTTAGTGCAAGAGAAGACTATCAATAATTCTTCCAACACTTTTGTTCATTCCTCTAAACCATCCTCAATCAATTTGATACATGTAAATGAAACACCTAACAAACCTCTCTTCACTGTCCAGGGTGCTTGTCCTTCTCAAAATTCTCAACCTTTAAATAAGCCTATCTTAGTGGCTCAAGGTGGTTATGCTAATGATTCTTTTTGCACTCCTAAGAAACCTATTATTATTGTGCAAGGAGGTTATTCTACGAAGAGCCCTTATGAGTATGCTAAGCAACTGACCAGAGAGAGTTATAATGCGGTTGCTCATACCTATAACACAAGAAACAATAGGCAACCTAATCCTCCTCCAGTTATCCCAACTTCACTTCCTCCTTCCCAACCTATTCTTCCTCAAGCTCCTCGTATTTCACAAATGCTTAGTAAGGACTATGATCTTATTGAACAACTTAAAACTACTCCGGCTAATATTTCTATTTGGGATTTAGTTCAAACTTCACCTGCCTATCATGGGATGTTACAAGATGCTTTAAAAAATTTAGATGTCCCACCTGCAGTGACACCTAATAATAATAATAATAATAACATGGCTTCCCTGATTGATTCTACAAGCAAACCCAAAGCTCAAATTGTGTTCACACAAGATGAGTTACCTTCTCATGAAATTCAAAATCAATATGATCCTCTTATGATTGTAGTTATTATCAATGAAAGTGCTATAAGACGAACCCTTGTGGACAATGGATCTGGCCTTAATGTTTGTAGTATTGATTTATTGGACAAGCTTAATGTGGATCATTCTCTCATTAAACGTTCTTCTATTTCTATTCGAGGCTTTGATAATGTTGGTAAAGAATGTTTGGGTATCATAACCTTACCTATTACAGTAGGTCCTATTACTTTACCTACACCTATTCATGTCATCTCTGGTAATTTGACTTACAATCTTCTATTAGGGAGACCTTGGCTTCATAGTATGCAAGTTGTCCCCTCAACTTTGCATAGGTGAGTCAAATTCATTTATGACAATACAACATACACCTTGCTAGCTGATACTAATCTTCAAGAACCATTACGAACTGGATCTTCTTGTTCAACTACTTCCAATCCTTCTACCACTTCAAATGCATCTACTTCCTTTAAGGATTTTGTCCCCTCTAGTACTCTTGATCCTTCTACTCAATCAAAATCTTCTTCCAAAGATACCTTTTCTCCTGAAAAGGATCTCTTAGATGATGATTGGGGATCTTTAGACTTTAACCCTACTTTTGTAGGAGAATATAGAGTGCCTAAGATTGAGAAGGGAAAATCTAAGGAAGAAACTAAAGAGAAGCCCACTTTGTCTAAGCAATTCAGTAACAACTTTGTGGCTACCTCCAATTCAAATAACTCTTCAACATCTTCCTCTAATACTAATAGCACTGAGACCTATGGGGCATCACCATCTCTCTCTGATTTAGCATCCCTTTATGGTCGTGGTTTTCACATTTTGGCTAAGAGTGGCTATAGTGGAAATGGTTGTGGCACAAATGAACAAGGAATTAAAGTTCCTTTAGAACATAACAAGCATTAATATTCATTTGGACTTGGATATAATCTTTCTAAGCCCACCAAAGCATCTAAAAGACCATCTCTCAATGTGAATGCTATATTTAGTAGTGATGATGATCTCACTTCAACTAAACCATCTTCTACTTCTATCAACTCTCATTCCCCTCATAAGGAAATCTTGGCAATGAACAAATCTCTTTATGAATCCCCTCAAATTTCTAAATCCACTTATGAATCTTTATCTCCTATTCATCATAAAGTCCTTTCCTCTAGGGATAAGGCTCTAATAAATTACACTCATCCCTCTTCTAAGATTTCTTGTGACTTTTCTTCTTTAATTTTTATCATTTTATACATGTTTTTGATCTCACTTATAGTTGAGCATTTAGCATGTCATATTCAAATACCTCATTCAATCTATCATGTCTTTAAATAACATTAATGGCTATTATGTTGCTCATCATTATGTGACATTGGTAGCTCATTTATTGGGGGCTCATTGTCATTCATGATGGTACAATTTCAAGTGCAATCATATTTTTGAAGCAACATAATAGCCTAATTTTCTATGTTATCTCTTGTTCCTATGGGGACAAGAGTGATTTCATACATCTCTTATTTTTATGGTTAAAATTTCCCTTTGGGATAATAGTGTGGAAATATTGATCATCTTTTCTTTAGAATCCTCTTTTCCTAGATATGGGAGAAGATGTGTATTCTCTTTCTTATCGCACCCACTTCTTGTGAGGAGCATTTTACATACACTAATGTCTTGCTTGCATGAACTCATGTGAGTATGTAGTACATTTTGCTTATGTCTAAATCTCTCCCTAGAAGATTGTGTAAGTCCTTCTCATTGTCCTTACCCTTGGGAGGCAATGATCTTTCCTTATTTTTATCTAAGGATCCACTTTTTTCTATTTCGTGGATGGTGTGAACTTTATTACTTGATGTTATTCCTTGTATGCATTTGTTGTTGTTTGTTCAAGGATTCTCTCCTACAACAGGTGTAAGTCCTTGACTACAACCTCTTTTGCACTTGGTAAAATATATCCATAATGAATTCACTCTTCCAATTGGGTTAAAAAGAGCGTCATCCTTCATTAAGAATCACTTTCACCTCGCAAAAGAAGGAAGTATTGTATTCTTATTCTCTTCTTTGTCTTATTCTAGAAGATGTTATATTTGTCTAAGACAATTCCTCTCGGGGATAGGTGTCTTTTGTACAAAGATTTCTTCTCCTCTAAGGATCTCCTTTAGACATACTACAAGATATCCCTTTTTCAACTATCTTATCCATGCTTAAAGAGTGCAAAACTCTCTTTCTTGGATCTATGACATTGTTGCATTTTTGGGGTATCTTCTTTTGTGATGAAGGTAGGTATCCTTGTTCTAATTTACTTATGACATAAACATTACACTTTTTGAGCAATGGGTCATTCTCGGAACCAGAGCATAGACTCTTAGAGCGAGATGTCTCCATTTTTCTTTTATGCAAAGTGATTATTCTTGGAACCAGAGCATAGACTCTTAGAGCGAGATGTCACGCTTTTGTACTATACATATACAGGTTGTAGTATACTCAGGCATAGACTCCTATGAGGTGCTTCTAACCTCCCTTACACACACATGCACGAGGTTGAGTGGATCTAGCGGCATAAGGCTAGACTTTCTTACTCTCCTCCCTTACATGGATCACCTAGATAGACTCTAGGGGCTAGTTTTCCATGTCCTTTTCCCATGGATCACCTAGACAAGACCTAGGGGTGAGAAGTCCATGTTTTCTCTCTCACTATTCTACTCATGGATCACCAATGTGTGTATTCATGCTTTTTTCCTTTTTTTTCTTCTATTTGCATTTTGTTTCCATTTACAGCCTTCATCTTGTGTTAGAGAACTCTCAAATCCTCACACTCTTTGTTGTGTTGGAATTGAGATTTAGTCCTCTTTCTTACCAAATGATTCTCCATTAGTTTTTTATCTCATATCAAATCTTCTTGTGAGCATTTGTCATCAATATTCTTTAACAATTCGAAGTGGTAAACATGATACCTTGTTTCAACTCACTAAAATTAGCAAGCCAAAATAGGGGGGGGCATATAGCTACCCTCGAATTTTCATCACCTTCCTTAGTAAGAATTAGGTGATTTTTTGATCTAACATGTGGTTTTGTAGGTTGTGGTTCTTAACTGTGTACTGCAGATACCGTTGGGGGCTTCGTCTTACAACTTATGGATATATCCTTTTTCAAATAATGTTTACTTTTATGTACTTTATCTTGCATATGCACATAGTGTTCATATGACCGCTAAAGTGGGGGCTAAATGTAGCGTCGTAAATTGTACGCACTTGCTAGGGTGGTACAATTTCACACCTAGTTTAGCACCCGCCTTGGTGCATTTTGTATTTTGCATTGCATTTCCCCTTTAGCACTTAATTAATTAAATTAATTAGGTCTAAGGTTCTATTTTATCATCTCCCATATCATAAAGTTGGGCCCTTTTCATTAAAGTGTGCCCCTTTCATTTTATTCTTCCAATACATCATTTAATCTAAAACCCTAATTAGGTCCTATTTTGAACTTTAAGGCCTAATTTCGGGGGTCAAAACATCTTGAAATCAGTTGTAACTTTGGGATTCTCTCTAAAATCATTATATCCGACGGCCCTGAAAATTTGGTGAAAAGTTGTCTGGACCATGGCGCTTGGAGTGCACACAGTCCCGGACATTTTTCCCAAAATTTTAGGAGCATGATCCAATCATAAAATAAAGCTTAACCCCAAGAAATTGGCTAGAGATTCAATCTCTAAGTAGGCCTAAAGTTAAAATTAAGACCTAGGGTTTCATATATAAGAGCTCTCTTTCTTCATTTGAAGGGATCCAAAATTTTGGTTTCAGGGGGCCTTCTATGCAGTAAAAAAGAAGATCTTTGAAGACTTCAACAACATTCAACATCCATCCATCAAGCATTCATCAATTTCATTCATCCATTTAGGGCTTTGCAGACATTGAAGAGCAATAGGGGATCACCGACTGAAGATTGGCTTGTACCCCTCCCTTGGGGTTGGGTATGATTTCATGTTGTTTTCATGTCTTTGCATAAGCCTCATTATATCATATGTATTCATCCTTTAGATCACTTTGCATCTTGATTTGGAGCATTTACATTATCATTTACAAGCAGTTAGGGTTTACTTTCTAGGTTGCTCTAGTTTGCTTACTTTCATTAGGATCTTGCACACACACAAGGTCTGCACACACAACTTTTACTATACAACTTGGCTATTCGTGGAGGTGGAAATCACCAAAGTAGGGGTTTGACTAAGGCAAAACCCTATATAGCCACCTACAACCCTTTTCAGATATAAGTGCAGGTTTCGGAATTTGAAGGACGCCACAAGTTGCAGATCTAACAGAAGCGGATAGAGACAGAACTTCACACCAAATTCCAACCCAAAAAGCTAGGACAGGGGCATGGGGCGCCCTGGTCCTGCCAGGACAGGGGCGCTAGGCGCCCTGGTCCCTATCTATTTCAGTGAATTTTGGCAGTTTCAGAGGTAGCAGCTTCAGTATTTTAGACTTTCGGCTTCAGTGGTAGATCTTGCAGAATCAAATCCATTCAAGGTACACATTTACATTTCTCCTCTTATCCTTACAATTGTTCATCATTAAATCTCAATTCTACAATCTTGTGCTCAAAGTTACTAGTTCATACTTACACTTTAGGGTTAATAGTTGAACTTGCATCATTCTATCTATCATTTGCAACAAAGGAATAGAAATCCTAATAGGTAGCCTGTGGCTCTCTCTTCCACAAAAAGAAGTAGCCAATTGTGTGATACCTCTAGGCTCTTTCGTATTCCACAAGTGTGTGATTGAAAGTGAGATTAGGGCATGTTTGCATAGTGTCACTTTTTCCCCTACACATTTTTGGTGAACCCGACGTGAATTCCAATCTTCTCTAATTTTGATTTATGTTTTCAAATTTGAGTGTTTATGCTATTTCAAATTCAAATTTGTATTTACAAGTTTTAATTTCTTGAAAGATTCAAAAATTTAGAGGAAATTTTTGCTAAAACCCTAATTTTGTTGAACTTGTGGATAGCTTAATCGGGATCAATAATTTCAAATCTGATTTAGGAACTCATTTGAATCATAAATTTCATTTTCTAAATCTACATTCTAAGAGCTTTCATTGGTTAAAATTAAACATTTCCTTCTATTTTGCATGTGTTATCATTTGAAAGAGGAAAATGGTTGTCATGATGCATTCATTTCATAGATTTGATAATGGGTTAGCTTCTCTTGTTTCAATTTTTCCTTCTCCTAAAGAACCTCCCCCCATCTATAACAACATTTTAGTGCCTAAAAGGGTTGCTACCAATCCCTTTGAGACTCTCCCATTCTCTAAGGATGAAGACTTTAAGAGTGATCTTGACAATTCTCCTAAAATGTGCCCTTCCTATTTAGCTATCCTAGAGGAAGAGAATGATATCATAAACACCTTTCTTAATGTTACGTCACCTTCCCTACATGATGCCTCTCTAAGTGAAAAGGTTTTGATGGACATTGTCACTAATATGAGAAGGGGTTTCAATCAAATAGCTAAAAGATTAGATAGGTTATTATTATCTGAAAATTGGATTGATTCAGATGTTGATTTCTATTCTTGTATTCTTCCTAATCCGGGTTTAGATCACTTTCCAATATCCTTCTCCATTCTAGAGGATAGACCTCTTCACAAGTCACCCTTTAAGTTTGAGCCTATGTGGTTTAGAGATCCCTCTTTTCTACCTTTACTTAAAAAATGGTGGGTGTCTGCTCCTTTTGTCCCGGGTTCTAGAATGTTTCAAATTGTCAGAAAGATTAGTTTTTTAAAGTTAAATATTCGAGAATGGAACTTACTTCATTTTAAGAATATTTTTGAAGAAAAGAAGAGAATTCAAGATATGATATAATGTTTCAATAATCATGTGATTCGGCATGGGATGGTTCCTAGGGTTTTTGATGAACTAAAGTCTCTTAAATCTCAGCTTGATGAGATTTTGGCTAGGGAAGAAATTTATTGGAGACAAAAGTCTAGGGAATTATGGCTTTCAGATGGGGATAGGAATACAAAAAAATTTCATTCCTCTACCAAGTTGAAGAGGAGTAGGAATAGGATTGCTTGTATTAAGGATTGGCAAGGTCAATTATTGACTGAGTAGGATGATATTGCTAAGGAGGCTATTAGGTTTTCTAAAACCCTTTTGTCATTATAAGTAAGAGATGTCAGTAAATTTGATTCTCATGTCCCTTCTCTGGTAACCATGGAAGATAATAAGATGTTAATGGCACCTTTTTCTCTAGAAGAAGTTAAACATGCAGTTTTTGCTATGAATCCTGATAAAGCTCCTAGTCCTAATGGTTATACACCTTTGTTTTTTCAGAAATGTTTGGATTTTGTGGGAAGTGATGTTTTACTAGCTCTAGAGGAGGCTAGGCCGAATAGGTCTATTTTGAAATAACTGAATACTACTTTAATTTCTATTATTCCTTAAAAAGAGGATGTAAAGTCTTTTGTTGACTTCTGACCTATTGCTCTATGTAATACCTTATATAAAATATTCACTAAGGCAATTTCTATAAGGTTAGCAAATATTTTACCCAAGATTATTTCCTTGGAACAAGGGGGTTTTGTTCCAGGGAGGGAAACTGTAGAAGGAGCGATTGTGGTGCATGAGGTGCTGCATTCTATCTCCTCCCAGAAGTCTTTGGCCATGATTCTTAAGCTTGATATGATGAAGGCCTATGACAAAGTAGAATAGCAAGCTTTGTGTAAGATTCTGTTGAGGTTGGATTTTTCCTATGCTTGGGTAAAATGGATTCGCTCATGTATGTTGTCTGGAAGATTTTCAATAATTCTCAATGGTTCTCCTTGTGGTTTCTTTTCTTCTTCTAGAGGTTTGAGGAAAGGAGATCCCCTTTCTCCTTTTTTGTTTATCCTTCTTGCAGAATCCTTTAGTTGGGCAATTAGGGTTGGTAGATCGGGGGGTCTTTGGTGAGGTATTAGGATTCAGAATTATCCTCAAATTATTTCTCATTTTCTCTTTGTTGATGATACTTTGTTGTCTTGTCATGCCTCTTTGTCAGAGGCTAAGATAATTTCAGAAATAATTTAGGAGTATGCTTCATTTTCTGGTCTGAAAGTCAATATTGATAAGTCAAAAAATTTCTTTCTTAATACTTCACTGCTTGTGCAGAAGAGATTGCATTCCTTTTGGGGTTTTCAGATTGGTAACCTGCGATGTATGTATCTTGGGATTCATTTTTTTCTTAAGCAAGATAAGTTTGGTTTTTGGGATAAGGTTATTTCAGCCATTTCAAAAAGAATTAGCTTGGAACCATAAATGGTTGTCTTTAGCTACTAAATTGACATTAATTAAATATGTTCTGAATTCTATCCCTATTTATTTAATGTCGGTATTAAAATCTCCTAAATCTGTTATTGTAAACTGGTAAGATACCCTAAGGTTGTTTCTTTGGAATAATAATAAGGATAGCAAAACGAGGCTGCCTTTGGTTGCCTAGGATAAAATTTACCTTCCTCAAGATTCTGGTGGTACTGGTGTTCGTAATTTGGAGAATCAAAATTTATCTTTAGGGGATAAATTGGTTTGGAAATTGTATGAGAGGCCAAACTCTCTGTGGGGTCAAGTTATGTTTTCTAAATATCTAAATAATGGTCCCAGAGGGAGTATTTTTAAATTTTCTAATCTACCTTCTAGTTCTGTCATTTGGAATTTCTTATGTAAATGTAGAGTAGTTATTATTCCCCATCTCTCATGGGTTGTTCATAATGGAAGGAAAGCTAGGTTTCGGGATGAATCATGGAATGGTCATTTCTCTTTGATTAGCATTAGAGATTGGTCTCCCTTGATTGGACTCCTCACCTCTCTTTGGGGTGTGTTTGTGGCGGAATATTTTGATATTGTTCAAAGTGGTCCTCTAAAGTTGGCCAAATGGAAGTTGATTGATTTCCTTGATGTAGATCTGCACTTGAAGGAAGAGTTTGATAAGATTATGAGTGAAAGGTTTGTCACTCTCTCAGATTCTGATGATGAACTTATTTGGACTTGAAATGCCTCTGGTAAGTATTTTGTTAAGGATGGTTATATCTTCCTTTTACCTGCTATATCTTCTTCTTATTGGCCTTATAAGTTGTTCTGGCACTCGGCTTGTTTACCTAAAGCTGTAGCCTTTGCTTGGTTGGTCATCCAAGATAGAGTTCTAACAGGAATGAGGTTGGATAGATTAGGCATTACTATGGTTTTTCCATGTGTTCTATGTAATAAGAACCTCGAGTCTTCTTCACATCTATTTCTTCATTGTGATTTTGCTTATGAGTGTTGAAATTGGTTGCTGAGTAAATTGGGCTTATCTTTTGTTATTGGTAAGGATCTTGCTTCTCACTTTTTCTCTTGGCCTCTCATGTTTGCCTTCTTTCTATGCATGCCTTTGGATTATTTATCCCTCTATTATCCTTTGAAATATTTGGCTTGAATGAAATAATAGGATTTTCAAAAAAGTGAGTTCTTCTGTATTGAATGTTTTGCAAAAAATGGAAGCCTCTATTTCGGAGGTTGCTTTGTCTTATATTTACAAGAACTTGGGTAACCAGTCTTCCTTTTCCCATTAGTATAATAGGATTACCAGGGTTTGGGAAGCCCTCTCGATCTTACCTTCTCATGGCTCAGTCTCCAAGAGTAACAATTCATATGCGATGCGGTTGTTGGCCAAGTGGAAAGCTCCTCCTTGGGGACACTTCAAACTTAATTTTGATGGTGCCTCTCGGGGAAACCCTGGGAAGGCAGGGGTTGGGATGGCTATTTTTAATCATAATGTGCAACTCATCCTATCTAAATGTCATGATATTGATTTTAGTACTAATAATTTTGCGGAGTATCAAGCTTTATCCTTTGGTTTGGATATGGAAATCTCTTTAAAGATAAAAAAATATAGTGATTGAGGGTGATTCTATGGTTATTATTCAGAGCGTCATGAAGAAGAAATCAAGTTGCTGGAAGTTGCAGTTTTTCCTTGATCATATTTTACAAAAGTTAGATTCTTTTGATTCCTTCTTATTATGTCATTGTTATAGGGAAATTAATACTGTGGCAGATTTTCTGGCAAATCTAGCCATTGATAAAAAGGCTCATTTCCGGTTGGTTGACTCTAATGAAATTCCTTCTAAATTTTGGGACGGAGTTCAAAAATTTTAAATTCTTTGCATGTCTTCTAGGTGTTTGCCCGCCCTCCTTGGTTTGTCAGGCTTATGTTCATGTTCACTATATGGATGACTTTGTACATGTCTAGTAGTTGAACTAGAAATTATATTTCTTTTTTATTTATTTGTCATATATGATGTCATTCATAGGGTGAGGGTGTGGGTAATCATGATACATTCAAGGATGGCGGCATGTGTGATATAATTTTTCAAGCTTTCAAGGGATATTGGCATGAGTGAGATTTTATTATGTGGCATGTACTTGGGCTATTATTGTTTGATGATGTTTTTGTACTACCTTAAAGTTGGTTTTTTGTGAGTTTCAGTCATGGCAGGATTGGCATTGTTCTATGATGTTTGTAATCATTTGTTGGTGTTTGCATTCTCTCCCACTTAGCTTTCATTGATGGCTTTCAGGTTTTAAATGTGGTTATGCAGTGTGAAGTATCACATTGTTGTAGTTTGTAAATGATATTTTATCAAAAATTTGTTGTTGACATGGTGATAAGTTGATGGCAGCCATTTATTACTTTTTTCCATGTGTTTTCACTTCATTTATTTAGATTGTGGAAGGTTGCTTGTTGCTTCACATTTTCTGTGGGTTTTTGGTGTGTTTGCTTCTATAAATGTCAACTATCTTGTCTTCTGGAATATATAGAGTGGTGCTCAAATCTGGGATTTCAGAGGTAGAGAATGTGGATAATTATGAAAAGCTTGGTAAGGTTTTTAACCTGTTTTCTCCTGAGGTGGATTTTGAATTCTGCAAGCTCTTGGGGAGTCATTGATTGGAAATTTGTCCTAATATTTCTTATTCTGAGTTTTTGTCCTGGTTTGTTACAATCCATTATGATGTTTTACTTGATGTTGAATTGGTCTACCTCCTGGTTTCCACGTTCATATTTCCATCATTGTGTAATCGGGATATGGTTTTTTCTACCTTGGATAATTATCATTTTGATGTGGGTTCTTTTTATTATGGCAGTTTTCTTCCTTGCCATGAGCTCTTGGGTAATGGATGGTAAGGTCAATTATTGTTTGAATTAAGAATGTGGCTGATATGTGATACCATGAATGATACATGGGCTTCTAAGGATTTTCTTCTGTATCAAGTTCCTGCTCAGTTTGTGGACAAAGCTTGGGTTGTTTTTGAGGCTTTGGATTCGTTACTTTCTTTGAGTTTCTTATTCTTTGCTCCTGCTCAGTTGGAATTCCCTCTAAGGGTTGATCCTCCTCTGGATGCAGCTCATGATCCTCCTATTGAAGGCACTAGCTCTTGGTTTTTACACGTCTGACTACTATATCTTGGAGTTGTGGTATTTTTTTTGATGTAGATATGAATAATTTTGGTTCTTTGCTCCCCAATTAGTAAAAGCATATGGGCTCCTCGGTGCCTCTATGTGATCTTCTTGAGGAGATTTTCTTAGATATCCAGCTATTCATTTTGTAACTAGTTGATGCTCCCCAATTGGTAAAAGTATATGGGATCCTTGGTGTTTCTACATGATCTTCTTGAGGAGATATTTTTTGATATCCAGCTCTTCATTTTGTAGCTAGCTAGCTTTGTATCTAGATATGTCCTATGGGACCTCTTTGTATAGTTCAATTGTATGAGTTTGGATGGGTTTTCTGGATATGTAACAGCTATTTTGTAAGGGTAGTCTAGTTTTTGGTTTTTATTTAAGGTGATAACCGGAGGTTTTCTTGCGGGTTCTTTCCTATCGGTATGCCTTTTGAACCCATTGTAAAAATTATGAAATATAATAATAAAGTTTAGTGGCTTGCCCACCTCTATTGAAAAAAATCAATAAAAAAATCTAAAGTAGTTCCAAAAGTAAGTTATTTAATTTAATGATAAATGAATTAACCCTACTTTATATTGATTAAAAATTTATAACATAGTAACATAACATTTATGCAAAAAATCTATTACATGAGAACCGTTATTTAAACATTAGTGTGCCTCAATAATCAAACCATAGAACTGTAATAACATATATTATGTAGTAATAAATGAACCAATGAAACACCATTATTTGCAAATATAAATACATATCTGTGTTAAATTTGGAGAGGGCTTCTATCCATAAAGTAGAGGATTAGTTATAGGCCTTGGATTTTCATGGCAAGTAAGCACTCCAGGAGGACAGGTTCTTACACAAAACCTCGCATGCCTTCACGACATGAAATAAATGCATCCCTAGTCAAGACACTCTCGGGTGTATGATGTACCCTAAGTTGGACACACACTATATGCCCCTTCTCCAATGCCCAATACCCAACCATAGACCTTAACTATCCCCTTCCTTGTGCTCTCTTTAATTAATCCTTCTTCATGTATTATTTCCCTAGGTATAATCTCCATGTCTCCCCCATTCTCTATTAATTTACAGGTTTTAATAATACCCCAAGGGTGATTGCAACAGTCACACCCTTTCATTATAATAATATTTCTTAATTACTTTGATTTATATATTCTTTTATTTCAAATTATTTCATGAGAAAAAGTCCCATAACAGTCCTTAGATTATTGATTAGAGCTAAGAAACATGTCTAAACAAAACATAGTAACAATAAAAAATTAAATACTAACTAGATTACAATCATGCATATTAAACCTCTACAAAATATTATCAGCATACATACTTTATATTAAAAAGAATATTTTTGAACCCAATCTCTACTAATCTCCATCTCGAGAATATATTTTGTATTCCCAACTCCTTCATATCAAATATGCTAGAGACAATTGGGCCTTGCGATCTTTAATTATCACCTTGCCAATAACCAACATGTCAGCAACATACAAAGTAATAATTAGTAACTAATCATAAATAACTTTAATATAAACATGATGATCTTCCTCGCTTCTCATGTAACCGAACTTCAATGAAATAGCATCAAAAATTGGTACCATATCTTTGGTAAATGTTTCAAACAATACAAATACCTCTTTAACCTACAAACCAATTGTTCTTTTCCTCTCACTATAAAATCCTCAAGTTATCACACGTAAATTTCCTCTTCAAGATCTCCATGCAAGAAAGTATTTTTAACATCCATTTTATTTATCCCAAAATCATAAGTAATAGAAATAGATAATAGGAAACTAATAAAATTTAATTTAGAAATAGGTGAGAAAATTTTACCAAAATTAACTCCCTCTCTCTACAAGTAGCCCTTGGCAACCGATTTGAACTTGTACCACTATAACTAACCATCTACTCCAAATTTCATTTTAAATACCCACTTGCATCGAATGAACTCCTTTTCTTTAATAAAAAATGATAAGATCCTATATGTGGCATCTAACAAAGGAAATCATCTCATCATACATGGCCTATATCTAAGAAACACATTTATCTAAGAGAAATCCTCCTTGGAAGATCTGTTAGCAGCAACCAAGAAGGAAAATTGAGAGGGGGGTAAATCTGTTTTCACTAGATTAAACAAAATAAGCACAACCTCAGATCTGAAAAACTACAACAAGAATAAAGATAAACACAATAGCACCAAAACACATAACACCAATCTTTTAACATGGAAAACATGGTTAAGGGAAAAACCACAGTGGGAACCTACCCACAATAACATGATACTCTGCAGTAGTATGTGTAAATATTACAATGGGAAATGCACATGTATTCTGCACACTTCTTAGATCTCACTGCTCAAAATAAGATGGCCCAAAAGGCTCCAACCCTCAGGGAAGGTTCACTACCTTACAATAAGATTAGAAGTACAATCTAGATTACATGAACTACAAATATAGCATCTGCTAATGCCCAATGACAGTTCTTGTTAAGCACATTTTTTTGCCCTTCAATAATTTCTACTCAATACACCAAATCAAATGATGAATTCACTTAAGAACAAATACACCACTCTCTGATAAGGAACACACACCATTGATAGCCAAATTACATGACTATATCACCTATATATACAATTCATCAATCTCGACTACAAGGTCGGCCAAACCCTCAATACTTAATTACATAATTACATCACATGATACATATATGAACCACCAGACCAATATAATGATATACATGGCATAGCATGGACCTAAATCAAATCTCCAAACATGCATTACCACCAGAAATCTCGCCAAGATCAACCACTACACACTACACTACAAATTATATCACATAACACGAAGAATATCACTAGATTAGAAATCACCAAGAATGCTCACAAATATCAATGTGGACCACCAAGATAAATAGGACATGATTAGGAAATACCAACAAGCACATTAGAACCATCCACAATAGCTGCACTAACACCACTTATTCAAATCTTCATCGATCAACATGCTAATTCATAAGAACAGTCAACAATAGCAATTTAGACTAGAAAGATAACTTATGGAGAATCAAATCATGAACCATCTAAACTAAGGATACACATGAACATCCAAAACATTCTCCCAAATCCACAACCAAATATATGGTCATGTCGGAGCTCACTGGATCAAACACCAAACTCTACGAGCCACTGCACATAAAGACTGAACTATAAATCAGATCAGACAATATGATCAAGCAATATTCTAGATCATTGAAACCAATAAGGAATAAAGTATTCTAGCATCCCAAATAGATAAATCATCCATATCATCTATATGCAATCACTAGGATACCAAATATCTCTCAACAACATCAAAGCACAGGAATATGTTGACATCAATGACAACAACATATCCTAGCAGCAACAATATCCAGCAATCTCCCCCTTTGGCATTGATGGCAAAATATGAATGTGAAAAATAATCAATGCAAAGGAAATAGTATTAGGATAACCAGTGAACAATTGAGAGGGGGGGGTGAATCAGTTATTAATGCATTAAAAAACTTTAAGAACACAAAACCTTTTACTGGAATGCATAAACCAAATACTGGAATAGCAAATATATCAATTAGCACAAACATAAATCATAAACCAAATACCATGCATCCACAACACATAAAACCAAGATTTGTATGTGGGAAACCTGATAAAGGGAAAAACCATGGTGGGAAGCATACCTACAGTCAAATGATACTTCTGTAGTAAGTATGTGATTACAATAAGGGGCTTGCACATGCAAGAAGGCCAACAACCTAAAGCACACTGCTCATCACAAAAGGAGCCTCACTGACTACAAAAGATATCTAGACTACAATCCAAAAATAAGAGTGAATTGCAAGAATAACATCTCCTATGCCTGAGTACAATTTCGGTTAAGCTCAATGTCAGAGGTCTTAAACCTCTTACACTAACCCAATATGATCACCTATGATGGACCAAAACATTTGCATATGATTACAACTTTATTCACACACAAATAATCCTATTACCCAAGATCACATGCTCTGATCTACAAAGAGATCTTACATCATATTTATACCAACCTGGGACCTAAACAATTAGGTCGGCCATCTAAAAGATAATACAATAAATCCATTACATAAACTCGCAAACCAATGATAATCCAAGTTGGCCTAAGACCAAAACTGTTAGATAGTTCAGATAACTGGAAGACAACTAGGAGGGGGGGTGAATCAGTTGTCATAGATTACAGGAACCATTAGTAATTTAAACTTTAATATCGGAACCCAAAAAATTAATACTGGAATAGTAGATAAACGAATTAAGCATAAACAATAATCACATAATAAAAGCCATCCACACAACACCAAGATTTGTACGTGGAAAACCTCGTAAAGAGAAAAACCATGGTGGGAAGCCTACCCATAGTTAGCTAATACTTCTATAGTAAGTATGTGAATTACAATGAAGGGGCCTACACTTGCAGGAAGGCCAACAACCTAGAGTGCACTTCTCATCACAAAAGGAGTCTCACTGACTACATATAAATCTAGACTACAATCTGAAGAAGTGTTGAACTACAAAAGATAGCGTCTCCTATGCCTGAGTACAGTTTTGGTTAAGCTCAATATCAGAGGACTAAATTCTCTTACATAAACCCAATTCGATCTCCAATAATCGAACAACTCCTCTTCCTGAATGATATAACATTATTGGCACATTACATTCCTTGACCATGACCTCTTACATTAACCAAGATGATCTACAATGAGATCTTACATCTATTTATACAAACCCTCGACCATAAACAATTAGGTCGGCCATTAGACAATACACTGATTACATAATTACAAACCATGTCAGCCTTAGACAAAAAATTCATATCAACACATAAGACATCCCTAAAATAAATCAATAGTTCCTATCCACATGTTACATTAAAGCCAAACCATAACCTAGATCAACTGGGACCAAGTATAGGTCCATACGCCACAACAATGATCTCCAACCACCAAGTCTTGAACACAATCACCAACAACATCCTCAAACTCCACCAGAAGTTGCAGCAACACCACTTGTGTAATTCATCAAAGATCTCCATCAAAATCTCTACTGGTGAAACCATCGCCGGAACTAGAAACCAATTTTCTAAGCAAGCAAGATAGAATCCGATCTCCAGACCAAAACCAACTAACCAAATATAAGTAAAAGTATCATGAACAAGCCAATTCCATCATCAAACTATATTGAAGCCTACCGGATCATGTCGGATCCAAGTTAACCAAAAACCACTCAGCCTACCGGGACTAGAAGGGTGTCGGTAAAGCATCCAAATAGCTAGTGTTGGCATCAATGGCAAAACATCAATGCAACACATAATCATTTCCACCATATGGCCAACAATCTCCCCCTTTGGCATTGATGGCAACACTAGTTGTAAAAAATATCTAAGTACCAAGAAATGCCAAACAAGTCGCCCGTGTGGAAGACAACCAACAATAACTCCCAAATATAGCTCTGAGTATCACTCCCCTTTTCACTTTATTTTTCACATAAATATTACTACCCCTTTGACATCAATGCCAAAAATATGATAGAAATATCAAAGCAAAAACATAAGCCTCTGAATCACAAAGTTGACTACTCCCCCTAAGTAGTAGCATCCCACATCAATGCTATAATGAATAGTATCTCTGATAGTGCATTTTAGACTAATGCCAAACTGCATCAATCGAGTCTCTCCATAATCAATTCCTTCCTTCTGACAATATCCTTTACAAACCAATCTAGCGTTATTCCTTACAACTTGACCATCCTCATTCATTTTATTCCTAAAAAACCCATTTATTTCCAATAACATTTTTATTTTTAGGCCAGGGAACCAAGGTCCATGTGTTATTTTTCTCATTCTAATCTAATTCTTCTTCCATAGCTTTCAACCAATGTTCACCATTACACTCCTCAATTACTGATACCAGTTCAACTTGTGAAATTAAACATACCTCATTAGTTGCTAGTCTTCTTTTTGTCATCACTCTATTTCTCTTATCCCCAATGATTTGATCTTATGAATGATTCAATATCACATACCTAGGAGTCTTTTGACTTTTTTTTCCTCTTCCCTGTTCTTCAGTTACTGCATAATTCTCTGATGTTTCTAGAGTAACTAGTTCAACTCTCTTTTCTAGTAAAGGTGTTTCTAGCTCAGATATAATCATTTCCACTGACGGTTCCTTCTCATAAATTGATTTGACTTATGTTCAGCTCATCTACTTAGAAATTAGCACTCTCCACAATTCTCTGTAATCTCTTGTTATAAAATCTATATGCTTTGCTTTCATTATAATAACCAAGAAATATGCCTTCATCACATCTAGGATCAAATTTCCCAATAATATCATCTCTCCTAATATAACATTTACTACCAAATTTTTTGAAATACTTAACTATAGGTGTATTGCCAAACCATAATTCATAAGGTGTCTTACCTATTTCTCCTTTGATATGTACTATGTTGAATGTATAAACCGTTGTATTCACTACTTCTCTACAATAGATATGAGGTAGACTAGATTCCATCATCATTGTTCTAGCAACATCCAAGATAGTTTTGTTCTTCCTTTCAACAACTCCATTCTGTTGAGGTGTTCAAGGAGCATAAAATTATCTTCTTATACCATGTTTGTCACAAAAGTTAGTAAACTTACTGGATGTGAATTCTCCACCATGATCTGATCTCAAACATTTAATCTTCAATCCTATCTCAGTTTCCACTTTAGCCTTGAAGATTTTAAACTTTTCAAATGTTTCATATTTTTCTCTCAAAACATTAACCCACATAATTCTAGAATAATCATCAATGATTAGCATGAAATATCTATCACCTTGAAAACTTTTAACTTTACCAGCGCCACACAAATCAGTATGAATAAGATCAAGAACATCATTTGATTTATCTTGTATACTCGTAGAATTGGTTCTGACCTATTTACCCATTTGACATTCTTTACATATCGGATAATAGGGATTCATAATCTTAGGTATATCCTTTACTACCTTATTTGAACTGATATTCACAATGCAATCAAAATTCACATGAAATAGCCTTTTATGCGATAGCCAACTCTCATCAATCTGTGTAATCAAACATTCTTCTCACTAGAGTTTAAATGAAATATATTACCTTTTGTTTGTTTACCAGTTGCAATCTCCAACCAGATCTATTAATGATTTTGAATTTCCCATCCTTTAACTATAATTGAAATCCCTTATCTACCAATTGTCCCAAACTCAAAAGATTGTGCCTCAAACCTTCAGCATAATAAACATTGTTAGTATTGTTCTTACCATCCAAGGATATAGTTCCTTTTCCTTTCATCATACATGCCTTGTCATCTCCAAATCTAACTAGACCACCATCAAATTCTTGCAAAGATAGAAACTTCCCTTTATCTCTAGTCATATGATGTGAATAACCACTGTCAATTAGCCATTCATCCTTGTCTTGATTTTTAGCAACAAGTACCTTCTCTTCAAGTACATTATCTTCCAGTGCCAGATCATCTTCCTTGATAGCCAAGAACACCCATTCCTTCCCATTGTCAGATCCAGTAGCAGAGTCTTATGTTAGTTCATCATCTAAATTAGTAATGCCTTCCTCATCCACTATGTAGCATAATTTGTCTCTATTTTTCTTGTATTTATACTTGTTCTGATATCCGGGGTTAGGCTTAAATGATCTTCTAACTCTTTCTTCAAATATTGAATTCCTTTCAAGACACCTAGATGCAAAATGACCAGTCTTATTACATGAAAAACATCTAAAAGGTGCTTTTCCTTCATACTTACTTCCTATCGGTCCTTTAGGTATTCTTCTAGAAAATAGTGCTTCAAGTTGCTCAAACTCATCATCTTCTCTCTTCATATCTTCTAACTCATTTGCATATAAAGCTTTCTAGTCTTGCTTACTGGTTGTAGATGTAGATGCATGAAAAGCAGGTTTAGTCTTCACAACTCCAGAAGGTCCAAATTCCTCAAGCTCAAAAGTAGATAGTTTCCCAACCAAAGTATCTTTGTTGACAAATGTATTAGTCATTGTTCTCAACTCATTAATAGAAGTAGCCTTCATTTTGTAAGCTGGTGGTAGGGCTCTCAAGACTTTAGAAACAATTTCATCTTCACTCAGAGTTCCACCACAACATTGAATTCCCATAACAATCTCATTTACCCTTTCCATAAATGTAGCAATCCTTTCATCTTCTTCCATCTTCAAGTTTTCATATCTCACTCAGTAACCATCAATTTTAGGAATCTTCATTATAGGGTCACCTTCATTAAGAGTCTCCAACTTATCCCATATAGCTTTTCTAGATTATATGTTGGTTAATCCCATTATTTGTTAATCAGAAAGTGCACACAAGAGGGCTTCTCTTTCTCTACAATCATTCTCGAGCTCCTTGTCCAGGTTTTCCAGAGGAATGCCAGATCCTAGATTATAGGGTGTGACACCATTCTGTGTGATCTCCCGAATCTCCTTTCCAAGACATCTTAGATGAGTCTCCATCTGAATCTTCCATACTATGTAATTTGTTCCATCAAGCCTCGAAACATCCCTTCGAAAGATAGCTCCAGAAGAACTAGATGAACTTGAACTGTTAGTCGCCATAGGATCTTCGTCAAGTGGTTAAGCTTTTTGCAAAGAGGACCAAAGCTTTGATACCAATTGTTAGATAATTCTGATAAATGGAAGACAACTAAGAGGGGGGGGGTGAATCAGTTGTCATAGATTACCAGAACAATTAGCAATTTAAACTTTAATACCAGAACCCAAAACATTAATACTAGAATAGTAGATAAGCCAATTAAGCATAAAAAATAGTCGCACAATAAAAGCCATCCATACAACACCAAGATTTGTATGTGGAAAACCTAGTAAAGGTAAAAACCATGATGGGAATCCCACCCATAGTCAGATAATACTTTTTTAGTAAGTATGTGAATTACAATGAAGGAATCTGCACTTGCAAGAAGGCCAATGGCCTAGAGCGCACTGCTCATCACAAAAGGATTCTCACTGACTATATATAAATCCAGACTACAATTCGAAGAAGTGTTGAACTGAAAAAGATAGCATCTCCTATGCTTGAGTACAATTCTGGTTAAGCTCAATACTGAAGGACTAAATCCTCTTACATAAACCCAATTCGATCTCCAATGATTGACCAACTTCTCTGCCATAATGATATTACATTATTCGCACATTACATTCCTTGACCATGACCTCTTACATTAACCATGATGATCTACAATGAGATCTTACATCTATTTATACAAACCCTCGATCATAAACAATCAAGTTGACCACTAGACAATAAACTGATTACATAATTACAAACCATGTCTACCTTAGACAAACAAATAATATCAACACATAAGACATCCCGAGAATACATCAATAGGTCCTATCCACACGTTACATTAAAGTCGGTCCATAACATAGATCAACCGGGACCAAGTATAGCTCCATATGCCACAACAATGATCTCCAACCACCAAGTCTTGAACACGATCACCAATAGCATACTGAAACTCCACCAGAAGTTGCACCAACACCACTTATGTAATTCATCAAACATCTCCATCAAAATCTCTACTGGTGAAACCCTCACTAGAATTAGAAACCAATATTATAAGCAAGCAGGATAGCATCCGATCTCCAGACCAAAACCAACTGACCAAATATGAGTATGTAGCGTCCTAAAATTGTGACACTTGCAATTTCGACTGCATTTCAGTGTTCACGATGGCGACGCAACATGCAACCTGAATGGAGACCCCGAAACCTGATTATGACACTGAAAACTGCATTTTCTTGCACCCTGGCCTGAACCTCCTTTGCACCCTGCTGTCCTGGGAGGTGGGACTAGAGTGCCCAGCGCCCTGGTCCTTCAAGACCAAGGCGCCCAATGCCCTGGTCCCCCAGGACCATGGCGCCCAGTGCCCTAGTCCCCCAGGACCATGGCGCCTAGCGCCCTGGTCCCTGGGCCTATTTTGGGCCCGGTCTCCTAAGGGGTCTCAGGTCTTTTTGTTTGCAATTTGGAAATTAACTTTCCCTGGTCGGCCTAAGGTTGGGAAAATCAGTCTATCAGCCCTAAATGACAAGTATATAAACTACATTTCTCTCTCTCATTTGGCATGAGGAGGATATGTGTACAAAGCGTGGAAACTATACTCAAGCATTCAAGCATTCAAGCATTCAAGCATTCCTTCTAAGTCTCCATTCAAGGCTAAGTGTTGCATTCAAGACAAGGATTCAACCATTGAAGAGGAGATCACATACTACATACTACTACAACATACAACAAACAATAACATCTAAACCTTCACACATAAGGATACAAACATCCTTAGAACAAGGTATTAGTACTTGTTTTACAGTCATTTACATTTACAGCACTTGCTCATTTCTTGGTTAATTCCAAAACCGGGGTTTGACCTAAAGGCAAACCCCTAATCCCTAACCCCCCAATCGTCTTCACTTTTCTATGTGTAGGTTGTAGGTATGTGGCTGAAATTGAAGATCTGGAATCCTTGTGCAGAGACGAACAGATCCCCCTTCGTTTCGCGGATTTTTCGGAGGACCGTGGTGCTCGGGTGCCATTGTTTTGGCAAATTTCACTCAAATTTGCAGGATAGTGCCGTATTGACATTTTACTACTAATTCCAGGTCCGCAGCTTCATACTGTATTCCTACCTCAATTTATAAGCGAATCTTTCTCACTTTCTATGCATTTCTAGCTTAATTCTTCTATGCACATTCTTTACAAAAGAGGGTAGCCTTGCTGTCATAACCCTTGAAACTCATTTAGCATCCAATCTTACATTGCATGGGATTGGATCTTGTGGGTTTCAACCCCTCTTTTGAATGTAAAGTCTCTCCCCTAAGTGAAAACCATCAACCCTAGAGTGAATCTCCCTTCTCTCTCCTTGGAGTTGGAAGAGGGGAGAGCAACTAGGGTTCGATCGCAATTTTCCGCTTTACATTTTGGTGAACCCAATGTGAACATCCTTTCTGATTATTCATGATTAGATCTGAAAATTGGATTCCTTGATTACATTTCCATGTTTGATCTTTTGCAAAAATTTTAGAGGTGA
This sequence comes from Cryptomeria japonica, assembly GCF_030272615.1. Lineage (NCBI taxonomy): Eukaryota > Viridiplantae > Streptophyta > Pinopsida > Cupressales > Cupressaceae > Cryptomeria > Cryptomeria japonica. Next base: position 625,437,857 of record NC_081414.1, on the reverse strand, counting down.
TTGCATAAAAACCCTAAATTTTCTTTTTAGTAATTAAGCTTGTGAAATGTCTAAATGTTAATGCTTGTTTCAGATCTCTTCTATTACAAATTATCAATTCATATCTATGCTTTAATTTTGAAAATTAAGTGGTTAAGTGTCAAAACCCTAATTTTTGAAACCCTCTTGATTCAACCTTTGTCCGACAATTTCACTGATCAAAACATCTCCAAATCAGTTGTAACTTTGGATTCCGCAATAAAATCACAATATCTTTCATCCCTGAAAATTTGGAAAAAGGTTGCGAGGACCGTGTGCACTCCGAGCGCCATCGTCCCCGACATTTTTTCCGAAATTTCGGGAGCAAGATCTTACTATATTTTCCTGCTAAAATCCAGAATTTTAGCTGATTTTATCAGCTATAACACTTTCAAAATTAAAGTCAAAGTTGGTCTAGGGATTACTTGGATTAACGCTTCTAATCATTTAGAAATCATTGAAACTGAAATTTTGTGTCAAAATTGTGTTCTTACTGTCCTAAATCTGAAAAGTGTGTTTGCATTCATTAAAAATTTCAGTGCTTTATTTAAATTCTTGCAATTTGTGACTTTTGAAATTAAGTGCTTAATTACAACAACTTTAATTTCCGCTTTCAAAATTGAATTTTGCATGAAATTGAGTCAATTTTTAAATTTCAAAATTTGCATTGCTCTTGACATTCCCTCTAAAATCATAAAATTCAAAATTTCAGTTTCCCTCTCTTTTTCAAAATTCAAATTTTTGCATTTTTCGACAATCTGGGTAGGGTTCAATTTTGAGATTGCAACTTTAATTTGGCCTATCTACAGATCGTAAAATCACTCAATTTTTTCAGATTAGCTCTAAAATCATCATACCTTTCATCCCTACAAATTTTGAAAAAAGTTGCAAGGACCGTGTTGCACTCCGAGCGCCACGGTCCCGGACATTTTTTTCGAAATTTCGGGAGATTGTCATGATTGCATTTAACAGCTTAAATCCAGAGGATTGGCTGATTTTACTTAAAATTGCTACCTCTAAATTCAAAATTTCCTCTTCCTTTCTAGTGTATGAGTTTTACAACAATAAGCCCTACTTACACTATTCCCGTTAGACGAAGCCGTAGAATTAAGTCTTTCCAAGGTTTAATTACCGAGGAGATGGAACCTAATTTGAATAGCCTTTTTAACGAGGACATGGGTAATTCCTCTAATCCTCCTAATGATGAAGAAGCTCTCCATGAGGTTTCTGAAGAACAACTTTCAAAATTGGATAACCAATTTGACGATTTTTGACAATGGATGTCTCAAGAATACCCCGATAGTCAAGCTCTTCCTTTAATTGAGGGTCTAAAACGTATGCTTCAAAGTGATAAGAATCGAATTGATATTTTGCGTGGTATTGCACACATTGTGGATTCGAATGTGATTCCTATGAAGAGTTGTGCTGAAAATTTGGGTTATACACAACCTCCTACTCAAGTCAATCATTCTATTCCTTTGATGACTTCTATTGCTAGCATACCTACCTTTACATCAAACATAATGGCTACTTCTACACTAGACATTCCTCCTGTGATCGCTAGTCATGGGGGCAATCCTTCCTCTTCAATTAACCCTCTTCCTTCATTCAATCCAAATTCGTCATTCACTCCTTCAATGAGTGTTCCTATTACGTCTCCACAAATGAACATGATGCAAGGGGGCAATTCATTCAATCATTCCATTCCTCCTTGTAGTGTTCCTCCTGTCTAATCATCTCCTATGACTAATTATCATAGAGTCCCACCACCTTACTCTTTACCTTCTTTCAATAACATAACACCTCCATCTCAATCTAACACGTCTAATATGAACTCTTCGACTGAAGCGACCATTAACAATCTTGCACAAACTGTCTCTTCTTTATAGCAACAAATTGCCTCTATGAATCAATCTAAGTTTAGTGTGCCCACATTTGATGTTGCGAGCCCACTTTCTCTTGACATTGTTCGAGATATTCCCCCTAAACATGTTGAAATCCCGCATTTGGAGCTTTATAATGGTAAGGGTGATCCTCTAACACATGTTAAGACCTTTCAAACAATATGTACTGATTTTGCTTATGACCAAAGGTTGCTTGCAAAATTGTTTACTAGAACATTAAGAGACAAAGCCCTACAATGGTATTGCTCATTGCCTTCCTATTCTATTACTTCTTTCGAACAACTTGCAAATGCTTTCATTCAACAATTTCAAAACAATATAAGTCCTAAAGTTACTTTGATTGATTTAATGCATTGTAAACAAGGTGTTAAAGAAAAAGTGACTGATTTCATTGGTAGATATAAGCATTTGTATGCTCAAATTTCTTTTCCAGTGCCTGACAATGATATTCAAAGAATCTTTATTTCTAATTTACAAAAAGATATTCGAGACAAACTTCTATTTTCTGAGTTTACTTCTTTCCAACAGTTGTGTGCAACTCTTCACAATTATCAACTGACTGTGAGTCAAATGGAACAATCACATCCTATGGCTCCGAGTGATAAGGGTGATAGCAGTCAACAACCATTTGGGAAGTTTAAACCGAATAGAGATTCCATCAAATTCAATGAAAACATCATCAACAACAATGTGAATGCAGCATCAGGTGTGCCTCCTATTTCTAAATTTTTCAAGAAAGAAAGAAAGTATACTCCTTTGAATGAATCATTGCATAGTATTATGAATAAGTTATTGGAACAAAATGTGCTTACTCTTCCTCCTATAAGACAAATTGATCCTGCAAAGATTACTTCACCTTATTTTGATAACAAAGCTTTTTGTCAATTTCATCGTTAGCCTGGGCATGATACTGAAAAATGTTTTTCTTTAAAGGGTAAAATTCAAGATTTGATTGATAATAATACTATCTCTATTTCTGGAGTGAATGATAAAGGCAACACATCTGTAGCTCCTCCTAACCAAAATCTTCAGATTTTCACTGATCCATTACCTTCTCATACCTCTAATGCAATTGAGGCTAATGATTCCTCTCTCTCATCTGATGGTCTTGTGTCTATGGCTCCGAATGTGATTAACTTTGTAGAGCAGCAAGAAAACCCTAAAGAACTTTCCATCACCTTTGATTCCAGTGAAACCATTAGGGCACCTGATGGTCCTTTATACATAGTTGCAAAAGTCAAGAATACACCTTGCCGTGGAGTGCTTATTGATCCTTCGTGCATGGTTAATGTTATTACTGAAGAATTTCTTTTTACTTTGCAATTGAATCAAGTGATATATGACAAAACAGACGTGATTGTGAAACTATTTGATGCATTTTCTTCTCCTACAATTGGTTCTATTACATTGCCTATTGAGGTCCATAACAAATCCCTTGATGTGAACTTTGCTATTATTCCATCTTTCGAACAATTTCGTGTGAAGCTTGGCTATCCTTGGCTATCTTCCATGAAAGCTATTGCTTCTCCTATTCACAAGTGTTTGAAATTTCCCCATAATGGTGAAGTTGTTACTGTCAATCATAGTCTCTTTAAACCAGCTAAAAGAACTTCTAGCGTTCCTATTGATTACTTTTGGCCTAAACAATTCCAATCTCTTCCTCCGTGAAGTGATCATCTTTTCAAATCTTATCAAAAGTGGAAAACAGATATGATCCTATCTCTAAGTGAACCTAGAACACCCAAACTTGACATTCCTATCATTCTTGAGAAGGAAGTTCTTCCTTTGAAAGATAAAACTAATGTCTTTCCTCAAGAAGATTCCCAACCCATCCCTATGGATGTGACTATTTCTATATCTAATAAACTTCCTAAAAGTAGACCTATCCCTCCTCGTCATGATGGACTTGGTCTCCTTCCTAAACCAAATATTCCTCCTTTGTATGGAGCAGTTCCTCCTCCTTCCTTTTATAGAGAGAAGAGACCTTCTTCTTCTCCTATTATCCAGCCTAAGAGACCACAACCTAAACACCCAAGTGATAAGGTTGAGAAAATTCCTCCTCCTCAATCTTCTTCACTTCCTACTAAGACTAGACGAAATCGTTCTGCACGTGAACGCCGACGAAAGCATCGTCTTAGAGCTCAAACTTTGCAATCTCCAAAAACACCTTCAACAAGCATTATTCCATTTTCTCCTCAGCCGATGATTGAGCCGAAATCTCCTAAACATAAGATGCATGATGGTCTTGATCCTGTGCGAGTTAAAAATCCTATTTTTATAAATCTTGATGATGATATAGATGAAAATGTTATTCATGATGAGAATGCTACTTCTCCTCTTGCTTCTGATAGTGAATATGAACTTGTTGATATTGATAATCATTTATCTAATGAATTTTCTAAAGCACTTATCCTAGCTCCTAGACAAGAAAAACGTGGCTTGGAATATGAACAGAGCCCTTGTTTGGATCTTGTGATAGCTCCATCTGCTGTGTTGAATGTTCCTCCTCTAGCGTGTTCCCTGCCTTCCCGAAACATTGATCAGCAAGATCGGGGGGTAGATGACGTGCTAGACTAGTTACATTAGCATAGCAGATTCTCTCCTCCTCTCTTGTGTTACTTCTTCTATATGTTATTCTCATTCTTCTATTTGTTGTCCTTGGTGTTGTCTACTTGAGGACGATGCAAAGCATTGAGATCTCTCGATCTCTCTCATGTTGACTCAAAAGACACATGTGTTCCCTTCTTCTAGGTGACCTTCCTTGATTGGGGAATGAAGAACAATTATGCATACATACATATGATATATATACATGAATTATCATACAGCATACTGACCCCGAGGAAAGCGAAGTCACCTTGTGCTTTGTGTTTTGTGTCTATTATCCTTGGGCTTATCTCACACTTGGGGGCTAAATCCTTGTGATAACGTGCTCCTTTCCTTTCTCATTTCTTATATGTATCACTACCTTAAAGCAATCACCCCCGGTGAGGCGTGTGTGATCGCTTTAACGTAGGGGGGCATACATCCCGTTCATATCTTTTCAAGATACTTGAAAATTTCTTGACAAATTTAGCTTTGCCTTGAAAATTTTCAGTATTTCTCTTGCATGACTCATAGTGAGGGAACCTTACTACTGACAGTCATGGTTCTCCCTCGTGATCTTCCCTATTACTTTGTCAATCGAAGCCGTAAGATCCTTAGTCCACTGGGGGCTTGGTGTATCTTGCCTCCTTGACATGGTGAAAGTCTTTCAATATTGTTTCCTTGTACTTTACCGGAAGTATGAGCATACATACTCCCGCTAAAGTGGGGGCTAAATGTAGCATCCTAAAATTGCGACACTTGCAATTTTGACTGCATTTCGATCTTCACAATGGTGACGCAACACGCAACCTGAATGGAGACCTCGAAACCTGATTATGACACTGAAAACTGCATTTTCTTGCACCCTGGCCTGAACCTCCTTTGCACCCTGCTGTCCTGGGAGGTGGGACCAGAGCGCCCAGCACCCTGGTCCTTCAGGACCAGGGCACCCAGCGCCTTGGTCCCCCAGGACCATTACGCCTAGCGCCCTGGTCCCTGGGCCTATTTTGGGCCCGGTCTCCTAAGGGGTCTCAGGTCTTTTTGTTTGCAATTTGGAAATTAACTTTCCCTGGTCGGCCTAAGGTCGGGAAAATCAGTCTATCAGCCCTAAATGACAAGTATATAAACTACATTTCTCTCTCTCATTTGGCATGAGGAGGATATGTGTACAAAGCCTGGAAACTATACTCAAGCATTCAAGCATTCCTTCTAAGTCTCCATTCAAGGCTAAGTGTTGCATTCAAGACAAGGATTCAACCATTGAAGAGGAGATCACTTACTACATACTACTACAACATACAACAAACAACAACATCTAAACCTTCGCACATAAGGATACAAACATCCTTAGAACAAGGTATTAGTACTTGTTTTACAGTCATTTACATTTACAACACTTGCTCATTTCTTGGTTAATTCCAAAACCGGGGTTTGACCTAAAGGAAAACCCCTAATCCCTAACCCCCCAATCATCTTCGCTTTTCTGTGTGTAGGTTGCAGGTACGCGGCTGAAATTGAAGATCTAGAATCCTTGTGCAGAGACGAACAGATCCCCCTTCGTTTCGCGGATTTTTCGGAGGACCGTGGTGCTCGGGTGCCATCGTCCCGGCAACTTTCGCTCAAATTTGCAGGACAGTGCCGTATCGACATTTTACTGCTAATTCTAGGTCCGCAGCTTCATACTGTATTCCTACCTCAATTTATAAGCGAATCTTTCTCACTTTCTATGCATTTCTAGCTTAATTCTTCTATGCACATTCTTTACAAAAGAGGGTAGCCTTGCTGTCATAACCCTTGAAACTCATTTAGCATCCAATCTTGCATTGCATGGGATTGGATCTTGTGGGTTTCAACCCCTCTTTTGAATGTAAAGTCTCTCCCCTAAGTGAAAACCATCAACCCTAGAGTGAATCTCCCTTCTCTCTCCTTGGAGTTGGAAGAGGGGAGAGCAACTAGGGTTCGATCGTGATTTTCTGCTTTACAGAGTATAAGTATCATGACCAAGCTAATTCCATTATCAGAGTATACCGAAGCCTACCAAATCATGTCAGATGCAAGTTAACCAAAAACCACTCAGCCTAATAGGACGAGAAGGGTGTCAATAAAGCATCCAAACAACTAGTGTTGGCATCAATGACAAAACATCAATGCAACACATAATCAATTCCACCATATGGCCAACAGAAACAACATTAATGAAACCATAAATCCAACTAGTAATGCATCGAGAGTATCCACCAACATGTTACATAAACCAGTTCACAACCTAATAGAATAGCATTAAGTTCGGACGTAAAATAGGTCACCATAAACCAAATGCAACACCACCGATCAACTGGAACACGAAAAAGATAAAAACCTTCTATAAGTCATACCAACACTACTTATCGAATCCATAAAAAAATATTCATTAAATCTCTTTTGGTAGAACCCATACCTGTAACCAAAAGGCTTACTAGAACATATGATAGCTTCTGTATCACCAAATCCTGAACCAAATGAATGTGACACGCATATGAATGACATGAATGACCGAACCAAACCAATTCTACCAATCAGAGTATACCCCTGGGTATGTTCATCACAATCCAACCACTCTACCAGAACCCGATAGACAACCAAGCAAGCTAGTGTTGACATCAATGACAAACATCAATGCAACACATAATCAATTCCTCCAAATTGCCAATCAACATCACTTAAGTCTTAACTAGAGGAGCATAGACCCCCAATCTATCTCTCAAGTACTCAAATGATTTCTAGGGAAAATGTTTAGTGAATATATCTACAATATGTTCTTTAGTGTTCACATAAACTAATCTGACTTCATTTGCTTCCACCTTTTCCTTCAAAAAGTTATACTTGATTGATATTTGTTTTTTCTTTGAATGAAATATCGGATTCTTTGATATGTTAATAGTTGTAGAGTTATCACAGTGAATAGCTACCAATTCATTACAATCTAACCTTATATCTTTCAACATTTTCTTCATCCATATAAATTGTGTATAACTAGTAGCAGCAACAACATACTCAGCTTCAGTAGTAGATAAAGAAGTACATGACTATTTCTTCCCGATCCATGAAACAAGTTTATTTCCAGAAAAGAAAGCTCCATCGGATATGCTTTTCTAGTCATCTATATCTCCAACCCAATCCACATCTGTATATGCACATAGTGTAAAGTCATCATCTTTAGGATACCAAAAACCATATTCAATTGTTCTTTGTAAATATCTAAATATCCTTTCTTTGCACTCTCATGATTCTCCATAGGATCACTCTGATATCTTGATATAATACAAGTTGCATTCATTATATCCTATCTAGTTTGAGTGAAATATAATAAACCTCTAATCTTAGATTTATACCTTCTAGGATGTATCAGAGCTGATACATCTTTCTTTGTCAATTTTTCACTTGTAACCATAGGAGTCCCAACTAGTTTAGAATTTTCTATACCAAATTTCTTCAACAACTCTCTCGCATACTTAGTTTGATAGATGAAAATACCTTTATCAATTTGAGTAATCTACAAACCTAAGAAAAATCTCATTTCTCCAATCATAGACATCTCAAATTCATTATTTACATTATTAGAAAATTCCATACATAACGTTTCCTCACCTCCAAAAATAATATCATCCAAAAAGACCTCAAAAATCAATATATCATCATTAGTGAACTTATAATATAAGTTACTGTCAGCATTACCTTTAGTGAAACCAAGCTTCAAAAGATATTTGTCCAATCTAGCATATCAAGCTCTAGGTGCTTGTTTCAATCCATATAAATCTTTCCTCAATCTGCAAACAATGTTATTGTCATCTAAAAGAGAAAATAAATTGGGCTTCTCAATGTAGACTTCCTCTTCAAGATCTCCATTTAGAAATGCACACTTAACATCCATTTGATAAACCTTGTATTTCTTATGGGCAAAATAAGCAAGAAAAAATCTCACAGCTTCAATCCTAGATACCAAAGAAAAAAGTTTCATCATAATCAATTCCTTCCTTCTAAGAATATTCTTTATAGACTAATCTAGCCTCGTTCCTCACAACTTGACCATCTTCATTCAATTTATTTCTAAAAACCCATTTAGTTCCAATAACATTCTTATATTTAGGTCGAGGAACTAGAGTCCATGTGTTGTTCTTTTCTATCTGATCCAATTCTTCTTCCATAGCTTTAATCCAACACTCATCCTTACATGCTTCATCTATTGATGCCATTTAGATTTGAGAAATTAAGCATACCTCTTCAGCTACCAACCTTCTCCTTGTCATCACTCCTTTTCTCTTGTCTCCAATGATCTAATTTTCTGAATGATTCAACCTTACATACCTAGGAGTCTTCTGACTTTCTGTTTGTCTGCCATGATCTTCAGTTACTATTGAATTTTCTGATACTACCAGAGTAACTTGCTCAACATTATATTCTGGTACAAGTGTTACCAGTTCAATTATGATTATTTCCACTTCCAGTTCTCTCTCGTAAGTTCTGGTTTGATCTTTTTTTATAACATCTATATGCTTTTCTTTAATTTGAATAACCAAGAAATATTCCTTCATCACATCTAAGATCAAACTTTCCAATGGAATCATCTCTTTTGATATAACATTTACTACCAAATATTTTGAAGTAATTAACTATATGTGTATGACAAAACCATAACTCATAAGGTGTCTTACCAGTATCTCCTTTGATATGAACTCTATTGAATGTGTACAACGTCATGCTCATAGCTTCTCTCCAATAGATATGAAGCAAATTAGCTTCCATCATCATAGATCTAGCTGCATCTAGGATAGTTTTGTTCTTTCTTTCCACAACACCATTCTGTTGAGGTGTCTGAGATGTAGACAATTGCCTCCTTATCCCATGTTTCTTGCAATAACTGTTAAATTCATCCAATGTGAATTCACCACCTCAATCAGATCTTAAGCATCTGATCTTCAATCCTATCTCTATCTCAACTATAGCTTTAAATTACTATAATTTTTCAAAGGCTTCAGATTTATCCCTTAGAAAAGTAACCCACATCATCCAAGAATCATCATCAATGATTAGCATGAAATATCTATCACCCTAAAAACTTCTTATTCTAGAAGGAACACATAAATCAATATGGACAAGATCAAGAACATAATTAGATTTGTCATGTATACTCTTAAAATAAGTTCTGACTTGCTTACCCATTCGACATTCCTTACATACTGGATTATGAGGCTTCACAATCTAAGGTATATCTTTAACTACCTTAGTTGAAATGATCTTTACAATGCAATCAAAATTCACATGAAACAACCTCTTATGCCATAGCCAACTCTCATCAATATGTGCAATCAAACATGTCTTCTCACCGGAGTTCAAAAGAAAGATGTTACCTCTATTCTGACTACCAGTTGCAATCTCCAATCCAGATCTATTGATGATTTTGCATTTTCCATCCTTGAAGTTTAATTGAAATCCCTTATCCATCAACTTTCCTACACTCAAAATATTATGCCTTAAACCTTCTACATACTAAACATTGTCAGTATTATGCTTATCATCCAATAATATAGTTCACCTTCCTCTGATCATGCATTCTTTGTCATCTCCTAATCTGACATAACCACCATCAAATTCTTTCAAAGATAGAAACTTCCTTCTATCTCAAGTCATATGATGTGAACATCCACTATCTATCACCCATTCATCCTTGTCTTTAGCTTTAGAAACAAGGGCCTTCTCTTCATTTTGAATGACAAGTTCCATAGAATCTTCCTTAATAGCTAAGAATACCCATTCAGTTCCATTGTCTGATCCACTAGCTAAATCTTTTTCTGGTTCATCATCAGAATCATCGGTTACACCTTCCTCATCAACATAGTAGCATGATTTGTCTTTGTTCCTATTCTACTTATGCTTTTTTTTATATTCATGGGTAGGCTTACAAGATCTTCTATAGTTCTCCTCAAATATTGAGTTCCTCTCAGGACATCTAGATGCAAAATGACCTATCTTATTACATGCAAAACATTTGCAAGGTGATTTTCCTTCATACTTACTTCCTGTCGGACCTTTAGATACCCTTCTAGCAAATAGGGCTTCAAGTTCCTCAAGATCTTTGGTGCAGAAGAACCTCATGACTAAGATGATAAGAGAAGTAAAGGCCTAAAGGTCACACATGGGAATGTGACCTTTCAATCTATGTAATAGGGTAGTCTTGTTTGTTTGATTTTTGTAATAAACCCCACCTTGTCACCCAATGTCATGGATTTGGCAAATTGATAAGCCACCATGGGCATTTGGGCCTAGGGGTATTTACTTGAGTATTTTAAAGGATTTTATGTGTTGGATATGTGTTAGAAAGACTTAAGACATGTTGAAACCACTCTAGGTAGGCGGATTTGACATGTGTCAAAAGTTGCTCAAACTTGACAACTTTTGTTGACAACTTTTAATGACAACTTTTGGTTGTAAATAGCAACTTCCAATGGTTACCTCAGTTAAAAAAGTGATTGATAACCATTGAGTAAGGTATAAAATTTCATTCCCAATCATCATTGGGAAGGGAGATAAGGTTTTGTAAATATTTTGGCATCATTGAAGCAATAGAATTCTGAGAATTTCCTATAATTTTGTTGTTCTGATCGGGGTACCATACCATATGACATTTTTGGAATTAGGAAACCACTAGTATGTGTTAGAGTGGCCAATTAAATTTCATATGCATCAATTTTGAGGTCTGAATTCACCAGGAAAAGGGAGAAACCTATAATTTTCTAGAAGTGGTCTAGATTTGACAGTTTTGCCTAGGGTTTTGCAAAGAAATGGCCTTATCTTGTTGATCCTTAATTGGTGGTTCAAGGATTTGGAGGGGATGAAAGTATGGCAATTTAAGTTCGTATTTTGAAGGCCTTTTGTAGGTTAAGATAGGCTGGAGGTGAGGGTTTGATGCATTAAGGTGGGCAACTCCATGTGGCTACCATGTGCAAACAAATAGGTCTCACATCAGAGGTTAGAGGTCTGATCATGGCCTAAAGCTTAAGATTTGGTGGATTTTCCATGCCCTAAGAGTGTTCCCTGAGTTGGTTTGGTAAGTTAAGGTTTGTATCTACACACTCATTTGTAAAATAGGCCCAGTTGGGCCTATTAGGTCTCCTAGCCAAGATAGGGTTTGGATCCTTGTGTTCCCAACCAATCAACACCCTTGGGATACGTTTTTCAACTCCCAAAAGGGTATCCCAATATTAAATTTTTTGTCTGAGTCCTTCAGAGGAATAAGGAGTAAGTGTGGAAAATCGGTCTAGCAGGGCTACTAGGATTAGTAGGCCTTATTGCGGTAGTTACCCCAAACCGGTAGAGGGAACCAAAAATGATGTTTGAAAGGGGGTCTCTCTGACCTAAGGGACTTAAAACCAACCTTTAAATAGTCATTTATGTAGTGAAGAAGGGACCAAACCATTGTTGGGCTATAGGGTCCTTTTGAGTCACTAAGAGACCTTATGAAACACTCAATGGAAATAACCTTATGAAGAGGTTTTTGAGAGGAAGAGATGTGGGACTTATCAAACTAATATTCCTTGACCCCTTGTAGTGTTTTTTGATTGCTAGGGACCTTGATGTGGTCTTGGATTAGGGGAACCTATTTTATACTTATACTAGGGCTCTACATCAGACTCATATTAGAGCATAGGAGGAATCCTTTTTGGAAGGAAGTAGTACATGTCAACAGAAGAATTAGAGGGTGAGGCTAGCAGAATATCTCCAAAGGTGACAAATGTGTAACTTGCTAGAATGGTTCAAGAGAATAGAGAAGAGAATGATTAGATTATAAAATTGATAGAGAACTTGGAAGGCATACTAGAGAGAGGAGGATCTGATGGCTTGAAGGAAGTGGGATAAGAAGAGGAGAACCCACAAGGGCAGGAAGAAGAGTAAGTTCCTATAGAGAATTGGTACCTGGTTAGTGCCTTGAAGTCTATGGAGAGGAGAACCATGGACCAGAAATCAAACCTTCCTATTTTTAGTGGGAAAATGGATGCTAATGGAGTGATGGACTAGATAGAGTCCTTGAACAACTTCTTTGAATGTGAAGACATTGTTGACAACCAAAATATGAAGATTGCAAAGTCAAAACTGTAGGGAGCGGCCCTAACATGGTGGAATTTTGTGCAAGGAGAAAGAGTAAAAGAGGGAAGAGGAATGATCACCTCTTGGAAGAAGATGATTGCAAAGATCAAGAGAGTATATGTACCTGAGGACTATGAAGTCCAATTACACAAGAGAAGTTAAGACCTTAGACAAAAAGAGATGGATGTGTGTGCCTATAATGAAGAATTTCATAAATTGAGTATAAAGTCTAAGAAGGTTGAAGATGAAAGTGAAAGAGTGGCAAGGTATCTAAATGGCCTAAGGTGGAACATACAAGAAGAGTTGAACCTCTTGTTCCCTAGCATTGTTTATAAATGCTATCAATTAGCATGAAAGGTAGAGGAGAAGCTCTAAATAAGACAAGAGTAGAGGAGTAGAGGAAGGGGTAAGAAATATAGAGGAAGGAGCAACTTCAAAGGAAGAGGATCAATTTTTGAGTTTCAAGGAGAGAGCAATCAAGACTCCTCAAGGAATGATATCAACAACAAAGGAAAATTTAGAGGGAGAAGGCCCAATTTCAGAGGTAGATCATCAGGAAGAGGAGTAGGACCAATAAAGTGTTTTAACTGCAACTAAGAGGGACACATTGCCAGCAGATGCCGAGTGAAGATTGGTTCCCAAGGAGAAAGGAGGGTCAACCTGACCCTAGAATCAGATTACCAAGGTGGGAGTAAACTTGATTCATATGGTCATCCAGAGATAGGAGAGGCCTTAATGTTGAGAAGAACCCTCTTGAAGGTACCAACACCTATGGAGCCACCTCATAGGAAGTCTATCTTTCGAACCACTTGCCAATCAGGAGGAAAGGTATGTAAAGTTTTGGTTGACTCGGGGTCTACTGAGAATTTTGTGTCAATATAAATGGTAGAGAAGTTGAAATTGAGAAGGATACCCCATCCATACTAATATAAGGTGTCTTGGCTCACAAAGGGGAAACAAACACTCGTAGAGGAGCAGTCATGGGTAGAATTATAGATAGGTTCATATAAAGATAAGATTTTGTTTGATGTTGTTAACATGGATGCTTGCCACCTCTTGTTTGGAAGACCATGGAAGTATGATCTCAAAGAACACCATGATGGATTTAGGAATACCTACTCCATCACAAAGAATGGCAAGGTAATAGAGTTACTGCCCCTGACTAAAAACAATGAAGAGCAGATAGAAATTGAGTCCAAAGTGATGATGATGGAGGGAAAACCATTCCTCAAGGAGATACAGATGGAAGAAGGAATATGTTTTGCATTGCTTCCAATACCAACCTCAAAGGAGAAGCCTTCTACAGATGATAGAGCACAAAGAAAGGACAAGGATCTCAGTTTGGAAGTGAAGGAGATCATTGGTAGATACCAAGGAATAGTTGTAGATGGATTGCCAAGGAGTTTGTCGCTAATGAAAGAGATCAATCATTGTATTGACTTGATCCCAGGGGCTACATTACCTAACAAGGTTGCATACAAACTGACACTATACCAAAGTGAAGAGATGGCAAGGCAAATTTAGGAGTTTCTAGATTCTGACCTGATTGGAAAGAGCCTTAGCCCATGTGTAGTCCATGCAGTTTTGGCACCCAAATAGGATGGAACATGGAGGCTTTGTACTGACTCAAGTTCTCTCAACAAGATCACCATAAGGTATAGATTTCCAATGCCTAGGATAGAGGATTTTCTTGATTGTTTGGGGGGTGCAAATTTTTTTTAAAAAATTGATTTAAAGAGTGGATACCACCAAATTAGGATTAGTCCTAGTGATGAATGGAAAACAACCTTCAAAAAAAATGAAGGGTTGTATGAGTGGAAGGTTACACCATTTGGTTTGTCTAATGCCCCAAGTACATTCATGAGACTCATGAATGAAGTTTTGAAATAATTCACAAGGAAGTTTGTAATAGTGTATTTGGATGACATCCTAGTATTTAGCAGGAGAAAGGAAGAACACTTGAGGCATCTAGACATGGTTTTGAAAAAGTTGAGTGAAGAGGAATTGATGATCAATATGGAGAAGTGTTTGCTCATGCAGGAAGATCTCATCTACCTTGGATTTGTGATTTCCAAAGGTCACTTGAAGATGGATCAGGATAAGGTAAATGCAATTCTTTCTTGGCCTACTCCTAAGACTATTGGTGAAGTTAGAAGTTTCCATGGATTAGCCACATTTTATAGAAAGTTCACAAGGGGTTTCAGTTAGATATGTGCTCCAATGTTGGAAACCATAAAAGGTGGTTGTAAGTGCAGGTTCTCTTGGACAAAGGAGGTGGATGAGGCATTTGAAACTCTCAATAAAAGGGTAGCTCAACAACTGGTACTTGGCTTACCTAATTTTAATAAATTATTTCAGATTGAATGTGATGCTAGTCATGTGGCCATAGGAGTAGTCATCAGCCAAAAAGGTAGGCCTATAGCATTCTTTAGTGAAAATATCAATGAGGCAAAGAGAAAATATTCTTCTTATGACCTAGAAATGTATGCACTAGTTCAAGCTTTGAAAAAATGGAGACACTATCTACTACCAAAGGAATTTGTGGTCTATACTGACAACCAATCCCTGAATTTCATTAATAGCCAAGATAATTTAAACCATAGGCATATGAAATGGGTAGAATCCCTCCAAGCCTATACCTTCTCCGTAAAGCACAAGAAAGGAGTAGCCAACAAAGTGTCCGATGCATTGAGTAGGAGAGTACTAATCATATCCAAAATCCAATTAGAAAGCATTCGGATTGATGCATTGAAAGATATGTATGCTGCATATGAGGACTTCAAGGAGATCTACAAGGCATGTACTAAATTTGGTGAAAGGTATCATGTGGAGTTTCTGATTTTCTGATCCAAGATGGATTTCTTTTCAAAGGTTGGCAATTGTGTATACCAAGGTGTTCAATGAGGACTAATATCATCAAGGAAAAGCATAGTGGGGCTGTGGCAGATCATTTTGGCTTGGATGAGACACTTGAATTGGTAAGAAGGCACTACTTTTGGCCCAAATTGTAGGTTGATGTAAGGAAGTTTGTAGATGCATGCACCATTTTCCAAAAGGAAAAAGGAAGAAGAACCAATGTTGGTCTCTATCAACCCTTACCTATTCCCTCAAGACCTTGGGAAAGTGTGTCAATGGAATTTTTAATGGGTTTACCTATGATCCAAAAATGGTTTGATAGTGTATTTGTGGTAGTCGATAGGTTTAGTAAAATGGCACATTTCTTTCCATGTAAGTCCCTAGTGATGCATCTTATATAGCAGATTTGTTTTTCAGGGAAGTAGCAAGGATTCATGGACTTCCATTGAACATAGTGTTTTGACAGGGATGTCAAATTTGTTGGCCTTTTTTGGAGAACTCTATGGAGGAAACTTGGTACCAATCTGTCTTTCTCATCAGCCTATCATCCATAAATAGATGGGCGGACAGAGGTAGTACCACAAATCCTTAGGGAATTTTTTGAGATGTCTTACAAGACAACTGTTGGCATTTTGATGATGTTGTGATTGTCATTGATGGAGACACACTTGTTTTATAATCACTTCCCTATGTATGAGTTATTCTCAACTGGTAATTGTTCCAACCAGTATTATGTATTATAATCTTTAGACTATCAATGTTTTGCAGAAGGTGTTTACCAGTCACAAAGCGGTATGAAGACCCAAAGTGGTATGAAGACCTCAAGTGGTTTGAGGATCCCAAAGTGGTATGAAGGAACAAAGCGGTTGTTAACATTTTTCCAGTCTTCATTTTGACAAACCGGTAATTGGTAAAATGTATGAACCAGTAATTGGTAATGAACTGGTATTACTCTGTGATGAGTTACCAACTGGTATTTCTATGATGAGTTATCATCCACCGACACTTTGGTGATGATTCTGTGTCGTGTTACCAAATGTATCTAGATGCACTGAACCTAGGAACTTGCAATGTAATGCTATTGGACTGACATGAAATCAGATTCCTTTATAAGGACATCATGTCTAGGGTTTTAGATGATGAATGATAGAGGTTTTAGCAGTGCATGAGGGTTTTTGTATGTGCGATCATAGAAGAGAAGATTAGACTTGTGTGAAGAAATAGAGTGTGGAGATACTAAAGACTAAAGTAATGATAAATATGGATTAACAATAAGCTATCAAGGATCTAAATATGCATATTGTACTAGTATCTAGATCACTCACTTGTTGATTACTCACATCTTCGACAAGTCTAAAACCCTTAACTGGGTAGGCCTAGCAAAGCCTTTGTAAATCCTCTAGCAAGGTGGTTCACAACTGTGAATCTAAAATACTCTCACAAGGTAGTATTTAACAGGACTTATCTCCTAACAGAGATCTAGATTCCTAACAGGGTCTGCTCTGGTGAAGAACATTGTATGACCTTAACTGGTCTGGTTACTATTCTGCAGATAGTTACTTGTGAGTTTCAGCTCACCGTGGTTTTTCCCATTTAGGTTTCCACGTCAAAACGTCTTGTGTTATGGTGATTATGCTCTTGTGGGTGAATGCTTTATTTGTTGTTTGGTTTGCATTTGTCTTAACCGGTTTGTTAGTAAATCTATTATACCGGTTAACTGCTAAACTATTTAAGAGATTAAGTTCAGTCATTTTTGGTATACTAATTCACCCCCCCCCCCTTTTAGTATTCATCAATTGGTATCAGAGCCAACCTTTCTATAAGTTTAACCACTTGGAAGGAGATATGGGGGAATACACTATGAGGGAGCTTAGTCATCGTCTCACTCAAACTGAGAAAGCCTTTGATGAACTTAAAGTCAAATATAAAGCCTCTTTAGCAAAGAGAAGAGAGCATGCTGAGAAACTAAAGGAGCTTACTGAAAATAGTTCTTTTGGTGAAGCAGACATGGAGCCCTAGTTGAAGAAGTTGAAAAACTGAAAGAATGTAATGATAACCTAAGAAGGGAACTGGAAGGACTGACTATCAGAATGTGTCAAGAACTGGAGAACTGGAGGAAAGCTGAAGACCTCGTAAAAGACAAAGATCATGAGATCTCCAAGCTGAAGCAAGAAATCAGTGCCCTTACCAGTCATCTCCAAGAGAGTAAAGTGGAGAAAGAAGAAATGCAAGGTGAACTAAACATGGCTATTTCTGAGAATGCAATCTTGAAGCAATCCAATGCTGCTATTTCTAAGGAACTCACTGAGTCAAAGGAAATACTTGTCAAATTCAATAAGAGTACTATTAAGATAGAACAAAAACTTGAATTAGCAAAACCGGTAAAGAATACCACTGGACTTGGTTTTTCTGGTCATGAGGAAGGTGAGACCTTTGGACCAAAAGATGGAGCATCGAAGAAGGATAAAGGTAAGAAAATGTTTAAACCTATTTTCTCTAATTGTATCAAGGAAGGACATACTGCTAATGTGTGTAGAAATAAGGCCTACAATAATTTTCCTTATTTTCTAAACAATAAGCCTAGATCCAATAGATTCAATGGTAACTGCTATGCATGCAACAAGTTTGGGCATAGAGAATTTGAATGCAGGTCTGTTATGCACAACACCAGGAGATATCCTCAAAGGACTCAAGGAGTTTTTTCTGAATCCTCTATGAACCAGAATCCAAACCGGTATAATGCCTATGACCATTAGTCGGGTGGTGGTAGCTATCAAGTGGCAACCAGTTGGAGAGAAACCTATTTGATTTGCCATGGCAGTAGTCACATTGCTGCAACATGTAGGAGGAAGAATGGTAGAATGATCAATGGACCATGGATAACACCTGGTATGGTATGCTATCATTGCAACAAACTGGGACACCTTGCCAGAACCTACAAAATGAGAAAGAACCTATCAGATGACATACTGGTCACTCCAGAAGGGAAGATTGATGTTGAAACCATTCAAGAAGGAATGAATAAAACATGGAAAAAGAAACTTGAAGAAGTGCCATAAGATGAACCAATTTCTACACCTAGTGTGGAAGTCTTTGAACTGGCAAACTAAGCTTTAGAAAAGCTTAGGGGGAACAAATCGGTGAAATGTTTCAAACCCCCAATTTACACCAGTAAAAAACCTTAACTGGTATGCATTACCTAACAATCAGTAGAAGATTGTGAAGCGGTAAAAGGTAAATTAGGGTTTGTGCCCTAGTTGTGGAGCATTTATTATGGTAGGTGAAGAATTTGTTTAAAAGGGATTTTCAAGTCATTTTCACTTATCAGTTTTCAAGCGAAGAATTTTTTAAGAGTAGAGTGACAAAAGGAAATTCAACTTGCGATTCAGAGAGATTTCAAATCTTGTAGAATTATTTAGAGTCATTTACAATCAATCAAGTGAATAACACCAAGCAGTAATCAAGCAACCGAAGTGGTGTAGTGTGAGCTGCATTTGTCAAACCCTAAATTTTGAAAATTTGAAGGTATTTCTCAGAATTTTCATTTATCAGTTAAATCATGGCTTCTACATTGCACTCCAGTTATAGTGCACCTATGGACTCAGCTAAATTCATTCAAAGAAAAATGAAATACAATGCCCTATCCCAAATGATGAATACTAAGAGTGGGGGTGAATTAGTATGCCAAAAATCTTTGTACTTAAACACTTTGCTAGACTAACAGTAAACCGGTAAAATAGTTTAGCAGACAAACTGGTTAGCACACATGTAAACCAAATAGCAAATAATGCATTCACCCATAGAAGCACAAACACCATAACACAAGAGATTTTGACGTGGAAACCCAAATGAGAAGAACCATGGTGAGATGGAACTCACAAGTAACTATCTGCAGAATAGGAACTAGACTGGTTAAGGTTAGACCGGTTAAGGTCATACAATGTTCTTTACTAGAACTGATCCTATTAGGAATATCAATCTTTGTTAGGAGATAAGTCCCATTAAAGACTACCTTGTTAGAGGATTTTAGATCCACAGATGTGAACCACCTTGTTAGAGGATTTACCCAAGGCTTTTGGGCCTACTTGGTTAAGGGATTTAGACTTGTTGAAGATGTGAGTAATCAACAAGTGAGTGATCTAGCTAATAGCACAAATTGCTTGGTTAGATCCTTGATAGCTTGTTCCTAATGCATTCCAGCATTACTTCAGTCTTCTACACATTCATACTCTCTCTAACTCATCAACCACCTTAAACCCTAGTAACTCTCTAAAACCCTAGACATGATGTCCTTTTAAAGGAATCTGGTTTCATGTCGGTCCAATAGGATTACAATACAATTTCCTAGGTTCAATGCATCTAGACATATCTAGTAACATGAAACAAAAAGCACCATTGAAGTGTCGACACCATCAAACAATCGGTGGATGGTAACCCATCATAGAGTATTACTGGTTCATACAAAATACCAGTTTAAGAAAAATACCGGTTGCTGGTTTGACAAAATGAAGACTGGGAAATATGTGTTATGCTACTTTGATCCTTTGTACCACTTGAGATCCTCGAACCACTTGGGGTCAGCATACCGCTTCAGATCGGTAAACACTTTCTACAAAACACTAATAGTCTAAGGACTATAATGCATCAAACTGGTTGGGAACAATTGCCGGTTGAACATAACTCATACATATAAAAGTGATCTCAATGCAAGGGTGTTTCCATCAATGACAATCACAACATAATCATAAAAAATGCCAACAATCTCCCCCTTTGGCATTGATGGCAACACTTAGGAAATTTTGACATCTAAGTGTTTTACAACAAGAATATGCCATGATCAAAATTACTCCCCCTAAGCATAAACACTATCCCTTTTGCAGAAAAATACAATGTATACTACTTCTTAACAAAAATAACATGAAAGTATACAACAAAAATTCAAAATTTATACTTCTCCCCCTTTGCCAACAATGACAAACAAAAATATTGCAGACTAACCACTATTTCATTAAAATAATAAGTGTTTATGATAATAAAGAATAAAACTTGTCAAAAACTGATTTGAAGTCCTGCAAAAATTGTTTCATAGATAAAGACCAGGACTCAAGTAGGGAGGTTGCCACTTCTTTCTCTGTTTGCATCTGGGAGACCTATTCTTCCATGCCGTCTAATGTGCTCATCGCTTGAGTCACCGTTAAGGCATCCAGATTTAGATAACATTTCTGAAGTATCTGCAGGCGAGGGAGTAGAACCAGTTGGAGTTCCTACAAATCTCAAGTCTGGTTGCTGATTTCTAACTCTATTGTGGTAGACTAGATGTGAAACCAATGAACAGTTTGCCCATAAGTTGTAAAAGAGTCATACAACAGCTTGAAGGTGCTCATATATAACTGCAAGTTAGTTTGTAGCTTTTGCTTCTATACAAGCACATCATCATAGAAGAGATGGGGTTGGCAAATCTTACTGAGTAGTAGATTCCCCTCATCCAAAGCATTCCTTATGTCTTTTTGTGCTTTTTTGAGTTCAGACCGGAGCTTATTAATCTTCTTCACCAAGGCAATGTTGAGAGCCTTTTGATGCTCTTTCTTGGCAATTGCCTCTGCTACCTCTTCTAGGCTCTGCACCTGATCATCCACTATTGTGCATAGAAGATTCAATTATGCCAATGATGAGTCAGTACTGGGGAGGTTTGTGCCAGGTAACAAACCAGTAAGAGTGTCCACCACAACTTGGATCACATCTTCCTCCTTCTTCCTCCTTAGCACTTCAAGGTGTTCTTGAGAAACCTTAATGCTCTGTAGCAGCTCTATTTCATTTGCAGACTAGAGGTCAATAGGACTAGTGAGGTCAGCCAGTTTGGCTTGACTGCCGATTGCCTTTGGAGTCTCCATCTGCGTGCTCTTTGCCGCTTCTCCTTCCTTGTCCTCCTCTGCCTTCTTCTTCTCTACTTCTTTTCTCTTTTCCTCTTCCTTATCCTCCTCTGCCTTCTTCTTCTCAGCTTCCTTCCTCTTCTCTTCTTCCTTTTCTTCCTCTTCCTTCTTCTTTTCTGCTTCCTTTCTCTTCTCCTCTTCCTTTCTTTTCTGCTCATCCTCTTTTCTCTTTTCTTCCTATTTCTATTTCTCCTCATCTTCTTCCTTCTTCTTCTTGTCTTCTTGTCCTCTTCATCCTTCTTCTTCTTCTTCTCCTCTTCCTTCTTCCTTTTCTCCTCTTCATCCTTCTTCTTTTCCTCTTCTTCTTTCTTCTTCTCTGCTTGCTTCTTTGCTTCCTCCTTTTTGTCCTCAGTTTCCTTTTGCTTTTCTACCTGTTCTACCTGCTTCTCCTGTTTGTTGCTTCTGATGGTGTATCCTGAGCAACATCTTCTACATCCAAAGCATCGACATCAATAGTGTCTGTTGGTTCAATAACTAGGTTTCCTTCAGTATCAAACACTTCATCTAGTTTAGTTATTGTCGGTTCTTTCTCAGCCTTCCTGTTGGTTTCAGCCACTTGATGTATCTTAAGAGCTTCTAGAGCAAGAGTGCGTGTATTCTTGATCACTTCTTGACTCTTTCCTTCCAACAACAAGAGTCTTCTTCTTCTCATGAAGAAGAGGCCTTTGTATTTATTCATAACTTCAAATAGTTCTGAATTTCATACATTAGGAAAATGTTGAGCAAAAATTATCTCTCTCATTTCCTGTTCTTTTTCTATGGCAATGCGCCATTTATTGTCTAAGGAGTTATACAAAGAATCCAGTGTCTTAGATCTAATTTCTGAAGGCGACTGGTCATTAACACATTAATACTGAATGATTTCTTTTTCAACTACTTCCTTTTCATCATCATTAAAATCATCAAAAAAATAAATCAAATCGTTCAGCACTTTTCTCCTAATATTTTTTATGGTTCTTTGACAATTTGTCAAAGGTTTGTAGGAATAAATGTCAATATTTACCAGTGTCGATGATGCAAGTTCATTCTTTGTCTTTTTCCTTGCTTGTCTAGTCTTCTTGGGTTTTTCCTCGGACATAGTTTCTTCTGAGTCTAGTGAGTTATTCTTTGTCTTCCTTTTCCTCTCGAAAAATTTGGCAGGTGCTGCTTCTGGTTTCTTCTTTGTTGGTGACCACTTGGTCACTTTGGGACTGGTTGCAGTAACCAGTGCCGATGCCGAAGGCACTGCCTTTCCTTTCTTTTCAGGAGGTTCTACAACTGGTGCAACCCTTTCCAGATAGGTGTCAGTTCTCTTTGCCTTGGGATCTAGGGGTGAGGCAATTAGGGTAGAAGCATATGCATCCATCATATCATACATCACCTCATAGCCCATAGGCTCTACTTCTTCCTATCTAGGCTCAACGGCCTCCATTATGCATTCATCCACATTGATGATAAAGCATATATCATCTTCATATTTCTTGACAATGTCACCGAATATCCTCATCCTCATACTCATCTTTCTTCTGAACTCATCAAAGTACTTGTTTATAACTTTAGGGTAGTCAGTTCCAACTACTTGCAGGCTTTCTTTGATTTGCTTGGTAACCGGTTAGTCCGCAGACCACTGAATATCTCCCACTCTGGGGAAGCAACCTTGAATGTAGAAAAATAGTCCTACTAGTAGTTGTCCAAACTTGAATTTTAATGCATTATCCTGTTTGATTGATTTAAGATTCAACAGGAGTTGCCTTTGCATACCGGTGCAAAGGTCAAATGATGCATCTTCCTTGATCATCCGATAAGTGGCATTTACCACTGCAGCAGATACAGAGTTAATTTTGCTGGCATGGAATGTCCGTTATCCAATCACCATGCATGCATATTTCACGGGGTTATCCTTGATGGAATTAACAGTCATTCCTCATGAGTCGCTCACTGAACTAGTGAGCTTGGTCATTTCAGTCTTGATGATCTTCCTCAGGGTTGGCACTTCACCGATGTTGCAAAAACCGGTGATGACATGAATAGCTTGTGGTGGATATCATGTGTTCGATCCAGATACATCTTGTCACCATGAACTCTACTCAAAATGATTCTAATGTGGTCATCTGTGAAATCCTCTAGGAAGTAAACTGCATTGTGAAGTTTCTTCTTCTCCAGAATGCTATACTCCGGTTTGATCTTTTTATCTTTCCCACATAATAGACCTAGTTGCGAGTGGATTGCTAGAGACCCTAGGTCTTCAATTTTATAGTCTATATAATCAGATGTTCCTTCTTCCACTATTACTCCAGCACGAACTTGTGACAAGGCATTATATTTGGACTTGCATTGAGTGAAGCTTACTGAATCGCCAGATGCACTAGAGCTAGTATGAGATGCAAAAGCCATGATAAAAATAGAAAACTCAAGAAATACCTTTCAAAAATCAAGAATTTAGGGCTTTTAGATTCCACTTCACTTCACACTTCATCGGTTGCAGAATCACCGCTTTGCGTTCTTCTCTTGACCATTTATAATTTGCCTCTGAATCTCCTTCAAGGTTTCTAAGTTTCTTTGAATCGCAGCACAAATCACTTTTCCATTGCTCTGCACTTGAAAACCTTCTTTGCTCAAAAAATGATATTGAGAAATAATTTGAAAATTCCTTTTAAGCATATTTCTCACCAACCGTAATTAATGCTCCACCATTAGGGCGTAAACCCTAATTTGCCCTTTACCATTTTCGGTCTTCTATCAAATGAGAGGTATCACATATCAGTTAAGGTCTTTTACCGGTGTAAACCGGGGGTTCATAGTGTTTCACCGTTTGCTCCCCCTAAGCTTTTCTGATGCTTAGTTTGCTGGTTCCATTATTTCCACACTAGGTGCAAAAACTGGTTCTTCTTGAAGCACTAATGGTTTCTTCTTCCAAATTTTGTTCATATCCGCTTGAACAGTGTCAATATCTATCTTTCCTTCTGGAGTGACTGGTATGTCATCCGATATGTTCTTTCTTGTTCTACAGAATCTGGCAATGTGACCCAATTTGTTGCAATGATAGCAGACCATTCCAGGTGCTCTCCAAGGTCCATTATTCATGTTACCATTCTTCCTCCTACATGTTGCAGCAATGTGACCATGACCATGACAGACCATACAGTTTTCTCTCCATCTGGTTGCCACTTGATAGCTACCACTTCTTGACTGATGATTGAAGGTATTAAACCAGTTGTGATTCTAGTTCACAAAAGGTTCAAGACCAAATCCTTGAGTCCTCTGAGGATATATTCTAGTGTTGTTCATAACAAACCTGCATTCAGATGCTCTATGCCCAAACTTGTTGCATGCATAACAGTTACCATTGAATCTATAGGATCTAGGCTTATCATTTAGAAAATAAGGAAAATTGTTGTAAGCCTTACTCCTACACACATTGGCAGTATGTCCTTTTTTAAGATAGTTAAAGCAAATAGGTTTAAACTTTTTCTTAGCTTTATCCTTTGATGTCAATTGTTTCTTTGATGCTCCAGCATTTGTATCAGAGGTCTCACCTTCCTCATGACTGGAATAAGCAATTCCATCAGTATTCTTGATAGGTTTGGCAAATTCAAGCTTTTGCTCTAGCTTAACATAACTCTTGTTGAACTTAGCAAGTATTTCCTTTGACTCAGAGAGTTCTTTGGAAATAGCAGCATTTGTTTCCATCAGATTTGCATTCTCAAAGATGGCAATGTTTAGTTCTCTTTGCATGTCTTCCTTTTCCATTTTGCTTGCATGGATTTGAGCAGTTAGGGCACTAATCTCTTGCTTCAGTTTGGAGATTTCATGATCTTTGTCTTTTATCAGATCCTCAGTTGTCCTTCGGTTCTCAAGCTCTTGGCACATTTGAATAGTCAGTCCTTCTAGCTCCTTTCTTAGATTGGAATTGGATTCATTCAGCTTTTCTACTTCTTGGATTAGGGCTTCCATGTCTGTTTCATCAGAAGAACTATTTTCAGATAGCTCCATCAACTTTTTAGCATTTTCTCTCCTTTTTGCTTGAGAGGCCTTATATTTGACCATAAGATCATCATAGGCTTGCTCAGACTAAGTGAGCTAATGAGTAAGTTCCCTCAATGTGTATTCCCCTATATTTATTTCCAAGTGGTTAAACTTATAGAAAGGTAGGCTCTGATACCAATTGATGAATACTAAGAAGGGGGGGGGGAATTAGTATGCCAAAAATCTTTGTACTTAAACACTTTGCTAGACTAACAGTAAACTGGTAAAATAGTTTAGCAGATAAACTGGTTAGCACACATGCAAACCAAATAGAAAATAATGCATTCACCCATAGAAGCACAACACCATAACACAAGAGATTTTGACATGGAAACCCAAATGGGAAAAACCACTATGAGATGGAACTCACAAGTAACTATCTACAGAATAGGAACCAGACTGGTTAAGGTCATACAATGTTCTTTACCAGAATAGATCCTGTTAGGAATCTCAATCTCTGTTAGGAGATAAGCTTGATTAAAGACTACCTTGCTAGAGGATTTTAGATCCATAGATGTGAACCACCTTGTTAGGGGATTTACACAAGGCTTTTGGGCCTACCCGATTAAGGGCTTCGGACTTGTCAAAGATGTGAGTAATCAACAATTGAGTGATCTAGCTAATAGCATAGATTGCTTGGTTAGATCCTTGATAGCTCGTTCCTAATGCATTCCAGCATTACTTCATTCTTCCACACATTCATACTCTCTCTAACTCATCAACCACCTTAAACCCTAGCAACTCTCTAAAACCCTAACATGATGTCCTTTTAAAGGAATCTTATTTCATGTCGGTCCAATAGGATTACAATACAATTTCCTAGGTTCAATGCATCTAGACATATTTGGTAAAAAGACACAAAAGACACCGTTGAAGTGTCGGCACCGTCAAACAATTGGTGGATGGTAACTCATCACAGAGTATTATCGGTTCATACAAAATACCGGTTGCCGGTTTGGGAAAATGAAGACTGGGAAATATGTGTTCTGCTGCTTTGATCCTTCATACTACTTGAGATCCTCGAACCGCTTGGGGTCAACATACCGCTTCAGATCGGTAAACACTTTCTACAAAACACCAATAGTCTAAAGACTATAATGCATCAAACTGGTTGGGAACAATTGTCGGTTGAGCATAGCTCATACAGATAAAAGTGATCTTAATGCAAGTGTGTTTCCATCAATGACAATCACAACATAATCATCAAAAATGCCAACACCAAATACCTGCCCGAGTCATTGTCGAAGGAGATATTTCATGGTACATTGACTACAAACTAGAAGACTTAGGATCCTTAGCAAGTCATTCCCAGCTAAGTCTATTTTGTGGGGATGACAAGAAGATCAAACCGAAATACAACATTCTGGAGAGGAAGAAAATTCACAATGCGATTTACTTCCTTGAAGAATTCACGGAAGACCACATCCGCATCATCCTGAGCAGAGTGCATGGAGACAACATGTATCTCGAAAGGATGTATGACATTACGCCTAAAGTAATTCATGTCATCACAGGTTTTTGGAACATAGGTGAGGTGCTAGCCCTAAGGAAAGTCATCAAGATAGAAATGACTAAGCTCACCAATTTTGTGAGCAATCAACAAGGAATGATTGTCAACACCATCAAAGATGAGTTGGTCAAGTATGCTTGCATGGTGATAGGATACCAGACATTTTATGCCAGTAGATTACACTCTATCTCTGCTGCTATGGTTAATGTCTCTTATAGAATGATCATGGAGGGTGCCTCATTTGATCTAGGCACCTATTTACAAAAGCAACTCCTAGTAAACTTGAAGTCCATCAAACAAGACAGTGCCCTAAGATTCAAATTTGGACAACTTTTGGTGGGTTTGTTTTTCTACTTCCAAGGCTATTTCCTGGGAGTCGGTGATATTCAATGGTCTGCTAACCAACCGGTCACCAAACAAATTAGGGAAAGTCTCCAAGTGGTGGGAACCAGATATCCTAAAGTCTTGAATAAATACTTTGATAAATTCAAGCGGAAGATGAGCCAAAGGATGAGGATATATGGCAATATTGTTAAAATGTATGAAGAGGACATGTGCTTTACCATTAGAGTAGATGAGTGTGTAATGGAAGCGGTAGAGCCCAGACAGGAAGAAGTAGAGCTTATGGGTTATGAGGTAATGTATGACATGTTGGATGGGTATACCTCTACCCTGATTTCCTCTCCTTTAAATGAAAAGAAAAAGAGAACCGACACCTACATGGAAAGGGTAACACCGGTTGAAGAGCCTTTTTATGAAAAAGGGAAAGGCAACACTTGCAGCATTGGCACTAGTAACCTCAACCAACCCTAAAGTGACCAAGTGGTCACCTGCCAAGAAGAAACCGGAAGTTGCACTCACTAGAGTATTTGAAAGGAAGCAAAAGGCCAAGAGAAACTCATCAAAATCTGAAGACACAGAATCAAATGTGCAGCCTAAGAAGACAAGCCAAACAAGGAAAAAGACAAACACTCCCGGCAAGACACCTGCATCATCTGCACCGATAAATATTGACCTCTCTTCTTATAAGCCAATGACACATTGTCAAAGGATTATCAAGAATATAAGAAGAAAATTTCTTACTGATCTGAAGGACTTTTTTGATGACTTTACTGATAGTGAGAAAGAGGAAACATAGTGGGAAGTTATTAATTATTTGTGTAAAAAATGATCGGTCGCTATCAAAAATTATATTTTGAGGCACCTGATTATTTAAGATAAACGGGTTTTACAAGGACCCAAAAACCAAAGTTAAAGAGAACAACAAAAATAAGAAGTTTCTAACCATTCCCAAACCAGTGACATATCAACCAAAGAAACAGGGGCCAAGCCCACATAGCAAAAAATAAAACAGAGCAAGAAAAAACCTAAAACTCACTAGATCAATGATTGCATCATCTCTTAATTCTTTTTAATCACCCTCTTATTGATGTCCTCGAGGTCATCCATGATGAACCTGGATGTATTCTTCTCCTGATTCCTGCTTCTACTCCTCATATAGGGGGCTGTGGTGGTTTGACATCCACTACCCTGCAAGTTTGGTTCCTAGATTTTCTTCTTCTATTTGATGTCAGAGGAGGGAATACTAGTGGTGGATTGATCTCTTTGATCCGCTATCATTGCGTTTACCTTTTTAAGACCCTAAGAATTTTTATTCATGGCTTCCCTACTAATATCCATAAGGTTCTTCATATTACCCTTAATTTATTCCAAGCTAATCTCGAAGTGACCAATCCTTGATTCATGATCTGTTTTCATGGTCTTTACATCTTCTGTGATTTTTTGTTTCATTCAGAGAAGTTTATCTATTTTTCTTCGCATGGGCATCTCGGTGAAAGTATGAATGATGCCTTTAATTCCATCCTTTAACAAATTAATCTCCTTACTGACTGAAACAAAGCAATTGTCCTGGCTTTTGACAACGCTACTAAGGAGAATACCAAAATCAGAATCTATTTGGGTATCCCCCTGTTCAATGTTAATGGGGATTTCCAGTTTTATTTCCTTCTCCTTTCCTTTGGTTTCCCCAGTTTTTCCAATTTTAGGCTTCTTTATATTTAGTGGAATAAAACTTTGTAATTTGGAGTTGGGGGTTTTATACTTACTAGCAACCCATCTAGGGTGTTTGTTTCTTCTGGTGCTTCTAGTGCCAATTGTAATATTTTGTTGGGAGCCCTCCTCCTAAGAAGGATGGTATTCTGAATCATCCAAGACATTGAGGTCCCACCATTCCATGGCCCTACCAGAGTCATCTTCGCCCATCTCCATATCAAACACATAATGAACATCAGTTTTGATCAGAGAATTGGGTAGTTTAACTATCAGTGAGGGTTTAACCCCATGATCCTTAGCATATGACATGATGAGCATGATTAGACCCTCATGCTAAACAGGGTTATCACCATTTTTTGCATGATTCACTAGGCTATTTTCAAGAGAAGATAACAAATACAAAGGTATAGAAATTCTTTTTTTGTGCCTAAAATGATTTAATATCATAAAGTGGTAAGAGAAAATACAACAATAACATCCCTCAAGAGTAATATACCTCATAGTTACTTTGGTCATCTCCGCCCAAAGTGATTGTAGGTCCTTCCTGTTATAGCCACCGTCCTTCATCTTTCACACCCTTTTCCTCTCACTATCTTTGTCAAAGGAAGCAACAATGGCTTCTTTTGTCGCCTTCCTTTCTCTGTAAAACTTCTTTCCTTGCATCTGCAAAATAGATATCTCCATGATAAAGGTTTCATTAATTATAAACTCCACTTCAAACACCGTGAGGATACATCTCTCCCAACCGTTCACAAAATCCTCTGTCACTTTCAGATCATTTCCATGAAGCTTCTCAAGATATGGCACACAACCTCCATCAAAAATCTCCATCCATAGCTCTCTATTCTTTTCCCATTCTCGTAAGAGGTAGGTTGCATTATGTTATTGTCACCTTCCATGAGAAAATTACCTCTTCAACAATGGAAGCCAAAACAAAACCAGACAATGAAAAACCAGATACAAAAGAAGGCTCTAGAAACCTAGTAAATTGGATTTCAAACAAAAATCCCATAAAATGTTATAATTTATTTGGTATTCTATCATCATTAATGTGATAGTAATGGCCAATGCATTTGGTATCCTTTTTGATCAGTTTGCACAATCGTATCAGGAAAGTTTCCTTTCCCATACACCATTGTATTTCCACATAATCCACACCCATGTTTGCTAGGTGGTCCATTGGTCTATTACCTTCTTGATAAATGTGGGAGATCTTGAAATCATCCTATTTAGTAATCATGATATGGCACTCTTGAATTAAATGTTTGATGGTCTAGTTGGGCTTAGTTTACTTACTTACACACTTGATGATATTTAGAGAATCACTCTCGAGCCAAAAAATTTTGAACCCTTCTCTGATCGCCATGTGTAACCCAATGTAAGAAGCTTTAGCTGTGGCATAGTGGTTTGTCTAGGTGCCCAACGGGAGTTCCACCACCGAAACAAGCCTACCACTGTGGTCAGAAGAAACTCCCTCACAGCCAGCCAACACAAGATTACCTTTAGCTACCCCATCAACTTTGATTTTGATCCACGCACTTGGGGGAGGAACTTAAACAACATTATTTCTCATCTTCTTTAACTTGACATTAGTTTTAGAAATATCCCAAATAATACGCCATCTCATGATAATATCCCAATCCTGAGGTGAAGTAGGAATAGGGGGATAAAGCATGTGAGAAGGGCAAGAAGAGACAAATTTCTCCTTAATGGCATTTTGGATTGTCTGAGGAATAGAAAGAGAAGAGGACTCTTTGTCCCTCAAGATATGGTTGTTTCTTTCTTTCCAAATCCCCCAAGCCAAATTGGGTAACATAAAGCACCAAAGCACTCTGAGAGAAGGATTAACCAAAGGAGAACACCACTGGAGCCAACAGTTCAAGAGGCTCCCGGGAAGGCACCACACAATTTCTCAAAGATCAAAAAAGGGCCTAGACCTCCCTAAAGAAAGAATAATGGAGTAGAAAAAGTGAAGCATCTTCAACATCTTCTTTGCACAAAAAACATATGTTAGGGATATCCATACCCCTTTTGCAAAAGTTGTCAATGGAGAGGACCTTATTCTGCATAAAGAGCTAGAAGAAGATATTAATTTTAGGAATCAACAACTGTTTCCAAATAATAGCCCATATTGAGGCCGAAATAAAGGATCTCATCAACAGGTTGAAAGCATGAGAGATAGAAAAAAATCCTGAGGAGGAACCACCCCACACCAAAGAGTATTCAACATGGAATGTGAATATTTGCCTGCCATAACTGAAGGGGCTTCGGGATGGGATCCACACTAATAAGATTGATCCATTTACCCTCTCTGATATAATCAGTGTCCTAGTAGACAAACCATCCCACACATATCTTTAAGTTGAGAAGCCCAATGGAAGTCTATCAAAGGTCCATCACCAACCCACCAATCATCCCAAAAATGATTTTTTCTCCCATTACCAAGGACCTATCTTGATCCTTTCAGAATAATATCTTTAGAATTATGGAAATTATTCCAAAGATTTGAGGCCTCCACAAGAAAATTGTAATCTTCTAAAACATTTTGGCTAGAGATACCATTAACATGGTATTTGTTATGACAAATAAAGATAAATTCATTAGAATCATTTAGGCATCTCCACAATTGTGTGGCCATGAGGGCTTTGTTGAAATCATGAATGTGCCTAATAGAAAGGCCACCAAGTCTCTTTGAGAGACACACTTGATCCCAGGCCACAAGATGAAGGCATTTTTTAGATTTAGTACCTGTCCATAGAAAATTCTTTTGGATTTTTTCCATCCGATCAATGAATTTTGAAGGAACTTTAAACAAACTCATGGCATATACTAGAAGATTTTGCAAGGAGGCCTTAATTCACTGGAGCTTACCACCTTGTCTCAAAAGGGAACCTTTCCAAACAACCATCTTATTTTGGAAACGTTCAATCAAACTGAACTAGAAGGAATCAAGAGCAGATCTCAAACACAATGGTAATCCCAAGTAGGTATCCAGTAAAGAAGCTAATTTACACCCCAAAATATTAGCTATCTTGGTCTATCTATGGGAAGGCATATTGAGGAAGAAAATAGAACTATTTGCAAGCTAATACTCTGCCTAGATCCTCTTTCATAAAGATTAAGAATAGACTTCAAAATTTTAGCTTATGCCACAAAATTTTCCCCCATCAACAGAGTATCACACACAAATTGTTGATGGGAGAAAACTTGGGATTGAGAAGAAGGGCAAAGCCCTTTCAGTCTTCCAAAACTAACCTCCCATTGAATAGTTTTACTAAGAGCTTCATCGATCAATATGAAAAGAAACAAAGAGAGGGGATCACCCTGTCTAACACCTCTAGATGTCAAGAAGAAACTTGAAGGAGATCCTTTGATTAAAACAAAGAACTTTGACATGGAGATGCATTGATTCACCAATTGAATGAATTGATTACAAAAACCAAAAGCCCAAAGAATTTTGATCAGAAAATCCCAGTTAACCATGTCATAAGCTTTAAGAAAGTCCAACTAAAGCAAAAAACTAGGTCTCTTATTGACCAAGAGTGAGTGAATGCTCTCATGAACCGCAATTATAGAATGTATAATTTGTCTCCCCTGAACAAAACCATTTTGATTCTTCAAGATCAAAAGTGTTAGAACTTTCTTTAGTCTAAAAATAAGATTTTTAGTGAGGATTTTATAGATAGAGTTACATAAGCTGATAGGTTTGAAATACTGAAAGCAGTTGGCATCCGGTTTCTTTGGGATTAAGACAATAAAAGTGGTGTTGAACTCCTTTAATTGAGAGCAAGAACCAAGAAACTCTCTAGCAGCATCCACAACATCATTTCCCACAATCTGCTAAAACATTTAAAAAAAGAACATGGGGAAGCCTTCAGGACCAGGAACCTTGTTTCCTTCAAAGGAGAAAACCCCCTCTTTAACTTCCTCAAAAGAAGGAAATCTGGTTAGCTCCTTGTTCATCTCCTGAGACAAGCAGTTAGGGATTTCAAGAAGAAAATATTCATGAGAACCCGCATCTAGCTACCGCTCTTCATCTAGAAGGGAGGAGAAAAAATGAATCACCTCCTGAATCATATCCTCATATTTATCAACCCATTGATTATTGGAGTAAATCCACTTGATTCTGTTATATTCTCTATGTTTCAAAGTTGTCATATGGAAACACTTTTGTATTCCTGTTCCCTCTTTTGAGCTAGATGGATCTTGACCAGTGTTTCCAATATTCTTTTTCTCTGGATATGACATCATGAAATTTAGAGAGGACTTCAACTTCTTTATCCATGATATGAGGATCATAACCAAGAGTTTGGATCTGCTATTGAATATCATCAAGTTTCCTTTTAAGAGAGACCACCCTCTAGAAGATATTACCAAAAGAAGATTTATTCCATTTTTAGACATTGGATTTCACATTAGACAATTTCTTGACCACTCTATACATCATCGTTCCCTGCACATTAATACCTCACCAATCCGTGATGTTATTATATAGATCAACATTTAGGGTCCACGTCTTCTCAAACCTAAAGGGAAAATATTTCCTTCTATAGAGGGGGGAGATACTTAGAATAATTGGAAAGTGATCCGAGCCAATCCTTGAAAGAGAAGAAAGATGACATGAAAATTCCATCAGCCAATCTGGCGATAGGAGTCCCCTATCCAACCAGACTTGAATACGATTAGAGCCACTACGTCTATTACACCAAGTAAATCTAGCTTTATTAAGATCAAGATCCATTAAACCCAAGGAATTGATCATACCAGATAAATCTTTCTTAATATCTTTAGATATCATAGGCCCTCCCATTTTCTCCTCACTTGAAAGTGGAGTATTAAATTTCCTCATCAAAATCCACTTCTCATTAGGGAAGGACTATTTCACATTAATCAGTGAAATCTATTGGTAACATGATTAGAGATGGAAAATATAGTCATACCCTAGATAAGTCTTGGATTCCAAAAGGAGGCAATACCACTCGACACGCCATCAACATGAGAGAAATGAACACCATAGTCCTTGAATATAGCAAGCTTCATTTTCTCCAGTCTACCAAAAGGTATTTTAGTTTCTTGAATGAGACAAATCTGAGGCTTATTATCCCTCACTAGATTACAGAGGAGATCATGCTTGTGGGGCTGATTATGCCCCCT
This sequence comes from Cryptomeria japonica, assembly GCF_030272615.1. Lineage (NCBI taxonomy): Eukaryota > Viridiplantae > Streptophyta > Pinopsida > Cupressales > Cupressaceae > Cryptomeria > Cryptomeria japonica. The sequence goes on along the minus strand of NC_081414.1, from coordinate 625,403,721 downwards.
AATATTCTAGGAGATAATCTTCATTTAACAAAGGAGGGGGATCCAATCCCCATTTCCTGAAGAGTTCTTTGGGCACCATCCACAATCTCTTCTTTGCTCTGTTTATCCCTGTTGAATATATTTGGTAGCCTTTCCACCCCTATTGATTCGAATCCACAATCCACTCTCTATGTATTCTTGGTTTTAACTCCAGTCGAGCTCGGGACATGGCCACTTCCTAAAGGAGTAGGGGAGATGTGTCTACGATTCTAGGATTTGACTTCAATGAAAGGATTTGAATCCTCAATGCGATTAGAGGAGTCCTTTTCCAATAGCCCAACAACAATCTGAGAATTTAGGGGAACTGGGGCACTAATCACATCCACAATTAGCTAAGGGTTGCAATCCTCCAAGATAGATGCACCAATGGTTTCCTAATCAAGGGACCTGGCCAATCCCTATGGATCAGGAAGATGAGAGTTTGCCTAGGCAGAGGAACTCATATGACAAGCATCCTAAACCTTTGGTGGAGTCAACTTTTCTAAAAGAGGCATATTAACTTCCCCAGACGTCACCGATTTGGAAGATTTCTTTTTTCAAACTTTTTTCAAATGGGGTTTCTTCGGATAATTCCTAGCCCAATGTCCAACTTTTTATAGTGGAAGAAAGTGAAGGGCATAGATTCATATTCCACTTTCTGAACCCATTTCCCCAACTTCTAGTTCAAAGAGATTTCAAGGGGGAGATTGCCAGAATGCTTAATATTGACATAAAGATGCGCACAAACCAACCTTCTTTTAATCGTAGTCATAGGGTCCATAGTCAAGAGTTCACCAAAACATGTAACCAAACCAAAGAAGATTTCCTCATCCCAATATTCCAAGGGTATGCTAGAAAGGAGAACCCAAATGGGAGCTTCATTGCATTCCCAATCCTTAGGGTTAAAGCCTGGTTCCCATTTTTCAGAGATAAAGAGGATTTACCCAACATCCAGGGGCCTCCAGAGAAGACATATCTTAAATCCTCATCACAGACAAAGGAAAAGGAAAAAAAACCATTTGCCATAGCAACCACCTCATTCTGACCTTTTCCTTTCCATATACGGGCAACCCAAGTTTGAATCGTCTCAATATTAGGGCGAGGGCCAACAAATTTACTGACCAAAACAAAAGACAAATTTTCCATGGTCTTGTCCACAATGTAGTTTGGGATTGAGATGGAAAAGGAACCAAAATATGGATTAGCACAGCGGGAAAGAGGAAAAATTGACTTACCTTAAAGACACGAACCAAAAAAAGTTAACCATTTTCTTATTGCAGTCAAAAGAAGAGGATGTGTCTTGTTTCTTAGTAGATTCCTTTGTGATCCTTTACTGCATGCGAGATGTATGAACTGTTGAATTCATCATCCTTGTTACATGTTGGAACTTGTAGAATTCCACCATCCCAAACCATGTTGCCCCCTCCATCATATTTTTTGTCCTTATCTATATCTCTCATGACACCCTCCACGTGAATTCCTTCGCATCCTCTATTTCTGCACTTTCCCACCCTGTGCAGATCCAAATTCTCCTCCATATTGAATTCCTTATCTTGATTATTATTATTGTCATAACATGGTGTAAAATTCAATATTTTATTTCTTTGAATTACAAATTTCACATCAAATGTCAAATAATAGTAAATTCAATATGAAGTTTTCATTATTATATATGTCATTGATTTTGAATTTTTTGTATATTAAAAGAAGATTTGATCTAACATCTCAATCTTATAAAAATATCATCTAACCTTGTTGCTCCATCAAATAACATTCATATAATACATTGATAATAAATTTGACAATGTGTTGTATGCATCTTATGACCGCGTGTCCACTCCTTCAACAATAAAATTCATGATAGTTCTTAAATGTCTATTGGAAATAAAGTATTTAAGTAAAAAATAAATGATGGATAGTTTGGTTTTGTAGCGTCATAAATTGTACGCACTTGCTAGGGTGGTACAATTTCACACCTAGTTTAGCACCCGCCTTGGCGCATTTTGCATTTTCCATTGCATTTCCCCTTCAGCACTTAATTAATTAAATTAATTAGGTCTAAGGTTCTATTTTATCATCTCCCATATCATAAAGTTGGGCCCTTTTCATTAAAGTGTGCCCTTTTCATTTTATTCCTCCAATACATCATTTAATCAAAAACCCTAATTAGGTCCTATTTTGAACTTGGGGGCTTGGTTTCGGGGGTCAAAACATCTCGAAATCACCTGTAACTTCGGGATTCTCTCTAAAATCATCATATCCGACGGCCCTGAAAATTTGGTGAAAAGTTGTCGGGACCGTGGCACCCGGAGTGCACATGGTCTCGGACATTTTTCTCGAAATTTTAGGAGCACAATCCAATCATAAAATAAAGCTTAACCCCAAGAAATTGGAAAATCTCTAGGTTAGCCAAAAGATGAAATTACGACCTAGGGTTTCATACATAAGAGCTCTCTTTCTTCATTTGAAGGGATCCGGATTTTTATTTTCAGGAACCTCATATGCAGCGAAAGAGCAGATCTTTGAAGACTTCAACAACATTCAACATCCTTCCATCAAGAATTTATCAATTTCATTCATACATTTAGGGCTTTGAAGACATTGAAGAACAATAGGAGATTACTGACTGAAGATTGGCTTGTACCCCTCCCTTGGGGTTGGGTATGATTTCATGTTGTTTTCATGTCTTTGCATAAGCTTCAATATATCCTTTATTCATGCTTTAGATCACTTTGCATCTCGATTTAGAGCATTCACATTATCATTTACAAGCAATTAGGGTTTACTTTCTAGGTTGCTCTAGTTTGCTTTCTTGCATTTAAGGACCTTGCACACACACTAGGTTTGCACACACAATACATTTTACAATACAACTTGGCTATTTGTGGAGGTGGAAATCACTGAAGCGGGGGTTTGACTAAGGCAAAACCCTATATAGCCGCCCAAACATCTTTTCAGATATAAGTGTAGGTTTCGGGACTCGGACGACGCCGCAGGTTGCAGATTCGGGAATAGCAGGTCGAGACAACACTCTGCATCAAATTTCAGAGCAAAAGACCAGGACAGGGGCGTGGGGCGCCCTGGTCCTGCCAGGACAGGGGTGCTGGGCACCCTGGTCCCTAGGACAAGGGCGCTGGGCACCCTGATCCCTGGGACAGGGGCGCTGGGCGCCCTGGTCCTCCTGACAGACAACATTTTCAGCATTTTTGACAGCTTTTCCAGAGTGCAAAAACAACAGTTTTCGGAGCAGTTTCAGGGGCAGAATCAGGACAGTGGCGCCTGCACCCCCGTCCTGAACATTTTCACTTAGATTTTAACACCGGGTATGCATTTACATTCTTGTCTTGTCCTTGTGTTTACAGCTTTCCGCTTTCCATTGTTTAAGTTCAATTCTGCAATCTTGTTATTAGTTCATACTTGCACTTTGGGGTTAGGGATTGAACTTGCATCATTCTATCTATCATTTACAACAAAGGAATAGAAATCCTAATCGGTATCCCGTGGCTCTTTCTTCCACAAGGAGAAGTAGCCAATTGTGTGATACCTCTAGGCTCTTTCGTATTCCACAAGTGTGTGGTTGAAAGTGGGATTAGGGCATGCTTGGTTAGTGTCACTTTTTCTCCCACACATTTTGGTGAACCCGACGTGAATCTATCATTGCTTCCTCTTGCATTGCATCTGTTAGATCTAGATCTAGATTTAGTGTGTTTTCATTTCATTTTCATTAAAAAAAAAAGAGAAAAAAAAAAAATGTGTGTTTCTTTGCATTGTGTGTTTAAATTTTATGCAATTTCAAAATGTCAGATTTTTATTTGCAAGATGTTCATATTTGTGATGATTATGAGTTAGATGAAGCTTTAGATGAGTTTTTGAAACCTAAATATACCAAACCTTCATTTTACCAAAAACTCATAAACATTGTTACTATGCCATTTCATTGTGATGAGAAAGATAAGTCGAATGATTCCTCTCAAGGGTACATTCCTATCAGCTCTTCCACTAAATCTAGTAACATGGTTGTTTTCAATGATCCCCTCTATGAAGAGATATCTCCTTTTGAATCAAAAGATAAACCTTTTAATAGATGTGATCATGATTTGTTGAATGATGCCCTTGATGCCTTTGTGTCTCCTAAAAAACACTCCCTTCATGAGGATCCTTTTGTGCAAGAAGATGATATTATCCCTACATTTCCTAGTGATGGCCTTTCCTTTTCCAACAAAATTCCCACTAGAGATGATGAATTAATGATAAATGCTTACCCTTCTCCTAAAGTTGGTCTTACCCATAAGAATTCCTTAGAGAAAGAAGATGAAATAATAAGCAATTTCCTTAATTCTCTCTCCCCTAAAGATCATATTGAACATATTTTGAGGAAAGAGGATGAGTTTAACACATCTATTGATGCTCTCCCTCCTAAGGATGAGGAATTAATAAACAATGTTATCTCCTCTCCTGAAATTGACAATACTTCAAACATTCCTTTCAACAACTTCACTATTTGGGATGAACCATTAGAAGAAGGTGTGGATTGTTCTCTATCCCATGAGAGAACCCTAGCCAAAGGGGATGAAATCAAGATTGAAAACTCCCTTGATAGTTTCTCACCTTCCTTGAATCTCAATTATTCTCCCTCTCCTCAACTTGGTTCTACTCATAAGGATACCCTAGTTCAAAGCAAGATGGTTAACATCTCTTTCAAAGATCTCTCTCTCAAAAGTGAGACTTTAGAGAGTAATGTTGATCCTTCTCCTAGAGAGTTTATTCCCCATGTAGATCCTTTGATGATAGAGGATGATATGACATTTCCTAGTATTACTCTTCCTACTAGAACATCAATGCCTATCCCTTGTCTCTCTCCTAAAATTGATTTGATCTGTGATAAGGTTTTAGTGCAAGAGAAGACTATCAATAATTCTTCCAACACTTTTGTTCATTCCTCTAAACCATCCTCAATCAATTTGATACATGTGAATGAGACACCTAACAAACCTCTCTTCACTATCCAAGGTGCTTGTCCTTCTCAAAATTCTCAACCTTTAAATAAGCCTATCTTAGTGGTTCAAGGTGGTTATGCTAATGATTCTTTTTGCACTCCTAAGAAACCTGTTATTACTGTGCAAGGAGGTTATTCCTCTAAGAGCCCTTATGAGTATGCTAAGCAATTAACTAGAGAGAGTTATCATGTAGTTGCCCATACTTATAACACAAGAAACAATAGGCAACCTAATCCTCCTCCAGTTATCCCAACTTCACTTCCTCCTTCCCAACCTATTCTTCCTCAAGCTCCACGTATTTCACAAGTTCTTTGTAAGGAATATGATCTCATAGAACAACTTAAAGCTACCCCTGCTAAGATATCCCTTTGGGATTTGATCCAAACTTCTTCCGCTCATCATGGGATGTTACAAGATGCCTTGAAAGATTTGAATGTTCCTCCACCTAATGCATCTAGTAATATAGTGTCTTTGGTTGACTCTATGATGAATCCTAAAGCTCAAATTGTGTTTACTCAAGATGAGTTGCCTACTAGTGAAATTCAACATCAATATGATCCCTTGATGATTGTGGTTATCATAAATGACATTGCTATAAGACGAACACTGGTAGATAATGGTTCTGGCCTTAATGTGTGTAGCATCAATCTATTGCATAAGATGAATGTGGATACATCCCTTATTGAGCCTGACTCTCATCCCATTCGAGGCTTTGATAATGTTGCTAAGTCTTCATTAGGTATTATCACCTTACCCATCACAGTGGGACCGGTTACTTTGCTTACTCCTATCCATGTTATGTTAGGAAATCTAACATACAACTTGTTATTAGGGAGGCCTTGGATTCACAGTATGCAAGTTGTCCCCTCTACATTGCATAGACAAGTTAAATTCATTTATAACAATAAGACATATACCTTGATAGGTGACACTAATCTCCAAGCTTGTTTGCAAACATCTAAGCCTTCCTCTTCTAGTAATGACTCTTTGAACAAGATACCTATGGATGAATCCTTACCCTCTGATAATCAAAATTCTTTGGATGAGTTTGAAGCTCCTGAAGAAGATCCTTCTCGACTTGAATATACGCATGAAAAGGCTTTTGATCCTGAGAAGGTTCTCGCAGATGACGATTGGGGATCTCTTGACTTTAATCCCACCTTTGTAGGTGAGTATAGGGTTCCTCCTAGAGAGTTTAAAGTTAAAAAGAAGGAAGAAACTAAAAATCAATCAATCTTACCTGAACCTATGAGCAATAATTTTGTGGCCGCTTCTCAAACTTCTTCTCCTCACACCTCTAATTATGAAGAGTTTGATTCTTTGTCTTATGAAAAACCACCTTCTCTTCCTAAAATGGCTGATCGTTATGGTCATGGTTTTCACATTTTTGCTAAGCATGGGTATCATGGAAATGGTTGTGGCGCTCATGAACAAGGGATAAAAGTTCCTCTAGAGACTAATTTTCACAATTATGCCTTTGGACTCGGCTATAATCCCTGCAAACGTACCAAAGCATCTAAAAGACCATCTCTCAATGTGAATGGTATATTTAGTAGTGATGATGATCTCACTTCAACTAAATCATCTTCTACTTCTATCAACTCTCATTCCCCTCATAAGGAAATCTTGGCGATGAACAAATCTCTTTATGACTCCCCTCAAATTTCTAAATCCACTTATGAATCTTTATCTCCTATTCATCATAAAGTCCTTTCCTCCAGGGATAAGGCTCTAATAAATTACACTCATCTCTCTTCTAAGATTTCTTGTAACTTTCCTTCTTCAATTTTTATCATTTTATACATGTTTTTGATCTCCCTTATAGTTGAGCATTCAGCATGTCATATTCAAATACCTCATTCAATCTATCATGTCTTTAAATAACATTAATGGCTATTATGTTGCTCATCATTATGTGACATTGGTAGCTCATTTACTGGGGGCTCATTGTCATTCATGATGGTACAATTTCAAGTGCAATCATATTTTTGAAGCAACATAATAGCCTAATTTTCTTGTTCCTAGGGGGACAAGAGTGATTTCATACATCTCTTCTTTTGCTTATGTCCAAATCTCTCCCTAGAAGATTGTGTAAGTCCTTCTCATTGTCCTTATCCTTGGGAGGCAATGATCTTTCCTTATTTTTATCTAAGGATCCACTTTTTCCTATTTCGTGGATTGTGTGAACTTTATTACTTGATGTTATTCCTTGTATGCATTTGTTGTTGTTTGTTCAAGGATTCTCTCTTACAAGAGGTGTAAGTCCTTGACTACAACCTCTTTTGCACTTGGTAAAATACATCCATAGCGAATTCACTCTCCTAATTGGGTTAAAAAGAGCGTCATCCTTCATTAAGAATCACTTTCACCTCGCAAAAGAAGGAAGTATTGCATTCTTATTCTCTTCTTTGTCTTATTCTAGAAGATGTTATATTTGTCTAAGACAATTTCTCTCAGGGATAGGTGTCTTTTGTACAAATATCTCTTCTCCTCTAAGGATCTCCTTTACACATACTACAAGATATCCCTTTTCAACTATCTTATCCTTGCTTAAAGAGTGCAAAACTCTCTTGCTTGGATCTATGACATTGTTGCATTTTTGGGGTATCTTCTTTTGTAATAAAGGTAGGTATCCTTGTTCTACTTTACTTATGACATAAACATTACACTTTTTGAGAAATGGGTCATTCTCAGAATCAGAGCACAGACTCTTAGAGCGAGATGTCTCCATTTTTCTTTTATGCAGGGTGATTATTCTAGGAACCAGAGCACAGACTCTTAGAGCGAGATGTCACGCTTTTGTACTATACATATACAGGTTGTAGCATACTCAGGCATAGACTCCTATGAGGTGCTTCCAACCTCACTTACACACACATGCACGAGGTTGAGTGGAACTAGCGGCATAAGGCTAGACTTTCTCACTCTCCTCCCTTACATGGATCACCTAGACAGACTCTAGGGGCTAGTTTTCCATGTCCTTTTCCCATGGATCACCTAGACAAGATCTAGGGGTGAGAAGTCCATGTTTTCTCTCTCACTATTCTTCTCATGGATCACCAATGTGTGTATTCATGCTTTTCTCCTTTCTTTTCTTCTCTTTGCATTTTGTTTCCATTTACATCCTTCATCTTGTGTTAGAGAACTCTCAAATCCTCACACTCTTTGTTGCGTTGGAATTGAGATTTAGTCCTCTTTCTTACCAAATGATTCTCCATTAGTTTTTGACCTCATATCAAATCTTCTTGTGAGCACTTGTCATCAATATTCTTTAACAATTCAAAGCTTGGTAAACATGATACCCTGTTTCAACTCACTAAAATTAGCAAGCCGAAATAGGGGGGGCATATAGCTACCCTCGAATTTTCATCACCTTCCTTAGTAAGCATTAGGTGATTTTGTGATCTAACATGTGTTTTGTAGGGTGCGGTTCCTAACTGTGTACTGCAGATACTGTTGGGGGCTTCGTTCGACAGACTAATGGATATATCCTTTTCCAAATAATGTTTACTTTTCTGTACTTTAGCTTGCATATGCACGTAGTGTTCATATGACCACTAAAGTGGGGGCTAAATGTAGCATAGTAAATTGTACGCACTTGCTAGGGTGGTACAATTTCACACCTAGTTTAGCACCTGCCTTGGCGCATTTTGCATTTTGCATTGCATTTCCCCTTTAGCACTTAATTAATTAAATTAATTAGGTCTAAGGTTCTATTTTATCATCTCCCATATCATAAAGTTGGGCCCTTTTCATTAAAGTGTGCCCTTTTCATTTTATTCCTCCAATACATCATTTAATCAAAAACCCTAATTAGGTCCTATTTTGAACTTGGGGGCTTGGTTTCGGGGGTCAAAACATCTCGAAATCACCTGTAACTTCAGGATTCTCTCTAAAATCATCATATCCGATGACCCTGAAAATTTGGTGAAAAGTTGTCGAGACCGTGGCGCCCGAAGTGCACATGGTCCTAGACATTTTTTTGGAAATTTTAGGAGCACAATCCAATCATAAAATAAAGGTTAACCCCAAGAAATTGGCGGGATATTCAATCTCTAGGTCGGCCAAAAGATGAAATTACGACCTAGGGTTTCATACATAAGAGCTCTCTTTCTTCATTTGAAGGGATCCAGATTTTTGTTTTCAGGAAGCTCATATGCAGCGAAAGAGTAAATCTTTGAAGACTTCAACAACATTCAACATCCTTCTATCAAGCATTTATCAATTGCATTCATACATTTAGGGCTTTGAAGACATTGAAGAACAATAGGAGATTACCAACTGAAGATTGGCTTGTACCCCTCCCTTGGGGTTGGGTATGATTTCATGTTGTTTTCATGTCTTTGCATAAGCTTCAATATATCCTTTATTCATGCTTTAGATCACTTTGCATCTCGATTTAGAGCATTCACATTATCATTTACAAGCAATTAGGGTTTACTTTCTAGGTTGCTCTAGTTTTCTTTCTTGCATTTAAGGACCTTGCACACACACTAGGTCTGCACACACAATACATTTTACAATACAACTTGGCTATTCGTGGAGGTGGAAATCACCGAAGCGAGGGTTTGACTAAGGCAAAACCCTATATAGCCACCCAAACATCTTTTCAGATATAAGTGCAGGTTTCGGGACTCGGATGACGCCGCAAGTTGCAGATCCGGGAATAGCAGGTTGAGACAACACTCTGTATCAAATTTCAGAGCAAAAGACCAGGACAGGGGCGTGGGGCGCCCTGGTCCTGCCAGGACAAGGGCACTGGGCGCCCTGGTCCCTGGGACAGGGGTGCTGGGCACCCTGGTCCTCCTGACAGACAACATTTTCAGCATTTTTGACAACTTTTCTAGAGTGCAAAAATAGCAGTTTTCGGAGTAGTTTCAGGGGCAGAATCAGGACAGTGGCGCCCGTGCCCCCATCCCAAACATTTTCACTTAGATTTTAACACCGGGTATACATTTACATTCTTGTCTTTTCCTTGTGTTTACAGCTTTCCGCTTTCCATTGTTTAAGTTCAATTCTGCAATCTTGTTATTAGTTCATACTTGCACTTTGGGGTTAGGGATTGAACTTGCATCATTCTATCTATCATTTACAACAAAGGAATAGAAATCCTAATAGGTAGCCCATGGCTCTTTCTTCCACAAGGAGAAGTAGCCAATTGTGTGATACCTCTAGGCTCTTTCGTATTCCACAAGTGTGTGGTTGGAAGTGGGATTAGGGCATGCTTGCTTAGTGTCACTTTTTCTCCCACACAGGTTTGTATATTGAGGAATATTAATTGAATTTTTTTGTAGTTGTTAATATAGAAGGTGTCTTGTATATTTTCCTTTTTACAAAGGGCTATTATTATCGGTTTTTTATATATATAATGGACACATGTAATATATTTTTGGGTGAACTCACAATACTGGTTCCCACTTTTTGACCAACTTTGACACTTAGATGAACATTTTACAAAAAACCTTCATTTTCTGACACCTATTACTTTTAAACCATTAAGAATTTGAAGATGATGTAAACTAATGGTTTGTAACATCTTTTTTTTAGATTCTAAATATAGTTTTTTCAAATTTTTTTGAATAAAAATTTATTGATTTTTTCATCTCCCTCAAAAGTAGTTTTTTACAACAAACAACATTTTTTAAGAGTGATGTACATCTAGAAACATAAAATTTTTTTTCTATAAATGATAAAAACTTATCTCTTTTAAATTTTGGTTTGTAACATCAATACCCAGAGCATGCAGTTGGTTTGATAGTGATATGTTGAATATTTTTTATTCTATTAAGTTTTGAAGTACAACAAATTATAATTTAGATATAGGTGTACGTTTGAACACATAATTTGTTCTATATATATCAAAATTCAGTTTTATTTTTTTGTTAGAAAGAAGACATCAATACCTAGTGCATAGATATTTTTGAGATTTGTTTTGAATTAGTTTACTATTTTTCCCAATGCACTGAACAAATAAGTTCATGTTAGGTGAAAAACCTACATTCATAAAAAATAAAATAAAAATACATTAATGAAGTTAAATAAACTAAAGATTATACTATTTGGAAAGCTTATAATAAGGACTAAATCCTTAAGAAAACAAGCCTTTGATCTAACTCTCTTCAATTAATTACTTCAAATGGGACCTCTTAAAGCTTAAATCATTATATTTTCTAAAAAATGTATGATTTCACCAAAAATTAGGATGTACCAAAAAGTGGGAACCAACTTTGTGAGTTCACCCTTTTTCGTTGGATTAAAATAAAATTTATTAAAATTTTGAGATAAAGGAGGCTAATGGGTTCAAGAATTGTTTCAAGGAAATTTGAAATTAATAAATATGTTTGAAAAATTACTTCACAATGATATAACACTATTTATTACTAAATGTGAAATAATAATCAAAATAATATAAAGAAAAATAAAAATAAATTTAAAAATTAGTTTATTATTTCATATAGAATTTTATTATCATTTAAAAATAATAATTAATAGATGTAAAGAAAAAATAAACATACATATATTAAATAAAAAGCGTATTAAGGGGATGACCCCACACTAGCTGTGAGCCTCCTATATGGGAGGTCTTGGGTTGAAGTCCACTTGACTAGTTCTTAGCTCTACGTAAAAAGCTAAAAAATACGTAAGGAATTTTCTATATTTGCCTCTTAGAAAAAGCTATTATTATTGATTTTATATATATATATTGGACATCAATATATTTTTATTGGAAAATTACTTCATAATGATATAAAAAATAAATTAAAATAATATATTTGAAAAATTACTTCATAATGATATAATATTATTTATCATTAAAAGTGAGATAAAAATTAAAATAATATAAAAAATAAAATTTAAATTTAAATTTAAATTTAAAATTAATTTATTATTTCATATTAAAAAAAATTATCATTTTTTAAAACTAATTAATAGATGTTAAGAACAAATAATCATACATATATTAAATAAAAAGCATATTAAAAATTATTTTCTTAATAAAATAAAATTTGTGTATATACATAAAGTGGTAAACATAATAGTTTCAAAACAAATTAAAATAACTTTTAATTAATTAAATATAATAGTCCCACATAAATGTGTTTAAATAACTATAATAGTTTAAATATTATTTTATTGAATGTAAATAATAATTTATTTTCAAATATTTTATTTTTAAAAAAATAAAAAAAATAGAAGTATATAGTTACTATTAAATATTTGAAAATAAGATACTATTTACATTCCATTTAATTTATTAAAAAAAATAACTCAAATTTATTTACATAAAATAAAGTGTAATAACAGTGTTGTTATCACTGTTTAAAAAATGGGTTTTCCTTTCCCATAATTGGCTAATTGGCAATGATCTTGAAATTTTGAGTAAGACACATTATCAATTGCTTCAGGTCTGTGTTGGGTCTTAAGGGTTTAGGGTTTTTGATTTTAAATCGCTTAATGTCTGATAAAAAATCCCTCTAGTTTTTATTCCTTCGTTACTTTATCCACTTAAGTAATGGGTCCTGGGGTCGTAGGAAGTGTCCCCCCTTGTCATTTGCCTAGGTGGTCATATGAATTAATCATAAAATTTATGCCTTATGTATTTTCCTCCTAATGTTGTCGGGACCAGTAAGTGATGTGCATCTCTCAGGTGGATCTATGCTTTTCGCTATTTCGCTAGGTGAAGTTGTGCGTGGTTTAAAACCCGCGAAGTTGTGAAAAGGCTTTGCGTTCTAAATGGCGATTTTGGTCCAGTCTAAAGAGGTCTTATCTTGTCCAAAATCCAATGGCTAGCATTATTTCGTAGCCTGAACCTGCAAGCAAAATACCTTTCATGAAACGGAAAAAGCTTTTGGTGGGACCCTGCATGCGAGGATTTTCTAAGTGACTAAAAGGTGATCAAGTCCCATTTGATCTAATGGTTCGCGCTATTTCGCAGGATGAAAATGCTCGATAGTTATCTTTTGCGAAGTTGCAAAATGACATGGCATTCCAAGTAGATGGTCCAGCTGGTCGAGAGGGCGAGTAAGATGGTGGCACGTGGCAGAAGCTACAATAGTCAGCAAGCCGGGTCTAAGAGTTAAAAGGTGGGTCCCAAAGGTGAGTCATGCCGCAGGATAAAAAGTGACCTGGCAGATGCAGGTGGTAAGAATTAATTGGAACCCAGTGTTTTCTCTTGGCAAATGAAAGACTGACATGTCAGCTCTGAAAGTGACTAGATGTCAGGTGTTCGAGATTGAGTCAGAGGGCCCACGTCTGCCGAAGTCTGTTCAGATGGTCAAGCACTGAACAAGTAGAAAATGATCTGACAACCCATGTGATTTCGCAAGGATAAGATGCTCGTGCTTTATACCCTGCGAAATGGCGAAAAGGTTTTTCATCCCCAAAGGTAGATAAAGCATAGGGTTAAAAGAAGATCGACTTTGTTTTGATCCAACGGCTGGCGCTATTTTGCGGTTGCGAGATGCTTGAAGGATATGCTTCGTGAAATAGCGAAAGTAAAAAGGGTTCGTCCAGGTGTCATGATAGATGGTGACGTGTCCATAGACATGTGGTTTTAGAAGAAGTTGAGGGCCCGCCAAGGTGAAACCGGTGGTATAAAGGAGAGACATGTGCCTAATGTTGAATTAAATGCAAAGGGTTTTCCAAAGCCAATGGTTGAGTGCCACGTGGTAGCCAGTAGCCAATGAAAAGGCAGTGTAAGTAAAGCAAGCATAAAGGTTTCCCTTAAAGGATGGTCATCTCTGAATTGATCCAACGCTTCGTGTTGTTTCGCAACCTGAAGTTGATAGATGTTTAAGTCTACGAAATAGCGAAAAACCACTAGCAATCAAAGTAAAGGCGTGGTTAGAAAAGATGTTGATGGTTTCGGTCAAAGTTAAATGCCGAGCAGTTAGAGTTCCATCTAACGCCCGATGCTGTTTCGTGAAGGAGAAGTGCTTGAAAGATAAAGTCTGTGAAATGGCGAGAAGAAGGTGGTGCCCAGTGCGGAGGCAAGGCTGTTAAGTCAGTATAATGACCAATCAGGTTTCTTTTGATCAGACGATTGGTGCTATTTCACAGGATGAAATTGCCTGAAGGTTATTCTTCGCAAAGTTGTGAAAGAGTGAAAGGAAAGAATTGCAGAAATCAAATCATCCATTGGAGCGAAAATATGAATTCTCTCATGAATTCAATTCTGAAGGGACGACCGAAGCATGCAGAATCAATGTTGCAGTTAAGAGCCTGGGTACTATATATGATTTCCTATCAACCGGATGAAGGTATCTTTCTAAAGAATCATTGCAGAGGAGTAGATATAGAGCCATTTTCTTCAAATACAGAGAAAGTCAATTCAGTTGCAGAGCGAATTCACTTGAGTTAAAAACAGGTTTTCTTGTACTCTCATGTAGCAATTTCTTTATGGTGTGCTTTAAATAAGATATTGATTTGTCACAGAACCATTTGGGGGCAGTATTTTGATTTCTTACATTTTCAAAATGGCACCTAAGAGAGAATTTTCTGGGAAAGTCAATTATCCGAAGAGAGCCATTTGTGATGATTTTCTTGAGCAGTTCACATTGTCAACTAATTAGGCATCGAAGGCAAAAGAGTTAGTGCCTAGAGCTCCTCGTTTGAAAATAGGAGAAGGGCTATATGACAAGGGTAACTGGTTGAGAGATCCATAGGTCAGATTATCTAGGTTGGGGTTATTCAAGGTTGGATTTGGAATGAGGAATTCTCCGGCCCCACAAAATAGCATCTAGGAATTAGATGTAGGAAAGTTGGTAGTCCCAGGGGTATTTATGGATATGGATCTGTTAACCCAAATTGCACTTAATTACAATCCAGTCACAAGAAGCATTCAGGATATAAATGGAAAAGCCCTTATTGAGATTAATACTGAAGAGTTTAGAAGTGCTTTTGGGCTAAATGAGTTTACAAATTTTCTTGAACCCATAAATTTCAAATCATTAGCCCAAGTATACAATGCACAAAGGAATTATCTTAGGAGTGGGTCTCTTAAGGAATTTTTTGTGAAGATAGGTGGGTTGACTGTTGCAGGACCCAACACAGAAGAGCCCTTCTCATTAAATTTTTTCACCCTTAGAGCTAAGGGAATGTATTGGTCACTTTGCCAAGTTTTGGGAGAAGATGCTGAAGCGAATATGCCCAATCACTACTTGTTAATGATTGCTCAGATTTTAAATCCTTCCCTTGCAGTAACATTTGATTATGCTTCTTTCATTGCTGATGCTATCAATGGAGGGTTAGTAGGAATAAAGAATGGAAAGGTGGATAGGCCTTTCGGATGGTACTCACTCCTAATGCATCTATTTTTGTTCATAGGAGGTGATTACTTTGCTAGTGGACTAGACCTTATCAGAGAGAAGGAAGGAGAAAAGATGCTAGTGCAACTATGGAGTACTGTCTTGTCATGGGATAGAGAGGATGCTATTTTCTTGAAGTTTGATAAATATTTTGCATCCAAGATCAGGACTCTCCTTTGCTTGGAGAACCCAAGAATCCCCAAGGTTCTTTTGGAATTCATTAGACCAAAAGAACTTGCAGAGAGCATAAAGATTGTTCACAATTGGGGTGACATTTATCTGTACCCAATCTCAATAGTTTTTAGAGTTTATGGTTTCAAAGGTACTCCATTCTTTTTTCCCTATCAGGTCCCTCTCAAAGTGGGAATTTCAGAAGTCCTTAGACAAATTGGTAGTGTACAATAGGCAGAACTGACAGGCAGGGGTAAAGGGACTATTTTCCCTATGGTTGCCATAGCCCACCAATTTGTAATAACTAAGGGAGGTTGGAATTGTTTTGAGGATTTTATCAAGCCTTATCATTTGTCAACTGCAATATCCAAGTGTGCCGATCCAGAAGACTTCTTTAATGGCATGTTTAGAAAGAGAGCAACATGCAAAGGTAGACCCCATCAATTTCAGTTTCCTAAAGATCTCATTAGAAATGAATTTGATTTGGATGAGCAAGAACTGAGGAAGGAGAAATGGGTGGCTTATAAGAAAGCCTTAGACTTTGTGCATCAGTTTGATGCCAACTATGACCCATTGTCTAGCTTTTTCCCTCTGGAGGAAAAATAAAGTTTTTAATTATTTGCTTTGAGGATGTGATGCAAACCTTGAAGGAGAAGAGGAAAGTTGTGATTAATAGCAACCCTGAAAAGGCAAGAATGATTCTAAGTAGGTCTGCCTCCACCAAAGCAATCCCTCCTAGTGACTACACCCTGCACAAGAAAACTAGTTATAGTGTGCTGATGCCTACAACAGGGGAGCCCTCTACCTCCAAAGGAAAGAGGAAGATACAAGATGTCATTGACATCCAAGAGAGCCTAAAGAAGTAGAGAGTAGGGAAAGAAGTACAATCTGATACACCTTTGTACTCTCCATCTCAATCCCCTATCCACATAGGAGATGAGCAAGCAGCAGCTGAGCAACTTCTACAATTAGGCAGTCTAGGAGAAATTGCCTATACTTATGATGAAGTAGAGGAGGGTATACCAGAAGAGCCCCTTGTTGCTAAAATGAACATCACTACCACTGAACTCAAAGGCCAGGAGTTGGATCTTGAGATAAAGCAAGCCAGTGATGACTTTTTGGTTGACAACAATTTTGTTACCTCAAGAGCATTTATGCAGTTTGTATGGAAACAAAATATAGATAAATACAATGCAAGATGTGAGAAAAGAAAAGGTGAACAACCTAGTAAAGATCCAGCTCGGGTAGAGGAAGAAATAAAATAGGAAATGATGGAAGAATTTAAGACCATAACTCTTGAGCAAGGAAGAGACATGGTGGCACAAGCTGGAGTGCTTATTCTCCTTGAGTGGGACATAGTAGATGCCCTAGTTTTGGAGGCAGTAAGGAAAGAAACTAAGCCCATGGAGAGAATCACTTTCAGCAAGGATAATGTTGCACTAGTCATGTGGTCTCTCAAGAGAGATGAGAGTAAGAGAAGCAAAGATACCCCAGGGTCAAGCTACCTTGGTGGAATGATAGTGAAGAGAGTGCAGAACACAGGGGTGGTAGAAGCTACTAGCACTGTGTTAGAAACTGCAAAATTTAGTGTTGCAGTAGCAGGAAAGGAGGCCAAGGAGAAAGAAGACCTCCAAGTCAAGTTGGAGACAATTCCGAAGGCCTATAACAGTCTTAAGGAAGAGCTAAGAGGTAGAGATAGCATCATTGCTAAGCTGCAAAGCTAGTTGACAGGATAGTACCATCAAGGTGAGTCTTCAACACTGATGATCTCCTCTTCACCTGCAAGACCTCCACCTACCAGCCCCATCATTGAGTTCCCACCATCTCCAGCACCTTCCATCTCTCAAATGGTTGAGATTACTCCTCAAGAGCTAGAGAATTTAAAACAGGCTCAGGCCTTGTATGCAAACAAATACATATGAGGAGAGAGTAAGGGCTACTATTTCAAGTTTTGCAGATACAATGAGTGCCTCACTGCTATATAGTAATATAAGCAAGATTTTGGAAATGAGGAATGAGCTCAATGGAGATAAAGCCATTCTGACACCTATTTTTGACAAATGGATGCCTAGAGAGCAGGACTTGGAGTCTATTTGTGCCTCTTATGATGAGGCAAAGGCCAATCCTATCATCAAATCCACTTGTGATACCACCAAGGATCTAGTGAAACTAGCAGAAGGGGTGGATAATGCTAATAGGAAAATTAACTTGTACAGAAAGGAATATACTGATTAGGTTTTTGAGTTGCTCCCAGGAGTTTTTGCCAGCCCAAATCAACTGAAGGACAAACAAGTGTGGCTCAAGGAATTAGAGGCCAAATTGTCAGCTAGGATTAAAGGCATTATTGATCTAGATGATGCTTCCTTCTTTGTTGTGACAATTCAGGAGATAGAGAAAATCAAGTCTCATTATGGTTTTCTCAATTCAGAGGTTAACAAAATGAGAAATCCTTGGAAAAGGTTGACCAAGGCTAAGACAAAAGTGATTGATTTCACGTGGCCAACTGATGACATGTATAATGAATGGACAATGAAATATGCCGTCCAGGATGCAGAGCAGTTAGAGGGCGCTCCTGAATAGCTAGAAGAGGTTGCAACCAGATAGCAAGTTGAAGAAGCTGTAGAGGTCGAAAAGGACTTGTAACCATCTTTGCAAAAGGTTTTGTAACTTCTTCTTGAGAAGCAATGATTGTAACAAATTCTCATAGGAAAGTCCAAAGCTTGGTACATCCATATTGTTATAAATGGATACCAGGACTAGTGAAAAGGAGATCTCAAAGAATTGTAAGAAAACACTGCAGAAATTTATCTGAGCTTTTATAAGTTTAATGGAGAATATTCAAAAGTTTTTGTAATACTTTCTTGAAGATAATATCAATATACAGACCATCGGTTTTTAGTAAAGCTTTGTGCCATCTTCAAATGTGTTTGCAATTATTTACTATTTCATACTGAATAATCTAGGGTTATTTTGTTTGAATAGGGGTTGTAAGGCAACTTTCAGTAGATGTGTTTGCTAGCTTTTCTCTTTAGGAGGGAAATTAAATATGCAGGGATCACTTCTAATGGTAAATTACTTGTGAGACATCTTGAATCTTGATGAGCATAGTTTGATTTGGTGTGCATATATTCCCATGTATGTCAGGCATATATAGGGATTAATAGAAGCTGAGCCAATGGGATGTGTAGAGATCTTCTGTTTGGGAAGTATTGTTTGAATTTTGATGACTCTATGACCTTGGATAAGGCATTGGTATAGATCAAGGTT
Organism: Cryptomeria japonica; assembly: GCF_030272615.1. Classification (NCBI taxonomy): domain Eukaryota; kingdom Viridiplantae; phylum Streptophyta; class Pinopsida; order Cupressales; family Cupressaceae; genus Cryptomeria; species Cryptomeria japonica. The sequence continues at coordinate 625,384,961 of NC_081414.1, read as the reverse complement.
GTCCATTGCATGTTTTGTAGATCAAAATACTGAATATGAGTATAATTTTCATTCCTTTGTTTCAGTCAGTTTCAAGGTGATTAGATCCACTGGTTTTCTGGATTGGTTTGCTGTGGATTTATCTTTTGAAAGTGTGAATTTAGTTCACAAAGGTATACCCGCCTGGACTCTGAGTAATGTCTGAAGTGTAGAAGGTTAAATCAAACCTTGTCATATGTTGTCCTAAGAGTTTCCTTCCCCTTAACATCTCTCCTGCATAGAGTTTAATCATCATATTATAAGGATGTTGAAGTGAATCAGATTTTGAAGACAACAAGTTCAAATTGGATTCATCTAGAGACTAGTCTCAATGGAGGCTTGATAAAGTATAATAATATTAACTTTGAATAAATCACCTTTTTTTATTTTCTACTCTAAACTAACTAACAACGCTATTGTTATTTTCTACTCTAAACTAACAAACAATGCTATTGTTATTTTCTACTCTAAACTAACCACATCTTTTTTCCCTTTTTTTTTTAATGATTTTGTACAATCTTCTATTCTGTATTCTTATAATACTACTGTAAATATAATATAATACTGTAAATATAATAGTCCCACATTAATGTGTTCAAATAACTACAATAATTTAAATATTATTTTATTGAATGTAAACAGTACCTTATTTTCAAATATTTTATTTTAAACAAAAAAAAATAAAAAATAGAGGTATATAGTTACTATTAAATATTTGAGAATAAGGTACTATTTACATTCCATTTAATATATTAAAAAAAAATAACTCAAATTTATTTACATAAAATAAAGTATAATAATAGTTCAAATTGGATGCATGTGGAGACTAGTTTCAACGGAGGCTTGATAAAATATAATAATATTAACTTTGAATTCTAAACTAACTAACAACGCTATTATTATTTTCTACTCTAAACTAACCATATCTTCTTTTTTTTTTTATGATTTTATACAATCTTCTATTGTATTCTTATATATCATCCTACATTTTGAATCTTATCCTTCTCATATAATATTCACTAAATCAATTATATTCTATTTTAAACTAATCACATAAAAATTAACTATGTATAAAACGATAGTATATATAATTTTGATATTTACTCAGAATCTGCAACATTCTCTACTGAGACAAAAGCAATGATTAAATCAACAATAGCAATATAATACTGTAAATGTTTTTAAGCCTTACAGTAAATAAAAAAGTCGTCATTATGCATCTGATACCAAGACTATAATAGATGAAACCTCAATCCCCAATTATGGAATGAAAGAGATCATCATACAAACACAATATCCACAAGTTGAATTGCCCCTGACAAAATGTAATAACATCATGAGGAATAAGACCACTCAAATCCAAATAAATCAGATGGCTTAAATTACATGTATTAAGTTTTGTCATATAAACTTAATTCTATTACTTAACCTTAGAAATCTGTTGCAAGTTTGCCATTATAAAATCGACCATTTTGTCCATGACCCATGAAATCTTGGCCATATGGGGCATGGTTGGGCTTGGCTATGGTGGGAATGAAGTTATTGTTGCCAGGATCCATGATTGAGTACCCGAATGTGATGACAGATGGGATTTTGACTTCACCATTAATGGTTTTAATGACTGTACTACAGATTGAAAGCAGAATATAGTGGACCAGGAAAATACACCCACCAATATTTATGCGCCTCACGAATGCTTTATAGTTTTTTCCTGCGAGAACACTGGGTTTGCATTCAAAATGGACTCTATAGTTAATGTAGTTCAATGGAGTGATAAATAGGTAGATTTATTACTAGCCCTTGCACTTCATTAATGGGTACGCCAATAGTAATTTATATAATTATAATTGCAGTAGTGTTCATAATTGAATGTATGAATATCTTCTAAGGTTTCCAGAAGTTGGAATATAAGTTTGTTTTGGGGGAAATAAATTTGTGTGAACCATAGATCTTCACCCCATGTTAAAATTTGTTTCCCCAATTTTTACAAAATCATTTTTCTTCTTAGGACCTTTCAAATATTACACTCTAAATTTATAGCTCGATTAGGTTTAAATTTCTCTATGTTTATGAAACAAGCAAAATATAAAGCCTTTGAGTATGATGCAGAAGTAGATTCTCACTTGACTTACTGATCAAATTAATAAGTTTTCTAAAATACTATATTTTCTTCAAAAGCCTTAGCCAAATCAGACTGAACTTTTGCAATTGTGACAAAGAAATAGTTTGAAATTTCTCACAAAATTTAAAATAGTTCATTTCCTCACATTTAATATAATTGTGAACATTCATATAATTATGAACATTAGAAACTAATTTATTTCAACAAAATTTGTAAAATTATATTGAAGGCTATGAAATAAGAGCCAAAAAATTGCCACAATTGATGATTAGATTTTCTACAACAGTGATGGGATTTCTTGTAGTAGGAGTTTTCAACACTCGTAACAATACTCATAATTATAGTAAATGTGATGAAATGAACTAATATAGTTGGGGATTATTATCTTTTCTTCTTATTTTAAATCCAATCTAAACTTTTGAAGTATGATGTTTAGCTCATTCAGGTCCATAAGCACAAAATTAGAAGAAAATAACTACATAGTGTGTAGTTGCCTTTTAATGTTTTAGTTAATGATTGAAATGTTTACAGATATAACATAAGGGTTTGTGTAGGAGATGATTTTATAAAAATACATGTTCATAAGTATAGATTTGTATTAAGAAATAAAATAAATTTGTAGATAATATAAAATTCTCAAAAGTAATACAAATAATCTATATAATGTATCCTAAATAATGTATCCTACATTTAGTTCACATTATTCTTTTGTTGCATAGTTGCTAAATTGCTATTTCATATAACATTTTTTGAAAAAACTTATCATAGTTTGCTACTATAAGCTTAGCATTACCTATGTTAATCCAAATAGATTGTAAAATTTGTCACATACAATCTTGATTTTGCTTTCCAATATATTTGGGAATTATTAGATAACTATTAGTTTTTGAAGCTAATCTTAACAATGTAACCCTCAAATTAACATTCTTATACAATTGATTCTTTGCAAATGTGGGCAGTTTTTAAGAAATACCCATTGATCAATTGAAATATAAAAATTAACATTCCATGACCTAAACCCAATTAACTGATGAAACAATTTAAGACTATATGCAAATGAAAGTCTTTATTAAAATGAATTATTGTATGTCATCTATTAAATCCTTTGTTTTCATAGTCCCGAGTTCTTTATGAAGATATGTTTACCTAGTTTACATATGCAGACCTCTCATAGTTTATATATTAGCACTTGCATCAAAGGAGGTGCAATAGGTAACCAATAGATATATGTTTCAAATAATATATTGGAGGGTACAAAATTGTATAATGTAAAAACGATATGTTTTTATTACTAAGCATACATGAGTTCTTTAGGAAGAACTTCTCTATTATAAAAAGGATATCCTTATGTTTACTCTAAAATTGGGTGAATACTACTTTTTATTATACTATAAAATTAAAGGCAAATATGTAAGTTTGAGTCCTTTAAATAATATATACAATCATATTATTTGGTTATAATACTTTTTAAATATTTTGTCCATTCTTAGTTTTATTTATTACATCTAATGTATGGCAATATTTTCTTTGTTTCACAAACAATCACAAATCTCTTTAATAATACAAGAAGGGATCAACACCTCTATATTAAATTTCATGCATTTAGCTAATAATTATATTAATTACAATAAATAATTATTTATGTAAAAATATATTAATCATATTTTACAAGACAAAAATACTTAAAGATAAAATAAATAGAATACTTCTCAATAATATATACAATCAAAGAATATCTATTCGATTATCATAAAGTAGATAATTTCTTAATAAATTTTTCCTAATCATATTACTATAGCCTATACTTTTATAAGTGCTTTAACATGATGTACAAAGGCTAATATTGATTAAGGAGTACGAATAAATTGTGAATAATATTTACACATTTTTATTAAACATATTCCCTTCTCTATCAGATTATCACTATTATAACATGGATATATAAGGTAGAATATGTTTCTAAATTTATATTAAAAATTAGCATTGATAATTTTGTACTTGGTTCTTTGAATTTTTTTTTTATATATATAATATTTAGAATTAAATATGATATAGAATATAGAATATAGATTTAATAAAAATATATAAATATTATAATATTTTCATAATAATATATGAATTATAATCTAATAATAATCCTACATGTATCTGCCCCTGCATGTAGTGGAACAAAGATGTTCCAATTTTTTAAGAAACTTCAGTTTATTAAGGTTCAGGCTAAGGAATGGAATAGAAAGATCTTTAAAAACATTTTTTGCTAAAAAAAAAATCATTGCACAACAACTGGAAGAGGTTAACCAAAACATAATTTCCAAGGGACTAGATCAACTCCTGCATTCTACACAGAAGGGTCTTCAAAGTGAGTGGGAAGAAGCTTGTAAGAGAGAAGAAGAATATTGGAGATGGAAATCAAGAGAGCTCTAGCTAAATCAGGGAGATAAGAACACAAAATACTTTCATGCATCCACAAAACAAAGAAAAGCATCTAATGTTATATTTTCAATCAAGCATGTAGACACAGGGGTATTGATTAAAAATTTAGCAGACATTCAAGATGAAGGAGTAAAGTTTTCCAAGAATCTTTTAGCCCCCCCACCTTCTAATTTAGATCCTTTTTAGAAGGATAATGCTAAGATTCTACTGCAATCTATCCCTCTTCTGATCTCCAACCAGGATAATATAGTCCTACTGGCCCCTTTCACTCTAGAGGAAGTTCACAAAGTGGTATTCTCCCTTTCCCCAGATAAAGCCCCAGGTCTGGATGGGTTCACCGCCCTCTTTTTCCAAAAGTGTTGTGATGTGATTGGTTTTGACCTCTTAGTAGTAATGGAAGAATCTAGAAAAAGGGGAGCAATGGTAAAAAGTTTCAATGCAACAAATATTGTTCTCATCCCAAAAACACCTCCATCAAAATTCACAGAATTCAGACCTATTTCTCTTCGTAACACAATCTACAAGATTGTAACTAAGGCCATTTACCTTAGAATGCATTATCTCATACCCAAGATCATCTCGCAAGAACAAGGGCGTTTTGTCCCAGGTAGGGAGACTATGGAAGGAACCCTAGTAGCACATGAGGTTTTACACTCTATCCATGAAAACCAACAAGCAAATTTTGTTGTCAAACTTGATATGATGAAAGCATATGACTGAGTTAAGTGGGGTTTTCTCTTTAAATATTATCAAAATTCAACTTCTCAGATAAATGGTGCAAATGGATCAAAACTTGTGTCTCGGGTGCACATTTTTCTATTCTAATAAATGGACATCCCTCAGGTTTTTCTTAAGGTACACAGGGAATAAGACAAGGTGACCCTTCATCACCCTTTCTCTTCATTGTCATGGCAGATGCCTTTAATAGATACATCAATTTTCAATCTTCAAAGGGTTTTGGCTTGGTGTCACTCTTCCAGGTACTTCAATAATAGTAACTCACTCTCTTTTTGCAGATGATACATTGTTATTTGGTGAGGCTTCTCTAAAAGAAGCCAAGCTCATCAAGCAAAACATTGGAAATCTATTCCTCTGCTTTGGGCTAGAAAATTAATGCTGCTAAGTCTAAGATTTTCATTTTTAACACACCTTCAATCTTGTCACTAAGAATATCCAAGACTTTGTTCTTCTCAATGGATCAATTGCCATCTTCTTACCATGGCATCCCCTTTTTTATGGGAATAAACAAACCTTCTTATTGGTCTGCTATTATTGGTAGAATCAAGGCGTGAATTTCAGCTTGGAAAGTAAGGTGACTTTCATTATCAGGTAGAATCCTTCTTATCAAGTCAATTTTAACAGCAATACCGAATTATTACATGTCTATTCTCAAAGCTCCCTCATCCATCATTCAACAATTTCATAAACTTGTTAGAGATTTTCTATGGAATAGTAATATGACAAATGAAAGGAAAATCCCCCTAGTCTCTCTGGAAAATATGTCATGCCAAAAATCCCAAGCGGGAGTTGGGCTTCATAATCTGAAGCATCACAACAAGGCTTTTGGAGGGAAATTGATTTTGAAAATGTACACTAATCCTGTTTCCAAATGGTGCCAGATTATGCAAGCTAAATATTTGGACAACACTCAACCATCAAGAGTGTTGACAATTTTAGATCCTCCAAAGGGGTCTATTATTTGGAATTTAATGATGGATTCAAGAAATCTAATAGCTAAGTATGTTTCATGGGAAATAAATAATGGTCTTAGTGCTAACTTCTGGATAGACTCATGGTGTGGGCATCCTCCTATTGCTCAATTGGATAATATGTAAGACACTATAAATATAGCTATAGCTCATTGGGGTACAAAATTGAGTGACTATGTGTCAGTTGTAGAAATATTTTCAGGGAAAATAATCAGGAAAGATCTCATTCCTCTCCCAATATCCACCCAGCAATCTTCCTCCTTGGCAAATAGTTTATTGAATAGGACGATTCTCATGTCTAACAAAGATGATGTGTTATTTTGGGCAGCTTCTAAATCAGGACAATATTCAATTAAAGAAGGTTACAAAGCCTTACAGCAGGGTTGCAGCAGGAAGGTAAGTAGTCAAGCATAATCATTCTGTTGGAATGACATTGTTCTACCTAAAGCAGGTTGTTTTACATGGCTAACGTTAAACAAAAGAATCCTAACAACAGATAGACTAGTAAAACTAGGCATTACACAAGCTTTTAATTGTGTATTTTGTATCTTAGAGGAAGAAATAGTTGATCATTTATTTTTACACTGTACCTTTGCCTCCCAATGTTGGTTCTTCATCATGAATAAAATCCAAGTTATGATGCCCTTTCTGAAATCACTGTGGGATATGTTTAACTCTTGGCCTCTTTTATTTTTTACATCAACCCTCTTGGGCATTTGGAAATGTGCTCCTGGTCACATAATTTGGGCCATTTGATGGGAGAGGAACAAAAGAATTTTTAGAAAAAAAATCCTCTTCTCTGGATCAAGTTTTGATCAAGTTAGAAAATTCAATTGCAGAAATCATAAATTCTTCTCTCACTAATTACAAGGACATCTAGTCATTTACCCGGTAGGATAAGGTAATTGCAAAATCATGGAATGGTATTATTTTGCCAATAGGGATTCCCCCGAACTGGTCCTCAGCTCATGTGAGAGATAGGTCTTCCATAAAATGGGTACCCCCAGCACCTAATTTCTTTAAGATCAACTTCGATGACTCTTCTCGTGGAAACCCAGGGAATTCAGGAATTGGAGTTTGCATTCGAGATCAATTTAGAAAAATGTGTGCTTTCCAAGCTTCACCCATCCCTCTAGGTACAAATAACTTGGTAGAGGCAAATGCTTTACTAGTTGGCCTGGTGTTAGCAAGGAAGTGTGGCTTCTCCAATATACATATAGAAGGGAATTCATTAGTTGTTATCAATTCAATTACCTTGAAAAGATCTAAGACCTGGCATCTATCGTATGTTTTGAAGCATACCTTGGATCTTCTCGACACTTTTTCGGATTACATTGTCAGCCACACATTAAGAGAGGGCAACTCCATTGCTGACATGTTAGCAAATATGGGCTGCGATGGCATTTCAGTTGAGTCGGTTGCAATTCCCACTAAACTGTCTTCTTGTACCAAATTGCTTGAATTGGTACAAAAGGAATGTACATCACTCTAATCACAAATTACTTCTTAATAAGTTCTCACATGTAGGCATTTAACCGGGGCCTGCAAACATGAAGATTGACGAGACACTAACATTTGTGCATTTAAATGTAGTTTGTAGATGGTATGAATGAAAGTTTAGTGCAAAGTACTCTGGAATTTTCATAATGTCACTTCACATGGGGCAAAATAGACTTAAGCCTCTTACACATCCTCTCGACTGTATTACAGTCACAAATTAATACAAGAAATCGTAAACTTGATTTTAAAGTCGGATCATTTATTGCACTTCGAGATGTTAATTTTATTTATAAATGGAAATGAGCTTGCTTTTATATACATAGTTCTCAGTGGAAGTTATCAAATTTTTTTAATTTTTGAAGTATCCCAGTGCTCTATAATATGGAGAATGGCTCTTGCGTAGGGTGCAGGCAAATGCATTAGGACTATATGCTATGGAACAATCGGGTTTCAATGCAAATTTTAGAACCTTCAGCATCTTTTCATGGACACATCAATGACAGGGACCTCGACCAACTTTTTCTTTTGCACAATCCACAATTGAGAAGAGTTGTCAAAGACTTCATTGGTGAGGAGATTTTGTCCCCTCAAGCCAAAAGAATTCTTTATCCCTATCAAATCCTTAGTTCTTTTCTTTCCAATGCTTTGGATCTCTTGCAATCTATTCCTCTACTTGAACTAGTGTTCCTTAAGTTGGTAAGACAAGATGTGCTTGCACCGACCTCGTTCCATGAAGCCCCGGTAAACTATAATCTATGGCAGGAGTTGACTCTCCTTGGGGGCCTTTTTCCATGACACTTTATTCAAACTAGCCATGCTTACATGGTGCTTTATGACCGAATAAAACATGCCCTTGAATGGCAAAACTTCCGCCATGTGAAGAACAACCTACAACAATTTGGTAGACAATTGGATGACCATATTGTGCACAGAGTCAAAATTAAAGTTGGGGCTCTCATGGTGATCTTAGAAATAGAAATCATTGATCCCATTCTGCCAATTTGGCAACCTGTGGAAAGGGGACAGGCTATAGATAGGGTGCCAAAGGTCAACACACCAATGTTGGATGAGGCCATGTGATGGACTACCTCCTTTTAGCCCGCTTTCGATGCCCCTAAAACTTAGACCCAGGAGGATTCAGCCATGGACAAGTAAAGTAATTTTGGCTTTGTTTTTTGCTACTTAGAATATGCTCCTTTTTGATGTGTGGAAAATATGATGACAACCGGTATGACCCAAATTTTTTGACTGCCCCTTGTTTATTGGTGTTGGTTTATGCATTTACTTCCACTGGTACAACAGAACTGGTAGTGGAGTCATCTTCTTAGCTTGCTGGCTAGTACTAGTAATGGAATCTTTTTTATGAACCAGTCAAGAGGACAACATATCGGTATCAAAGTTCCAGTATAACACAACCGGTAAATGGTCATGGAAGCTCTACAGTATTTTGACAACTAGATTTCTGCTTTCCAAGTCTTCATGATAACCGGTTGTGGGGGCCATTTTTTTAGGTTTATTCCAGTCTTGTTCCAAGCCACTACTATAAATTTGGCCTCTAAGAGGCTTGTTCTATGGGCAGGTTCTATCTATCTCTTTGGATCTTTGGGGGGCTTCTTCTCATAGCCTCTTTTCTTCTTTGTTTATTGTATTTGAGCAAGGATATAGGGTTTTCTTCCCTGTTCTTTCCCTATTGAGCTCTTGAATCAGTTTTCTTATTAATATATATATCAGTGGCTTGCCACTTTTGCTCAAAAAAAAAAAAAAAAAATCCTACAAATAATAATTGTATGCAAGGGAACCATATGTATTAATATCTCAAAACCATTTAAGAGTATATATACTTCCTTACCTAATTATTGACACGTTTGGATTGTACCTTTTAATGAGAAAATTTAGTTTAATTTGAAGAAAATTAAATTATCATAGATTTTAAACATATTATGTAGAGAACTTTATCTAAAATTTACACCAATTTTGATGTTTAGAATTTATAATTATGTCATATGACAAAAACAAAATCATATGATTATATTAATTATGTAATATGTATATATTTGGATACTTTAAACTATATTATATTTTATGTGAATTTAGATAGTTTTGAATAAATAAAGTCATATGTCTCAAGATTCTTGAAAAAGAGAAGTACCTTAATCGAACAATATCAATTGTAATAATATAAGATATATAGTTACAAAATTTATTATTTAATTATAACAATATATAAAATAAAGTAATAAATAAAAATGACATGTTCTTTTCAAGTCAAAACACATATAATTATGAAATGACTTAGTAAAATATATTCATAAAAATATAATATATTTTTTGGGTCATTATTGAATGAATGCATGTATGTATGTATACATTGATTAATGTGACTCTACGGGGTCACACACACACATAAAAATAAAATAAAAATTTACATTTTTTTCTTGTAGCTAGGTTTACTCTTCTATAAATATCAGTATCAGTGGGTCCTATTTACAAAATAACCCATATTATAGCAACCTGTGAGGGCATGCTTTGTATAACACCTCCTATACTACTAGCTGAGAAACATACATTCAACATTTACATGATATATCAAAAAATAATAATTACCCAACACAATTTTGTCCATATTACCCCTAACTTTTGTCAACATCTTCTCCAACTTCATTTGGAGCTTCATCTCTAGTATTTGCGACTAGAGTAAATGCCCACCTTGCATTACTAGTCACTATGCCCTCGGCACAACTTTTCAAGAAGTTAATTCTAGTGTGGTACAATGCCCTCTACTCAACTCTATTCATTCTCGACTCCCACACCACATAAGGCTCAAGTAGGTCATTGTCCTTTCCACCTCACTCCAACCTCATTATTCCACAAAGGATCATATCACATCCTAAAATAGCTCTCTTTAGGATACCTTTAAAACCTTTACACCAATCTTTCATTAACACTTCCATCACAATCTTGGTTTCCATAGTTTCCAATAACATTGATGAAAATCTAAGTTCACCCTATATCTACCATTTTTCGCTCAAAATGAAATCTCCCAAGATCATATGCAAGAGGATCACCCCTATCTTGGTTTTAAATATCTCAATTATCCTTCTCTCAAATATCTCACTAAAAAATAGTCATTTTCATTTTCCTCAAAACAAGATAGATTGATGAGTTCATTTTTGTGACCTCTTCTTGTTACGTGGCTACAATTACAACCTACTCCTATATATCCTAGTCATGTTGACTAAATTTCAATAGTTGGTTCCTCCAATAATCTTAACATCTCATAATGTTGGGCATCCCTTTCAATGTGCAAAATCAATATTGTGATCATATGTAGGATTCAATGTCACATTATGAAACTCATGACACTCCTCTATTGATAAGACCTCCACAACCACTTGAACCATATCCACTACCACCTTAGCCATATCATTGACCAATTAATTGCCCTCTCGATACACATGGGTTACAATATAGTATTTAAATCATTCAATTACACTCTTTTTCTAAGATGATTCCCTACCTTCCAATTAAGTGTTTGGCCAATCTAATGACATTAACCATGATTTTTGAATTCCCTTCTAAATGTATTCTATCACAATTTAATTTTCTCCCTCCCATCAATCCCAAAAAGGCATTCTAAAATTTTAATTCATTATTTCTCATTAGACCTATCCATTTCCCTACTATAAGAAGTAGCTCACCTTCAAATTTCTAATCACACATATTTCCCTATCCAATCCTAGATTTACCTATGCCACCCCCATCAAAATTGATCTTGATCAACCCTTCCTTTAGCACATTCCACTTTACATCCTTCCTCACACCCTAAGTTAGATTAGTTGGGCCATCCTCATAAACAAAGGTAAAATAAGATACTTTTTATAGCACACGCACACGCACACACACACACACACACACACACACACACATTGAATTATATTAAATTTTGTCTTATTACTTTCCTAGATCAAATAAGATTGTTACAATACTATAATATAAAATGTAATTAAAATTATATTTTTATTTAATAATTAATCAAGTACCTTTAATAATCTAAAATTATTTAATCAAATTATTATATCAAATGAAAAAAATACTCAAAATTCATTTGATGAACTATCTATATTTGTATTTACCATTATAACATATATTCATTGAATAACATAATACAATCATCAAATGATTTAATTACTACGTATGTTATTTATTCAAAAAATTGCATTATAGTATCAATTAAAAAGAAATAAATAATATCAACATTTAATAAATATTATTAAAAAATGATCAAATCTCTCTCTTTGAAAGTCAATCCAGTAGTAAAGATTATACTATACTAAATTCAAATACAATGTCATGCTTTGGAATACATGACATATAAAAATGGTAATAAGAATTTATCAAATAGTATCAAATTACTTGATAATAAAATTTTCATAGATTGAATGTATTTATCATCTAAATATGATAATCTTTCATTGAAAATCACAATATTAAAATTGTAACAATAAAAATTAAAATTAGGACCTTAGAGTGCAACCTTTTATAAAAATTTGAATATAACTTTACTCACAATTTTTGGAATAATCTTCTTTTTTTTTTTAATATGACTTTGATTTATGTTGGATTTTTTTATTTTATTTTTTAACTTTTTGGGATTTATAAGCTAATATTATGTGATTTAAGAATAAATTCTCATGATCTTGACTGATACACATAAATGAATTTTGAAAATTTGATTTCATGATAAATAATTAGATGTTTATTTATTTTATTTTTAAAAATATTTTAAAAAGATTAATTGACTTAAAAAATAAAATAAATATAAAATATTATGCATAATACTTTGCATGAATATAAATTAAATAAAATGATAACTATTAATTATAGAATTAAATTTTTACATATTTTTCTTAATGATTAGCATGCATATCTTATATTATTGCATCTTTATTTTATACATTTCTATCGCTTACCCTTGAACGCTCAGCTAATCATAAATATAATTCCTTCTCCACCAACCACCTTTCCCAACATTTTTCTGACTGTAGACATCATCCACACCACTTTAAATGACCAATATAAAAATTAATTGTTTTTTATTAAGATAAGTGAAAGAAAGACCCATAACCCATACAGAGAAATTAATTGTTATCTCATCAACCCACATGTCTAAATTCTTGAGTTAAGCTTGAGTGGAAGAGTGATACTACTCCATATTTATGGGACACATCTATTTTGGCTCCAAAAAGACAGTATGGATTGACTAACACGCATGTTAGTTGCGTGTTTTACATTGTCGATTTTGCAATTAACAGTCGCGGTTGACTAACCTGTCACTAACACATTGTATGAAAGGTTTGTTTTGGAGCTAGAATAGCCGCAGCCATATTTTTGTTCTATGAAATAAACCCTTGTCAGTCTTATGGTTGGTTGGTTGTCTTATTCTTAAATCGACTATCCTTCTCAATGATAGCTTAAGTTTTGTGTTAGCCAGAGAGATGCTACATATACTTGGCTACTCTGAAATAAAGAAGAAACATGTGCTCAACATCAAATTACTTATACGCTATCCTCTATCTGCTAATTGTTTAGGGTAAAACCAAAATTACTGTGATCAATATTCCTGTTGTCTAATTCCAAATTCCAATCCACATTGATCAGGTCATACAAGATTTATGGTGCAACAATATAACATAAGTCTACAACCTTATAAGAAAACAATGGAAATTATGGATGCGTCTATTCTTGCTCCAAAATGATAGTATGGATTGACTAACACACGTGTTAGTCACGCGTTTTACATCATCGATTTTGCAATTAATTGTTGCGATTGACTAACTTCTCGCTAACACATTGTACGAAAGGTTTGTTTTGGAGCCAGAATAGCTTCAGCCAGAAATTATAGTCCAATTGACTGCAGTGTAGTCTATTGGGAGAGTCAAACTAGGAAACTAAGGGGTTTCTCTTTTGACCCTAATTCCTTGTGAATGTGGGAAATGTTTGGCAATGCACCAAAAGCCACAAGTAACACATTCAATGGCCTTTTGGTAAAAAATATGATATAGTAGTATGCAATAGTATTATTAAATCCTTTGTAGAACCATTTTAACTTCAAGAAAGATCAAGAGATATTTATTTAAAATATATTTTGACTTATAAATCTAATGATCATTGTAAACATAATAACATATTTATCTTGCAATGAGTTTAATATATTTTTAAATGTACTGATTAAAATTCACAAAACAACAAGAGTGCAAAGTAAAAAGATCAAGAGGATAGTAGTGATTACCTCAACGAGAAAGAAGAGAAGCAATCACAGTAATTAAGAAAAGAAAGGAGAATAAATAGAGCACTATAGAGGAGAAAATAAACTTAAAGAATTATAAAATTTCTCAAATTCAAGACTCATTGGTCAAGATGCTCTCAAAAACTAAGTACCTCATGAAGTTCTCTATGACTTCTGTGGAATACCTACAAGAGCATGAGCATCATGATAGGATAAAAGAGAAAGCTAGAAGAGAAGAGACACAAAGCTTAAAAGAGATTGAGCAAAACTTGTTAGGAAAAGAGAAACATTGAGGAAATTGAGTTAGGCAAGTGGAATAAAAGATTGAACCTAGTTGTAGACAAGTGGAATGAAAGATTGAACCAAGTCCTCTTAGTTTGGTGTGTATTTTCGGTTTCCACTTCTGTGTGAATTTATTTTTTTGATCTATATCTACATAGGTGTAATATCTTGTAATTAAGTAAAAATTTCTTGTTGTAATAATTAAAAATTATAGGTGTCAAACACTCTTCCCACCATTTTTTTTTTCCTAAATTTCAATGATTTTTAAAAGTAGAGATAGTATGTGTAGAATTATTTAATCTATCATTGATTAAGTAATTAAAATTCATAATATTTTAACTATTTTTTATTTTCTCTAAATGTAGTCAACTATTTAACTTATACTATGCAATACTAGACACCTCACTTCGTTTAGTAAATAGATAGAAATATTAAATTTTTGTAATAGTTCAAACAAGCTGTCACAAATTCAACTTGAATTTTGTTTAAAATTCTGATAAACATTCAACATAATAATCAAATTTTGGATGGGATGATAAGGAATCATATCATTTATGTTATCAAACTTGTAATCTATCTTTGAAATTCATTACTCAACCTCATTATTCTAGAAATGACATAGTATTATGTTACAATGTCCCTAGGGATCCAAGTAGCCTATATAATCTATCATAACACTTTTCAGTTCCAAATTTATCTTGAGACGTACACCTAGCTATATGACACTTTGCTTAGTTAAACTCTAGCTTCCATAAATTATAAAAAAACAATCAAAATTTTGTAGTCACTTGAGGTTTTTCGTGAGAATATTGGTCAAAGTTCAACATAGGTATGTGTCATTCTCAATGTTTCTTTAGTGATTCCATAATTTGGTTGACTCAAGGAAGAGATCTCTTGGAGCTTTAATTCTAAAATCTCTAGGACCTTCAAAGAGGATAAGTGGCACACTATCTAGTTTCACCTCATGAATATAAAATTTCTCAAACATCTTTGAATTATTTTATCACTTTTATGAATATGAGGACCTTATAAATTCAATTCTACTCGATATTTCTTAGAGGAACATACATAATTTCCTAATTGATTAATTACTCATTTAATTAATTAACAATGTCCCCTTTTACTTTATTAAATCTAGTGTATCCTCACTTAAAGTTTCATCTAATGTAATCCTCACTTAGAGTTTCATCTAGTGTTTCTTTTCACATTTTACTTTTTATAATGATAGCATTCATTATTGTAATAATCTAATCCATTAATTTATTATAGAAAAGTTTATTCAATTTTTTTTTTTATAATTTCAATATCAAGGTTGAATAACAAATCAATTTATTTTATCACTCAATGTGATAGGGATTTTGGTTGTGGGTGATTTATAAGAGTTATGTGATTCAAAAAACTTATCTAACAATATTTTTGTTTACAAAAATTATAACTTTATGTTTGATTCTTTGTTAGACATGAAAATCCTATTATGATTTCCCCTAAATATCTTGGGTCCAATTTTTATAAGTGGGGTGATAAGATCAACCTAATGAGGAAATGTACCAACTTAAGATTAACATTGATGAATCATTTATAAACAATTAATCAAATAATATATACCCATGAATACTATTGATGCTGAGATATAGACTTGTCAACATTACCCACAGACAAAAATTTATTATAAACTTTGATGTACACCTAATATTTTTATATTTGTAACACCTAGTAAAATTTTCATGAATTCTAATTTATTTAGGCTCTTTGATCAAGATTTATTATTTTAATAACATCTAACATATCAATATGTGGGAAACATGATCCTAGACTAACATGTGCATTGCCTAGAATCAAATCCTTCTCCCACACAACATTAGAGAGATGTGAGAAGGGGTGAAATAGTATAATAAAAAACTTTTAGTTTTAAAACTATCAATCACAAAAGATCTAACAATTATTGAACACAAGAAGAGTACACAATTTACATGGAAACCATTCTAAGAGAAAACTAGGACAAAATATTGCTTGTAGAAAATTCTCTTTATAATATTTTTAGGCATCTACCTATTGGAGACACCAATCCCTACAAGTTGTAGGCACCAACTTAGCGACATAAATAAATATCTCATTTGAGAAATACTAACTTCTAAATAAAATTCCACCTTATGAATATTTTTCTATGATAGATTTGGATAATTAAATATCCTTCTCTAATCATGCATGCTTACTTAAATTTAGCAGCTTTATGTTGCAATTATGATTTTGTGTTGCCATTGATGTCAACCAAGGTCTAGGTGTATGTGATTAGTGGTGACGTATCTAGACTTTTCTCATGTGTTCATATTGATGTACAAAGATTGATGGTGATGACTGTAGAAGTTATATCCAGATTACTCATGGCTATTGGGAGCATTGAAGATGTATTCAGATATCCACAACAAATTTAGGCTAATTGTGATTGTTCTAGTGAATAGTCTATCACATAAAGTTCAATATTTTAATCTACATTTTGTTGCATTAATTTACCTCTTCTTTCACTTATAGTATGATAATTTTGGAAGAAAAAAATTGTTATATCCAAGGTTTCATGTTCACTTTTGAACCACAGATGATTTTCTTTTTGTCCAAGTGTTTGTTCTATAATGGAAACGTACCTTTTTGCAAGAATGTTTTGCATTCCTCCCCCTTCTTGGTGCAGGGGCACAAGCCTAAGAATTCATCATTTCCTCTTTCATTATTTCATTTTTTGGCTTCAGGGTGTTGTAAATGATCTAATAATCCTATGTTCATGTTTTGTTTTGAAAACAAAGTCCTAATAGTCCATTTTGTAAGACCTAGTGGCCTAGGGTGCATTATAAACCCTATGGTCAACTATGGTCAAAGGGACTTGGGATGTGTAGATTTAGTGAGTTATGTGTATTTTGGTATATTTAGGTCCAAGATAATATGTTTAGGCTCCTAGGTATATGTTTGAAGTTAATTTGTCGGCAAATTGCAAAATTGTCAAAAATTGACAAAATGTGCCAACTTGGTGAACAACTTTTTGAAAAGTTGGTAAAATCAGTTCCCAACATTAACAACCAATTTGTTTCAGTTGGAAAATTTTGATATGGCTATATAATGCCTCAAAAAAATCTTTTGAGGTTGTTGTGTGTGGGCATTTGTAATTTGACATTTTGAAGCAATAAAAATTACTGCATTTTCCTGCAAATTTGTTGTTCTTTTGGTTGGTACGGAATTTCATGACCTCCAAACTGAAAAATTATTTCATGGGGAGTTAGAGGGATGAAATAAATTTCTTTTGAGTCTGACCAGAGCTTTTGAGGTGGAATTTTGAGTGAGTTATTGTGTAACAGTCCAAAACAGCCCGTGAAAGGGCATAAACCAAGGGTTTCACCTTTTCTTTCCCAATTCTTCCAATTTGATCATGGAAAAAGTCTAAAACTTGGTTGGATGGAATATTTGGGAGTGTACTATTATATTCAAGAGGTTTTAGACCAGGAGAATATGGTTAGACAATATTTTCTTCAAGTTTGAAGCCAGGTATCCCCATGTGACTGGCATACGGTGGTGAAGAAGACTTTGACATTTCCCCATAATTTTTTATCAGATGCAAACCAAGACTTGTAACTTTGGATTTGGTGATTTTTTGAGTTCCCCAAGGTGTTCCAATTTATTCCCTTGAGAAATTTCCAATTGGAAGGGTAGTTCCTTTGTTAAAGTGCTCATTTAGCCCCATTTAGCCTAGTCGAGGGCTTACTAGAAATGGTATTCGTAGGAGGTTCCAGATCAAATACTTTTGGAAAAAGTGTTCTCCTAGTTTTTTAATAGTGAATATAAAATAAAATTTCTTTGTCCTTTGTATTTTTTGGGAGAGAAACCAAAAAGTCACTTTTGAGGGCTAGTTGGCTAGAATAGCCATTTTGCACTTTGACCCCTTTGAGACTCGATCAACCCAAAATGAGGGTTTTTTACCATAATTTGAGGTTGTTTGATCCTAATAAACTTTATTTGAGTCTTTTTGGACTTGTAGAACCGTTTTGGAGGGGTGTGAGCCATTTGAACAACTTTTGAGCACTTTGCCTGTCGGGTTGACAAACCAAAGTTGATAGCCTTTGTAAAATGCCTCAGTGGGGGGTTATGGGAATGAAAACAATTGAAATGAGATATTTTTTTTTCTTGTTAAGGTGTGAGGTCTGGTTGGGAAAATCTCTTTTGAAAGGTATTGATTTGACAGTTGAGCAAGTGAGCAACTTGGAGCATTTTCAAGTTGTTGGAACCATACCGCTACATCAATTGGTATCAGAGCAAGTGTGATCCTTAGGAGAAGGATTGTTTCGTTTTAACCATGTCAATAGAAGAAGAAGAGGGTGAGTTGTCCTCAAGGATCTAATGCACAAATAGTGAGGTTTTTGAAGGATCAAACTTGGTTCACAAGATTGATTCCTTGTAAAAGGAGGTTGATAGACTTAATGGGGAACTTCGTAAGAAAAGTGGTGGAAAATATAATGTTGTTGAAGAGGGGAGTGATGAGGAACCCCTTGGGTAGAGTGATGAAGAAGAAGTGCCTTCTGATCAAAGACTTATTGTGAAGACCATGAAGGCCATGGAGAGAAGGACCATGGATGTTACGTTGGACCTACCTTCTTATGATGGAAACTTGAATCCAGATGCTGCTATGGATTGGATTGATGCCCTCACAAACTTATTTGAATGTGAAGACATACCTGAAAGTCAAAGAGTTAATATTGCTAAGTCCAAGTTGAAGGGATCAATCCTTACATTGTGGAATTTCACTCAAGATGATAGGGTGTAGGAGAAGAAGAATCTAGTGACCACTTGGAAGAAGATGGTTGCATTGATCAGGGATGCATATGTTCCTGATGATTATGAAGTCCAACTTCATAAGAGGAGAATGAGTTTGAGACAAAAGCAGATGAGTGTCTCAGATTATACTCAAGAGCTCCATAAATTGGTGATGAAGTCCATTGTAGTGGAACCCGAATGTGTGAAGCTTGCAAGATACTTGCAAAGGTTGAGAGTTACCATTCAACATAAACTCATTCTAAGAAGCCCTCCCATAGTCCAAAAATGTTTTCAACTTTCTTTGAAGGTTGAAGAAAAACTCAAGAGGAAGAGTGATCAAGGTGGAAGAGGGAGAGGGCAAAAAGACTTTGGAAATAGGAGCAGAAATATGTGTCAAGGAAGAGGACAAGGTTCCAAAGATGTTGGTGAATCAACTCAAGGGAATGAACAAGGGGAAGGCAGTTCTAGAGGATCTTTTAGAGGAAGTGAGGAAAATTTAGAGGAAGAGGTGGTGGAAGAGGCCTAGAAGGCATAAAATGCTATAGGTGTCATCAAATGAGGCATGTTGCATCCAAATGTCTAGAGAAGGAGAAAGGAGAGAAAATTTGGTGAGAGATGAGGACACACATAGTGTTCACTCTCATGGATCCTTTGTGCAGCCTGAACAAGGAGAGATCATGATGATGAGAAGGACATTGATCAAATCACCTAGTCCACCAGAGCCACCCCAAAGGAAGGCACTTTTTAGAACTACTTGTAGAAGTGGTGACAAAGCATGTAGTGTGGTGATTGATTCAGGTTCTACTGATAATTTTATGTCCATTGAGGCAGTAGAGAAACTAAAATTGAAGAGGATTAAGCATCCAAGACCCTACAAGGTATCATGGCTTACAAAGGGGCAGCAAACTATCATTGAAGAACAAGCATGGGTGGAGTTTTCTATTGGAAAGTACAAGGACAAGGTACTTAGTGATATTGTACCCATGGATGCATGCCATTTGCTACTTGGAAGGCCATGGCAATATGACATGAAGTCAAAACATGATGGTGAGAAGAACACATACACCATCTGGTACAAAGGTGAGAAGGTAACACTACTACCTCTCCCTGATAATGGTGAAGAAGCAAAAGACTCTAAATTTTTGTTTGTAGGAGTTAAAGAGTTTTTAGAATGTTTGAAGAAGGAGGATACTCCTTGTTATGCTTTGGTGGTATTGCCAAAACAGGAAGAGAGAAAGGTGCACATGAAAAAGGAAGAACCTAGAAGGGTAGGACCAAAAGAGGTGGAAGATTTTCTTGAGACCTATAAGGACATTGTAACCAAAGAATTGCCTAATACCCTACCTCCAATCAGAGAGATTAGCCATAATATTGATCTAATCCCAGGGGCTACACTGCCAAATAAGGCTGCCTATAAGTTAACACCCCAACAGAATGAGGAAATGGCAAGACAAATCCAGGAACTCTTAGATAAGGGTTTGATTTCTAAAAGTATGAGTCCATGTGTTGTTCCAGCCATGCTAGCACCTAAGAAAGAAGGTACATGGAGGTTATGTACAGACTCAAGGGCCATTAATAGGATCACTATTAGGTATAGGTTCCCTATGCCTAAGATTGAGGACTTATTGGATCATCTAGGGGGTGCAAGGTGGTATTCAAAGGTGGATTTGAAGAGTGGGTACCATCAAATAAAAATAAGGGCTAGAGATGAATGGAAGACAACCTTAAAGACTAATGAAGGCCTTTATGAGTGGAGAGTGATTCCATTTGGCTTGTGCAATGCACCTAGTACATTCACGAGACTCATGAATGAAGTTCTAAAACCTTTCCTTGGTAAATTTGTTATTGTTTACTTGGATGATATTCTTATTTTCAGTAAGAATAGAGATGAACATATGCAACAGTTGAATTTGGTCCTTAAGAGATTGTAGGAAGAAAAGCTCCTAATCAATGTGGACAAGTGTCTTTTTATGCAGGAAGAATTGGTGTATCTTGGTTTCATAGTTTCAAGTGGAAGAATCAAGATGGATCCTAAGAAGGTGGAGAGCATCTTGAATTGGCCTTCTCCAAGGTCAATGAATGAAGTTAGAAGCTTCCATGTCTTGGCTTCCTTTTATAGGAAGTTTATAAGAGGTTTTAGCCAAGTTTGTGCACCTATCCTAGAAACAATCAAAGGGGGGCAGAAATGCAAGCTTGTATGGACCAACGAGGCTACGGAGGCTTTTCAAAGTCTCAAATTAAAGGTAGAAAAGCAACCTGTACTTTCTTTTCCAGATTTCCAAAAGGTTTTTACAATTGAGTGTGATGCATCTAATGTTGCTATAGGGGCTATTTTGAGCCAAGAGGGTAGGCCCATTGCATTTTTTAGCAAGAAACTCAATGAGGCAAAGAGGAAGTATTCCTCAAATGATTTGGAAATGTATGCCTTAGTTAAAGCCTTGAAAAAGTGGAGGCATTATCTCCTTCCAAAAGAATTTGTTGTTTTTACTGACAATCAGGCACTTAGCTTCTTGAATAGCCAAGAGAAGTTGAGTCACACGCATATGCAATGGGTAGAATCTATCCAAGCATATACCTTTACAATCAAACACAAAAAGGGAGTCACGAAAAAGGTGGTAGATGCCTTGAGTAGAAGATCCTTGACAATGCAAGAGGTGAAGTTGCAAAGTGTGGGGATTGACTCCTTGAAAGGTATGTATGAAGGTGATGAAGACTTTCATGAAATTTATAAAGTTTATTCTGATTTTTCTAAAGCATACCATGTTGAATATGCTGATTACTTGATCCAAGATGGTTTACTATTCAAAGGACATCAACTATGCATTCCTAGGTGTTCAATGAGGGAGAATATTGTGAAAGAAAAGCATTGTGGAACCATGAGTGGACATTTTGGGTTGGATAAAACCCTTGAGCAAGTAAGAAGACATTATTTTTGGTGCAAGATGCAAAGTGATGTGAGAAAATTTGTTGAAACATGCACTATTTATTAGAAAGCCAAAGGCACTTCCACTAATGCAGGTTTGTATCTGCCATTACCCATACCTACAAGGCCTTGGGAAAGTTGTAGTATGGATTTTGTAATGGGATTTGATAGGACTCAAAATGTCTTTGATAGCATCTTTGTTGTTGTAGATAGGTTTAGCAAGATGGCACATTTCTTGCCATGTAAGAGTACAAGTGATGCAACCTATGTAGCAAATTTGGTTTTGAAAGAGATTGTAAGGATACATGGGCTTCCTCTAACAATTGTGTTTGATAGGGATGAGAAATTCATTGGCCATTTTTGGAGAACCTTATGGAAGAGGTTGGGAACAAACTTGAACTTTGGTTCAGCCTACCATCCAAAAACACATGGGCAAATTGAAGTTGTGAATAGGTCCTTGGGAAACCTATTGAGATGCTTGACAAAGCAATATGTAGAGAAGTGGGATGTTGTACTTCCACAAGATAAATTTGCATTCAATGATTTTGTGAATAGGAGTATAGGAAGGAGTCCATTTCAGATTGTGTATGGGTAGAATCCAAGATGCATCTTGGAGTTGAGAGACCTTCCACATGATGGGCAAACAAGTGCTCATGGTGAACAATTTTCTGATAGCATGAAGGAAGTGCATGATCAAGTAAGGCTAGCCCTCCAAAAGAGTTCACAAAAGTACAAAGAACTTTCTGATAAGAAAAGGAGGGATGTACAATTTCAGATTGGTGATATGGTGTGGGTTTACCTGAGAAAAGAAATATTGCCAAAGGGGAAGCATACAAAGTTACTCATGAAGAAAGTGGGTCCTTGCAAGGTTTTGTAGAAACATGGGTTGAATGCCTATGAGATATCTCTTCCCTCTAACCTTGGAATTTCTCCTAACTTTAATGTATGTGATCTAAGACCCTATAAAGGGCATGTTGCTGTAGGTACAGAATTCCATGTGGAGGAGATTCAAGAGGACATTATTGATATACCTCGTCATGCACCAAAGAAGCCTGAAAAGATCATTGATGAAAGGGCAATCAAGAAGACTAGAAATAAAGAATACAAAAAATATCTTGTGAAATGGGTAGGACACCCTATAGAAGAGGTAGTATGGATGGATGAGGCAGAAATTCTGAAGCATGGTACTTCAATGGACCAACTTATCTCATGTGGAATTGAGATCAACCCAGCCCGGGAGTATGGTGTAGGGGCACAAGCCTAAGAATTCATAATTTCATCTTTCATTATTTCATGTTTTGGTTTCAAGGTGTTGTAAAGGATCTGAGAATCCTATTTTCATGTTTTGTTTTGAAAATAAAGTCCTAATAGTCCATTTTGTAATACCTAGTGGTCTAGGGTGCATTATAAACCCTATGGTCAACTATGGTGAAAGGGACTTGGTATGTGTAGATTTAGTGAATTATGTGTATTTTGGTATATTTAGGTACAAGATAATATGTTTATGCTCCTAGGTTTATGTTTGAAGTTAATTTATTGGCAAATTGCAAAATTGTCAAAAATTGACAAAATGTGCCAACTTGGTGAACAATGTTTTGAAAAGTTGTTAAAATCAGTTCCCAACATTCACAACCACTTTATTTAGGTTGAAAAATTTTGATATGGCTATATAAATTCTCAAAAAACTCTTTTGAGGTTATTGTGTATGGCCATTTGTAATTTGACATTTTGAAGCAATAAAAAATAGTGCATTTTCCTCAAAATTTGTTGTTCTTTCGGTTGGTATGGAATTTCACGACCTCAAAACTGAAAAATTATTTCACGGAGAGTTAGAGGGATGAAATACCTTTCTTTTGAAATTGACCAGAGCTCCTGAGGTGGAATTTTGAGCAAGTTATTGTGTAACAGTCCAAAACAGCCCGTGAAAGGGCATAAACCAAGGGTTTCACCTTTTCTTTCCCAATTCTTCCAATTTAATCATGGAAAAAGTCTAAAACTTGTTTGGATGGAAGATTTGGGAGTGTACTATGATATTCAAGATGTTTTAGTCCAGGAGAATATGGTCAGAGAATATTTTCTTCAAGTTTGAAGCTAGGCATCCCCATGTGATTGGCATATGGTGGTGAAGAAGACTTTGACATTTCCCCATAATTTTTTATCAGATGCAAACAAAGACTTGTAACTTTTGATTTGGTGATTTTTTGAGTTCCCCAATGTGTTCAAATTTCTTTCCTTGAGAAATTTCCAAGTGGAAGGGTAGTTCCTTTGTTAAAGTTCTCATTTAGCCCCATTTAGCCTAGTTGAGGGCTTACTAGAAATGGCATTTGTAGGAGGTTCTAGATCAAACCCTTTTTGAAAAAGTGCTATCCTATTTTTAATGGTGAATATAAAAAAAAATTGTTTGGTCCTTTGTAGTTTTTGGGAGAGAAACCAAAAAGTCACTTTTGAGGGCTAGTTGGCTAGAATAGCCATTTTGCACTTTGACCCCTTTGAGACTTGATCAACCCAATCTAAGGGATTTTTACCATAATTGGAGGTTTTTGGATCCTAATAAAATTTATTTGAGTCTTTGTGGACTTGTAGAACCATTTTGGAGGGGTGTGAGCCATTTGAGCAACTTTTCAACACTTTGCCTGTGGGGTTGACAAACCAAAGTTGATAGCCTTTGTAAAATGTCTCAGTGGGGGGGTTATGGGGATGAAAAAAATTGAAATGAGACATTGATTTGTTTCTATTTAAGGTGTGACGTCTGGTTGGGAAAATCTCTTTTGAAAGGGATTAAGTTGCCAGTTGAGCAAGTGAGCAACTTGGAGCATTTTCAAGTTGTTGGAACCATACCTCTACATCACTTCTATTGTTGCTCGTGTTGTGGTTCTCTGATATAGTATTATTAATGTCAATTGATGCTATGTTTTACATATACAATATTTTTGGAGGTCCACATGATAATTTTAGTATGTTTGACTGGGTTGCATTGCTGGTTCTATCTACCAGAGTTGATGAGCACATTTTTGGTGCAAGTGGTTGTGTGTGAAGTTGATGTTGATGATTTGGGATGGTTTGGAAGGTATGTGATGCTTCACACATCTTTTTTGCCTTTTATATTTCTTTGGAGAAAGCATTTGGGGCTGATTGTTTATACTCTACATATTAAATCTAATTAGGCTGACCTAATTGATATATCTTGTTTATGCAAATGATATATAAAGGATGAGATATTTTGGAAGATTGTATGAGCTATAATGAGAAGTTGTGAATGTTGTGTCATGTAATTTTAAAGGTGTGCAATTAAAAATGAGTAGTAATGATGTTATTTTCAAAATTTTAGAACAATGAATAGTAATCAGTATTTCAAAGGATGTGCTTCCACTCAGTTTAACAATAATTACTCTTTGTAATCAAATCTATTGTATCTTGCCACGACCAAGTGATATTGAATATTTTTCATGTCCATCACGTATCTTACCATAAGGTTCTGTACCTTATTCTACAAGTCCAAATAAGGAGCAGCGATCTTCCTTGGCCTAGAGCCTAAAACTTTGTAATCAATTTTAATATAGTAAGAGTTCTCACTATGGTTACAACTTCACTTCATTTTCCACTTCAAATATTGGTGTCCTTGTGTGACTGGTCTTTTTTTTTTAATTTACTTTTTCACATATGATAATTGGGATAAATGATGAATGAATGGTTAAGTTTTAATATATATTTATTTACCCTCTCCCCCACTCTTAGCATTTGAAAATGTTCAACAATTGCTATCAAAGATAGGTTCCTAAAGAAACAATCTAACAATTAAGGTCAATCAGGGATTTGAACACAAATTTTTAAATTTGAAGACTTGGATGCTATGAAATAACATGATTAGGATATTAACGTAGTTGTAGATCTTGAAGGATAATTAAGACTAGCTCTATCTAATTTAGAATATTCTTAGAAAAAGTTCAACAAAGAAGAAGATGTTGTCCATCTAAAAAGACAAATTGATGAAGGAAATAAGATTGTTGATGATGTTGAAACAAAGATACATATTATACCTAAAGAATGCACTAATCTCTAGGAAGAAGTGGTCATGTTGAGAAAATGATAAGAACTTGAAGCTCAAAGTGAGCAAAAATTTCCTGAACAAGATCCTAAGCTCTCAAAAACCACCTGAGGACAAAAACAGTCTTGGTTTTGACAAAGGAAAATGTTCTAAAACTCCCCAAAAATATGACAAGGGAAATGAAAAGTTCAAGGATGAATCAAAGAGGAACAACAAAGATAAAAAAGGTTTCACTCAGGTCTGAACACAAGAAGAACTTGAAAGCCTCTTGTTGCTTAAACCTTGTATTTTCCATCTTTCAATGGTAAATGTTCTACATGCATCAAGTTTGGTCATAGAGCTAGTGAATATAGAAGTTAGATCAAATCTCAATAATTTAATGGACAATGCTATGCTTGCAATAATTTTGGACATAAGGAAAACAAATTCAGAACTAGAATGTTGTGAAATTGATATGTGAAAACAAACTATGGTAGAAATGTTTAGTCTTTCAATGGATATTGCTATGTATTCAAAAAATATGGGCACAAGTCTATTGAGTGTGGATATAATATCAAAATAAATTGAAATAGTCTGCAACAAGGTCCTACTTGTTACAATTGCAAAAAATCAAGAAAAATTGCTAGGTTCTACAAAGGAAAGAATGAGGAGACCTTTGGTTAGAAAAAAATATTGATATCAATGAAATAAAGGAGAAGATGTAGAAGAGATAGGTTAATAAATTTGATGAGAATGTAGAAGTAAAAATAATGGATGGGTCTATACCTACTGGTGGTGTAGATGATTCCTCTAAAAAATAGATACAATGCATTATCTAAGGGAGAGATTTGATTGAATACCTTAAGGACCCCTTTATGGTTTCAATGCTCTAATGGTTTCAACATGGAAAATATTATGAAGGATTTTCTAGAGCTTTCCAATTCTTTGCAGTAATTTGTAGAGATATTTGTGGTCTCTGTCAATAAAAAGTAGTAGCTTTTTGGAGTCTAATGGTCAACTATATTCAATGGAAAACCTAAGTGATTTAAGGTAACAGATAAATTGAGTTTTTGAATTCATTTTGATCACTTGTGATCTTGCAAATTTGAGAGCTATTTTATGCAAAATAATATCTAGTGTATAAACCCTAGTGAAAGTGTTGTCAAAGGTATTCTACAAATCTTGTGTTATCAATTTTGCTTGTTGATTTAATGATTAAACCTAATTTTTCAACCTCTCCTTGAAGAAAAAACTCTAGTTCAAGCCTTACCCATTTGTGGCAATGTAGAAAGATAAGGAAAGAACATTTTTGAAGGTGTTGTTGGATGTAGTGTACATAACAGATGTTAGTGCTTATATTCATGCACCCCTAAATAAAGATATTCATGTGAAGTTTAATGACCTATAGAAAAACTGACAGAAGATCATCTAATGACATTCAAGCAATAGTAGAAGCATATTATGGAGATGAGATAGCATTTGGAAGGAGTTTCCTAATTTTAGCTAAGAGAATGCATAGATTTAAATCATCCTTAGTCAAATTCATGGAGATATTATGCTTTTTAGATCACCCACACATAATCATGAAGGATTCCACTAGGGATTTGATATGACTGTGTACCTCTAACACTCTTCCTAATTTGAAAATGATGAATAATGATGGAGTGACTCATCTAAGTAGTGCAAAGTCTGACAGGAGGGCTATTACTATTATGGAAATCACTAATCTAGGTATCCATTATGTGACCAAGGCTCTGGAATATAAGATATACTATTATAACCATGAGGGTTCCACCATAATACACTCTAGTTTTCAAATGATGGTTGAAGGAAAAAATTTGATCTTTGTGAGCTTCTAAGACAACTTTTGGACAATCTGGATAGGATTAAGACACCAAGTATCCATTTAGGGTTGGTTCACTAACAATCTATTTAGCATTTATGTTTATAAATGAGCTCTTGGTTAAGGGTATAGTTTAGAACAAGTTCACTCCTATATAAATACTAATAAAACAATATATTAGAAGTTTTAATAAGGACATAAAGGAATACAACACCACATGTTTGGGTTAATTAAAGAAATATTAGGATAAAATGAAAGAAATGGAAAGAGTACCTAATGGATTGTTCCAAAATAAGAAAATGAAGTCACTTTTCTGGTCAATAACTACCATTATTACATAGAATTTGTAGAGCTAAGCTTTGTCTAGCTATTGGAGCTACCATAGGAGATGTCTCAGGAGTATGTTGAGAAAACATTTAGACATTTTTGCAATTGTTAGTAGATACATAGGAAGAAATGTTTGGGACAACTGATAATATTCTAAAAAACATGTTTCAGAAGAAGTTTGAGAAAACTCATGCTAAAAGAATGGAAAATTTGAATAAAAATATTAATCTACCCACAATTTCTAAGGATTTCAGTAAACAAGACCAAAGGAGAACTAGGTCTGCATTTGCCTCTCCTTTGGTGAAGATTGGTTCTTCTAGAGCCCCTATGAGATATATTTCAAGTGAGAAGGGTGAAAGACCCAAATAGAAGGCCATAAGAGAGAAGCCAAGACAATAGACAATTGTTGAATAATTAGAAAACAACAATAGCATTGATGAAGAAAAACAAAAAAAGTTTGTAATAAGAAAGAGCTCCAAAAGGATAGGAGATGAAAATAAGGATGATTTGGATGTAGATAATAGTGTCCCTCTCATCTAGAGAAAGAGAACAATGCTCTCCTCAGTTGAGACCCTTGCTAAGAAGAAGAAGCTAGAGATGGTAGTAGTGTTGGCAAGAGACACCGTACTAGTTGAGAATTGTTCTTGAAGGTTGTTCTAGGGTTGTCATTGATGGCAACTCATATCAACTATCATATCCAGTATATGTATATTGTTTTACCAGAAGTTTGAGAAGTGTGATATTCATTTATGCTTAAGTTTGGAAGGTGGAATGCAGTATGCAGCAAAGTATGGATACATTGTGCATATACCCATTCTTGTTGCATAGTTTTGATTGTGGTGAAAGAGTTAGATGGTTAGATGTTCAAGGTAGTTTTATTCTCAATCCTAGCCCTTGGTAGTGACTCTCGTGAAAGTGAGGAGATCTAGTAACCGGTAATTCGGAAAGAGCAGAGCTATTTTTGTGTAAAGTGTTATCTAGAATCTTTGGGATGATTTCAGTGATTTTTTTTGAATTCTAGGTGATTGATCCAACATGTGTGAATCTTATTATCAATTTTTGGGGTCCACATATGGATAGGCAATCGATTTAGCCAACTTATGGTTGCATGTTTCATGTTGCATGTTATGCGATTTTTTGAAGCTAGCATGGGAATTGATTTATTTTGTTTTTGTGGATATACATGACTGATTCATTTAAGAACTTGGGTATGGTATGGGAGAGAGAATATTTTATGAGCGATTGTGTGAAGTTTTGTGGGTGTAATTGAAGGTCTTTGTGCTCTGGTATATGACCGAGTAGCAAAATAGAGTAGACAGATAGACTAGTGGTAGAAGACTAATTGAGCTTAACCAAAACTAATTTTTGGCATATGTAGATGCTACTATTTAGTTCAAACATTCTTGTTATCATTTTTAAGCACTTGTATGGAAATGAGCCTTCCTCTAGGTTGTAGCCCTCTTTGTAATTGAGCAGTGAGCTCTAGGAAGTGTGCCTAAATGCATGTGCATTCCCCTCTTGTAAGATTATTATACTCCTGATCACTATATTATAATATTATGGGTTCCAATCCCACCATGGTTTTTCCCTTTTCGGGTTTCCACATAGAAATTCCAATGTTATGGTTTTGTGTTTGTTTGCACTCAGTTTCTACACTTTACTTTTATTCATTTGTATTTCATGGTTAAAGAATCAGTTTAAGAAATTGTTCTTTACAGAACACTAGTACAACCCCCCTCTCAGTGTTCATTGATTCTAACAATGGGTATTAGAGCTTAGTTCCTCTAAGGAAGCCTAACAACTTGAGGAAGATCTGAGAAATTGAATCAATGGACTCTAGTTTGCAGAGATAACTTATTTTGGCACTTGAAGACCTAGATGCAACAAGGAAAGAAGCAAGCGATTTGAGAAGAAATTTGAGTGATACCTAAAATTTTATTGAGTCATTGAAATATTAAGTAAACACATCCAGAGAGAAGAGAAAGGAGCTGATAGACAAACTTAAGGAGAAAGAAGAGCAATGCAATGATAATCAAGACAAGACAAATGAATATGAAAAACTTGCTAGAGATAATGCAGTCTTGAAAAATGAAATACAATCCATTATGATGAAGCTGATAAAAGAGATTGAACATATGAAGAAGAGTGAGAAATTCTAACTCAGTCATTGAAGGATAGATTTGATGAATGTTGTAGATTCAATCATGAAAATGACCTGCTAAAGCTTGAATTGATACAATCCTGGAATAATGAGCAAGAACTTGAAAGACAAATCATAATTTTGAGAGATGAACTTACCACTGCTAATGAATATAAAGAAAAAATTAATGTTGCCTCAGCTAAGTTGGATGAGATGCTGAAAAGTCAGAAGAACAAAGGTGACATGGGAGGACTTGGATTTGAGAAAGGAGAAAGCTCAGGATCTGGTTAAAGCAATCATTAGAAGAACAAGAGATCTCTAGTAAGACAACCTAATGCTTATAAATTTAATGGTAAATGTTTTGTTTGCAATAAATTTGGTCATATGGCAAGTCAATGCAAAAATAGAGCTAATTAGAATGCTACATCATTCTCCTGTCAATGTTTCAATTGCAATAAATATGGTCATAGGTCAGTTGAATGTAAAAGTATGGTAAATAGGAGAAATGTAAGATGTTATGCTTGTGGAAGATTTGGACATATTGCTAACCATTATAGATCAAAAAGAAATCAAGGGAATTTTAGACCTAATCAAAGAAACAACATTGTTTGTTATACTTGTAACAAATACGGTCATATTGCAAAATATTGTAGAAGAAAGAATGTGAGAAAGAATTCTCTAGTGGACAATAAAAAAGTAGATAATAAGGGCAAAGTGAAGGTTGAAGAAATAAAAGAGTAGCACAAGAAGATGTGGGTTAAGAAGGAAGATTTGAATGAAGCTAATGGGTTTGCACCTGATTCCCATGTTGGATCTTCATCTGATAACTAAGGCATTTCACCTTAGGGGGAAGCTTTTCATGTAGATCCTTAAAACCCCCTTTTTGAGACCTGTTACTGGTTGTGGATAGTTGCAGATGACCGTAAATGGTTGTGCAGATTATCCTGAGAGATATTCAGAAGATTTGATACTGATTTGATGCTCTAGTACAATGTTCATAAGTTTCATGGCATCCGGAAGGACTTTAGGGTTGAACATTTATTGCACCTTAAATTTAGATATTTGAAGGATAAAAAGCCATTTTGACATTCATTTTTCACATTGTGTGAAAAGAAAAAGAGAAGAAGAGTGTGGCCAAGAAGTTTTTGCAGTGAAAATAGAGCTTGTGTTGATTTGGCAAAGATTTCTTGCATCCAGTTGAAGTCAAAAAGGTATTTTCAGAAGTTTGAAGCTATTTGTTCACAACCTAGATTACAATAATGGAATGTTCTAGTTCTAGTGTGGCAACTCCACTTATTATTGAAATAATAGATAGGGCAAGGCTTCAATTCAAGAAGCACCCATACAAATCAATGGAAGACGATTCAAATGGTGTATTCTCATCTGTTATGTACGTGGTATTACATATTGAAGATATTAGGGTATATATTCACTACAATTTTTGAGTAGCTTGGAAATGTGGATGATATCTCTATACACCAAGTACATGATTGATGGTATGGGAAATCTTAAACCTAAATTCAAATCTTTGTAGGATAAGAGTTTCATTTAGTTCATGAAATTTCGATTAACCCAAATGGATTAGGTATATTCTGAGTAGAGTACATGATGAATTCATATGGCTAGACAAACCTTACAAGATTACTAACACTTCTATCTAGGTGGTGACATGTTTGAATGCTATCAGGGAAGTCCCCTGTCTGAGAAATGTGAAGAAGAAAACTATAAGAGAGGTAACTGATTCATAGTATAAAAAAAGATTTATGATAATAAGTGAAATTGTTGAGTATGACATGATATTTGTGTCTATGGTATTAGGCTACAAGGTATATCAATCTAGTAGACCTATTTCAGTTTCTAGTACTGCTATTTATGCAGCATATCAAATTCTAAAGGAGAACACGTATAACTTGTGCAGAGTACTGATGAGTGAATTAAAGAGAAACTTGAAGAAGACTAAACAAGATAAGAAGCATGTCTTTAAGTTTGGCACTTTGTGTTAGACACAATGCACCACTGAGGGGGGAGGCGAATCAGTGGTTCTCAAAATTTTCCCTTTAACTATCCTATGTGAGCTTACCAGTTAGTGGGGAGACCAACACAAATGAAAACACACACAAAGGGACAACACATAAACACTAGTATGTACGAGGAAAACCCAAGATGGGAAAAACCTCGGTGAGCAATGCTGTTGGAATCTACTGCTCCAATCCAGCCTGACAGTGAAACTCTGTTACAATGTTTAGGGCACCAACCCTAGCACGGAGCTACAACTTAGTGATCACAATGAAAACATCAATTACAAAAGTAGTTGTCTTGTTACAAGTGAATCTTGCAACCATTTCATATACCTTACTTTACCAGTGAGACCCCTTCTGTGCTACACTGGTACACCTCTCTCTCTGCTATGGTATTGTCGGTAAACTTTTCTGATTCACCTCTACTTTCCTTCTACTTTGTTGGATCTCCCCCTCACTCTCTACTCTTCATCGGTACTCCAATCTGCTGGTTCTAAATCTGCATTCTCTGCAACTTCCTTCCCTTTTGCTCTACTAGTATGGAAACTACCGGTTCTGCTCTGCTACTGATTGAACCCTTCAACTTGGTTCACCCTCACTCCCTTCTTAGATACTTGTTGATTACTTGGCTGATTTTCTCTCACATGCAGAAATAATCACTTCGCAGCACCACACTCTTCTTCCATTTAGCAACAACTTTACTATGTCTTTGGCCTGCATATTTATAGACTAGTTTTCCCACCAAGATCCTATTAAAATTCTAGGTAGTTAGGGTTTCCTCATCATCCTTGAGGCAAAAAAATTCCAATAAAATCTTCCCTAATATGATCTCTCTAACAACTAACAATACACCTCCACCATTATCGTACCTTCTTGATCATGCCTTTTATCTCTAGCACTCCGCTTTTTCCCTTGTTGGCTAATTTCCTAGTCAACCACCAAGATTGGTCTTTCTATTTCCTTCATCCATCTTGATCTCCTTAATCACTCTTAGCTAGCTCTAGTTGTCCTCTAGACCTCGAGCCGCAAATATCTACAACAACACTGCAACATATCCTGTGAATTGTCAGATCTTCCATTAATGTCGACCAACTCTACAACTACCTTGTTGGTGTACATTTCTTCTTCATCTAAATGCAGATCTACCAACTTGACTCCATGTGGCATCCATATCGACCAACAATCAACTTGACTCTTCATGTTAGTCTAGATATAATTATAGACCAAACTTTTTACTGGTTCCTCTTTCCTACCGATTTACTAACCCTGTCAGTTAAACCCTCAAACTAGTATGTCATCAACCTTGCACTTTTCTTCTCTTTAGGTGGACTACTCAGTCAGTTAGCACTCTTGCTAACCTGCCTTATACACATCTTCATCAAATGGGGAGTCTTCTATTGGCAGTGGGCTAGCATCCCTCATGTGGATTTGTGACATGGTTTAATAGCCTCCTGTGGATTCTATGTCTAGTGGTTGTATCGGGCATTGGAAGGTTGATCTTTTGGTGCAATGGCAACCACACTTGTAACAAGTGGTAACAAAGCTTGGTCACAGGTTCGAATCATGTAGACCACGGTGAGTGACACTAGGAGGGGAATTGTTGGCAGTGGGCCAACATCCCTTGTGTGGATTTGAGACATGGTTTAATAGCCTCTTGTGGATTCTATAAGTCTAGTGGTTGTATCGAGCATTGACAGGTTGATATTTTTGTGCAATGACAACCACAATTGTAACAACTTTTGCATCTGCACCTTGTCCATATTACCTATGGACTTACATACTGGCAAACACTCTTGATGACACTATATCATCAACCTTTATTAGACTCTATCTTCAGTCAGACCACATTCCTCTATTTGCATTTTCTCAGTCTTGCCTTCTCTTGGTTAGCTTGGACCATATCTCAGCCGATTTGTCAGGTTGACAAACCCATCACTCTTCATTTGTACTAAAATGTCAACATTCCTTCTTAGTCAGCCCAGTGCATATCTCGATGGAGTGACACCTCATATTTTGCATCCTACAATACACTCATGTGACTTGTACATGTGATTTGGTGTTGGCACTTTCACTATGAGTCATTGCTTCTCATGATGACTACATCTTCATCTGATGGGAGTCCTATAATTCTTCAACCTCACAACATACCAGTGACCTATTCATTCTTCTCCTCTAGTGTTGATGTAATTTAGGAAACATTCTGCCTCTTCATCACAAACAACATCCAAGCACCTTGCTCAGCCTGCTTGTATGTTGGTCATGATCTTTGCGCGATGACAACCACTCACTTGGTTGATCTGACTTTTCCATATCAACATATCACTTACCAATTGACATTCTTTCCTTATTGGTGATATACTATACTAGTATCGATCACCTTACCAACTCATCCACACAAGTCAACCACTAACTTATGTACAGGTGACTCCAGTGGTCATTCATCCTTACCTTATCGGTGTCCTACAACACAAGATGATATAAAAGATATCTTGACCTGTACTCCACCTTGATAGTGTTGCACATATGTATCTCATACCATTATTTATCCTATACCAGTTGACATTAATGACAACCCAATGCCAACAATCTCCCCCTTTGGCATTGATGTCAACTCATGTAGTATCTGACATACTACATAATCCTTCTCCCCCTTTCTATGATCTATGGATTCTCACATATGTAGTATGTTGTATACTACAAAATCCTTCTCCCCCTTTGATAGAAATGGCAAAAGGCACTGTCATGATATCATTCCTCCTAGTATTTACCAGGCATTGATAGTATTCTTTCCCTCCTTTTTCTTTACCAAATGTTTGTCCTTTGTTGATACCGATTGTTACAAATTATTACATCTTCTCAAGTCACAACATTTGAGATGGAGGACTCAACCATCAACTGACACCAATTGAGCATTTAAAATTTATACCATTTGTTAAAATACTCAATTGCAGAGGGACGTGTCAGTGAATACTACTCACCTACTGGTCAAACTGCATCACCACCCATTTGATCCCAAGTTTCTTTAGAATCAAATGTGATTGTACTATCAATACAACCAGCCAAATGACAAGTAGGTACCCATAACAATAAAAATCTCTTAGGTATTCCTACTGTAACTTCCATCATCTATAGTTTGAGCAACTAGTGCACTTACACTTTCAAGTTCAAGCATGTCGGCCTTGCATCATAACCACTTGAACTCCCCCTAAGTCATACATCTCAGGTTCTCACCTCTAGTGAGGTCTAATACTGGGGCCTCCAATTATATTCATGTACTGGTTGAATTGTGCAAGTGAGATCATTTGATGATCTTTCAACTTCATTATTTCACCACACCATATGACATGATCCCAAGACAAGAACTCCACATTTCATGCTATCAATGATCTCCAACTTCATTGTCTTACATAACCTGCAAGTACCTTTTAGTATTTATACCGGTAACATCATGCCCATACCAATCTCCTGTACTAGTCCACTATCACTACCAAAGTACCTTCTTGTGATTCCTAACCTTTGTGTCACTTTGTATCTGATTCCAACATATATCTTTTCATTCTTTGACACAACACCAGTGATCCAGCATTCACCTATAGGTGTGTAGTCAGGACAACCTCTACACACACTTATCTTATTATCTTTCTTCATACCAACAACATATTGGTGTTCCAAGTGTCCTCTTTACTGAGGGGGTGAATAATAAATTCAATGTGTTGCTCCCCCTGGGGTCCTGCATCTCCTCTAAGCTGTAGGAGATATTACCTATGCATTGAATGCATAGTGTCGGTCCATGGTCTTCTTCCTACAAATCTGCTTGGTCTCAATCTTCTTCCCATTTTCAGACATGGGAGAAGGTCTTTCTTTCTTCTGCTGATGGGCCATTTCTTTTTTGGACTTTGTATTATAACTAAAAATAGTGCTATAGTATCATACAACATCCATTCCAACTTCATGATTAGGGAATCTCTTAACATACCGGTTTGGCCATCTTCTCTTGGTCATGTTGCTATGACTAGCAACTGAAACTAGTGGACCTCTTGCTCTTGCAAGGACATTTCTCCTTTCGTTCCATGCAGGTCTCTGACTTCCATATTCTTTGCATTGACCTTTCTGTAGAGCATAGTTATACCAGCCTCCAAGTGATTGCAGGTCCCTCTTCCTACACTCAAACTATTTATGGCCAAAAACATTGCAGTTATAATATACATCAACATATGGATTCATTCTAGCATAACCGAGAGAGGGAACATGCATGTATCTTCTCCTGGATACATTTTTCTCATGTGTAGGATGTCCATGAGATCCTAGATTATTCCTTTTGGATTTATTTCTACATTCCTCTGCCCTATGCCCATAAGCATTACATGCAAAGCAGTAACTAGTAAAGGATGGCATATGACTTATAAATTTATTTTGCCATGCATGAGGAGAGCTTACCAGTTTGGCATCTCTATTTCTTCTTCTTTGAGAATGGATCCTTGGTTGTCCATTTTATGCAGCTCTTCCATCTAGTCTCTTCTTCCCCCACACTTTCTTTTCCTTGTGGGTGGTAGCATTTCTTTGTCCTCTGCTAGTAGGAGGTCTTCTTTGTTGTTTTCTCATTTTCCCGCTTTCGGTGAAGCTATCTTCTCCCATCTTCCCTTTACCTTTGGGATCTACATTGTTCCTTCTTCTTACAACACTAGTCTCCATTCTTGTCTGTAAGTCTTCACCGGTTGTCCTTAGGCCAACCTTCTTCTGGGGAGCATTTCTGACTGTGAAGGTTTGTCCCTTGTTCTCTCCATTTGAGGAGAAAAACTGAATGTCATTGTGGGGGACATTCTTGCTAGTGGAACATTCACTAGTAGAGCTTCCTAAACCTCCAGTGTCCTTGGCATGCTTTTGCTTCTTCAACATCTTTCCCAAGGCATCACTACTGCCATCAAACCAGATTCTTACTTTGAGCTCATCCTAACATTTCTCAAGGTCATTTTAGAGACTCTCCATTTCTCCAAGCAGCTGATGATATTCTTCATTTTTTTCTTCTAGCCTAGATGCTAGATCTTTACACCGGCATCTCTTGGTGTCTTCTACCCAATTCTTCAACTCTGAGATGCATTTCTCAAATTCCTCAAGGTATTTTGTTAATCGGTTCTTCTCTACTATAACAAAATTATTGAATAGCTTGTACTCATTTCTCAGATTCTCCATTTTACTTTCCTTGGAGTCCAAGATTGATTTCAAATAATCAGTCAATCTTTTTTTCTCTTCTAGTTGAGTGGTCAATAAACCAACCTTTTTGTTTGATGCTTCAAGGCAAGTTCTCAACTAGCTTAAATCCTCATGAACTAATCTTTTGTAGATTTTAAAATCATTTCTAAATTTTTGAAGCTCTTCTAGAGCACTTACTAGTTCACACTCAAGATCTACTTCTGCATCTTCTTCTTCCTTTTCAATGCTGCTATCAAACACATCATACCGGTGGGATCTATCTGGATTATCCCCTTTAGATGTGTGATTCTCAATGCTAGTCTCATGGTCCATGAAGAGATGAGTCTCTACATCACCAATGTTGTAGCAACAATCTGAACTACCTTTGTCATCTTCACATGTATCTTTAGCATTGTTCTTCTTACTCTCACAAACTAATTCAGTGGTGCAGGGTTCATTACCATAGATTTTCTTTAGTCTATCCCATATACATTTTGCTGATTTACATCTGTTCACCTATGAGGAGACATCACCAGTGGGCCCACTGAATATGACCTTCATGGCTTCTTCATTACATATGCATCTTCTTTCATCTTCGGATCTAGTGGGAGGACTGACATTCCTAGGGAAACCATAAACAACCGACATCCATACATCAAACCCTAGAGAGGATAGAAATACTTCCATTCTATAACTCCAAATGGAATATTTTGATCCATCAAACATTGGAATAGGGATTGATACAAAACAAACTATTGTATCCTTAAGCTAGAATCTACCCAAGCTGGAGAAAACTAGTTTGACTAGGAACCTATGCTCTAATACCAATTGTCAAACACAATGCACCACTAAGAGGGGGGGTGAATAAGTGGTTCTCAAACTTTTCCCTTTAACTATCCTATGTGAGCTTACCGGTTAGTGGGGAGACCAACAAAAATGCAAACACACACAAAGGGACAACACATAACACTAGTATGTACAAGGAAAACCCAAGATGGGAAAAACCTTAGTGAGCAATGCTGCTGGAGTCTACTGCTCCAATCTAGCCTCACAATGAAACTTTGTTACAATGTTTAGGGCACCAACCCAAGGAGCACCAACCCCAGTATTGAGCTACAACTTAGTGATCACAATTAAAACATCAATTAAAAAAGTAGATGTCTTGTTACAAGTGAATCTTGCAACCATTTCATATACCTTACTCTATCGGTGAGACCCCTTCTCTGCTACATCAGGACACCTCTCTTTGATGTTGTATTATTAGTAAAATCTTCTGGTTCAGCTCTACTTTCCTTCTACTCTGTTGGATCTCCTCCTCACTCTCTGCTCTTCACCGGTACTTCAATCTACCGGTTCTAAATTTTCCTTCTCTGCAACTTCCTTCCCTTCAACTTTGTTGGTATGGACACTACTGATTCTTCTCTACTACCAGTTGAACCCTTCAACCTAGTTCACCCTCACTCTCACTCCCTTCTTAGATACTCATTGAGGACTTAGCTGATTTTCTCTCCCATGCAGAAGTAATCACTTCGTAGCAGCACAGTTTTCTTCCATTTAGTAGCAACTTTACTATGTCTTTGGCCTACATATTTATAGACTAGTTTTCCTGCCAAAAGCCTATTTAAATTCTAGGTGGTTAGGGTTTCCTCATCATCCTTGAGGCAAAAAAAATCCAATCATATCTTCCCTGATTTGATCTCTCTGATAGCTAATAGTACACCTCTGCCATTATCGCACCTTCTTGATCATGCCTTCTATCTTTGGCGATCTTGTTTTTCCCTTATAGGCTGATTTCTTGGTCAACCACCAAGATTGGTCTTGTTGTTTTCTTCATCTATCTCAATCTCCTCAATCACTATTAGCTAGCTCTATGTTGTCCTCCAAACCTTGAGCCACAAACCTCTACAACAACACTACAATACATCTCGTGAATTGTGGGATCTTCCATTAATGTTGATCAACTCTGCAACTACCCTGTCGATGTACATTCCTTCTTCATCTGAATGAAGATCCACCACCTTGACTCCATGTGGCATCTATGTCGACCAACTACCATCTTGACTCTTCACGTTGGTCCAAATAGAATAAAAAACCAAATATTTTACCTATTCCTCTTTCCTACCGGTTTACTAACCCTGTTGGTTAAACTCTCAAATCAGTTTGTCATCAACCTTGCACTCTTCTTCTCTTTAGATGGACTACTCAGTTAGTTATCACTCTTGCTAACCTGCCTTATGCACATCTTCATCAAATGGGGAGTCTTTTGCATCTGCACCT
Source organism: Cryptomeria japonica (assembly GCF_030272615.1). Classification (NCBI taxonomy): domain Eukaryota; kingdom Viridiplantae; phylum Streptophyta; class Pinopsida; order Cupressales; family Cupressaceae; genus Cryptomeria; species Cryptomeria japonica. The sequence goes on along the minus strand of NC_081414.1, from coordinate 625,345,078 downwards.
TGTCCATATTACCGATGGACTTACATATTGGTAAAAACTCTTGATGACACTATGTCATCAACCTTTATTAGACCCCATCTTCAATCAGACCACATTCCTCTATTTGTGTCTGCTTAGTCTTTCCTTCTCTTGATCAGCTTGGATCATATCTCAGTCAATTTGTCAAGCTTACAAACCGATCACTCTTCATCTATACCGGTATCTCAATGTGCCTTCTCAGTCAGTCCAGTGCATGTCCTAGTGGAGTGACACCTTATCTTTTGCATCCTACAATGCAGTCATGTGATCCAATGTTGGCACTTTCACTGTGAGTCATTGCTTCTCATGATGACTACATCTTCATCTGATGAGAGTCTTGCAATTCTTCAACCTCATAGCATATCGATGACCTATTCATTCTTCTCCTCCAATGCTGATGTAATTTAGGAAAATTATGCCTCTTCATCACAAATAACATCCAAGCACCTTGCTCATCCTGCTTGTACACTGGTCATGACCTTTGCAAGTTGACAACCACTCACTTGGTTGATCTGACTTTTCCATGTCAACACATCACTTACCAATTCACTTTCTTTCCTTACTGGTGATATACTATACTGGTATCGATCACCTTACCAACTCATCCACACAAGTCAAGCACTAACTCGTGTACCAGTGACTCTAGTGGTCATTCATCCTTACCTTACTAGTGTCCTACAACACAAGGTGATATCAAAGACATCTCAACTTGTACTCATCCTTGACACTATTGTACATACGTCTTTGTTAGATGCAATGACAGTCCCAAAGACACTAAGAGGGAGGGGTGAATCAGTTTCTAACCGATTAATGGAATATTTGAACTTATTTATAACTTTGCAACCCAAATTAATGTACTGGTAAACAAGTAATAATGCAGCAAAGAGAAATAATAGAGACAACATAATCCACACCATAACACAAGATATTTTAGCGAGGAAACCTAGTAAGGGAAAAACCTCAATGGGATTTGTGACCCACAATATTTACTCACTAGCCAATATGAATAAATATCACTCACAATAGGGGCCTATACATTCAGGAAGGCCAACAACCTAGAGCTCACTACTTAATGAAAAAGTCTCACTGACTAAATAAATGGATAATTAAATCCAAGACAATGTACTCCTCAAAATAGCATCTGCAATGCTTGATTCAGTACTGGTTTAAGCTCAGTCAAAAACCTTAACCAAAAACCTACTGGTGAATGATATTCACTTACATAACCTATATGCCTTATTATAAAATCTTTTTGCTATCTTCTAAATAATACAAAATCCTAAAATGACTTATAAGTTCTCATACATATATGAGTCTTTACAATACATCATGTCATCATACAAATAATTATATTACAATACAATTCACATAAATAAAATTTGTCTCATGTCGGCTTGGATGTCGGTATACTTCGTTGCTAGTGAGAGCTAAATGATGGTGAATGAACTTTGTTGTGCCTGCCGGTGTCAGTGAATGATGTTTATGATGCTGGTGAACCTTTAGAATCATGTTATTGGTTGGTTTCCATCAATGACAACATCAACCATTCTCATGTGAGTGTAGAATTCCAACAATCTCCCCCTTTGGCATTGATGACAACACTCATGAGAAAAATATAAAAACTACTATCCAAAAATGAAGTTCAAAACTGATCCTCAAAAAGAGTGTGCTCCCCCTGATCAAGTGATTTCTTCTGTGCATTTTCTTCCATACATTTTTCTCCATACTACTCCCCCTTTGGCATCAATGACAAAGGATGTCAAAAAGAATCAAAGAATACATAATATCCACCTCATAGCCTATAACAGGTTGTGTAGAATTTGAAATATATCTACCAAAATTAGATTCAGGCTCTACATGAATTTATTATTGTCAAAGATAATGGTTTCTGTCTACTGGATCATGTCTGTCAGATAATGCATCTGTTTCTCCAGTGATCGTTCTCCTTGAATTGATGCTTTAGATAGATCAACTTGCTGAGTTATAAGACTATCCAATCTTGGACCAAGTTTGTTTTTCAGTTCCCGAGCCTTCATCTTTATCCTTTCTTTTTCTTGCTCTAGTTTTTCTATCTTTTCCTCAAAAACTACCATCTCTTGATCAAGAACTGAGGTAAGTTCCAAAGAACCTATCATATTGTCTGCTATATCATCTATCTTCTTTTGTGTTTTCTTAATCTCCTCATCAATGTCTTCAGTCAGGTGGTGAGGCTTACAAGCTTCTTTATACAATTCTTTGTATTCCAAAATTGTTGAATTAAGTATCAATAATAAGGAACCAATGTGCTCAATATAGTCTTTGATGGTTTTGTTAAAGAATTCACCTTTTTCTTTATTCACCTTTTCCTTAATGGTTTCTTCATTGATCTTATCTACACTTAGAAAATTTGAAGCAATAAATTTGGACAATGTGTCCAATTTACCCAAATAACTATCAATATGGTATACCTTACATGTCGGTACAATCTTTTTAAAAATAGGCAATGTATCATCAATGGCCTTGTATGCTAAGGCGTTGCAATATGTGATCCTCTTAATTGAATCCAAAAGAACATCTATTACATTTGTAGGTCTGAAATCTGAAGTGGATGTGCTTGGTTTTGCAATAACTTTCTTTTCCACAGATACTTGACCAATTAATTTAACAGTTTCTTCCTTGTTTCCATCATTTATTTCCTCTTTATTTACAGTTGCTGTCGGTTTCTCATTCTATGTTATTACCTCTATTTCTACTAGTTTCTCAGTCTATGTATGTACTTCTACATCTGCTAGTATTTCAATGTTCTGAGAGTGAGTAGTGTTAACTGGTGAATCAAAGATTTCAACATTCGTAGTATCAGTTGTCTTTACCTCTGTAGTCTCTTTATCCATAACAATATTAAAATCTTGTGTATCTACATTCATTGTAAAGAAAATTTCTGAATTTGGATTAGTATCATCATGTGTTATTTCTTTAGTCTCCTTATTTGGTTGACTGTCTATATGTACCAGTATCTCTAAAGTTATTGGTGGGGTGTCCTGTGCTAGTGGAGAAAGGTTATCTACGACCTTTATAAAAGGTACACTACCAATTTTTCTTTTAACTTTGTCCTTTTGATATACCTTTGTAAAAGACTTATCCTTTTTTTGTTTGTCCCTTTCTTCTTTCTTTTCTTTCTCAACAAAAAATATGTCCCATTTGTCCACAGTTTCATCTGCTATCTCTTTCACTCTCCCTACCATTATACTGACTTGCTAGTGATCACTCACAAAAAATGACCGGTTGGCTTCAACAATCAATTCATCAATCTCTTCTCTGGAATTAATAGTGGGAACAACCAATAATGCTTCAACCTTTAACTTTTTATCCAATTCCATCATTGACATTCTTTTAGCCTCTAATCTTATGTATAAGTCATTAGGCAGATCATCTACAACCTTAATCAAAGCTTTCTTGTAGATGTAAAGATGCAAAATGATGTTTTCTTCTATTGTGTTCTTATAAAAATCCTTGAATGAATGATAAAGTTTATTCAAATTACTAAGATTACCTTCTTGTATAATTTCATTTACTAGTTCCTCCGGTGTAAGGATATCCAGTGCCTTAGGTTGTTGTTTCTTCTTTGGAGTTAACTTTTTCTTAGGCTCCCTTACAACCTGCTGCTTCTTCCTTAATGTTCTTTTCTTTTTAGGAGAAGGAGAAGGTATCGGTGAGGGTTTCCTCTTCTTCCTTTCAACTCTCTTGAACTTTGTAGCCTTACCAATATTTGTATCTGAAGAAGTCACAACTGGTGAAACATGAGCTACCTGTTCTAGTCCTTCCAGTTCACTAGCAAAAACACCACTTAAGTTCATAACATTTTCCTTAACTTCTTTGGCCATTTTGGATGCATCTATGATGAATTTTTCTCTTATTTTTCTCTGCTTCTTCATCGAAATAGTACTCTCAATAGTGTCAGCATTACCAAAAATTTCTTCAGAGGGATCCTTAGGTGCATCAAGAAGCGTCTTAGCATAAGCCTCAAGAATATTCAGATCAACTTCATATCCCATCTTTGTTATCCAAATAGTTCTAGGAGTAACAACTTCCATCCATGTTTCATCTCTTTTGATTACAATTGTTTTTTCTTGTCATACTTATCCACAATGCTCCGCGAAATCCTTTCTCTAGCCTTCATTTTGGTTTGGAAGTTTTTGAAGTAGTCTTTTACCATGTCATCACTGTTAGAACCTATGCCAATGATAGCTTCCATGATCTATCTACCTACCAGGATGTCATATGCAAAGTCCTTGTGACCAATATCAGGTATCTCCTTTGTGAAGTAAAGCATTAAACACACAAGTAGATTCCCAAAATGAAATGTCCCCTACTTGTCACCCTTAATCTTCTTTAAGTTATCTAGCAATTCATCCTTAAGCCACTCATAGATGTCAATTTTATCATTTTTCTTAACCATCTCATATGCACTTTGTATACACAAATTAGATATATAATTTAACCTATTTGCATGTGTAACGTTGTATCCAAATACCATGCTCACATATTTCACATTTGCATCAGTGATATCACTAACCCTAAGAGATCTGTTGTCAAATGTAGCTCCGATTAGGTCCATAACACCCTTGTTTGGTATCTTCTTCTTTTTGTTGGGCCTAGTACCAGTTGAGGGTAAACCAGTAACTACCTTGATTTCTTCCTTAGTAATTTTTAAAAATAGAGTCTAGCCACATAAAATCCCCATGAAATCTACTCAGTACAAGATGAACTATCTTATTCAAAAATTGAGGAATGTTCAGAATTTCAACAAATCCTAAATCCTCAATAGTCTTATGCTCCGGCTTGAGTAAACCATGTTCATCAGTTATAACATCTTTGTACATGTTCCTCAAGTCATTTTATCCTAAGTTCTCTATGTTACAGTGAATATAAATCCTCGGGTCTTCAGCAAAAGTAACTCCCTTTAGAATCTTAGAAAAGGCTCCGATGGAATCATCTTGCTTAGAAATCTCAAGGATGATTTTAAACACGGATCTAGGGTGCTTAATGTTTTCTACCACACTAGGGTTTGCAATAAATTCAGGTGCAGAAGATGAAGATGCCATTGCAAAAGATAAATATCTTTTAACTTGAAATCCTTGAATGTCTAAAAACACCTTGTTGCTTCGCCTTTAAAATGCCTTTGCTCTCTCTCTGCGCTCTTCAAATGCTTGGATACTTGGTGAATTGAAATGAGGGTTTTCCGGTGCTTTATAACTAAAAATTTCTCCAACAACCACATTAAATTATTTTTGGTTAAGTGAAGTCTTAACATATATGTTAGTAAAGGAGAAATATAACTTCTTACGATCAACTGAGGGTAGAATGCACAATTTTCAATTTTCTGCCATACCCTCTAAGGATTATTCCTTAGTTAGATGAAGAATCTCCTATCATTGGAGGATTACTCTGATCTACGAGTGGAGAGACATATTCATCAACTCTCTGATCTCTCTTCTTAGTCCATTGTTTTGAAAATTCTTGCTTTATTTCATTTACTTTTTCCTTTCCTTTCTCATTAGATCCTTTAATGTTTGCCAGTATAGTCTTGCTTCTACAAGATTTTGCAATATGCACAATCTTGTTACATGCATAACAAGTTACATTATTCCTTTGAATATATTTTCCATATCCTTTACCAGTTTGTGTTCTGCATTGATTAGATAAATGTCCAAATCTACCACAAACATAGCATTTCACATTCATTCTACAATTTTCTGAGTTATGACCAACTTTATTGCATTTGGAACATTGACCAGTGGGTAAATTTGTAATTATTTCTAAATCTGCTCTAACTTCCTCTATGACCAAATTTGTTGCAATTAAAACATTTCCTATTAAATTTATAAGCATTAGGTTGTCTTACCGGTTTGCTATGATCTTGATTGTTTGCAATCCCAAAACTTTCTCCATGTTCAAATCCAAGTCCACTTGTATCTGTTGGTATTTTGGTATGGTTTTGCCATTGATGTCAACACCTACTAAAACACTAGCACTCTGGAGATCCAGTAGCATTCACCGGCAAGCAAGTAACTATTGCACAGTTACTGGTATATGGTTCACCGATAGGATATAATGATCACTGACACTTGGAATGATATGGAAGACACTTAGTAATGTCAAAGATATCATGTGGACAATTTATTTTGAAGAATCAATCATTGGTATATTCATATTTGCATATTTGCTTTTACCGGCAAATAGGTCCAGGGTTACCTAGGGTTACACCGGTAGGCTTATCTTTTCCAAATTAGCATGGCACGCTATGGAGATGATTAATTATTATTGTAAATGCTTTAAGCCAACATGTTTAATCGGTTATTGCATCAGATATTATATTGTTTGTAAAATGTTTTATCTTGTAGAGCTGACCTACTGAAATTGGTCTTAGGTTATGATATAAATGTAAGATCTTATTTGTAAGATCGAATGTGGAATGCGAAAAAGAATTGTGTGAAGGTATATGCGAGATTAAGCAGAGCTATACATCAAGACATCATTTGAAGGTGAAGCTAGGTTTTTGTGGAAGCATAATAGCATTACACTGGTACTGAACTCAGCATATGAAGATGCTATTTTGTGTAGTACATTCTTATTGGATTTAACCATCCAACTATAGTCAGTGTGACTCCCTTTTTGTGATTGAGCAGTGAGCTCTAGGCTGTTGGTCTTTCTGCATGTGTAGACCCCATTTAAGTACACTTACTATCTGCAGTAGTATCATCTGATTATGGGTATGGTTTCCCATCGTGGTTTTTCCCCTTACAGGGTTTCTACATACAAATATTGGTGTTATGTGTTGTGGATGACTTTGTGTTTATGTTTCATGCATTAATCCTTACCGTTATAGCAATTAACTGTTAACACTATCTACCGGCATACTTAACTGGTTTGTCGGTATTAAGCATTAAGTTGGGTAAGTTGTTTTTTGTTTGAATTTATTTGACAACTGATTCACCCCCCCCTCCCCCCTTTTAGCTGTCTCTGGGACCTAACAATTGGTATCAGAGCTTAGTCCTCTTTTTGCAAAAGTTTAACAACTTGAGGAGATCCAATGTCTACTACTTATTTTAGGAAGGACAGTCCTAAACTTGATGGAACCAACTATGGGATATGGAAGATCAGAATGGAGACACAATTGAATTGCATTAGTAAAGACAACTGGGAAGTTACAAAGAAAGGTTATACTGCTGTTGTAGCTAGTCAGCGCAGTCCAACTACCTTAGCTAAAAATGAGGAGAATGATTGCAAAGAAAGAGAAGCACTTTTGAGCACATTATTAGATCAACAAATCATGGTATTATCAGATAGGTCTACTACTAAAACTATTTGGGATCATTTGGAAACACTGAATGAAAGAGATTCCACAGTCAAGATTGCAAAACTTGAAAGCTTCCAAGTCAGGTATAAACATCTGAAAATGGAAGAAAATGAAAGGATTTCTGCAATTAAATTGTTTTGGGTATTAAATGTTGTAGAGGAACCAGAAGTGAGGATGAAATTGCCTCAAAATTTTTAAGAGGATTGCCACCAACATATAAAATGAAGGTTACTACTATAAATGAGTTGAGAACAATGCCTAATACATCAGTAACTAGGGATACATTGATTGGAAAACTTTCAGCTTTTGAAATTGAGGAATTTGGTCCTATTGCTACTATAAAGACAGATTTGGCCTTTAAAGAATCAACATCATCTGCTCCATCATTTGACAAATCACATTGGAAAGCCTTTTATGCAAGAGAACTTGAAGAAACTAGGAAGGAGAATGAAGAACTTGAAGAACTTGAAGCACTATTTGCAAGGAAAATGCCTAAAGGTGTAGCTGGAAGTAAGTATGAAGGTAAAGCACCCTTTAAATGCTTTAATTGCAATAAGATTGGTCATATGGCCTCGAGATGCCCTAATACACATGCTAGACTAAGAGAAGAAGCTAGAAGAACATACAAACCTAATCCTAAATATCAGAGATACAGATTTAAGAAGAACAAAGACAAATCTTGTTACATTGCTGATGAAGGTGTGACTGATGATTGTGATGAGGATCCACCAGACAATCGATTGGTTTTTGTTACTATAACAGAAGATCAACCAACACGTACTGCTCAACTAGTAGAACAAGCCCTAGCAGCTAAAGTTGAAGTAAAGGATGAATGGATCATTGACTCAGGCTGCTCACATCATATGACAGGAAACAAAGGTAAATTCTTGAACTTTCAAGAATACAATGGAGGTTTAGTAAGATTTGGAGATGACAAAGCCTGTTCAATCAAAGGTAAGGGTACAATATCTCTTGATGGTAAGCATAACACTAACAATGTCTACTATGTTGAAGGATTAATGCATAATCTTCTGAGTGTTGGTCAATTGGTTGAGAAAGGACTTCAGTTACAATTTAAGAATGGAAAATGCAAAATCATGAATAGAACTAGTTTAGAAATTGCAACTAGTAATCAGACTAGAGGTAATATATTTCATTTGAATAATAGTGAAAAAGCATGCTTGATTGCACATATAGACGAAAGTTGGTTATGGCATAAGAGATTGTGTCATGTAAACTTTGATTGCATGGTAAGATCAGTACTTCTAAGGTACTTAGAGATCTACCTAAAATTGTCAAACCTCAGAATGCAATTTGTAAGGATGAAATTGCTTCAAAAATTTTAAGAGGTTTGCCACCAGCATATAAAATGAAGGTTACTACTATAAATGAGTTGAGAACAATGCCTAATACATCAGTAACTAGGGATACATTGATTGGAAAACTTTCAGCTTTTGAAATTGAGGAATTTGGTCCTATTGCTACTATAAAGACAGATTTGGCCTTTAAAGAATCAACATCATCTGCTCCATCATTTGACAAATCTGATTGGAAAGCCTTTTATGCAAGAGAACTTGAAGAAACTAGGAAGGAGAATGAAGAACTTGAAGAACTTGAAGCACTATTTGCAAGGAAAATGCCTAAAGGTGTAGCTGGAAGTAAGTATGAAGGTAAAGCACCCTTTAAAGGCTTTAATTGCAATAAGATTGGTCATATGGCCTCGAGATGCCCTGATACACATGCTAGACTAAGGGAAGAAGCTAGAAGAACATACAAACCTAATCCTAAATATCAGAGATACAGATTTAAGAAGAACAAAGACAAATCTTGTTACATTGCTGATGAAGGTGTGACTCATGATTGTGATGAGGATCCACCAGACAACGGATTGGTTTTTGTTACTATAACAGAAGATCAACCAACACGTACTGCTCAACTAGTAGAACAAGCCCTAGCAGCTAAATTTGAAGTAAAGGATAAATGGATCATTGACTCAGGATGCTCACATCATATGACAGGAGACAAAGGTAAATTCTTGAACTTTCAAGAATACAATGGAGGTTTAGTAAGATTTGGAGATGACAAAGCCTGTTCAATAAAAGGTAAGGGTACAATATCTCTTGATGGTAAGCATAACACTAACAATGTCTACTATGTTGAAGGATTAAAGCATAATCTTCTGAGTGTTGGTCAATTGGTTGAGAAAGGATTTCAGTTACAATTTAAGAATGGAAAATGCAAAATCATGAATAGAACTGGTTTAGAAATTTCGACTAGTAATCAAACTAGAGGTAATATATTTTATTTGAATAATAGTGAAAAGGCATGCTTGATTGCACATATAGATGAAAGTTGGTTATGGCATAACAGACTCTGTCATGTAAACTTTGATTGCATGGTAAGATCAGTACTTCTAAGGTACTTAGAGATCTACCTAAAATTGTCAAACCTCAGAATGCAATTTGTAAGGATGAAATTGCTTCAAAATTTTTAAGAGGATTGCCACCGGCATATAAAATGAAGGTTACTACTATAAATGAGTTGAGAACAATGCCTAATACATCAGTAACTAGGGATACATTGATTGGAAAACTTTCAGCTTTTGAAATTGAGGAATTTCGTCCTGTTGCTATTATAAAGATAGATTTGGCCTTTAAAGAATGAACATTATCTGCTCCATCATTTGACAAATCAGATTGGAAAGCCTTTTATGCAAGAGAACTTGAAGAAACTAGGAAGGAGAATGAAGAACTTGAAGAACTTGAAGCACTATTTGCAAGGAAAATGCCTAAAGGTGTAGCTGGAAGTAAGTATGAAGGTAAAGCACCCTTTAAATGCTTTAATTGTAATAAGATTGGTCATATGGCCTCGAGATGCCCTGATACACATGCTAGACTAAGAGAAGAAGCTAGAAGAACATACAAACCTAATCCTAAATATCAGAGATACAGATTTAAGAAGAACAAAGACAAATCTTGTTACATTGCTGATGAAGGTGTGACTGATGATTGTGATGAGGATCCACCAGACAATGGATTGGTTTTTGTTACTATAACAGAAGATCAACCAACACGTACTGTTCAACTGGTAGAACAAGCCCTAGCAGCTAAAGTTGAAGTAAAGGATGAATGGATCATTGACTCAGGATGCTCACATCATATGACAGGAGACAAAGGTAAATTCTTGAACATTCAAGAATACAATGGAGGTTTAATAAGATTTGGAGATGACAAAGCCTGTTCAATCAAAGGTAAGGGTACAATATCTCTTGATGGTAAGCATAACACTAACAATGTCTACTATGTTGAAGGATTAAAGCATAATCTTCTGAGTGTTGGTCAATTGGTTGAGAAAGGACTTCAGTTACAATTTAAGAATGGAAAATGCAAAATCATGAATAGAACTGGTTTAGAAATTGCAACTAGTAATCAGACTATAGGTAATATCTTTCATTTGAATAATAGTGAAAAGGCATGCTTGATTGCACATATAGATGAAAGTTGTTTATGGCATAAGAGACTCTATCATGTAAACTTTGATTGCATGGTAAGATCAGTACTTCTAAGGTAGTTAGAGATCTACCTAAAATTGTCAAACCTAGGAATGCAATTTGTCAGGATGAAATTGCTTCGAAAATTTTAAGAGGATTGCCACCGACATATAAAATGAAGGTTACTACTATAAATGAGTTGAGAACAATGCCTAATACATCAGTAACTAGGGATACATTGATTGTAAAAATTTTAGCTTTTGAAATTGAGGAATTTCGTCCTGTTGCTACTATAAAGATAGATTTAGCCTTTAAAGAATCAACACCATCTGCTCCATCATTTGACAAACTAGATTGGAAAGCCTTTTATGCAAGAGAACTTGAAGGAACTAGGAAGGAGAATGAAGAACTTGAAGAAATTGAAGCACTATTTGCAAGGAAAATGCCTAAAGGTGTAGCTGGAAGTAAGTATGAAGGTAAAGAACCCTTTAACTTCTTTAAATGCAATAAGATTGGTCATATGGCCTCGAGATGCACTAATACACATGCTAGACTAAGAGAAGAAGCTAGAAGAACATACAAACCTAATCCTAAATATCAGAGATACAGATTTAAGAAGAAAAAAGACAAATCTTGTTACATTGTTGATGAAGGTGTGATTGATGATTGTGATGAGGATCCACCAGACAATGGATTGGTTTTTGTTACTATAACAGAAGATCAACCAACATGTACTGTTCAACTGGCAAAACAAGCCCTAGCAGCTAAAGTTGAAGTAAAGGATGAATGCATCATTGACTCAGGATGCTCACATCATATGACAGGAGACAAAGGTAAACTCTTGAACTTTCAAGAATACAATGGAGGTTTAGTAAGATTTGGAGATGACAAAGCCTATTCAATCAAAGGTACGGGTACAATATCTCTTGATGGTAAGCATAACACTAACAATGTCTACTATGTTGAAGGATTAAAGCATAATCTTCTGAGTATTGGTCAATTGGTTGAGAAAGCATTTCAGTTACAATTTAAGAATAGAAAATGCAAAATCATGAATAGAATTGGTTTAGAAATTACAACTAGTAATCATACTAGAGGTAATATATTTCATTTGAATAATAGTGAAAAGGCATGCTTGATTGCACATAGAGATGAAAGTTGGTTATGGCATAACAGACTCTGTCATGTAAACTTTGATTGCATGTTAAGATCAGTACTTCTAAGGTAGTTAGAGATCTACCTAAAATTGTCAAACCTCATAATGCAATTTGTAAGGATGAAATTGCTTCAAAAATTTTAAGAGGATTGCCACCGGCATATAAAATGAAGGTTACTACTATAAATGAGTTGAGAACAATGCCTAATACATCGGTAACTAGGGATACATTGATTTGAAAACTTTCATCTTTTGAAAATGAGGAATTTGGTCCTATTGCTACTATAAAGACAGATTTGGCCTTTAAAGAATCAACATCATCTGCTCCATCATTTGACAAACTAGATTGGAAAGCCTTTTATGCAAGAGAACTTGAAGGAACTAGGAAGGTGAATGAAGAACTTGAAGAACTTGAAGCACTATTTGCAAGGAAAATGCCTAAAGGTGTACCTGGAAGTAAGTATGAAGGTAAAGTGCCCTTTAAATGCTTTAATTGCAGTAAGATTGGTCATATGGCCTTGAGATGCCCTGATACACATGCTAGACTAAGAGAAGAAGCTAGAAGAACATACAAACCTAATCCTAAATATCAGAGATACAAATTTAAGAAGAAAAAAGACAAATCATGTTACATTGCTGATGAAGGTGTGACTGATGATTGTGATGAGGATCCACCAGACAATGGATCGGTTTTTGTTACTATAACAGAAGATCAACCAACACGTACTGCTCAACTGGTAGAACAAGCCCTAGCAGCTAAAGTTGAATTAAAGGATGAAAGGATCATTGACTTAGGATGCTCACATCATATGACAGGAGAAAAACGTAAATTCTTGAACTTTCAAGAATATAATGGAGGTTTAGTAAGATTTGGAGATGACAAAGCCTGTTCAATCAAAGGTAAGGGTAAAATATCTCTTGATGGTAAGCATAACACTATCAATGTCTACTATGTTGAAGGATCAAAGCAAAATCTTCTGAGTGTTGGTCAATTGGTTGAGAAAGGATTTCAGTTACAATTTAAGAATGGAAAATGCAAAATCATGAATAGAACTGGTTCAGAAATTGCAACTAGTAATCAGACTAGAGGTAATATCTTTCATTTGAATAATAGTGAAAAGGCATGCTTGATTGCACATATAGATGAAAGTTGGTTATGGCATAAGAGACTCTGTCATGTAAACTTTGATTGCATGGTAAGATCAGTACTTCTAAGGTAGTTAGAGATCTACCTAAAATTGTCAAACCTCAGAATGCAATTTGTAAGGATGAAATTGCTTCAAAATTTTTGAGAGGATTGCCACCGGCATATAAAATGAAGGTTACTACTATAAATGAGTTGAGAAAAATGCCGAATACATCAGTAACTAGGGATACATTGATTGGAAAACTTTCAGCTTTTTAAATTGAGGAATTTGGTCCTGTTGCTACTATAAAGCTAGATTTGGCGTTCAAAGAATGAACATCATCTGCTCCATCATTTGACAAATCAGATTGGAAAACCTTTTATGCAAGAGAACTTGAAGAAACTATCAAGGAGAATGAAGAACTTGAAGAACTTGAAGCACTATTTGCAAGGAAAATGCCTAAAGGTGTAGCTGGAAGTAAGTATGAAGGTAAAGCACCCTTTAAATGCTTTAATTGCAATAAGATTGGTCATATGGCCTTGAGATGCCCCGATACACATGCTAGCCTAAGAGAAGAAGCTTGAAGAGCATACAAACCTAATCCTAAATATCAGAGATACAGATTTAAGAAGAACAAAGACAAATCTTGTTACATTGTTGATGAAGGTGTGACGGATGATTGTGATGAGGATCCACCAGACAATGGATTGGTTTTTGTTACTATAACAGAAGATCAACCAACACGTACTGCTCAACTGGTAGAACAAGCCCTAGCAGCTAAAGTTGAAGTAAAGGATGAATGGATCATTGACTCAGGATGCTCACATCATATGACAGGAGACAAAGGTAAATTCTTGAACTTTCAAGAATACAATGGAGGTTTAGTAAGATTTGGAGATGACAAAGCCTTTTCAATCAAAGGTAAGGGTACAATATCTCTTGATGGTAAGCATAACACTAACAATGTCTACTATGTTGAAGGATTAAAGCAAAATCTTCTGAGTGTTGGTCAATTGGTTGAGAAAGGATTTCAGTTACAATTTAAGAATAGAAAATGGAAAATCATGATTAGAACTGGTTTAGAAATTGCAACTAGTAATCAGACTAGAGGTAATATCTTTCATTTGAATAATAGTGAAAAGGCATGCTTGATTGCACATATAGATGAAAGTTGGTTATGGAATAAGAGACTCTATCGTGTAAACTTTGATTGCATGGTAAGATCAGTACTTCTAAGGTAATTAGAGATCTACCTAAAATTGTCAAACCTCAGAATGCAATTTGTAAGGATGAAATTGCTTCAAAATTTTTAAGAGGATTGCCACCAGCATATAAAATGAAGGTTACTACTATAAATGAGTTGAGAACAATGTCTAATACATCAGTAACTAGGGATACATTGATTGGAAAACTTTCAGCTTTTGAAATTGAGGAATTTGGTCCTGTTGCTACTATAAAGACAGATTTGGCCTTTAAACAATCAACATCATCTGCTCCATCATTTGACAAACCAAATTGGAAAGCCTTTTATGCAAGAGAATTTGAAGGAACTAGGAAGGAGAATGAAGAACTTGAAGAACTTGAAGCACTATTTGCAAGGAAAATGCCTAAAGGTGTAGCTGGAAGTAAGTATGCAGGTAAAGCACCCTTTAAATGCTTTAATTGCAATAAGATTGGTCATATGGCCTTGAGATGCCCTGATACACATGCTAGACTAAGAGAAGAAGCTAGAAGAGCATACAAACCTAATCCTAAATATCAGAGATACAGATTTAAGAAGAACAAAGACAAATCTTGTTACATTGCTGATGAAGGTGTGACCGATGATTTAGATGAGGATCCACCAGACAATGAATTGGTTTTTGTTACTATAAAAGAAGATCAACCAACACGTATTGCTCAACTGGTAGAACAAGCCCTAGCAGCTAAAGTTGAAGTAAACGATGAATGGATCATTGACTCAGGATGCTCACATCATATGACAGGAGACAAAGGTAAATTCTTGAACTTTCAAGAATACAATGGAGGTTTAGTAAGATTTGGAGATGACAAAGCCTGTTCAATCAAAGGTAAGGGTACAATATCTCTTGATGGTAAGCATAAAACTAACAATGTCTACTATGTTGAAGAATTAAAGCATAATCTTGTAAGTGTTGTTCAATTGGTTGAGAAGGGATTTCAGTTACAATTTAAGAATAGAAAACGGAAAATCATGAATAGAACTGGTTTAGAAATTGCAACTAGTAATCAGACTAGAGGTAATATCTTTCATTTGAATAATAGTGAAAAGGCATGATTGATTGCACATATAGATGAAAGTTGGGTATGGCATAAGAGACTCTATCATGTAAACTTTGATTGCATGGTAAGATCAGTACTTCTAAGGTAGTTAGAGATCTACCTAAAATTGTCAAACCTCAGAATGCAATTTGTAAGGATGAAATTGCTTCAAAATTTTTAAGAGGATTGCCACCGGCATATAAAATGAAGGTTACTACTATAAATGAGTTGAGAACAATGCCTAATACATTAGTAACTAAGGATACATTGATTGGAAAAACTTTAGCTTTTGAAATTGAGGAATTTTGTCCTGTTGCTACTATAAAGACAGATTTGGCCTTTAAAGAATCAACATCATCTGCTCCATCATTTGACAAACCAGATTGGAAAGCCTTTTATGCAAGAGAACTTGAAGGAACTAGGAAGGAGAATGAAGAACTTGGAGAACTTGAAGCACTATTTGCAAGGAAAATGCCTAAAGGTGTAGCTGGAAGTACGTATGAAGGTAAAGCACCCTTTAAATGCTTTAATTGCAATAAGATTGGTCATATGGCCTCGAGATGCCCTGATACACATGCTAGACTAAGAGAAGAAGCTAGAAGAACATACAAACCTAATCCTAAATATCAGAGATACAGATTTAAGAAGAAAAAAGACAAATCTTGTTACATTGTTGATGAAGGTGTGATTGATGATTGTCATGAGGATCCACCAGACAATGGATTGGTTTTTGTAACTATAACAGAAGACCAACCAACACGTACTGCTCAACTGGTAGAACAAGCCCTAGCAGCTAAAGTTGAAGTAGAGGATGAATGGATCATTGACTCGGGATGCTCACATCATATGACAGGAGACAAAGGTAAATTCTTGAACTTTCAAGAATACAATGGAGGTTTAGTAAGATTTGGAGATGACAAAGCCTATTCAATCAAAGGTAAGGGTACAATATCTCTTGATGGTAAGCATAACACTAACAATGTCTACTATGTTGAAGGATTAAAGCATAATCTTCTAAGTGTTGGTCAATTGGTTGAGAAAGGATTTCAGTTACAATTTAGGAATGGAAAATGCAAAATCAGGAATAGAACTAGTTTAGAAATTGCAACTAGTAATCAGACTAGAGGTAATATCTTTCATTTGAATAATAGTGAAAAGGCATGCTTGATTGCACATATAGATGAAAGTTGGTTATGGCATAAGAGAATCTGTCATGTAAACTTTGATTGCATGGTAAGATCAGTACTTCTAAGGTAGTTAGAGATCTACATAAAATTGTCAAACCTCAGAATGCAATTTGTAAGGATGAAATTGCTTCAAAATTTTTAAGAGGATTGCCACCGGCATATAAAATGAAGGTTACTACTATAAATGAGTTGAGAACAATGCCTAATACATTAGTAACTAGGGATACATTGATTGGAAAAACTTTAGCTTTTGAAATTGAGGAATTTTGTCCTGTTGCTACTATAAAGACAGATTTGGCCTTTAAAGAATCAACATCATCTGCTCCATCATTTGACAAACCAGATTGGAAAGCCTTTTATGCAAGAGAACTTGAAGGAACTAGGAAGGAGAATGAAGAACTTGGAGAACTTGAAGCACTATTTGCAAGGAAAATGCCTAAAGGTGTAGCTGGAAGTACGTATGAAGGTAAAGCACCCTTTAAATGCTTTAATTGCAATAAGATTGGTCATATGGCCTCGAGATGCCCTGATACACATGCTAGACTAAGAGAAGAAGCTAGAAGAACATACAAACCTAATCCTAAATATCAGAGATACAGATTTAAGAAGAAAAAAGACAAATCTTGTTACATTGTTGATGAAGGTGTGATTGACGATTGTGATGAGGATCCACCAGACAATGGATTGGTTTTTGTAACTATAACAGAAGACCAACCAACACGTACTGCTCAACTGGTAGAACAAGCCCTAGCAGCTAAAGTTGAAGTAAAGGATGAATGGATCATTGACTCGGGATGCTCACATCATATGACAGGAGACAAAGGTAAATTCTTGAACTTTCAAGAATACAATGGAGGTTTAGTAAGATTTGGAGATGACAAAGCCTATTCAATCAAAGGTAAGGGTACAATATCTCTTGATGGTAAGCATAACACTAACAATGTCTACTATGTTGAAGGATTAAAGCATAATCTTCTAAGTGTTGGTCAATTGGTTGAGAAAGGATTTCAGTTACAATTTAGGAATGGAAAATGCAAAATCAGGAATAGAACTGGTTTAGAAATTGCAACTAGTAATCAGACTAGAGGTAATAACTTTCATTTGAATAATAGTGAAAAGGCATGCTTGATTGCACATATAGATGAAAGTTGGTTATGGCATAAGAGACTCTGTCATGTAAACTTTGATTGTATGGTAAGATCAGTACTTCTAAGGTAGTTAGAGATCTACCTAAAATTGTCAAACCTCAGAATGCAATTTGTAAGGATGAAATTGCTTCAAAATTTTTAAGGGGATTGCCACCGGCATATAAAATGAAGGTTACTACTATAAATGAGTTGAGAACAATGCCTAATACATCTATAACTAGGGATACATTGATTGGAAAACTTTCAGCTTTTGAAATTGAGGAATTTGGTCCTGTTGCTACTATAAAGACAGATTTGGCCTTTAAAGAATGAACATCATGTACTCCATCATTTGACAAATCAGATTGGAAAGCCTTTTATGCAAGAGAACTTGAAGAAACTAGGAAGGAGAATGAAGAACTTGAAGAACTTGAAGCACTATTTGCAAGGAAAATGCCTAAAGGTGTAGCTGGAAGTAAGTATGAAGGTAAAGCACCCTTTAAATGCTTTAATTGCAAAAAGATTGGTCATATGGCCTCGAGATGCCCTGATACACATGCTAGACTAAGAGAAGAAGCTAGAAGAACATACAAACCTAATCCTAAATATCAGAGATACAGATTTAAGAAGAACAAAGACAAATCTTGCTACATTGCTGATGATGGTGTGACTGATGATTGTGATGAGGATCCACCAGACAATGGATTTGTTTTCTTTACTATAATAGAAGATCAACCAACACGTACTGCTCAACTGGTAGAACAAGCCCTAGTAGCTAAATTTGAAGTAAAGGATGAATGGATCATTGACTCAGGATGCTCACATCATATGACAAGAGACAAAGGTAAATTCTTGAACTTTCAAGAATACAATGGAGGTTTAGTAAGATTTGGAGATGACAAAGCCTATTCAATCAAAGGTAAGGGTACAATATCTCTTGATGGTAAGCATAACACTAACAATGTCTACTATGTTGAAGGATTAAAGCATAATCCTCTGAGTGTTGGTCAATTTGTTGAGAAAGTATTTCAT
Source organism: Cryptomeria japonica (assembly GCF_030272615.1). Taxonomy (NCBI): domain Eukaryota; kingdom Viridiplantae; phylum Streptophyta; class Pinopsida; order Cupressales; family Cupressaceae; genus Cryptomeria; species Cryptomeria japonica. The sequence goes on along the minus strand of NC_081414.1, from coordinate 625,326,325 downwards.
TTACAATTTAAGAATGGAAAATGCAAAATCATGAATAGAACTGGGTTAGAAATTGCAATTAGTAATCAGACTAGAGATAATATCTTTCATTTGAATAATAGTGAAAAGGCATGCTTGATTGCACATATAGATGAAAGTTGGTTATGGCATAAGAGACTCTGTCATGTAAACTTTGATTGCATGGTAAGATCAGTACTTCTAAGTTAGTTAGAGATCTACCTAAAATTGTCAAACCTCAGAATGCAATTTGTAAGGAATGTCAATTTGGAAAACAAGTTAGAGCTAGTTTCAAAAGTATTCCAAAAAAATCTAATAATGCTCTTGATTTGATTCACATTGATTTATGGGGTCCAGCTAGAACTAAAGGCTTACAAGTTGATAGATATTTCATGCTAGTTATTGATGATTATTCAAGAATGTGTTGGGTTACTTTTCTCAGAGAAAAATCAGAAGCACTTGGAAAGTTCAAATTGTTCAAAGCAATGGTTGAAAATGAAATTGGTAAGAAAATCAAATATTTAAGATCAGATCAAGGAGGAGAATTCACATCTAAAGACTTTAATACTTTCTATGAAGTGAATGGAATCAGAAGGCAGCTATCAGCACCTCAGACACCACAGTAGAATGGAGTTTTTGAAAGGAAAAAAAAAACTATCTTGGATGCAGCAAGAAGTATGTTATCTGAAGCAAATTTACCACATGTGTATTGGAGAGAAGTAGTCAGCACAGTGGTCTATACATTCAACAAAGTTCACATCAAAGGTGAAACTAGTAAGACCCCTCATGAACTATGGTTTGGTAATACTCCTACTCTTAAGTATTTTAGAATTTTTGGAAGTAAATGTTAGATTAGAAGAGATGAGTATATTGGCAAATTTGATCCTAGAAGTGATGAAGGAATATTTCTTGGTTATTCATCTAAGAGAAAGGCATATAGATGTTTTAACAAGAGATTGTAGAAAATTGTTGAGAGTACAAATGTAAAAATTGATGAACAATTCAGAGGAACTTTAGGGTATATAGACTCTGAACCGGAAACAAAAATAGTGGCAAATGAACCTACAATAAATCCACTGGTACTGAATGAAGATCCAGTTACCTTGGTGCCATCAGAGGATTGCATAGTAATTGAAGAACAACAATAAACTAAGACACCCCGGTATGTAAGATTGAATCATTCTAAAGATCAAATAATTGGAAACAAATTTAAAGGAGTTATGACAAGAGGAAGATTGGAAAATGAAGAGGTATGTCTTATTTCTCAAATTGAACCATCATCTATTAATGAGGCATGTGAAGATAAATTTTGGATTAAAGCTATGGAAGAAGAATTAGAACAAATTGAGAAAAATAATACTTGGACATTAGTTCCCCGACCTAAAGATAAAAATGTAATTGGAACAAAATTGGTATTCAGAAACAAACTTAATAAAGATGGTAAGGTTGTCAGAAATAAAGAAAGACTAGTGTGTAAGGGATATTCTCAGAAAGAAGAAGTTGATTACAATGAAACCTTTGCATTGGTAGCTAGAATTGAGGTAGTCAGATTATTCTTGGCTTTTGCAGCACACAAGAACTACAAAGTTTATCAAATGGATATTAGATGTGCATTTTTTAATGGAGATCTTGAAGAGGAAGTATACATTGAACAACCTGATCGATTTTCTTTGACAGATGACAATGATATGGTTTGCAGGTTAAGAAAAGCTTTGTATGGATTAAAACAAGCCCCAAGAGCTTGGTATGAAAGATTGGTTTTACTAAAGGAAATGCAAACAACAATTTATATTAAAAAATAACTAATAATGATATCTTAATTATAGAAGTGTTCGTTGATGATATAATCTTTGGAGGAGAAGATGGATTATGTAAGGAATTTTTTATTAAAACGCAACAAGAATTTGAAATGTCTATGATTGGAGAAATAAAATTCTTTTTAGGATTGCAGATTTCACAGACTGACAAAGGTATATTTTTGAGTCAATCCAAGTACTTAAAAGAGTTACTAAAGAAATTTGGGATGGAGAACTCTAAACTAGTAAGAACACCTATGACTACAAATGATAAATTATCTCAAAGGGATGAATCTACACCTGTTAAACCAACTAGATACAAATATATGATAGGAGGTTTACTGTATTTGACACAAACCAGACCTGATATTGTGAATGCAGTATGTATTGTTTCTAGATTTCAAACTAATCCTAGAGAAAATCATGAATCAACAGTAAAAAGGATTTTTTGGTACTTACAAAGCACTGCAAATCTTGGATTATGGTATCCTAGAGATGAAAATTTTGATCTATGTGCATACACAGATGCAAATTGGGCAGGAGATGTGGATGATAGAAAAAGAACTACTAGCAGAGCATTCTTTCTTGGAAAGAGATTAGTTTATTGGTTGAGTAAGAAACAGAGTTGTACATCTTAATCAACAACAAAATCAAAATATGTTGCAGCAACAACTAACTGTACACATGTACTATGGCTTAAGAAAATGTTGAAAGACATAAAGCTAAAATGCAAGGAACCTATTACTATATATTGTGATAACACTACAACAATTGATATATCTAAGAATCCGGTATTACATTCTAAAACAAAACATGTTTTTATCAAACTGAATTTTCTAAGGGGAAAAGTTGAAGAAAAAGAGATAAAACTGGTTTATGTGAATACTAAAGAATAGCTTGTAGATATTTTCACAAAACCTTTACCTAAGGAGACTTTTGAATATCTCAGAGATTAGCTTGGAATCATACCACCACCGATAGAGACTTAGATAATTGATGATTGTCATCAACTGACAGAATTTACAGAGAAATCTTTTACTCCGGTCTTTGATGAGGAAGCTACTTCTCATGGGGAGTAGTTGGTATATTGAATTGATTGGTATTTTGTATATGAACTTGATTTTATTGTAACTTTGGCATTTGATGTAAATGAGGGAGAGATATCTATGGAAAAACACATTATCTTTTAAGTGAACTTTGGATAACACATGTTGCTCCCAAGGGGAGAGATTGTTTGGGAGAGACTATTACTCTCTATATTTTGGTTATGACCTTTTTGGAGATTGTTGGTTTTTGGCATTTCTGTTTTGGCACTTTGATGGTTTTTCCATCTTGTGTTGCCATCAATGCCAAAGGGGGAGATTGTTGGTATTTTGGTATGGTTTTTTCATTGATGTCAACACCTACTAAAACACTAGCACTCTGGAGATCCAACAGCATTCACTGGCAAGCAAGTAACTATTGTACAGTTACTGGTATATAGTTCACCGGTAGGATATAATGATCACCGACACTTGGAATGATATGGAAGACACTTGGTAATGTCGAAGACATCGTGTGGACAATTTATTTTGAAGAATCAATCATTGGTATATTCATATTTGCATATTTGCTTTTACCAACAAATAGGTCCAGGGTTACCTAGGGTTACACCGGTAGGCTTATCTTTTCCAGATCAGCATGGCACGCTATGGAGATGATTAATTATTGTTGTAAATGCTTTAAGCCAACATGTTTAATCAATTATTGCATCGGATATTATATTGTTTGTAAAATGTTTTATCTTGTAGAGCCGACCTACTAAAATTAGTCTTAGGTTATGGTATAAATGTAAGATCTTATTTGTAAGATCGAATGTGGAATGCGAAAAAGAATTGTGTGAAGGTATATGCAAGATTAAGAAGAGCTATACACAAAGAAATCATTTGAAGGTGAAGCTAGGTTTTTGTGGAAGCATATCAGCATTACACCGGTACTGAATCCAACATATGAAGATGCTATTTTGTGTAGTACATTCTTATCTGATTTAACCATCTAACTGTAGTCAGTGTGACTCCCTTTTTGTGATTGAGCAGTGACCTCTAGGTTGTTGACCTTTCTACATGTGCAGACCCCATTTATGTACACTTACTATCTGTAGTAGTATCATCTGATTATGGGTAAGGTTTCCCATCGTGGTTTTTCCCCTTACAGGGTTTCCACATACAAATATTGGTTTTATGTGTTGTGGATGACTTCATGTTTATGTTTCATGCATTAATCCTTACTGGTATAGCAATTAAGTGTTAACACTGTCTACCAACATAACTGGTTTACCGGTATTAAGCATTAAGTTGGGTAAGTTGTTTTTGGTTTGAATTTTTTTGACAACTGATTCACACCCCCCGCCCCCCCTCTCAGTTATCTCTGGGACCTAAGAGTATCTCCATCAGGTTTTTGTGTTTTCAGCATGTCATCAAACATTTCTGAAATTTTTTTGAATTTGTCTTTGTGTGCATTTGCAGTGATCAACTCAATTTCCAGAATGCCAATTTGTCTCCTAAGCTCCTCTTTATCATGTTGCATGTGAATCATATATGTTTTAAGCATATCATTTTCATGACAAAGTCTCATATTTTCATTTGCTCCATCATTGAGTCTCCTAGTCAAGTCTTCTTCATTCTTCTTCCTATCTTCAATATCCTTACATATTCTCATGGTTAAATCTTGCATTTCATTCCTCATGTTACTATTCTCTTGCCTCAACTTCTCTACAATATCTCTAAGAGTTTCATTTTCATCATCATGTTTATGCATTTACTCATTCAGTTCCTTCCTCTTGTTTTATGCTATAACAAGGTTCTCCTGAAGTCCTTTAATGAATTCCTGTGGAGTCCTCAGATCATATTCAAGTTTGATATTCTTCAATTTTCCAGCATCAAAATCTTCAAGAGCTCCTTCCAACTATTTTCTCAAACTCTCCATCAGTACCAGTTTTAGAATCTTCCTCAAGATATTAGGCTTTTGGAAATAGAGGACCAGGCTCTGATACCAATTTTTAGATGCAATGATAATCCCAAAGGCACTAAAAGGCGGGGGTGAATCAGTGTCAACCCAAATTAATGTACTGGTAAACAAGTAATAATGCAACAAAGAGAAATAACAGAGATAGCATAAATGCCCACCATAACACAAGATATTTTGGCAAGGAAACCTAGTAAGAGAAAAACATCAGTGGGATTTGTGACCCACAATATTTATTCACTGGCCAATAAGAATAAATATTACTTACAATAGGGGTTGTACATGCAGGAAGGCAAATAGCCTAGAGCTCACTGCTCAATGAAAGAGTCTCACTGACTACAAAAATGGATATATAAATCCAAGATAATGTACTGCTCAAAATAGCATCTACAATGCTTGATTCAGTATCGGTTTAAGCTCAGTCAAAAACCTTAACCAAAAACCTGTCGGTGAATGATATTCACTTACATAACTTATTTGCCTTATTACAAAATCTTTTTGCTATCTTCTACATAATACCATATCCAAAAATGACTTATAAGATCTCATACATATATGAGTCTTTACAATACATCATGTCGGCTTACAAATATTATATTACAATACAATTCACATAAACAAAACTTGTCTGATGTCGGTCTGGATGCCAATATGCTTTGTTGCCGATGAAAACTAATGCTGGTGAATGAACTTTGTTGTGCCTGTTGGTGCCGGTTAATGATGTCTACGATGCTAGTGAACCTATAGAATCCTATTGTCAGTTGGTTGCCATCAATGAAAACATCAACCATTCTCATGTGAGTGTAGAATACCAACAGTCTCTCATACCAGTAGTTATCCCGTACTGGTTGACATCAATGGCAACCCAATGCCAACACTTTGATTGTCTACTTGGCACTTTATTTCATGAATGAAATCCCCAATGTAGGTAGAGTACAGTGGGCATATGATAAACTGATGGTTGTGTAGATTAAAGAATATTTGTAAGGATTGGGTGATGGACAAGCACAAAAAGCTATTATATGGGGATATTTTAAATAATTCCAAAGCATGATGCAGAGTAGAGAGAGGATTCCAAAGGAGATTGTTTATAAATATGAGCACACTATATTCTTTATGGTGGAAATTGATCAATGTTTGATGGAAGTGATAAAGTCTAGAATGGTATGGATCATACCCATGGGGTATGAAGTTGATGCTAATACTCTTGACAAGTATGCTCAACATATTTTGAGCAAGATAGTGGATGAGAAGGACTTGAGATATTGGGCACTTATAAGGAGAAAAGATTAATTCTGCATTCTCAAATTACCTAGCTCAGTATGCAGAAGAGAGTTAGGAAAGAAGTTGGATAGCTCACTAAAAACATGGGTTTAACAAAGGAAGTTTTCCCCAAGGCCAAAGAGAAGAACATCCTAAAGGAGAAGGACATGGTGCAACCAAAGAAGACTAGGCCCTCCTCTACTCCTTTGAAGCCAAAGAAAACAACATCAACACCCTCGTCCAGTGAACAAAATCTTGTCCCTCCACCTAAACCTCAAACCAAATCAACTGGTAGAGAAGAGAAGAGGAAGAAAGAGAATCCTAAGAGAGTGTATGTGTCAACCACTACTGAGGAAGAAGTAGAGTCTGATGAAGTAGTACGGGAAGTAAAGAAGACTGCTACCTCTGCCAAGGTAGTTTGGAAGCCACCATCTGGTGAAGGACAGACAAGCAAGAAGTAGAAATTTGGAATTGAACAATCTGATAGATCTTGACCCAATAGGAAGCCTAAGTGTGAGCTTGATGAAGCTTTGAAATTTGGTAAAATAGAAGGTACCTATACTGTTGTGCCCCCAATGTCATTAAGTGAAATAGTTGATGAATTAGTGAAGGAAATCTGAAGAATATATCTATATATTATGAAAATTATGATGAAAATGATCAAAGACCATTAGAGGAAGCCATTGTACATATGTATATAGAAAATCATAGATAGAACTATCATCTATGATTCCGAAGGGTTTGTATGAAATTTTAGATGCCTGAAGGGATACTACTAGTTTAGAGGATGAGAAAATAAAAGAATATGTATTAGTTAACTTGTGTTTTGTAATCTCTAAGGCTGAAGTTGACAGATTACTTAAGATTGCAAAGGATAGATTTAGAAGCAAAAAGAGAGTGAACAAGATCATGCTCAGAAAGATAGATGAATTACCTAAGGAGACAAAAGTAATTTTGAAGCAATTTTTCAAAGAGCACAAATATGATGTTAATCCAAAAAAAGCTGACACCCCTTCGGATGTGCAGATTAATGTATATAGTATAGTTGGAGATGATACTCATGCTTAGAAGGTTACTGACTCTGGTGAAGATGATAAGAATCCTTTAGTGATAAATGTTGAATCTAAGAAGGTAGCTGAGGAGGTTGGAGATGGAAAGAGAAAAGATGCAGAAAAAGGTGAAGAAGCAAAGGAGGATGAAAAGGAGAAGGATGGAGACAAGATTGAATAGGTTCTAGTGGAAAGAGATACTGTGACTATAGACAAGGCCAATCAAATAATCACTAATACAGTTGATCTCACCACAAGACCTATTCATCTTGATTTTCTATCTCCAGCTCAAGCACTAAAGCTTGAAGCTCTTGCACAACCCAAGGCAAGCGGGGAATTATTGAATTATCATTCTGAAGACAAAGAACTAATATCCATGGTGATAGATGTGTTGGAGAATATTATGCCATCTTTTAAGCAGGACACTATAGATTCATCCTCTGGAAAGATAAGGAATATGCTGAAAATAGTTGATTCTTATTTTGTATCCTTGGAGAAAGTGGTTGATGCAAAGGTTTTGAGTCAATTTAATTCTATGCGGTTAAGAACAATTTTGAAGATGGTTGAATGTGATGGGGTTATTTTTACTAATAGCCTAAAAGCTATACCAGATGCATTAGATGAAGGCAGAAAAATATATAAGACACATCTTCTTTTTCCCAGGTTTAAAGTAGAAATTGATAAGAAGATAAAGGAGTGTGAAGGAAAGTTAGCCAGTGTTTCTTAGTCCTTTGCCCCCCAATCAATTTTTGCAATAACTGTGAAGCTTGGGTTATGGTTCTATTGGACAAAATCAAGATCCTCAATCAAGAAAAGGATAGAATAATTGGCAGAGAGGGAGAACTCTAGAATTTGATAAATCCCCGGATAGACACCTTGTTGAGCAATCAGTAGGATGCAATGAATTCTCTGGATAAGAGTGTTTTGACTAATAATAGAGGAGAAGAGATGCATGCTTATTTGTTTAGTGTTGTGATAAATATTTTGGAGAACTTGAAGAAAGATTGGGTTGATCACCTGCTGTCCCTGAAGATCATTTTTGTAGATATCTTCAAATTCATGTAAGATATTGAGTATACCCTTGTATATAAATTTTGGTGAATACTTGTCTTTGGCATTTATGTCAAAGGGGGAGAGAGGGGTAAGAAAAATGATGTACATTCTTAAGGGGATCTTATTGAGTTGTTGTAGTTTTTAAATTTTGAAGTGTTGCAGTGACAACGTTATTTTTCACAAGTGTTGCCATCAATGCCAAAGGGGGAGATTGTTGGAAAGAGAAATTGTACCAGTTGAGATTTGTTCTTGAAGGTTTTTTTGGGGTTGTCATTGATGGAAACTTAGATCAAATATCATATCTGGTATATGTAGATTTGTTCTACCAGAAGTTTGAGAAGCTTGATATTCATTTATGCTTAAGTTTGGAAGGTGGAATACAGTATGCCGCAGAGTATGGATACATTGTGTAGATCTCCATTCTTGTTGAATAGTTTTGATTGCATTGAAAGAGTTAGATAGTTATATGTTTGAGGTAGCTTGATTCACAATCCTAGCCTCTGGTATTGACTCTCATGCAAGTTAGGAGATTCAGTCTATTAATTCGGGAAGATCGGACCTATTTTGGTGCAACATGTTATGCAGAATATTTGGGATGATTTTGGTGATTGAGCCGACATGTGTGAAGCTTAATGTCAATTTGTTTGGGTCCACGTATGGATTGGCAATCAAATCTATTTGACTTATGGTTACACATTTCATGTTGTGTGTTATGCAGGTTTTGGAAGCCGACATGGAAATTGATTTATTTTGTTGGTGTAGATATATATGACCGATTCATTTGAGCACTTTGGTATGGTATGGGAGAGAGAGAAGATTTTATGAGCGATTATGTAAATTTTTGTGTGTGTAATTGAAGTTCTTTGTGCTTTGGTATATGATAGAGCAATAGAACATAGTAGAGAGATAGAACAAAGGCAAAAGACTAATTGAGCTTAACCTAAACTTCTTTTTGGCATACGTAGATGCTACTATTTAGTTCAAACATTCTTGTTATCATTTTTAATCACTTTTAAGGTAGTGAGCCTTCCTCTGGGTTGTAGCCCTCTTTGTAATTGAGCAATGAGATCTAGGTAGTGTGCCTGAATGCATGTGCATTCCCTTCTTGTAATATTATTATACTCTTGATCATAGTATTATAATATTGTGGGCTCCAATCCCACCATGGTTTTTCCCTTTCCGGGTTTCCAAGTAAAAACTGCAGTGTTATGGTAAATTATGTTTGCTTGCACTCACTTTCTACACTTTACATTTATTCATTTGTGTCTCATTGTTAAAGAATTAGTTTAAGAGAATTGTTAATTGCAGAACACTGATTTACCCCCCCTTTCAGTGTTCATTGATTCCAACAAGTAGAAAATAAGAAAGAACAGAAAACTGAAAAGGAGAAGAAAGAAAAGGTAAAGGGAAGAAGAAATCAGATACCCCTCTAGTTGATATTGATTATCAACCTGTTGATCTTAATAGTTTGGTGAATTCTATTTGCCAACATGTTTCTTTGGAAGTATATACAGTCTTGTATAAGGATGCCCCTCTGCCAGGCAAGATGAGAATAGAGAAGGCCATTGTATGGTACTTGATCAGTTTCAACAAGAATGTTAATGATATTACTGATAAACTTCTAGTGGATTTGCTAGAGACCATGACCAAAAGAAGAAAGGATGTTGTAAGGAAAGAGTCTAATATCTTGAGATGACATGGAAAAGATTTTCCAAACTTGAAACACAAGATTTATATAACAAAAGAGAGTCAACCACATCATGGGTTAGGATTTGGATGACTACTAGAGGTTAATAAAATAGACATAAGAGGTAGCAAAAGATGTGGTAAAATAACTAAAGAAGAATGTTTCTATGCCTATGGAGAAGACAAATAATTGTATTGGTCCAGTGGTGACTGAAGTCAATGTGATGGTAATATTGAAGATTATTCAAAGAAGATGACTAAACAACATAGAGATGGTGATACTAATCTAGAAACTATTGTGGACAATTAAAAAGAGAGGGACAAGGGCTTGGAGACATCTAGAGAGAAGACTTTGGAGAAGGAGAAAATTTTAGAGAAGGATAACAATATAGAGAAGGAACAAGTAAAGGACACGGTGACTAATATAGAGAAGAATGTGGAGTTTTGTAGAGAAACTTGCAGACCTTTTGGGGACTCTATATCAGACTTGTTAAATCTATATAGTTGTAGTTTGAATTGGTGATTAGCTCTGAGGTACTTTAGGTGCCAATTCCTTAAGGTCAAATATACCTTAGTCGATTGTCTCCCTTGCATATGTTTTATCTAGGTTATATATTTCATCAATCTACTCACAAGAAGTTAATTAAATCTTAGATACAGGGCGTAGAACTTATTGATGATGTAGTGAAATTCCTTCATGAAGGACATTTATAAGTAGTCTTGGATGACACTTTGTTAAGTGAGGAGAGGCTACATTTTCTACTTAAAGGATTTAAGGAACATGCTTCTGAGCTGGAAACCAAATTGTTGAAGGATGTAGAGAAGAAGGTAGAAGAGAAGGGATCAGAAGAGTATAAATATACTATAAGATGTAATAATAGTTATGAGAGAGTAATAATATAGATATAAGAAAGAGATACAAGATAGAGATAAATCTATATAATATGAGTATGTAGAAGGATATATATGGAGATATAAGGCTATATATGATGTACTAAATTTGTCATCAATAATACAAATACTTTTAGGCTCCTTTATGATGTGATATGATGTATTCTATATATTCTATTAGGAAATGAGTCTCCTATCTAGATCTAATTTATTATTCCCTTAATAGGATTGTGTTCAAGGTATAAAGTGCAACACTAAAAAATTCACTAGTTCAGAGAACTCGTCTATGGCCCCCATATTTGTTCCTAACAATTATAGAATTGGTTTGTTGCCCTACTTCCTTAACATTGAGGGATAATTCTTGCACAACCTAAATATAATCCTAATTTAATTTCTCAATTTCACATGACTAAATGCTAATTTCTCTATCTAGAGTTAAAACTAATGCTAACTGTACCTCACTATGTGTTGATGTCACATTGTATCAACAATTTTTTGGTTGTCTCACCTAACTAACTCACACTAGGCCTAACAATTTATATTCAATTGGTATTGTTTTGAGATTCATGCATGAAACTTATGAGTTGCACTAGAAAAGAACTAAGAGGATCATAAAATACCTACAAGGTATTCAAATTTTTGGGATTCATTATAGATTTGGAATTAAGATTAACTTGGGTAGTTTTTTAAATTAATATTAGTCTAGCATTACAAAGAATCATAAATATACTTTATCTTATATTTTCTTTAGAGTTTTGTTCCTATAAATTGGTCTATCAAGAAGTAGAATATTATTGCTTTATCATATATAGAGGAAAACTATAGGGGATCTAGCAACATATATACTAAATCTATTTGACTTAAGGAGATTCTCATATATTTTTGTATCTTATTCAAGTAGCCCACAATCATCTTTGGTTAACACTAGAGAATTATTCAAATACGTAGGAATCTAGTCTAATATTAATAGACAAAGCACATAGAAATTTATATGCATTACATTTGGAAGCTCATTCTTAGTCAGATTGTTGACTTAGTCTTTTTCTATTTTTTTAAGTAGGTTGTTAACATATTCACCGAACCTTTCAATAAGAGAAAAATCATTCACCTACTAGCTCCTCTTGGACTGCAGTCTACTTCAATAAAATCATATACTCTTTTATGAGGGATTTCTAGCTCTCTTCTTTTCTCTCTTTTTGGGAAATTTTTCTTCCCCTTTGTTTTCTCTCTTTCTTGACTTTGGGAGATTTATTTGTATTTAGATGCTTGATTGGGGCTAGTTCTTGAGACCAAATCTCTTTTACTGACCTAAGAATATGCTTATGGGTGGGAGTTAGTGTTGGACATTGTTGTTGCTAGGATATGTTGTTGCCATTGATGTCAACATATTCCTTCTCTAGTTACTAAAAATTGGTTTCTTGTGATTATGGTTGGGTATATGGAGTGTTTCTAGTATCACCATATTCTTTTGTAATGGTGTTGGTGATCCAGGAAGAAAATTGATCATATCATATGATCTGGTTTTACAGTTTGTTTATCTGATCAGTGCTTTACAGAGTTCAATATTTCCTCTGGTATATTCTGGCATGATCAGATATTGATATGATATTTTGGGATATTGTTTCGGATGGTCTTGTGTATCTTAATTTCAAATGGTTCATTATTTGGTTCTCTGCAAGTTATCTTTTCTTCATGACAATTGCTATTGGTTAAGTGTTCTTGAGTTTCAGATGTTGATTGATGAAGATTTGATAAGTGGTTTTTGTGCAATTGTTGTTGATCATTCTAACATGTTTTTTGTTGTTTCCTAATTGTGTCCTATTTTTTTGGCTGATCCGCATTCATCATTGTGCAATTTCTTGGTGATCTTATTGAACCAGCGATGTTCTTTGTGTGATGCAATTTTCCTAGTAATGTAGTGTGTTGCAGTTGATCTTGGCATAGTTTCCAATGGTGTTGCATGTTTGGAGATTTGATTTAGGTCAATGTTATTTCATTATATTATTATATTGGTCTATTGGTTGATCTTTGTATTGAATGTGATGTAATTTTGTAATTGTGAGTTGAGGGTTTAGCCAACCTTGTTGTTAAGGTTGAGTATTTGTATAAATAGGTGATATAGTCATGCAAATTAGGTATCATGGTTGTGTATGCATTATCAAAGAGTGGTATATGTGTGATCAAGTGATTCATCCTTCCTTATTATGATTGAGAAGAGATTGGTGTTGCAAAGCAGATAATTATTGTTAACTGAAAAATGTAATCAAGCATTTGGAGATGCTATTCTTTGAGTTCATTTCTTCTAGATTATAGTTTGAATCTTGTTGTAAATTAGTGAGATTTACCTTACGGTTATATCCTTCTAGTTCATTATCTTTTTAGCAGTGAGCTCTAGGTAGTGTGCCTAAATGCATGTGCATTCCCCATTGTAATATTTTCACATACTACTACAGAGTATCATCTTATTGTGGGTAGATTCCCATCGTGGTTTTTCCCTTTATCAGGATTTCCATGTCAAAATATTCGTGTTGTGTGTTGTGTTATCAATTTTATTATCTTTAGTTATTGCTATAGTTTATCAGATCTATTTTTGTGGTTAAGATTGTAGATCTGGTGAAAACCGATTCACCCCCTCCTAACAATTGGTATCAGAGCTAGATCCTCCAGAAGATGCTTAACCACTTGAGGATATCTGGGATGGAAACTGGAGTTGGAGGTGTTATCTTTAATAAGGAGAGTCATAGATTTGATGGTAGTAACTATGCTATATGGAAGAACTAGATGGAAGTGCACTTGAAATGTCTTGGAGAAGATTACTAGAAGATTACAAAGAATGCATATTCTTCTCCTCCGAATGGACTGATTAATACTGATGAGATCAAGGAAGATGAACATAACATTAGAGAGAAGGAATTATTATTGATTGCCTTGACTGATTCAGAGATGACAAATGTAATGGGACTTCAAGCTACACATGAGATTTGGGAGAAGCTTGAGACCCTGTATGAAGGAGATAAACAAGTCAATATTGCTAAGTTGTAGAGTTTGAAAGGGAAATATGGGGTGATAAATATGGGAGAAGATGAGAACATAAATACGATTATGGCCAAGGTGAATTGTCTTTACCTAGGTATCAAATGTGTTGGTGGAACCCTTGAAGAAGATGAAACTATTGCTAAGGTGCTGAGATCTTTGCCTCCTTACAAACATAAGGTAGCTTCTATAGATGAGATTCAAAGTGTGACTATTGTGACAAGAGATATGTTAGCTAGAAAGATTGTTGCATTTGAGCTGAGCAAATTTGGTGAATCACATGGAAAGTGTGAAATAGTATTCAGAGGATCTGTATCTAGCAAGTAAAATTATAAACCTGAAGAATGTAGAATATCTAATTATGAAATATGATAAACTTATAAGGCATTGAGAGGGGGAGTGAATCAGTGCAAGCAAAAACAATATGAATCTGATCACCAACTTAAACAACTCCAAAACTTAACAAACATGAGAGGAATATCACCACATATGCTAACGCCCAATAAAAAAAATTCCACATACCACAAGAAATTTATAAAAGGAAACCCAAAAGGGAAAAACCACAGTGGGAGTTAATACCCACAAGATTCACTATCTGCAGAATAGAAATCTTGATTGGTTAAGGTCTTACAAATATGCCCTATTAGAAGTAGACCTAGTTAGGAGTCACCTAGTCAAGGGATTTAAATGATGAGCCCTATTAGGAGCTTTGACCTATTAGGATCAACTTTGCAAGAGGATTTAACACTTTGATAAAGAGATACCCAATTAAGGATTTACAATGTAAGGCCTATTAGGACCTACCCAATTAAGGGATTTTGCTGTTGTAACTGTTAGGATGACAACAGTTCAAATGATCTTCATATAACACCTCTATATATGATAATATCCACTTCAGATCTTCAAAACTTCAACAACACATTAATACAAAGCTTCACTAATCATCGCACAATCAAAATCTCAATATTAGCCTTCGATCTCATTAACATACGCATGTCTATCTCATAACTCATCACATTTTTTATAGATATTAACTTAGTCAACTACAACCTTGGAACAATTTCCTAGGTTCAATGAATCTAGATAAATTAATATTGCACACCGAACTTATGTCGGCCATCGACATAACAAACCTTTTACCGATTTAAGTGTCTTTAACACTACCGGTTAAGTGTTCATCAGAATGCCTGCTCTGTACATCAAATATCGCTTCTTTGGTTGAATCTGCCATTGCGGCCATGAACATAGCTCCAAATACCTATGATGCAGAGCATCATGGAAAACCAACCAACCATCAAGGATCATGATGATCCAATCATTTGAACAACATTTTAGAGGCATTTCTCATGTAACAACACACCTTATCACTGAATCAATAACAAGTATGATAGGTTCCTCAATCTTATTAAAGATACTTACAACCTTTACATTCAATAAACTTAAACATTCAATCAGTAACCTTCAATTAATCACAAAACTTTCACCATATCCTTACAAAATCATACCAATTAATCATGAGTCCATCCAATTCATGCTTCCAATCACCTTCCAAATCTGTCCCAATTGTGATAGTTTTGATACCCTGCATTTTGTTATTCATATTTTTCCAACCAGACAACATTTTTAAAACTCTATAGTGGAGATGTAGATAACTAGGATTAATAAAACATATCCAAAAGTTAGAACAATCCAATGGTGGAGTTAAGAGTTATGATCTCTGCACCAAGACCATTTTGACTGTTACAGAAAAACAAGAATTGTGCATGTACAATCTGCCTAGGGCATCAAATATCTCCCAAATACAAACCCATTTGATATGAAATCAAATCCATCTGAAATCCCCTTGAATATAATCTCAGAATAAGTAAGATTTGGATTTTTTCCATGGTTAAAATTTGAAATATGATCAAACCCTTGCACACACCTTTGTAAATGAGGGTTTACAAATTGTTTTTACAAAAACTAACATAACTCATTCATTCCTTTATAAAAAAACCACCAAACTAAAGCCAAAAGAAATTTAACTCATTGCCATAACTTTTTATAATAATTATACACCATTTACAGGCCTTACATGGTCGTACAAGTCCTGGAAATAGAGAAAATAATTGTTTTAGGAAAAAACAAAGGTTTTTGAATTCCCAATTTCAATCAAAATGTACCCCTTCTTTCTCTTTGGTTTGGATCAACATTACATAATTTAAATAGTGATTCCCATCCTTGGGAGCTCTCATAACTATTCTTTAACCAATTTGGACCTCCTCATTTATGCATTTTACATCCTTATTACCCTTATTTGGGTCTTTTAACATACTTTGGAACACTTCAACCTCATGAGGACCTTTTGGACAATTTATGAAAAATGGATTAGATAGCCTTACATTCTGATTTACAATGACTCAAATAGACCTTATTAAATCAAACATTATTAAAATTACTCATGACATCACTCTTGACCTCATGGAACCTCCTGAAACTAGGTGCTCTTGCACCAACCTATCACCATCACTCCTTTAAAACTGCATCATTCAACTCTTCAGTAATCGCCTATATCAATTGCATGAATGCAACTATGTCTTTGTTTACCAGTTAAGAGCCTATTTGCCAGTTCACTAGCAAACTATCTACTATAGGTTACACCTTACTAGTTGTCTTCCAAGACTTAGATGACCACAAAACCATTGTTGCCATCAATGACAACACAAGACTTAGTCATAAAACAAGAATCTCAATCTCTTCATCACATTCACCAATCAATCATTTACTGGTTCAGTCAAATGCCAACAAAAGAGAAAGGAGAGAGTTGAAGATCAAGAAATAGATCTAGATGAGTTTGAAGAATTGATTTCCCAGAGATTGTCAGTAAATATGATGGAAAATTACCTTTGAAATGTTTCTCTTGCAATAAGGTAGGACGGTTTTCTTCTAGGTTCTCAGAGAAAATGACAAAGTATGAAAAGCATGATAAATTTGATAAGCATGCTAGAAATGATACATATGAGAAGCATAAGAAGTATGATAAGCCTTACAAGTGTAACAGGAAGTATAGGATCAAAAGAACTACTATTATTTTGCTGATGAAGGTGTTACAAATGAAGAATCAGAAGGAGATGAAGTTGTGTTTCTTGCCATTAAGGAAGATGGACTGGTACTTGTTGATCCCACTAGCTACACTATTTAGGAGAAAGATTTAGCTTCTAAAGTTGAAGAAAAAGATGAATGGGTAATAGACAGTGGTTGTTCACATCATATGACCAGTGATCTAAAAGAAAAATTGTTAGTATGGAAAGGTACGATGGTGGAATAGTGATATTTGTAGATGACAAAGCCTGTGTGATCTGTGGTAGAGGTTCTATTTCTTTTGATGGTAAGGATAATATTGATGATGTATTTGATAGTTCTGATACTTAATATAAGTATAGATCCAATAGCTAACAAGATGAGAGGGGGGGGGTGAATCATACAAACTTAATCATCCATAAAAACATCAGATTCAACCTTGGTAACATATATATTAGTCATATAACCAAAAACTGTCAAACATGCAAACTCAAAAGCATATGAACAATTTAAACCTCATAACACCAGATTTAATATGGAAACCCAAATAGGGAAAAACCACCATGGGATTTCAGACCCACTAAGAAATATACTCTTCTAGAGTATGCTCGGTTAAAAGAAAATCCTGTTAAATATTACAAACACATTGCTAGATGTGACCCGATTAAGGGATCTCCCTCAGATTTGTTAGGATCTTCACTTTGTTCGAAGTCACCTTGTCAAAGGATTTCAAACACTAAATCAGAATGTCACCTTGTTAGAGGATTTACATATAATACTGTTAAGTCCACTCGGTTAAGAGATTTCCTATCACTTTCATAAAATAACAGTAATACAATCTATCTACAACTTCACATCTAAAATGCTAAAGCACATTCCTATTTGTTCAATACAATCTAGACATAGAACTAATCTTGTCTATCTGCTGGGCATCAGTACTCTGTTATTCTAACAGGTCTTCAAGCTTATGTGCTTGGTAATCACTATGTAGCATCCCTGTGCATACACTTGCCCACATACATTGTTTATCAATAGTTTCCTATTTATAAACAATCTTCTAACCACTTAATCTCCTTGATCATATTTCCCATGATCAATCATAGCCATTAGATCTTCAAACTTGTCCAAGTTCATTGTATCTTTTGATCTGAAAATCTTTTACCCCACCTTGGAACTTGCACATTCACCTTGGAAGTTGTGTTAGGGCAATGCGGTTCAGTCTGAGTTGTAGATCTTCTTGCCGACTTTCCATTGCCATAGATTCATTTAACAAAACTTCTTTTACAGCTTGCCAATCATTGATCCACTCTAGCTCATCAGCTTCTTTCATTAAATATCACATGTAAACATTTAATGCATTCTGTTATAGCTCAGTTACAACTTGGTGAATACTAAACTTCACTCAGTAGACATTCTATCTTCATTAACCGACTGTGATAACCTTAGGGTTTACCGACTAGGTTCTTTGCTTGATAACATAGTATAGTATTAACCTTTACATTTTACAATATATGTATGATGTTAAAACAATCTAAAACATCAAGATCTCATTATTTTCTGACTTGGTAGTGTTGCCCATTGAATAACTTATCCCCTTATTCATCATATTCTTTCCTGTGTCTTTACCGACTTCTTTATAATCTTCATATCATATTTCTTAAGATATGGCAACATCATACTGAATTAGAAAATCAATTTCTTGACATCAATGACAAAATAATAATATCAAGACAGTAAAACATCTTTAATCAGTTATGTCCATAATCATCAACAACCTTCTCAATATCCTTATAATGTAATATTGCCAGCAATCTCCCCATTTGGCATTGATGGCAAAACCAATTGATTTGATCTTTAAAAAAAATTTGGATTGCTGTGATTTTGAAATCCTGAAATGCTCTCCCCCATTCATCAGTCTTCTCTTCTATTTTTAGTCTTTATTTCAATCTGTAGTCTTCTCTTAGTCTTCACCCCTTTTGGTAGATCTTCTCCTTCTCAGGTCTTCTCCCCCTTTGACAACAATGCCAAAAAGAATAGAACTAAAACATAATGTGTTTCTGTAAGAAGTTATTTAATGCTATTGTGTATCAACTGAGTCTCGGTCAGAGCATTTGTTTACAATTTCTGTTCCCTGTATCATTCTCTATATTATTCTAGTATAATTCTAGTAGTAATTCCAGTACACTTTCAGAAAAACATTCTAAAGTGTATCAATCCAGCATCAGCTCCCCAAAAGATATTCAATAGAGTCATCAAAGTGATGCTTTCACCGAACTCGGTCAATGAGTAAAAGATAGGGATAGGACCCCTAACTTACTTATGAGATATTCAAAAGTGTCCTTTGGTAGTGGCTTGGTGAAGATATCAGTTATTTGCTCCTTTTGTTAACATATTCCAACACCACTTTCTTCTCTTGAGCTTCTTCTCTAAGATAATGATATTTGATAGAGATGTTCTTTGTCTTAGAGTGCATAATAGGGTTCTTTGAAATATTAATGGCACTAGTATTGTCACAGAATATAGTTACTGGCTTGGTAACTTTCTCATTTATACCTTCCAACAGTTGTTTGATCCATGCAATGTTGGTACAATTCAGTGTTGCTGCAACATATTCAGCTTCAATTGTTGACTAAGAAACACATCCTTGTTTCTTGCTAAGCCAACTCACTAGTCTTTCTCCTAAGAAGAAAGCTCCTCCACTTGTGCTTTTTCTATCATCAATGTTGCCTACCCAATCAGCATCGGTATAAACTTTTAAATCAAAATCATTTCCTTTCTGATATACTAAGCCATAATCTTCAGTGCCTTTCAAGTATCTGAAAATTCTTTTGATTGTTGTCATATGTATTTCCTTAGGATCTACAGAGAATCTTGCAACAATACCTACTGCATGTGCTATATCTAGCCTATTGTGAACAACATATTGTAGTTTTCCAATCATGAATCGGTAGAGTGTCTCATCAACAGATGCAGATTCATCATTCTTTGATAGTTTATAGTTGGTAGTCATAGGAGTACTTACTGGTTTTGAATCCTCCATTCCAAATTTCTTTAAGATTTCCTTTATGTACTTAGATTGAGTAATGAAAATCTCATTTTTCATTTGCAGTATCTATAGGCCTATAAAATACTTTATCTCACCGATTAATGACATCTCAAATTCTTTACTCATTTCATTTCCAAAGTTCTTACATAAAGAGTCATTTCCACAAAATATAATATCATCAACAAATATGGTTGAGATTAGTATTCCATTTTCATCATTCTTCATGTACATGTTGCTATTCTCACTTGTCCTTATAAAACCAATCTTAATCAAATAAGAGTGCAATCTTTCATACCATGCTCTAGGTTCTTGTTTCAGACCATATAAAGCTTTGTTTAATTTACATTCCTGATCTTTATTATTGTCATCAACAAATCCTTCAGGTTGTTCAATGAAAACTTCTTCTTCTAATATTCCATTCAAAAATGCAGATTTGACATCCATTTGATATACCTTGAAGTTTTTGAAAGTAGCATATGCCAACAATGTTCTAACTCCTTCAAGTCTAGTAATAGGTGCAAAAGTCTCACCATAATCAATTCCTTCTTCTTGGGCATAACCTTTGCAGACTAATCTTGCATTATTCCGAATGACCTCACCTTTTTCATTTAGCTTGTTTCTAAAGATCCACTTTGTACCGATTACATTTTTGTCCTTTGGTCTTGGGACGAGTGTCCATGTGTCATTCTTCTTGATTTGATCAATCTCTATAGTCATACCATTTATCCAATCTTCACTGTTAAATGCCTCTTTCACTATTCTCTGTTCAAATTCAGATATCAAACATGTGTTTTGTCTCAGTTTGTTCCTTGTCATCACTGGATCATCCTTATCTCCTATAATCTGACTTGGTTCATGGTGTCTTCTGACATACTTGGCTAATATAGGCTCGGTAGGCTCTGTATGATCTTCTTCATCACTCAGTAACTCGATATTTTCTTCATTTTCTTCAACAGTTATCTTGGTAGGACTTCTCGGTTACACATAGACAAATTCATCATAGGCTTCTGGTTCTTTGGAATTCCCTTCATTAGTTCTTTCTACAAATTCATCAATTTTCACATTTGCACTTTCTACTATTTTGTTAGATGATTTGATCAGACATTTAAATGCTTTTCTTCTAGAAGAATATCCTAGAAATGTTCCTTCTTCACTTTTCTGATCAAACTTGCCATTCCTATCATCTTTATGAACATATCATTTACTTCCAAAGATCTTAAAGTAACTTACATTAGGTTTCTTGCCATACCAGATTTCATAAGGTGTCTTCAAAGTACCTTTCTTCAATTGAACTCGGTTCAAGGTGTAAATAGCTGTGCTTATTGCTTCTCTCCAAAATGTTTGTGGAACCTTCTTCTGAATCATCAGTGTTCTAGCACAATCCACAATAGATCTATTTCTTCTTTCAGCTATTCCATTCTGTTGTGGAGTTCTCGGTGCAAAGACTTGTCTTTTAATACCATGATCATTGCAAAATAGGTTGAACTCATCAGATGTGAACTCTACTCCTCTATCTGATCTAAGACATTTTAGTTGTCTTCCTGTTTCATTTTCAACTCTAGCCTTGTACCACTTAAACATTTGAAAAGCTTCTGATTTTTCTTTTAAAAACATTACTGACATCATCCTTGAATAGTCATCCACAAATAACATGAAATACTTATCACCATAATAACTTTGAACTTTCAGAAGACTACAAAGATTAGTGTACACAAGATCTAAAATTTCCTTAGAAGTGTAGGACTTACTTGTAAAGCTTGATCTTGTCATTTTACCCATCTGGCATCCTCGACACATAGCATTCTCAAGTTTTTCAAGACTCAGTAGACCTCTTACTCTGTGCTTGTTACTTATCTTGATCAGATTATCAAAATTAACATGAAAAAACCTTTTATGCCATAACTAGGTATTATCAATGTTTACATGCAAACACTTATTGTGAGTTGAGTCAAGGTGAAATGTATTACCTTTTGTTTGTGTCCTGGTAGCAGCTAACTTTCCATTCTTGTCATGAACTTTGACAATTCCTTTCTAAAATTCTATTTGGTAACCTGTGTTGTTTAGCTGTGCTACACTCAACAAATTATATTTCAAACCTTCAACCCAATAAACAGCATTGCATCTTGCTTTATCAAGAAGTGTTATGGATCCTTTACCTCTTACTAGACATGGTGCATCATTACCAAATCTAACATAGCCTCCATCATAATCTTCTAACATAAAAAACTTGTGTTTATCTCCTATCATATGATGTGAGCATCCACTATCTATAATCCAAGAATCATTAGTGTTTATGTGAGATATTAGGGCTTTTTCTTCATAACTTTCTTCGTCTGATCCATCCTTGATAGCCACATAAACAACTTCCTCTATATCAGTCTCATCTAATTTATCATCTTCAGATTCCTCATCAACAATTAAGCATGTCTTTCTATCTCTTCTTCTGAAGTCTCGGTGTCCTCTATAATGATTATCTTTCTGTCTGTCATCTCGATAATCTCTCTTTTCAGTAAAATCTTTGTCAGGACAGTTAGAAGTCATATGTCCAATTTTATCACAATTGAAATATTTCAAAGGTAGTTTTTCTTTATACTTACCTTTGCCTCTCGGTAACCTTTTGGCCAATAGTGCTTCAAACTCTTCTTGCTTTCTAATTTCTTCATATAGTTTGTGTACCTCCTCCATGTTCTTTCGAAATCTTTCAGTAGCTCCATTGTGATCTCCTTCAGAGTACTTATACTTTCTTTCAATGTAATCATTAGATTCATTCAAATGAAAAGAACTAAATGCAGATTCAACTTTGTTTACTGATGACCCACTGTTATCAAAATTACTTAACTCAAATGCATGTAGCTTACCAATAGTAGCATCCAAGGAAACTGGCATATTAGGTACAAACCTCAATTCATTGATTACAGAGACTCGGATTGCATAGGTAGGTAAAAGGGTTCTTAACAACTTACATGTCACATCCTTTTCTTCAATAGTTCCTCCTGCTCCTTTAATTTGATTTACAATCTCCTTTAGTCTTGTACTATACTGGGTTATGTTCTCACCTTCATTCATCCTCATAGATTCAAGTTGTCCTCTTAGACTATCAACTTTTTCTCTTTGAATATGTTCATCTCCTCCATATACAGATATGAGCTTAGTCCACATTGCCTTTGCATCATTGCAACCTTCTAGATCATTAAACTCAGAATCGGTCAATGCAGATGTTATTTCAATCATTGCTTGAATATGTTCTTGCTTCACCTTTGTCTCTTCCATAGTCAATGGATAGGTGCTCAGTGCAACAAAATTATTCTCTAGATAGTATATAGCATATTCTCCAACTCCTGATAGATGTAGCTTCATCCTTTTCTACCATGTAGAGAAACTTGACTTATTCAGCTTAGGTGCATCCCTCTTATACATCTTTGGATCTTTAACTCAAGTGCCTTTAAACTTTCCTTTCGGAGTCCAAAGCTCTAATACCAATTGATAGTTTTGATACTTAATATAAGTACAGATCCAATAGCCAACAAGATGAGAGGGGGGGGGTGAATCATACAAACTTAATCATCCTTAAAAACATTAGATTCAACCTCGGTAACATATGTATCAGTCATATAACCAAAAACTGTCAAACATGCAAACTCAAAAGCATATGAACAATATAAACCTCATAACACCAGATTTAATGTGGAAACCCAAATAGGGAAAAACCACTGTGGGATTTCGGACCCACTAAGAAATATACTCTTCAAGAGTATGCTCGGTTAAAAGAAAATCCTGTTAAAGATTACAAACACATTGCTAGATGTGACCCGGTTAAGGGATCTCCCTTAGATTTGTTAGGATCTTCACTTTGTTAGAAGTCACCTTGTCAAAGGATTTCAAACACTCAATCAGAATGTCACCTTGTTAGAGGATTTACATATAAGACTGTTAAGTCCACTCAATTAAGAGGTTTCCTGTCACTTTCATAAAATAACAGTAATACAATCTATCTACAACTTCACATCTAAAATGCTAAAGCACATTCCTATTTTTTCAATACAATCTAGACATAGAACTAATCTTGTCTATCTGTTGGGCATCAATACTTTGTTATTCTAACAGGTCTTCAAGCTTATGTGCTTGGTAATCACTATGTAGCATCCCTGTGCATACACTTGCCCACATACATTGTTTATCAATAGTTTCCTATTTATAAACAATCTTCTAACCACTTAATCTCCTTGATGACATTTCCCATGATCAATCATAGCCATTAGATCTTCAAACTTGTCCAAGTTCATTGTATCTTTTGATCTAAAAATGTTTTACCCCACCTTGGAACTTGTGTTAGGGCAATGCAGTTCAATCTGAGCTGTAGATCTTCTTGCCGACTTTCCATTGCCTTAGATTCGTTTAATAAAACTTCTTTTATGGCTTGGCAATCATTGATGTTCTCCATCTCATCAACTTCTTTCATTAAATATCACATGTAAACATTTAATGCATTCTGTTATAGCTCGCTTACAACTCGGTGAATACTAAACTTCACTCGGTAGACATTCTATCTTCATTAACCGACTGCGATAACCTTAGGGTTTACCAATTAGGTTCCTTAGGGTTTACCGACTAGTTTCTTTGCTTGATAATATAGTATAGTATTAACCTTTACATTTTACAACATATGTATGATGTTAAAACAATCTAAAACATCAAGATCTCATCATTTTCTGACTCGGTAGAGTAGCCCATTGAATAACTTATCCCCTTATTCATCATATTCTTTCCTGTGTCTTTACCGACTTCTTTATAATCTTCATATCATATTTCTTAAGATATGGCAACATCATACTAAATTAGAAAATCAATTTCTTGACATCAATGACAAAATAATAATATCAAGATAGTAAAACATCTTTAATCAGTTATGTCCATAATCATCAACAACCTTCTCAATATCCTTATAATGCAATATTGCCAACAGTCTTGTATGTTGAAGGTTTGAAGCATAATGTTTCGAGTGTTAGACAGATGGTTGAAAAAGATTATGATTTACAATTCAATAATGGTAAATGCAAGATCCTAAATGCCTCTAGTATAGAGATTACATCTGGAACTAAGACTGAAGGTAATATTTTTCATTTGAATGCTGGTGAGAAAAGTTGTTTGATTTCTTATATTGATGAGAGTTGGCTGTCGAATAGGATATTGTGTCATGTTAATTTTGATTCTATGATTAAGATCAATTCTATTCAAGCTATTAGAGATCTTCCTAAGATTGTTAAGCTTGCTAATCTAATATGTAAGGAATGTCCATTGGGTAAGCAAACAAGAATTACTTTCAAGAGCAAGCAATATACATTTGATGGATTGCTAGATCTTGTGCATACTGACCTGTGTTGACCTAAAAGTGTTAGAAGTGTGCAAGGAGATAGATATTTTATATTTCTTATTGATGATTATTCCAAGATAATGTGGGTTGTCATTTTTAAGGAAAAATCTAAAGCATTAGAAAAATTCAAGATATTGAAAGAAAAGGTTGAGACTAAGTCAGGATTGAAAGTGAGATGTATGAGATCTGACAGAGGTGGAGAATTATGTTTTGGTGAATTTGATTCATTATGTGAGAAGCATGGGATTAGAAGATATTTATCTACTCCTAGAACCCCTTAGCAGAATGAAGTTGTTGAAAGAAAGAAAAAGACTATTTTGGATGTTGCAAGGACTATGCTGATTGAAGGAAATGTTCTGAAGATCTATTAGAGATAATCTATTAGTACTTTTGTTTACACATTCAACCAAGTTCATATCAAAGGTGATACTGGTAAGAGTCCTTATGAGTTATGGTTTGGTCATGTTCCTACTATGAGATATTTTAGAATATTTGGTAGAAAATATTATATCAAGAGAGATGAGGACATAGGAAAGTTTGATGCAAGAAGTGATGAAGGAATTTTCTTGGGACATTCAACAAAGAGAAAATCCATCTAGTGCTACAATAAGAGACTGAGAAAGATAGTGGAAAGTGAAAATGTGAAGGTAGATGAGAACCTTGGGAAAGAGATCAGAGCTTGCAAATATGATGTTGGTCAACATGTTGTTTTGAATCTTATCCAGACTAAAGAATCAAAGCAGAATGATCTGGTAGAGACTGTTAATTCAGATGTTGTTGCTGTCAGTGGAGAAGTGCAGGAACTTGAAAATCAAAACAATCAGAAGACTCTGAGGTATGTCAGATTGAATCATTCTGAAAATCAGATTATTGGTGATAAAAATAAAGGTTTAATGACTAGAAGAAGGTTTGTTGTTGAAGATGTATATTTGATTTCTAAAGTTTAACCTAAAGATGTTTCTGAAGCTTGCAAAGATGAAAATTGGAAGAGAGATATGGAAGAAGAATTAGATTAGATTGAAAAGAATAACACATGGGAGCTTGTTCCTAGACCTAAATATAAGAATGTGATTGGTACTAAATGGATATTCAAGAATAAATTAAATGAAGTTGGTGAAGATGTCAGAAATAAAGCAAGACTAGTATGTAAAGGATATTCATAGAAAGGAATTGATTATGAGGAGACTTTTGCTCCAGTGGCCAGACTTGAAGTTGTTACATTGTTGCTTGCATATGATGCTTATAAATATTTCAAGGTATATCAGTTGGAGGTCAAATTTGCCTTTTTGAATGCTGATCTTGAGGAAGAAGTCTACATTGAGAAACCTAATGGATTTTCATTATCAGATGATGGAGACAAGGTATGTAAACTGAAGAAAACTCTTTATGGATTGAAACAAGGTCCTAGAGCCTGGTATGCTAAACTGGATAAGTATTTGTTGAAATTGGGATTAAATAAAGGGACTATTGATAGTAATATGTACTTGAAGATTGAAAATGATAACATCTTGATTGTTGAAGTCTTTGTTGATGTTATTATATTTGGAGGTGATGATGACTTGAGCATGAAGTTTCCTCATGATATGCAGAATAAATTTGAGATGTCTATGATAGGTGAGATGGAATTTTTATTAGGTTTGCAAATTTCACAAACTGGAAAAGGTATCTTTATATCTCAAACTAAATATGTGAAGGAATTGCTGAAAAAGTTTGGGTTAGATGACTCCAAATTGGTTTGAACTTGTATGGTGAGTAGTTGCAAATTATCTAAGAGGGATGATTCTATGAAAGATAATTAGAGTTTGTATAGGTCTATGGTTGGTGGAATTCTATATTTGTTTGCATTGTATAGTCATTGGTGTCAACCGGTATGGAATGACTACAGGTATGAGAGTTGTATGTGCAACACTGTCAAGGAGGAGTGCAGGTTGAGATATCTTTGATATCACCTTGTGTTTCAAGACACTAGTAAGGTAAGGATTAGTGACCACTGGAGTCACCGATACACAAGTTAGTGCCTAACTTGTGTGGATGGAATGGTAAGGTGACCGATACTAGTACAATATATCACTAGTAAGGAAAGGATGTCAACTAGTAAGTGAAGTGTTGACATGGAGAAGTCAGATCAACCAAGTGAGTGGTTGTCAGCCAACAAAGCTCATGACCAATGTACAAGTCGGATGGCCAAGGTGTTTGAGCTATTGTTTGTCATGAAGAGGCAGAATGTTACCTAAATCACATCAACACTAGAGGAGAACAATGAATAGGTCATAAGTATGTTGTAAGGTTGCAGAACATCAGGACTCCCATTAGATGAAGATGTAGTCACTATGGGAAGAGATGACTAATAGTGAAATTGCTAGCAACGGATCACATGTGCCTATTTGAAGATATGCTACACAAGAAGGGAAATCACATGAGTACATTGTAGGATGAAGAAGATAAGGTGGCACTCAATCGACAAGTGGAACTTATCTCCTATCATGCATTATGTGCATCACAGTTTTGTAAGATAAGGAAGAAGAGGTTTGCATCAAGTGCATGAAATCAGGGATATGCACTAGACTGACTGAGAAGACATGTTGAGATACTAGTACAGATGAAGAGTGATGGGTTTGTCAACTTGACAAACCGACTGAGATATGGTCTGGGTTGTGTAGATGTAGAAGACTCCTGATCTGATGAAGATGTGAATAAGACTGGTTAGCAAGAGTGTTGACCAATTGAGTAGTCCACTGGAAGAGAATCATAGTGCAAGGTTGATGACAGACTAGTTTGAGGGTTTAACTGGCAGGATTAGTAAACTAGTAGAAAAGATGAACCAATAAATTGTTTGGTCCGTGATCCTATCTGGACCAACATGAAGATTCAAGCAAGTAGCTAGTCAAAATGGATGCCACATGGAGTCAAGATGGTGGACTTGCATGCAGTGGTAGATGGAATGAACACAGATAAGGTAGTTGAAAAGTTGGTCACCATTAATGGAAGATCCCACAAATAATGGGATGTGTTACAGGGGTTTGCGGCTTGAGGTATGAAGGACAACTAAGAACTAGCTAAGAGTGATTAAGTAGATCAAGGTGGATGAAGGAAACATCAAAAACAATATTGGTGTTTGATCAAGAGATCAACCAACAAGGTAAAAAGCAGATTGCCAAAGATAGAAGGCGTGATCATAAAGGCACAATAATGACTGAGGTGTACAGTTGGCTGTCAGGGAGATCAGATCAGGAAAGATCTGATTGGATTTGGTTTTCCTTGAGGATGATGAGGAAACCCTAACCACCTGAGATATGAATTGGTTTTTTTGGCGGGAAAACCAATCTATAAATATGCAAGCCAAAATGAGAGATGGTTGTCGCTGGATGAGAAAGTAAGGCTGCTAAATAGAGGAAGAGAGTGCTACTGTGAAGTGTTTGAGTGTTACTTCTACATGTGAGAGAAAATCAGTCAAGTGCTCAATGAATATTTGAGAAGAGACTGAGTGTGAAGGTGAACTAGGTTGAAGTGTTCAACCAGTAGTAGAGCAGAACTGATAGTGTCCATACCGACAAAGTAGAAGTGAAGGAAGTTGTAGAGTAGGCAGACATAGAACCAATAGAGTGTAGTACTGGTGAAGAGCGGAGTAGTAAGGAGAAGATCCAACAGAGAAGAAGGAGAGTAGAGGTGAACTAGTAGAGTTTATTGACAGTGAAGTAGTAGATGTGAGCATGAGGAGAAGTGTATCGGTGCAACAGAGAAGGTATCACACCAGCAGAGTAAGGTATATGAAATGGTTACAAGATTCACTTGTAACAAGACAACTACTTTTGTAATTGAAGTTTTCATTGTGATCATTGAGTTTTATCGTGGTGTAGGGGTTGTAGCCCATAAATCTGCTAGGGGTTGGTGCTCCTTGGGTTGGTTCCCTAAATCAAAGGTTGGTGCTCCATGTGTTGGTGCCCTAAATCAGGGGTTGTAGCTCCTTGGGTTGGCTCCCTAAACATTGTGACAAAGTTTCATTGTGAGGCTAGATTGGAGCAGTAGACTCCAACAACATTCCTCATAGAGGTTTTTCCCATCTTGGGTTTTCCTCGAGCATGTTGGTATTGTGTGATGTCTCTTTGGGTGTTTGCATTTGTATTGTTGTCTCCCCACTAACTGGTAAGTCTGCATTATGTTAGATCCCATAAATGGTATACACGTCTAGGTTATTAAAGGTACAAGTTTGAGAACCAACGATTCACCCCCCTCTCAGTGGTACATTGCTCAAACTAGGAGAGACATTATGCATGTTTATTGCATGGCTGGTAGATATGAAGTTGTTCTAAAAGAGAGTCATGTCACTGGTATGAAGAGAATATTCAAATACTTGAAGTGAATTATGGATTATGGTTTGTCTTATCTGAGGAATGATGATTTCATGTTATGTTCTTACATTAATGTTGATTAGGCTGGTGATGTTGATGACCAGAAGAGTACATCCGGTGGTGATTTATTTTTGGTTAAGAAATTGGTTTCATGGGCTAGTAAGAAACAAGATTCAATGTCCTTATCTATTGTTGAAGCTAGGTAGATTGTTGCTGCTAGTAGTTGCACTCAGGTGGTTTGGATGAAGAAAATGTTGAAGGATATCAAAGTTATTTATGATGATCCTATTGTTATATGCTATGATAATTCCAGTGCTATAGACAAGTCAAAGAATCTGGTGCAACATTAAAAACTAAACATGTGTCAATCAAATATCATTACTGGAGAGAAAAAATCAGTGAAGAGGAAGTTAAGTTGGAATATATATCTACAAAGGAACATATTTTTGATATTTTCACTAAGACTTTGCCTACATACACATTTGTCTATTTGAGAGACAAGTTAGGGGTATCTATCCCTCCTGATGAGAACTAGATTCATTGAGTTGCATCAATCCGATGGACTTCATAGTCTTATCTCTTTATCCAGATTCATGAGTTAGTGCTACTCCTCTGGTGGAGTAGTTTAGTTATGTATTTTAAGGGGAGATATTCATGAGGATGAGTTTTAGGGAGATAAGCATTATCTGTATTTTATCATTGGCATTGTTGTCAAAGGGGGAGATAAGCATGTGAAAAAATATTTTACCTTCTTGATCCTACGGGGAGTTTGTTGAAGATGTTTCTTTATTTGTATTGATCATTTTTCACATTCATATGTTGCCATCCATGCCAAAGGGGGAGATTATTGGACATTGTTGTTGCTAGGATATGTTGTTGTCATTGATGTCAACATATTCCTGCTCCAGTGACTGTAGATTGGTTTATTGTGATTATGGTTTGGTGTATGGAGTGTTTGTAGTATCATTATATTCTTCTATGTTGGTGTTGGTGATCTAGGAATCTTAATTGATCATATCATATGATCCAGTTTTGCAGTTTGTTTATCTGATCAATGCTTTGCAGAGTTTAGTATTTCCTCAAATATATTCTGGTGTGATAAGATCTTGATGTAATATTTTGTGATATTGTTTGGGATGGTCTTGTGTATCTTCATTTCAGATGGTTCATGATTTGGTGCTTTGCAAGTTATCTTTTCTTCATGACAGTTGTTGTTGGTTGAGTGTTCTTGAGTTTCAGATGTTGATCGATGAAGATTTGATAAGTGGTGTTGGTGCAGCTATTGCTTATCATTCTAACATGCTTGCTTGTGTTTCCTAATTGTGTCATTTATTTTGTTGATCTACATTGATCATTGTGTGAGTTCTTGGTGATCTTGCTGAACTGATGATGTTCTTTGTGTTATTCGGTTTTCATGGTGATGTAGTGTGTTGCGGTTGATCTTGGTGTGATTTATGATGATGTTGTGTATTTGGAGATTTTATTTAGGTCCATGTTATGCCATGTATATCATTATATTGGTCCGATAGTTGATCTTTGGATCATGTGATGTAATTTTGTAATTGTGAGTTGATGGTTTAGTCGACCTTGTTGTCAAGGTTGATGATTTGTATAAATAGGTGATATAGTCATGCAAATTAGGTATCGTGGTTGTGTATGCATTATCAGAGAGTGGTGTGTGTGTGATCAAGTGATTCATCCTTTAACATTGTGATTGAGAAGAGATTGGTGTTGCATAGTAGACAATTGTGCTTAACTGAAACTGTAATCAGGCATTTGGAGATGCTATTCTTTTAATTCATTTCTTCCTGATTGTAGTCTGAATCTTGTTGTAAGTCAGTGAGACTTCCCCAAGGGTTGTAGCCTTATGGGTCATTATTTTTTGAGCAGTGAGCTCTAGGCAGTGTGCTTGAATGCATGTGCATTCTCCAGTGTAATATTTTCACATACTACTATAGTGTATCATCTTATTGTGGGTAGGTTCCCATCGTGTATTTTCCCTTAATCGGATTTTCCATGTATTGATGTTGTGCATTGTGCATTGTGTTATCAATTTTCTTATCTTTTGTTATTGTTGTAGTTTATCAGATCTATTTTTGTGATTAAAATTGTAGATCCGGTAAAAACTTATTCACCCACCCCCCCCCACCCCCTTTAGTTTTCCTCCATTGTTGCTGCTAATAGTTAGTGTAAATATTTTTTCTAGATATTTTTAGGATATTTTATATCACATATACAAAACATTTATTTTTAGGAGATAAGCTTTCCTAGGTTTAGTCTCCATTCTCACCATTTTAGGATTGATTTGCATGCCACTTTTCTAGTTTTTTTTTTTCGAGTTTTCTAATAAAATTTAGATGATTTTAAATTCACTCCTTGTCACTATATTCTCTTGTTGCATTTTTTTTTCTTGATTTGTAGAGCATGTGATTGCTTAATTCTTGTGTGCCAATCGGTGCCTCCATTTTTGCCAAAAGATCTTAATTCTGATAGGTACCATCAATAATGGAAAATATCCAACCATAATAGTAACTCAATCTTTTTATTATTTTGTCAACTCTATTTTTAATTTTTTAATAATTTTATTTTGTTAGATTATTTATTGGTTTCAAGCTCATAGTTTTTATTTCAACACTATTTTAATTTTTATAGAAATATATTTTTTGATTCATTTATTAGTTTTGTGTGCTATTTCTCTATATTTTTAATAATTATGATCATTGGTTAAAATATAACTTTTTTTTTAACCAAATATCTTTTTTAAATTCATGGTGATTGAAAAAAAATGCTTAGTTTCCTACCATAATAAAGTATGTGGTGTTAATTTAATAATAATAAAATGAATATAATTAGATCTAAATTGAAAAAGAAATGATAATGAAAATACTTGTTTATTATTGAATAATTAAGAATTTGAGAATAAACGGAGGATAGAGATAAGCAGTACAAAGTCATAAAATATTATGATTGTAGACACACAAAAAGTTTTGATCTAATATCCTCATGTTTTATTATAATCATTATAGTGATTAAATGGATCATTATTATTTTTCTTTATTTAATTCATTTAATCAATTCATTATTTTATTTATTTATAGCTACCATTTTATGAACTTATGCTTATCCATCCTCAAATCCCACTCTATAAAATATCTTATTTATACACTTTTATTCTCACCCATCACACTTAGTAATTCTACCTTAGTTTATTCAGGAAGGAAGCCAAAACATAAAGGCAATCTTAAACTTAATGGGCTAGGTCTAGACATTGTTCCTACTGCATATGGATCAAGTGCTTATTAGATGGAAACTCCAAAGGGTGAATCGATTGATGATCCAATCAATAGAATTCACCTTTGAATATTTTATACTTGATCATTTCAGAGAGTTTCTTTAAAAGATCTTGAAAAAATGAAAAATGTCTTGGAAATATGGAAAAAAAAACTAAAAAAAATTATCACCTTGATGAAAACCTGGCAAACATGCATCTTGTGTGATGGAAAAAATGAAAATCAATAAAAATTAAAGAGAAAGCATTCAACCTATAGTGAAAACCTGGAAAACAAACATGTTGGGCAAGTACCATGGTGAAAACTGAGAAACTGACACCATGTGTAGTGACTTTGTTTTTTCTTCCTTCAAGATTCTACTTGATCTTTACCCTAACATCCATTCTCCTTCCATTTCATAATAACCTTTCGATCCTCATCATGACTTGTGAGTTGTTTTACATTTCCTACACATGCCTTCTTTTCCTTGCACACTAAGCTAGGTTGTTGGGGCATATCCTTCATTTCACAGTGGATCAAGATACTTGGCATCTCATGGTTAGAGGAACTATTGAATCATTCCATCTTTAATCCATAATAAAGCATCTAGTTTGCAAATGGCAACACACTTTCAGATAGACAATCAGTGTAGCTTTGGGTATTTTCTTGCAAATGGCAATATATTTTCAAATAGACATGCAATACAACTTCTAGGATTCAACAAAGTCGTGATATGATCGGATCAAAATCGTACAAATAGAATAATATTCCAATTAATCTTATTAAATCCAATTGTCATAAGGAATCATTCTTGCATAAAACATGAAGTCTATTTGTATGTTTGGTCTTTGATTGTTTCTACTTTGTCTTTGGTGAGATGCCTTTTACCCTTTTCCGAAATGCCTCTGACGAGAGATTTTATCTCAAGGATGTCTTTTACTAGAAAGGAAAGGATGGGGAATGTTCACTCATTTGTTTCCCATGGATTTTTCTTTAGTAACAAGATGACTTGTCTTAGGACATGATTGTCTAAGATCATCGAGGACATATGGGTCTCTTGTGAATTTGAGCATTCCTTAACTATCCGACGTGTCTTCCTATATGCAACTAGTATGATTCATTTGGGACTACTCCATATGCTGATGAGTTCATCCTTTTTCCATAATAATCTCAAT
The DNA here is from genome assembly GCF_030272615.1 of Cryptomeria japonica. NCBI lineage: Eukaryota > Viridiplantae > Streptophyta > Pinopsida > Cupressales > Cupressaceae > Cryptomeria > Cryptomeria japonica. Next base: position 625,292,284 of record NC_081414.1, on the reverse strand, counting down.
GATTATATAAGTACTTCAAAAGAACAATAATATTCATCATCTTTTTCTTTGATCCCTTCTTCATTATTTTCATCATTTCTTCATCTCTCTCATCAATTCTTCATTTCTCTCATCCCATCTTCATTATTTTCATCACTTATTCATCTCTCCCATCAATTCTTCATTTCTATCATTCTTTATTCATTTCTTTCATCACTTCCTTTCTTTTATCATTTCTTTATTTTCATCCTTTCTTTCATCATTCTCTTCATCTTCCTTGCTTCAAAGAGATCAATCACATGGCTTTATCCAATTGATACATGTCTCTTTATCTTTTAACCAATGGCTTTGTAAAATCAATCAACTTGCTTATGGAAATCTCATCACCCCTAGATCAATCAATCAATCAATGATTGGATCCACTAGTCTTGCACTACCATCAATCCCTATCAGCTTAATCATCTTATCAACTTCGCTATACTACTCATTTCCATCAATTGTCAAGTTACACCTCTCAGTTGTGCATTTTCATAAAATGTGCATCTCAAGTTAATCACTTGTGCAATATCAATCATCCTATCATCTTCCCATAATATACTGAGAGATCAATCTTCATCACAACATGTTTGTTCAATCTCTTGAGGGGCATATCAAATTTATCATATCAATCACTATCCTTACCAGGATATCTCTAGGGCATATATCATCCTTACCAGGATATCTTTGAGGCATATATCATCATTACCAAGTTATCTCTGGGGCATATAAATTAGTTGACCAATTTTTCTTTGAAACAATGCGATAGGCTGCATTGTCTCAAAGAGGGGAAAAATGTAGACACAAAAATTTGCATTGAAGTTGTCCTCGCATCAAACCTTAAATTTATTCAATCATTAGTAAGTGGATTTATAATATTCTTATTATCCATGTTTTCCTTTACATTATAATATTTATCCATTCATCATTCTAATGGGTAAGTGCACAAAAATGGGGGACCAAAATGGGGTCTTAAGATGCCACCAAAGTTTGAACTTCGATAAGAAATTGAAGATAGGTACACTCAAAATTTGAAGATGTGACAAGAACAAAAGTTGAAGTTCTCTGAATCTACTTTCTAAAATACTAATTTTTTTCTGAAAATGGAGAAGATTAAGGGTTTTGAAAAGGGGAACCACATTTTTTGGTCCTATTTTTTCAGAAAAAAATAACATAGCACGAAATGTGGTGCCCCTAAAACATCAACTTTTTTTAGAATTTTGCAAATCGCTCTATTGAGAATGTAGATAACACATTGAGGTTTATTCAAGATTTTTTGGCTAATTTTTTATGAATATTTGAATCTTTATGAATATCCTAAGCTGACACATCCTAAAACACAGAAATTTGAGTGTGCTCGCCCCCCAAAATTTGTGAAAACTAATCAAAAATCAATTTTTTTAAAAATTGTGTATAATAGAGTCTAGTTTCTAAAAATGTAAATTTTTTCAAAATTTGATAAATGAGTAAAAATCTATGGCCAAAATATGACATATTGGTTTTTGACAAAAATCAGACACACTAACAAAAGAAATTATGATTGAAGACCTTAACATTATAAAAAATATAAAAAGAAAAATATGGTTGGATAGCTAAGAGAGAGGTTGGCGATTGTATGATTTTTTTTTAATTGCATTGAAACACATGCAAACTTGATGGAGAGAATGAAGACAAAAGTTAGAAAATTTTCAATATTTGTCGAAAAATACGTCTCAGGCCTAAGAAGGGTGTCCAAACCTTTGGGTTGGATTCCCAAGGCCAATCCAAGCCTTTGGATTGGTGTTTTCCAAAGCAACACATTTGGCACATGCCAAATTTGGTGTGCACCAAATTTGGTGTGCTCCAAATGAAAAAAAATTCAAAAAAACATTTGGCACATGCCAAATAAAGCGCACACCAAATGTATTTCATGCAATTTTTTCATCTTTGAAAGCACAAAGTTTTCTCTCTCTGAATATATACATAAAATATAACATTTACTACTATAAGTTATAGTTTATGTATATATTGTTAGGATGTTTGAGAGTGGTTCTAGATCTCTAGGAGCTATAAAGAAGATTCTAGTTTTTAGAGTATTCATATAAATTTGAGACAGTCAAATTTTAGTAATCTTAATTCTCATATCAACATTATCTCTCTGGTCTCTTCCAGCTACATTCCCGCTCTCTCTTTCGAACCCTTTCCTCTCTCTCTCTCTTAGGTCTTTCCCTCTCTACTTCCTTCCCTCTTAGGTATCTCTCCCTCTCTTTCCCATCTCCCTCACCCACTCTCTCTTTGGTCTATCCTTCTCTTTCCCCCTTTCACTTGATATCTCTCTTTCTCTCCCTCTCTCAAGTATCTCTATCTCTCACCCTCTCCCCCTCTCTTGGGTCTCTCTCTCTCTCCAATTATCTCCCTCTCCCTCCCCCTCCCCTTGTCTTCCTCCCTCAAGTCTCTCTTTCTTTCCCTCTATCTTTCTTTCTCTCTCCCCCTACCACTCCCTCTCTTTCTCTCAAGTCTCTCTCCCTCTCTCTTGAGTCTCTCTCCATTAGCCTTTATCTCTCTATCTCTCTCTCCTCTCTCAAGTGTCTCTCTCTTTCATTATTTCTCTCTTTCCCTCTATTTATCTCACTCCCTCTCTCCCTCTCTCTATTTCTCTCTCTAACTCTATTTCCCTCTCTCTTTCTCTCCCATTATTTCTCTTTTGTCTCCCTCCCTCTCAACCTCTATCTCTTTATCTCACTCTCCTCTCTCAAGTATACTTCTCTCCCATTCTTTCCCTCTCCCTCTCCCTCCCTCTCTACCTCCCCTTAACTTTCTCTTTTTCTCCAAGTCTCTCTCTTTCCTTCTGAATCTCTTTCCCTCTCTCCCTCCCATTATCTCTCTCTAACTCTCTTTCCATCTCTCCTCTCTCATTCTTTATCTCTTGTATGTCTCCCTCTTAGCCTCTATCTCTCTATCCAACTCTCCTCCTCTCTCAGGTGTATCTCTCTACCATTATCTCCCTCTCTCCTTTTATCATCATCATCTCTCTTTATCCCTCTCTTCACCTCTCTCTAGTCTCTTACTATCCTTACATCCTTCCTCTCACTCAAGCTCTCTCTATCTCTCACTCTCTCTTTCTCTCTCTATCTCACCATCCCTCCCTCCACCTCTCTCTCTCTCTCTCTCTCTCTCTCTCTCTCTCTCTCTCTCTCTCTCTTGTCACACACACACACACACACAATCCCTCCATCCACCTCACAGGTCTCTCTATATCTCCCCCACTCCCTCTCTCTCCCCATCTCTCAAGTGTCTATCACATTATTTCCCTCTCTTCCTCCCCATCTCTCTCTCTCTCAATTGTCTCTATCCCATGTTGTAAGTTTTCTCCCTCCCCCTCCCTTTCTCTTTCTCTCTCACATCTCTCTCTTAGCATCTAACTCCCATTCTCTCTCTCTCTCTCTCTCTCTAGAGTCTGTCCCATTTTTTCCGCTCTCTCTCTCTCTCTCTCTATATATATATATATATATATCTCCCCCACTCCTCTCTCAATATCCCATTTTCTCAAATGTCTCTATCCCATTATTTCCCTCCCCATCCCTTTCTCTTTATCTTTCAAGTCTCTCTTTTTCCCTCCACATCTCTCTCTCTCTCCCTCTCTTTCCCTTTTTCCCTCTCTCCCTCCCATCATCTCTCTTTCTATTTTTCCCTCTCAAGTCTCTCTCTATCTCTCTCTTTATCTCTTTCACTCTCTCCATCCCCTTCCCCCTCCCTTTTCCCCTCTCTCCCTCTCTCTTTCCCTCTCAAGTCTCTCCCTATGTCTCTCTTTCTCTCTTTCCCTTTCTCCTTCTCCTTCCCCCTCCCTTTGCCTCTCTCTCTCTCTTAGGTGTCTCTATCCCATTTTGTCCATTCTCTCCCTCCCCCTCCCTATCTCTCTCTCACATCTCTCTCTCTCTCTTTGCCTCTAAGTCTCTTTCTCTCTAGAGTCTCTCCCTCCTTACCTCTCTCCTTCTCTCTTTCCCTCTTTCCCTCTCAAGTCTCTCCCTATGTTTCTCTTTCTCCGTCTCCCACCCCTTCCCCCTCCTTTTGCCTCTCTCTCTCTCTCACAATTCCTCCATCCACCTCTTAGGTATCTCTATCTCTCCCTCACTCCCTTTTTCTCTATCCCTTTCTTTCCCTCTCTCCCTCCCCATCCATCTCTCTCTCTCTCTCTCTCTCTCTCTCTCTCTCTCTCTGTGTGTCTCCCCCCCCCTCTCTCTCTCTCTTGCACAAGTGTCTTTGTCCCATTCTATCCATTTCTCCCTCCCCCTTTATCTTTCTCTCTCAAGTATCTCCCTATTTCCCTTTAACTCTCTTTCTCTCTAAAGTCTCTCTCTTTCCCTCTCTCCCTCCCAATCCCCTTATCCCTCTCACCCTCTATCTCTATCTCTCTCTCTCTCCCCCTCTCAGGTGTCTCTCTCTCCCATTCTTTCCCTCTCCCCCTCCCCATACCTCTCTCTCTCTCTCTCTCTCTCTCTCTCTCTCTCTCATTTTGTCCCTCCCTCCCTCCCCCCTCTCTCATGTGTTTCTCTTTCCTATTATCTCTATTTTTTCCTCTTCCCCCATCCTCTCTCTTCCCTCTCCCTCTCTCCTTCCCATTATCTGCCCCCCTCCCTCTCTATCTCTCTCTCCCTCTCTCAAGTGTCTCTCTCTCACATTATTTTCCTCTCTCCCCCCCAATCCTAACCTAAGGGAAGGTTTGAGAGAGAGAGGTTGATGGAAAGAGAAGAAGAGACTAGAGATAAAGAGAGCCCATGTAAGAGAAAGGGAGGGAGGAAGGGAGGGGTTGAGAGAGAGAGTTTAAGTTAGAGAGATGGAGGAAGGGAGAGGTTTAGGGAGGGAGAGGGGGAGAGAGAGATATCAAGTGAGAGAGAGGGAGGTAGGGAGGTAGGGTTATCTCTCTCTCAAGTATCTCCCACTCTTTTTCTCAACCCCTACCTTCCCCTCTCTATCCCTTTACCCCTCTCTCACTTAGGCTCTCTTCCTAGTATATCCCTCTCTTTTCATCAATTTAAGCTCCCTTCCTACCTCCATCTCTCTTGATTGGTCTTCCTCTCTCTCTCTCTCTCTTTATATCTCTCTTTGGTCTCTCCCTCTTTTCATCAAACTACCTTCCTTTCTCTCTCTCTCACTCTCTCTCTTTTTATCAACCCCTACCTCTCTCCCTCCATATCTCTCACTTGAGCTCTCTCTTTTCCTCAACTCCTCCCTCCCTCTTTCATTTAATATATCTCTCCTTGATATATCCCTCTCTTTCCATCAACCTATCCCTCTCTCTCTCTCTCTCTCTCTCTCTCTCTCTCTCTCTCTCTCTCTCTCTCTCTCTCTCTCTCACACACACACACACACACACACACACACACACACACATACACAAACACTCACACACACTCACTTTCTCTCTCTCACTTGGTATCTCTCTATCCTTGGTGTTTTCCATTTTTTCCATCGACCTCTCTCTCTCTCCCTCTCTCTCTCTCTCCCTTTCTTTCCCTCCCTAATATTTTCCTTTATTTCCATCAACCATAGAGAGGGAGATACATTGAGAGAGAGGTGAAGAGAAGGATGGAGGTAGAGAGTGAGAAAGAGAGAGAGGGAGGAAGATGTTGGGATCCAAAAACACTGAGAGGGGGGTTGAATCAGTGTTCTATCAGATAAAATATTTTTGACATTATTAGAAAATCCACTTAATAACTAATATTCATAAAGGAAAGTAACAGTAAGTAATATGAATGCAACCACATGAATTGACACCATAAAACAAATATTTATGCATGGAAAACCTCATAGAGGAAAAACGACGATGGGATTGGAGACCCACAATATCTATTCACTTTCCAACTGAATAAATATTACAAGAGGGGTCTGCATATGCAGGAAGACACACTGCCTAGAGCACATTGCTCATCATAAAAGGATCCTCACTGACTATAGATCCAAAGTACTAGATTACAAACAAAACTGAACTTAGAATCGACATCTACTATGCTAGATGAGTTCTGGTTAAAGCACTGTCTATTCCAGTTATATTGTAACCTTCCTTACCAATAGATTAGATTGCTTCCCAAACCTCTAGACAAATAATCAAGACTGATTTCAGATCATTACATTCACATTCTATCGATCAAGATCTCGCTCATATACCATCACATAACCTATCACATCTCTTATCTATCATATCCTCAAAATGACCTAACCTAGACTGACTTATATACCCAATTACATGAATAAACACAAATGCCTTATGTCAACTTACAACCATATCACAAATGATAAGACACATGTCAGCCCAAACAAAATATAAACATGAAATTATATGAGTGTTGTCGCTTCCACGCTTCCTAGATCAATCTCCTATGTCGGCCTTAGAATACCAGTTACAAGTTTGCCAGTAAAGTGAATGCCAATTACCTTGATTGTCGAATCTCCCATGAAGTGTGTTGCTAGCAATGACAACACCTATAACTCAGATGAGTGTCAATTGCCAATAATCTCCCCCTTTAGTATTGATGGCAACACTCATGTGAAAAGTGGATTGTTGAAGTGTTGTATCGATTCCTATCCAAAAACTGATCCCCCAAAACTGATCTTTGAAGACTGCTCCGCTTGAGCTATACATTACTTCTTATGTCCCTTGACATTTTTCACATCCACCTCTCCCCCTCTTACAACAATACCAAAGACTGGGGAAAAAAAAAGAAATGAAAATGTGTACAAAGAAAAATTATGCATACCGGATCTTAATGTACTTGAAAATATCCAAATAAGCATCCTTCAAAAATGCGAAATAAGTATCCTAGCTAGATGTTAGTGTTCCCAAAATTGATACAAACCTGTTCAAAATGTAAGTGTGTAGTTCTTCTTCTGTTAGGGTTGCTGGTGTGGGTATATTCATATGGTCCATACATTCTCACTTATGAAGCAACAAAGTAACAAAATATTCTCTGGCTCACCGGATTAATTTGTCCTTTTCCTTCTCCAAAGATAAAATTTTAGACTCTAAAAGTAAAATTTTACCATTGATAGAGCTGGTCAAAGATTCGGTACCATCAAAAGTGACTACAAGTTGTTCCAACTTGTCCTTATCCTCCTTAACTTTATTATCCAGGTTTGATGTAAGTTTTGTTGTGTTAGTGCAAGACCAGTATATGGGACTACATTGATGAAGAGCTTCATCAATCCTTGTCATCTTATCTGTCAGCTTAGCTTTGTCGGATGTGATCACATTATCATAGGTGACCTTTATAGCTATATTTTACCTTTCCACCAACTACTGGTTTGACACTTGTTGAAGATTTTTATACCCTTTTGCAATATCCTCAGTCAAACCTTTCAACTTACTAGATGGAATAGCTACCTGATCAATCTTGTATTTTGGTGCAAGTTGTTGCAAAATTAGAATAGCTTTCTCAATAACTTGCTTATCTTTTGAACCTACCTTATTTAATTTCTAAGTTGCAACAAACATCAATTCAAAACTGCTTAGCTGCTCAAGGTTCTTATTCCCAAAACTACCAAAATCTTCTTGACTAGATGAGTTAAGTGCCAACAATGAGGGACCAACAACCGGTGAAGGTGTCAATACCCTGACCTTAGTCTGTTCATCTTGACCTTTCTCCTTTACCTTTTGTTTTATTTTATCCTTTATCTCCTCAGCACCAGTGACTTCTCCACTTGGTGCAGTTATTTTTGCAGCCTCTACCTCATGAATTTCAATTGTATCAACATCAATTACTGGAGGAGGATTGTCTTCTACCAGTATGTTGATCTCTATATCCTATACAAGTGTTACTGCCGAAGGAATATCCTTAGTTGTTTTCCATTCCAAAACTGGCGGATCTCCACCTAATATACCTTTACCTTTAGCATCAACTACGATGTTTGGAATGTCAGACCTAGGTGGAATATCTGGTGATGTAAATAAACTTGGTTTATCCACAAAGAATTTAACCCAAGCCTCATGAGTGTCCTTCACAATTTCATTTACTCTCCCTACCATAAGACATACATGTCGGTGTCTACTTCAAAAAATTATTTTGTTTGTAAAATCTAGACACTGATGCATCTCTTCATCAATTATAGCACCACAAATAATTAACAATTCCTAAACCTTAATATACTTATCCTTTTGAATAGCTGATAACCTCCTAGCATCTAACTTGTTATACAAATTTGTCGATATTTTTTTTCAATCTCAAGTAAGGCTTTCTTATATATGTCTAAGTATAACAAAACTGATTCTTCTATCTCCTTTTGTTCCTTATCATCCATATCACTATAATAGTATTGTATGTTACCCAAAATACCATCTTTTGTGGTCTAATCAATTAGTTCAGCAATAGAAAGAGGGGTAATAACCTTAACACTTTTACTAGATTCAAGAGTAATATCTAAATCTGATTTCTTCTTCTTATTGGGGGTGGGAGAAGACTCCTTGGCTGATTTCCTTTTGTCAATAGGTTTCCTCTCCTTCAAAATTTTCTTTTGTGCTGCTAGAGGAGTGAATTTGGTTTTCTGTAGCTTCCCTTCCTTGGGCTTCTTCCTCTGAATCCTCATGTAGATCTTAGGAATCTTTGGGGTTTCTTCCTTAGTCTCAGAGCTAGATTCAATAGGAGCAATAAAGGTCTTCATTTTCTTCCTCTTCTTTATACCCTTGTCGGTTCCTGCTTCCAGAGAAGCTTGTAAAGATGTCAGAGGAGATGTCTCTACCAAACCAATGATTTGTTTGATCTTAGAGGACATCTTCTGGATAGCCTGTCCAACCTTCTTTATTTGTTATTCCCTTTTCTTTTAACTGAAACCTATCTTTACTTCAGATTCCTTCTACTTTGTAGTACAAAATTTTTTCTCCTTCTCATCAACTGGGGCATCTATAAGAATCTTGGCATAGAGATCCAAGATCTGTACATCAACCTTATAACCCATTGTAAAGTGGAAAAATCGAACCCTAGTCGTTCTCCCCTCCCCAACTCCAAGGAGAGAGAAGGGAGAGTCACTAGGGTTGATGGTTTTCACTTAGGGGAGACTTTACATTCAAAAGAGGGGTTGAAACCCACAAGATCCAATCCCACGCAATGCAAGATTGGATTCTAAATGAGTTTCAAGGGTTAAGACATCAAGGATACCCTCTTTTGTACAGAATGTAGAAAGAAAGATTGAACTAGGAATGCATGTAAAGTAGGAAAGATTTGCTTATAAATAGAGATAGGGATATGGGATGAAGCTGCGGACCTGGAATTAGCAGTAAAATGTTGAGATGGTGATGTTCTGCAAATTTGAGCAAAAGTTGACAAGACGATGGCGCCCGGCGTGCACACGGTCCTCCGAAAAATCCACGAACGAAGGTGGATCTGTTCGTCTCTGCACAAGGATTCCAGATCTTCAATTACAGTCGCATACCTACAACCTTGTTGTAAGAATGTTTGTATTCTTACATGCAAAGGTGTAATGTATGTAGTATGTTGTATGTTGTAAGTGATCTCCTCTTCAATGGTTGAATCCTTGTCTTGAATGCAACACCTAGCCTTGAATGGAGATTTAGAATGCTCAATTGCTTGAAAGAATGCTTGAATGCTTGAATGCTTGAATGTTTGAATATCGTTTTCGCCTTTTTTCCCCCTTTTCAAAATGAGAGAGGAAATGCAGTTTTTATACTTGTCAATTAGGGTTGAAAGACTAATTTTCCTGACCTTAGGCCGACCAGGAAATATTATTTTCCAATTTGCAAACTTAAAGACCCGAAGCCCCAAAAGAGACCGGGCCCAAAATAGGGCCAGGGACCAGGGCGCTAGGCGCCGCATGGTCCTAGGGGACCAGGGCACTGGGTGCCATGGTCCTGAAGGACCAGGGCACTGGGTACCATGGTCCCACCTCCAAGGACAGCAAGGTGCAAGGAGGATCAGGCCAGGGTGCTGAAAAATGCAGTTTTTGGTGTCATGAACAAGTTTCGGGGTCTCCATTCAGGTTCTGTGTTGTATCGCCATCGTGAAGACCCAAATTTGGTCAAAATTGCAAGTGTCGCAATTTTAGGATGCTACATTTAGCCCCCACTTTAGTGGGAGTATAAGCGTACGCTCATACTTCCGGTAAAGTACAAGGAATCAACATTGAAAGACTTTCACCACGTCAAGGAGGCAAGATACACCAAGCCCCCAGTGGACTAAGGATCTTACGACTTTGATTGACAAAGTAAAAGGGAAGATCACGAGGGAGAACCATGAATATCAGTAGTAAGGTTCCCTCACTATGAGTTATGCAAGAAAGATATCAAAAATTTTCAAGGCAAAGCTAAATTTGTCAAGAAATTTTCAAGTATCTTGAAAAGATATGAACGGGATGTATGCCCCCCTATGTTAAAGCGATCACACATGCCTCACCGGGGGTGATTGCTTTAAGGTAGTGATACATATAAGAAATGAGAAAGGAGCACGTTATCACAAGGATTTAGCCCCCAAGTGTGAGATAAGCCCAAGGATAATAGATACAAAACACAAAGCACAAGGTGACTTCACTTTCCTCGGGGTCAGTATGCTGTATGATAATTCATGTATATCATATGTATGTATGCATAATTGTTCTTCATTCCCCAATCAAGGAAGGTCACCTAGAAGAAGGGAACACATGTGTCTTTTGAGTCAACATGAGAAAGACCAAAAGAGATCTCAATGTTTTGCATCGTCCTCAAGTAGACAACACTAAGGACAACGAATAGAAGAATGAGAATAACACATAGAAGAAGTAACAAAAGAGAGGAGGAGAGAGTCTGCTATGCTAATGAACTAGTCTAGCATGTCATCTACCCCCCGATCTTGCTGATCAATATTTCGGGAAGGTAGGAAACACGCTAGAGGACGAAAATCCCCCACAGCAGATGGAGCTATCACAAGATCCAAACAAGGGCTATGTTCATATCCCAAGCCATGGTGTTCTTGTCTAGGAGCTAGGATAAGTGCTTTAGAAAATGCGTTAGATAGATGGTTATCAACATATTCATATTCACTATCAAAATGAACAGGAGTAACATTTTCATCTATATCATCATCAAGATTTATAAAAATAGGATCTTTAACTCGCACAGGATCAAGACCATCATGCATCTTATGTTTAGGAGATTTCGGCTCAATCGTCGGCTGAGGAGAAAATGGAATAATACTGGCTGAAGGTGTTTTTGGGGATTGCAAAGTTTGGGAAGCAGCTACCTGAGCTCTAAGACGACGCTTTCATCGATGTTCCCATGCAGAACGATTTCGTCTAGTCTTAGTAGGAAGTTGCGAAGATTGAGGAGGAGGAATGTTCTCATCCTTATCACTTGGGTGTTTAGATTGTGGTCTCTTAGGTTGAATAATAGGAGAAGAGGAAGGTCTCTTCTCTCCATAAGAGGAAGGAGGAGGAACTGCTCCATATAAGGGAGGAGTATTTGGTTTAGGAAGGAGACCAAGTCCATCATGACGAGGAGGTATAAGTCTACTTTTAGGAAGTTTATTAGATATAGGCATAGTCACATTCATAGGAATGGGTTGGGAATCTTCTTGAGGAAAGACATTAGTTTTATCTTTCAAAGGAAGAACTTCCTTCTCAAGAACGATAGGAATGTCAAGTTTGGGTGTTCTAGGTTCACTTAGAGATAGGATCATATCTTTTTTCCACTTTTGATAAGATTTAAAAAGATGATCACTTTGCGGAGGAAGAGATTGGAATGTTTTAGGCCAAAAGTAATCAATAGGAACGCTAGAAGTTCTTTCAGCTGGTTTAAAGAGACTATGATTGGCAGTAACAATTTCACCATTATGGGGAAATTTCAAACACTTGTGAATAGGAGAAGCAATAGCTTTCATGGAAGATAGCCAAGGATAGCCTAGCTTCACATGAAATTGTTTGGATGATGGAATAATAGCAAAGTCCACATCAAGGAATTTGTTATGGACCTCAATAGGTAATGTAATAGAACCAATTGCAGGAGAAGAAAATGCATCAAATAGTTTCACAACCACATTTGTTTCATCATAGATCACTTGATTCAATTGCAAAGTAAAAAGAAATTCTTCAGTAATGATATTAACCATACAAGAAGGATCAATAAGCACTCCACGGCAAGGTGTATTCTTGACTTTTGCAACTATATATAAAGGACCATCAGGTGCCCTAATAGTTTCACTGGAATCAAAGGTGATGGAAGGTTCTTTAGGGATTTTCTGCTGCTCTACAAAGTTAATCACATTCGGAGTCATGGACACAAGATCATCAGGTGAGACAGAGGAATCATTAGTATCAATCGCATTAGAGGTATGAGAAGGTAATGGATCAGTAAAAATCTGAAGATTTTGGTTAGGAGGAGCTATAGATGTATTGCCTTTATCATTCACTCCAGAAATAGAGATAGTATTATTATCAATCAAATCTTGAATTTTACCCTTTAAAGAAAAACATTTTTCAGTATCATGCCCAGGATGACGATGAAATTGACAAAAAGATTTGTTATCAAAATAGGGTGAGTTAATCTTCGCAGGGTCTATTTGCCTTATAGGAGGAAGAGTAAGCACATTTTGTTCCAATAACTTATTCATAATACTATGCAATGATTCATTCAAAGGAGTAAACTTTCTTTCTTTCCTGAAAAACTTAGAAATAGGAGGCACACCTGATGCCGCATTCACATTGTTGTTGATGATGTTTTCATTGAATTTAATGGACTCTCTGTTCGGTTTAAACTTCCCAAATGGTTGTTGACTACTATCACCCTTATCACTCGGAGCCATAGGATTTGCTTGTTCCATTTGACTCACAGTTAGTTGATAATTGTGAAGAGTTGCGAACAACTGTTGGAAAGAAGTAAACTCAGAAAACAGGAGTTTTTCTCTAATCTTTTTGTAAATTAGAAATAAAGATTCTTTGAATATCATTGTCAGGCACTGGAAAAGAAATTTGAGCATACAAATGCTTATATCTACCAATGAAATCAGTCACTTTTTCTTTAACACCTTGTTTACAATGCATTAAATCAATCAAAGTAACTTTAGGACTTATATTGTTTTGAAATTGTTGAATGAAAGCATTTGCAAGTTGTTCGAAAGAAGTAATAGAATAAGAAGGCAACGAGCAATACCATTGTAGGGCTTTATCTCTTAATGTTCTAGTAAACAGTTTTGCAAGCAACCTTTGGTCATAAGCAAAATCAGTACATATTGTTTGAAAAGTCTTAACATGTGTTAGAGGATCACCCTTACCATTATAAAGCTCCAAATGCAGAATTTCAACATGTTTAGGGGGAATACCTTGAACAATGTCAAGAGAAAGTGGGCTCGCAACATCAAATGTGGGCACACTAAACTTAGATTGATTCATAGAGGCAATTTGTTGCTGTAAAGAAGAGACAGTTTGTGCAAGATTGTTAATGGTTGCTTCAGTCGAAGAGTTCATATTAGACGTGTTAGATTGTGATAGAGGTGTTATGTTATTGAAAGAAGGTAGAGAGTAAGGTGGTGGGACACTATGATAGTTAGTCATAGGAGATGATTGGAAAGGAGGAACACTACAAGGAGGAATGGAAGGGTTAAATGAATTGCCCCCTTGCGTCATGTTCATTTGTGGTGATATAATAGGGACACTCATTGAAGGAATGAATTAAGAAGTTGGATTGATTGAAGAAGAGAGATTGCCCCCATGATTAGTGATCATAGGAGGAATGTCGTGTATTGAAGTAGTCATTATGTTTGATGTAAAAGTAGGTATACTAGCAATAGAAGTCATCAAAGGAATAGAATGATTAACTTGAGTAGGAGGTTGTGTATAACCCAAAGTTTCAGCACAACTCTTCATAGGCATCACATTTGAATCCACAATGTGTGCAATACCATGCAAAATATCAATTCCATTCTTATCACTTTCAATTAATGAGAGAGCTTCACTATCAGGGTATTCTTGAGACATCCATTGTTGAAAATCATCAAATTGGTTATCCAATTTTGAAAGTTGTTCTACAGAAACCTCATGGAGAGCTTCTTCATCATTAAGAAGATTAGAGGAATTACCCATGTCCTCTTTAAAAAGGCCATTCAAATTAGGTTCCATCTCCTCGGTAATTACACCTTGGAAAGACTTAATTCTAAGGCTTCGTCTAACGGGAATAGTGTAAGTAGGGCTTATTGTTGTAAAACTCATGCACTAAAGAGAGAGAGAAGATTTTGAATTTTAGAGGTAGCAAATTTCAATAAAGTCAGCCAATCTCCTAGATTTAAGCTGTTAAATGCAATCAGGACAATCTCCCGAAATTTCGGAAAAAATGTCCGGGACCATGGCGAACGGAGTGCACACGGTCCTCGCAACTTTTTTTGAAATTTTTAGGCATGAAAGTTATGATGATTTTACAGCTAACCTGAAAAAATTGAGTGATTTTACAATCTGTAGATAGGCCAAATTAAAGTTGCAATCTCAAAATTGAACCCTACCCAGATTGTTGAAAAATGTAAAATTTGAATTTTGAAAAAGAGAGGGAAACTGAAATTTTGAATTTTATGATTTTAGAGGGAATACCAAAAGCAATGCAACTTTTGAAATTTAAAAGTTGACTCGATTTCATGCAAAATTCGAATTTGAAAGTGGAAATCAAAGTTGCTGCAATTAAACACTTAATTTCAAAAGTCACAAATTGCAAAAATTTGAAAAAAACACTGAAATTTCGAATGAATGCTAACACACTTTTCAGATTTAGGACTGTAAGAAACACAATTTTGATATGAATTTTAATTTCAACAATTTTTGAATGATTAGAAGCCTCAATCCAAGCAATCGCTAGACCAACTTTGACTTTAATTTTGAAAGTGTTAAATTTGATAAACTCAGCCAAAATTCTGGATTTTAGCAAAAAAATACAGTAAGATCTAGCTCCCGAAATTTCGGAAAAAATGTCGGGGACGATGGCGCTTCGGGTGCACACGGTCCTCGCAACTTTTTTCCAAATTTTCAGGGATGAAAGATATTGTGATTTTATTGCGGAATCCAAAGTTACAACCGATTTGGAAGTGTTTTGATTAGTGAAATTATCAGTCAAAGGTTGAATCAAGGTGGTCTTAAAAATCAGGGTTTTGACATTTAACCACTTAATTTTTAGAATTAAATCACAAATATGAATTGACAATTTGCAATAGAAGGGTAGATCTGAAACAAGCATTAACAATTAACATTCCACAAGCTCAATTACTAAAAAGAAAATTTTAGGGTTTTTATGCAATCAACCTCTAAAATTTGCAAAAGATCAAACATGGAAATGTAATTAAGGAAACAAAATTTTCAGATCTAACCATGAATAATCAGAATGAGGATGTTCATGTCAGGTTCACCAAAATGTAAAGCGGAAAAATCGAACCCTAGTCGTTCTCCCCTCCCCAACTCCAAGGAGAGAGAAGGGAGAGTCACTAGGGTTGATGGTTTTCACTTAGGGGAGACTTTACATTCAAAAGAGGGGTTGAAACCCACAAGATCCAATCCCACGCAATGCAAGATTGGATTCTAAATGAGTTTCAAGGGTTAAGACATCAAGGATACCCTCTTTTGTAAAGAATGTAGAAAGAAAGATTGAACTAGGAATGCATGTAAAGTAGGAAAGATTTGCTTATAAATAGAGATAGGGATATGGGATGAAGCTGCGGACCTGGAATTAGTAGTAAAAT
This sequence comes from Cryptomeria japonica, assembly GCF_030272615.1. Lineage (NCBI taxonomy): Eukaryota > Viridiplantae > Streptophyta > Pinopsida > Cupressales > Cupressaceae > Cryptomeria > Cryptomeria japonica. Next base: position 625,276,604 of record NC_081414.1, on the reverse strand, counting down.
GTCGAGACGGTACTATTCTGCAAATTTGAGTGAAAGTTGACGAGACGATGGCACCCGGCGTGCACACGGTCCTTCGAAAATTCGCGAAACGAAGGTGGATCTATTCGTCTCTGCACAAGGATTCCAGATCTTCAATTACAGTCGTGTACCTGCAACCTTGTTGTAAGAATGTTTGTATTCTTACATGTGAAGGTGTAATGTATGTAGTATGTTGTATGTTGTAAGTGATCTCCTCTTCAATGGTTGAATCCTTGTCTTGAATGCAACACCTAGCCTTGAATGGAGATTTAGAATGCTCAATTGCTTGAAAGAATGCTTGAGTGCTTGAATGTTTGAATATCGTTTCCACCTTTTTTCCCCCTTTTCAAAATGAGAGAGGAAATGCAGTTTTTATACTTGTCAATTAGGGTTGAAAGACTGATTTTCCCGACCTTAGGCCGACCAGGAAATATTATTTTCCAATTTGCAAACTTAAAGACCCGAAGCCCCAAAAGAGACCGGGCCCAAAATAGGGCCAGGGACCAGGGTGCTGGGTGCCATGGTCCCACCTCCAGGGACAGCAGGGTGCAAGGAGGATCAGGCCAGGGTGCTGAAAAATGCAGTTTTTGGTGTCATGAACAAGTTTCGGGGTCTCCATTCAAGTTCTGTGTTGCATCGCCATCGTGAAGACCCAAATGCAGTCGAAATTGCAAGTGTCGCAATTTTAGGATGCTACACCCATTTTAGTAACCCAAATAGTTCTAGGTTGCACTACCTCCATTAAAGTTTCATCATTTTTCACCATGAAGGATATGTCACCAGAGTATTTCTCAACTATATGCTTAAGTATCCTTTCCCTCTTCTTCATTTCTTTCTGAAACCCCACATAATCGAGTCTATGTCCTGTCCCAAATTCCTCAAGACAACCTTCATCTATTTTCCTACCAGTATATCAAAGACCCATTGCCTCTTACTTGATCCCGGTATCTCATTCAAAAAGAAAAGCATTAAACAAACAATTAGATTCCCATACTAGAATTTACCTTTCACTTTTCCCTTAATCTTTCCCAAATTTGAAATCAACTCATCACACATCCACTAACATAGATGATATTCCACATTTTCCTATACCATCTTGTGTGCACAGTAGATATAGGAACTAGAAACAGAGTTCAACCGATTGGATTGGGTTACCTTGTATCCAATTACCATGATTGCAAATTGAACATATGTATCCTTTATGGTGCTAATCTGCATCAGCCGGTTGTTAAAGGTGGCACTGGTTAGCTTGTTAACTTCATTGTTCAGAATCTTTCTCTTTCTTGGTGTCTGTCTAACTTGGGGTAAACTAGTGATAACATGAATCACCTTCTTGGTGATTTTGTAGGGTCGATTAAGACACATGAACTCGCCATGGACTCGGCTTAGCACATACTGAATCATTTTATCCTGAAAATTGAGCATCTCCATAATATCAATGAAACCCCAATCCTTCAGAATTTGAAATTCTAGTTTGATCAATCCATCCGTGTTTAGGAAAGTGGACAAGTACATTGATTTAATCTCTGATGATCCTAGATCCTCTAGAGTGCAGTGAATATATGCTCTCACATCTTCCACATAAAGAACTCTGTCAAGAACCCTAAAAAATGCATTGATGGAGTCATTGAACTTTGCAATTTGAGAGCATTGCTTAGATTTCAGATGTGGATGATCCTTAATATCCACCACAACAAGGGTAGCCGCATCTGCCAGAGTGGGAGCAGATCCAAAAGTCATCAGGATTTTAGAAAAGTAGCATGAAAAACAGAGAAAATACCTCTCAACCTAAGCCAATCGAAAACCTTTCAAAATTCGCTCAAAAAATATTGGAAATCACTAGAAAATGCTCTTAATCGCCTTGATCACCTTAAACTTGCTCTTCTTCTCTTTGAGTGTTGTGTGATAAAAAATGAAGCAACTTATCCTTTTATCCTACAAAACCCTAATTCCTTATTGATATTAATGCATGCCGACATATCATATCGAATTCAAAATCCATTATCTCAGTGTCGGTTGTCCTCCAAACTGACTTCACCGAGATCTGAAACAAGCTTTCAGACCACTACCAGGGGTAATGCAAAATATGTCATTCATTTTCCTCCCACTAAGGCTAATGCCTTAGTTACCAAATGTGTTTCCTATCGGTGCAGAAACATTCTTCTTTGTCGATTGAGTAATCGGTGAATTTGCCTCTTTCGATTGATTATCAGATTTCATAACCCATTGTTTAGCATGAGCTTGCTGGATTTCATCAACCTTTTTCTTTACCTTGTCATTAGATGTGTCATTTCCTTTCATTGTATTCTTTTCTTCTACAATATTTAGCAATGTGTCCTATTTTGTTGCATGCATAGCAAGTAACATTGTTCTTCTGAATTGCCTTGTTGAGTCCTTGACCGTTCTTTGACCTAGATTGTTTAGCATGAGCTTGTTGGATTTCATCAACCTTTTTCTTTACCTTGTCATTAGATGTGTCATTTCCTTTCATTGTATTCTTTTCTTCTACAATATTTAGCAATGTGTCCTATTTTGTTGCATGCATAGCAAGTAACATTGTTCTTCTGAATTGCCTTGTTGAGTCCTTGACCGTTCTTTGACCTAGATTGATTAGCCATATGTCCAAACTTTCCACATGAATGACATCTCACATTCATTCTATAATCTTATGTCCTATGACCATTCTTTTTACAATTTGAACACTGATCGAGAACTACATTATGATTCTGATTTGCTCTATTCCTACATTAACTTTCTCTAAAGCCAAACTTATTACAAATAAAGCATCTACCATTACATTTATGTGCATTGGGTTGCCTTACCAATGATTTTAGATTCTGGTTGTCTGGTAGATACCCTTGATTTTTAGTACCAGAGCTTTCTCCATGCTCAAATCCAAGACCTTTAGTGTCTCCAGTGTCTCTTTGATCCTTCAATAATTCATAAAGCCTTGCAGTTGTAACCCTAAACTTTTCTTTGTATTCATTTGTAGAATCCTGATCACTTCTTAAGACTATTGCTATTCTTTCTAACTCTTGCTCATTGTTCTATGATTGCACCAACTCAGTTCTCAACACATCATTCTCATGCGCCAGCCTAATGCATTCCTCATATCTATCTTTCAGAGATATAGCAAGATTTTCTTCATTCTTCTTCCAATCTTAAATTTCCTTGGACATCCTCATGGTCATGTCTTGCATCTCATTCTTCATGACATTATTCTTTTGACTTAGCTTCTTACATAATTCCTTAAGGGCATTCTTATCTTCATCATCTAGATTTTGTAAAATTTCCTTCTTTTTAGCTTGAGAAGATGATAACCTCTCCTGCAGGGGAAGGATGAATTTATTTGTAGAATTCAACTCATCTTGTAGCTTCAATTTCTTCAACCTTTCAGCATCATAGTCTTCAAGTGCTACTTCAAGTTCCTTCTATAGACTCATCTCCATGGATTCTGGATACATGATCTTCCTCAAGCTATTAGACTTATTCTGAGGCACTAGGCTCTGATACTGATTGTTGGAATCCAAGAACACTGAGAGGGGGGGTGAATCAGTGTTTTGCCAGATAAAATATTTTTAACCTTATTAACAAATTCACTTAATAATTGGTATGCATAAAAGAAAGTAACAACAAGTAATATCAATGAAACCATACAAATCAACACCATAACACAAAGATTTATACATGGAAAACCTTAAAGAGTAAAAACCATAGTGGGATTGGAGACCCACAATATCTATCCACTGGCTAACTAAATAAATATTACAAGAGGGGCCTACACATGCAGGAAGGCAGACTTCCTAGAACACACTCCTCATCACAAAAGCATCCTCACTGACTGCAAATCCAAAGTACTAGATTATAAACAAAACTGAACTCACAATCAACATATCCTATACTGGATGAGTTTTGGTTAAAGCACTTTCTGTACCAGTTATACTGTAACCTCCCTTACAGGTACCTTATATCACTTCCCAAACCTCTAGACAAATAATCATGACTGATTGTAGATCATTACATTCACATTCTATCGATCAAGATCTGGCTCATATTCTATCACATAACCTATCGCATCTCTTATCTATCCTATCCTCAAAATGGCCTAACCTGGACTGACTTATGTACCCAATTACATGAATAAACACAAATGCCTTATGTCAGCTTACAACCATATTACAAATAGTAAGATACATGTTGGCCCAAACAAAATATAAACATGATATAATATGACCGTTGCCACTTCCACGCTTGTTGGATCAGTCTCCCATGTTGGCCTTAGAATATTGGTTTGAAGTTTGTCAATAAAGTGAATGTCGGTTACCTTGATTGTTGGATCTCCCATGAAGTGTGTTGCCAACAATGACAACACCTATAACACGGATGACTATTGATTGGCAAGAAAAGATAGGGGTTAAGGGAGAGACTGGAGGGAGAGAAAGCCCAAGTACAAGAGAGGGAGGGAGGGAAGGAGAGGTAGGTACCTAAGAGAGAGAGAGAGAGAGAGAGAGAGAGAGAGAGAGAGAGAGAGAGAGAGGAGGAATATAGGGAAAGAGAAGTAGAGACAAGAGAGAGATAATGTTGATACAAGCATGTTGATTACTAAAATTTGACTAAATCTGAAATTTATATGAATACTCTAAAAACTAGAATCTTCATTATAACTCCTAGAGATCCGGAACCACTCTCAAACATCCTACCAATATATACATAAAATATAACTTAAATTATAAGTCACATTTCTATAATGTTATATTTTATGTATATATTTAGAGAGAAAGAAGTTGGAAGAGAAGGATAAATTACAATTTACAAATTGAAAATGCACTTGTTAAAATGCAAATACATTTGACGCATGTCAAATTTGGCACTCGCCTTATTTTGTGTGTGCCCTATTTGGCATGCGCCAAATAGATTTGGCATGCCCAAACCTTAGGTTCAACATGCCAAGCCTATTTGGTGTGCACATAATAGAGCGCATGCCTTATTTTTCATGCATCAAATGGCTTGATGGGGGCAAAAAAAATTGGCACCTTTTTTGGTTCCCCATCTAGATGCACTCGCCCTAATAGTGATATTATATTCATCTAATCCATTTATATATCCTACTATTAAACCTATGAGAGTTTTCCAAGATCAAGGGCACAATGAAAAGCACAAAAGAGAGACAAAAGTATGACAAGAACAAACTGTATTCTCATCAATATACAAATGATCAATTGGATTAACCAATACAATGAATATAGGCCTGCATATATAGGAAAGGCCAAATGGATATGTGAGCACACAATCATGACATGTGGCTCAATGAGAAACAAGGGTAGGTAAGAAAAAGTAGGGGTAGGTAGGAGAAATAATATAATATTCCACAAGAGGTGGATGACCCACTAAATGTGGAGTGTAACAGAAAGATAAGACTGCAAAAGGTGGAATTTATCCTACAAGCTAGATCCCTATGTGCACACTTCCCTAAGTGACTCATATCCAAACTACGATGAGATGCATTATCCTAAGTTAACTTAAGTAAAGTGTAATTATATCCTATAAGAATAAATAATTACACCAACACCCCCCTTAAGTGCAACTTAGGAGAATGAAGACTCAAGTCAACATTGCAAGATGGGTCCCAGCTACTAGGCCATGATAGGTACCCATGTACAATATACAAATGCAAGCAAACCTATGCAATGCAATCTCTCACAAATGAAGAAAGGGAGAAAACCCAGTGGGAAAAAACTCCCCTCGAAAGAGAGATAAATGTACAAAAGACTCTCAAAGAAGAATGATAAAACCTCAAAGAGGAAAAAGTACCCCCATAAGAGAGGAAGGAGAAGTCACCTAACCCCCCCTAATGAAACATCCCACACCCCTAAAAGATCTTGCAACTGCTTGACCTTACTCTCAATGAAAGGTCTAGTGAATATATCTACAACCTACTCCGTTCTAGGACAATACTGCAAATCAATAACTTGCTCTTGAATTAGCTCTCAGATGTAGTACATATGAATCTCAATGTGTTTGGTTCATTGATGCTGAACTAGGTTCTTCGAGATTGCAATAGCACTCTTATTGCCATAATGCAGAACTGTCGGCCATGGAGTGGAGAACCCAAACTCTGTGAGAACATGTTGAAGCCAAATAGTCACCGTCGCTATGTTAACAACTCCTCCATACTCTCCCTCAGTTGAAGAGAGAGCAATATCATGCTGCTTCTTGCTTTGCTAAAAAATGGGGCCTGAACCAAGGTGGAAGTTGTAACCAGAAGTAGACTTACGATCATCAAGATCACCAGCCCAATCAGAGTTTATGTAACCAACCAAGTGAAGTCTTGTGCCTACTGCATATTGAATCCTATAATGATGTGTACCCTCGATATAGTGTAGGATGTATTTGGTGGCTTTCTAATGAAGCTCATGTGGTTCATGCATGAAGCGGGAAACCATGCCAACTGCAAATGAAATATCAGGGCGTGTGTGAGTCAAGTAGATGAGACTACCCACAAGCTGATGATACAATGTGGCATCAACTAGTGGAGAAGAGAACCTAGCCTCAAGCTTGACTCCTAAAAGAAAGGGAGTCGATGCAAGCTTACAATCAGCCATATTAAAGCATGCAGGAAGATCAAGAGAATACTTGGGCTGCAAAAGAGTAATCCTAGAAGATGACTGTGAAATCTCTATCCTAAGAAAGTAGTGCAAAAGAACCAAGTCTGTCATAGAAAATCTATCATGTAAAGAAGATTTGACACTGCTAATGATGGATGCGGTGCAACCTGTAATGATCAAATCATCAACATAGAGCACAAGTATCAAGTGTGAGTCATCCTGTCACAAAATATAGACATTCGAATCAGAATGACACCTGGTGAACCCTGCTAAGAGAAGAAAGGAATTCATCTTGGCGTACCAAGCCCTGGGGGCCTGCTTAAGGCCATAGAGAGATTTCCTCAGTCTGCAAACCAAGGAAGAATTTTGGATGAAACCCTATGGCTGCTCCATATATATCTCCTCATCAAGATCCCCATGAATAAAACCACTCTTCACATCCATCTGATGTACAACCCAACCACGACCTGCAACAATAGAAAGTGTTAAGCGAATGGAGTTCATCTTGGCTACGGGTGCAAAGGTCTCAGTATAGTCAATACCTGGAACCTAAGAGAAACCTTTCACAACAAGTCGAGCCTTATACTTATCCACACTACCATCCACTTCAAAATTGGTCTGATAGATCCACTTACATCAAACCATCTGTCTCCCCTTAGGGAGAGGGACTAAATCCCATGTATTGTTCCTCATAGCTTGGTCCCACTTGGGAAACCCTAATGCTTCCTGAAATGCATGTGGAAGGTCCTGATAGTATGATCAAGTCCTTTATGTATCTGAAGGATCCCAAACAAGAGAACCCGCTAACTCAAGTATTTGTTGAGCCCAACAAGGTCTAGGTAGAGGTGGAGAATGAGGCTCCTCAATTACAAGTGGACCCTCTAGAGGTGTAACCCTACAAGTTAGAGTTGAAAGAGACTCATCATCTAAATCACTCGCATCACTATCCACAATGCAGAAAGATAGAGGAGGAAGGGAGGCTAAGCTAGGAGATATTTCCTCAAAATTAACACTCCTCTCAATAAAAACCTCATGTGTCTCAAGATCTATCAATCAATATGCCTTAACACCCTTGGGATATCCAACAAAAATACAAGGCCTACTCTGAGGTTCCCATTCCTTGCATTTCTGTGAAGGAATACGAGCCCATGCTAGACACCCCAAGACTCTAAAATGTCTCACAGTCAGTTTCCTACTAGCCCAAGCCTCAAAAGGAGTAATACATGTCAAAGATTTATGAGGAACCCAGTTTTAGATGTCTGTGGCATGACTGATAGCCTCTACCCAAAAGGCGGGATCAAGAGAACATGCATGTATCATATATCTAGCCATTTCTTTGAGAGTTCTATTCTTGTGTTCTACAACTCTATTCTATTGTGGAGTGTAAGCAACATAATGCTGAAGATCAATCCCCTCAAATATACAAAAATCCTCAAGTCTTTTGTTCACATATTCCCTTCCATTATCTGTGCGAAGAATCTTGACCACTTTATCTAATTGCTTCTCCACTTGATCCTTGAAGTCTATAAATCTATCAAACACTTCAGTCTTAGGAACAAGAAAATAGACCCACGTGAAGTGAGAGTAGTCATTAATGAAGGTGAGGACATAGCGAGCCCTACTAAATGAAGGTAATAGAAATGGACCTGCTACATCATTGTGAACAAGTTGAAGAACCTACAAAGCTCTCCAATCTTTCCCCTTATCAAACTTCTCCTCGGGATGCTTGCCCATGGAACATCCTAAACATACACCCTCTGAAAAACTGATTCGAGGTAGACCTGTGACCATGTCTTTAGTGCTAATTTGTTGAGTATAGCGGTAGTTGAGGTGACCAAACAACTCATGCCAGACCTTACTTTCTAGATTTGAATGAGTAAGCAAGGCCCTAGAAGGAGAACTTGGCACAAAGTGGGAGAAAGAGTAAATCATTGAGTTATCATTGACTTGTCCCACTGCTACCAAGGCATCATTATCAAGTTCTTTTACCATAATTGAATCAAGTCTAAACTCAACCTTTTTCCCATTCCCATAGTGAGTGATTTGGTAGATAGAGAAGATTGGTGGAAAAGTTAGGAACATAAAGAAAATTCTCAAATGTTCCATCATCCATGTCAACCAAACCTTTCCCTTCAACCTCAACTTGTGTCGCATCTCCTATGTAAATGTGAGGTACCTTTGATGGCTCCAATGAGGAAAATTGCTCATTTATAGAACCCATGTGATAAAAGGCACCTAAGTCAAGTATTGATTACTATGAAGAACTTGTCTTAGCCACAAATGCTTGCCCTTTTCCCTTAGACTATGAGGTAGAAGGAGATGATTCCTTCTTATTTTAGGTAGATGGTAAATTGATGTTGTTCTTCTTAAGAAGATTTGTCAACTCATCAACTTGCTTGGTGTGGCATCGATGCTCATCATGACCATACTTCTTACAATAAGCACAAGTTGGTTTATCCTTCTTAGGTGGAGTCCCCTTCTTGGAAGAGGATGAAAAATTGCCTTGCGATGGAGAGGAGGATTGTCCATTTTCCTGCTATAGTTTTGAATTAGATTGCTTCTTCTTCTTGTTGGAATATTTTCCTTGACTCCCTTGATTAGCCACAAAATCTTTGGACTTTGAGGACTTGAGAATCCCCATGTTCAACAACTTAGATTGTTCCAACATCAACATTTATGTGAAAGCATCAAATGAAGGCATAGTGTAGGAACTCCCCATTGTCAAATGATGAGTTTGGAAGCTAGAAATAAATGTTGCATATTCAGGTGAAAGCTTGTCCAACAAGTTGAATATCAACTGAGCATCTTTTTGTCAATTCCACAATGCTTAAGCTTTTTTCTTAGCTCATTTTCTTTGGTGACATAATCTTAGATTGTATCAAAACTCTTTGGAGCTAAGTTGGTGAGCTCATTCTTAATCTTGTAACCTCTGATTTCATCAACTTGACCATACAATTTTTGAAAGATATCCCAAGCCTCTTTGATTGTAGAATACTTCTCAATTTGAAAAATGAGGTCATCTGATACATACTTACACAAAGTTCCAAGAGCCATGCAATTCTTAGTGAGCCATTCTACCTGAGCATTAGGACCAGCCTTAGGATCTGGTGGTGCTGCTATTATTCCATCTATGTAATGCATGAGCCCTTTTTCCATTAGTTTGCTCCATGCTTTAATTTTCCAAGATGCATAGTTATGAGGAGTTAAAGGTTTTGAGGACATAAAATCAAAAATGAAAGAGCACAAGAAAGAGAGGCATAATCACACAAGACACCCCCCCAAAATGATGATTTGGCACTTTATACTTAGTGCATGTATAATGGGCCACTTGCAAAAATTGGCAAAGTGGACTTCTGATTTCAACTTTACAACTGCCTCAAAGAGGCCAAAGGAGACTCAAACTGAAAATGCAAGAGATCTAAACTAAGATCCAAGCAGATTACAAGTACCAAGTAGGCCAAAAAAGACCAATATCTAAAAGTACAATATCCACTCAAAATCTCTGAAACCTGATCACACATTATGAAACTAGATGAAAAAATATGCACTTTCAAAAAAATGGCACCTGAAAAGGAGTATGAGCCCAAACAAAGCCTTTGAAGTTATAAAATTGACTATTAGATAGTTACAATTGAGAGAATCTAAAAATTCTGAAAACATGTGCACCAAAATCAAAAAATAAACACACCACTACGGAGAGCACAAAAAATTAGCCCAAGTAAAAAAAAATGCACCAAAAAATGAGCAAAATTGAGCAAGTTATGAGCCTCCAAAGCTGACCCAAAAAACCAAACTCCTCAATGGATAGGGGTCTATAATTTTCAAAAAGGTGCTGACATAGGTTAACGTCAATAAATCACTATGTTAAATTTGATGGTCATATGACCGTCAAAATTGTTGTTGCACCCCCTTGCTGATTGTACGAAAATGATGACGTGGTGCTGACTGTATGGATGACGTGGTGGCCAACTGGTTAGGTGATGCATCACTATTTTTCCATGGGCTAGTTACCTCCTGCCATGTGGTGCACGTGGATTCACTTGGGATGTGATGTGATAGAGCCAGACGTGGCAAGTCGGCGGGAGGTTTCCTTTGGGTTGGAAGCCGAAACCTGGTGGCTAGTAGCTGGCCAGAGGCAGTGGGCGACAAGAGGGATCGGGTGCCAGCAAATAGGTCACAGCGGGAGGCAGTTGCGACGACGTCGGTGCTGTGGAGGAGGTGGCCGCTATCATTGGTTGGAGGCAGGGCTACGAGTTATGGTTGGTGACGGTGAAGCGGGCGGCAAGAGGAGAGGTCAACTAGCAAGCAAGGGCCCAAGGAGCCGTCACCATAGGTCAACGATGGTAGCCTGCAGGTCGGTGATGTTCTGGCCATTGAGGACGGGTAGTCGCCATTGTGGGGTGCTACTAGAGTGAACCAGACGGGGCCACTAGGAGAGAGCCGATGGTGTGTTGGAGAATGGGAGTTCTCGAGAGAGCCAAAAACTGAGGATTGTGTATGGTGGGTAGAGAAGGTTGCAGGTGGTACGACCCCTGCAAAAAGCTCTTTTGCTTTTTCCTTTTTTTTTTTTTTGAAAAAAAAATTGCAACAATTTTTTTTTTTCAAATAAATAAATAAAAATTTGCAGAATAAAAATGCGTAGCAACTCAAATCCAAAAATAGAAGCCTTCCAAGATGTCTCCCAAAACCAATCAATGAAGCCCCAATGGCTCTGATACCATGTGATATTTTGCCAAGATCAAGGGCAGAATGAAAAGAACAAAAGAGAGACAAAAGTATGACAAGACTAAACTATATTCTCATCAATATACAAATGATCAACTGGAGCAACCAATACAATGAATATAGGCCTACATATATAGGCAAGGCCAAATGGATATGTGAGCACACAATCATGACATGTGGCTCAATGAGAAAAAAGGGTAGGTAAGAAAAGGTAGGGATAGGTAGGAAAAATAATATAATATTCCACAAGAGGTGGATGACCCACCGAATGTGGAATGTAACAACAAGATAAGACCACAAAAGGTGGAATTTCTCCTACAAGCTACATCCCTATGTGCACACATACCTAAGTGTCTCATATCCAAACTACGATGAGATGCATTATCCTAAGTTAACTTAAGTAAAGTGTAATTATATCTTATAAGAATAAATAATTACACCAACAAATCCACTTTGTTAAATCTCCTACACATCTATTATATCCTATTTATCCCCTTTCAGTTTACCAATTTTATCCACTTGGATAATGTGGGATAACTACTCATTTCTAACTACCTTCTTTAAATCTCACATTCTTTGTATAATAGATTTCATTCACGAGGATGCTTATAAATGCATTTTCCCCTCACATAGGCCTCTCACTTGCTTCTTCAAGTTATGGAGATATTATCATTTTGATTTCAACATACTTAATCTATCTCATTCTTCCATAGCCTCTTATGCAAATTGCTTAAAAATCTGAGAGCAGAGGCAAGATCTTGGATGAATGAGAAACAATATAGTTAGATAGCTTATGAATGCATTTGTTTTTTTATTTATATTTGTTCTTCATTTGTGTTCATTGAGAGAATGCTACGTTGCATGATGTTGGATTTCATTTCTTGAGATTTTGGCTCATAGTTGGGCTTTTGAAACCAAGAAACAAATTTGTATCCGTCATCCTACAATAATTTGGGATTTGAACATGAATTATATATTCAATCTAATACAAATTATGTTGTGTATCCTAGTTTATCAATGGAGCCTATCTATTTAGTCCATCTTACATGAATTTTGATTATGATTCAAGTTTTGATACAAACAATTGACTTGAATTTTATATTATTTTAAGTTTTAGATTAGAGGAAAACACATTTTTAAGGGAGTTGAAACCCTTTACAACAAATCCATCCAGTCAAAGAAAACAAATTCTAACCAACCACCTAACATAAGCTAAAAAATATCAAAAATAGGGGATCCGAACTTCAAAGACCTTATAGAGCTTTCATTAAATTTTCATTCTTTTGAATCAAATCTTCATTTATGTTGTGCACCTTATGGACAATATTTCCAATGGGAGTTATGCCCTTGTCCCTACTATGGAGCCTGGTATGAGGACCAGGGGAAGAACTAGAAACTAGCTCATGGTTGGTAACCTTCTTCATAAACTTGACAATGGCATTAGGGGAATCATCACCACCTTTGGAAAGGCTTTAAATAGCCTGATCTTGGGTGTTCAAGTGATTAAATCCTTCTGAACTTTCTTTGTGGTTGTCCAGCTCATAACCACAATAGCCCTCAACTTATACTAAACTTTAGAAAAGGACTCCTCTAGGGCTTTAATGCATTGATCATGCCCTTCCTTCAGATCCTTAATTCCCTTAGCTAGCTCCTGAATAGTGGTGAAAATTTTATCCATGCTTTGTACATTTTAATTTTGAGCAACCTTATCCTTCAAGGCATTATTCTTAGACACCATCCACAAACACAGGGCACTCTAGCTATTTGTTACATCCTTAACATTCTTAATCATATGCCCAAAATCATTAATAGATGAGTCTTTCTCTAAAGGGGTATCATTACCAATATCCATGGAGATTTCTACATGAAGACCCACATCAATACCATTAGTAGGCAGAGGTTGGGTTTTAAGGGATTGCAAACTAGGCTCAATTTTCCTATCCTTCATCTTTTTCAACTTCTTTCTATGGGAAGAGCCACACATCAAATGAAACAAATATTTCTTCTTCCCTTTCACCAACACAAGAGATCTCGACCCCCAAATTTTATTTTACCATTAACATCATGGCTTGAGGCTACAAAATTAGGCACATATTCATAAGAAAGGATATACTCAAAGTCCTCATAATCCAAAATCATAGTTTTATGGTGGGTCGAGACACCCCTTTTGGACCATTTAAGTTTTTCTAAATGGATACCCACATTCTCATCTGAGGGTGTATCCTTCAAGTCACTTGAGAAACCCTCAAGACTAACAATATGCTCCAATTTATTCTTGAATTTAGGGGTAGGGTTATTTTGAACAGAAACAGATTTGGCATATTCCATGATGAGGAGAATCAAACCATCATGGATAAACGAGATAGAGGGGTTTTTCTATGAACTTTCAAACTATGACACAAAGAAGAAAACAAATAGAAAGGTAAAGAAATACATTTATCATGTTGAAAGTGATTAAGGATGACAAAATGGTAGCTAAACAGACTACAAAATCAGCCATCTAGAGTAACATGTTGCATAATGACTTCAACAACATCCACCTAAAGGAGCTTGAGAGTGGTCCTATCATACCTATTATCAGTAGTCCTTTTCACTTTATCTCTTTACCCTTTCTCAAATAAAATCATAATGGCTTCAACAACACATTTCCTCTCCCTAGAAAATTTCCTTCTCTCAACCAAAGTATTGGACACCTTCACCACTAACTCCTCTGAAACCACCAACTCCATGCCATACACCTTGAAGGTACGTTCATCCCAACCCTCCACAAAATTAGTAGTCACCTATAGATTTGAGGCATGCAATTTTTTAAATATAAGGTGTAAGGCCCTCAACTAAAACCTCACCCCAAACATCATGATTATCCTACTATTTAGGATACACAATGGGTTCTTGCGTATTTTGATTACCACCCATGTTGCAGATAAAAACTAAGAAAATCAAAACCACACAAATGGAACCCCCAAAATTGAAAAGGAAGCTCATAAAGAGGGTGATATCTTGATGCACCATAATTAAGGACATGCCACTTTGCACAAAATTGAAAAATGAGTTGATCATTTCTCAAAAAATATTTGAGCTAGCATTCATTTTGATCATTTCAAATAAGAATTTTGATATCCTTTAGGATGTGGTCCATAATTTCCCACCTCAGCATAATATTTTGAGCCACACCAAGATTGGCCAACCTATCAGCAACTAAGTTACCTTCATGATAAACATGATTAACATGAAACTCATTAAAGGAGTGAAGCATACTTCTACTATTAATAATCAAAGTATTAATGGTCCAACTAGGGTTTTACACCCTCTTAGGAAATTAAATATATTTAATGAATCACTTTCAAGCCAAACCTTAGTGAAAGCTTTATAAATTGCCATCTTTAGGCCAATGTAGGCTATATAAGCCTTGACATAGTGGTTTGCTTGAGAAACCAAAGGAAGGACCACAACTAAGACAAACCTACCATTGTGATTATGAGCCACTCCCCTACATCTAGCAAGTCCAGGATCCCCTTTCAACACCCCATCTATGTTTATTTTAATCCATCCAATATGAGGTGCCTTCCAGGCCACATCATCTCTAACTAGCTTCTACTTAACCAAGGTCTTGGTGATATCCCACTAAATTTTCCCGCACTGAACCATATTGAAATTATACAGGGAAGGATGCAAAGGACTTGAAGCATTAATATTGTTACAGGCCACCAAGAAATCCTCCTTAATAACCGACTTTATCTTCAAGGCAACCACATCAAGAGGATAGACAAAATCCCTAAAGACATGATTGTTTCATTCCTTCTAAACCCTCTAAGCCACATGAGGCATGATAAGAGACCAAAGAAGCACAAGGGAGGGATTAGAAGAAGTTGAAATCCACTGAGTCTAACACTCAGAGAAGGAATTAGGTAAGACCTGAGAAACTGACCATAAGTTACAAAAAAGGGCCTGCATGTCTCTAGAGAAGGATCATTTAAAGTGAACATGAAAAGTGTCTTCTGCATTCTCTTTATAAAGGTAACATTTATTAAGTAGAGCCAACACCCACTTGCATAGGTTATCAATGGTCATAATTTTGTTCTAAACTTGTAGCAAAAAAAAGATATTAACTTTGGGGATAACAATAGGGTTCCAAACCAAAGCCCAAAAGGAATGAGGATAAAGGGACAAAACCTGCATCTTCAAAGCATTGGAGACCCAAAAAGAACCATCATAAGAGAAGGCCCACATAAAAGAATTTGCAATTGGCACAAGAGGATTATGAACCTTTGAAAGAAGCTCTTGAAGGGGGCCAAACTCATAGTCAATGGACAAAAGATTAACCCTATTAAATTTATGGATATAATCAACCACCTGACAACCAAACCTCCAAATGCAAGTCTCCTTAAAAAAACCCGATGCCTAGCTGGATAAAGAAAGAAGGTAATCACCAACTCACTAGTCATCCCAAAAGAGAATATTTCTCCCATCCCCAAGAGACGACTTTATGCCATGTAGAATAATCAATTTTAGGATAGATATGAAATTTCATAGCATCGAGTAGGAGACCATAGGTCCTCTATCAGTAAGAAACCTAAAATAATCATAGGTAGACAAGTACTTATTATGGACAATGTTATCTCATTCATTTTTCTCATGAATACTCCTCCAAAGTTTTATAGCCAAGAGAACCAAATTAAATTCCTTAATATTCATTAAGGCCGAACCCCCAAAATTCCTAGGAAGACAAACTTGGTCCCAGGCAACGAGATGCATCCTATTTTTAGATTTTGAACTAGTCCACAAAAAGTTCTTTTGAATCTACTCCATTTTAATAAGAAATTTTTTGGGGACATTAAACATGCTCATTGCATATACAATTAAATTTTGCAAAGAGGCTTTAATAAATTATAATTTACTATCTTGGCTCAATAAAGCCCCTTTCCAGCCAACAAGTTTTGATTGGAATCTCTCAATAAGATTCAACCAAAAGGAATCAAGAACCACATGGAACAAAGAGTCAGCCCCAAGTAAGTGGACGGGAGCTCTAGAATCCTACATCCAAAGATCGCAACACTTATATTTTATGTTCTAATTGGGGTATTCAAGAAGAATAAAGAGCTCTTAGGAAGGTTGTTCTTTTATCTAGAGGAACGTTCATACATATCTAAGATACTTTTGAGAGTCTTGGCCTCCAAAATAGATCCATCCCCCATATAGTATCATTAACGAATTGCTAGTGAGAGAAAACATAATCAGTAGAAGATAGATAAATTCCTTTAAAACTCTCCACCCTCACATGTTTCTTAATGAACCTTCCCAAGGTCTTAGCCATAAAAACAAAAAAATAAAAGGGGAAATGGGGTCCCCTTGCCTAATCCCCTGAGAGAAAGGGAAAAAGCCAATAGGAAAATCATTAACAATAACAACAAATTTGGTTGTAGAAACCAATTCAGATATTAGCTGAACAAAAGTATTATTGAACCCAAATGCTAAAAGCACCTTCAGAAGGAAATTCTAATCTTGAACCTGATCATAGCCCTTAAGAAAATACAATTTGGACAAAAATCCAACCCTCTTGTTGACAGATAATGAATGAATACTTAGACACAATCATGATAGAGTCAATAGTTTGGTGTCCAGGAAAAGAAACCGTTCTATTGATCCAAAATTAACAAGGAAAGGAACTATTTAAGGTGCAAAACTATAATCTTCAAAAAGATCTTATAAAGGGAATTGCGCTGACTTATCAGGCAGAAGACTTGAAAGGAATCAACACCAAATTTCTTCAGAATCAGAATAATAAAAAAGGCATTCAATTCCTTAAAGAGGGAACACGGCCCAAAGAACTCTTAAGGAGATACAAACACATCATTAACCAAAATATAGACCCAAAGAAAACATAGAAAAACCATCTGGGCTAGGCGCCTTGTTACCTTCAAAGGAGAAAAAAACAACATAGACTTCATCAACCGTCAAAATCCTTGTAAGAGTATGATTCATTTTATCAAAGATGAAATGAGGGATTTCACCTAACAACTCTTATTGACAAGCAGAGTTAAGGGGTCGATCAATTGATATCAGAGAAGGAAAGAAGTGCATAGCCACCTACATAATATCTTCATCATTTTGGAAAGTCCTTTCATTCAAGTTTATTGAATAAATTTGATTTGATGCCTTATATTTTTTAGTAGACATATGAAAGAACTTGGTGTTGTGATCTCTAATTTGAAGTCGTATAGCATGAGATATTTGCTTCCAAAAATCCTCCTTCTTAGCAATAATATCATGAAACTTAGAGAGGATTAGGATTTCTTGATTCATCAGGCTCTTAGAGGCCCCCTAAGATTGAATGTGGATTTGAACATCATCTAAATCACTTTTCAGTTTCTTCTTGATATGAAATATATGACCAAATGAAGACTTATTTCATTTTAAGATATTTGATTTGGCCACCACCAATTTTTTCATAACATGATACATCGTAGTACTAGGGATATCAATAGACCACCAATCTTTATTTTTAGCCTTAAGGAAATGGTTAAGGCTCCACATCTTTTCAAATCTTAAAGGGATTTAAGTTCTCTTCCTGCATTTAATTTAATTAGTGAAGGCTATGGGAAAGTGATCTAAGCCAATACGAGAAAGAGAAAAAATCCTACACACAATACATCAACCAATCTAGATAAACCAGAGCATGATCTAAGTTTAATTGAATCAAATCACCCTCACTATTTTTGTTGGACCATGTATATGAATCACCATGTAGGTCCAAATCCAATAGCCATTGGGGATTAGTTAAAAATAACAAGTCTTAGATGCTATCTTCAATAATAGGGGCCCCACCCTTCTTATCAGAACTATAAATTGGAGTATTAAAGTCTCCCATCACAAGACACATAAGATGGCCAAAAGAAGCTTTGAAGTTACACAAAGAGGCACAAAAGTTTCTCCTAGAAACTTTGTTATTTGGGGCATAGATATTTGACACTAACCAAGTAGAACCATCCTTAAGATGTTCAAACCTAGTAGCAATATTAGTTGGGGAAGAAACAACCTCGGTACCTTTAACAAGTCTTGGATTCTAGAAGGTCACTAGACCACCTGAAGCACCATCTGCATCATAACAATGAACACCCGAATCTTTAAAAAAGACAAACTTCAATCCAATGAGTTTAACCTTTTGCATTGTTGTGCCTTGAACTAGGAAGATATCCCATTTATGATCTCTTATCAGATTAGACAAGAGGTCATGCATATGGGGGTGATTCAACCCCCTTATATTTTATAAAAATATCTTCATTTCAAAGGAGGAGAGACAAAAATGGCCATCTAAGGAAGGGTTCTCTGTAGAGTATTTACCACGTCAGATTTACTCTATTTATCATGAGTTTTGAGTGTCGTATGCCTACCCACATATTTTGATTCCACACCACAGTCTACCTGCAACCTATTCCTAGTTTTAATAGAAGACACATGGGGGAAAATTTTCTCATATGCTTAGACATAACCATAGTAAAAGGTGTGTCCTCCCCTCTAGGTTCCTCCAACCCTTGCCTCTACTCCTCATTGACCAAATATTTCATCTTCACCATAGGCTCTATAGAAACTCATTGAGCAAGGATCGCCTCATCACCCACTAGAAGATCTTCCGCATAGCTTGAGGAAGCCACATGATCCACACTATGAGGCACTAAATCATCTCTCAAAGAATCAGTTAGCTTAATCATGAAATTAATCATAGGAAGGAAAGGCAATTCAAAATGCCCAACCTCTGAAGAAGCCAACACAGAAGAATAAATCCCTTGTTTCAAGCCAACTCCATCTAGGACTTGAGCATTTGCTAGCATAGAATAATCATTCCCTTGGCTTGGCCTTAGAAATTTATGTCTCCATACTTTTTTCGAAGCATTACCTTTAGATTGCTTGATCGGACAATTTTTAGTCGAATGGACAAATTTTTTACAATGGAAGCAAGAAAACGGTATAGATTCAAACTCAATGGCTTGGAGTTAATAACAATCTTTGAGGTAAAATCATAAGAGTGCTTAATATTAACATAGATACATGCATAAACTAGTTATTTTCTAGAAGCTGTCATGAGATCCACCGAGATCAACTCCCCCCAAAAAGTCACCAACCCTTAGAAAATTTCTTCATCCCAAAATTCTAAGGGAAGGCTAGGAAGCCTTACCCAAATAGGTGCCATATCAAGGGCTCAATCTAAAGGAGAAAACTTGGATTCTCATTTCTTAAGAGATAGCAAGGAAAGGGAAAACATCTAGAGGGATAATAGATAGAATTGAAAGCATATCTTCCTCATAAGTAAAGACAAAAGAGAAAAACCATTTTACCATTGTCATAACATCAATCGTCCCCTTCTTTTCATATTTTCTAGCAATGCACACACACACTGCCTTAATTTTTGGATGAGGACCAATAAATTGCCCACCAAAAAGCAATCCATTAAAGAAATGCCTTTATCCACAAGGAATTCCCACACCAAAATGGAGAAAACACCAAAGGCAAAGTCTACATAATGCAAAATAGGGAAAATGGACTTTCCTTTCAAGTAACCTCTAAACATCTCTAATCGCTTTTGATTCTCCATAGGTGAAAAATCACCAGAAATCCTACCATCAAGAGCCCCAGGAACAAGACTTGATCCCACTTGAAAAGCCCCCGAATGATGACTTGGAGAATCATGGGACAACACAGATCCTAAAGTTGCATGGCGCTCAAAATCATCACTATCCTCACCAGCTCCATCTAGAGACCTCCACCATCAATGTTGCAGAAATTTCCCACCGTTATTGAATTCAAACCATCTCCTTTGTATTCCTCCTCCATTGTTTAGTTCAATTATATTATTTTAAATTTACAAGAGGTATATATAGAATATTTCATACCTTAACATTGTAACATTCTTATTTGATAAGAGAATTTATGAAATAAATTTGAGTGGATTTGGACGTGTTTCAATAGTTTATAAAATATTAAACTGAGATATGCCCGAACCTTACATAACCACAACAAAAGGTGACAAAAATGGGAAATCATGAGGATTGAGATCCCATAAAACAAACCTGCTACTAACTAAACCCAACAGAAACCGAAAACACTGACAAACCCATAAACGAAAACCAATCACTAGACACAACAAACAACAAAAAGAAACACTCTCCCATCGAAATAACGAACCAATGGTTTACCAAGTAGGAGAGAATTCCAACTTCCTATCCACATAGATATCTTTACCCTTTTCTAGCACATAGAGTTTTTTAAAGGAATATTTCCCAGAGGAAACAACTAGGGAGTCTTGTGTGGCTTTCACCTTTGAAATAGACACTTCCAACTCCATCATAGAAGGGGACTCCAAATGTCTTACTATTTTTGGCCCCCCTCCTTGCAATCTCATCCCAAATTTCATGAAGAGTAGCAGATTTAATTTCCCTATGTTTGTGAAACATATTCTCCACAGTCCACCTCATTTTTCCCTAATTTTCTTAGAGAACCTCCACCATACCAACCAAATCATTCACATTCTTTGTTTGACCAATTTTCTCTATGAGATATTTAATTAAATTGTCCACCTTTTCCCATTTATTGATCATCCCAACAAACTTCCCAATTACCATCCAAGCCCTTTTCTCCTTCTCATCATCTGTCCAACTAGAGGCTCTTGCCATTGTTTATAAAATAGCTTTGAGCCTATTAATATTATTTTTCACCACCTCAAATTGACCTAGCAGCTAGCGGATAACCGGTTCATGTTTGTTGAACCCCACACAATGTTCATTAACCTTAGCCGCAAAGAGGAGAAATTCCTCCCTAAACAAAGCACTCCATGAAGAGAGTTTTGGAAAATCTTAGGCAAAATGGGGGATGGAGGATTAGCCTCTTTACTCTCAATATTACTCGAGGCCCAATTAGACCTAGTAGATCAAGAAGAGGTTGTATCCTACAATTCCTCTTTAATAATGACCATTTTCTAAAAAGAGATTTCACCAAAAAGGGGAAAGGGGTTTTGTATTTAGCATTTTGAGAGGGATTAACCCTAGTAGGCACCTTAAGAGGTTTAGTAGAAGAAATAATTGTAGATTGATTGACTAGAAGCTCAACATAGAGACCCAAACCTGGACCGGAGTTAGCAGGTTAATATTATGGCTACTATAGGGGGTTAAAATCAAATGAAACTTATAGAGACACAAGATGACCCCTTGATGTAGGGTAAGGGAGCCTTTAGACTTAGCAACCTCTAAAAATTGAGAGATAGAAGTGAAAATCCAAAAGGAAAATTCATCCTTACCCCATGTTGAAGGCGATTGAGCATAAAAAACCAATTAAGAATGAAACCTTTTGAAACATCTACCGAGAGTGAACAACTTCATCAAAATCATGGCCACATCTTTGCAAAAAACAAGAAGGTCATCCATCTTGAAACTACTTTAGTGGCAGGCGACCTTCTCACCTAGGCTCTGAAATCTTTTGAAATGTTCCATATAGTCCCCTTTAGGATTCTTTTATAAATTCTTTCCCTTTATAGGCAACCCTATCACTGCAATAATAGTCTTCACTAACATAGTAAATTTCACCTTGCCCACTTGAACAACACTATTTTTTCCTAACTGGGCAAATTGATCAAAAATCATAGGGTCAAAACCCTTCATACCCTCCGCATAATAAGAAAAATTACCTTCAACCGCTTCCTCCTAGAGGGCATTATTTGCTTTATACTTTTCACAGGAATCTAGCTTGGTTCAGATTAAGTCTCTTCCCATCTTAGACGTAGAAAACCTAGAGCTAGAAGCCAAGGTAGTTTCACACAAACTGAGATGGAAATAAACCCTTTCAAAGATAGCAGAGGAAAAATTACTTTCCTTACCATTAATAGAATCATTTCATGTTGAAAAATGATAGAAGTACATCATGGAGAGGAAACCAAACAAAAAGGTGATTTTCAAATCTTTTGGCTCCATAGATTTAGCTGTCCTCATCTAACATGGTATTGTTTCTCCAAGGAAATCGTGCAGATCTATCTAGACTTTAATACCCTTAGAGAAGGGGCCAAAGTTGGCAAGCACATCAGTAGTCTATTTACCTTCAAAGAAAATGTGTTGAAATGTTCATGACATGGTCAAGTATAGAGGTGACATGAAGGAAATTAGAAATGATGTTCACCCCCTGCCAACCAGACATGGCTATGCTTTGTAACACCATGATTACGTTCTTTGAGTCCCATTAAATAATTAACCTCCTACCTTTATCTTTTGTGATATAAATGCTAATAAAGGGCACCATCATTTCAGCCATGCTCGAAGTTTGAGTGCCTAGATTTGCCACATAGGTTGCCACCACTTTACTATTTGAATCCCTTATTACACCACCTTCTCCCACCTAAATCGGGTCCCCCTTAGAGGACCCATCAAAATTTAACTTAAACCACCCTAGGTTAGGGGGGACCAATATGTTTCAATAGTTAATAAATAGATTATTTTACATTCAACACTAGCTCTAAAATATTTTAGTCATATTTGGTATGAAGATATATTTTTTAAGAAGATTTTTCTTATTAACTTACAATTTGAAGTTTCTATGTCATTTACTTTTACATTTGCTATGAGTTTAAAGAAAAAAAATAATAATAATTAATGACTAGGTTCTACAATGTGTGTGTGTGTGTGTATCTATATGTATGTATGTATGTATATGTATATGTATATGTCTATGTGTGTGTACATATATACATTTACATACACATGCACATATAGATGTACATGTAAATGTGTGTGTGTGTATATATATATATATGTGTGTGTGTGTGTGTATGTATGTATGTATATACATATATACATACATACATATATATACATATATGTATATACATACACACACACACACACACACACACACACACACACACACACACACACACACACACACACACACATATATATATATGTATATATGTATGTATGTATATATGTATACATGTATATACATACATATATACATATATATACATATATAGATAGATAGATAGATAGATACACATACATATATAGATATATACATACATATACATATATAGATACACATTTATATATACATATATACATACACACGTGCGCGTGCGCGCGCGCACACACACACACACACACCCACACCCAGCGAATTACAAAATTAATAGTCAATTTGATTGGAATACACAAAAAGGAGTTTGGAGCATATATATTTGTTTGTTATAAGTGATAAAAATTTACATAGATATAATTCATATATTGTATTGTGCGGTAAGAATTTTTTTTTCATATATTGTGTTTATAATCTCATATCATAGATCCTTTTCCATTAAAAGGTACCATTCAAACCTACGTAGTAGGAGATTTGAACCTAGTTAAGAAGCATTGCCACTCTTTATTTTGAGTTAATTTACTCCTTTCATATACTTAATGATATTCATGATGGTGGCACATAATACATAATTTTATACATAAGATGATTATTGTCAAAATACTTAGATCATTATATAAGTTTTGACTGACTCTATTTTTACTAGATGTATAGTTTATATTACATTGGTGTTTCAAGTATTTGTTGAGTTGGTTTAGCGAATTTGATATAATAATAATAATATTAAATTAATAATATTTGATGTATCTATTTCAATTAAATTTTAGACATAAGTCTTCTAGAAAATGATATAAGAGTTACAAACAAACAAAATATAATTTATAACATTTAATATATTAAATTCAATTAAATATTAACTCTAACAAATTTAAGCGAGAACAAGATTTTTAAAGCTGAATAAAGTGATCATCCATAAGAAGAGAATTTAGTATCTCGAATATGAAAGTAATCGCTTTGAAAGATCATAACTCTGTGATAAAAGATTCTTTTAGAGCATATTAACATTGCCCGTGTTGATGCCTTATGGCATTCAATATATTCAAGCAGCGGGATATGGGAAACTTCAAATTTAAATTATTACAGAGCACGCAAAACATCAAGGAGTTATTCAGTTGTTGGTACTGTTTGAAAGTACTCATTCCTGTCAATTGAATGGACGGATTTATTAGAGAGCACGAGAAACATCAAGGAACTTTTAAAGCTCCAAACCATTCAAGGAGCGGGATATCTCTTTAAAGCTGATGCGTTCAATTGAATTCTTACCACAATGAAGAGAGGAAAGATGGGTTATACTAAACCTTGTGGGTTGATTAGTTTTCTTGCGTGTATACTGGTTTTAGTTTGCGGAGAGAAAGACATTGAGAGAGGAACTGCAAGCAGTGATGTTGATGGGAATGCCAAAGTTTCTGCCTTGTTCACATTGGGCGACTCCATTGTTGATCCAGGCAATAATAATTTCCTCCCTACCATTGCTAAGGCCAATCATCCCCCATATGGCCAAGATTTTATTGATAAAAGACCTACTGGCCGATTTTCTAATGGGAAACTTACAACAGATTTCGTAGGTAAAATTTCTTTTCAATTTCAAATTGCTAAAATTTTGACTCCAAATAGTTGGTATTCTAATTCTACAAAGAGTTTGTTATCAAATATTTTTTTTGTTGGAGTTCTTATATATAAGATGATCTATAGATTAGAAAGTGTGATCTGAAATGTTGATACAAAAACTTTATAGATATAAAGAATATCTATTTAGTTGAGAGCCACTAATTTGATGGTATTGAAAATATGAATTTAAATTGACGTAAAAGATATCCATTTTATTAAAATTGTTTAACGCACATTCTAAGATTTATCTCATATATTGTAACTCCAAAGATTTGTTTATGAAACATCTTTCATTTTATTCTAATACTTACCTAATCAGTTAGTCATTATAGATTGTGCTAATATCATATCTTTAATATGTTTAGCTGAGAGTGAACAAATTGTTGATATTATCAATTTCAGTTTAAATATTGATAAAAATATCCATTTTACTAAAAATGTCTAAAATATTATGTAAGCTTTATTAATATTCCAAAAATTTAAAGTTAAATATCACCCTCACCAATTATATTCAACTAATTAAACTACAACTCTTTAATAAAATCAATCTATTAATCTATCTCAAATGTAGAAATCTTGAGTAATGGAGTGTTTGTTGGATATAACTCTTTCGTAATCATTAAACTATCCCATGAGAAATCTCTAGAGTATCGAGCTTGAAAGAATTACCCTAAATCACGTTTGTGTATGTTGGACACATTTCGCCTGCAGCTGCAGCATTAGGATTAAAGGATACTCTTCCTGGATATTTGGAGCCTGATCTCAGTATCCAAGATTTTCTCACAGGCCTCAGCTTTGCTTCATCCGCTACTGGATACGATAACCTTACAGCCATAAACTTCGTAAGTAACTTCCCTCTTTACTTATTTTTTACTGTTCATCTGGTTGATATTCTGGAACAGTTGTATAATATAAGAAAATTGATGAAAGGATACGTCAACATATTTCTACAGAATGTGATACCTATGTGGAAACAAATGGAATTCCTTAAGGAGTACAAGGCGCATTTGGAGGATATGGTGGGGAAGGAAAAGTCGATAAATATAATTGAGGAAGCATTATTTCTCATGGTTGCTGGTACCAACGATTTTATATATAACTACTTTTCTTTTCCTATCAGAAAACATGAATTAAGTGTGGAGCAGTACCAGAACTTTCTTCTCGATATTTCCAGCAATCTCATTCAGGTTCCCACTACTTCTATTTCATATGATTTGATCCAATATCGCATAAGTTTTGCCGTTTCTTATCCCTCCCCTCTGAAGTGCTGAAATTTTTTATTGAATTTTTTTAAACAGGATTTGTACAATGTGGGTGCCCGCAAAGTTGGTGTTACTGGGCTCCCTCCACTGGGATGCTTACCTATGGTGAGAGATAATCAAAGGAATTCGGTGGAATCAGCGTGCATTGAAGAATTCAACCAAATTGCAATCTCATACAACAAAAAACTGAAGGAAAACATGGAGACACTGCAAGCTCGCCTTCCTGGAATAACATTGGGATACCTCGACATCTATGACAGCCTTTTGGACATTATCACATATCCTACAAAATATGGTAGGAATAGGAAAAAAATATTCTGGTGGTTTGATTGTCGAACTCTATAAATTGTGAGATTTAATGATGCCTCTGAGATTTTGTGGTGCAGGGTTCGAGTCGTCAACCAGGGGCTGCTGTGGGACAGGATCAACAGAATTGGCATTCTCCTGCAATGTTGTAACTCCAATTACCTGTGCAGATGCATCAAAATTTGTTTTCTGGGACGCCCTTCATCCAACACAGAAGGCATCCGAAATACTTGCAAACGTGTTGATAGAACAATATATAAAATTCCTATAAGCAGCTCAATTTTCATAGCACTAAATAAACTGTTATTTTCATGTAAGAAGAAGATCATTTTCAAAAGTGAATTTAAAGTTTTATGAATATAATGTATAACAATTGTTTGTTGGGAGTTTTGAACATAGCATTTTGGCGCCGAACACCACTAAAAACTTGTCAAATATTGAGTAAGACTTCTTTTCTTTGGGTACATAATTATTATAAATTTAATAATAAATATAAATATTGGGAATGTAAGGTGTATGATAGGTGCCCAAAACCTAACCAAATTAGACCCAGCAAGAGGAAAAGGGAGGTTATGTTGCTGAAAGTAACTCACACAAACTCTATAGATGCTTGAAAAAGGAGTAATTGTACTATAAGGAGTAATCTTTATCTGCAAGTAAAAGGAACTATGCTACAAGAACATAAATCTATGTTGTAGGAGCTTAAGTCCTATGTTAAAAGGGTTTGATAATAGAATATTCATTCCCACAACACACATACTTACGCATAAAGGTAATTGATTTCTAAAGCAATGAAGATCATATAAATATAACATTCATAAGAAAAAACACATATTCTAAGAAAGAAACCAACATTAAAAGGTAATGTTTCATTTTATTTATCTTAGAATAGTAGTTATCTACATAAATTTAGTTTCTCTCAAAATACTAGGTCAAAATTCAAGGATCTCCCATTCTTCCCTTTTCGCTATTTGACTACCACATGCAGCTCTATTCCTTTATTATCTTCTTTTATCTATTTTTGGTCATCCTCGATCTTGAATCTTGCACTCTCCTCTTTTTATCTTTTATTTCTTTGTTCTTCTCTATTTTCTCTCTATAAACCCCTCCAAAAACATAGAAGTTTCTCTAAAATATTGTCTAAATTGGGTGCAATGCTCAAAATGCTATCATGAATGCACAACAACTTAATTTTTGGTTCAAAATTCTTTCTCAGATTTGTTCTCCTCGATTTTCCCACACTACACATGGTGAAGAGGGGAAGATGATGAAAAGGTGTAGTAGCCATATCTAACTAAACAAGGGAACCATAATTTAAATGGGAAATGATAATTAATGAAAGAGAAAAAAAAGAATTGGTCAAGACAACTAAGTTTGTGGAGGAAGCCTTAAAAAAAATATCAAGGGAACTGATTAGGAAGTTTGATGTCTTTCAGACAATGTAAACAACCAAATGCACCAAGAGAATAATGAAAAAAGAAACCAAGGATCGAATTTGTCATGAGATAAATTGGTTCTACTAAACCAACAATGGTCTAATAGGTGTTCCACAATAACAAAGTTGGGCACCCATTTTCTAATCAACCAAATTGAGATTTTTATCTTCCATTTGTACAAAAAATGTCTCTCGCATAGATTTATTAGATGAATAGATGAAATAATATCATATAATATAGCCTTGAATCATACATGAAGCTGGATAAACTCTTGAAGAAATTATAATATGGTAATCTAAGGGGTAACACCTAGCACCACACCACCATTTCCTTCTTGATGATTGGAATCCACAAACATGGCCTCATTCCAAATTGTTTGAAGAGCCAATTGTAACTAAATTTTGTATGTTTTAACTTTCTATAGATAGATGACATCAATGCCACATGGTTTTTGATAATGATCAAACAAGTTTTCAGGGGACCCGAAACCCCTTACAACAAGTTTTGAAGGGACTTAAAACCCTCAATTTTTTTCATGGATCTAGAACCATTAGAAGAACACTACTATAAGATACAACATATCCATTCAATATCCCACCCACAAAGAAGAATAAACTTTGAAGAGCTGGTTGTAAAAGAAAAAGGTCGAAGCGAACCTCCAAAGAGCTCAAGTAGACATGAGCCTAGTGAAAGGCTCCCTCAAGCTTTAATCATGGGTTTTATCAAGGCTCCCATAATATTATCCTTGAGAATGAGCATCACTCAGAACAACTTTCCAAATAAGATATCCACCTCTATAGGAGTTAAAAGAAAATAGTCAGCAAAAAGGCCAACATTAGCTCCCTTACAGCCAAAAGATAGGGCACCATCAGCCCCCCAACAATGCTTCTAGGCATAAATAGTAGCATCTAACTCCACCTCAATAGGAGAAATGTCAACTCCGGCCACATCCATCTCCCCCTCAATAGATGATAGGATTGCCTCTATATGAAAAACTAGAGTAACCCAAAGATGCAAAAGATGAAGCACAAAGGCCAAAGCCCGGGAGACAAGAAGGAGGGAAAAAATAAAACCCCCATTGAAGAGAGATCTAGGATTCAAGAGATAAAAATAGAGAAATCCAGACCCCATCATCATAGAAATCATAAAACAAAGAGATTTCAAAGGAACCCATAACAAAAAAACCTATCCTAAAATATCAAGATAAATAGAGGGGCACAAGGAGAGATGAGAGACAGACTAACCACCATAGTTCCATCACAAGGGTAGAGAAGGAGTTGAGACCTTGAAACAATCCCTAAAAGAATCAAACATGAAGATTTCCAAGTTAGGGTAGAAACAACTTCCATGCAACCCTACAAAACATTAGGGAAACCTCCCAAAGAAAAACCAATAGGCCCAAAAGATTAAGAACCTCAAACCAACCCACCTAGTAGGCAAAAATTCCATATGGGAAAAACATCCATGTGCATCTTGGAAAAAATCCAGCAACACCCATGAAGCCATGAAGAAAAGCACCAAACCATGATAGTAAAAGGCACCCAAAGGAAGAAGCTCAAAGCCCACTAGAAGGAGAACAAGGCCCTTCCAAACAATAGCCCTATCCCTAAGAATAACACAATCCACCCTGATCAAATCCAAGTCCAACCAAAAAAGAAAATCCTCTAGTTTGCTACATGATTGTTTGGTACTTATTTGATATTTTTCATTAGCTACATACTAACATGCCCCTTATATTCCATGAAATTACTTTGACCATCATTGATAACTAATGATATACAAGATCTTTATCATTCCTTAACACATTATATTGACTGTACGTGATAAAATTTTGAGATTTGTGATGATCTAATATCCTTAGGAAGTCACAAACCAATGATATTGAGTGGAACTAGCAAGTTTTGAATTAGATCAATTGGGCATCTTGTGGTAGAGAAGGGGATTTTATTGCAATGCATGAATTTTTGCTTCAGACATTAATTTTTTTTAAATCATATACATCACCCATCATTGAAGACCATGTTTTGATTTTTTAAAGGACATTACACAGAATTTGTAGCAAACAACATATTATGTGCATCTACATGTTAAAATAAATGATATGTAATAAAGGAATATGATGTTTTTTATAAGGTAAAATAGGTTTTGAGGGGACCCAAAACCCCTTACAAAAGGATTTTATGGGGATTCAGAACCCACAAAAAGAGCATTGTTGCAACTAGATATGACATAGACTAACAACAACTAGCCAACAATACAACACTAGAAAATGAGCATTAAAGAACTGGTTGAACCACCAAAGAGGTCCAAGACAACAAACTAGAGACCTCAAGGATAAATAGACACATGTTTTTGACAGGCTCCCATAAATTTAAACATGGGTTTTACAAGGATCCCATAACCTGAAACCATGCATTTTGACAAGGCTCCCATAACCTAGAGACACTAAAACAAAGGATTTTGCAAGGCTCCCATAACCTAAAATATGTTTTGACAAGGCTCCCATAGCCATAATACCGGGTCAAACAAACCAATAACATTTACAAAATACTTGGGTGACTGGGTTTTGAATAGGCTCCCACAACCTTTGAAGTAAAGGAAACACCTAATCCTCAAGAATAGCCAGGAAAATATGGAAGAGAAGCAACAAAAGATTTTGACAATTTCCCCAAACCATCATAATGGGTTTTAGAATGGATCCCATAACCATCAACCAAACAACAAAATTTTGCATAATCTAAGATCTCCACCTCCATAGGAGAAATGGGAAAAGAACAAAGGAACCAACATTAAGCACATAAACTTGTATGGCCTCCCAATGTTAGTTGCATAGCTCATCTCCACCTCAATAGGAGATAGTATCACCTCAATAGACATACAAGAAGAGCACCAAGGAGGAAAAGAAAGCAATAAATCTTAGTCCACTCAAATTTTCTCCACCTCAATAGGAGAAATGAAAGTTGAGAGACAAGGAAGGACCAAAAAACCCCCCATGAAGAAGCTACAAAATGAAGAAGAGAGGGTAACCGAGGAAGCCCACAATATGAAGTAGAGAGAGGCCTCCATGGAAGCAAAACCCACTGAGCATCACCAAACAAAGGAGCCCCAAAAACAAAAATCAGAGCCAAGAAAAGAAGAAAAACCATAACCTCCACAAAAACAACAACAAGAGCCATCTCAAAGACTCCAATAAACCACATCTCCATACCAAACCAACTAGCGATAGGACTAGGAGAAATGGGAAAGGGCAGAAAGGAAACTGAGCCCCCACTAAGGAAGCCCTACACATAACACCATAAAACCAAACCTACCACATCCGTACCAAAAAAAGCCTCAATCATCAAGGAGAAAACAAGAACAAGAACAAGGCAGAAAGGGGAAAAACCACCCAAAGAAGGGCTAGAAAAATCAATAGAGCATTTCCCAAGAACACTACCACAAGGGCAAGAAAACACACATCCCCCAAGAGGAAAATGACCTCCAAAATGGTAGACTCCAAAGAAGAGTAAAACACTACCCGAAAACAAGCATTGATGAGATCATCTCCAAGATCAAGAGATGAAGGAAGAGTAGTGGAAAGGAGGAAGCACTCCCACACAAAGATGAGCTCAGCCTCCACCAGGTCTCTAGAAAAATCCCAAGAAAACCCAAACAACTCTAGATCTCAATCTTCAATATCAGCTTCTGAGGCCTTATCATTTCAAGCATCGCTCCCTACAACTCTACCCCCTAAAACCCTAATTCCAAATCTTCTCACACTCTTGCTCATTCTTGAACTTCATCTTCACAATGCTTATTACGAGGATTTGATAATGTTGCTAACATATGCTTTAAGAAAATGTTATAAGGAATAGGATATTATAAAGACAAGTCAAAATAACATTTCAAATTATTGAGTGCCTTTTAGAAAAGTCACCCCCTTCATGGACTATAAAAATTTGGATAGAAGAAGCTAAAACTCTCTTATCCAACTTTGACAAGGTTAGAATTTCCCATGCCTTTAGGGAAGTTAATAAGGTGGCCAACTATTTCACCAATGAAGGTATTAAGCACATGTTCTGATGGACGTGGTAGGCCTATAGTGAACTAGGAGCTGATGTTAGAGCCTTAATCGATTTCGATATTACTCATGGGAAAGTTATCATTTTTAATTATGATGAAGTGGAGTAGAGAATGGTACTGTGTCATCATTCGATACGGTGGCAATACCTTAATTTTCTCTACGGGTGGCGATAGTTGGCATGTGTTGTGCGTGATTTGGTTTTGTTGTTGGCTCTCTGTGTAGTTCATTTTCTCTCCTACCAACAAAAGATAAGTATGTGAGAAGATGGGGCGAAGCAGAAAGAGGGTTGAGCCAAAACAATTGTGAGAAGCACAAGAAAAATTTGAATTTTTGGAGGCATATTGAGAGGGGGGGTTGAGTCCTTTCCTCAAGAAACTCCATGGTGCTAACCCAAAAATTAAAAAGTATTTTGCTAAAAATTGGAAGGATGATGGAATAATTCTCTCTGGGAGGAAGGTAAAGATAATTGGGAATCTCATTGGGAAATTGCTAGGCTTTCCAGAGAGGGGGTGAAGTTCTTTCATGACAGAAAGTTTTTGAATGAAGTAGTCATCAAATTTCCCAAAACTAATGAGGAAAGGGAGGCGTCAGTCAAAATTTCTAATAGTTATTTTGATGTTGGGAAGGTAAAGATGCTATGGAGGGAGGTGCTCAGATTTATCATGGAATACATCATGGTGGATGACATATTTACCAGATTCCAAGACTACCATTTTTCCCTCCTCAATTATTTTTGACACAAGGTGAAGATTTCATTTCCTTACTACTTGTTTTTCTCTTTGAAACATAGTATTAAGAAACACCGAAAAAACCCTAGGAAGAATCCTATCCTACATGCTTCCCTTATTTAGTTAATCCATGAGTATTTTGGAAATATGTTAGTCCTGTCTAACCCCATTTTGGTTTCGTCCTCAGAAGGATATAAGACTAACATTAGTGTGATTGGGGACAAAGGTGAATGGGACACTAAATGGGAAGAGGAAGATTCTCCCCCCCCGCAAGAATGTGTCGAATAAAACCTCACAGAGCAAGCCCTCGGATAAAAAAGTCACCTCTATGAAAACCCTCACTCACACTGCTCAAAAAGATAAAAACAAAGAGAAAGCCCTCCCCAAGAAAAATTTGGTTTCTTATTCTGAGGATTCTCCAGTGGATTCCTCTAATTCCCTCGATTCCACTGGTATCTCACATACCTCTTACCCTCCCAGCGACAGAGAAAATAGGCCGAGATTCCCTAGAGATCTCAAGCTTGAAGACCACTACTTCAAGCCTAACTAGGAATTTCCTAACAACATACTAGCATTAGAAAGAAACAGGGCAGTTGACTACTTTAGGATTATTAAGTGGGTTTTTCATGAGATAAGGGATCTTAGCATAAACAACAAGGTTGTCTCTAGTAAACTGGATGAAATGGAAGCTAAAGGGGTGCCTCATAATGTTGTTGGGGTTTTGTGGACTGAGGAAGAGAAGATGTTGATGGCAAGGTGCCTTCAAAGAACAGTTGAGCTCATGGATAAGATGAAGAAGGAAAAAAATTAAAAAATAAAGCATCTCAAAGGGGAAATTGGCAAAATCCAAGAAACTATGAACTCCATGATTAAGAAAAGCCACAAAATTGTGAAGAATTCTTCTACTACAATGAGGACCTTAGTGGATAAGCTGGAAAATGCCTAATAGGGGACCCTGTTTGTTGACTTGGAAGATGAAAAAGACAAAAGACAAAAAGAGGATCCAGGCCCATCGAAGAGGACTAGAGCCAACCTGAAGAGAAAAGTGGATTCTGCACCTCAGAAGATCCAAGAGTTGAAGAAGGTGGCTTAGGAGATGAATAGACTTGAAGCTGAGATTGTTAATATCTTATAGTCCTTAGGTTATCTTTGTCTATCTGGTGTTGGATTTTTTCTGACTTCTAGCTTGTTTTTTGTTGTCCTTTTTTGTCTATTTTCCATCTTTCCTATCTTAGTGAACTCTATTTGAATATTTTATCTAGCTTGTAAACTCTGTGGTTCTAGGTCCCTTTAAAACCCATTTTTTCCTTAATAAAAAACATTTCAAATAATTTGAATTTCTTTTCAAGGAAATGAATCTTTCAAAGAGAACCTATATATACTTATTAAAGACTTGTTGTAAGGGGGTTTTATTTCCTAAGAATTTTTATTACTATACATTGTAGAGAAGAGAGAGAGTCTAAGTTGAGAACTCTAATTTTGAAGAATTTGAAAATGAGACATTGATTTCCAAAGATTTTGTGTGTTACATGTTTGTGAGGTAGATTTTTCTTAAGGAAAATTTGTATCCATTTATGTGAGATTATTTCTGTGCATAGTGAAATCAATCAATTTTATTTTCTCAATGTAATAGTGGATGTAATATTGGGTGATTTCATAATCTATACATCTACAAAGACTAAGTTAATGTCTCATTTCTTATGTTCTTATGTCAAGTATCATTTCCATATTAAAACCACTTGAGTTTTCCTTTACAACCACCTTTTAATGAGAATAATTGTCATGTTTGTTCTTTACTATCTAAAAAAAATATTCATTATTTTCTAGGAAAACTAGGTTATTGTTTCTATATTGACCTTATCTAGGATTTCCTCTTGTTTCAATTTTAGTTTCTTTACCTTTACTAGTTTCTAGTTAAAAGTATACTTCTACAAAACTTAAAATTCATCATACAAGAAAGTTGTCCCTCTCAAAAATAGAGGAATAGTGTTATTACAATAGATATCTCTCTAACTATTTTAAAATTTGTTTCTTTCTATTAGGCAAGTGAGACTATTTCCAATGAAATGTTGTAGTGAGAAAAGGTATTACAAATAACAATAGAGGGAAATGAAAAAGAAGAAGTGGACTTGATATTGGGAAAAAAGAAGGAATGGGATTGGGTCTTAAGAGGAATAGAGGATGAATGATAAAGTTTAAAAACTAACGAGAGGATTTAATAGGTTGCAATGAAGAGTTTTTTTCAAAACTAGAATTCAAGTTAAATAATAAGGTTCATGAGGAAGCCAATGGTTTCTAGATATGACAATCCCTGATCATATGATTTTCTTTCTTACAATAAAAATAGGCATTTGCATCATTAAGGTTTAATATAGGTTTGTTCCAATGCCAAAGAGCAAACATGTTATAGAGTCAAGTTGTGGATGACAGAGCTCTACATCTACATAGAAATGTACTCTTATGGTGATTAATTTATCAACACCCCTTTTGCACCACACAATGTGACCTAGATAAGTGGTTCTCTTTGAGGAAAAGATGAAACAAAAATTTAAAGATAGGAAATTCCATCCATGCTAGATAGTTAGACTTAGAAGGTCCCTAAAAGTGAAATTAAAAGTCCCAAGCCTACATATAACAAGTATTGTTGTAAGTAATCCATGATTCATACTAAAGAACATCTTCTGCATATTTTGGTAAGCCAAAGGTGAAGGAGATATACACCTTTATCAGATCACTAATAAATTTTAGAACCCTTATTTTCCTAGTTTGATTTCACCCATCTATAAAAAAAATCTAGTTCTTTTAGAACACCTCTTAAAAAAGAAATCAAACTATAACTAGTACTTAACAATAATGACTAAAACTTAATTAGGTAATTGAAATTCAACAAATTTTACTTAGTCAAACTT
Organism: Cryptomeria japonica; assembly: GCF_030272615.1. Lineage (NCBI taxonomy): Eukaryota > Viridiplantae > Streptophyta > Pinopsida > Cupressales > Cupressaceae > Cryptomeria > Cryptomeria japonica. Next base: position 625,241,052 of record NC_081414.1, on the reverse strand, counting down.
AGTTTGATTAGATGTAACAAAAATTTACATATTCAGTGTGGTTGTAAGCTAGAGGATACTAGGCATTGTGTCTAGATTAATGTAATCTATAAAAAAAGTAATGTACAAGGTTGAAGTGTTGCAAAGTGTCAAGGATATTCAATTATTAAGGTTTCAATATCACTACCTCTTATTTAGCATCCTTAGATTCCTTAATTTTTTGTATCAAAAATAGTTATCATAATTTATTAGTAGGAGCTATCATCAACTTTTATCCCTTCCATATGAAAAGTATTATGCATACAATCATTTTTCTTAATTAATTATGTATTAATCAATGACTAAATTCCAAAGAACTATTGTGACATAAAGTGAACAAGCCTTTTGATTCCTTGAGATGAGACAACTCTAACCTTGGAAAAGGATTTTACCCAAACTTTTTAAATATATTGAATCAAACAATAGAAAAAATACATTATAGTGATAGGTGCAACGACAAAGACAATAAATATAATTAAAAAAATTAAAAAAAAATTGTCACTAGAATAATATCTTTTGAAAAAAATTGATTTGACTTAATGTCCTTTTCCAAGATTGATCTTAAATTTGTCACTGATCAAAATGAATTTAATGGCCTTGAATTGGCCATGTCAACAGCCAGTAAGGACGCCCAACAAACACGTGATATATTCATGAAATTAATAGAAATTTAAATTCATTCATGAAAATAATCGTCTTCTAACCAGATTATAAAAAGAAACGAGGGTCTTCCTGTTGGAGTAATGTTAACTCCAACTAAGGCTATGTTAGTAGTTGTTTCTCATTCTATTCCACTGTGATTTATGGACAACAGACGGTGCGTGCTTTTTTCAGAAGAGAACAAGGTGAACAACAATTGTTTACTCTGCCTCTTTCACCGCTAGCTTAGATCAATGCAGTTGTTATGCTTAGATCAATGTAGTTGTTATGCTTTGCTTCTATCATAAATTTTCCAATCATGCGATGGATACTATTTGTATTAATATGTATTTTTTGCATAATGTAATTGACAAAATGGTTAATGCAATTCCTTTCCTAGCTGTCTATTTTATCTTTTGTGCACTGGATCTGCAAGTTTGTCTTTTTTTCTCTTAGCTAGATCTATCTTGTGCTATACAGTTATAGCTGCATAATTTTACATGGTATCAGAGCAAGGTTGCTTGGAAGAAAAAGCTAAACAATTTTATTTGCAGGTACTGAAGATAGAGATGTTTTAGATTGGAATAAACATTGTATTGAAGGTTTTGTTTTTGTATCTTTTCGGAGATATTTTTAAGGAGTGAATGATGTATATGTATAAGGATTGCAAATGCATGTATTGTGGGAGCAATCAACATGGGCATGAATGGTGTCCCCATTTCTCACATAATGCCTTTCTACTCTTTTTTGGGAATGCATCAGAATCGTAAGTTGCTCCTTCTCCATCTACAAAAATAGTTGATGTACCTTCACCTTCACCTGCGAGTTTGATAGAGACATTGGCTTCTTCGAATGCTACTTCAGATTCTTTTCAGCAGGTTCATTCTTGTCCTCTTGATGAGCAATATATCATCCTATCAGATATTTATCATTTGTTTATTGAATCTCTCTCTAATCATGATGACAATTTTGAGGACACGTGTCTTCTCTTTGATGTCAGCTCACATCAAGTTGCATCTTATTTTGGTTTGGATTCTCTTGTTCTCTCTCAGCCACTCCATGCTACTATCTTGACACATCCTGATTCATATCCGAACAAATCTCATACTTCAGTGGTCACTGTTCTGGAATCTTGTATGGCAGAGTCATAGTTCAACATCAAATTGGAGAAACATGAGTATTTTTCAAAACCATTCATCTTGATTCCTTCATACATTTCACTTGAGTGGGAATTCAATAGTGTGATAGCTCAAGGTTTCTATCTTCCAAAAGGAAGAGGCATCATTTGTTGCAGGGGAACCTACTATAGCATTCATTTTGCTACATTCTATATTGACATTCTTTCTCTTCTTTGTGGAGGAACAAATAGGCACTTTCTGCGAGATCTTAGGTTGTAAAACATTGTAGCATATTAGGTATCATATAGAGTTAGTGTAAATTTTGAGGGGGGTTTTGTTCCCACTAGGTTTTCCTTCTTTCCTCTTTCCTTTCATTAAGTTTATTTCTATTTAGTTGGAATTAAGGGGGGGTGTTGGAGTAATGTTAACTCCAACTAAGGTTGTGTTAGCAGTTGTTTCTCATTCTGTTCCACCATGATTTATGGACAATAGATGGTGCATGCTTTTTTCAGAAGCGAACAAGGTGAACAACAATTGTTTACTCTGCCTCTTTCATCGCTAGCTTAGATCAATGCAATTCTTATGCTTTGCTTCTATCATAAATTGTCCAATCATGCGGTGGATACTATTTGTATTAATATACATTTTTTGCATAATGTAATTGACAAGATGGTTAATGCAATTCCTTTCCTAGCTGCTCTATTTTATCTTTTATGCATTGGATCTACAAGTTTGTCTTTTTTTCTCTTAGCTATATCTATCTTGTGCTATGTAGTTATAGTTACATAATTTTACACTTCCCAGCCCTTGTAACATTTGAGATTTTCATACCAATTTTATGTTTTCTTTTAGCAAGAAGTTTGCAAGTATTTCATGTCTTCTGTGTTGGATGAACTGCATCCCAGAAAATAGATTTTGAGGCATCTGCACAAGTAATTGGTGTTAAGACATTGCAAGAGAGTGCGAACTCTATTGATCCTATCCCACAATAGCCCTTGCTTGACGATTCAAACCCTACACCACACAACCCCCGAGGCATCATTATACCTCACAAAATAAAATTCGACAATGTAAAATTTTGTAGCTGTGGCTGCATAGCATAGGATAGATCTAGCTATAAGGAAAACAAAAACAAAACTTGCAGATCTAATGCACATAAGAAAAAGAAGGAGAAGCTAAGAAAATGAAATGTATTAATTCATTGTATTATTACATTATGCAAAACTGCATATTAATACAGAAACAACCATCGCATGAACAAAGAAATTACGGTGGATTAGGAAATTAAAAATGACATGCATTATGTTAAACATGCACTCTTCCTTTGTCAGATTAAATGCAATTACTATTCTAACTAAATCATGGAGGTAAGAACTCTATTCAACTAAGTCTGCGTGCACTGAAAAGGGTGGAGATAACAATATTAATCTATTGTTCACCTTGGTTAGACTTAACATGCGCACAGATGCATATGCATGAATTCCTATTACAATGGAACAAATAGTTTTCCACAAATCACAGATAGGAGTTTGGTGCATGCACTAACACCCCACCTTTAGTCTAAGTGAGGAGAGATAAACCTACTGAAAGGAAAGAGGAAAGACGGAAACCCCAGTGGGAACAAAACCCCCCCTCAAAATAAACACTAACTCTGCATGACACTTAATATGCTACAATGTCTTGCAACCAAAGAAGGTCTTGCAGAAAGTGGCTATTTGTGCCTTCACAAAGAAGAGAAAGAATGTCAATACAGAATGTAGCAAAATGAACATTGTAGTAGGTTCCCCTGCAACAAATGATGCCTCTTCCTTTTGGAAAATACAAACCTCGAGCTATCAAAGTGTTGAATTCCCATTCAAGTGAAATGTATGAAGGAATCAAGATGAATGATCCTGAAAAATACTCATGTTTCTCCAATCCGATGCTGAACTGTAACTCAACCATACAAGATTCCAGAATAGTGACCACTGAAGTGTGAGATTTGTTCGGATATGAATCAAGATGTGTCAAGATAGTAGCATGGAGTGGTTGAGAGAAAACAAGAGAGTCAAAACCAAAATAAGATGCAAATTGATGTGAGCTGACATTAGAGAGAAGACATGTGTCCTCAAAATTGTCATCATGATTAGAAAGAGATTCAACAAACAAATGATAACTGTTTGATAGGATGATATTGTTAGGTCTCAGTGACAACTGAGAGGGGGGGGTTGAATCAGTTGTCCAATAAATTCAAGCCAAAAACAACTTAACCAACTTAATGCTTAATACTGGTAAACCAGTTAAGTATGTCAGTAGACAGTGTTAACAGTTAATTGTTATACCGGTAAAGATTAATGCATGAAACATAAACACAAAGTCATCCACAACACATAACACCAATATTTGTATGTGGAAACCCTGTAAGGGGAAAAACCATGGTGGGAAAACTTACCCACAATCAGATGATACTACTGTAGATAGTAAGTGTACATAAATGGGGTCTGCACATGCAAAAAGGCCAACAGCCTAAGTCTCACTGCACAATCACAAAATGGGAGTCACACTAACTACAGTTGGATGGTTAAATCCAATAATAATGTACTGCACAAAATAGCATCTTTATATGCTTGATTCAGTACCGATGTAATGCTGATATGCTTCCACAAAAACCTAGCTTCACCTTTAAATGATATCTTTCTGTATAGCTCTACTTAATCTCACATATACCTTCACATAATCCTTTTTCGCATTCCACACTTGATCTTACAATTAAGATCTTACATTTATACCATAACCTAAGACCAATTTTAGAAGGTCGGCTCTACGAGATATTACAATAAAAATATTTTACAAACAATATAATATCCGATGCAATAACCGATTGAACATGTCATCTTAATGCATTTACAACAATAATTAAGCATCTCCATAGCGTGCCATGTTGATCTGGAAAAGATAAACCTGTCGGTGTAACCCTAGACCTATTTATCGGTAACAACAAATATGCAACTATGAATATACCAATGAACAAAACTCCAAGACAAGATGTCCAGACGATGTCTTCGACATTACCAAGTGTCTTCCATATCATTGTAAGTGTCGGTGATCATTATATCTTGTCGGTGTGCCATATACCAGTAACTGTGCAATAGTTACTTGTTTACCAGTGAATGTCGCTGGATCTCCAAAGTGCTAGTGTTTTAGTAGGTGTTGACATCAATGACAAAACCATACCAAAATACCAAAAATCTCCCCCTATGGCATTGATGGCAACACAAGATGGAAAAACCATCAAAGTGCCAAAACAGAAATGCCAAATACCAAAACCAACAATCTCCAAAAAAGATTATAACCAGAAAACAATTTCTCCTAAACAACAATCTCTCCCCCTGGGAGCAACATGTGTTTTCCAAAGCTTTTCAATACTAATCTCTCCAAAAGATAATGTGTTTTTCTATACATATCTCTCCCCCTTTGACATGAAATACAAAAGTTATAATAAAACTCACCCTGAGAAGTAGCTTCCTCATCAAAGACCGGAGTAAATTTTTTCTCTGTTAATTCTTCCGGTTGATGACAATCATCAACTGTCTAAGTCTCTACTAGTGGTGGTATGACTCCAAGCCGATCTCTGAGATATTCAAAAGTTTCCCTAGGCAAAGGTTTAGTGAAAATATCTACAATCTACTCTTTAGAGTTCACATAAACCAGTTTTATCTCCTTTGCTTCAACTTTTTCCCTTAAAAATTTTAGTTTGATAGAAACATGTTTGGTTTTGGAATGTAATACCAGATTCTTAGATATATCAATTACTGCAGTGTTATCCTAATAGATAGTAATAGGTTCCTTGCATTTTACCTTTATGTCTTTCAACATTTGCTTAAGCCATAGTACCTGTGTACAACTAGTTGCTGCTGCAACATATTCTGATTCTGCTATTGATAAAGATGTACAACTCTGTTTCTTACTCAACCAAGAAACTAATCTATTTCCAAGAAAGAATGCTCCATCGGTGGTGCTTTTCCTATCATCCACATCTCTTGCCCAATTTGCATCTGTGTATGCACATAATTCAAAGTTTTCATCTCTAGGATACCATAATCCAAGATTTATAGTGCCTTATAAGTACCGAAAAATCCTTTTTACTGCTGATTCATGATTTTCTCTAGGATTACTTTGAAATATTGAAACAATACATACTACATTCATAATATCATGTTTGGTTTGTGTCAAGTACAGTAAACCTCCTATCATAGATTTTTATCTAGTTGGATTAACAGGTGTAGATTCATCCCTTAGTGATAGTTTGTCATTTGTAGTCATAGGTGTGCTCACCGGTTTAGAGTTCTCTGTCCCAAATTTCTTTAGGAATTCTTTTAAGTACTAGGATTGACTCAAGAATATACCTTTATCACTATGTGAAATCTGCAATCCTAAAAAGAATTTTATTTCTCCAATCATAAATATTTCAAATTCTTGCTGCATTTAATAGAAAATTCTTTACATAATCCATCTTCTCCTCCAAAGATTATATCATCAATAAATACTTCAATAACCAAGATGTCATCATTAGTCACTTTATAATATAAATTGTTGTCTGCATTACCTTTAGAAAAACCAATCTTCAAAATATACTTATCCAATCTTGGATACCAAGCTCTTGGAGCTTGTTTTAGTCCATACAAAGCTTTCCTTAACCTGCATACCATATCATTATCATCTGTCAAAGAAAATCCATCAGGTTGTTCAATGTATACTTCCTCTTCAAGATATCCATTCAAAAATGCACATTTAATATCCATTTGATAAACTTTCTATTTCTTGTGTGCTGCAAAAGCCAGGAATAATTTGACTGCCTCAATTCTAGCTACCGGTGCAAATGTTTCATTCTAGTCAATTCCTTCTTTCTGAGAATATCCCTTACACACTAGTCTTGCTTTATTTCTGACAACCTTACCATCTTCATTGAGTTTGTTTCTAAATACCCATTTGGTTCCAATTACATTTTTATCTTTAGGCCGGGGAACTAATGTCCAAGTGTTGTTTTTCTCAATTTGTTCTAATTCTTCTTCCATAGCTTTAATCCAAAATTTATCTTCACATGCCTCATTAATAGATGATGGTTCAATTTGAGAAATAAGACATACCTCTTCATTTTCCAATCTTCCTCTTTTCATAACTCCTTTAAATTTGCTTCCAATTATCTGATCTTCAGAATCATTCAGTCTTACATACCAAGGTGTCTTAGTTTGTTGTTGTTCTTCAATTATTGTGGAATCCTCAGATGGTACCAAGGTAACTGGATCTTCATTCTATATCGGTGGATCTAGAGAAGGTTCATTTGTCAAAATTTATGTTGCCGGTTTAGAGTCTATATACCTTGAAGTTCCTCTGAATTATTCATCAATCTTTACATGTGTACTCTCAACAATTTTCTCCAATCTCTTGTTAAAACATATATATGCTTTGCTCTTAGATGAATAACCAAGAAATATTCCTTCATCACTTCTAGGATCAAATTTTCCAATATACTCATCTCTTCTGATATAACATTTACTTCCAAAAATTCTGAAATACTTAATCGTAGGAGTATTACCAAACCATAGTTCATGAGGGGTCTTACTAGTTTCACCTTTGATGTGAACTTTGTTAAATGTATAGACCGATGTGCTGACTGCTTCTCTCCAATACATATGTGGTAGGTTTGCTTCTGATAACATACTTCTTGCTACATCCAAGATAGTTATGTTTTTCCTTTCAACAACTCCATTCTACTGTGGTGTCCGAGGTGCTAATAGCTATCTTATGATTCCATTCACTTCACAGAATGTATTAAAATCCCTGGATGTAAATTCACCTCCTTGATATGATCTTAAACATTTGATTTTCTTACTAGTTTCATTTTCTACCATTGCTTTGAACAGTTTAAACTTTCCAAGTGCTTCTGATTTTTATCTGAGAAAAGTAACCCAACACACTGTAAAATAGTCATCAATGATTAGCATGAAATATCTATCACCTTGTAAGCTTTTAGTTCTAGTTGGACTACATAAATCAGTGTGAATCAAATCAAGAGCATTATTTGACTTTTCTGGAATACTTTTGAAACTAGCTTTAACTTTTTTTCCAAACTGACATTCCTTACATACAGTATTCTGAGGTTTGACAATTTTAGGTAAATCTCTAACTGCCTTAGTAGTATTGAGCTTTACCATGCAATCAAAGTTTACATGACAAAGTCTCTTATATGCCATAACCAAATTTCATCTATATGTGCAATTAAGCATGTCTTTTCATTGTTATTCAAATGAAAGATATTACCTCTAGTTTGATTACTGGTTGCAATTTCCAAACGAGTTCTATTCATGATTTTGCATTTTCCATTTTTAAATTGTAACTGAAATCCTTTCTCAACTAATTGACCAACACTCAAAATATTATGATTTAATCCTTCAACATAGTAAACATTGTTAGTGTTATGCTTACCATCAAGAGATATTGTACCCTTACCTTTGATTGAATAAGCTTTGTCAGATCTCTAAATCTCACTAAGCCTCCATTGTATTCTTGAAAGTTCAAGAATTTACCATTGTCTCCTGTCATATGATGTGAGCATCTTGAAACAATGATCCATTCATCCTTTACTTCAACTTTAGCTGCCAGGGCCTATACTACCGGTTGAGCAGTAGGTGCTGGTTGATCTTCTGTTATAGCAACAAAAACCCATCCATTGTCTGTCAGATCATCGTCAGAATCATCAATCATGCCTTCATCAACAATGTAACAAGATTTGTCTTTATTCTTCTTAAATCTGTAGCTCTGATATTCAGGGTTAGGTTTGTATGTTCTTCTAACTTCTTCTCTTAGTCTAGCATGTCTATCAGGGCATCTTGAAGCCATATGCCCAATCTTATTGTAGTTAAAACATTTAAAGGGTGCTTTACCTTCATACTTACTTCCAACTGGACCTTTAGGCATTTTCCTTGCAAACAGTGCTTCAAGTTCTTCAAGTTCTTCATTCTCCTTCCTACTTTCTTCAAGTTCTCCTGCATAAAAGGCTTTCCAATCAGATTTGTTAAATGATGGAGCAGATGATGTTCATGCTTTAAAGGCCAAATCTATCTTTATAGTAGCAATAGGACCAAATTCTTCAATTTCAAAAGCTGAAAGTTTTCCAATCAATGTATCCCTAGTAACTGATGTATTAGGCATTGTTCTTAACTCATTTATAGCAGTAACCTTAATTTTTTATGCTGGTGGCAATCCTTTTAAAACTTTTTAAAAATTTTCATCCTCACTTAAGGTTCCTCCACAACATTTAATACCCAAAGCAATTTCATTTACTCTTTCCATAAAGGTAGAAATCCTTTCATCTTCTTCCATTTTTAGATGTTCATATTTGACTTGGAAGCTTTCAAATTTTGCAATTTGACTGTGGAATCTCCTTCATTCAGTGTTTACAAATGATCCCAAATAGATTTAGCAGTAGACCTATCTGATAGTCTCATGATTTGTTGATCTGATAATGTGCTCAAAAGTGCTTCTCTTGCTTTGCAATCATTTTCCTCATCTTTTGTCAAGTTAGCTAGACTAGGCTGACTACGTACAACACCAGTATAACCATTCTTTGTAACTTCCCAGATGTCTTTTCCAATGCAATTCAGATGTTTCTCCATTCTGATCTTCCATATGCCATAGTTGGTTCCATCAAGTTTAGGACTGTCCTTCCTGAAATAGTTAGTAGACATTGGATCTCCTCAAACTGTTAAACTTTTGCAAAAGAGGACTAAGCTCTGATACCAATTGTTAGCTCTCGATGACAACTGAGAGGGGGGGATGAATTAGTTGTCCAATAAATTCAAACCAAAAACAACTTAACCAACTTAATGCTTAATACCAGTAAACCATTTAAGTATGCCGGTAGATAGTGATAACAGTTAACTACTATATCGGTAAAGATTAATCCATGAAACATAAACACAAAGTCATCCACAACACATAACACCAATATTTGTACGTGGAAACCCTGTAAGGGGAAAAACCACGGTGGGAAACCTTACCCACAATCAGATGATACTACTGTAGATAGTAACTGTACATAAATGGGGTCTGCGCATGCAGAAAGGCCAATAGCCTAGAGCTCACTTCTCAATCAAAATGGGAGTTACACTGACTACAGTTGGATGGTTAAATCCAATAATAATGTATTGCACAAAATAGCATGTTTATATGCTTGATTCAGTACTGATGTAATGCTGATATGCTTCCACAAAAACCTAGCTTCACCTTCAAATGATATCTTTGTGTATAGCTCTGCTTAATCTCGCATATACCTTCACACAATCCTTTTTTGTATTCCACACTTGATCTTAAAAATAATATCTTACATTTATACCATAACTAAGACCAATTTTAGTAGGTCGGCTCTACAAGATATTACAATAAAAACATTTTATAAACAATATAATATCTGATGCAATAACCAATTGAACATGTCGGCTTAATGCATTTACAATGATAATCAATCATCTCCATAGCGTTCCATGTTGATCTGGAAAAGATAAACTTGCTGGTGTAACCCTAGACCTATTTGTCGGTAACAACAAATATGCAACTATGAATATACCAATGAACAAAACTCCAGCACAAGATGTCCTAACAATGTCTTCGATATTACTAAGTGTCTTCCATATCATTCCAAGTGTCAATGATCATTATATCTTGTCAGTGTGCCATATACCAGTAACTGTGCAATAGTTACTTGTTTGCCGGTGAATGTTGCTGGATCTCCAAAGTGCTAGTGTTTTAGTAGGTGTTGGCATCAATGACAAAACCATACCAAAATACCAACAATCTCCCCCTTTGGCATTGATGGAAACAGAAGATGGAAAAACCATCAAAGTGCCAAAACAGAAATGCCAAATACCAAAACCAATAATCTCCAAAAAAGATTATAACCAGAAAATAATTTCTCCTAAACAACAATCTCTCCCACTGGGAGCAACATGTGTTTTCCAAAGCTTTTCAATACCAATCTCTCCAAAAGATAATATGTTTTTCCATACATATCTCTCCGCCTTTGACATCAAATGCCAAATTTATAATAAAACCAAGTTCATATACAATATACCAATCAATTCAATATACCAACTACTCCCCCTGAGAAGTATCTTCCTCATCAAAGACTGGAGTAAAAGTTTTCTCTGTTAATTATGTCGGTTGATGACAATCATCAACTATCTAAGTCTCTACCGATAGTGGTATGACTCCAAGCTGATCTCTAAGATATTCAAAAGTTTCCCTAGGCAAAGGTTTAGTGAAAATGTCTGCAATCTGCTCTTTAGTGTTCACATAAACCAGTTTTATCTCCTTTGCTTCAACTTTTTCCCTTAGAAAATTTAGTTTGATAGAAACATGTTTGGTTTTAGAATGTAATACCAGATTCTTAGATATATCAATTGTTGCAGTGTTATCACAATATATAGTAATACTTTCCTTGCATTTTACCTTTATGTCTTTCAACATTTTCTTAAGCCATAGTACCTGTGTACAGTTAGTTGCTGCTGCAACATATTCTGATTCTATTGTTGATAAAGATGTAGAAATCTGTTTCTTACTCAACCAAGAAACTAATCTGTTTCCAAGAAAGAATGCTCCATCGATGGTGCTTTTCCTATCATCCACATCTCTTGCCCAATTTGCATCTGTGTATGCACATAATTCAAAGTTTTCATCTCTAGGATACCATAGTCCAAGATTTATAGTGCCTTGTGAGTACTGGAAAATCCTTTTTACTGCTGATTCATGATTTTCTCTAGGATTACATTGAAATCTTGAAACAATACATACTGCATTCATAATATCTGGTCTGGTTTGTGTCAAGTACAGTAAACCTCCTATCATAGATTTGTATCTAGTTGGATTAACAGGTGTAGATTCATCCCTTTGTGATAATTTGTCATTTGTTGTCATAAGTGTGCTTACCGGTTTAGAGTTCTCCATCCCAAATTTCTTTAGTAACTCTTTTAAGTATTTGGATTGACTCAAGAATATACCTTTATCAGTCTGTGAAATCTGCAATCCTAAAAATAATTTTATTTCTCCAATCATAGACATTTCAAATTCTTGCTACATTTTAAATAAAATTTCCTTACATAAACCATCTTCTCCTCCAAAGATTATATCATCAAAAAATACTTCTATAAACAAGAAGTCATCATTAGTTATTTTGTAATATAAATTGTTGTCTACATTTCCTTTAGTGAAACCAAGCTTTAAAAGATACTTATCCAATCTTGCATACCAAGCACTTGGAGCTTGTTTTAGTTCATACAAAGCTTTCCTTAACCTGCATACCATATCATTGTCATGTGCTAAAGAAAATCCATCAGGTTGTTCAATGTATACTTCCTCTTCAAGATCTCCATTCAAAAATGCACATTTAATATCCATTTGATAAACTTTGTAGTTCTTGTGTGCTGCAAAAGCCAGGAATAATCTGACTACCTCAATTCTATCTACTGGGGCAAAGGTTTCATTGTAATCAACTCCTTCTTTCTGAGAATATCCCTTACACACTAGTCTTGGTTTATTTCTGACAACCTTACCATCTTCATTGAGTTTGTTTCTAAATACCCATTTGGTTCTAATTACATTTTTATCTTTAGGCCGGGGAACTTATGTCCAAGTGTTGTTTTTCTCAATTTGTTCTAATTCTTCTTCCATAGCTTTAATCCAAAATTTATCTTCACATGACTCATTAACAGATGATGGTTCAATTTGAGAAATAAGACATACCTCTTCATTTGCCAATCTTCCTCTTGTCATAACTCCTTTAAACTTGCTTCCAATTATCTGATCTTCAGAATGATTCAGTCTTACATATTGGAGTGTCTTAGTTTGTTGTTGTTCTTCAATTATTGTGGAATCCTCAGATGGTACCGGGGTAACTGGATCTTCATTCTGTACCGGTGGATTTAGAGTAGGTTCATTTGTCAAAAATTTTGTTGCTGGTTCAGAGTCTATATACCTTGAATTTCCTCTGAATTGTTCATCAATCCTTACATTTGTACTCTCAACATTTTTTTGCAATCTCTTGTTAAAACATCTATATGCTTTTCTCTTAGATGAGTAACCAAGAAATATTCCTTCATCACTTCTAGGATCAAATTTTCCAATATACTCATCTCTTCTGATATAACATTTACTTCCAAAAATTCTAAAATACTTAAGAGTAGGAGTATTACCAAACCATAGTTCATGAGGGGTCTTACCTGTTTCACCTTTGATGTGAACTTTGTTAAATGTAAAGACTGATGTGCTGACTGCTTCTCTCCAATACATATGTGGTATGTTTGTTTCTGATAACATACTTCTTGCTGCATCCAAGATAGTTCTATTTTTCCTTTCAACAACTCCATTCTGTTGTGGTGTCTGAGGCGCTGATAACTGTCTTCTGATTCCATTCACTTCACAGAATGTATTAAAATCCCTAGATGTAAATTCACCTCCTTGATCTGATCTTAAACATTTGATTTTCTTACCGGTTTCATTTTCTACCATTTCTTTGAACAATTTAAACTTTCCAAGTGCTTCTGATTTTTCTCTAAGAAAAGTAACCCAACACATTCTAGAATAGTCATCAATGATTAGCATGAAATATCTATCACCTTGTAAGCTTTTAGTTCTAGCTGGACCACATAAATTAGTGTGAATAAAATCAAGAGCATTAGTTGACTTTTTTGGAATACTTTTGAAACTAGCTCTAACTTGTTTTCCAAATTGACATTCCTTACATACAGTATTCTGAGGTTTGACAATTTTAGGTAAATCTCTAACTGCCTTAGTAGTACTGATCTTTACCATGCAATCAAAGTTTACATGGTAGAGTCTCTTATGCCATAACCAACTTTCATCTATATGTGCAATTAAGCATGTATTTTCATTATTATTCAAATGAAAGATATTACCTCTAGTCTAATTACCGATTGCAATTTCTATACCAGTTCTATTCATGATTTTGTATTTTCCATTTTTAAATTGTAACTGAAATCCTTTCTCAACTAATTGACCAACACTCAAAAGATGATGCTTTAATCATCAACATAGTAAACATTATTAGTGGTATGCTTACCATCAAGAGATATTGTACCCTTGCCTTTGATTGAACAAGGTTTGTCATCTCCAAATCTCACTAAGCCTCCATTCTATTCTTGAAAGTTCAAGAATTTACCTTTGTCTCTTGGCATATGATGTGAGCATCGTGAATCAATGATCCATTCATCCTTTACTTCAACTTTAGCTGCCAGGGCCTGTACTACCGGTTGAGCAGTAGGTGCCAGTTGATCTTCTGTTATAATAACAAAAACCTATCCATTGTCTGTCGGATCCTCATTAGAATAATCAGTCACACCTTCATCAGCAATGTAACAAGATTTGTCTTTATTCTTCTTAAATCTATATCTTTGATATTCAGAGTTAGGCTTGTATGTTCTTCTAGCTTCTTCTCTTAGTCTAGCATGTCTATCAGGGCATCTTGAAGCTGTAGAGACCTAAAATTGTCCAATCTAATTAAATAAATATTTTATTTATTTAATTATTTTAACCTAATTCTTCTATTAATTAAATAAATCTTTATTTATTTAATTAATTCATTTATCCTCTTCTAGCCTTATTTCTCATTTAAATAAATACATTTATTTATTTAAATTATGCTTTTCTTAAATTAAATGAATATCTTATTTATTTAATTGATCCCACTTCCTCCATTAATTAAATAAATCTTTATTTATTTAATTCATTCATTAACCTTTTCTACCTATGACACATGTCATTCATCTCTTAATTCATACACTACCTACCCTCTCATTATTTTAGTATTTTCACTACCTACCCTCTAATCATAGCCGACCATTTATCTTTTACACCTCTCAATCTTATGCCTCCATTTCATATAGTGTCTTCTATATAAGAGGATACATCCTTCATTATCAACCCTAATCAATCTATGCATCCTAATCAATTGATTACCTTCACTATGCATTCAGCCCCGACTATGCTTTCGAACTTGCATATGCAATCAAGCCTACATGCAACCACATTTGTGTTCTTTGTTGAGCTCTTGTGCACATATAAAATCTGAGAGCAAATATATCAAGCAAGATCAATGGAGATATGAAGAATGGAGATCCAAACCCTATTGGACATGTGATGGTATTATCTTTGTGATTTCATTTGATTTGCATTGTCTTAGGTAGTCTTCATATGTTATGGTGTATTTTTTTTGTTGTTACGCTAGGGTTTTGTGGTTGAATTCATTTAGTCTTTCAACATTATTGTTTCCACTTTTCACCATATACAGAAGCCATATGACCAATCTTATTGCAGTTAAAACATTTAAAGGGTTCTTTACCTTCATACTTACTTCCAACTAGACCTTTAGGCATTTTCCTTGCAAACAGTGCTTCAAGTTCTTCAAGTTCTTCATTCTCCTTCCTACTTTCTTCAAGTTCTCTTGCATAAAAGGCTTTCTAATCAGATTTTTTAAATGATGGAGTAGATGATGTTCATGCTTTAAAGGCCAAATCTATCTTTATAGTAGCAATAGGACCAAATTATTCAATTTTAAAAGTTGAAAGTTTTCCAATCAATGTATCCCTAGTAACTGATGTATTAGGCATTGTTCTTAACTCATTTATAGCAGTAAGCTTCATTTTGTATGCCGGTGGAAATCCTCTTAAAACTTTTGAAACAATTTCATCCTCACTTAAGATTCCTCCACAACATTTAATACCCAAAACAATTTCATTTACTCTTTCCATAAAAGCATAAATCCTTTCATCTTCTTCCATTTTTAGATGTTCATATCTAACTCAGAAGCTTTCAAGTTTTGAAATTTTGACTGTGGAATCTCCTTCATTCAATGTTTCCAAATGATCCCAAATAGCTTTAGCAATAGACCTATCTGATAGTCCCATGATTTGTTGATCTGATAATGTGCTCAAAAGTGCTTCTCTTGCTTTGTAATCATTTTCCTCATCTTTTGTCAAGTTAGCTGGACTGGGCTGACCAGGTACAACAACAGTATAACCATTCTTTGTAACTTCCCAGATGTCTTTTCCAATGCAATTTAGATGTGTCTCCATTCTGATCTTCCATATGCTATAGTTGGTTCTATCAAGTTTAGGACTTTCCTTCCTGAAATAGTTAGTAAACATTGCATCTCCACAAGTTGTTAAACTTCTGCAAAAGAGGACTAAGCTCTAATTCCAATTGTTAGGTCTCGGTGACAACTGAGAGGGGCAGGGGGGGTGAATCAGTTGTTCAATAAATTCAAACCAAAAACAACTTAACCAACTTAATGCTTAATACTAGTAAACCAGTTAAGTATGCTGGTAGACAGTGTTAAGAGTTAATTGCTATACCGGTAAAGATAAATGCATGAAACATAAACACAAAGTCATCCACAACACATAACACCAATATTTGTATGTGGAAACCCTCTAAGGGGAAAAACCACGATGGGAAACCTTACCCACAATCAAATGATAGTACTACAAATAGTAAGTGTACATAAATGGGGTTTGCACATGTAGAAAGGCCAACAGCCTAGAGCTCACTACTCAATCACAAAATGGGAGTCACACTGACTACAGTTGGATGATTAAATCCAATAATAATGTACTACACAAAATAGCATCTTTGTATGCTTGATTCAGTACCGGTGTAATGCTGATATGCTTCCACAAAAGCCTAGCTTCACCTTCAAATGATATCTTCATGTATAGCTCTGCTTAATCTCACATATACCTTCACACAATCCTTTTTCGCATTCCACACTTGATCTTACAAATAAGATCTTACATTTATACCATAACCTAAGACCAATTTTAGTAGGTCGGTTCTACAAGATATTACAATAAAAAAAATTTACAAACAATATAATATCCAATGCAATAACCGATTGAACATGTCGGCTTAATACATTTACAATAATAATTAATCATCTCCATAGCATGCCATGTTGATCTAGAAAAGATAAACCTGCCAGTGTAACCCTAGACCTATTTGCCGGGAACAACAAATATGCAACTATGAATATACCAATGAACAAAACTCCAGGACAAGATGTCTAGACGATGTCTTAGACATTATCAAGTGTCTTCCATATCATTCAAAGTGTCGATGATCATTATATCTTTCTGGTGTGCTATATACCAGTAACTATGCAATAATTACTTGTTTACTGGTGAATGTTGCTGGATCTCCAAAGTGCTAGTGTTTTAGTAGGTGTTGACATCAATGACAAAACCATACCAAAATACCAACAGATATCTCGCTCATCAAGAGGACAAGAATGAACCTGCTGAAGAGAATCCAAAGTAGCATTCAAAGAAGACAAGATCTCTATCAAACTCGCAGGTGAAGGTGAAGGTACATCAACTATTTTTGTAGGTGAAGAAGGAGAAGCTTGCGATTCTGACACATTCCCAAAAAAGAGTTGAAAGGCATTATGTGAGAAATGAAGACACCATTCATGCCCATGTTGATTGCTCTGACAATATCTGCATCTGTAACCCTTATACATATACATGATTCACTCTTTAAATTATCTACAAAAAAGTAAAAAAAAAAAACCTTCAATACAACGAATATTTCACTCTAAAACAACTCAATCTTCAGTGCCTCCAAATAAAAGTGTTTTGATTCTTCTTCCTAATAGCCTGCTCTAATACCATGTAAAGTTTTGTAGTTGTGGCTACATAGCACATGATAGATCTAGCTAGGAAAATAAAAACAAAACTTGCAGATCTAATGCACATAAGAAAAAGAAAGAGCAACTAAGAAAATGAAATGTATTAATTCATTGTATTATTTTTTTTAATTTTTTTTTTATCGATAATGGGCCGAAGCTGATAAGGTGTACATACCCTACCCCCTTGTGGGATTTGAACTTGTGACCTCTCTTTCAAGAGCACAAGTTCTCCACCACTAGACTAGCCCAGGTTGTACTAATTCATTGTATTATTACATTATTCAAAGCTATATATTAATACATATATATCCACCATATGAATAGAGAAATCATGGTGGATTAGGAATTTACAAAGGACGTGCATTATGTTAAACATGCACTCTTCCTTTGTCAAATTAAATGCAATTACTATTCTAACTAAATCATCGAGGTAAGAACTCCATTGAACTAAGCCTGCGTGCATTGAAAAGGATGGAGATAACAGTATTAATTCTATAAAATTTTGCAACTATGGCTGCAAAGCGTAGGATAGATCTAGCTAGGAAAATAAAAACAAAACTTGCAGATCTAATGCACATAAGAAAAATAAAGAGATGATAATAAAATGAAATGTATTAATTCATTGTATTATTACATTATGCCAAACTACATATTAATACAGAAATAGCCATCGCATGAATAGAGAAATTATGGTGGATTATGAAATTACAAAGGACATGCATTATGTTAAACATGCACTCTTCCTTTTCATATTAAATGAAATTACTACTCTAACTAAATCATGGAGATAAGAACTCCATTGAACTAAGTCTGCATGCATTGAAAAGGGCGGAGATAACAATATTAATTTGTCATTCACCTTGGTTAGACTTAACATGCTCACAGATGAATATGCATGAATTTCTGTTATAGTGGAACAAATAGTTTTCCACAAATCACAGACAGGAGTTTGGTGCATGTGCTAACAGACGATCTATCAACTAGATTCATTTTTTTCTCTCATACCATATTTCATAGGATATGTGATAATTGTTAAGGCTAAAGCCCAACAGAGACAAATTATTTTTCCCTCCAATTGTTGTCTCTTCAGCTTATTCGCATGTGATACATCTTATATATGTATGCTATTGTGTTATTGTAGATATATATTTTTAATATAATAATATATTCCTCTGTTCAGTGTGGATGTAGCCATTTTTGGTGAACCACGATAAATTCTGGTGTCTAATTTCTTTGTATATTTGTTTCTAGTTTTTTGTTCCTTTGTTTTTCACTCTTCAATATCTACAATTGGTATCAGAACAACTTAAAGTTACTATTGGAATTCAGTGATTGAATTCCATGAGAAAAAGGAAGCAGCAAAAATCGTGAAGTTCTCTGGCCAGAACTTTGGTGTGTGGAAGGTGCAATGAAGTCCTTTCTAATAAAGAATGACTCTCACTCACTCTTGAAGGGAAAGAAAAGAAGCCATCTACAATGTCTGATGAAGATTGGGAAAAATTAGACAAGAAGACTAGAGCACTGATTTTTTCTTTCACTATCCAATAATGTCCTTTTTAATGTCATAGCTAAATTTATAACGAAAGAAGTTTGGGACAAGCTTACATTTATGTATGTTATGGCATCAGCCGTGAATAGTATTCATCATGAATAAGTTATATAAACTCAAGTTGAAAGAAGGAGGCATCATGGTGAATCATATCAGTGAATTCAACACTTTGATCAACCAAGAAAATTATTTAGGAATGACAAAAGATGATGAGAACAAAGTTGTTCTCTTGTTATGCTCTTTACCAAGCAGCTAGGATGGAGTTCTAATAGTTGTGAGCACTTCAGTATCCAGCAAGAACAAGCTAGTCTTTGATGATGTCATGGCTACTCTTCTCAACAAAGATATGAGAAGAAAGAATGATGAGGGGTCATCTACTAAATATCTAATTGTTGTGAATACCAACAACAGAGGAAGGATTCATAATAGAATCATAAATCATCATCATAGATGATCAAAATCTCCTAAGAGGTCAAAATCAAGAGGAAGATTTGGTGAGTATTGGTTTTGTGGCAAGGCTGGCCATATCAAAAGGAATTGACATTCTTAAAAAAAGGCTCAAGAGAAGGTAAGAGACAACGAGGCTAATGTTGTTCTTGACAAGGATGATAGTGTTTTAATTTTAACCACAAGTGATACTACTTCAAGTTATTGGGTTTTAGATTCCAGAGCCTCTTTTCATGCTACCTCTTGTATGGAGGCCTTTGTAAATTATCAAAAGGGACGGTTTGGGAAAGTTTATTTAGGGGATAATAAATCATGTGACATCATTGGTAGGGGTGATGTTTTGGTGCAGTTAAAGAACAAAGGTAAATGGTTGTTACAAGATGTGAAACATGTCCCAAAACTTAAGAGAAATCTTATTTCCATAAGCTAATTATTTACTCAAGGTTGCAATATAATTTTCTCTTTAGATACATGGAAAGTAATCAAAGGATCCTTGATGATTGCCAAAGGGAACAAGGTGGACAACCCTTATGTTTTTGATAATGACTCTCAAGTGGGAGCTGCTATGGCGATGGTGGACAGCGAAACTGAGCTTTGGCATCAAAGGCTCGGTCATATGAGCAAGAAAGTACTTGAGGTGATGGTAAAAAGAGATCAATTACTGGGTTTGAAATCTGTGGATTTGGATTTTTGTCACCATTGTCTTTATGGCAAGCAAAAGAGGGTCAGCTTCTCAGAGATGGGTCATGAGAAGAGAAATTCACCCTTGGAGCTTGTTTATTCGGATGTCTTTGGATCAACAGAGGTAACCTCTCTTGGTGGTGCAAATTATTTTGTAACATTTCTTGATGATTGCACTAGGAAGGTCTAGATTTTCATGATTAGTAGGAAATATAAAGTATTTAGTAAATTCAAAGTGTTCAAATCTTGAGTTGAAAATCAGAGTGGATTTCACATTAAGTGTTTACAATCCAATAATGGAGGTGAATATTGTTCATTAGAGTTTGATACATTTTTTATGGATAATGGAATTCAGAGAATTAAAATTGTTTCATTTACACCTCAAGAGAATGGAGCAACAAAAAGGTTAAAGAGAACGATTTTGGAGAAAGCACGGTGTATGCTTTCCAATGCTAAACTGGGTAAATAATTTTGGGTGGAAGCTTGTAATACAACAGTTTATTTAATCAATCGGAGTCCTTCTTCTCTATTGAACTTTGGCATTCCAAAGGAAGAATGGTTTGGCAAAAGGTTATCCTATAGTCATCTTCACGTGTCTAGTTGTGAAGCATTTTTTCTTACTCCCAAAGAGGACCGAACCAAATTGGACCCAAATTCCAAGTATTGTGTCTTTGTGGGATATGGAGAAGGTCAATACGGGTTCTGATTATGGGATCCAGTTGATAGCAAAATACTTCGTAGCAGAGATGTTGTTTTAAATGAGACAGTGTTTCCAAGATTGAAGGAATAGGGGATGCCCATTACTGAATATGTACCATAGCAGACATATTTAATAATGGAGATGGTGATCAAAATTTTTCACATAGTAATTCCATGTCTTTTGTTTCCCCCACCTCAGTCTTAGCTCCCACCCCTGTCTCTTCTCCCCCAACATCTCCACCATTATTTCCAGACAGTCATGAGCGAAATACTTCTAACAGTGGTGGATTTGCAACATGATTTGTGCTTGAAGAACAGGATGTGACATCCATGAACTCCCCTTTCACCACATCTTGAATGAGTTCTCTGTTTGCAAGTGCTCTCGTAGGCAGCCCTGATTGAGGCATTGGCATGATAGGCCATGGTGGTGAGCTCGTCTCTTCCTCTTTGGCTCATAAAGAAGTCTGTCAACCTCTATTTGCTAATACACAACCTTTGTCTCTCCCTTGCATTTACTCTTTCCAGCCCCCTTCATTAGCAGGTATAGGCATGGTAAAATAGGTCGATGCTCTTCCACGACCTATGCAATCTATTGATGGTAATAAAAAACCCGCACCATGTCTCCGGTCTCTATCAAATTCTCTTATGAAGGAGGTTGTTTCTCCCTCCCACAACCAAGGCAATGAGTATGCGGCATACATTTCTCCTACATAGGCACCAGTGAATGATAATGGTAATATTAATGAACCTACACAAAGAAAGTATAGAAAACACACAAAACATCTTCTATTGACAATCCTCGGGCTATGGAGAGTGTTTCCACACATGGGTGGCCTGTTTGATAGAGGAAACCTTGTTTGGATTATGAAATGTTATTAGCGCAGTGCCCTAAATCTTTGATTACTGATTAGATAGAGTTGGTTAATTATAAACAAGCTTCTAGACAATTGATTGTATGAAATGGAAAGTGACGATGCAAGATGAAATGAGTTTGTTGCAGGCTAATAACACTTGGGACTTAGTGCCACTTTTGCCTAATCAAAGACCCTTGAAGAATCATTGGGTATATAAGTTGAAAGAGGAGGATGTAGGTCAAAAAAATTATCATTGCAGATTGGTTGTTAATGGGTATGACCAATAGAAAGGCATCGATTTTTTATGAGAATTTCTCCCCAGTTGTGAGAATGACCACAATTCAGGATGTTTTGGGTTTGGTTGCAGCTTGGTATATTGAACTTGACCAGTTGGATGTCAAGACAACTTTTCTACATGGTGATGTTGATGAAGAGTTGTACATGGAGCAGCTGGAAGGATTCACACAACCGAGACAAGTGTTGGTATTATGAATATGTTGCATTGGTTTTGTCATTGATGTCAACACTTATCCTTCTATAGATCTTTGGTTATGTTGAACCGACACATTATGTTCACTGGCAAGTTCAGTGACTTATTCATAGTCACCGGTATTTGGTTCACCAACAGGTTATATCATTCACCGGTACTGAGGATGACTTGTTATCATCTAGAGACCACTAAGCTATGTTGAAGACATGGTTTGGACACTTGGTCTTGGAGATTTGGTTATTGGTCTAATCAAGCTGACATATTTGTTGTTACCAGCAAATTGGTCTAGGTTATGGACTGACATGCGTTATCTATTCCAGATCAACATGACATGTTATTGAGATGGTTTAGTCAATTAACATTGTTGTTGAGCCAACATGATGCATCGTATCTTGACCTGTAATAGATTTTATTGTATTATTCTTAGTAAGCCGACCTACACATTTGGTCTTAGGTTTTGGTATATATGCATGATCTCAATTATGAGATTAAAGTGGTGATATGTAATAAGGTATTATAAGGTTGTGATATTTGATATATGTGAATAGAAGCATAGCTACTCACACAGACATCATTTGAAGATTCAAGAAAGGTTTGAAGGAGATTATCAGAGCTTGACCAGTACTGAATCCAGCATTGGAGATGCTACTTTGAGCAATACATTATCATTGGATTTAATCATCCATTTCTAGTCAGTGAGACTCCCATTTTGTGATTGAGCTGTGAGCTCTAAGCAGCTGGCCTTTCTACATGTGCAGGCCCCATTTGTATACACATACTATCTGCAGTAGTAGCATCTGATTGTGGGTAGGGTTTCCCACCATGATTTTTCCCCTTATAGGGTTTCCACATACAAATCTTTGTGTTATGTGTTGTTGATATTGTTTCTCTTTCTGTTTCATGCATTAAGTTTCACTAGTACTGTTATTCATTGTTAATTTGTTTACCAGTGTTAAGTATCAAGTTTGGTTAAGTTATATTTGGGTTGAAATTATTAGACAACTGATTCAACCCCCCCCTCTTAGTTGCCTCTAGGTGCTAACAATTGGTATCAGAGCTAAGTCCTCTTTCTGTGGAAGTTTAACAACTTTAGGAGATTCTATGGCAA
This sequence comes from Cryptomeria japonica, assembly GCF_030272615.1. Classification (NCBI taxonomy): domain Eukaryota; kingdom Viridiplantae; phylum Streptophyta; class Pinopsida; order Cupressales; family Cupressaceae; genus Cryptomeria; species Cryptomeria japonica. Next base: position 625,217,716 of record NC_081414.1, on the reverse strand, counting down.
CTAACTGTTTCAGGAAGGACAGTCTGAAACTTGATGGAACTAACTATGGTATATGGAAGATCAAAATGGAGACACATCTGAATTGCATTGGAAGAGATATGGGATGTTACACAGAATGGTTATGTTGGTCCTAGACCAGGTCAACCTAATCCACCTACATTGGCTAAGGATCAAGAGAATGATTGCAAAGAAAGATAAGCACTTATGAGCGCCTTGTCAGACCAACAAATCATGGGACTATCAAACCGATCTACTGCTAAAGCTATTTGGGATAAATTGGAGACATTGAATAAAGGTGATTCCACTATCAAAACTACAAAACTGGAATGCTTCTAGGTCAGGTATGAAAATTTGAAAATGGAAGAAGATGAAAGAAATTTTGCTTTAATGGAAAGGGTTAATGAAATTGTTTTGGGAATATAATGTTGTGGAGGTTCCTTAAGTGAAGATGAAATTATTTCTAAATTTTTATAAGCATTGCCACCGGCATACAAAATGAAAGTAACTGCTATTAATGAGTTAAGAACCATGCCTAATACACTAGTATCTAGAGATACCTTGGTTGGAAAACTTTCAGCATTTGAGCTTGAGGAATTTGGTCTTGCTGCTACAATTAAGATAGACTTATCTTTCAAAGCATCATCATCTGTAGCATCTTCATCATCAATAGATAAATCTGATTGGAAAGCACTTTATGCAAGAGAAATTGAAGACATTAGAAGGAAAAATGAGACTTGAAGAGCTTGAAGCACTGTTTGCAATAAAAATGCCTAAAGGTCCTATTGGAAGTAAGTACAAAGGTAAAGCACCTTTTAAATGTTTTAACTGTAATAAAATTGGTCATATGGCATCTAGATGTCTGGATAGATATGCAAGATTGAGAGAAGAAGATAAAAGAACATATAAGCCTAACACCGAATATCAGAGATACAGATTTAAGAAGAATAGAGACAAATCATGTTACTATGCTAATGAAGGAGTTACTGATGATTCTGATGAAGAACCAGGAGACAATGAATGAGATTTTGTTGCAATAATAGAATATCAACGAACACCTACTATTCCACCGGTAGAGAAGGCCCTGGTAGCTAAAATTGAAGAAAAGGATGAATGGATTATAAATTCTGGATGTTCACATCACATGACTGGTGATAAAAGTAAATTCTTAGCTTTTCAGGAATACAATGGAGGTCTAGTAATATTTGGAGATGACAAAGCTTGTTTGATCAAAGGAAAAGGGACTATATCTTTTGATGGTAAGCACAATACTAACAATGTTTATTATGTTGAAGGTTTGAAGCATAATCTTTCAAGTGTTGGTCAATTAGTTGAAAAAGGATTTCAGTTACAATTCAAGAATGGTAAATGCAAAATCATGAATAGAACTGGTTTGGAAATTGCAACCGGTAATCAGACTAGAGGTAATATCTTTCATTTGAATAACATTGAAAAGACATGCTTGATTGCACACATTGATGAAAGAAGTCTACAAGGAGATAGATACTTTATGCTAATCATTGATTAATTATTCTAGAATGAGATTGATATTTTATGCTTTTGGGAAATTCAAATTATTCAAGGCACTTGTAGAGAATGAAAGTGGCAAGAAAATCAAATTTTTAAGATCAGATCAAGGAGGTGAATTTACATCTAAGGAGTTCAATACATTTTTGTGAAGTGAATGAAATTAGAAGACAACTATCAGCACCTCAGACACCTCAACAAAATGGAGTTGTGGAAAGGAAGAATAGAACTATTTTGGATGTAGCTAGAAGCATGATATCTGAAGCAAATCTACCTCATGTGTATTGGAGAGAAGCAATGAATACAACAGTTTACACTTTCAACAAAGGTCACATCAAAGGTGAAACCAGTAAGACACCCTATGAATTATGGTTTGGTAATATTCCTACTCTTAAGTACTTCATAATATTTGGAAGCAAATGTTACATTAGGAGAGATGAGTATATTGGTAAATTTGATCCTAGAAGTGATGAAGGAATATTTCTTGGGTATTCATCTAAAAGCAAAGCATATAGATGTTTTAATAAGAGATTGCATAAAATCATTGAGAGTGCAAATGTGAATATTGATTAACACTTTAGAAGAAATTCAAGATCTATGGATTCTGAATTGGCAGTTGAGATAATCACAAATAAACCTATATAGAATGCACTAATACAGAATGTTGATCTAGTCACACCGGCATCGTTAGATAATTCCACAGTGACTGAAGAACAACAACAAGTGAACACACCTAGGTATGTAAGATTGAATCACTCTAAAAGTCAGATAATTGGGAATAAGTATCAAGGAGTTATGACTAGAGGAAGACTAGCAAATGAAGAGGTATCTCTAATTTCTCAAATTGAACCAGCATCTGTCATTGAGGAAGGTGAAGATAAACATTGGATTAAGGCTATGGAAGATGAATTGGAACAAATTGAAAAGAACAATACATGGACATTAGTTCCCTAACCTAAAAATAAAAATGTAATTGGAACTAAATGGGTATTCAGAAATAAACTTAATGAAGATGGTAAGGTAATCAAAAAAAAAAGAAAGATTAGCATGTAAGGGATATTAACAAAAGGAAGAAATTGATTACAATGAAACCTTTGCACCGGTAGCTAGAATTGAGGCAGCCAGACTATTTCTTGCATTTTCAACACACAAGAACTATAAAGTATATCAAATGGATGTTAAATGTATGGTGATCTTGAAGAGGAAGTTTACATTGAACAACCTAATGGATTTTCATTGACAAATGATAAAGATATGGTTTGCAGGTTAATGAAAGCTTTATATGGATTGAAGCAAGCTCCTAGAGCTTGGTATGCTATATTGGACAAATATCTTATGAAACTTGGTTACACTAAAGGTAATGTTGACAAAAACTTATATTTAAAAGTGACTAATGAAGACATTTTGGTTATTGAATTTTTTGTTGATGACATCATTTTTGGAGGAGAAGATGGATTGTGTAAAGACTTTTCTAATAAGATGCAGGAAGAATTTGAAATGTCTCTGATTGGGGAGATAAAATTATTTTTAGGATAGCAGATTTCATAGACTGATAAAGGTATATTCTTATGTCAATCAAAATACTTGAAGGAATTATTGAAGAAATTTGGTACGGAAAACTTTAAACCGGTAAGTACTCCTATGACTATGACTGATAAACTATCATTGAAGGATGATTTAGCTCCTGTTAGTCTGACAAGATACAAATCTATGATTGGAGGTTTACTGTATTTGACACAAACAAGACTTAATATAATGAATGCAGTGTGTATTGTTTCAAGATTTTAGAGTAATCCTAGAGAAAACCATGAATCAGCAGTAAAAAGGATTTTCTGGTACTTACAAGGCACACCAAATCTTGGTTTATGGTATCCTAAAGATGAAAATATTGAGTTATGTGCATACACCGATGCTAATGGGGTAGGAGATGTAGATGACAGAAAGATCACCACTGGTGGGGCATTCTTTCTTGGTAGCAGATTGACTTCATGGCTGAGCAAGAAATAGAGTTGTACATCATTATCAACAGTAGAATCAGAATATGTTGCAGCGACAACTAATTGTACTCAAGTATTATGGATTAAGAAAATGTTGAAGAACATAAAGGTAAAATGCAAAGAACCTATAATCATATATAGTTATAATTCAACATCAATTGATATATCTAAGAATCTGGTATTTCACTCTAAAACTAAACATGTTTCTATCAAATACAATTTTCTGAAAGAGAATGTTGAAGCAAAAGAAAATTAATTTGTTTATGTGAATACTAAAGAGAAGATTGCAGACATCTTTACTAAGCCTTTGCCTAAGGAAAATTTTGAATATCTCAAAGAACAGCTTGGGGTTATACCTTCACCCATAGAGACTTAGACAGTTGATGATTGGAATCAAACTAACAGAACTTACAGAGAAACCTTTTTCCGGCTTTGATAGAGGAGAGCTACTTCTCAGAGGGAGTAGCTAGATAAGTTGGTATCTTGGTTCTATGAATTGGTTTTATCTGGTATTTGTATTGCTTTGGAATTTGATGTTAAAGGGGGAGAGATATCTATGGAAAAACACATTATCCTTTGGGGAGAGATTATTCATTGGGGGAGAGATTTTTACTCTTTGCATTTCTATTTTCATTTCTGGTATTGATCTACTCTAGAGATTATTGGTTTTTGGTTTATTGGCATTTCTTCTTTGGCACTTAGATGGTTTTTCCATATTGTGTTTCCATCAACGCCAAAGGGGGAGATTGTTGGTATTATGGATATGTTGCATTGGTTTTGTCATTAGAGTCAACACTTATCTGTTGGCATTATGTGAACCGATATGTGGACATAATGACGTTGTATGTTGTCATTGATGTCAATATGTTGAAGAGGTATGAACCGACATATGTGTGAACTAGTATAACACTGTGAACCAGCATTTGTGCCAAAGTGAAGTGGTGTGCTTGTTCAAGATGAATCGGCATATGGTTATGGGAACTGGCACATGGAAGCATTGTATGACTTCTGGTTGGTAGTCTCAACTTCAAGGTTTCTGGTTGAAGTGCTTCAAGCCTGTATGGCTCAACTAGTGATCTTTGTGTGATGAGTTAGCAGTATAATGGAGAATAGATCATGTTGCCACATAAGCCCTGTGCAGGTGAAGGATCTTGCATGAAGAAGACTATCACTATCCACCTTGGGAATGTGCGAAGTTTGTTAAACGGTGATAACGTGTGATGGGTTATCAGCCACCATGAAATCAATGGATAATGGATGATGGAGAATGTCTTGAGATCGATTCAAGATTGTTGCATTTAATGCAGTATGATCTAATGGTCAGGATTGAACCATTTGAATTGCTTAACCTAATAGGTTTAGGGTTTAGGGTTTTTGCTACCGACCTGTCTGTTTCCTATAAGGTCGATGTTGTGTTTCTTTCAAAAGTTGTTGGAAAAAGTTGTATGTGTGTATCAAAGGGAAGAGATACGTGACTCTTTCTAGACCAAAGGAGAGAGGAGATACCTGCAAACTGAATGTGCAGAAGGTGAAGAGGAGCCAAAACGGATCTGCATTAGCATTGAGTGTTGCTACCAGATCATTGTAATTCATGTTGATCTTTAACCACTTCAACAGTTGTGAAATCCATTAACAGGGTAGCCTTAACCAGCTTGATACAAATCCCTTAACAGGGTAACTCAAAGTTATTGAGTTTTGGGAAGCTATAGAGCTCTGGAGATCCTTTAGCTATTGAGTTCTTGAAATCCTCTAACAAGGTAACCCTAATCGGGTTTAACCCTTAATCGGGTATTGTAGCCATCCCTTAATTGGGTGATCCCTAACAGGATCGGTTCCTAGCAGAACCTATTGTAATGTCTTTAACCGAACAAGGCTCCTAACAGAGTGGACTTCTAAAGAGTTCAAAAAGAAGCTTGTGGGTATTCATCCCCACCGTGGTTTTTCCCAGTTGGGTTTCCATGTGAAAATATGTGTGTCATGTGTGATGCTTTGTTACTACCTGTTAAGCACATGATGGTTCTGTGTTTTATGTCTATCTATAAAACATATTGAACTAACTATTGTGAAGATTTGATGATAGTTTACCTGTTCATACATGAGGGTGTAATGGTACTATAGTATTGAGCTAAGAGGAAAGCTAAGTGAGTAACCGGTTTATGATTGTTTTAGTTGTTCTAGGTCTTACCGGTTGCACTCTGTTTCAACCAGTGCCACTGTTTAATAGTCATTTGGAGTATTTGTTGTCAAACCGGTTTTGGACTGTATTTTTGTCTGTACTAATTCACCCCCCTCTCAGTACCAGTTTGGTACTATTCATTCACCATTGAGTTATCGATTGGTATCAGAGCATCCTTCAGGTCCTCTATGTTTTAAGCTTAACCACTTGAGGTAAAGATCCCAGTCAAATGATGAAGAGGGAAGGTCCAAAGTTTAATAGGGAAAATTTTGGTATATGGAAAGATAGGATGAAGATATTCATCAGAAGCATGGGTTCTCAACACTGGACTTATGTTGAGAATGTCTATGTTGTCCCTACCAGTACTCTCACTGATGACCAAAAGAGAGAGATACAAGACAATGGGCAAGTCATGGAAGCCCTTATTAGTTGTCTATCTAACATTAAGTTTATTGATGTTCAGGACAAGGTAAATCCCAAAGAGGTATGGGATGCTCTTGAAAATATCTATGGTGGTGATGAACATGTAAAACAGGTTGAGGAAGAAAGCCTGAGAGGGAAATTTGAAGATATGTGGATGGTTGAAGGTGAGACCATTCAACAGTGTGGAATAAGAATCAAAATAGTTGTTGGAGAAATCAAGAGTGCAGGTGGTAAAATAGAAGATTCCACTGTGGTAAGCAAAGTCTTGAGATCCCTATTGCCGGCCTATGCAATAAGGGTTACTGCTATTCAGGAGTTGAGATCAATAGACAAGACTAAGGTATCCTTGGACTCCATCATAGCTAAGTTGACAGCCTATGAGCTAAATAGTTTTGATGGCAGTGTTCAAAAGACTGAATCAACATTTAAAGCCTATGCTATACCATCTAGAAAAGGAAAAGAAGCTAGCACTAGTGGTGAACCTAGATAGAGTAGAGAAATGAATGATGAGGAGATTCTGATGGCATTTGAAGCTCTCCTTGCTAGGAAGATTCATAAAGGAACTAGTAAATACAAAGATAAGCTACCTCTGAAATGCTTTTCTTGTAAATGGATAGGACATATTGATATAAACTGTCCTAATGGTGATAACAAGGACAAACCAAAAAGGTTCAGGAAATTCAAAGGAGGAAACTGGGGAAACTATTTTGTGGTAGTTGATGAAGGTGTCATAGATGAAGAATTAGAAGATGAAGAAGATGAAGATATTGTGTTTGTTGCTATCAAAGAAGATGTGTCAAACAAGAAGGCTCTTGTCTCCTGGTTTGATAATTCCAATGAGTGGATCATTGACAATGGTTGTTCTCACCATATGACTGGTGATTGGAGCAAGTTTCTATCCTTGGAGGGGTATGATGGAGGTGTGGTTCACTTTGGCAATGATGCACCATGCATGGTCAAAGGTAGAGGGTCCATCTCTCTGAATGGAAAGAGTAGTGCTGACAATGTATACTGGGTTGATGGTCTTAGACACAACCTTCTAAGTGTTGCCCAACTAAATGATAGTGGCCTCACTCTGGAATTCAAGAATGGAGTTTGTAGAATCAAAGGAAAAGATGGTGAATTGGTGGCCACCAACATGTAGACCAAAGGTAACCTATTTCATCTGAATGCAAATATAAGTACATGTCATATGGCTAAGTTTGATGATAGCTGGATATAGCATAGGAGACTCTGGCATGTAAACTTTGATAACATTGTGAAGGCTAGTAAGATCAAGATAGTTAGAGGGTTGCCGGTGCTGAGCAAACTAGATAATACCTTGTGCAGAGAGTTTCAATTGGGGAAAATGTCTTCCTCAACCTTTAAAGTTAAATCTTTCATTGCTGACAACTTGCTTGATCTTGTGCATACTGATTTGTGTGGTCCTATGAAAACTAGAAGTGTGCAGGGTGATAGGTACTTCATGATTCTCACTGATGACTGCTCAAGAATGATGTAGATCACATTCTTGAAAGACAAGTCTAAAGCTTTTATGAAGTTCAAAGCTTTCAGAGCATTAGTGGAGAAGGAAAGCGGTAAAAGGATCAAGTGTCTCAAAACTGATCAAGGAGGGGAATTCACTTCGGGTGAATTCAACAAGTATTATGAAGAATTTGGCATCAAGAGGCAACTATCTGCCCCTTGGACTCCACAACAGAATGGCCTAGCAGAGAGGAATAACCAGACTATGGTTGAAGCAGCTAGAACCATGTTGATTCAAGGAAAGGTAGCTCACACCTTTTAGAGAGAAGTGGTGAGCACTGCAGTCTACACAATGAACTGGGTACTCATCAAGAAAGGTAAGGACAAAACTCCTTATGAGTATTGGATCAGTAAGACACATGTGGTTAGCTACTTTAGGGTATTTGGTAGAAAATGTTACATCAAGAGGAGTGAACATCAGGGCAAATTTGAAGCTAAATGCGATGAGGGAATATTCCTAGGATATTCCACTAAGAGTAAAGCTCTCAAGTGTTACAACAATAGGACTCAGAGAATTATGGAAAGGATCAATGTAAGAGTTGATGAATCCTCTAAGAAAACTGAGGAAACCGGTAGTGAGCAAGCTGTAAATGAACTGGTTGCAACCTTCTGGGAACAGGTTGTCAGTCAACCAAGTACCAGTAATAGTGTTCCTGAACTGGTGAATGCTGATACTGATGAAGATGAGGATGAAGAGGAAAAGCAATAAGAACCAGTCAAGACCATTCCTTAGTATGTCAAGTTGAATCATGATCCTAAGGAGATCATAGGAGATAAGGATGCAGGAATCCTTACAAGAAGAAAGATCAGAGAAAACTCATGTATGATCTCTGAATTCGAGCCTAAATCATTCAAAGAGGCTCATAAAGATGAAGACTGGATCAAGGCAATGGAAGAGGAACTTGACCGGATAGAGAAAAATGGTACATGGTCCTTGGTACCCAGACCAGAGCATAAAAATGCCATTGGTACCAAATGGGTCTTCAGAAACAAGTTGAATGAGGATGGCACAGTGATTAAGAACAAAGCTAGATTAGTGTGCAAAGGATATGCTCAAGAAGAAGGAGAAGACTATGGAGAAACCTTTTCTCCTATAGCCAGATTAGAAGGAGTTCATATGCTTCTTGCATATGCAGCTTTTAAAGGCTTCAAAGTATATCAAATGGATGTAAAATCTGCATTCCTAAATGGTGTACTTGAAGAGGAGGTGTATATTGAGCAACCAAATGGGTTTTCCCTATATGAAGATAGTAACATGGTATGTAGGCTACATAAAGCCTTATATGGTCTAAAGCAAGCACCTAGGGCATGGTATGAGCACCTACATTCCCATCTTGTGAAGATTGGATTTGAGAGAACAAGTGAAGATAGCAATATCTACTTGAAGTCTGAAGGAGATCAGATCCTGATCTATGAGGTATTTGTTGATGACATTATCTTTGGTGGTGATGACAAGATGAGTCATGAGTTTGCTGATGAGATGAAGGAAGAGTTCGAGATGTCACTCATAGGGGAGATTAAGTTCTTCATTGGACTATAGATTCAACAGATGAAGGATGGAATCTTTATCACTTAGTCCAAATATATCAAAGAGGTGTTGAAGACCTTTGGCATGGAAGATATCAAATCGGTTGGTACACCGATGGTGACCGGTTGCAAATTGTCAAAAGAGCATGATTCCACATTGGTTGATGAGAAGGAATATCGATCAATGATTGGTAAGTTGCATTATGTAGTGCATAGCAGACCGAATATTGCACATGCAGTTGGAATTACTACAAGGTTCTAGAAAAGTCCAAGAGAATCCCACTTGGTTGCAGTCAAGCGGATTCTTAGGTATCTTAAGGGAACTATTGACTATGGATTGTGGTATCCATATAGCAAGGACTTTAGCTTGAAAGTGTTCATAGATGCTGATTGGGCTGGTAATGTAGATGACTGGAAGAGCACAACCAGTGGTGCATTCTTCCTTGGTGGTAGACTGGTCTCATGGATGAGTAAAAAGAAGAGTTGTATCTCTCAGTTTATAGTGGAAGCGGAGTATGTTGCAACTTTCATGAACTGCACTCAGACAATTTGGATGAAGCATGTACTAAAAGGCTTCAAAATCCTTGTATCTGAATAGGTAAGTATATTCTATGATAACACAAGTGATATCAATATTTCAAAGAATCCGGTTTTACATTCTAGAACCAAGCACTTTGAGTTTAAGTATCATTTCTTAAGGGAAAAGGTTCAGAACAAAGAGATTGCACTGGAGCATGTGTCCAGTAAGGAGCAGTTAGCAGACATATTCACCAAGCCTCTCCCAAAGACTACATTTACACACTTAAGAGATGAATTAGGGGTACTACCCCTTTAGGAGGTGAACTAAAGGTATATGCTTCACATCAGTCATGTATTGCATAGTCAAATCTTTCTTTAGGATTGATGTGTTGAAGGATGCTACTCCTCAGGGGGACCAGCATAATGGAATAGGGAAGCTTGTGCCTCCACTTTGGCATTGTTGTCAAAGGGGGAGAAGATGTAAAGTAGAGAAGATATTTGTAGAAATTGGGGGAGAAGATGTGAAGCAGAGAGATATCTTTGTATATTGCCATCAATGCCAAATGGGGAGATTGTTGGCATTATGTGAACCGATATGTGGACATAATGACATTACATGTTGTCATTGATGTCAATATGTTGAAGAGGTATGAACTGGCATATGTGTGAACCGGTATAACACTGTGAACCAGCATTTGTGCCAAAGTGAAGTGGTGTGCTTGTTCAAGATGAACCAGCATATGGTTATGGGAACCAACACATGGAAGCATTGTATGACTACCAGTTGGTAGTCTCAACTTTAGGGTTTCCGATTGAAGTGCTTCAAGCCTATATGGCTCAACCAGTGATCTTTGTGTGATGAGTTAGTAGTATAACAGAGAACAGATCATGTTGGCATGTAAGCCCTATGTGCATGAAGGATCTTGCATGAAGAAGACTATCACTATCCACCTTGGGAATGTGCAAAATTTGTTAAACGGTGATAACGCGTGATGGGTTATCAGCCACCATGAAATCGGTGGATAATGGACAATGGAGAATGTCTTGAGATCGATTCAAGATTGTTGCATTTAATGTAGTATGATCCAACAATCAGGATTGAACTGTTTGAATTGCTTAACGTAACAGGTTTAGGGTTTAGGGTTTTTGCTACCGATCTGTCTATTTCTTATAAGGTCGATGTTGTGTTTCTTTCAAAAGTTGTTGGCAAAAGTTGTATGCATGTATCAAAGGGAAGAGATATGTGATTCTTGCCAGACCAAAGGAGAGAGGAGATACCTGCAAAGTGAATGTGTAGAAGGTGAAGAGGAGCCAAAATGAATCTGCATTAGCATTGAGTGTTGCTACTAGCTCATTGTAATTCCTATTGATCTTTAACCACTTCAATAGTTCTGAAATCCCTTAATAGGGTAGCCTTAACCGACTTGATACAAATCCCTTAACAAGGTAACTCAAAGTTATTGAGTTCTGGGAAGCTATAGAGCTCTGGAGATCCTTTAGCTATTGAGTTCTTAAAATCCTCTAACAAGGTAACCCTAACTGGGTATTGTATCCATCCCTTAACTGGGTGATTCCTAACAAGATCGGTTCCTAGCAGAACCTATTGTAATGTCTTTAACCGGACAAGGCTCCTAACAGAGCAAACTTCTAAAGAGTTCAAAAAGCAGCTTGTGGGTATTCATCCCCACCGTGGTTTTTCCCAATTGGGTTTCCACATGAAAATATGTGTGTCATGTGTGATTCTTTGTTACTGCCTGTTAAGCGCATGATGGTTCTGTGTTTTATGCCTATCTATAAAACATATTGAACTAACTATTGTGAAGATCTGATGATAGTTTACCTATTCATACATGAGGGTGTAATGGTACTATAGTATTGAGCTAAGAGGAAAGCTAAGTGAGTAACCGGTTTATGATTGTTTTAGTTGTTTTGGGTCTTACCGGTTGTACTTTGTTTCAATCACTGTCACTGTTTGACAGTCATTTGGAGTATTTGTTGTCAAACCTGTTTCAAACTATATTTTTGTCTGTACTAATTCACCCCCCTCTCAGTACCGGTTTGGTACTATTCATTCATCATTGAGTTATCATTATCAACACTTATCCTTTTGGAGATCTTTGATTATGTTGAATCGACACATTATTTTCACCGACAAGTTTAGTGACTTATGCACAGTCATCGGTATTTGGTTCACCGATAGGTTATATCATTCACTGGCACTGAGGATGACTTGTTATCATCTAGAGATCACTAGGCTATGTCAAAGACATGGTTTGGACACTTGGTCTTGGACATTTGGTTATTGGTCTAGTCAGGTTGACATATTTGTTGTTACCAGTAAATTGGTCTAGGTTATGGACCGGCATTTGTTATCTATTCTAGATTCGACACATTATGGAGATGGTTTAATCAATTAACATTATTGTTGAGCCAACATGATGCATCACATCTTGACTTGTAATAGATTTTATTGTATTATTCTTAGTAAGCAAACCTACACATTTGCTCTTAGGTTTTGGTATATATGTAAGATCTCAATTGTGAGATTAAAGTGGTGATATGTAATAAGCTATTATAAAGTTGTGATATTTGGTATATGCAAATAAAAGTAGAGCTACTCATACAACCCTCATTTGAAGATTCAAGAAAGGTTTGAAGGAGATAATCAGAGCTTTACCGGTACTGAATCCAACATTGGAGATGCTACTTTGAGTAGTACATTATCATCGGATTCAATCATCCATTTGTACTCAGTGAGACTCCCATTTTGTGATTGAGCAGTGAGCTCTAGGCAAACGGCCTTTCTCCGTGTGCAGACCCCATTTGTATACACATACTATCTGCAGTAGTGTTATATGATTGTAGGTAAGGTTTCCCACCATAGTTTTTCCCTTTACAGGGTTTCCACGTACAAATCTTTGTGTTATGCATTGTGGATATTGTTTCTCTTTCTGTTTCATGCATTAAGTTTCACTGGTACTGTTATTAACTATTAATTTGTTTACCAGCATTAAGTTTGGTTTACTGGTATTAAGTATCAAGTTTGGTTAAGTTATATGTGGGTTGAAATTATTAGACAACTGATTCACCCCCCCCCCCCCTCTCAATTGCCTCCGGGTCCTAACAATAAGAAAATATTTATTAACGGTTGAAGCACAACTTGTATGGGCTTGAGCAAGCTCCATGACAATGGTATCTCAAGTTCGATTACATCACGAATGAGCACAATTTCATAAGATGCGAATTTGATCCTTGCATCTATTATAAGAAACTTTCCAATGGAGAATTTTTTATTCTTCTACTCTATGTTGATGACATGTTGGTTGCCAGTACAAATAAAAGGATTGTTTCTAAGTTGAAGGCACAATTAGCTATAAGATTTTCTATGAAAGACTTAGGCGCAGCTAAGAAGATTCTTAGAATGACAATCACTAGAGATAGATGAAACAAGGAGATCATGTTGTCTCAAAAGGCATACATTGACAAAGTTGTAGACAATTTTTTTATGCCTGATGTGAAGGTTGTTTCTTCTCCTCTTGCTACTCATTTTCGTTTATCTTCTGATTTGTGTCTGAAGACTCAAGATGATAAGGGGTTTATGGAAGGTATTCATTACAAATCTATAGTTGGTAGTATTATGTATGCTATGGTTTCCACTTGCCCAGACATTGCTCATGCACTGGGAGTGGTAAGTAGATCTATGTCCAATCTCGGGAAGCCTCATTGGGAAGCAGCTAAATGGATATTGAGGTATCTTCAGGGCACTTTTGATTATGCTTTATATTTTGGTGGCCATAATGTACAACTGCAAGGTTTCATAGACTCTAATCCTATCACAGATTTAGATAAATGGAGATCTACTACTGGTTATGTTATTATTTAACCAGTGACTGAGAGGGTGGGGTGAATCAGTTAGAGCAATTTACTCATAATTCAACCAATCAAACTGACCAATCTGCAACTATCCCTTGCATGGTCTTAAACATTGTGTAAATCATGAAAGCAAATAATATCATAGAAAAGAGATTTGCATGCACTCATAAATATCACATAACATAGGTAATTATATGTGGAAACCCTTGGTTAGAGGAAGAAAACCATGGTGGGGAAAACCCACAATCTCTCTTACTGTAGTGAAAAAGAGTGTCTTGTTAAGAGATTACAAACTTTTCTTTCTGAGAACATCACCCTATTAGAAGTGATTGCTATACGATTAAGAATACCTTAGAACCTGTTAAAGTTCACCTTGCTAGAGGATTTTACAACTTCATATTTGAAGTGACTCTGTTAAGAGATTTTACATAAAGAACTGGTTAAGGTTCACCCTGTTAAGGGATTTACAATGCTGCAATTTTTAGAAGGAAACAAAGAAGATTGATCTGTCTGATGACACTACCTCTGTCTCATAGATCAGCATTGCTTGCTTTTGTTCAACTAACCTTTGTTGGCTTCACCGATTCATACCTGTTTGTGCTACACTCTATTCTGCTCCCCCTATTTACATTCACACATATCTTTCCACATTGACAACAACTTAATCAAAATGAATTATATGAATATATTATCCTTTAGTTCTGGTGCCAATTTTGCCTCCAAAAATCTTATTCAAATTTTTTTTACCACGCCTTAAATTACTCTCCAAAAATAGTTCTAGGAATATTGGTCAAGACAGTTATTCATGCAGATAAGTCCACCGGTTGAAAAAGGGAAGACTGTTGGTTCAACTGGATGTTAACTTGACATTTCCAAGTCTATGGGTTGAGACTCCTATTATGTTAGTGTACCAATCAAATTTTGCCTAACCGGTTACCTCCTGTATACCAGTCTATTATCTACTTAGCCGGTTATCCTCCTGTGTACCACTTTGTTCACTACTTAGCCAGTTGACCTCCTATGTGTTAGTCTACTCACTACTTAGTTGGTCTACACTCTGCTTACCATGTCTACACACTACTTAGCCAGTCTATACTTTACTTAGCTGGTTAACTCACTTGCGATAGGAATAAGAACTCTTTTTCTTTACTGGTTATCCTTTACTTCTTAACAATGGACTATTAAGACTTAGAAGATGATGTTGCCAACAATGACAACCATTTCATTTACCAGTCATTCAAAATGCACCAAAATGCCAACAAACTCCCCCTTTGGCATTGTTGGCTAACCCTACAAAAATGTGTTGGTTCTAACCCCTGTTTCATCTACCCCATGTACATATACAAACTCCCCCTTTTGACATCAATGCCAAAGAATATACAAAGGATTTATGAATGTAAAGAAAAAATATCTTTAAAATTTTCTTTTGTAGCTTGCAAACAGGATAAGACTTCACATGTTTCATGGTGTTGCAATGTCCATGCAAGAATGTAACAAAATCCTCCATTTCATCTACTGACTTACAGTTAGGTGCACTTATCATGCCTTCTGCTTCTTTGATATTTCTTTGCATGAAATCAATGATCAATGCAAGGTAGCATTGTAGCTCTAGCAGACTAAGAGCTCATTTATCCTCTTCCTCTTTTAACTCTTTGATTTCATGAGTTAACTATTTAACCTTTCCACTAAAGGTCATTGAAGATCTAGTTAGAGGATCAAAAGAACCTATCAGATCTTGGATTTCCAGTTGAGTCTGAGCTCTTTTATCTTCAAGATCTTGGAGTAAATTGGCAAAGTTTGATGACTTGACCAATATTTGGCCAACTTCTAGTGGAATGGATTTGACTTCTTCAGTGCTGATGGAGAGAGAAACTTTTCCAATTGATATGTGTTCCATTAAATTTTCACCTCTCTTTGTTTTATACTGTCTAACTGTAGCCTTCTCTAGACTGGTTGCCTCTATACCGATTGTTGTTACAAGAGTGCCCAATTGATCAATGATGGGTGCATTGTCATCAACAACAATGTCAGGAATTAGGTCAAATAGAATTCTCTTGGCAGAATTGAGAATTATTGCCTTCATTTTCTTTGCTCTTAATTTAGCCTTTTCAGCTTGAATTTTCAATTTTTCTCAGACTTTCATCAATTGCTTGGGGGTCATCTTCTTGATGTCGATTACAGAGTCTTCCTCTTCTTCCTCCTCTATTTCTTCATTATTTTCTTCATTATTAACCTCAAAGCTGGCTATGGTGGTGAATGTAACTTTCTTCTTTTCACTCTCCTTTTCTAAAACTAAATTCCTCTTTACTTGAGGAGTGTCCACTACTATTTTCTTGGTTTCCTTTGTTTCTATCATATCTTCTTGCTTCTTTTCTACTTCCTTTTGTTTTTCTTCCTTCTCCACTATTTCCTTTTTCTCTAATAAAAGGGGTTCATTGTCAGTAGGATTTATTGTTGTTGAATTTATGTGAGGTGTGTCTTCATAAGGTATATCTTAAACTATAACTTCATCTCCATCAGGATGCTTGGTTTGAGTGGTTTCCTTTACCGGTGAAACACCACTATCAATTGTTTCAACAGTTGATTTGAGTTCAACCAATTTCTCTACATCCTTAGTTTGATTAGGAATATCGAACATAACATTACTGATGATATCATCAACTTAAAAAACACCAAAACCTTTAGTAGAGTCTTTGTCCTTACCTTTCCCTTTGTCAAGGGTAGTCGCACCTTGGTCCTATTTTGTTCCCTTTGCTATTTCTTCTTCAGCTTCCTTTTGCTGGCTTAATATTTTCTTCCACAAGGCAACACCCTCATCATGCACACCTTGGACATATCCTATGCCCACTCTCCCTATCTTGTTCATTATTTTAAAGCACTGAATACATGCTTCTACCAGTATAGATGCTTCATTATAATCAAGCTCATGTTGCACTTCCATGAGTTATTTTATCCTATTCTCTTTTTCAATAGCTAAAGTTGTTTTCCATCTCTCTTCAATTTAATCTTGCAACTCTAATGGAGCTATTCCATATAGTTCACTGGGAGTTCTGCAAAACTTATGCATGTTCCATATAAGTGCATCTTCAATTTTTCTTTTGTCCTCCTCATTGCAGAGGGGATATTTTCTCCCAACCCTAGATAGACCTCCAAAATTTTTGATCCCATGGACCAATTCATCAACATTTGGAAGCGCATCTCTACCACATCGGATTGGGTGTCAGTGTTATCACCCTCCTTTTCATCTTTCTTTGGCTTCTTATTAGCCTTTGTGTCAACTATCCCTTCATGCATTTTCTTCCTAGTATAAGTTACTCCTACTGGTCTATCTTTACCAAGTGAAGATGCAGAAGTATTTGTTTCTTGTTCTTTTGTGTATGATGTCGGCTTTCTAGTTTCAGTACCCTTGGGTTTTGCCTTTGACATTTTCTTCTTCTCTCCTATTTGTTCTTTAACTTTGGTTGATTTGTCCCCCGTTTGTTCACTAGTACCGGTGGAAGTAGTGGCACTAGATGCTTCACCTCCATATTTTTTGTCTAGGGTATCAATCATTTTTCTTACTTTCCTTTTGAATGATTGGCACCTTAAGTTCCTAGTTTATTTTGGAGCTTGCCTCCTCATAAGTTCCAAATATATTTTCCTTCTAGTATACCAGTTTGGACAGTAGCATGTTTGCATGAATTTTAACAATGCCTGTTGCAACCTCATAACACATAGGTGGAACCCAAAAGGTTATAGGTTGAACTACTTGATTGATGAAACAATATGTGTCTACAAGAAAGCAAATGTTTTCTTTGTACTTCTGCACTAGACGAGTTGGTATTCTTTCCCCTTTGTGCATCCTGATTTGAAATTCCTTAAAATATCCCCACATTGTTTCTACAAACCTATCTCCTAAATCCCTAATAATTTCACCAATTTGAACCATGATAGGTTTTTATTTAGACCATACTATATTACCCTTACTAGGAAAGAATTTTTGCACATAGAAAAACATACATACCAATAGTGAGCCATATTTGAAAAATTGCTTCTTGTCCTTCTTGATTCTCTCCATGTTTACCATAAATTGGCTTTTGATCACCTCATAAATATCATATGTTGCATCCTCCTTGATGATTCGATAGGAAGCATGTATAGCACCGCCCAACACACTATTCATCTAGCTTGATTGATAGACCCTATAACCCATCACTACAAAAGAAAATCTTACTTCAGCATCCTCAAATGAGCGATTGTCATTGCTCTACTGTCACATCGAGATTTGGTTAACCGAGTGACTTCAATTGATGAAATTGTTCTTAAGGTTAGTGATGTAGAGCCATACCCACACACCTAATTACAAACCCCAACAAGGTTAGAATTATGACCCCAATTGATCACAAGACTTCTGCAAGGAAGGACTCCACATCTTAGATGATTCTACTCACAAGTTCACTAGGCTTAGGCCTACTCAAGATGAGTAAATGCCTCAACACCTAGCCTACACCATCCTATGACACCTTTCTTCTAATGGATTAGGATTTTATTCATTTATGGCCATTTGAAATAGGTCCAACCATTGGTTTTGGGATTAGGCTCCAATTCCTTATACCTCCTTTAGAAACCTACCCCCTAGGCTTGTAGCCCTATTTGGTGATAAAATGGATCTTAACTCCAAAATGTTCCACACACCCATACAAAAAAATTTCTATTTCAAGCACCCTTTTTAAAGTTGTTCTTATCCCCAAAATGGTTTGATCGGGTCTGGAATTACAAGGTCTGAACCCTTTAGAGGCCAAGAGACCTAATAGGGGAAACTAGACGTATTTTCTAAACTAACTACCAACCAATGAACACAAACTAGAAAACCAGCCCTATGTGCATGTGGGGAATGGTTATTAACCTTTAATTCCATGGTTTCATGCCTGGAATCCACCGCTATGACATTTTATGACCACTGTCCTAAATCTGGTCCTAAGTAGTCACATAGAGATGCCTACCTGATTTTGCTCCTTTCTCCACACAACCAAGTTTACCCTATAACAAACCATGAAAACACTAATTTATAGAGTCTTATCATGTATCCCTCCAAATTAAGAGTCTTCTAATGGACTAGAATTCAAGATAAGGCCATGTTTGTCCAAAACCCTCCCAAAACCCTCAAATTTAGGGTTGCAGTCAAAAAAATGTAGGGTTCTCACTACTCAAAAACAATTAGGACCTCATACCACCACCAAAAAAAATCTATTTCATCCCTCTATCTACTCCATGTATGGTGTGGTTCAAATCAATACATATAGGAACATGCAACTCCTGCAAAATTAGAATTTTTGGGAAAACTGCAGTATTTTGTGTTTTATTGCTTCACAAACTCCAATTACAACAGCAACAATCAGAATCATGTCCACAAGTCTTATACAACTCTCCAAATTTTTTCAACCTAATTTGGAGTAGGTTGGATCCATTGAAAGGCTTCCCCCAACTATATTTCAGAAAGTTACACTTTTGCACTCAAAAGTTGCAATTTTGCACAAAAAATATTGTCATACTTGCTAAGGTTGGAATCCACACACATGGATCAACCAAAAAATCCTTAAACATGTCTAAAACCTATCAAACACAAAATTAAACCATCTACTACCCCTATTGACCAAATTGTCCCAATTGGCTTATCAAATTGCCTAATTGATGACATGGGCTTACATGGTGGGGTTTATTGCATACATGAAACACAAGACACACTAAGACAATCTAATGATCCTAGTATTCATCCTTAGGGTCATGATTTGAGTTTTGATGAGGTGCCCCTACACCATACTCCCTAGGAGAAGAGATCTCAAGCCCACTTGAGATCAGAGTTTGTAAATCTGTACCATGGTTGGAAATTTCCTCACCTATCATCCAAACTACCTCAAAGTCTGGTTTGTCCTACCAAACCACCAAGTACTCAATGTACTCCTTGTTCCTTGTCTTATTTTTGACTCTATTTTCTAACACTTTTCTCAACTTAGTTGATTCATGCCTCGGAATGTCATTGTTTGTTGCAACCTGCATTGGCTCCTCCCCTTCATTGTCACTACCTTTGAAAACTATAAGATCAAACACTTTAAAAATGTGTGATAATCCAAGATCAGGAGGAAGTTTGATTTTATAGGAATTTTGTCCATATTTCTTCAATATCTAATATGGTCCAATCTTCCACTGCATAAGCTTTGTGTATTTGCCTTTTCGGAGTCTCTCTTTCTTCAAATGTAGCCATACCAAATCCCCAACACTAAACTATACATCTCTCTTCTTCTTATCAACATAAGCCTTATACTTCACTGCAGACTAGTAGAGATGAGACTTTACTTGGTCATGCACCTCTTTGATGGCTGATGCAAAAGCTTCACCATCTGCACTAATGGGCTCTTCCTTGGGTAACTCCCTTAACTCCAATACTCCCCTTGGGTGGATGCCATATACAATCTAGAAAGGAGAATTCTTTGTTCTCCTATTGATAGTATCATTGTAAGACAACTCTACCTATGACAGTATACTGTCCATTTTTCTCCATGTTGCCTTGTCAAACACCTTAATAGGTTTCCCAATGACCTATTGATAACTTTAGTTTGCCCATCCATTTGAGGATGGTAAGCTGATGAGTAAGCTAGGTTAGGTCCCAACTTCTTCCAAAAGGTCCTCCAAAAGTGACCTATGAATTTCACATCTCTGTTTGAAACAATGTTAAGGGGAAATCCATGTATCTGGACTATCTCTTTGAAGAATAGTTCTGCAACATATGATACATCACAATAAGTCTTACATGGAAAGAAATGAGCCATTTTACTAAACCTTTCCACCACTACAAATACACTATCAAATCCCCTCCTTGTCTTAGGAAGACCCAACACAAAGTCCATACTTATGCTCTCCCATGGCCTAGAAGGAATGGGTAAAGGCTGATACAAACCTGTATTTGTGGATTTCCCTTTGGATTTTGACATATTACACATGTTTCCACAAACTTTCTTACATTTGTCTGCAATTTAGGCAAGTAATAATGTCTCTTCACAAGGTATAGGGTCTTGTCAAGGCCAAAATGACCTACCATACCTCCACAATGCTTCTCCCTAATGATATTCAACCTCATGGAACACTTAGGAATACACAACTACACTCCTTTGAACAAAAATCCATCTTGTATCTAAAATTTTAAAAATTCAATATGATACCTCTCACCAAAGGTTTCACATACCATGTATATCTCTCCAAAGTATTCATCAGCATCATACATACTCTACAAGGAATCAATACCCAAACTCTCCATCTTGATTTGGTTGACAGTTAAGACCCTCCTACTCAAAGCATCTGCAACTTTGTTCTTGACTCCCTTCTTGTGTTTGAGGGTGAAGGTGCAGGCTTGTAGGGTCTCTACCCACTTCATGTGTCGGTGGTTTAGCTTCTCTTTGCTATTTATGAAACTGAGTGCTTGATTATTGGTAAAAACTATGAACTCCTTAGGCAATAAATAGTGCCTCCACTTCTTCAAAGACTATACTAGAGCATACATCTCTAAGTCATAAGATGAGTATCTTTTCTTGGCATCATTTAGCTTTTCATTGAAAAAAAAATAGGTCTTCCTTCCTGACTGAGCACTACCCCAATAGCCATGTGGCTTGCATCGCATTCCACCTTAAATATCTTGTTGAAGTCTAGTAAGGCAAGGACTAGTTGTTTTTCAACCTTCTTCTTCAATGTTTCAAATGAATCATCTGCCTCTTTGTTCCAACTAAACTTGCACTTTTGTCCTCCCTTTATGGTGTCAAGCATGGGTGCACAAATATAAATAAATCCTCTTACGAACTTCCTATAAAAAGTTGCTAAACCATGGAAGCTTCTAACATCATTCATAGTCTTAGGTGTTGGCCAAGATAGTATACAACTCACCTTCTCTTTGTCCATTTGCAACTCACCTTGTGAGATTACAAAACCCAAGTAGATGATCTCCTCCTGCATGAACAAACACTTATCCAAATTGATCATTAGCTTCTCTTCATGTAACCTCTTGATAACCATATCTATGTGTTTGAGGTGTTCTTCCCTTGTGTGACTGAAGATTAAGATATCATCTAGGTATACTATGACAAAGTTTCCTATGAATTCCACCAAGACTTCATTCATCAACCTCATAAAGGTACTAGGGGCATTGGACAACCCAAATGGCATAACTTTCCACTCATACAACCCCTCATTGCTTTTAAAATTTGTTTTCCATTCATCCCCTGGCCTTATCCTAATCTGATGGTATGCACTTTTTAGATCCATTTTGGTGAAATACTTAGAACTCCCTAAGAAATCAAACAAATCCTCTATCCTAGGGATTGGGAACCTATACCTTACAGTTATCTTGTTGATGGCCCTTGAGTCTATACAAAGCCTCCAAGTGCCTTCTTTCTTGGGTGCTAGGACAACAGGTACTACACATGGACTTAAGATCTTTCCAATTAGTCCTGATTCAAGCAACTCTTCAATCTGCCTTGCCATTTCTGTATTTTGGTCTGGAGTGAGTTTGTAGGTTGCTTTGTTTGGGAGAGTAGATCTAGGGATCGGATCTATATATGCAATGACTGCTGTCTCTCATTGGTGGTAGGGATCTTGGAATTCCATCTGAGATGATGCCTTGATGCTTATCAGGCAACTGTCTGAGTGTAGGGTCCATGCGCTTCTATCCTCCTTTCTCTTCTACAAACTGCTCTTTCCCTGTCACCTTGGGGCTAGGCATGAGGGCATAGAAAACTGCACCTTTCTTTGCAATCTCCTCATGAACTGTTTACCTTCTACCATCAACACCTTCACATCCTTCCCTTTTGATTCCATCTCTTCCTTTATCATAGGTAGGATTTCTATCACCTTACCATCTTTGGTGATTGAGTAGGTGTTTCTTGACTCATCATGATGAGCTCTGAAGTCATACTGTCATAGTCTCCCAAACAAGAGATGGCATGCACCCATCTTGGCTATATCAAATAGCAACCTATCCTTGTATGATCCAATCTGAAACTCCACCCAAGCCTGCTCTTCTACCACTGCTTGCTGACCTTGGGTGAGCCATGAGACCATGTAGGGGTAAGGATGAGGCAGCTTTTTAAGTTTAATCTTTTCTACCATTTCAAGTGACACAAAATTTTCAGTGGATCCAGAGTCTATCAGGACCTTGCATACCTTTCCACCTGCCTTGCAAGTGGTTTTGAAAAGAGACTTCCTTTGTGTAGGATCCTTTTTAGGTACCTTCATGGTGGTTACTACTCTCCTCATCATTAGAGCCTCTCCTCTTTCAGGATAGTCATAGCTATCAGGAGCATTAACACTTTGATAAGTGTTTGCACTTGCCACACTTTGACAATCAGATTCCTGCACCAAATTGCTTATCCTTTCTCCCATAGAGCTAGAAGCCTTCTCCAAACACCTATTGGCCATCTGCCCTTCTTGGTTGTAGTTGAAGCACCTAGGAGGTCCTCTGCCTTGGGATCTTCATCTAAAGGGTGGTCTTCTACCCCTAAAGTTCCCTCTTAGATTGTAGCCCTCTCCTTGGTTGTAACTTCTCTCTCCTCTATTTGCCTTTTTGGTTAGAGTCTCTGTGGTATACAAAACCATTTCCTCTACCTCTGAAAGGGCCTCTTCCCCCTCTTTTTCATCTCCCTTTACCTCTGCCATTTTGTTACTGGCTCCTCTTCAACTTCTTTTCCACCTTGAGTGCCAATTGAAAGCCCTTTTGGACTGACTCCAGGGTGTGGAGATTCAAATCTTCTTGGATTGTAAATCTCAACTCATTGAGATATCATGCTACCTTCTCATCTTTTCTCTCTTTCACCTTGGTCCTCACACACAACTTCATGAACTCCTTGGTATAGGAACTCACGTCCATCTCCTTTTGTTTCAAATTGTGTCTCCTCTTTTGCAGTTGGATATTATAGTCCATTGGGACATAGGCCTCTTTCACCAAGGCCAAAATTTTCTTCCATGTAGCCACTCTTCTCTTTCCCTCTTTCACCCTCCCATCTTGGATGAAATTCCACCAAGTTAGTGCAGCCCCTTTCATTTCAGATTGGGCCATCTTCACCCTCTAGTGGTCTGGTATGTCTTCACTTTCAAAAAAATTATCTAAGGAGTCTATCCACTCCATCACTATATCAGGCTTCATCTTTCTTGCAAACACCATCAGATCCATCTTTACATCCATTGGTCTTCTCCCCATGGACTTGAGGACACTTGTCAAGGGTCTCTGGTCTACAGGAACCTTTATCTCTTCCTACCTAGGGATCTACTCTTCATCCCCTTCTTCTCCAGAGTCTCTCTCTCCCCTCTCCACTCTGTCCTTCAACTGGTCCATCTCATTTCTCAAAGTCTAATTCTTAGCCCTGACTGCTCTACTCTCTGCCATCTGCTTCTTCACCAGGATATTCAACTCAACATTGGTCATTCTTGAAGGTGCCTCTTGGGATCCCTCTTCTTCTAACATCTTTTCTTCTCCTTCTATCCAAAGAACACTCCTGTGCTCTGATACCACTTGATGCAGAGCCCTACCCACACACCTAAGTAAAATCCCCAAAAAGGTTGGACTTATGACCCCAATTGATCACAAGGGTCCTCCAAGGAAGGACTCCACACCTTAGATGAGTCTACCCATAAGTTCACTAGGCTTGGGCCTACTCAAGATGAGTAAATTCCTCAACACCTAACCTACACCATCCTATGACACCTTGCTTCTAAGGGCTTAGGATTTGATTCATTTATGCCCATTGGAAACTGGTCCAAGCATTGGTTTTGGGATTAGGCTCCAATTCCTTATACCTCCTTTAGAAACCTACCCCCTAGGCTTGTAGCCCTATTTAGCGATAAAATGGATCTTGACTCCAAAATGTTCCACACACCCATATAAACAAATTTGCATTTCAAACACCCTTTTGTAAGTTGTGCTTATCCCCAAAATGGTTTGATTAGGTCTACAATTACAAGGTTTGAACCCTTTAGAGGCCAACAAACCTAATAAGGGCAACTAGGCATATTTCCAAAGTAACTACCAACCAATGAACACAAAATGGAAAACCAATCCTATGGGAATGTGGGGAATGGTTAGTAACCTTTAATTCTAGGGTTGCATGCTTGGAATCCACTGCTATGACATTTTATGATGACTATCCTAGATCTTGTCCTAAGTAGTCACATAGAGATGCCTACCTATTTTTTCTCCTTTCTCCACACAACCAAGTTTCCCTTGCAACAAACCATGAAAACTATAAATTACAAAGGTTTATCCAACATCCCTCCAAAGGAAGAGTCTTCTAGTGGACTAGAATGCAAGATAAGGCCATGTTTGTCCAAAACCCTCTCCAAACTCCCAAATTTCGGGTTACAATCAAAAGAATGTAGGGTCATCACTACTCTGGAACAATTAGGGCCTCATACCACCACCAAAAAAAATCTATTTCATCTTTCTATCTATTCCATGGATGGTGTGGTTCAAATCAATCCATATAGGAACGTGCAACTCCCACTAGTACATTCAAAGCTGATTTCCGATGGTTGTTTGTCGGATTTGTGATGAATTTTCATCGGAGTGCTGACAAAATCAACCATCAAAAACTCGACATTGGATTGGTTGATGATGCCATTCCCATCGGAAATACGACAATCCAATGGACTCTACCAATGTTGTATGTCCGCCGATTACATCGTCGGTCGAAAGCTTGGTATTCATTGTAATTTCGACGATGATAATTTTTATCAAAAAAAATAATTTTTATCGATGTTATTGTTTCCTTCCTTCAATGGCTCTTTTATATCAATGAGACATTGCTGGGTCTCATCGATACCTTTTGAATTTGGATCGATGAGACCCAACGATGTCTCATCGATATAAAAGAGCCATCGAAGGAAGGAAATGCCGATGAATTCTAGAAAGGACTCACCGAAGATAATAACTTCATCAACAAAAGATATCAAAGAAAGAAGAGAGGGTCTTCATCGATGGGAAAAGTTCTTGAGGAAATAATACTATCGGTGCAACATAAAAAGGACCCACCGAAAGGAGCATTTTTATCAAAAGAATAATATCAATCCGACAAAAGGAAGCTACATCGATAAAAGATATCAATGAGGATATAGGTTTCAAGGAGGTTAAAAGGCATGTTCTCGATATGCGTGGTTTTACCAATGTAACTTTATCAATGAGATAATAGACTCATTCATCGCCAGGGCATAGTGATATCGATGAAAGAAGTATTTTGATAGAAAAATAAAGGAGGACACCGAAGCCCAAGGTTTCTTCGACATAAGACCCGATGGATATCAGATATGTTTCAATGAGGAGATAGCCATGCTACCCAAATACAGTATTTTGATGAACGGAAAAAATACTTGATCGAAGTAATATTCGAAACAAAAGTATTCTCGATAGAAACAAAGAGATCGATTGACTAAAGACACAAATGATCGAAAGACATATCCTCATCGAAATGATTATTGATTGTCACAAAAATCAGAAACAAATCCTACGAAAGGTCACATCGCCATTAAATTTGAATGTGTGCCCGAGTGACCGTTGTCCAAAATGACCATTACTAACTGATTAAATATGCCATAAGTAGTGGATCAACATCAAAGGACACAACATTAAGGAATTCACAGGCAATGAACTAAAAGTAGGAATTGGGCGAATTCACAGATAAAGCTCAGTAATTCCAAGTAAGTTGTTTGCACACAAACCTCTTTTTTAAAATTCAAATGGAATCATCATCTAAAACTAATAAGACCAGAAAGGGAAAAGAACCTATCGTTGTAGAAGGAAAACCTAAAAGATAGAAAAGGGAAGGGCATTCTTTGGCCTGGGACCTAATTGACCAGTGCCCATCATCCAATTTGAGGTCCAAGAAGATTAGAGTTGATGAGGAAGGCCGTGAGGACCAGTTTGAGGATCTTGGATACATATGGACATAATTGAGAGGGTATGAATTATTCATATATGGGTACAACAAAAGAGTTTCCCCTCAACCTATCAACAACTAATGGCGATTGAACTTAGGAAGGTTAGCTATGGCTAATGTATTCGTGAATGTGGTGCTCATGAAGGCATTTACAAACAGTTATGACCCTAAAACCAGGACCATATATAACTACATGGGTGAGCCAATTCTTGCAATTAGAAAGGAGGTTATTTACACCATGTTCGAGTTGGATTGGGGATTTGAAGAATTGATTGACCTCAAGAAGTCAACAAGTGAATATTTTAACCTCGAGCACATTTACAAAATGTGGAGACTCCCTATACATAGACCTAGGAATGTAGGGTCCTTAGTGCCACTAGGTTAGGATGACAAAGCTCCCTATGATGTCAACTCTTTCCATCCATATTTCAAGTATACCTATTACTGTGTTGCCCAAGTACTAGGGATAAAATCCCATCCCTTGATGGATATTGTAGCCATTGTCATTTGTGCCGATTTGCAGTCTAAGGACCCCTGTTTCTTTGATTTTTTTGCTTATTTGGTTGAGGTTTTGAATCATGGGTTAGAAAAGTTAAAGGGGGATGTCATCAATGTTCATTTCAAGCATTATTCCTTACTTATGCATATGCTATTGTATGTGGGCCAAGATGAAGGGTTATGGCCAGAAGAGTTATGTGTCAGGACATATGACAATGTTGGGATGAGAAAACCAGTGCAACTATGGGTTTCTTCATGGGACCAAAGGTATGTGAATAATCAATATTGGCATTTTGAGGAGTTCTTTGTCAAGCCATTATATAGATTGTTGGGATGCCCATGTGATCATGCCCTTGCACCAAAGGTTCAAAGATTCCTAAGACCAAAAGATTTCACTGAAGATCTCTCAATTGAACACAATTGGGGAGATTGGTATTGTTTTTCAGACTGCACACAAGTCAGGGTATACAAGTTCAAAGGTTTCTAAAACCACACTTGAGTGGCTTGTTTGGAAATTGTGAGGCAATTGTCAATAGTGAGTATAGAACATCTGACAAGCCATGGGAAATAATCAATTGTACCTGGGTTGTTAGTATTTTTAGATTTTATTGTGAAAAGTTCAAAGAGTTATGGCCTATTGCACACAAAATTGGATTATTATGGCATGGCTATGGGGGATCCAAGACCCAATTTCGATCCTGAAGGATAGCCTGGTCATCACAAAAGTTCAAGGCTGGAGAGCATAAATATTACCTACCGGACAACCTCATTAAGAACATTGGCAGAGAAGAGGCCATAGTGAAGTGAATAAAGTTTGAGAAAGCAATGCAGGCTTATAAATGGAAGCTTTTTAGAAGGAAAATGGATGAGAATGTTCTACAAAAGATTGAAGACCCCTTGGAGTTGGCCAACAAACTTGTGGAGCATGAATTGGAAATACTTGAGGGAGTCCCGCCTCATGTTTTTAGGGATTACATTGATACTATTAGGAATATAGAGCCTTTGGCTCATATGTCTTCTGCTTCCACATCTGGCATCATTCCATTCACTCCTCAAGAGGATTACCCCCTAGTTATGAAGAGGATACACCGATAGACTTGGCAACAAGACAATTGAATGTTTGAGAAGTGGCTAACATCAGATTCCTAGAGCATGAGGATTTCATTGCTGATAGTGACTTCATTGCTTCCAAGGAGTTCACCGCATTCCTCTATCAACATAAAGGATCTCAAATTAGGAATAACATGAGAAATAGTGAAGAAGAGCAGCAGCTTCAAAAGTTACAAGAGGAGATGGATCTTGTGATGAGAGAAATGACATCTGAGAAGGGAAGATAGTTTCTTAAGGAAACTGGTGTGCTATTATACTCTGGATGGGACATGAACTCTTCCTTGTTGTTTGATAGATTCCTCAAGAAATAGGACCCAAGTAGGGAAATCATTCCAAAAGAGATTGATAAACTCTTTATAGGGCTGGGATATGATCCAGATCAGAAGGCTCTTCTACAGTGGGCTATCTATCCCAAAGATAAAAGACCTATATTGGTTGATACAGAAGAAGCTTTTGGACATTTGATGGTGTAGCAGGCTGGAAAGACTGACCCTAGAACAACAGTCAAACTAAATTTGGATGTCGCTAAACTAAACCAAGATCAGATAGAGTTTCTGGTCTGAGAAAATTCTACATACAAGCCTATATGAGAAAACCGATGAAGAAAAACAGAGGCTGCAAGCAAGATTGCTTCAGATTGATACAAGTACCAATCAAACAGGGATGACATACAATGTTGACAGAGATGCATGGATGCCTTGACATATGCTATTTATTGGAGGAACAGGGCTGAAAAAACATCTCGGCAAGTAGAAAAGGTACAGCAAAAGATGGATAAGTTGATTCTGGAGATCATTGAACATAGATTCAGAAGTATGATGCAAGTTGCAGAAATCTATTGGAAAACATACACTGGAATAGTCAGAGCTTTGAAAGAGCATGAAAGGCTCAGGTCTCGATTGGAAGACATGATGAATGGCAATAGTCCGATTAATCCAGGTGAGAAAATTGAAGCCGAGGCTTACTTGAAGTCCCATGATGAATTAGCAAATCAATTAAGAGCTTCAGAGGTTGGATGATGGGAATACCCCTAGGGTGCCCTCTTTTTATAGTAATGGTGAGTTAGTATCGTTGGAATAGTGGAAACAAGAGTTCAGTGATGAGAAGAATCAAGCAGTAGCAGAGTTGGATCGGGACAAAGAATTGTCACTCTGTGTTAACCATATTCTATCCAATCATTTCTAGATAGAAAGCGACATGAGGACACTAAACAATTACTTTCTAATGTATAAAGATGATAAGTACATTGAACACAAAGGAATGCTGAACTTGTTTATCTCCTAGTTTATTAACAAAAGTGCTAATTAATAGTTATGTGCTGAAAAGCCATGATGCTTGGTGACAATGTATACCCTCATATAAATGAGGGAAATTTTGTAACAATAAGGATCATTAGAGAAGAAGTAGAATATAGCCTTAGGCTTACTATTGTACCATTTTGTGAACATACATAATATAATCAGTTGTCTTTCCTTTGTGTATATGATGTGGATTACTACATCTTTCTATAGGCAATTGCTTGTGATATTATCTAAAGGAGATAAGGTTACTTGTGTTCTTCCAGTAAAACTGTGTTTCATATTGTGGATTTGAATAAAAGATTTACTTATGAATATAGTTTTGTATATAGTGCACCTACATATTATCTCAACCATGGTGCGCCTGCATATGTTTATAGTTTTGTTTATAGGTGGAAAGCCTAAGGTTCAATGTCAAACTTGGTTGCTCTAATACCATATGTAATATTCCATTAATTCTATACTTAAAGAAAATAAATTGTGATCTATATTAAGATAAAAAATTGAGCATTTCAAAATAAAACATAACTACTTCAGTTGAAGGAGAAAACTAACTAAATATTCTTCAACATAATAAGAATCTAACTAATTTATCTAAAAGGAAGGTAATCTTTTAACGATAAAAAAAATTGAACAAATATTATTAAGATAATAAATATGAGAAAGGAATTCAAATGGCCAGTTTCATCACTTAGATAAAGCATCACCATCTTGGCCAAGGTTTTAACATTGCAAGCACCAATGCGTTGTTAGTGTTCACCTCCCTTGCTCGACTTGTACATCCAATTCTTGAGCTCAACAAACTCACTAGTTACCAACCATCTAAACAAGCCATATGCTTAATGTGTACTAACAATAATGGTTATTAATGACCATCATATGATAAATAGCATACACTTGAGCCAACTAACTCACTGGTTTACTAACCAACTATCTAGCGAACTGCTTAATATCTACTAAGAATAATGGTCATAAATGACCATCATAAGATAATTAACATACACTTGAGTCAGTTGATTCATTGGTTACAGAACTTCTAGGTTTAGCTGATCCAATTTGTTACATAACAGTCTCATGTCTACTGACATTAACAGTTTACAAGGACTTTCATGGGATTGTGACATAACCTAACAAGCCAACTGCTACAAATCCCCTATCTCTAACAAGCTTCTTCTGTCATCATGGAATTAAACCTAATACAACATTGGTTCCCTTATTTAGTTAAATTAAGACATCTTATTTGTGACTCAACAAAAAATATGGTTCTAATATATTTTTTTGTCTTTCTATATTCCCAAAAGTATGCATCTAATTGATGATAAGAATCCTTCTTCAGGTATTGCAACCATGGAGATTGGTTATAATCTAATTATAACCGATGTGCATTGATTCCAAGATGAACCATATTCAGTTGAACTATGAGTTAAGAGTGGAAAACAAATAAACATAGAATAGCTACAAATTATAGCAAGGTATTGTGACTATAAGATAGAAACCATCCTAGAAGCCTCCAATATATGAAAAGTTGAGAAAGTAGCAAGCTTACTCTATAAAGACACTGATCACTATAAAGTTGTAGTCAAGTTCAAAGCATTGATATATGGGAACAAAGGGTTTCATATGGGGATAGAGTAGTCTCATGAAATATCATGACAGTCATAATCATAATATAAAGAGTAGTCAAATCTTCAAGATAGATTGGTGATAGTGCAGTCATTCTGTTGAGCATCAAATCTGAATTAAGTAAAATATCTTGATTTGAGAAATTAAATCATAGAAGCCATCTCTCTTTGGAAGAAATCATCATTTTCATTGATACCGTAATAACCCATAAGTTATCGAACAAGTCTAAAAGCATTCTATCAAAGTATCTAAGATTCAAACAGTGTCAATGAGACCCAATTATGTCTCATCGATATAAAAGGGGCATCGAAGAAAGAAAATGCCAATCAAATTCAGAAAGGACTCATCGAAGACAGTAACTCCATAGATAAAAGATATCAAGGAAAGTGGAGATGGTTCTCATCGACAAGAAAAGGTCTTCGAGGATATAACACTATCAGTGCAAAAAGATGCACCGAAAGAGATGGTCCCACCAACAAAAGGTATTGAAGAAAGTAGAGGTGGCCCCCACCTATGAGAAAAGGCTTTTGAAGAAAAAATATCATCGCTGCAAGATAAAGAAGATTCACCAAAAGAAGCATTCTCATCGAAAAAGTGATATCGATAAAATAGAAGAAAACTACATTGATGAATGATATTGATAAGGATATGAGTTTCGATGGGAGGACAAAAGAAGTCACCAAAGTCCAAAGTCTCTTCGACATGAAACTAGGTGGATAGCAAAATGATTTCGATGAGAATATGAGTTTCGAGGAGACTAAAAGGCATGTCTCTGATACACATGGTTTCATCAATACAACTTTATTGGTGGAAGATGACAAAGAGAGGATAAAAGGGGCTTCGGTGAGACAATAGACCCATTCATCGAAGGAGCATAGTGATATCGATGGAAAAAGCATTTCAATGGAAAACTAAAGGAAGTCACCAAAACCTAGGGTTTCTTCAACATAAAAAGGGACCGATGGATACCAGATAGGTATCGGTGAGGAGACGATAATACTCAATTTGTTTATCTTCTATTTTGTTAAACAAAAAATGTTGGTTATCGGTTATATGCCAAAAAGCCACAACACTTGGAAATAATGTAACTGATAGACTAATTGAGAGGTGGTGGGTTTAAAAATTGTCTCATAAGTTTACACAATAAGTCCTAAAGAAATATAAAGACTTTGTAGCCCAAACAGAAAAGAAAGGCACTGGTCATCTATAGAATACAATTCATCAGTTCACATCTCATTTTAAAGCAATAGGAGTAGTTGAGTAAGAAATATATAGTAGACTATAAATAGTGTATATACATAAATTTCAAGCACAGAAATCAAATAATTTCTACAACAACAATCTTGAACTC
This sequence comes from Cryptomeria japonica, assembly GCF_030272615.1. NCBI lineage: Eukaryota > Viridiplantae > Streptophyta > Pinopsida > Cupressales > Cupressaceae > Cryptomeria > Cryptomeria japonica. The sequence continues at coordinate 625,185,326 of NC_081414.1, read as the reverse complement.
ATCTGCTATATCTCCATCCTACCAATTTATGCCATTCTGAGATGCATTAGGTTAGTCTTAGTCACTAGAACACAATTTGCAACATGCATTAGGAGTTGTCCTCCTTACAAATAGTGCAACATTAAAAAGGTATTATCAAAGCTACAACCACAATTCAAAGAGGAAGCTTACAAAGATAGGACAAAGATAGGTATAGTCATAAGTCAAGGAAAATTTATAGTTGAAACTCAATCCAAAATAGTGAAGAAGTGCAACAAATGACATGAGAAGTCTAAAGAAGTATTATAGCAATCATGAGTCAAGGATTAATGAAGAGATTTTTTGCATCCATGATACAATCCTTAAAAGCATCCATGATACAATCTCAAACACACTTTTTACTGTTCTCTTGGTGATTGTGCCCAATTGTGTATGTCTTGCTTATGTATAAAAATGGCATTTTGCAGCTTTCCACTGACCATGTATTTGAGATGCCTTTGATTTAGATATGGCATGAGCTTAGTCGTAGAGTGAGACTAGGGAGTTGTACCATCTCAACCATGTTGCGCCTGCATATTTATATAGTTTTGTGTATTCATTAAAGATTTTCATTTAATTTTAATCAACTAAAGAGAAATATTCATGACTTGCAAGTAATAAAAAAACTTACAAGGATGAGGCATATTCATTACTTACAAGTAATAAAAAAACTTACAAGGATGAGGCATATTCATAACTTTTGCAGTCCTACCTTGGATATCAACACTAGAAGCAACTCATATTGTTCGTGTATAGACAAGACAATATGGGAGTTCATTATACCCAACAACTTGTGGTGTTGTTGTTCGTTTTGGCTCTAATGACCCTGCAATTAAGATTCAATATACATTATTCAATAAGATTAACAGTGCAACATAACGAAATATTGAAAAGTGTGTTACCTTGTTGAGCTTCGCTTGGTTTTGAGAATAGTTTAATATTCTCTACTTAACAGAGCCAACCACGTGAAGGTGGAAGCTCATTTGACCCCCCCCCCTAACATCACTCTAAATTCCCCATTAACATCTTATAACATTCATTCATTAATTCTTTCTACCATTAATAAAATATAGCATTCATTCATTAATATCACATAACATTCATTAGCACATAACATTGATTAACATTAATTAACACGCAACATTCATCAATATGAATTAACACATATCATCCATAACCATTAATTAGCACATAATTACATTCACTAACACATAAAAATCAGTCATTATCATATAAGTTAGATTACAATCATTTCTTTCTTTGTTTTTTCTTTGAAGCTATGAAAAGACTAAGTGGAACATTAGTTTCTTCATCATTTCCCCCCTCTGCAAATGTTCCGCCAACTGTTCGTGATCTCAATGTATGCCTAGTCCTATATTGAGGACGAGGACACTGAATCGAAGGGGGGTCCTCTGCAATAACAAAGAAATGGGTTAAATTCAAATAAAAAAATTATTATTGTTACAAGTATTTCATTAATTAAGAGAACATAATTGTTGTGCTCTTTACTTGATGGGGCCACATCATTTTGTGTAGCCTCAACCTCAACATGTTGAACACCCTCTAGATCTGTTGGACTTAAAATACTAAAGGTTACATTAATGCTGAACAACAATTGCAATTATATTTATTTAAAGCAATAATAGTGGTCCTCTTTACCTGAGTGGGGAACATCATGTTCTTGAGGTTGTGTACCCAGATCATGCTCCACTTGCTCACCACCAACTACATGCTCTAAAATATTAACAAAAAAGGTTACATTAATTACTACTCTAATTACAAATTAACATGTTTAATTATATTAATAGCTAAATAAATAAATTTGAATAGCAAATGAATACCTCCACTACTAGGATGCACATACAGACCTTCATGTGCAGATGGTGTTTCACAATTAGTAGGCTGCATTCCAATGACATGCACATTGTTATCATTGCTTGCTTATTTAAAACAAATATAGTCACTTTATGTTGGAACTCGACATCAATTAGATTATTGGGAAAGTATTTAATTTGAAACAACTTCCATTTACCATATTTACCTGTGTGACAGGTGCACTCGAATGTTTTGTATGCCCACTCAATTCTCGTAGCCGATCAGCCATGGTTGAATAGCCTTGCTGGTAGGCAATTCTCTTGTCATCTTCTATGGGCACTCTATTGAATTCAGAGCCTTGCATTTTTGCTTGGTACCGTGAATTTTGCTTGCATTGTTTGATAAAAAAAAAACATTTGCAATTTATTAAGATTTTGATGCAATATCTCATTTACATGAGATACTTACAATTCATGCAGCAAGTTTCATGTAACCACCAGAGTCAAGTTTGTGTTGCCTGTTCTTTTCTTGCCTTGCCTTGGTTGCCTTTGACGTGTCACTCAGTCTATAAAAAGTTTGAAATATATTAGATTATATAAATATAAAGAGTAATTAATTAGTACATAATTACATTCTTAATAGTATCATGTACCTTGTTTTGGCATCTAGTGGTGTATTTCCTTTTTTCCTTTCAATTCTCTCCTTGGCATCCAAAATCAAGTCCTTCCACTCCCTCTTTGGAATCATGGGGGGATGCTCGTACTTTAGGTTCCTCTCCAAATGGGTCCTGTATTGGTCCCTCACATACTTTAGATATGTACCAGCTTTTTCAAGAAGCTTGGTTTTTTCAAAGGTGTCATTTCCAAACCACTCAACCATTTGGTTTGTCAATTCATCTTTTAACCTTTTTTCTTGGTCATTCCACCTTTTAAAGAAAAAACAAACCTGTTAGATTCAGAAATGAACTGAAGCTACATTTATTACACTTGAAGAAATGGATCAAAGGAAAACTATTCCAGCAATGATATGAAATCAAAAGTGGATAAGGGTTAGTTCACATATGATGTACCACCTTTTACTTATGGTGGGCCCAAATATCTGCAATGCAATGTCACTAAGATGTTTATAGAAAATATCATTGCCTGCAAAAAATTCATGGGATCATTAGTCCAAAACGAGTGATCATAAAGTAAATTACAATTAGAGTATATATAGTAATAATTTTAAAGTACCTGGAACCTTTTGTATCTTTAAGGGAAGAATCTCTTTGTCGCTCACCACCAATGTGGCCTGCAACATTCCCGTACTAGCTATATGAGAAGATCCAGGAAATGATGGTATGTTATCAACAGTAGTCGCCTCTAGCACATCCTCATGTGCATCTCCTCCTGCAAAAAATGAATCCACTATGAAATGGCACTAGAATTCAAGAAAGAATGCTTGAAGGGAAATAAACACATGACATAAGATAGAGAAAAAGAGGGATCTACCAATAGTGGGCAGGTCAATATGACGTGCACTAGAGGATGTCTGCATGCTACATGTTGCCGATATTGTAGTCAGCAATACAGGTGAGGGTGACCTCTGATGAGGCGGCTTGCATCATTTGCACAGTAACATTGACAACACCTAAAGAATAATACATTAAATATATCAAACATTAAATATATGAAAAGTGCAAGAATTGTAAACAAGGATGAACCTTTATTTTGAAAATTGATAGTATCAAGTATGATGTGTTTTGGGTACTCAGAGGGATAAGCCAAGCAAGTGATAATACAAGAAAATCATCATCACCTGAAGATCCTACAACACCCTGATTGTGGGAATGACTTTCATGAGGGTAGATAAATTGCTATAAAAATAATACGTACATATTTTAGTTAATGACATAAAAGAGAATAGAATATAAACCATTATTGAACTTTTGTTATAATTAAAGCTTTCATTACTACTTACTTGCAAGTTTCCTATTGTCTTAAACAATAATTCCACCCTCTGTTGTATCTCATCAGTGGTAGGATGCATGATTGCCAAATAAACAATCTCTTTTCTAATTTTTATAAGAGGCATTTTAAAGAATTTCACAAGGTCTATGGGATCTTCAGGGTCATCATTGCTTAACCCTAATGATTCCACATCCATAGAAAGGTGCTCAGTTACTGCAACTCCCTTTCCCTTTCCCCGAACATCCGTCTATGTCAAGAATATCATTAACAATTACAAAATTAGTATAAATCACTAAAAAAAAGGACATAATAATGTAACAGTTTGCTTCTATCTAATTTGTACAATTACAATGAGGTTTACCTGCTTGGTAGAAGCATCACCAGCTACATCTCTGTCTGTGATATGTGATGGATCCATGTCGGCCTATGACAAAGAAAAAATATAAAAAACGTTAGCAAAATTACATAGTACACAACATGAACAACATGAACTTTATAGACAAAAAGAGTATTTAATAATAAAAAGATGTTGTCATCAAAATTATTGTAATTTTTTTAATTCCTTACCTTTACTTTATGTAGACTATGCAGGATCCTCAACTAAATGGTTGACAATGTCTGTAGTCAACAACCCGTTCCCACCAAGGGTGATAGCATCACACAGGGACTATACTTGAAATCAACACCATCAATTGAGCATCATAAGCATTACTACATTTGTAAGTTGATAAATAATAAATACATACATATCATAAGCATCAGAAGCATCACATGATGTGTCATCATATATGTAATTGAGCATCACAATTACCATCACATATCATGTGTCATCATAATTAAACATGTAATCCATCACATATGTATCATAAATCACCATCCATCACATAGGTAATAAACAATCCACGTTCTATAAATAAACACAAAGTTCAAAAAATGTCACATGCATCATCATAAACATGTGATCCATCACATATGTATTTTAAATCAACATCAATCACATAGCTAATAAGAATCCAATTTCCATAAATAAACATAGTTTAAAAATTGTCACATAAATAGTCACTCTCCCTATCTCCATCTCCATATTAAAAGGTGCATCATGAATTAATTATGTAATGGCATTAGAATTCAAAAAATAATGAATTAATTATGTAAAAAAAATTCTATGAAGAAGTCAATATTAAATAGATAATATACTAATTGCATACCTCATATATTTCATTCTTCATCATCATGAACATCAAGGTCATCATCGCCAACATCATCATCATCGTCATCATCATCATCATCATCATCATCATCATCATCATCATCATCATCATCATCATCATCGTCGTCGTCGTCGTCATCATCATCATCATCGTCATCACCATCACCATCACCATCACCATCACCATCACCATCACCATCAACATCACCATCACCATCATTGTCATCATCATCATCATCTTCTTCTTCTTCTTCTTGTTCTTCTTCATCGTCATTGAGAAATTGTTGATCATGATCATCATCCACTTCATCTTCTACTTCTTCGGTATCTTCTTCTTCGGATCTTCTTCTTCCATCACATTATACTTTATCGGCCTTCCTCTTGGATCATGTCTAACAACAAATGACCAACCCGGTTTATGTGGAACCTTTGAGTAAAATACTTGCTCACATTGGCTTTGAAGAACATAGGGCTCATCCCCAACTGGTTCAAATGATCTTGTATTTAGCATTATAAAACCATTATCATGTTCAATAATAGTTCTATCAAGATCATTTCTATTCAATCGTATCATGTACCATTTGACGACGAACAAAACTAATTTGAAGGAATTAAAGTCATACTCAAGTATATCATCCAAAATGCCATAGTATCAATTTTGAGACTGTTGAGGATGAATATCATTTCTTGATGAAATATTTGTCACCTCAAAGATTACAGTGATGCCAGAATCACAAGTTTTCTTCATGTCACCCAACTTTTTTATGCGAAATTTATGACCATTGCAACACATAGCGTTGTGATGTTTGACCTGTGATATGTCAAACATGTAAAATTTATTGTATTATGAGTTGATAAACATATGGGTGATTAATAAATTTATACGTACCTGTTTATCTCTTAAACCATATGCTAAATCAATTTCCCTTTGCGTAACATTGGAATGTCCATTACGATGTGCTTCTTTAACCAGTGAAGCCACACCTTCCCATGTTAATGTGCATCCAGAATGTTGACAACATTCAATCCATATCGTCATCCAATCAAGATTGTTTGCAATATACAAATGTAGTGCATCCCACTCTCAACCAACTGTACAAAAAATAAATAGACATCTTACAATCGATTTATTTTGAAGACTAAGATGTAATTAACTACAATAGCATCTTATAATTACCTCTCACTTTCCTCAACCTACCTTTCCCTGTCAAGCACTATCCTTTGAATTTGTTAATGGTGTTGGGATCCCAAATGCGATCCACGTGGATCTTTGCTGCAAACTTAGGAAGATATTCAAAAATGTACACCATAGTCTAGTATACCATATATCCCTCCAGTATAGAACCCTCAGGATGTGCTCTTTGTCGAACCAAAGCCTTCAAAAATTTCAAGTGCCTCTCAACCATCCACATTGGCCTAGTGTGTATAGGTCCACACAATTCAATCTCCTCAACTTAGTGTATGAAGTAGTGTACTTGTGCATTGAAAAAAGTTGGAGGTAGACACTTTTGCATTTCACACATTAAATGAGGAATTTTTCTCTTCCAATATTTTATATCATCTTTATGGATTTCTTTACATGACAACCACCTACAAGGTATTCAAGACGCAAAAAAAATATATTACATAAGAAGTAAAACAAATCACAAATATAATATCTATACAATTAACTAAACAAAAATCACTACTTACCTCATGTATTTTCCAAGATCATATATGACTTGCTTGACATTATTGTCGAAGTCGTCTGGGAGAGATAGAGGTAGAATGTACTACAACAATTATAAAATTATCTTTTCATTTTTTTGTAACATAATGAAAAGTACACGTACGCGCAGTACTTAGATACATACTAAAAACACAAGAACATGAATTACCTTAATGAAGGTATGCCAATCATGCATTTTCATCCTTGGCCCAAATTCACTTTTCTTTGATATGAGATTGTTTATGTTCACAGCAAATCCTGTGGGAAATCGAATTTTTCGTATGACTTCTTTTATAGCATTGCTTTACTGGTCCGTTAATAACCAAGGAAGCTCACTTATATTAATCTGGTCTCCATGGTTATTTGATGGAATGACATTTATCATTGCATGATTGGAATCCTGAATGTCAATACATATTTTGACAATTTTTTCTTTGTCACGCCTTCCATCCAATATTTTCCATATTGTCTTTGTTATATTCTTTCCAATATTCATACTATCAAACAAATGAATAATTAATAACTGCTCGTAGTAGGGAAACCTACTAAATTATCGAGGATAAACTTTTATTCCCTTAGGAAGGTGGTCATTTATGCCTTCACGATCTTCATGATCATCAATCACATCATCAGTAAACAAAACAAAATAGAAAAGATGTTTTATGACAAACCAATAGATGGAATGGAATTACCTTGACGATTAATTCTATTATATTCCAACTTCCATAGGTGAGGTGTCATTCTTCATGGCTTTGATGTATTCTCTTCTTTCCCATTGAAAAGATGTTTTTCAGTATTTTGATACTTATGATTTTTGTGGAGAAAGTGCCTATACTCATCAAACACCTACTTTCCTAAACTTTTTGAATGACGAGATTTCATCTTTGGACCACAAACAGGACATGCAAATTTTCCCTTTGTTTGAAGACCTACAAGATAATGTATAATTGGATTAAATATGATAATTTTTTGAATTATAATGTTCAAGCACAACTTAAACACTATAACATATCACAAAAATGTGTTAGCCCCGGGGCATCGTGTATTGTCCATAGAAGCATCACATGGAATTGAAATTGTCTTTGTCCTATTGGTCTAGAGACGTCATACATAGTGACACCATTCCATAACTCCAACAACTCGTCGATAAGAGGCTCGATATATACATTCATATCTTTAACTTGGTACTTACCTAATCGAATGAACAAAAACATTACATAATTATTATGACCATTTTATTGCAATATTTATAATTAAATTTAGACGACTATATTTAAATGATAAAATACCTGGAACAATCATTGCCAATATTATGTGCTCCCTCTTTATTGACATCCATGGAGGAATGTTATTGTTGATAACAAAAATAGGCCACACTGAGTAAATAGATCTCATCTCTACAAATGGATTGACACCGTCAGTTGCCAATGAAAGCCTGAGATTGCCAGGTTCTTCTTTAAAGTGTGGCCACTTTTCCTCTATGTCCATAAATGCTGAACCATCCACAGGCATTCGAATAATGTCATCTCGACTTCTATTATGTGCATGGTAATCCATAAATTGTGCCAAGCTAGTGCACTTGAATAATAGTTGCATATGTGGAATAATGGGAATATAGTGAAGAACCTTGCGAGGAACCCTTTTTGTTATTTGATCTATTCGATATCTACTGATATGACATTCAGGGCATTCAGTTCAAAATTCATGTTGTTTGTGATATATAATATGATCATTGGGACAAACATCTATTGCTTGATACTCCATTCCAATATCTTTCATAACGGTAGATAATTCTCGGTATGAGAGAGGTAGAATATTTGATGGTGGTAACAAAAACTCACCTATCAATCTACTGTGAAAAAATATAATTTGTTATAATAAAGAATATTAATGGTACAACATGATTCATAGTTTATTATGACATATATGACATACCTTAACATACGTGACATTGTTATGTTGGATAAACCATTCATAACCTTCAAGTTCACCAACAACAATACAGCGGAGAGAAGACTTGCCTGCGAGCCTTTGTAAAGGGCCTCAGATTCCTTCTCAAGTAGAGGGACATCATGAACAACATCAAGGTCATCTTCATCATCATGATCAGCTGCGCAAGTACTAAATGAGTCATGGATCAATGTATTTGTACCATCATCTTCAATTGTGTTTTCTGGCTCATGATCATCATCTTCCATGGGATCATTATCTTCAGCTTCGATATTCACACCTCCATGTTCAACCACTTTCAAAACCATATTCTCAGGACTGTGTTGATCCATACCATGTGCTTCGGGGTGCTCAAGCTATATAAAATTGATAAACATAAATAAATTGTGATCATGATCTCATCATCACGTGATTTATTATGTATATAAATTGTCAAAATGATATGATGAGAAACTTACCAATGGATGATAATCATGTCCACCTTCAATGTGACCATGCAGCCTACAATGTTTCTTCGCTATTTTGATTAGAAGTATTCTAGTCTTTAACCCCTTACAAATTTTGCACGGACAATAACATTTTCCATCACCTTTTCTTTTCAAGTTAGACCACAATCTAGCAATTGTTTCCTTATTTTGTTGTTCATTGATAATGTCTGACATGGTCTTTCTTCACAGGCAAGAAAATAGAAATTATCATCATTGAACAAAGCATCTTATTGAATTTATCTTTCTAGTTTGCTTATGGTACATCACACAAAATGGAAAACAAGAAATACTCAATAAATAAAAGGATTCATTGATCTAGTATTATCACAATCTACACCAAGTAAGTGGGCAAAAAACTTTGCAACATTATGCAGTTTATTTGTTTCTAGTCTGTGTATCATAGAATACTATTGTACAAAACACTTATCAAAAAATTCCTCATAAATTTTATTGATCATACAGAATCTTTGCCCAAGAAGACCATAATAACAAAGGTATGTTCTCTCTTGACCAGGTTCAAGCTTGATCTTTAGTAGCTTATGACCAGCTTCCTCAAAATCAACACTTGACATGATTGTCAAATAAATTGTACGTCTTAAATTGACCAAGTTTGTCTCTGTCTCATCCTATATTCTCAGTGCTTCCTCACCTTCCTCTTCATCATCATTATCATCATGATTTGAATCATCACCTGAATCATTCTCCCCTTCTGCTTTATCTGAAGAAGCATCTCCAAGGATATCTTTCTTCAGTTTTTCATAGGTTGCCTCATGCTCTAAGAAATCAGGATCTGGCTTGAAAACATCCAAACGAGCTTCTTGATCAAGTTCATCTTCTAGGAAAACTTCATGTGTTAACTGATCTGGGTGCACAACTGGATGACCTTTGAACTTAGCTTTGCGAAATACAAAAAGGCTTTCGATTAAAAACTATACTCGTTTGTCAATTTCCCCCTAATGGAGAATACCTCTAAATCTTTCAAAAAACCCATAAAGACCTTTGGGTGAAAGGTCTTGCAACAAAGAACCACATTCTTTCACAAACCCAACAACAACCTCTACACTGTCATCTGTGGGGTTCTCTAGTACAAGGGTGAGAAGTTCTAAGGCAATGATCTCATGTGCAACTTGTTGATTAACTAAATGAGCTATGAATTTGGTTGTTGCTATCAACATGTGCTTGTCATTGCATTTGTATGCCCTCTTAAGCTGCAAAATAATTCTTTGCAAAAGCAGATTGCCAACTTCAGGAAATTTTGTATTTACCACAGCAACCAACGCAGCAAAAACATCTGTAAATCCAGGGGATGCTATTTGGGATTTCATACAAGACCTACAAAATAGACCCCTCCCATGGATGAGATTCTCTAAAAACAACTCTGGAATGATGTTCTTGATGTTAGATGCATTTACCTTGTTTACTAACCCATTGATACTCTTCCAAAGGGCATCCCATGTCATGTGTTGGTATTCCACACTGCTCTTGTCTTCCACATCTTTCATCATTTGAGCCAGCTTAAATGGGGGAATGTAAACACCACCGCTTCTTCTAACACCCTTCTCAGCTCCTCTTACAACACCTTCAACATTCCCATTCTGAGATGGAGCAGACACAACACCAGAAGTTTTCACTTCCACTACCTCTCTGTCCCTCTTGTTTCCAGAAGCCCCTTTACCACTTAATTCATGCTTCTTTCTGTACATAAACCCACCAGGAAGCATGAGTTTTTGCATATATGCTCGCCCAAATATTTTACAGTTATTTTTCATCAAGATTGCCTCAGGAGCTGGCATATCCTGCTTCCATACTTTAATTATGTTTTCTCAAAGGACAATCCAAAAAATCCATGCATTGCAAACAAATTTGTACACCTTTGTTGGTTGTGGTGGCATCATAGAGAGTTTACATCAATAAATGAAGAACATGCCAATGCTTTTAATGCAGCAATAGAAGTCTATCTCTTATTCAATATCTCTCATGAAACCCCCATGATCTTTTGTTGGAGTAGAATTTGTTATATTCTAGAAAGGGTCTTGTCCTTTGTTGATGGGATATTCATCTACCTCAAGAAATAACTATTCTTTTCTCCAACAAGAAGTGGAACTAAATGAAGATCTAGCACCATCAAATGAGTCCTCAAAAGGATTACTATAGTTAGTTTTGGTAGATAATGATCTGGGTAAAATACTAATGTGGCTTTAGGAAACATTATGTACTAGCTCAGCATACTCTAACAACTTTGGTGCGACATGCTACATCCAATTAAGTTTCCATTGGTATCTCTATTGTGTTTATAGATTGGGATTCAATGTACTCTTTTTATACACAGATTTTACTTTCAATTGAGGAGGTTTGTGTGTACTTACTTGTCTTTTCATTGTATCCCTATTTCAAGAATTTCTTCTATCAACAAATCATTTGTTGTAAGTTGTACAAGTGGAAGCTTGAACATGCCTTCCATGCTAGCCTTGTTGATACGTTCAACACCATCTTGTGCAACAAATCTTTAGAACTCCACTATTTCATTGAAGAGTGAGTAGTAGGGACAATCTATGACACTTACAAAGGTTTTGCAAGAGAGATAAATAGACCTAAATATTATGGCTTAATAATGATCAATAGGTAAATAGATAAGAAACTCTCAATATCAAAATGACTTTCTCAATTGTCTTTACTAGAAATGGATAGATCTGCTAATAATGGCTTTATAGCTGTATGTCAACTTTAGACTCAATCCAAGAAGAGCTAGAACTAATATGCGATATCTAGATTTATGATCTCTATAATAAAAAAATCCCATAATTATGTTTCCACGCATCTATACCACAACACAAACATCATGCTAGTGATCAGCCATAGCAATTTATATCCTAATTATAGACTGTGAAATATGCACATAACTATGAATAAAGATTAAGAAAAACAAAGAAAGATGCTTATTGCAAACATAAATGACTAATAGACAAGAATTTAATTCATTGTAGGTAGTTTTGAATATCAAATTCACTTATTTGTGTGCATTTAGTAACTCATATACTTGTGACCAACCATTTATCTCTTTCATAGATTAAACACTTATTTAATAACATTAAATGGCTGAGTAATTATGTTTTAGTTGAAATTGAAAATAAAATATTTTATTTGAGGAAAGCTCACACTATTCCCTATCATATTTTAGACTCTCGATTTTGTTAGTAGTGGTTTGATGTCTTTGGAGCTGATCATTGCATTTCTTTAGTTACGTCTGCTAGTGTACTCCTAGCCTGTGCCAAAATGGGAGCTTTGGAACAGGGTATGGACATCCATCAAAGCATAAAAGATAGAGGAATTTTGTCAGATGTAGTTGCAACTACTCTGTTAGCATGTATGCAAAATGTGGAAGCATAGACAAGGCACGGGAACTGTTTGATGGATTGCCTCAAAGAAATGTGGTTTCCTGGACTACAATGATTATCAGATATGCACAAAATGGATTTGTTGAGAAGGCTTTAGAAAATTTCAAGCAAATGCAATCGGCAGGTGTAAAGCCAAATTCCATGAGCATTGCTACTATCCTCCCTGCCTGTGCCAAAATGGGAGATTTGGAACAGGGTATGGACATTCATCAAAGCATAAAGGATAGAGGAATTTTGTCAGATGTTGTAGTTGCAACTGCCCTGGTAGACATGTATGCAAAATGTGGAAGCATGGATAAGGCACGTGAACTGTTTGATAGAATGCCTGAAAGAAATGTTGTCTCATGGACTGCAATGATTGTTGGATATGCATGAAATGGATTTGTTGAAAAGGCTTTATACACTTTCAAGAAAATGAAATTTGAAGGCATAAAGCCAAATTCCACAACCTTTGCTAGCATCCTCCCTGCCTGTGCAAAAATGGGAGCTTTGGAATAGGGTATGGATATCCATCAAAGCATAATGGATAGAGGAATTTGTTAGGTGTTGTACTTGGAAATGCCCTTCTTGACATGAATGCAAAATATGGAAACATGGACAAGGCTCGTGAATTGTTTGATACGATGCGGCAAAGAGATGTGATCTCATGTGAACAATCAACACGCACATATATGGGAGGAAGGGATTGCTGCTACAAAGTTGAACGCTCACTCCTCAATCATAGTTCTATGGTTTTATGAGATTAAACTAGGGCAATTAACCACCACATGTATATTTTTTGCAACATGAAATTAAAAACTAGGGCAATTTGAATCTACCTCTTGCGCGAGATTGCAAGCAATGCCACAAATGCCTTTGACACGGGTTTGATGTTCTTGGGGGTTGAAGTCACCACGGACGCCTACGCGGGAAATTTGCAATACAAATAAATTCCCCTCTTTTTTTTTAAGATAATGGCTGTTAGTCATTAGAATTACAACGAACTCGAGCACTTTTTTGGAAAAAAGAAAATTCTCATTGCTAATGCCTTCTTCGTTGAAACCAAATGGGAAATTTTTGTCAGAATTACGACGAATGCGGGCATTTTTTCAAAAAAATATCAAATTTGGCCACAATATACCTTCTCCATCAGAAACCTCAGTTAGAATTCTAGTCCAAATGTATTAGTGTCCTGCAAACTTAGAATTTCTAGGAAAACTATAGTATTTTGTGTTTTATTGCTTCACAAACTCCAATTACAACAGCAACAACCTTAGGAATCATGTCCACAAGGCTTATACAACTCTCCAATAGTTTCCAACTAAATTTGGAGTAGGTTGGAACCATTGACAGGCTTCGCCCAACCGTATTTCAAAAAGTTGCACTTTTGCACTCAAAAGTTGCATTTTACAAAAGTTGCAATTTTGAAATTTTGCACAAAAAATGTTGTCATACTTGCTAAGGTTGGAATCCACACATATGAATCAACCAAACACTCATAAAATATTTCTAAACCTATCAAACACAAAACTAAACCATCTACTACCCCTATTGACCACATTGTCCCAATTGGGTTATCAAATTGCCTAATTGATGACATGGGCTTACATGGTGGGGTTTATTGCATACATGAAACACAAGACACACTAAGACACTCTAATGATCCTATTCTTCATCCTTAGGGTCATTATTTGAGTGTTGATGAGGTGCCCCTGTACGAGTTAGTGCTTCACCAATTGTGCTAAACCATGTCACTCTTTGAATCACATCCTTTGTGATCTTGATCGGTGCTTGAGCTTCTAGCCACAAGAATTGATCATGTACTCTGCTTAATACATAACTAACCCAATCAACATGAAACTGATTGGGAAAATCAACAGCATTTGACAAACCCTTGGTCTTCAGAGGTAAAAATTTTGCCTTCAACTAATCATTAACACAAAACCCTTTAAATTCATTTAAAATGATTTTTTCTCCACATTATTCAAGCTTGAAATGGATGTAGGAGCGAATATCTTGAACCAATAATATACCGGAGGGCACAGATGATAAGGCACCAGTCATGTCGATCTCACTAGCTTTCATTGGATGTAGCTTGAACTCGGGTTGAGGTTCTTTAATAGCTTCAACCAACATAGGAGTCGATATAGGCGCTGCCATGATGACCTTCAAACAATTCTTTCTCAAATGGGGTTTGAATACCTTCTCCTCAGAAATATCAAATACCACTATCACTCTGCATGAACTATTTGCACAAATATCACTAGCAAGGTTTCGATCGCCTTTGGTCGCACAAGAGTGCAAGCAAGTTCACAAGAAATCAGGGTAAGTGAAATGTATTGTCATTTCCTTATTTATCCATTGATATTTTATCAGAGTTATGATACAACGGTTAGTTTTTAAAAAACTTACAACTTAAGGTACATTGATTTACCTTTTACCAATTGCTTGTTACCGATACCAATACACAAACAACTAACCCGCAAGACATTTATCAAAAAGGAACTTTAAAATAACGTTTATGCATCTCAACTATGCAGGTAGACATAACCTCATATCAGTCGAGGGGATGCAATAATGATCTTACCATATGTGCTCCCTCTGAACATGGGTATGCCTAATTTGAAGAGGAATTGTCATCAGTGATGGATGATGACCTAAATTCAGAATGAGTTTCTCCTTCTTTTCTATCTTCCTTCTTAGTCCATGTCTTTTTCATTTCATTCCACTTCTTCAATTGTCTTCTTTCCTTTCAGGTCATTTTGCCCTTTCTTCTTGCCAAACTAGTTCTTGTCTTCAGACAGGTTATAGGATTGGTTCCTACACTCTCTGGCCAAGTGACTGATCTTATGGCAATTGAAACATGCCATACCAGTTGTTCTCCATGGTCCTGCATTATTTCTTTGACCCATTCTCATTCTACAATTTGTTGCAACATGACCAAAATTACCACAAGTGGAACATGTGGCATTGAACTGATTACTCCTTCTATTAGGGCTAACCAGTTCGAATGGTGATGGGTGAACTCACAATAATGGTTCCCACTTTTTTGCCACTTTTGACACTAAGATGAACAATTTTAAAATAATCTTCAACTTCCAACAACTATAACTTTTAAACTGTTAAGACTTTGAAGATGATGTAAAGTAGTGATTCGTAGAATTTTGTCTGTAGATTCTATATATATTTTTTTCAAATTTTTTTTAAGGATTTTTAAAAAAAATTTCCATCTCCCTCGAAAAGTAGTTTTTTACAACAAACTACATATTTTAAGAGTGATGTGCCTCCCGAAATGCATAACTTGTTTTTTATAAATGATAAAAACTCAATTCTTTAGAATTTTGGTTTGTAACATCAATATCCAAGGCTTGCTGTTGGTTTGATAGTGATATGTTCAATATTTTTCATTTTATTAAGTTTTGAAGTCCAACTAGTCATAATTCGGACATAGGTTTAATTTTGAAAACATAAATTGTTCTATATATATCGAAATTCAAATTTATTTTTTTTGTTAGAAAGAAGACATCAATACCCGAGCTTAGATTTTTTTTAGAATTTTTTTGAATTAGTTTCCTATTTTTCCCAATGTGTTGAATAGAGAATCTCATGTTCGGTGAAAAACCTATGTTTGGTAAAATTAAAAAAACAAGTTCATAATAAACTCAATATGTAATAAAATTATAGTCATTGGAAAGTTTGCTTCAAGGACTACAATGCTACATTTTGGGTTGTCAAGATTACTCCATTTGAGCCTTCAACCAGAGGTTTCAAGGCCAAAAATCTACAAAAAAATGTAGAAATCTTTAGAGAAGTGTTAAAAAAGGGGTTCGAACGAAGAGGGGTTCGAGTGAAACCCCCATTTTTAGGGGGGTTCGAATGAAGGGGGGTTCGATCAAATCCTCACACTATAATTGAAAAATGACATAAACAAGCATTAAAGGTGCTTCGCTTGAAAGAGGGGGTTTTAGCGAGGTGGGGGCTTCGCTCGAACACTCCCACTTCGCTTGAACACCCCGTAAACAAAATTCTCCACTTTTACAAATTTCCTTCATTGACAAAAGTGGGAACCATTAATGTGGGATAACCCTGGTCTTGATACATTTGACTTGAACATGCATTCTTTAGATTTGTGTCCATATTTATTGCATGTAAAGAAATATCCATTAAATCTTCTTCTATTTGGCATGCTCCTAGATTGAGATCTACATTCATAAGTAGTATGACCATACTTGTGACAATTATGAGACTAACCATCAAAGGTGAAAGTCTTCTTTTGACTAACCCAATTATTTCTACAGACATCAAACTTATGACTCGGTTTACCACAATGATTACAAGAAGATTTAGAAAAATTCATACCTTTCACTCCTGAATGGTTCCTTTTATCATCCTTCATCTTATTGGATTTAGATGATTCTCTAGTTTCCATATGACCTGTATCAAAGTAACCAAGACTGAGTGTTTCCTATGTTCTTCTCTGAGCTTTCAACTATTTATCTATCTTCTCAGAGTTTTCATTAAATTTCCTTAGTTTTTCATTTCTCTCATTAGCAGCTTTCAACTCGTTTGTAAGTTGTTCAATCTCTTTCATCATCTTCTCCTTTTCCTTTGCTCTGTTATGCAAATGCTCATGTTTGTATTAATTCTCCTAAGTGAGAATTTGAATTTCATCATCTTTTTCAATGACGATTGCATCATTTTCTCTGAGAGCTTCTTCATCAAGCCTTTTGGCTCTTTCATCTTTTGACAAATCTTCTTTTGCATCTCTTTTTCTTTCATCTACTAGCCTGCTAGCTTCTAGCATTTTAGTCATTCTCAAGGGTTGACTTTCATGCTCTCTTTTTAGATTGGTGATTTCTTCGGTCAACTTCTTGTTCTTTTTCATAAGTTATGAGATTGCTTCTTCTGCTTCTTTTGATCCACTTTGTTCAGAGAGTTGATCTATGATATCCTGACTCTCATTTAATTGTAGATCTAGTTCCTTTGTTTTGGAAAGATATTTTCTCAGTCTCTCTTTCAGCGGAGCAATTATTTCATTTGCTTCATCAATCTGCTTCTAATATTGGTATTCCTCTATGATCTTTTCCTCAAGTTGTCAATCTTTTCTTCAGAGGAATAGGGCTCTAATACCAATTGTTAGTATTTAACCGATGACTAAGAGGGGGGGTGAATCAGTCAAAGCAATTTACTCATAATTCAACCAATCAAACTGACCAATCTGCAACTATCCTTTGCATTGTCTTAAACATTATGTAAATCATGAAAGAAAATAACATCATAGAAAAGAGATTTGCATGCACACATAAATATCACATAACACAAGTAATTATATGTGGAAACGCTCAGTTAGAGGGAGAAAACCATGGTGGGGGTAACCCACAATCTCTCTTACTGCAGTAAAAAAGAGTGCCATGTTAAGAGCTTACAAACTGTTCTTTCGGAGAACATCACCCTATTAGAAGTGACTGGTATCTGGTTAAGAATACCTTAGAACCTATTAAAGTTCACCTTTCTAGAGGATTTTACAACTTCATATTTGAAGTGATCCTGTTAAGAGATTTTACATATAAAGAATCGGTTAAGGTTCACCATGTTAAGGGATTTACAATGCTACAATTGTTATAAGGCAACAAAGAAGATTGATTTGTCTAATGACACTACCTCTGTCACATAGTTCAACGTTGCATGCTCTATTTAGCTGATCGGTGTTAGCTTCACCAATTCATACATGTTTGTGCTACACTCTGTTCTGCTCCCCCTGTTTACATTCACATAGATCTTTTCCGCATTGACAACAACCTAATCAGAATGTATTATGTGAATATATTAGCCTTTAGTTTTGGTGCCAATTTTCCCTCCAAAAATATTATTCAAAATTTTGTTACCACACCTTAAATTATTCTCCAAAAATAGTTCTAGGAATATCGGTCAAGACAGCCGTTCATGCCAATAAGTTCACCGGTTGGAAAAGGGAATACTGCCAGTTCAACTTGATGTTAACTTGATGTCTCCAAGTTTATCGGTTGAGACTCCTATTATGCCAGTGTACCGATCAAATTTTGCCTAACAGGTTACCTCTCGTATACCGGTCTATTATCTACTTAGTCGATTATCCTCCTGTGTACCGATATGTTCACTACTTAGCCGGGTGACCTCCTATGTGCCAGTCTACTCACTACTTAGTCTGTCTACACTCTGCTTACCTTGTCTACACACTGCTTAGCCGGTTAACTCACTACCGATAGGAATAAGAACTCTTGTTCTTTTCCGGTTATCCTTTACTTCTTTACCAATGGACTTTGAAGACTGAGAAGATGATGTTGCCAACAATGACAACCATTTCATTCACCTGTCATACAAAATGCACCAAAATGCCAACAGGTTATGCCTTCATGTTTGTTAGAGCTGCTATTAGTTGGGTCTCAAGGCTGCAACATTCAACTGCTCTTTCTTCTGCCGAAGTTGAGTATTTAGCTCTTTTCGAAGGTGCTAGGGAGATTATTTTGTTACAGCGATTGTTTAGTGATTTGCATTGTCAACAAAGTGATTATGTTTTGTTTTGTGATAATCGCAGTGCTATTTTTATGGCTCACAATCATTGATCTCAGTATCATTCTAAACATATTGACATTCATGCTCATTTTGTTCATCATGTGGTGGAAGAGGGCAAGTTACAAGTTGCACAAATTGACACAAAGGTCAATCCGACAAATATCTTAACCAAGGTTGTTTCGAAAGAGAAGTTTGAATGTGCCAAGACTTCTCTTGATCTTGTCCAAAAGGATGTCATAAATGTCGAGGTGCACCAACTTTATTCCAGGAAGGTGAGCTTGCAGTATCTCCATGCTAGCTTTTCTTGAGTTTTTGTGCTGTATAGGATTGCAATTTGGTTGAATTCTTCAATGCACGATGATCCCACTGAATTCCTTTGATTATCTCTCACCAAAGGCAAACATCCTAAGGGAGGAAGCCTAGTAACACCAACTTTGTGGGCACCCACTTTGTACAAATCCTGTTTAACCAAATCCCATTAAAGATCTCAGCATTTGAAAGGCATGGGAGTAAGAATCGAAAAAACTTGTGTGATATTGGATCAAATCATATGAAATAGAATTAGTGTGAACTTGAATGAGATTGCTGGAGATTTGGAGAAGAAATTCCTAGTACTGCTCCACGTTTAATTCATTTCTTCTGATAGGAAGTGACAAGTAATTCATTATAAAATCGATGGTACCAGCAACCATCAGAAATAGTGCTTTCTCAATTATATTGGACGATTTTTCCTTTCCCACCGTATCTTCCAAACACGCCTTACACTCCTTGAACATTTCTACTTGTTTCCACATAGGTATCACGCTCTGTAAAAATATGTTAGACATATGCTTTCTTCAATTTTCTTATATCATACAACTCTTCTGAAAAATCAGCTAGTTGAACAGTAAAAAGTAAGTAAAGAGGGAAGATTACTTACGTAGGACATGACTATGAGGTTATCATATCCAGTACCGGCTGAAGCAAAGCTGACGTCTGTGAGAAAATCTTGGGTTTTGAGATCAAGCTCCAAATATGCAGGAAGCATATCCTCTAACCCTAATGATGCAGCTACAAGCGAAATGTGCCCAATATTCACATAGGTGGGTTAGGGCGATTCTCCCAACTTTGATAATTTAACCAATATAATTTCTTCATTCGTCAAAGATCTAAATCTTTGGAGGTACAGACATTTTTAATAGAATGGATATACTTATCACCTTAATTCAAAGTTTTCTATGAAAGATAGCTTAGTAGTACAACAAATTATATGAAGTATCTTTCATAGAAAACTTTTGAAGTTGCAATATAAGGAGATGAGATTCTGATTATGTCTAGAATAGATACGCATACCAATTTAAACTCAAATTCTTAATATCAACAAGTCATTGACTTTTAATTAAAATGAAAATATATAATATTTTTGTATCCAACATTTCAGATCACAGATATTACTCTATTTTCATTCTCTTCCTTACATTTAACAACTCTTATAAAAGATGTATCACAAAAAACTATTTATAAAGGGAAAAACTGAAAAAGAATAATAGCAATTCGAAATTGAAAAGAAATTTTACCTCGGAAATGTGTTGTGAGTTTTCCATTAGAAAGTCGACTAGTAGGTCTTTTATCAGTAAAATCTTGACCATATCTGGGATGATTGCCCTTAGCAATGGTGGGAAGATAATTATTATTGCCTGGATCAACAATGGAGTCCCCCAATGTAAACAAAGCCACAATTCCCATTAACAACATTGCTTGCAATTCCTCTCTGAATGACTTTCTCTCCGCAGGCTAAAACCAGCATAGACACAAGAAAATAAATCCACCCACAAGGTTTAGTAAAACCCATCTTTCCTCTCTTCATCGTCATAAGAATTCGGTTGAATGAATCAGCTTTAAAGAGATCTTCTGAATTCAATAGTAAAAATGGTTTAGTGGTAGCATTTAGGTTGAAGTCGATTGATGGGAACGAGTACTTCCGAACAGTAATAGCTCCTCCGTGTTTTCCGAGCTCTGTAATAAATTTCAAATTTACAATATGTGGTTGCTTAAATCCTTTGAATGGTATAAGGAATCAACGTTGTAATGGATGATAGTAAATTCTTTGTTATGGATGATCATCTTATTATGTTTTTTTTTTTTTTATCTCTTCAAATTTTTAATGTGAAGATTTAATTAAAAGTAATATATTAAATATTATCAATTATGATTTTTTATTTATATAAAAGTGGAATTAACGTTTAAAATTTAAATAAAATATATGAAATGTTATTAACTTAAATTTTTCGTCAAGCTCACCAAACACTTAAGATATCAATAAAATATTAAATTTATATCTAATAAAAAATATAATCAATCAAAATCTTACCATGTTTAAATAACAATCTGAGAGTTTTGACAATAAGAATCTTATGAATAAAATTTTGCATTAAGTATCATTATCATAGATATCACAAAGCATATGGAAGGAGTACGAATGCTTCTTAACTAGCTTCAAGCCTTATAGAAAATATAATTAATAAATGAGATTAAAACATCAAATTGTCAATCAACAAAACTATTCTTCCTAATAAAATATATTTTCATAAAAAAATTAAGAACACATGTTCTGATTATATTGAATTGGGGAGGCCTGAACCATTATGTAATCACAACAATGAAGAAATGTAGGGACTCACGAGGAGTGAGATGCCAAAAACAGTGTGCCAATTGCCAAAAAGTAACAGAACCCTGTAGACACGCAGAACCAAACGCGAAAAATCCAAAGACTAGACTAGACTAAACAGAGCGAAACAAACCAACAAACAAACCCCAACCCAAGATAGGAAGCAATGGCCCACCTAGTGGGGGGCTTCTCAATTTTCCAATCTTGGCTCATTTCTTTCACTTTGTTAGAGAGAGAGAGCCTATTGTTCAAACCTTTACTAGAAAAAATAGCAAGGGACATTGGGGTCGCTTTAACCTTAGACATTGATGACTCTAAACCAGTACCAAGGGAGGAATCCAAATCACGCTTCTTTCTTGCCTACCTCTTATCAATTTCTTCTAGGTTGTCCTATAGAGTTTCCAAATTCTTTTTGGATATTTCATTATTTTGAGCTATCATTTCCTCCATTTTCCTTTTAAGGGACACCTAGTTGTCCAACAAAAATGCAATTCCCTTCATTGTCTGCTTTTGGTCCTCCTTCTAGCCTAGTTTATCATGGATCCCCTTCAATTCCTCCTCCATTCCTTCCCACATTTCAAGCTTTTCTACTAAATCATTGGCCACCACCCAAACCTGTTGGTCCTTACCATTCGTAGGCCAACTTGAAGCTCGAGAAACTTCTTTAATGAGGGCCTCCACTTTGTTAATTTTCTTTTTTGCCACATTTAATTACCCCAGAACGCAATGGATGAAAACTTCCTATTTGTTGTAGTCATCAGAAAGTTTATTAACCTCATCTGCAAAGGTTGGGGAATTTGATTTCCTAAGAGAATTTGTAGGTCAAGGGGGGGCAGAGCCAAATGAGGGGCAGAAGGGGTGGCATCATTATTAACTGGGTTATTTAGGGTCCACTCACACCTAGTAGACCTCGATGAAGAAGAGTCCTTAGAATTATTTTTCTCTACCTTTGGCTCTTCGACAACACATTCAATAATGGGGGGGCAGTACAATCTCATATTTGACCACCATGCTAGGGTTAACATAGGCATGGGTTCCTTTGGTTTTAGGATTGGAAATGGTATCTTTATTGTCCAAAATTTATCCGATAACTTATTACACAAAGTGGAACCAAGGAGATTACAGGTCTATCCACCAGTGGGGGTTAAATTAAGGTGGAAATTATATAGACATGGAATAAGCCCCTGATATAGGGGGAGGACATATTTTGATTTGGAAACAACCACAAACTAGGATATAGACAAAAAGATCCAATAATGCAAATTCATATTCATACCATACCTCAAGTGGTTAAGCATCAGGAATAGATGAGAATGAAATCATTTGAATCTCCCATCTAGAGTGATGAACATCAGAAGGAGTAATGTCACATCTTTCCAAAACCTAGGTAAGTCTATTTTGTTGAAGTCACTTTGCAAATGAACAACTTTCTCTCCTAGTTTCAAAAACCTCTCGAAATATTCCTTCTAATTACCCTTTGGTTTCTTGGGGAAGGTCATACCCTCCACCACCAAACTTGTAGCATCCACAATAGTTTCCATATACATGATGAATTTTAACCGACCCACTTAGACTTCTCCTTCCTTCCAATATTTAGTGAACTTCTCAGATAGAGAACATTTGAATCCCTTCATACCTTCTACATATGTTGCCAAATTGCCCCCCGCTGTCTTACTCCATAGGTTACAATTTTGTTTAAAATTATCACATTTATGTTGCTCCATTTGAATAAGATCTCCACCCATGGTTTCCATAGTAATGCCAAGAACAAAGGCCAAAAAGGGGTTGCTAAAACCAACTATGAGAAAGAGACAAAAAAGGTAGTTTTGAAGAAATTTGTAGCTTTCACTAGATTTAACAAGGCAAGTCCATATCAATAAATGATTAAAGTACAATGTGACCTTGATAATTTAAGAAATGCGATTTTAATATTTTTTTATAAATTAAAAGGTGGTAAGCTTGAATATATATTAATATAGAAAGAGACATACAATAGAGATAAGAAACAAGATGATTTTTAGTTCTCATTGGGATTAATATCTTCAAGGATCGTGTTACAAATATCTTCAGGTAAATCATGTAGTGTCGTCCAAATTTTAAGCCCCTCAAAAAATGGGCCAACATTTGCCAAGCATTCCACAGACCTATTGTCTAATCTAAAAGTGTCTTGAAGCCTTATATGGTTAAAGGTGGCTATGACATCTTAGAATTTAGTGATACAGTACACCACACACCAGCCAAGTTCCACCTTTCCTTATAACATCATCATGATATTTTGGGAGCACCTATCCTTTGCAATATAAATGCCAAAAACATTTGCCATCACTTTTGCCACACTAGAAGTTTGAATTCCTAGGTTAGACACATAGCCCACCACAACCCTACCACCTAGATGTCTAATAAACCTACCCCCACCCATTTGACCTAGGCTCCCTTTAAAAGGCCCATCAAAATGTAAAGTTAACTAACCACTATCAGGGGGACCATTTAAAAATAAATGATGTGTAGAACACAATATATCACTAAGAGGGCGGTTGAATCATTGATTATAAACAATTTCAAACAATGTGTGCAACTGGTAGGATAATGAAAGCACTAATAGGCAACCACACACAAGAGCACATCACATAACACCAAATATACGAGGAAAACCCAATGTGGGAAAAACCTCGGTGAGAAATATTGCTAGAGATCTATTGCTCCAATCCAACCTCACAATGAAATAACAGTTTTACAATATTTAGGGCACCGACCCAAGGAGCACAAACCCATATCAACTTATGGGCACCTGCCCAAAGGAGTACCAACCCCTACACCGAGCACCCACTAAGTGAAATACAATGAGATATAAAATCAATACAATGATAAACACTTGTTACAGATGAGTTTTGTAACCCTTGCAAATAATTCTCTCTACCGGTTAAACTCCTTTCTATCACACTGCTTCTTCTCTACTGGTCCTCTGTTATTACTATCTTAATCCTCTACAACTCAATTTTTGCCTTGCCAGATCTTCTCTGAAACTTACTCTACTCCCCTTCACTGTCTACTTCTATCTTAACCAGTTCAGACACTTCTGGTTTGACAGACTGTTATACTTTGTAACAGTTTACCGGTTACCTTAAACCTTGTCGGTTAAACCTTCCTTACCAATTCTTCAACTAACACGCAGTCACCTCAATATTTTTCTATCAACACTCAGACTTATCAACCTAGCAGAATCACACTTCATCCAACATACTATCTCTTCTTCTCCACACAACTTAAGTCTTTGATCTATATATTTATATACATGCTTTCCCGCCAAAAACATAAATCAAACTTTACACACTTAGGTTTTATTCACCGACTTTGATCCATATCAAATCGGATCTCATCTTCTTGAATCGACTACATGCAATAGTTCAGCAAAAAGCTATGTCCTATTTTTTATTCTTCTTATAAATTTTACTATATTTAGAAAACTAAACTCAGTTCACTGATCTTAATTTTTTTGCTCACAGTAAATGATCTAGCAGTTTCCTTCTCCAGATCAGGAAGACGATCAGATATCCTGCTTCTATCATAATGTCAAAGAATAAAATCTCTGGCCTTCTTTCTACTTTTTATCCACAATCCTCTGCCACCGATCTGTGTTTTTCACAATCGATATTTAATACCAACCTAGTCAACAACTACCTCGTCGACACACCATTTCCCTACCATTGCATGTTCACCACCTAGAGTCCATGTGGCATCTTTGTCATCATCCAACTCACTTGATTTTGTTGGTTCAAACTCAGTCACCAACCGCACATGCTACCAGTATACACTAATCGATTAACCTTCATATCATGCACTTTTTTGTTCTACCAGTTAGAACATGCTATCTTAGACTGCACTTATCAAGTTTTCTTGCTTACTAGTTGACAGACTTACTGGTTGATATCCCATATTGGTTGACATCAACATCTCAACAATCTCCAATGCTAGTTAAAAAATACTGCATACCAGTTGACATACTTAATGGTTGACATCAATGACAATACAATGCCAACAATCTCCCCCTTTGGCATTGATGTCGACACACATATTATTGAGTTAACCTCCACAACCTGGACTCACAATATGCACTATCTCCAACTGCATTCTTTCTCCCCCTTTGACAACAATGACAAAGGGCTCAAACAATAATTTATGATAGGCCAAACCACTCTACCCTATCTCTCGACAGGCCAATTGCGACTTTTGTAGATAGACAAATTGAATAGACAATGTTGGTATATAAAAAAATTGAATAGACAATGTTGGTATATAAAAAAATTGAATAGACAACTTCCCAAAGCTTCAGACCAGCCGATATTGCTATATAGACATCTAATCTCCCCTTGTGTCCAGAATATGGTCCAAGAGTAAAAAATGTATGGCTATGAACTCCCCCTAAACCACAGATCTCCATACACATTTAAGTGCATAAAGCTGGTGAGAAAACTCCTAAATTATGTCTTAGATATTCAAATGTGTTTATCGGTAGAGGTTTTGTGAAGATATCAGCAACTTGTTCATGTGTGGGAACATATTCTACCTTCACTTCTTGCTCTACAACCTTCTCTCTGAGAAAGTGGTATCTAATAGCAATGTGCTTTGTCCTTGAGTGCATAACCAAATTCTTTGAAGTATTGATTGCACTTGAGTTATCACATCGGGTTCAAATAGGCTCAGATATTTCTATCTGAATTTCCTTGAGGGTCTGCTTCATCCATAACACCTAAGAACAACATGTAGCAACAAGAATGTGTTTTGCCTTAGTAGTAGATAAGGAGACTGAATCCTTCTTCTTGTTGTGTCATGAAACTAACCAGTCACCTAAAAAGAATGTGCATCGCTTATGCTTTTCCGGTCATCAATGTAGCCTACCTAATCAGCATTAGTGTAGGCCTGTAAAGTGAGAACTCCCTGCTTTGTATACCATAAGCCATAATTAAGCATTCCTTTTAGGTATAGGTGAAGATTCTTCTAACTTCATTTTCATGTGACTGTTTAGGTGCAGCTTGAAATCTTGCCACCATACATATTGCCTACACTATATCTGGTCTTGAGGCAGTAAGGTATAATAGAATACCAATCATGGATCTATACAGGGTCTAATCCACATTCAGTGACTCATCAACCTTTCTCAACTTGCATCTAGTCACAATGGGGGTACTTACCGGTTTGTATTCTTCCATCTAAAACTTCTTCAACATATCTTTGGCATACTTGGTTTGTGAGATAAATATTCCTTTATCTTGCTATAAAATTTGCAAACCAAGAAAATATGACTGCTCTCCAAGCATTGACATCTGAAACTCTGATTGCATTTGATCAACAAACTCTTTACACAAGATATCCTTGTTGCCTCCAAATATTATATCATCCACATATAAAATAACTATAATCAATTGATTTTTATCTGCTTTGATGTATAGATTACTATCTGCACTTCCCTTTCTAAAACCTTACTCCTTAAGATACTTATCCAACCTTTAATACCATGCTCTTGGATCCTGCTTTAAACCATACAATGATTTCTTCAATCGGCATACAAAATTTTCAGCATCATGCAGTAGAAAACCTTCCAGTTGTTCTATGTAGACTTCTTCTTCCAAATTGTCATTCAAGAAAGCAGACTTGATGTCGATTTGATATACCTTGTATCCTTTGAAGGCAGAGAATGCTAAAAACATTCTAATATCCTCAAGTCTTGCAACTAGTACAAATGTTTCTTCAAAATCAATTCCTTCTACTTGAGAAAAACCTTTGCACAGTAACCTTTCTTCATGCCTGACAATCTTACCTTCTTCATTCATCTTGTTCCAATAGACCCATTTAGTACCAATGACATTTTTATTTGTTGGTCTAGGAACTACTTCCCAAGTCCTATCCTTTTCAATATGTTGCATCTCTTCTTCCATAGCATCCATACATTTGTCACTTTTTCTAGCCTCATTGAATGTCTTGGGTTCCATTTCAGTCATGAGGAAGAAATTCATTTGTTCATTGTTTTGGGCAAGTCTTCTTCTTGTTTGTACACTGTCACTTTTATTTCTTATAATCTGCTCTTCCGGGTGATTTTTATGCACATATCTATTAGGGGTCTTGTTGGGTGCTTCTCCCAGTTCACTTTCTGACTTAACTTCATCTTCATCACATGAATGATCATACTAGTTTTCTTGTGCTTGTTTGCCTTTATGCAAATCTTCATCAACTCTTACATGCACACTTTCAATGACTTTTCTCAATCTTTTATTGTAGCATTTGTAGGCTTTGTTGTGAGTAGAGTAACCCAAGAAAATACCTTCATCACTCCTATAATCAAAACCACCTAAACTATCTTCATCTCTCTTAGTGCAGCATTTACTTCCAAACACTTTGAAATATTTAAATGATGACTTCTGGTCATACCATAGTTCATAAGGTGTCATTCTGCTATTTGTTCTCAATTCAACCCAGTTTAGTGTATATACAACAGTATGAACTACATCCTTCTAGTACATATCCGGTATGTTTTCTTCATTAAACATAGTTCTCGCCATCTCCCTAATAGTTTGTTTTTTCCTTTCTACAACACCATTTTGTTGTGGTGTTCTTGGGGCTAAATACTATCTTCTAATTCCATGTCTCTCATAGTAGTCTACAAGCTCATTTGATGTGAACTCACCACCTCAGATAGATCTCAAACACTTCATCTTGCATCCACTTTCCCTCTCGACCATCTTCCAAAATATTTTGAACCTCATATGCTTGTGATTTGTCATGTAGGAAAGTGACCCATGTCATTCTTGAGAAATCATCAATGAACAACATGAAGTATCTCTCACTGGCTAAAGCTCTTGTTTTGATTGGACCACACAAATATGTATGCACAAGTTCTAAGGGCCTTGAGGTATTATATTTTGTGGTTTTGAAAGTTACCTTAGTTTTCTTGCCTCTTAGACATTCATCGCAAAAAGTACTTTTCGGTTCGATAATTGGTGGTATATGTCTCACATAGCCTTTCTTGCTCACTTTAACCAAATTATCAAATTTTATATGGCCTAATCTTTTGTGCCAGAGCCAACTCTCATCTACTTGTCTAATCAAGCATTCAGACTCAAAGCATTCTTTCAGATTGTATACATTTCCATCTATCCTTTTACCTTCTGCAACAATTTGTCTGGTACTATCCTTTCTTATTTGACAACAGGTAGAGTTAAGAGTGAATTTGTATCCTTT
The DNA here is from genome assembly GCF_030272615.1 of Cryptomeria japonica. NCBI lineage: Eukaryota > Viridiplantae > Streptophyta > Pinopsida > Cupressales > Cupressaceae > Cryptomeria > Cryptomeria japonica. Next base: position 625,156,382 of record NC_081414.1, on the reverse strand, counting down.
ATCACACATCTGAATCACACTTACAAAATTATGCTTTAGTCCTTCCACATAGTATACATTATATGGTTTTAATTTTCCATCTATGTTAAGAGTACCTTTTCCTTTTATCTTGATGGAAGAATTTTCTTTGAACCTCACCGAACCTCCATTCCAATCATCAAACTTGATAAGCTTCTTTTTGTCTCTGGTCATGTGATTGGAACATCCATTGTCTACAACCCATAAATTTCTTCTTTCTGAAAGTAGGGTGGTCTATACAATTAGACCTGATTCTGCTTTATTCTTATCCTTCTCAACCTAAACCGAGTTGGCTTCCTTCTTCTTGTCAGTTGCACTTTTCTACTCCAGTTTTGCTTCTAGTCTCTGATCTAGTACTAACTTTGTTTGCTTAGAAGTCCCGTGTTTGCAATGCTTTGCAATGTGGCCAACATTTTGACAATGATAGCATTTCACATTGACATTGAAAGATGAACTTCTCCTACAATCATAACTTTTATGACCAAACTCATTACATTGATAACAAATAACATTCATCTTATGGAGTGTAGCATACAAATTTCTACTTTAAAATCTAGTAGGGGGATTATGCATTAGGCTACAATCAACAATTCTATGACCAAACTTATTACATCGGTAATAGTAACAATGAAATTTGGGTACATACCAATCTTGTTGCTTTGGACTGGAAAACCTTTGTCTCACCAGATGTTTTCCTCTCATTCTATTGACTTTAGTGAGCCCCTCTTCATCAATCTTGAACTTGCCTTTATGTTTTGCATTCAGATATGATGTGTGAGCCTTCCGGTTCTAAGCATTCCAATTCACTGGCGGATTTCTTGTGGCTTCAACATAGGTCTTCTTCTTAGTATCCTTGCTGATAGTAAAGGTTTGTTTTTCCTTACTTTCACTTGAAGAGGTAAACTGTATTTCCTTTATGGAAGTGTCTTTTCTATTTGAACTCTATCCCTGTTCAAATCCTATACCTTTGGTATCTTTTGAATTCTTTTGATTTCTCAACATCTTGTACAAGGCTTCAATGTTTCCCTCGTACTTGCTCCTCATCTTCAACTCATCCTTGCTCTTCTCAAGCTCCTTTCTGAGCCTTACAATTTCTTCTTACATAATTATAATTCTCCTTCTCTTTCTTTATCAAATAGGAGGATGTAACTTCACATATCCTCTTAGCCTCTTGCAACTGGAGTTTCAAATCAATTTTTTTTTGTTGGAATCATCTAGGGATTGCTTCAAAGGGTCTTGTTCTTTAGCAACAACACACTTAACCTTCTTGAGCTCTCTTCTTGTTTTATTTAATTCCTAAAGGGCACTTATGAGTTCACCTTCTAAGTCCACTTTAGCTTCAATGTCTTCATCTTCATTATTTTCATCAACCAGTTCATCTAGTGCCATAAAGAGATTGGTTTCTCTTTTATCCTCACAACAGTCATTTTCTGAGGCACTTTCTTCATTTGTGGAATCATCTTCAAAAGTATATAGTTTTTTCTATTTTGAGTAGCTTCTTATATCTTTTTGGTATGCTTTTTTCTTTTTATCCTTACCCGAAGGTCTACTGGTGCTTTGTTGCTCCTCTCCAACATTCTCACCATAGAGAAATTTTGAAGCAAAGTGTCCTATTTTACCATAGTTAAAAAATTGGAGAGGTAATTTTCCTTTGTACTTACTGGATCCTCTTTTAAGCTTCCTTACAAATTTTTCTACCACTATGTCTGAGTCTTCAATAGATTCTCCATGAGAAATTTCTTCCTTACCCTTTTTCATGGATTTGAAAGAAGCCTCTCTTTATTTGAAGTTCCTTCACCGATTGTTCTCATCTGATAAGCAGTTAGGGACCAAAATAACTCATCCATTGAAAAGGTTTTCAAATCCTTGTCATGTTCTATTGTAGAGACCTGTGTATCATATTTAGATGTGAGAGATATAAGCACCTTTTTGACAATAACTTCATCGGCTATATCCACTCCAAGTCCTCTAAGAGTGTTCACCATTTTATCAATTTTTTGAAGATAATCAGAAATCTTCTCTTCATATTTCATCTTCAAGCCTTCAAGATGACCTCTTAGTGTCTGGCCTTGACATCTCCTTCAAACAATCTTTTCAACTTATCCCAAGTTTCCTTGGTAGATGAGCAGTGCATAACCTTAACAAACTCATTATTAGAAAATCCACTAAGAATAGCATGCTTGGCCTTGGCATTGTTTTCATATTCTTTTTTAGCATTTGGATCTAGAGGAGGAGCATTAGGGATAGTATACCCATTCTTCATAGACATCCAAACATCAAAACCTAGGTAGGATAGATAGGTTTTCATTCTTTTGCTCCAGAAGGCATAGTTGGTACCATCAAACATGGGAGCTTTGGAGGATTAGGATTCATTCCTTTCCAGTGTGTTCTTAAACCAGAATCTACCCAAGCTAGAGAAACATTTGACAAATAGGGAACCTAAGGCTCTGATACAAATTGTAGAACATAAGATATCACTGAGAGGGGGGCTGACTCAGTAATTATAAATAATTTCAAACAATGTGTTTAACTGGTAGGATAATGAAAGCACTAACAAGAAACCACACACAAGATCACATCACATAATACCGGATATACGAGGAAACCCCACTAAGAAATGTTGTTGGAGATCTAGTTCTCCAATCTAGCCTCACAATGAAATAACAATTTAATAATGTTTAGGGCACCAACCCAAGGAGCACCAACCTCTAGGAATGTGGGCACCTACCCAAAGGAGCACCAACCCCTGAACCAAGCACACACTTACTGAAATACAATGAGATATAAAATCAATGCAATGATAAACACTTGTTATAAATGGGCTTTGTAGCCCCTACAAACAATTCTCTCTACCGATTAAACTCCTTTCTGTCACACTGCTTCTTCTCTATCAGTCCTCTGTTCTTACTGTTTGAATCCTCTACAATTCATTTTTTGTCTTTCTAGATCTTCTCTGAAACTCAATCTGCTCTCCTTCACTTTTTGTTTCTATCTTAACCATTTCAGAGATTGTCAATTTAACAGGTGGTTATACTCTATAGCAGTTTATCGGTTACCTTAAATATTGTCAGTTAAACCTTCCTTACTGGTTCTTCAACTAAGACACAGTCACTTCAAAAAATTTCTATCATCACACAAAATGATTAGCCTAGTAGAATCACACTTCATCCACCATACTATCTCTTCTTCTCTACACAACTTAAGTATTTGATCTGCATATTTATATATATTATTTCTTGCCAAAAATAGAACTCCAACTTCATGTGCTTAGGGTTTTCTTCATCGACTTCGATCCATTTAAAATCAGATCTCATCTTCTTGAATTGACAACCTACAATAGTTCAACAAAAATATTTGTCCTCTTTTTATTCTTCCTATAAACATTTACTATATTTAGCAAACTAGACTCAGTTCATCGATCTTGATTTTGTTGATCACAATAAATGATCTAGCAGTTTCCTTCTCTAGATCAACAAGATGATTAGATATCCTTCTTTGATCATAATATCTAAGAATAAAATATCTACCCTTTGATCTTCTTTGAGTGGCAATCCTCTGCAACCAATCCATGTTTTTTGTAGTCGACATTTTTAATACCGACCTAGTCGGCAACTACCTCGCCAAATCACCATTCGCCTACCATTGCATGTTCGCCACCTAGAGTCCATGTGACATCTCTGTCAACATCCAATCACTTGATTGTGTCGATTCAAACTCAGTCACCAACCAAACATGCTACTGGTATACACTAACTGATTAACCTTCATATCGTGCACTTTTTTGTTCTGTTAGTTAGAACATTGTATCTCAGACCACACTTACTATGTTTGCTTGCTTACCGGTTGAGAGACTTACCGGTTGACATCAACATGCCAAGAATCTCCAATGTCGGTAACAACATCTTCATACCGATTGACATACTTACTGGTTGACATCAATGACAATACAATGCCAACATGCTGAGTGTAAAATATTCTATTTTAAATTATTCTAAAACATAGATTAGCTATGGTTTGCATTTTTTCTTGTATAAATATTCTCCAAATCGGCTCTCCAACCCTTGTCTATAGTGCAATGGAGGCTTAATTTTGTTTCCTACTCCTTCCCAAGCTAATTGGACACCATGTTATAGATGTTCTAGCTCAACTAGGTCACCTCTTGGCCATAAATGCAAGTTTGAGATGGATTTAGGGGATTTTTTGGTGCTTCCATTGCATGATCCTCCATTCTTGGTGGAAATGCCCTAGAACCTTGTTTCACTATGTAAAGTCTTCATTTATTTTCAACATTGAATGTGTGGATCCTTTGGTTAGTTGGGGCACTATTGTGGGGTCGGGTGCAGATGGTCATTTCAAAGGTTGTTCTCCTAACCCTATTGATGGTCATTCTCTACCCAAGCAAGTTAACATCGTTGCACCACTTAATTTTAAGGAAGATCTTTTTTGGGATGCTAATGATCTATCAAGAGGTTGCATACATGTTGTATCTTTTGTGTAGCATAGGGGTGTTATGTCTAATCCCCTATCTCCCTATGTTGATGCTAGTTAGAACCCTCATTTCTTTGTATGTCATTCAACCTCCATCTTGAAGATTTGTTTGGATAGTTTCACTTATTATAGAGAGGTCTACCTACAAGACCATACCCTCATATATAAATTCATTAAGTTCTGACCAAAGTTATGTGATTTTCATGTCTCAATAGTCACAAATTGGAAAGAATTTATGGAAGAAGAAATCAGCATTCACCCATGAGCCAAAATTGGTTTTTAGTTCTACAAAGGAGATATCTCACACATGAAGCCATGGTTACCCTCTTTCGACATCAGAATAGAAACATTTACCTTATCTACCTCTAAAATTCTTAGAAATTGAAAGCTTCAAGGCTATTGGTGATGGCCTAGGAATGCACCATAGCATTTCAAAGAAAAAAATTAATTATGAGAATTCGACTGACACCCTTCATATGTCAAGACCATATTTATCAAAAGGTGTTTCAACAAAGATTATCCTAATGGTTGGAGATAGGCACTGGTGTCAAGTCATAGATTATGAAAAAATCATCTTCAGATGTACAAAATATTTTGCAACAGACCATCTTATTACACAATGCAGAAGAACACATGCTATTAAGAGAGCTAAAGTTTCTCCTAATAGCCAGCCCACTTGGTGGGATAGTGTTGATTTATGTCTTGATGTTATTTCCCCTTATGAGTAGAATGATTCTACCCCTTCTTCTACACTTAAGGGAAAGGATCCAATTTGAGTTTGCCCTCTCCTACTAATCAGAAAATTCATTTTCAAGAGATTGTTCTTGATAATATGTCATTTGATGCTTCCATGGGAGCCTCTCCACTCTCTCTAGAGAAATTATATTCACTATATAGGAATATTAAGACTTCATCTGTATCATCAGTCACGCCAACAACTAGCAATAATGATGAAACTTTGAAAATGGAAAATAGAAATGGATTGCATCCCACCTTTGAGATAAAACAAGAATTGATAGAGGTGAAGAGGAAGAAAACAACATCATCAAAACATAGGCATCTAATGACTTTAAGATCCTCAAAGAAAGAAAAAATTTGATATGTAATTTAAACACACAAACGTTATAAGGTTAATGCAATATTGTTTTTGATTATTTGAAATTCAATAAATGGGAGTTTCTCCTTCTAATGGTGCTCACCATTAAAAAAACAAATCTATTTAAAATAATATTGAACTCTTTAAACATATTCAAATCCACTCAAATTTGTCTTATAAACTCTCTTATAAAATAAGAGTAGTACAATACTATGATGTGATAAGAGTAGTACAATACTATGATGTGAAATATTGGATGTACCTCCTATGTATTTAAAATAATATCATTCATACATTATTTCCACTCCAAGTATTATAAACCAAACCTATAATCATACTCAAAATTTGTATAAGATGCATTGTTTTTATTTGCATCTAGCAAAATAATATACTTTTATCTAAAGGCGTGTTATGATAAATAAGTGACATATTCTATCACCATCATATTGACTTTGTCAATGGAATACAAGCATCATGTATTGGATTTACTTAATTCCTATGATAAATGGTATTAAATTACATCCAAATTTAGAATTTGTTAAACCGAGACATGTCATAATGGCATAATCCTAATCATGAAAAAAACATTCTTAAAACTACTGAAGACTAATATTGGTTATAGTGGAGATCAATTAAGAAATTATCAAAGTTAAAATTTAAAGGAATATAGATATAAAAGCATGATCCATGTCAATATTAAAAAATAGCATCATTATCTTTTGGAGTTAAATCTATGATAAGATTTCTCTCATATTAAGTTCTAGTTAAATCAAAACCCACCTATATGCCTCGTGTGTAAAATGACACCAAAAATTTCATCAAATAAAATCAATTTATTCAAAATTATATTTTTCCATAGATTTAGTTAGTTCATCTTTTATTTGTGATAATTTACTATGGAAGCATCCTTACAATAAAAATCTACAAAGACTAAGACCAAAAAGGACCTCAAAGTGTGATCCTTGTTATACATTTTGATCATACATCAATCTAGTAAGACTTTAATCTTAATTATGGAGGTAACAACATTATTTAAAATATTGACAATGACACCATTATTTGAAATATGACTATAACAACATTATTGAGTAGACAATATTTTTTTGAGTAGACACTATTCTTTTTATTTGACCATAGTCATCTATTTTAGTTGGTCAAATATATTTCCTTAAATGGTAAAATTAATTATTTTATAAAAAAAATTGTTGATGATGACCTTTAATTTTTTAAATCTCTATCATAAATTAATTATTATTTAGATAAAATTATTAAATAATATGTATAATATTTTGTATCATTGTTTTAGATTTCTATATGTAATTTAAATTGAGAGAAAAGCAGATAATATATTGTTAGTTAACAGATTTGTCCTCAATGATGATTTTATATATGACTTTGTAATCCCTACTCTGGATCAAATTAGTAACCAATCAGTTGGGTAAACTATAAATAGTTTCCCTCTGAATTAAGGTTCAACTCCCTTTATGATATTCAATGAATAAATTCAATAGAAAATAAACTCATAGATATACTTTTTACCAGAAAGTACTAAACACAACTGCCATCCACACATAAACATGTCATGAATGTGATTCTTTTTTAAAAGTAACTGATTTATCATACACAAAGCACATTGACTTTGTTTTCTCCTAGCAAGATTAATTATAATGAACTCATAAATCAATAAACATCATTCATATATATGATAAGAACTTAAGAATAAAAATAATTATCACATTGAAACATAAATTCATACAAAAATTTATTGACAGCAACTTAAACACACAGATTTAAGCCTGTGATAATCATTCATTCATTTCATTCACAGATAAAATGTCTTCTTCAAAACATCACATAAAAAAAATATATCAAGATCTATGAGCCCCTCCAAAAATTCTCAAACCTTTTTGAAGTCTTTTAAAAACATATATATAGCCAGAGTGGCTAACTATCTTTTGGAAACCAAAGTTACTTAACTCTATCATGAAGTAAAATTCAGTTTGAACATAACTAAAACTATTCTAGAGAATGCCTAAAGATACTGAATAGAAAACTATAATTTGGTAACACGACCAGGGATGGTGTCATGACATGGAACTTCTATATTTTCTCTGAGTTGTTGCACGTTTCCATTCCAGATGGGCCGCAAAGAATTTTTTGATGACCGCAAAGTTAGGGAATCCAATGTGAGTGATCCACTACTTCCAAACTTCTTTATCCCATGTAACCTGCACCACTCTATCTACATGATTATCTAGGCCATTAATATAGAGGTTTAGCAGAGATTCTATTTTTGTTGTTCTAGAGAGGTCTTTTGTTATCAATATTTTTGCATCCTTTACATAATCGATCTTTTCTCTAAAAGATTGAAATATGTAGTCTATAGTTTCCATGGTTTTTCCATCATCCTTTAAGCATTTGGCACCAATGTAACTCAAATCATTTATCATTGACAAAGTGAGCTCTATCAAATCTTTTAATAATTTGGTGAACTCTTCATACGCCTATTTCACAATTGGCTTCTACCACTCTATATTTTTCCGGCACACATACAACACATTGTCATCCAATTCGGGCACTGCCTTCTCTACTAGAAATTTCATTACACCACAATTTTGAACCTCACCCATTTGAGAGATTACTGCTACCCATTTTGCTTCTTCTTTCCTCCACAAGACCATCTATGTTTCTAGATCTTTAATCACCATTATAGCATCATCATATACTTTACTCATGTCTTTGATATAGCTTGTACCTACTTGAATTATTCCCTTCAGCCATTCCAAAAACACTTTGGTTATCATCTTGTTCCTTTGTATTTGGCTCTGCATTTTTTGGTTGATTGGAGATTTAGGATCGAAAGATGTAGGCAATTAATAAATTGGTTGAGGGATAGGATTATGAATGGCATCAATATATTTAGCCATCAACCTTATTGTCTGCTTCAATTCCTCTTTATCTTTCTCGTCCTTCCAGGTTCATCTGATGATCTTTTTGGTGGAGGATTCTAAATTATGCACATCAGTGACTCTTGAAGCAGTCCTAAGATTGAACTTATCGATGGTAAAATCCTTGGCTGTGGGATTTTCCAATTCTTCATTAGTTACAGGACGAGCCACTTCTGCTATCTAATTCCCTCCATCAGGATCAAAATCCATCCTTGAGATAGTTTTCAATTTCTTAGACTTAGGGGTCTTACCAAGGCACTTGCTCACCATGTCCTCTATTGGAAATGGAGCTGGAACTACATTCCTCTTTTTGTTACTAACAGAGGTTTCCAACCATTGGGGAGCACTAATTGTTGCACTTTTCTCTGCAGGAACTTGTTCTTGCATCACATTAATCACTATCATTGTATGGGCAAGGTCTGGAACCTCTTCTAATGATTTTTTTGTATCAATAATTTCCACAACTGGCATTTCTTGATTCATCTCTGCCACTATACTTTCACTCTCTTGAGATTCCTCTAGATCAACCACCATGGTATTTTCTTGATTTCCCCTGCCTTTACTTCTAGTTCTGGACCGAGTGGTTCAAGCAGGTAACCAGCTTATGGGGGATTTCTTTAATTTCTTACTAGTTGCACCTGATGGTATGAAGAAAGAATAAGGATCCACTCAACTACTGAGAGGGGGGGTAAATCAATAGATAGAAAACTAATATAAACTTTTCACCAAATAAAAACAATCTCTCATAGAAAACTCAAAACTGACAAAATACAATATCACTGTCAAGTTAAACCGCTTGACTATTACAATGGACTAATAGTAAAACCTCTCTGAAACTCTCAAACCCTTTAACTGAATCATTCAAAAAACTTACTGACATAAGTAAAACCTCATTTTAGATTGTTGTCGATTAACATAACATAACAAAGTGGATTTAGCAGTTAAGCAATTAAACCATACTAAACATAACCACGAAAACATTCACCACTTGACACAAAAATTTTAACATGGAAACCCAAATGGGAAAAACCGCGGTGGGGATGAATACCCACAAGTATTCTGAACTCTTTTGAATTTTTCCCTATTAGGAGACAAGTCTGTTAAAGCTTTACAATAAGTCCTATTAAGAATAGATCCTGTTAGGGACCACTCGGTTAAGGGATTGACTATAATGCCCTATTAGAAGCAATACCCTATGAGGAGTAACCTCGATAGAGGATTTGAAATCCAAGCTAATGGACCACTTGGATAGAGGATTTGAATAACACTAAGCTTGTTAGATCTTACCCAGTTAGGGGATTTAACTATTGTAATTGTTAGAAAACAACAGGGGTTTGTTGGTTTTTTTGAATAACACTACACTTGCTTGTTCAGATCATTTTCTTGCTCCTATTTGCCTTTACACAAACTATAGATACATCATCCAGGTTGGAAACCACACTCTCACTCCCAACTATAAATTGCCAACTCTACAACAAAACAACTCATCAACCTTATAAACAAATCAATAGGTCGATAACACAGCACAAACCTAATTATCTCATAGAGATTACAAACAAAATGGTTTAATTATGACCATTGGATTACATAACAATCTCTGCACATCATTCAAGATATCCTTGACCATTCCTTGATCACTTCTTCATCGAACAATGTAACTCATCACGCGGTTTTCATTACATGCAATGTACTTTCTCATTCCCAAGATAAAAACCGTTATCTCAACGCACCAAAAATCATTCGAAACTCTTCTCATACAACATGCATACATGTCATATCATTACCACTCATCATTAGATCATAAACCAATACAACCAATTCACCAAACTTCATCAGTTAGGGTTTATCATATCAATAGGTAGGGTTTACTAGTTGATCTCACTTCTTCTCTAGTAATACCGGTTTCCTCCACAAATTCACTTACCGGTTGTAATTCCCTTCACTAGTTCTTCCTACCGGTTACAAAATAATATTATAACAACATCTTTACCAGTTAATTGACATCAATGATAACATAACATTTCATTAATGCAATCTTCATGCAAATGCTAACAATCTCCCCCTTTGGCATTGATGGCAATAAAATTATCAATACCCTTGATTGATATGATTGTGAATAGGAATCCTGGTTTACATTTTACCATGTACTTTCCTTGTCTTCAATTGGTAACTGGATCTAGATCTTCTCTTTGTCAATCATACAATTCTTCTTCCCCATAATCACATAGCTCTTCTCCCCCTTTGACAACAATGCCAAAGTGAAAGTAAAACATGCAATTTCAAACTTCACTGCTAAGCATCATCAACCTACAACTTGATGCTCCCCCTGTGGAATAACTCCACTCTACACCAATCCTGCTATAAAATTATGCAAGTAGCTCTGAGAATGATGTACTCTACATCATGCTCAGTTGACTTCATGGAGGGGTACAACACCTAGATGACTTTTAAGATACTCAAAAGTAGTCTTAGGAAGAGGTTGAGTAAAGATATTTGCATGCTTCTCCTTGGTAGAAACATGCTCCAATATCACATCTTTACTCTATACTTTTTCCCTCAAGAAATGATACTTCAATTCGATATGCTTGGTTCATGCATGCAAAACAGTGTTCTTGGAAATATTTATGGAATTAGTATTGTCACAAAAGATCTTTACTGGTTCTGTAAACTTTATCTTGAAACCTTCCACAATGTGTCTCATCTAGATAGCCTGGGTACAATTCATATAAGCTACAACATACTCAGCTTTAGCAGTAGACTATGATATACAACTCTACTTCTTGCTATTCCATGAAACAAGTCTTCCTCCAAGAAATAATGCTCCATCAGTTGTGCTTTTTCTATCATCAACATTACCTGCCCAGTCTGCATTTGTATACACCTTCAAATCAAAGTTACCTACATATGGATACCATAATCCATGGTCAATAGTGCCTTTCAAATATCCGAATATCCTCTTGGTTGCTATCAAATGTGTTTCCTTTGGATTCTTTTGAATTGTAGCAACTAGACCAACTGCATGAGCTATATCCGGTCTATTGTGAACAACATAGTGCAACTTCCCAATCATTGACCTGTACTCCTTTTCATCAATAGTTGTGGTTTCATCTTCCTTAGACAATTTACAAATTGTAACCATTGGTGTCCCAACTGGTTTACAGTCACTCGTTCCAAATGTCTTTTATACCTTTTTCACATACTTAGACTGTGTGATGAAAATACCACTCTTCATTTGTTGTATTTGCAAGCCTATGCAATTTTTTATCTCTCACACTAGAGACATTTCAAACTCACTTTTCATTTCATTTGCAAAGTAATTTCTCATTTCATCATTGCCTCCAAATATGATATCATCCACAAACACCTCACTAACCAGTATCTTATCTCCTTTAGATTTGAGATATATGTTGTTGTCTTCACTGGTTCTCTGAAAACCTATCTTCATCAAGTGTGAATGAAGCATTTCATCTCATTCTCTCAGTGCTTGCCTTAACCCATATAGTGCCTTGTGCAATTTGTATACCATGTCTTTTTCATCATTCAAAGAATAACCATCTGGTTGCACAATGTATACTTCTTCTAGTATTCCATTCAAAAATGTTGACTTCAAATCCATCTGATATACTTTGAATCCCTTGTGTGTTGCAAATGCAAGTAAATTCCTAATACCTTCTAGTCTAGCAACTGGTGCAAAAGTCTCACCATAATCTTCTCCTTCTTCTTGTGCATAACCTTTGCAAAGCAATCTAGCTTTGTTTTAGACTACTACACCATCTTCATTTAGTTTGTTCCTAAATACCCACTTTGTACCTATCACATTTGTATTCACCGGTGTAGGTACTAGGGTCCATGTGTTGTTCTTCTCAATTTGATCAAGCTCCTCCTCCATAGCTTTGATCCAATGATCATCTCCAAATTCTTCCTTAGCATTTCTAGGATCAATAGTGGAGATCATGCAAGAATTGTCTCTAATTCTTCTTCTGGTTAACACTCCAGCATCCTTATCTCCAATAATCTAGTCAGGATTGTGATTGAGTCTCACATACCTCAAAATAAAATGATCACTATATTCGGGTTCTTCTTCTTCATTAACATCATCTTCTTTTGAATCTACCTATTCCAGTTGAACTAGTACAACAACATTCTCTTTACCAGTTTCAGGTTTCATTGGTTCTTGTTCCAAAAACATAATGCAAGGATCTTCATCCTTTTTCTCCACAGTGGTTTCCCGTGAGACTTTAGGATACTCATCCACTCGAACATCAACACTCTCAATGATTCTTTGTGTCTAGTTGTTGTAACATTTGTAGGCCTTACTCTTGGTGGAGTAACCAAGAAATATACCTTCATCACTTTTAGCCTCAAACTTACTAACATAGTCACCTCTCTTAATAAAACATTTAGTGCCAAACATCTTGAAATAACTAACATCGGGTGATCTTTCATACTAGTATTCATAAGGGGTCTTATACTTACCTCTTTTTACCAATATCTAGTTCATAGTGTAGACAGTTGTGCTAACAGCTTCTTTCCAGAAAGTTTTTGTTACACCTTTGTGTATCAACATCGTTCTAGTAGATTCAACAACTGAATGGTTGTTCCTCTCTACAATACCATTATGTCATGGTGTCCTTGGTGTGGAAAGATGTCATTTGATACCATTTTCATCACAATATCTAGTGAATTCTTCAAAAGTAAATTCACCACCTTGATCAATCCTTAGACACTTTATCTTCTTATCACTTTCCTTTTCAGCTAAGGCCCTGAATGCCTTGAGCTTACTAAATACTTTTTTTTTATCCTTCAATAATGTGACCCACATCATTCTTGAGAAATCATCAATTAAGATCATAAAATATTTGTCTCCTTTAATACTTTTAGTCCTTATTCGTCCACAAAGGTCTGTATGAACCAAATCTAACATATGTTCCGCTGAAAAAGATTTTCTCTTAAAAGTTGAGGATGTCATCTTTCCCAACTAACATTCCTTACATAGAGCATTAACCGGTTTGTCCAACTGAGACAAACCTCTCACTGTCTTGGACTTATTCACTTTAACAATGTTATCAAAATTTATATGACAAAATCTGCTATGCCCAAACCAGCTATCATCTACTTTAGCAATTAAATAGTTGTTGACTTTAGGATTCGGGTGAAATAGGTTAACTTTAGTCTTCTTGCCGGTTGCAATTAGTTGACCTTTTCTCCCATAGATTTTGCACATACCCAATTTTAAACTCCAATGGGTATCCTCTGTCATTGAGTTGAGCAACACTCAAAAGATTGTGAAGAAGCCAAACAAGGATATGGAAGAACTCAAAGTTGCTTCGGCAAACTATGACCAGCTAGTCAATAAGGCAGCTAATCTTCTTAAGTCTTTATAGTTGTTGTTTGTTTTTTGTCTTTTCTTTGGTTTTTCTACTTTGTTGTTCCTTTCTTTAGCTATCTGTTCTATTTACTAGCCTTTTTGCCAATCTTTTTGTAAGTTGTTTCAAGCTGGTCTGGATGCTTTTTGATGAACTATCTTATGCTCCTATGTTAAAGGTTTCGAGTCCTTGAAACCTATTTTTCATATTAATTAGAACACTCAAAAGATTGTGCTTTAATCCTTCAACCCAGTAGACATCATTTGCACTACTCTTTCCATTAAGAGAAATACTTTTCCTTACCTTTTACCATGCAGGGTGAGTCATTACCAAACTCACAACTCCTCCATGTCAAATTCCTTCAAGGTAAGAAATTTGCTCTGGTCACTAGTCATGTGATGTGAAAAAACACTATCAATGATCCAATCATCAAAATTATCCATGCGAGAAACTAATGCTTTCTAATTAGATGTCTCTTCTTTAATGGCTACAAAAATAATGTCTTCATTAGAATCACCCTCAGATTCCTCATCAGTGATACCACCATCAACTGCAATAAGACAATCTCTCTTGCCTTTTCCTTTGTACTTCTTGAACTTTTCTCACTTGTGATCATTGTCACCATTAGGATAGTTAGTTGCAATGTGTCCAATCTTGTTGCATGCAAAACATTTCAAAGGTAATTTTCCAATGCATTTACTGGTACCTTTGGGCAACCACTTGGCCAACAATGCTTCAAGCTCAACCAAATTGTCCTCATCATCAGCTTCTCTGCTAGATCTAGATTCATAACTGTGACTGGAATCTCTACTTTCCTCATAGATGGGTTAGAAAATGAAGCTCTAAATGCATATTCTAATTTCTGAACACTACCATCATAAACATTTAATTCAAAAGCAGTAAGCTTACCAATGATGGAGTCAAGGGTTACCTTAGTTTTGTCAATTGACTTTAGCTCCTGAATGGTGGCAACTCGGATAGTGTAGACTGATATAAGTGTTGTCAACACCTTGCTAACCACTGTGGCATCTTCCACTTTACCACCAACACTCTTGATCTCACCAACTATCTCTTTTATCCTTTGACCATATTGTTGAATACTCTTACCTTCAGCCATCTGCATGTCATCAAATTTTCCTCTTAGATTCTCTTCTTTGGCAATCTTCACATGTTCATCACCGCTATAGATCTCTTCAAGTTTATTCCATACCTCATACACAGTTTCTAGACCAAGGACATCAACATATTTTGCATCAGACAAAGAACTGATAATAGCCTCCAGTGCCTGATTTTTTTCTTGTTGCTCTTTCTTTTGATCATCAATCACAATCCCACTAGGTGCAACATATTGAGTACCAACATGTTCCCAGTATTGAATTCCTAGACTCTTGAAATAAATTTTCATTCTATCACTCCATATATTGTAGTTCTCTCTATTAAACTTCAGACCTTCCTTCTTCATCATGTTCTACAAGATCTTTACCTCACCTGTTAGGCTTAGACATTAGAGGACCTAAGAAGATTTGATACCAATTGATGATATGATAAAATAATAAGGATTTGATCAACTACTGAGAGGGGGAGTGAATCAGTAGATAGAAAACTGATATAAACTTTTCACCAAACAAAAACCTCTCATAGAAAACTCAAAACTGACAAAATGCAATGTCACTGTCAAGTTAAACCGGTTGATTGTTACAATAGACTAATAGTAAAACCTCTCTGAAACTTTCAAACCATTTAACTGAATCATTCAAATACTTTACTAAAAAGTAAAACCTCATTTGAGATTACTGTCGGTTAACATAACATATCAAAATGGATTTAGCAGTTAAGAAATTCAACCATAGTAAACATAACCACAAAAACATTCACCACTTTACACAATATTCTTGACATGGAAACCCAAATGGGAAAAACCATGGTGGGGATGAATACCCACAAGTATTCTAAACTCTTCAGAAGTTTGCCCTGTTAGGAGCCAAGCCTGTTAAACCTTTACAATAAGTCCTGTTAAAAATAGATCTTGTTAGGGACCACCCAGGTAAGGGATTGACTATAATGCCCTATTTGAAGAAATACCCTGTGATGAGTAACCTCGGTAGAGGATTTGAAATCCAAGCTAATGGAACACTTGGTTAGATGATTTGAATAATATTAAGTTTGTTAAAGCTTACTTGGTTAGGGGATTTGACTGTTGTAATTGTTAGAAAACAACAGGGGTTTGTTGATCTGTTTGAATAGCACTACACTTTCTTGTTTAGATCTTTTTCTTGCTCCTATCTACCTTTACACAAATTTTAGATACATCATCCAGTTCGGCAAAAATACTCTCACTCTCAACTACGAATTGCCAACTCTACAACAAAACAACTCATCGACCTTATAAATAAATCAATAGGTTGGTAACACAACAAAAACCTAATTCTCTCATAGAGATTACAAAAAAATAAGTTCAAGTATGACCATTGAATTACATAATAATCTTTGCACATCATTAAAGATAGCCTCGACCGCTCCTTGATCACTGCTTCATCGAATATTTTAACTCATCACACGGTTTGTATTAAATGCAATTTACTTTCTCATTCCCAAGATAAAAACCATTATCTCAATGCACCGAAAATTATTTGAAACTCTTCTCATACAACATGCATACGTGTCATAATCATTACTGCTCATCATCAAATCATAAACCAATACAACCAATTCACCAAACTTCATTGGTTAGGGTTTATTATATCGATATGTGGGATTTACCGATTAATCTCACTTCTTCTCTTGTAATACCAGTTTGCTCCAAAAATTCACATACTGGTTGTAGTTCCCTTCACTAGCTCTTCCTACGGGTTACAAAACAATATTATAACATCATTACCAGTTAATTGACATCAATGGCAACATAACATTTCATTAATGCAATCTTCATGCAAATTCCAACAACACCTGCACCACAAGATTGAGCAAATTTCTCAGAAGAAACAATTGGAACCTATGAAGAAAGGCCTTTGATAGTTGTTTTTCCAACCATTTCTTAGTCCTTCTAATTATAGGGAATATTCTATGTCGGAGTTGATATTCTTTGTTATTTTTCCAATCTATCTCAGGAATAGGATGACCTTGAACTTTCTCTACCTGTTGTGGGTCCATTACATCATTCTCTTTTTCTTTTGTAATTCTGGAAATGTTCATCTCCAATTTCATAGTAACAATCTGGTTCCCTGTGAACCTGAACCACATTCTCCTTCTGACTTCAAATTGATCATAGCAGTCTTCCCAGAAATACTCTAACTAGGGAATATGAGAGAAACCATGCCTAAGGCTCATATGTGTTTGTGCACACCCTTTACTATCAAAGTTTGTGTAGGCTACATAGCACTGCAAGTTGATCTTCTTAAAATCCACTTCCAAGTTCAATGCATCAGAAACAATTTTACAAACATAATATCCTAATTCAATAGGGAAAGAAACTCATGAATTTTGTTTTGCTATTGTCTTCTTATCAATGTGAGCTAAGTGTCTGCAAATATCTATTAATATCAGGTGAAATGGTTCATGAGTTGCAAGGAAATATAAATCAAAGACTGTCAAATGAAGTCATGTAGTTGATAAACACCTACGATAGCTATTTTATTCAGTTTCCTTAGTTTACTTATATAAGAGTAGGAGGGTTTGAAGGTGAACCATTCAGACTATTGCGATATGCATTGGATCTCTTTGTATTAACACATCATTTACCCTCCTGAGGTTTTCATGGCATATTTGTAACTGTAGGTGGGAATGATAATCATAATTCTTTATTCCTTAAACCCAAGGTTCATCATATAGTCTCGGTCAGGGTCTTATACAAGACAAACAATAAAATAGATAAGAAGACTTATAAAAACTTTTATTCCCAAGGTAATTGCTTAGACCTTCAAGAAGCCATTCTACAATTAGTTCCATCCAATCTAAATAGTGCTCACCATTTAAAAGCACTTGAATAAATAAATACATCCAATCCTCCTATAAGAATTCTTGTTGGCTTCGCTTTGCCCTATGAAACAGGATTACAATATCCCTAACTTCTCTAATTATATGTTCTCTTGTTAACGGTTAGGCAGCCTTGAACCTCCCTTCTGAAACTTCAATAACCAATTCCTAGCAATGGCACTTCTATATGTGGTCTTTTTCTCAGAGAAAAATTAGTAGGATGAGATTATTGTGCAATCTTCATGTAAGACTCCTTCAAAGGAATTTTCATTATGATCATTACTATTTCCTAGTTGATATCCAATAACATGCTTCCATCTGCAGACCTAATGCACCTATGTTCTAGGTCATATCTATTCATGCACTCTAACACCAATTTTGGGCACTACATAGCTATAGGAAAAGCAGCGGCTTCTATTAACCCACTATTTACAATTTTCTCCATCATTGAAGAATCCTTTGGGTTTTTAGCTCTCTCTAAGAAATCTTCCAAATTCGGTCGAGCTAATGAAGTATCCCCAAACTCAGGTAAAGAGAACATAAGACTATAACTCAGCCCTAATTTGGGACATGCAGGCCTCATTGCAATGACTTATGCAAACAAAAATGCAAGAGATGAACCCTACTAAAGAGTGGATGAAATTCAACCAATTCTCTCTTCTGAGGTAAAGAAATTACAGAGGAACAAGAAACTTGGGAACTCGCCTTTCATACAACTGAAAGCCTATTGAGCCTAAAGAACAAAGCTAATTGTCTCACAATAAAATGGTTAGTGCATGATTAGTATTCAATAAACCCAAAAACCATTTTAAATGAGATATCAAGAAAGATTGAATAAGAACATCATGAAAACAAAACAAAATATACTCATGAAGCTCCCATTGCAAGTAGCTCTTCCTTGTCCTCGTTGCCTCCATGAACTTTGCTAGCTCCAAAGTTTGACTAATGGAGAGTTGGAGAGAGATAGAATGAATGTGGATTTCTCTCCTTGTGCTCAACAAGGTAGGTGGATTGATATTTAGAATCGATTTGAATGATGGATAGGAGGATTTGGATTAGATTAGATTTGAGGGAGGATTAGAAGAGGATGAGAGGAGAAATAGGCAGCATGAGGATGCATGAGAAGTGGATTCTTTGTGACGAGGATAAGATCCAATTTATAGATTGGAGGAGGCCAATGGAGGGCCAAGGTTGATTTGATTATGAATGGTTGAGATTGATTTTAGATAGAAGGCATGGATCAAGGGTGCCTTGGGAAAATAAACAGGAATATAAAATTCCTTTGGAAAAAGGAGGGAGAAATTTGAATTTCAAACTTGAGGAATTAAAAATTCCAAAATAAGGATGCATTGAGAGATTCAAAGAAATTTAAATTTCTTTGAGAGACTCAATGTTGATGTGACATGAGTGGGAATTAAAAATTGGAGAATAATGATAAGCACGATTATGAGATATTCTAGAAGGATTAATTAGGTTGAGTGGGATTAGGAAAAGTGATTTGTAGGAATCACATGACTAGGTTAATTAATTAAAATTAATTAACTGAGTGGGTTTAGAGGAAATAATTATTGAGATGACTTTAGAAGAATAGGGGAGTAATTAATTTATTTGATAAATTAATTATTGGACAATAGTGATAGGATTAAATAAATTAGATTTAATTAATTCTGAGAGGAATGAGGATAACACAATTAAGTCAATTAATTATGTTGATAGGCTTAAATTAATTAACTATTAATTTTAGGAGTCTACACTAATTACCTCTAGCATCAAGCTCTTTCCTTTCTAAATTTAGCTTCTAAATGACTGAACAAATCATTTGAATTCTATAAAAAGGATTAAAATTTGGCTTTATGGGTATCATACCTCAAACATCAAATCCACTCATGCAAGGATTACCTCAAAATGACATAAATCTGACACTTGCATTAATTACACATCACTCATCTCTAGGCACTTACCATATAATGATTGTTTATGTTTACAGAAACTCCCTTTCAAAAGTTTAAATTATCGAGATTCCAGAATATTCCTCTTTTCCCCAACTTTTCTTTCCATTCTCTACCTGCCATTTATCTACTTGCTCCATGAATTATGAACCTTTGAACCAAGATAAAAGGTTCAATAGTTTGAGTTCACTTGACGCTAATATTTTCCTGCATGCTTCAAACTTAATTAAATGAAGACTTGACACATTCATACACAGGATGTACCAATGGACCAGTGAACTAACATATAGGTTCAAGCCGAAAGTTCAAAAGAACACTTCGACCTAGAAAGGTTTAGATAAAAGGGAATTAAAACAAAACAATAATGAAATATGAATATAATTGCAATAAATATATTCCATTTCTTCTTTGAAGGGGATTTATAAAAAATTTAACATGTGCAAACATAAGGGTAACATATATATTATGAAAAAAAAAAATTGAATATTGTTGTAAAAGATACAAGTGCATACTCTATATTTTTAAGCTTTCAATTTATGTCACTTTGAATCAATGTTACAAATGCATGCTTTCAATTATTAATTGACTTGTTTAATGTAGTATTGGGTAATTACCTTTAAATCCTATAACTAAACATTATTATAATTCCCTCTAGTTCAAATTAGTAACCTTTAATACCATTTTCCAGGTACCTTAGACAATGTCTCACGGCACAACTTGCATTATGTTGTTAAAAATTCAAATATACATATACCTAAATAACCCATCAAAACATTGATTAAATTATCTTGTCAACCTGCATGTTGCAAATCTCTATTTAATCACAACTAGAAACATATATTTAATAACATCATTTTTTATAATTAAAAAAAAGTACACACATAGAGAACCAATCTTAGTTATATAAAAATGAGTTATTAATTGGTGTGTCTTCCATATTTTTATAGCTCCAAGGAGATTTGAGATTTATTGAGTAATTTAATGGTCTTCTCTTCATCCTATAGAAGGATGAATATAATTTTCAACAAAAGTACAAACAATGCAAGTAGGTTACATAGATTATGAATTAGACCACACAACACAACCATGTTTGTATTATTTTTTTTTCCATTGGATCTATATCATGGTCGGTTCCTAATATCTATACCACATTCAAATATCAAATACTAATATTTTGTCACTTTGTTCTCCTTATCTCTCTGTAGCATTAATTTTTAAATATTTAATTCTTCAATACCAAATAATAATTTTCAATCACATTTCTTCTTCAATTTAGATCTAATTATATTCATTTTTGAATTGTTATATTAATCCATATAATTACTATCAAAGGAAAGTAAAATATGTGATACATAGAAAATAGTCTATTTTAAATAATTGTCATAAGTTTAAAAAATCTAAAGAAAAAGAACATGAAAGTAATAAATAAGAAAACAAAAATATTTGTTATAAACTAGATTTAAAATAAAAATTCTGAAATGAATAATCTAACAAAACATAATTATTATAAAATATAAAATAGAATTAAATTAATATTAAAGTTGGATGTTTAAATATTATTGATGGTGTCACTCACTTCAAAGTTTGTAAAATTTTAATTCGATTCATCATTGATAGCCCACTAATAGCCAAAGGAAAAGGTAACAAATTAACTTTCTTCCTACCATTCTTTCATCTTCTTCCACATGTTGCACCTCAATTTTTCTTCTTGAAACTTATACTAAATCAGACAATGATCTCCCACTCTAATCATTATTTCCATGCTATGGGCCATCCATAAATGCACTTACAAGTGTAGCTAAAAAACTTCTTTGGGAACAATAAATGGGCAAAAAGTCTTAAATCTAAAAAGTCCAAGGGAAATGGGAAAAGGTAAAAACTATAATCCTCCACCAGGGAACCCTAGAGAAAGAATAACTAATAAACCAAACACATAGCAAATATTTTTTTTGTAAAAGGAAACATAATGCATCAACCATTTCTAACTTTATACAACACTAAGTAAATACATTAAATAACATAGATGATTCATAGAAATGTTTAGCGAAAGTCTTAATCACATCTCATAACAATACTCTAAGGGTTCCCTATGTTACTACTTATCAAATTGCCATTAGTTATTATAATCAAAGTCATACTATATATTCTAGTTGGTTAGCATTACCGAATCATGTAGTCAATACACACAGAGAAGTTGGCATGAACAGTCTAGTCAATTATAGAAGGAAGCAGTCATAGAATGCAGTATTCACTGAGCTATTTACTGAGTATCTTTTTATGGCTACCGAGCAGTAAAGTTAATCCACTGAGTTGATATTCACCGAGTGAAATGTGTTACCAGATACATTGAACCTGGACATGCACATGAAAACGTGTTACAAGTTTGAGGCACATCTAACCGTTATTACATTGGAAATTGCACTAGAAGATTGTGTATGATTGCAAGGTCAATCTAACAAATGAAATATTTTGTTTAGTTATTCATTCGAGGAATCTTGTTTGTAAGATCAAAGCAATGAATTAGATCACCACTTTAAGAGATCTATTTATATAGCATGGGAAGAGAGTAAAAAAAGTGTATGTATGAAGGAAGACTGTTATAGAGACATAGAGAGGTCACTGAGAAGGTTATCAGAGAACAGTCAAAGAATAGAGTAAATAGAAGGGTTTACCGAGTTACAATATGGGTTACCGAGGTATGCTATAAGCAAGGTAATCTTATTCTGAGCACATAGAATCTGATATAACATTTCAGATGTAAAGTTGTAGATATTTGTAATGATTTTATTGTAATATTGTGAAGTTGAAAGAGAAACCTTTAACAGGGTAAAAGACTCTAACCAAGTGCAGCATTCAGATTAATGTTGTAAAATCCTTTAGCAAGGTAGATCTAATAGATCTTGTTACTCCTAACAGGGTAAGCTATCAGAAATAGCTAAATATAGCTCTAACCAAACAATCTTTATTATTGCAGTAGTGAAGTTGTGGGTGCCATCCCCACTGTAGTTTTTCTCTCTAACCAAGAGTTTCTACGTAACCAAAATATATGTGTGATGGAGTGAATCATGTATGATTGTTATTTGTTTGTTTTAACTTTATTTTATGTTACCGCACTATTCTGTTTATGCATAACAGTAAGGTTTTTATTAAAAAAAATTTTTGGAGTACTAATTCACCCCTCCCCTCTCAGTACATTAGCTTTCCATATTGGGCCTAACAATTGGTATCAGAGCTTGAATCTTGGAAAAGGGTTTAACTACCTAAAGAGAAAGGTCTTATCAATGGAAGGTTATAAACAATCTTGGAGGATTGTATATCTACAAGAAGAGCTGGATCATGCAAATCAAGTGATTGTAGACATGCAAAGGCAAATGCAAAAATATCTGAAAGTAAGAAGAAGATTATCTAATGACTTGTAGGATTCTCAAGAGTTAGTGGAACAAATCGAGACATCATCTGAGAACGGTATATCTGAAGAGAGTGAAGAAATGATTGGAATGTTGAAAGAAAAGAACAAAGCATTGGTTGATCAACTAAAACCAATGAAAAGAGAACATGAACATTTCAGTACACAGATGACTGAAAATCTAGATGCATTAAGGATAGCTGAGGATAAAGCAAGAGATCTACAAAGAGAGAAACAACAACTTGAAGTCTTAGTATCTGATAAGAATGATGAAATCATAAGGCTAACTAGTATTCAACAAAATATGATAGATCAACTAGGTTATGCACATCATGAAGCAATTCTAAAGAATGATGAAAATCAAGCATTGAAACTTGAAGTATCAAGGTTGACTGGTGAACTTGAAACAGAGAAGAAATCCAAAGAAACATTGAAGAAGAGTTATGAAGCATCAAAGATGTTGGATGAGCAATTGAATACAAGAAGACCCAAAAAAAAGATGCAGGACTCGGTTACAAAGGAAATGAATCAACCGAGAAAGGAATTCATACTACCAAGAGAGGAGAATCATCAAAGCAAGCTGGAAATAGGAATAACATCTAAAGGAAGAAGCCTATTTGCTACTACTATGGAAATCAAGGTCATACTACCAACATATGCCAGATTAGAAAAGGTAAGCAACCGAATATCACTAAGTCTAATGGATATTGTTACAATTGCAATAAATATGGTCACACATCTAATCAATGTAGGACAAAGTCTGTTAACAACTATCAGAAGGAAAAATTCAAAGGGTTTTGTAGAAACTGCAATAGATATGGACATAATACCGAGAAGTGCTAGTCTAAACAAAAGAACTACATGCGGTATCCACAATAAGCAAACACTAGAGGTTATTGAACTCACACAAATCCTTACCGACAATATGCAGCAATACCATGGGATTACAATACAAGGATATGGTGCAAATGTTGTAGAAGATATGGACATATTAGTGCCAACTATTTTATAAGGTTTGGAATTGACAACTGAAGATCATGGAGAAATCCTGGCATGGCATGTTTTCATTGTCACAAAGTTGGACATTTAGCTAAAGATTGCAAAGATCAACCTAGAAGAGACACTGAAGAGTTAAAAGAAAAATTCAAGATGATTTGGAAAAAGAAGGAAATCATGTCAGATGAAGAAAGCAACTTACCTACTGAGTTAGGTGCACATATTCCAAATTAGTCAGAAAAGGTATGAAGGGACTACATTCTCTAAAGGTTAAATCATAACAGTTCCTACTCTATTATGTACAAAATTCAAAATCTGCATAGTTAAGATGGAATTAGTTAGTTTGAAATTCTATCAAAAGTACTTTACAAGAAACCTGTCAAGTCGGTGTATACAGGAAGCCTGTCAAGTCGATTAATGAAGGAAATTTGGTTACTTGGTTAAAAATGAAAAAAAGGAGTAAATCGGTAAAAGGTGAACTGAGTGCATTTAATGTTTTGACCTAACTTGCACAGAGCCCGATAAGGTATTTTTGAGTACTTAAAGGTATTTTCGCAGTCATTTTCATTCACCAAGTTTTCAAGAGAGTAGAGCAGAGCAAATCTAGGCAATCAAACTTCATTCAGAGTGAATTTCAAGGTATTTACATCAAATCTATTTACACTGTTAAGCTGGTTTTTGATCTAGTCAGATTGCTATTATCTACCGAGTGTGAAGTGTCAATCGTTTGTAAACCCTAAGGATAGTTTGCTAAATTTTACCTAAAACCTACAATGGCACCCAAGATCCAAGATCCCATAGTTGTCAAAAATGTGGAGAAGCCCTCGCTGAAGTATTCTTTGACTCCCAAAGTCGCCTTTGATCCGGATAACAAAACTGCATTTTCACTCATCCCGAATCGAGTCTTGTTAGTTGAAGATGTTAGATTCTTCACCAAATGCCATGTTGAGGAGCTCGGTCATGTTGAGATTAGTGACACATACAATGAACTTTGTACTGATGGCAAAATGGATAGCAAATTCGAGCATATCAAAATCAAGGGATTAACTAAAGCCCTAGCCTATCCCCATGTGTTCAAACCCCAATGGGTTAAGTTTGTCTTGAGCAGAGTACATGATGATTTTATGTGGCTAGAGGAGAAACCATTCAAAATCACTAAGGAAATCATTCATGTGATCACTGGGTATCCTATCTATGATCATGCACGAGCACAGAAAATGATATCATAGAAGGAGCTAATCAGACTAACTGGAGTAGAATCTGATTACCAAGGACTAAAATTGAACAATGTCACTGATGCAGAACTCAAGTTTGTAATTAGAGTAATTGGTTACTGTTTCTTCCAATCTGCAAGGGAAAACAGTGTACCATGTGTCGCAGTTGACTTGGCCTATAAAATAGTGAAGAAGGGAATGAAAGTAGATTTATGTGAAGTGCTACTGAAGAACTTGTTTGAGAACTTGAACATAATAAGGAAGCCGAAGAAGAACAACTCGGCAAATACACTGAAGTTTGGTTCACTTCTTGTATGCATGTTTTTCTACTTTGAGAAGTTCTTTCCCTTAGTCGGTAAAGTAGTTTGGGAGCTACACCAACCTATCACCCATCAAATCAATGATTTTATCAAGAAACTAGGAGATAACTTTAATGATATCATGGATGACTATTTCAGCAAATTTCAAGAGAAAATGCACAACAGGTACCGGATTCCACCACAGCTGGTAGAAAAATATAAGGATGATATATGTTTTGAGGTAGACATCGATTATTGTTATATGAATGTTGTTGAACCAAGGACTCAATCTTTGCCACCAATGGGTTATGAGATTGACTATGATATAACACAACAGCAAATTGATGCCTATCTATCATTGCCAAGGCATGCTACCGAACTAAGGTATGGAACATATGAAGAGGTGAAGGAAAAAGTAAAAATGAGCATTGAAGTACCTAAGGCTACAAGAAAAGCTACAAAAATGATAAAGGTTTTATCTGAGAAATTCAGAGAAGAATCCTCCTCTACACTTATCAAAGGCACTCTTGCCATTCTCGAAGAGGAATCAGAAGCTCAAGAGGCAGCAATAACATTATGTACCGAGTTGCCTAAGGGTGAAGTTTTGAAAAGAAAGAAACGGGACATTTCAAAGGCCCTACCAACTCCACCAACAAAGAGACCCAACACTAGAGCATCAACTACATCACCGAGTAAGAAACAAAAGAGTGCTACTATACCCAAGGTAACCAAGACCTATAAGAAATCTACTCAGAGACTCATTTTGGCAAAAGAGTCTAGTGATACAGAATCTGATGATGCGAACAAATTTGAGATTGTAAAAAGAAAAAAGGTAAATATTCATAGTGTTGAAAATTTTTGTGCCAATCTTAAAGAATATGGTGGATTTGCAGGATTTAGATATGTTAAGTATGAGACTAGGAATAATGATGAGAAGCGACAAATTGAAGAAGCTGTCATTTGCACACTTCTAAAGTTTCGGCTAGCTCCATTAGAACTAGTAAAGTCACTTCCAAGTGAATTATACTTATATATTGATAACAGATGAAAATATGCAATGGACTCAGAGAGACAAATAAGAGAAAGAAGTCTAGTCCATCTATTCCATGATATGTCTGTAGCAGAAATCAAGGAGCATTTGACAACATACAATTCTAAATTTCTTGTCAAACAAATAGCCTTAAAATTGATGAATGGGCTATACATTGATGTGGAAAATGAGACAAAAGCCAAGTGGCAGGAAATCTTCAAACTAAAGGATGTCAGTGAACAATCTCAAGTTAAAATTATTGATGTCACTGAGCAAGATCCTGATGTCACCGAGCAAGGTCCAGACTCGGCTGATACTATTCAAATTGATGAAGATGTTATGGATGAAGAAGCATCAGAGTAGGAAATGATTGAAGGCACTACCTATGCAAAACTTGTATCTAGTGAATCTGTTTTAGAACAAGTTCAGCCTTATCCACCGGTGAAGCCACCTGTCTCAACCGAAGCTCCTAAGGACACAGATCAAGGCACTGAAGGTCACAAGTCTAAAGCAACAGAAGATACAACCAAATATCAGACGTCTCAAGCATCGTCAAGCACTATAAATGTTATAGCTAAGACCACTAGCACTGAGACACCCAAGGACATTACAACGGCTATAGGAACTGACCAAAGTGTTGCATCTACCGAGCAACCTACCAAGGGTCAGCAAGCCTCACAAGAACTTGTCTCAGTGCAACCAACCAAAGGAAAAGAGAAGAAGGTGAGAAAGTATAGTTTCAAAATTGATTTGACTAAACCGATAGTGCTGCCCAATGTGGATATCTCAAAATTAAAAGGGCAAGCACTTACCGATTTCGGTGAACTATGCAAAGCAAAGGCCAAACAGGAAAAATAATTGGCTATTCAAAAGAAGAATAAAGTACTACAGAAGGTCAAGACACTACTAATAGAAATGCTACCTTCAGCAATAGTGTCAACCGATGCAGCCATCCACATTCAACTAGATGAACTCCTTACTCAAATAGAAACATCTAGAGTTGATGCATCTAAGTACTTAAACAAGCTAAAAGATAAAGAGCTTACAACAAAAATATTGAAGAGGTACAAAAAGCTCTAGCTATAGGAAAAGTAAAGCTTGTCAAATTCATTGCGGAGTTGTCCCCTCAACTCAAGCATATTCTTTATTTATTTAAGAAACTTTGTATATTTTCCTTATTCATTAAATATATCAAGAATAAAACTGATGCAATTGAGAAAGAGATCACTGATCTCTCAACTAAGTTGACTCTCGAGCCTAATTCAGTTCAAAAATTTTATACCAAGCTTCAATAGCTCATGGCTCAACAGTTAGAACTCAGGAATGAAGAGCATAAAATCAAGATGGATATAATGACCCTTCAGACATTATTCCTTCCTCATCTCTCATCAGTACAGGAACAGATCAACAGAGCTACATGCTTATCAACTACATAAGAGGGAAGCACTCTTGATGGCTTAATATCACTATTAGCTGATATTCAAACACAAAATTCATTAATGGAAAGTGTAAAGGATTCACTCTCAATTGCCCTCACCGATGCCCGGAACAAGTATAAATCTATTTTTGATCAGTTACCACCCCCAGATGGAAATTAAGTTTTTGATGTTTGTCAAAAAGGGGGAGTAATACTATAATACTACATAGGGGGAGTAATACCAGACAAAGGGGGAGTAATACTATATTTGGAGAGTGACACAGTTTTTGTAACACAGTTTTGAGTATTGTATACAAGGGGAGTATACTAAGCAGAATATACAGAGCAATCAGAGCACACAAGCACACAACAGAACTATGCATGCAAAATCCAAGTTATGTATAGAATAATGATAAGGGGAGTATATCTGCATATACTATTTCATTGACTATTGTATATATTGTCAAGTGTAGTCATTTTGCAAAGTATATAGATTTTTGAGTTATGACTTTGAAAGTAGTTTTTGTCAAACATCTCACCTAATGTCAAAAGGGGAGATTGTTACTACTTATCAAATTGCCATTAGCTTTTATATTCAAAGTCATACTATATATTCTAGTCAGTTAGCATTACCAAATCATGCAGTCGATACACACAGAGAAGTTGGTATGAACAGTCTAGTCGGTTACAGAAGGAAGCAGTCACAGAATGCAGTATTCACCGAGCTGTTTACCGAGTATCTTTTTATGGCTATAGAGCAGTAAAGTTAATACACTGACTTGATATTCACTGAGTGAAACATGTTACTAGATACATTGAACCTGGACATGCACATGAAAACGTGTTACAAGATCGAGGCACATCTAACCATTATTACATTGGAAATTGCACTAGAAGATTGTGTATGATTGCAAGGTCAATCTAACCAATGACATATTTTGTTTAGTTATTCATTCGAGGAATCTTGTTTGTAAGATCGAAGCAATGAATTAGATCACCGCTTTAAGAGATCTATTTATATAGCATGGGAAGAGAGTAAAAAAAGTGTATGTATGAAGGAAGACTGTTATAGAGACACAGAGAGGTCACCGAGAAGGTTATCAGAGAACAGTCGAAGAACAAAGTAAATAGAAGTGTGAGGCCCTACCCCGATTCAGTTTGACATTTTCAGTTATTTGCATATTGAGACTATTATGGATGCTTTATTTTATGCTTTATGGACTAAGAACTTATATGATTCCATGATTTGGATCACACTGACATATGTTGATGCTTTATTTCATGCATGATGATTATGAAACTTTAGATATGATACTAGAATAGAATTACATTATGATGGTGAATGTCATTATTGGAAATTTGCAGGATTTCATTTTGATGATAGAAAAATGATGCTTATTTATGAATGGTTCAATTGTGGAAAAATTATGTTAATTGCTTATGTGAAATTGAATTTGAACGAATGAGATATTGAATTATTGTTGCCAAATGTATGAGTGTTTGATGTGCAATGAAATCCATGTATTTGATTATGTATAAATGTGATTATTTGGAATTACTAATGTGTTAATTGAGATGCGCAGGAAAATTATCCATGTGACCATGGAATTTATATGGAGAACCAAACCTAGACCAATGTGCATTTGTTAAGCCGGGAGTTGTCTATTTGGAGAGACAACACCCCATTGTAATGTATTTTATTTGTGAAGTGTATAATGCTTGAGTGTTAAAATTTATTTATATGTATATGTGTAATCCTACAAGAGACAAATTCCATGTGTGATTTTTATATTGTATTTTTATTGTGTCACTTGACACATGTGCTGATTAGTGTCATTGATTTTGACTTGTCTCTTGGAGGGAGTTTTGTTTCTACCAAATCCATTCAAAAAAACATGAGTGTGGTCCCAAATTTGCCTTGGGTAGGGAGTCTTGGGAGTGGTCAACTCAAGTTTGACCCGTAGGTAAACTTCAGTTGGGTTTCCAAAGGGTTTAATGGACTCCTAGGGTAAGTTTTTAGGCTTTTCCAAAGGTCCAAAGGGTATACCTATGAGTTAGGGGTATTTTGAAACATGTGGCTTCTCCCATGTGACTATTTAGTCACTTCAAAAAGTGGTGTTTCCAAGAGGAACGAAAATTCAACTTAGAAAGTTCCTCCTAGGATAGAGAACCTTCCCTTTAGATGTCAAACTCTCTTCCCCATCTTCTTCCACCTTTTCCCTTTCCAATTTTGGTAATGTGTAAGAGTTTGGGAAGGGCAACCAATGGGAACTCACACCTCACCCAAGGGGTTGGGAAGTGTGTGAGAGGCCTTCTTAGGCAAGAATTGGAGACTTAGTGAGTAATCACCCACTCTCCATTCTTGGAGATTATGCTTGATTTGAAAAGTTAGTAGGAGAATAGCACTTTTGGTGGAATTTGGAGAAAGTTAGTGTGGAATTGGGCAGCTCATCCCCAACTAATTTTAGCAAACCTATTGGCAGAATAAGGTTGGTTTCTTCTTATCTCCTCTTGTTTATGTTGTATGTGCTAGTTATGTTGTTTTGTAGAAGAAAAGAGTTGCTTGTAAAGAAAGTGTTTTATTGAGTTTTTGTTGAAGTAAAGAATGTGTAGTTTTCTTTTCTATGTGTTTTGTTTTGTGTTCTTGTTGTTTTGGGAGTGTCCAAGATCTCCTACTCTTGGGAGGGTAGGAAGATCTTGGGGTGGAAGGAGTATGACAGCCTTCGGTGAGAGGCTCTCCTTATGGAGAGTGATCTCAAGGGTGTCCTTTGTGACCCTTGTTGCATAGCCTTGTGTATGCATTTGGGGGTCATAAGGGGAGTAAATATGGCCTTGAGCCTTTTGGGGGGCATAAGGATTGTGGAAGTATTTGGTTGTATTTGTATTGCCATGAGGTGGCTTGTGTTGTATTTTGGCATGCATTCTCCCCATTGGTACTTGGTCCACTTCCACCCATGGAAGAGTCACCATGAATGTGGTGAAAGTGTAGCTTGGATGGGAAATTTGTATGTTGAGTGTTTTCCTATGTTTGTGTAGAGTTTGCTTGTTTGTAACCCGTCTAGTGCTTGGTTCTCCAAGCTCGGGGGTGGCTTCTAGTAAGCCTAGGCTGGGAGGTGAGCTCTCCATGGTCCAAGATGTGTTTTATTGCAGGTTGCATGGGATGGGAAAAGAAGGATTGAAGAGTTAGGTGGCTGTTTTATGTTGCAGAAAAAGTTATTAAGACAATGTATTCTTTTGGAATTTGTAAAGGAAAAGAAAAATGAGCTAGATTGTGTTTATTTACAAGGAAAGAAGAATTTTATGTATTCAATATTAGCTTGCAAAAGAAAGAGAAAGTCATTGTTGTGTTTATTTACCAAAAAGTAAAGCAATGTTTTTCTATTATCATGGAAACGAAAATGTAGTTGTTTTAATTTCAAAAAAAAAAAAATTCCCTTTGTAACCATGCTCATTTGTATTTACATCTGTTAATGAAATACATAGTATTTTTCCCTACTTTGGTAGTATTGCAAAAAAGAGAAAGAAAGGTGTTAGTTGCATTTAAATCTTCATGTTTTTCATTAAAAAAAAAAAGATTAATGTATATAGATGCACTTTTGTGTAATCTGAAATTAATAATAGTTGTAAATCCATATTTCTTTAAGTTGAACATGCTGCTGTAGATTTATTTAAAAATAGTCATTTATTTCCCATTTGTTGCAGAAAATGGAATTCTTACTATTTTGTAATCCATTTCTTTTAAAAGGGTTAACATTTAGTCATAGTTATTGGCTTACAAAATAAGATATATTTCCCCTCATTATTAATTTTGCAAATCACCTTAGTAAAACCCTTGAATGCATTTTAGGGATACACAAAATAATAATAAACTTAAAAGGAAAGCCTAAATGGATCTTAGTTTTAAAGAGTAGCAAAAAAATATATATATATTTATTTATATTCATTTACCTCCTTGCATGCTATTCTGTTATTATGTTATATAACAAATAAAGAAACAAAAATGTGCTTTACTAAATCTATTTCCACATTATATATATATATATATATATATATATATATATATATATATATATATATATATATATATATATATATATATATATATATATATATATATATATATATATATATATATATATATAAACTGGATCATGCCTGATAAAAAAAGTTTATTGCATATAAATCTGTTAGACACAAAGAAAACCCCATGAAATATTCATAAATACATATACATATATATATACATATATATATATATATATATATATATATATATATATATATATATATATATATATATATATATATATATATATATATTATGATTGATTATCAACCCTGTAATTCATATTAATCACCTTATTAACATATTGCTAAACCCCGAAGGATTGAAAAGAACCAACGTTTGAATAAGCAAACGAAAAAAAAAAAATGTTTACGCAAAAAACAAGCTAAGCTTTAAACGCAAGGGGGGGGGTGCGCTCTTGGCGGTGGCGGCCGCAACCTGCGGCACCCACAGACTGCGGGCGGCAACGTCCGCAGACTGCGGGAGCCGCAGCCTGCGGGTGGCACCGTCCGCAGCCGGCGGTGCTGTGCTGCCGGCTCTCCTCCCCCCCACTCCGCCTTCGCCTTCCACGCCGCGGTAGAATCTTAACCCTCCACCTCCGCCGTAGTAAGGTTTGCAAACAAAAAAAAAGGGAACGGCACTCGGGTTGTGGGTTGCTCCACTCGGCTCTTGTTCTCCCCGCCTCCCTTCTTCGGCCCGGCCAAGGGCCGAGCTCAGGCCGCCGTGTCCACACCTGTTCACCCACACACACTCGTTAAAAAAAAAGAAATAAAATGAAAAGACTACACACACACAGCACGTAACAAAAAAGGGGATGATTTCAAACTTGCCCTAACCCTAGCTTCGGGTTAGGGCAACACAAACATATTGAATTTTAAATAAGTATGATTTGGTGGGAGAAATATTTTAATAGGGGTAGCCCATTATGATAGAATAAAAAAAAAACTCCACCCCCTTTGTAGGGTGTAATTATAAACTTTTATATAAACTCCCTTTTAGAATTTCAACCTTAGATAAAATATATGAGTGAGTAAACATATGTATATATATATATATATAAATATATATATAGATATTTATATATATATATATATAAATACATATATAAAAGTAGATTGATTTTAGTATTTATTGGAATTAAAACTTGTCAGATGTAAAATTAAGATTTGAATATTTGGTGTTAAATATTGGGCAAGGGTAGAAGGAACTTTATAAGGGGATTTTTATACCTGGTGGATTAGTCTCAAAAAAAAAATAATGTATATAGCTATATTATTTGAGGGCCATTTAAGTTTTAAGATTATATAGTATTTTTAAATTACGGGAAATTCATTTAAATAAGGTGTTTTCATAATTAGGTCAACTAAATTTAGTACCTAGGTGGTTAAGAAAGATAATAAAATATTTAGATCAATTTAATTGAGACTATTTCGTTAGGCTTGAGATTTTAATTAATTTTTTTTAACGGAGATTAGTGATAACCTTTTTGGGAGTAATATTAGCCTTCGAAAACTCAGTTAAACTTTATCCCTAGTTGAATTTAATTACTTGAATTGCACAAATGTAGTTGAGAACAAACAAAGTTGCATTATATTAATTAAGTAAGTCGATAATTAGTTAAGTATCTTTAAAAAAATTAAAATTTCTGTTCGTGCCCAAAAGTCGGGCATGACAAGAAGGGTTTACCAAGCTACAATATGGGTTACCGAGGTATGCTATAAGCAAGGTAATATTATTCTAAGCACATAGAATTTTCTATAACATTTCAGATGTAATGTTGCAGATATTTGTAATGATTTTATTCTAATATTATGAAGTTGAAAGAGAAACCTTTAACAGGGTAAAAGACTCTAACCAAGTCTATAAATTGTAAATCCTCTAACCAAGTGCAACATTCAGATTAATGTTGTAAAATCCTTTAGCAAGGTAGATCTAATAGATCTTGTTACTCCTAACAAGGTAAGCTATCAAAAATAGATAAATGTAGCTCTAACCAAGCAATCTTTATTATTGCAGTAGTGAAGTTGTGGGTGCCATCCCCACTCCAGTTCTTCTCTCTAACCAAGAGTTTTTGCGTAACCAAAATATATGTGTTATGGAGTGAATCATGTATGATTGTTATATGTTTGTTTTAACTTTATTTTATGTTACTGCACTATTCTATTTATGCATAACAGTAAGGTTATTATTAAAGAAAAGTTTTGGAGCACTTATTCACCCCTCCCCTCTCAATACATTAGCTTTCCATATTGGGCCTAACACCCTAATATCGCTACAAAGAAACACTTACTAACACACATTAACATCACCTAATTACTCACATGAAGATAGCTAAGTTCCATTACATTATTTCAAAGCCACATAATCTTCTTTAATAAGATACATTCAGTAACTTAATCAAATAAAATCCTAATCATAAATCATTTAACTACTCATATAAAGACCTATACTAAGATCATTTTTAAACACCAAATGAAAGATTCCTATGGTAACCTTCATTAACATTAAGAACATACATATAGCCCACATTAGTACATTCACTTACATGTTATCCATTAATGTGGTTCAACATCTATCATAATAGTCCTACTACAATTCCTTTCCACTTGGAATATCCAATTACAAACATCATTCAAAATTACAAGTACAAATATACAATTACATAATTGTTGTCACAATAGTTTAAACCCTTGATGACCCAAAAAACCTTTATCATCAACCTTGTGAAATATTGAATCAGCCTCTCAAGTGTGGGACCTTGCTAAATGTGAGGTTGAATCTCTAGAGAAGGTCGACTTCCTATTCAATCTGAGTGCAGGTGTTGGACCAACCCCACACAAATAACCTAACACTACTGATTTCTGACATGGAAAAGGGAGAGAGAGAAGGGTTGCATGAAAGAAGGGAAATAAGGCTTGTGCCTAGATTGAAAGTTGATCTACCCCCACCTATAGTTGCATAGAACATCAATAAAAATACCCAAAAGATACACAAATTTCTATCTAAGTCTAACTTTCTAGGATTGAGTCAAGGTTGGAATTCTTAAAGATTGAAGAGGAATGAACAATATTCTTAGATGTCACTCTAAGAGGAGTCAACACTATCACAAATGCTGAGAAAGAAAGAAATTATGCATTCACACAAATTTTCATGAACTAAAACTAGATAAGGTGAGAGAATTCTATTAATTTAGAGACAAGGTGATTTTACAATTGCAGAAATCATAGATTACTGTAAGAGAAAAAAAAAAGATCTTGAGAACAAGTTACAAAATTGCCTTTATAGTTCAGTCATAACTAAGATGGTTACAATCAAGAAACCCTATCCCTAACCAGGGTTGGGTTACAAAATATCTGAGAGAGGAGAAGATCATATCAATAGATCCGATAGCGTGTTGTGTCTAGCTCTGAGAGAGTCCTCTACCTTTGGAAGAACAAAACAACCCATCGGTGAAGTAATCCTTGTAACCAAGCAAGGTCGGCCACACTTCTAGGGACAAAAGCCTCTATTTTGCATTGAAGTAGGCATGGGTGGCATCTAAAATCTGATGAATACTAAGAGGTGGGGTGAATTAGTATACCAAAAAATACTGAACTTAAACACTTCAACAGTTTAGCAGTAAACTGATATAGCAATTTTACTAACAAACTAGTTAACACAAATGCAAACCAAACAGCAAATAAGGCATTCACCCATAGAAGAATAATCACCATAACATAAGAGATTTTGATGTAGAAACCCAAATGGGAAAAACCACAGTGAGATGAAACTCACAAGTAACTATCTCCAGAATAGTAACCAAATCGGTTAAGGTGAGACCAGTTAAGGTCATACAATGTTCATTACCAAAACAGATCTTGTTAGGAATCTCAATCTCTATTAGGAGATAAGTCCGATTAAAGACTACCTTGTGAGAGGATTTCAGATCCACAGTTGTGAACCACCTTGTTAGAGGATTTACAAAGGCTTTGCCAAGCCTACCCGGTTAAGGGTTTCAAACTTGTCAAAGATGTGAGTAATAAACAAGTGAGTGATCTAAATACTAGCACAATATGCTTGGTTAGATCCTTGATAGGTCATTATTAATGCATTTTAGCATTACTTCAGTCTTCAAAATCTTTACACTCTATTTCTTCACACATACCTAATCTTCTTCTATGATCGCACATGCAAAAACCTCATCAACCACACAAAACCATAGACACGATGTCCTTATAAAGGAATCTGATTTCATGTCGGTCCAATAGGATTACATTGCAAGTTCCTAGGTTCAGTGCATCTTGACACATTTGGTAACACAGAACAGAATCACCACCAAAGTGTCGGTGGATGATAACTCATCACAAAAAAATAATACCGGTTGGTAACTCATCACATAGTAATACTAGTTCATACATTTACCTATTACCGGTTCACATATTTTACTGATTACCAGTTCACACATTTTACCAATTACTGGTTTACCAAAATGAAGACTGAGAAAAATGATAACAACTACTTTGTTTCTTCATACCACTGTGGGATCCTCAAACCGCTTGAGGTCTTCATACCGCTTGGGATCGGTAAACACTTTCTACAAAACACTGATAGTCTAAAGACTATAATACATAATATCAGTTGGAACAAATACCAGTTGAGAATAACTCATACATACAAAAAGTGATCTCAAAGCAAGTGTGTGTCAATCAATGACAATCACAACAACATCATAAAAAAAGCCAACAATCTCTCCCTTTGGCATTGATGGCAACACTTAGGAAAAATTTTGACATCTAAGTGTTTTACAACAAAAATATGCCATAATCAAAATTACTCCCCCTAAGCATATACACTACCCCTTTTGTAGAAAATATAATGTATACTACTGCCTTACAGAGATAAACATGAAAGTATACATGCATCAAAATTTTAAATACAGAATACTACTCCCCCTTTGCCAACAATGACAAAGTACTACGGAATAACCCCAGTTTCTCATTATCATTAAAATAATAAATGTTTATGACAATAATTAGTGAAACTTATCAAAAATTGATTTTAAATCCTGCATAAATGTCTTCATGGATAAGGACCATGACTCAAGCAATGAGGTAGCAACCTCACTTTCCGTTTGCATCTAGGATACCTGTTCCTCCATGGTGTCCAAGGTACTCATCTCTTGAGTGACCATTAAGGCATCCAGATTGAGATAGCACTTCTAAAGTATTTGCAGTCATGGTAGTAGAACCAGTTGAAGTTCCTACAAATCTTTGGTCTGGTTGGTGATTTCCAACTCTATTCTAGCAGTCTGAAGTTGAAACTGGTGAATGGTTTTCCCAAATGTGGTGAAGGAATCATAGGGCATCTTGAAGGTGCTTATATATGCCTGCAAATCAGATTGCAGTTTGTTTTTCTGAGCAAGCACACCATCACAGAATAGATGGGGTTGGCTTATCTTATTGAGTAGTAATTTCCCCTTATCCATAGCATCTCTTATGTCCTTCTGCGCTTTCTGAAGTTTTGACTGGAGCTCATTTAATTTATTCACTAAGGCAATGTTTAGTGCCTTTTGATGCTTCTTGTGTGTATTGGCTTCAGCAACATCTTCTAGGCATTGCACCTGGTCCTCTACAACTATGCATAAAAGTTTTAGTTGGGCCAGAGAGGAATCGGTATATGGGAGGTTGGTATCGGGTATCAAACTGGTAAGAGTTTCTACCACAATTTGAATAACATCTTGTTCCTTCTTCCTCCTTAGCGCTTCCAATTGCTCTTGGGCAAGCTTAATGCTTTGCAGCAGCTCCATTTCATTTGCAGATTGGAGGTCAATGGGACTGGTAATGTCAATCAATTTGGCTTGACTATCGGTTGCCTTAGGGGTCTCCACTTGTGTGCTCTTTTCCACATCCTCCTTCTCTTTGGCTCTTTGCTTTTCCTCTTTAGCCTTCTTTTGCTCCTCTGCTTCTTTCTTTCTCTTTTCTTCTTCCTTCTTTCTATCT
Source organism: Cryptomeria japonica (assembly GCF_030272615.1). Taxonomy (NCBI): domain Eukaryota; kingdom Viridiplantae; phylum Streptophyta; class Pinopsida; order Cupressales; family Cupressaceae; genus Cryptomeria; species Cryptomeria japonica. The sequence continues at coordinate 625,118,140 of NC_081414.1, read as the reverse complement.
TCTTCTTTCTTCTTGTCTTCTTCTTTCTTCTTCTCCTCTTCTTGTTTCCTCTTCTCCTCTTCCTTTTTCTTCTCCTCCTCTTCCTGTTTCTTTTTCTCCTCTTCCTGTTTCTTCTTCTCCTCTTCCTTTTTCTTCTTCTCCTCTTCATTTTTCTTCTTCTCCTCTTCCTCTTTCTACTTCTCCTCTTCCTTCTGCTTCTTCTCCTCTTCCTCTTTATTCTTTTTCTCTTTCTCCACTTCCACTTTATCAGCCTTATCTTTGTCCTATTTTTCTTTGTCCACTCTCTCTTTGTCAGCCTTGTCCTTTGCTACATCTGGAGTGACATTTTCACCATCCAAAGAATCAATGTCAATAGGGTCCATTTGTTCAATGATTGGTTCTCCTTCACTGTCATACACCTCATCTGGTTTTCTAGTTTCTGGTTCTTGCTCAGCCTTCTTGTTCGCTTCAGACACTTGGTGCAACCTCAAATCGGCTTTGGCATGCGAGTGGGTATCTTTTACCACTTCAAGGACTTTCCCTTCCAATAATAGGAGTCTTCTTCTTCTCATGAAGAAGAGGCCTTTGTACTTTTCCATAAATTCATAAAGTTCTGAATTTGACACATCAGGAAAATATTGTGCAAATATTTCTTCTCTTATTTCTTGTTCCTTTTCTATGGCAATGTGCCATTTTATATCTAAAGAATTATATTAATAATTTAGTGTCACAGATCTAATTTCTGATGGCGACTGGTCATTAATACATAAATATTGAATAACTTCCAGTTCAACTTCCTCCTTTTCATTGTCATTAAAATCATCAAAATGATCTATTAAATCACTTAGCACCTTTCTCCTAATATTGTTTATAGTTCTTTGAAAATGTGTCAAAGGTTTGTAAGAGGAAATGTCTATATTTACTAGTGCTGATGATGTTGGTTCATTGTTGGTTGTCTTTGTCTTCTTCCTCATCTGCCTAGTCTTTTTTAGGTTGTACCTCAAGTTCTGTATCCTCTGAGTCTGGTGAAATGTTCTTAGTTTTTCGCTTCCTTTCAAAGGCCTTGGTAGGTGCATCCTTCTAGTTTCTTCTTTTCTAATGACCGCTTGGTCACTTTAGGACTTGCTGAAATAACTAGTGCTAATACAGATGGCACTGCCTTTCCCTTCTTTACCAAAGGTTCTTCAATCGGTGTTACCCTCTCCAAATAGGTGTTGGTTCTCTTCTTCTTAGGATCAAGAGGTGAGGTAAGTAGGGTAGAGGCATACTCGTCTAGCATGTCATACATTACCTCATATCCCATGGGCTCCACTTCTTCTTTTCTATGCGTAACCGCCTCCATTATGCACTCATCTACTCTGATGATAAAGTAGATGTCCTCTTCATACTTCTTGACAATATCACTAGATATTCTCACCCTCTGGCTCATCTTGCGTCTGAACTCATGAAAGTATTTGTTCAGGACTTCAGGATAACCAGTTCCTACTACTTGTAGACTCTCTCTGATTTGCTTTGTAACTGGTTGGTCAACAGACCATTGTATATCACCGACTCTTGGGAAATAGCCTTCAAAATAAAAAAACAATACTACCAGTAGTTGTCCAAATTTAAATCTTAAGGCATTATCTTGTTTAATTGACTTCAGTTTCACCAAAATTTGTCTTTGCATACAAGTGCATAAATCAAATGAGGCATCTTCCATGTTCATCCTGTAGGCGGCATTTACCGCTGCAACAGAGACAGAGTGAATTCTGCTAGCATAGAACATCTGGTAACCTATCACCATACAAGCATATTTGACTAGATTGTTCTTGATGGTATTGATGGTCATTCCCCATTGGTCGCTCACAAAACTGGTGAGTTTGGTCATTTCCATCTTAATGACTTTCCTTAGGGCTGACACATCTCCAATGTTATAGAAACCAGTGACAGCATGAATAGCTTCCAGTTTGATGTCATGCGTGCGCTCAAGATACATTTTATCACAGTGCACTCTGCTTAGAATGATTCAAATGTGATCTTCTGTGAACTCTTCAAGAAAATACACTGCATTGTGAAGCTTCTTCTTTTCTAGGATGCTATGTTCTGGTTTGATCTTCTTGTCCTTCCCACAGAATAAACTTAACTGAGAATGGATCACTAGAGATCCTAGGTCTTCTATTTTGCAATCAATATAATCTAAATACCTTCCTCAACTATAACACTAGCAGGTATCTAGGATAGGGCATTGTATTTCGCCTTCCCTTGTATGAAATCTACTGAATCATCAGGTGCACTAGGACTGGAGTGTGATGCAAAATCCATGATAAAATAAACAAGAATTTTTGATAAATACCTTCAGAAATCCACAATTTAGGTTTTGTAACTTCAGCTTCACCACACACTACTTTGGTTGCTAGATTACTGCTTTGTGTTCTTCACCTGACCAATTGATATTATCTTTGGATTCTTCTTTCAAAGTTTTGAAATCTCTCTGAATCGCAAGACAAATCACCTTTTGTCGCTCTGGACTTGAAAATTTCTTCACTCACAAATGATAAGTGAAAATGACTTGAAAATCCCTTTCAAACGAATTCTTCACCTGCCATAATAAATGCTCCACCATTAGGGCATAAACCCTAATTTTCCTTTTACCATTTCCGATCTTTTGCCAATTGACAGGTATCACATACCGGTTAAGGTCTTTTACTGGTGTAAACTGGGGTTCGAAACATTTCACCATTTTTCTCCCCCTAAACTTTTCTAAAGCTTAGGTTGTTGGTTTAGCGACTTCCACACCAGATGTAGAAACTGGTTCTTCTTGTGACACTTCTTCATGTTTCTTCTTCCATGTTGTCTTCATATCTATTTTAATAGTTTCAACATCAATCTTTCCTTTCAGAGTGACCAGTATATCACTTGATATATTCTTTCTCATTCTATAGGTTCTGGCAGGTTGTCCTAGTTTGTTGCAATGGTAGAAAACCATTCCAGGTGTTCTCCATGGTCCATTATTCATTCTACCATTCTTCCTCCTACATGTTGCAGCAGTGTGACCGCTACCATGACAAATCAAAAAGGTTGCTCTCCAACCAGTTGCCACTTGATAGCCACCATCACCTGACTGATGGTCATAGGCATTATACCAGTTTGGATTCCAGTTCATAGAGGATTCAGGAAAAACTCCTTGACTCCTTTGAGGATATCTTCCAGTGCTTTGTATAATAGACCTACATTCAAATTCGCTATGCCCAAACTTCTTGCATACATAACAATTACCATTGAATTTATTGGACCTAGGCTTATTGTTTAGAAAGTAGGGAAAATTATTGTAAGCCTTACTTCTACATACATTGGTAGTGTGTCCTTCCTTGAGACAATTAAAGCAAACAGGTTTGAAATTTTGCTTACCTTTATCCTTTGGTGTTGGTTTCTTCTTTGATGCTCCATCTTTTGTTCCAAAGGTCCCACCTTCCTCATAACCAGAAAAACCAAGTCCAGTGGTATTCTTCAACGGTTTTGTTGATTCAAGCTTTTGTTCTAGCTTAACAGTGCTCTTATTGAATTTGGGAAGTATTTCCTTTCACTCAATGAGTTCTTTGGAAATAGCAGAATTGGATTCATTCAAGGTTGCATTCTTAGAAATAGCCATGTTTAGTTCACCTTGCATTTCTTCTTTTTCCACTTTACTCTCTTGGAGATGAGCGGTAAGTGCACTGATTTCTTGCTTCAACTTGGAGATCTCATGATCTTTGTCTTTTACCAAATCTTCAACTTTCCTCTAGTTCTCAAGCTCTTGACACATTCTGATAGTCAGTCCTTCCAGTTCCCTTCTTAGGTTAGCATTACATTCATTCAATTTTTCAACTTCTTCAACTAGGGCTTCCATGTCTGCTTCATCAGAAGAACTATTTTCAGTAAGCTCCATCAGTTTCTCAGCATGTTCTCTTCTCTTTGCTAGAGAGGCTTTATATTTGACTTTGAGTTCATCAAAGCCTTTCTCAGTCTAAGTGAGATGATGAGTAAGTTCCCTCACAGTGTATTCCCCATATCTCCTTCCAAGTGGTTAGACTTATAGAAAGGTTAGCCCTGACACCAATTGATGAATACTAAGAGGGGGGGGGGAATTAGTATACCAAAAAATACTGAACTTAAACACTTAAAGAGTTTAGCAATAAACTAGTATAACCATTTTACTAACAAACCGGTTAACACAAATGCAAACCAAACATCAAATAAGGCATTCACCCATAGAAGCACAATCACCATAACACAAGAGATTTTGATGTGGAAACCAAATGGGAAAAACCACGGTGAGATGAAACTCACAAATAACTATCTGCAGAATAGTAACCAGATCGGTTAAGGTTAGACCGGTTAAGGTCATACAATTTTCTTTACCAGAATAGATCTTGTTAGGAATCTCAATCTCTATTAGGAGATAAGTCCGATTAAAGACTACCTTTTGAGAGGATTTCAGATCCACAGTTGTGAACCACCTTGTTAGAGGATTTACAAAGGCTTTGCCAGGCCTACCTAGTTAAGGGTTTTAGACTTGTCAAAGATGTGAGTAATCAAAAAGTGAGTGATCTAAATACTAGCACAGTATGCTTGGTTAGATCCTTGATAGCTCATTGTTAATGCATTTCATCATTACTTCACTCTTCAAAATCTCCACACTTTGTTTCTTCACACAGACCTAATCTTATTCTGTGATCACACATGCAAAAACCTCATCAACCACATAAAACCCTATGGACTTCTAAAACCCTAGACATAATGTCCTTATAAAGGAATTTGACTTCATGTCAGTTCAATAGGATTACATTGCAAGTTCCTAGGTTTAATGCATCTAGACACATTTGATAACATGACACAGAGTCACTGCCAAAGTGTTAGTGGATGATAACTTATCACAAAAAAATAATACCGGTTGGTAACTCATCATAGAGTAATAACGGTTCATACATTTACTTAGTATTGGTTCACATATTTTATCGATTACCGGTTCACACATTTTACCAATTACCGGTTTGCCAAAATGAAGATTGGGAAAAATGATAACAACTGCTTTGTTTCTTCGTACCACTTTGGGATCCTCAAACCACTTGAGGTCTTCATACCGCTTGAGGTCTTCATACCGCTTGGGTCTTCATACTGCTTGGGATCGATAAACACTTTCTGCAAAACACTGATAGTCTAAAGACTATAATACATAATACCGGTTGAGCATAACTCATACATACAAAAAGTGATCTCAAAGCAAGTGTGTGTCCATCAATGACAATCACAACAACATCATCAAAAATGCCAACAAAATCAACCTACAAGGTCTAATCTAAAGTAAAGGCAAGAAAATCTGGTGGTTGGAGTGAGATTGGGTCTAAAATGGGGTGTCGACTAAGAAAAGAACATCCTCGACCATCGAGTCGACAACCACCCTACACAGAGCATTCAAAACTAAAATGACACTGCAAAATCAAAATTCCATCGTTGATCTGAGAGATTTGTGTGAAGATGGACACGTGAGATCTCTCCATGTAGGCATCCAACAAAAGCCCAATAAAAGATTAAAACATGGTCATTGGATTGGGATTTATGAAGATCCGATGGCCATAAATGGCTAATGTGGCACCCCGGGTCCACGTTTCTCTGGTTGTGTTTGATTGCTAAATAGCCCTGCATATCGCATGGGATAAGGGTGAACAACCATCCCCTTTGGATTTACTTGTCTTCTTATCTCGCAAGTCCCTTTGCACTTCCTACTTACCTCATGAGATAAGCTTTCTTTGTTTCTACCTTTCTTTCTTATCTCGTGGGCCTTGTTGAGCCTTCCTTCCACTTTGTGGGATAAGGCTTTCCTTTATCACCCTTCACTATCTCTTATCCCATGAGCTCCCTCTTATCCCCTTTTATCCTTGTAAGATAAGAATTCTTATGTTTCAGCTTGCTTTTCTTATCCCATGACATATTTGGAGTCTCCATTTTACCCTTAGGGATAACGAGGAAACACATTCCTCGTATCACTATTCCTTATCCCATGCGGTCTTTTCTACATCTGAGTTCTTATCTCATTACATCTCTGTGGGTCTATTTTTAGCTTGCGGGATAAGATTTTGTTTCTCTTAACTTTTGTTTCTTTACCCTGGGGGCCATGTAGTTTTCTCCTTCTTTGATGTAGGATAAGGCTCTTTGTTTTTGTATGTACATATGTGTGTGTGTGTGTGTGTGTCTATATATATATATATATATATATATATATATATGTATGTATGTATGTATATATATATATATGTATGTATGTATATATATATATATGTATGTATGTCTATATATATATATATGTATGTATGTATGTATGTATGTATGTATGTATGTTCATATATATGTACATACATGTGTGTGTACATACATACGTATGTACATACATATGTGTGTATACATATGTATGTATATATATACTCTACACATAAAATCCAAGTCATAAGTATACCATTACTAGTATCAATTTATCCATCTGAAATAAAGTATAATAGTAATCATGTTCTAAAACATACAAGAATCATAAAATAGTCCAATAACATGGATCACGTGAATTTATCCACACACATGAAAAAAATAAATCACACATAATGAGTCAAACATAATCTAGCAACTCAAAGTAATAAGTATCTAAAGAAAACATGGAGGGGTGCTACATCCTTCCCCTTAGAACTATACTTACTCTTGGAAACCTACAAACCAGAAGGGGGATAACTCTCTCATCTTCTCTGCATCCTCCCAAGTAGCTGAAGTATCATCATTTGGGTCCCATTGGCCTCTTTCCTTCTCTCTTGACCCCTAAGGGTCAGCCTAGGATGATAAAGAATGCCCATAGGCTCTAAAGAAAGATGCATGTCATCAACCTTCAAAGTATTCCAACCAAGAATATTGTTTCACATCTAGAATATACTATCTAAGAACTGAAACAAGAAACACATCATGGATACAGGATAGGATTTGCAATAAGGCTAGGCAAAAGGCAACAAGACCAATCCCATCAAGAATCTCAAAAGTTCTAAAAAAAAAGGTGTTGGGTATGTGCAGGATCATGAGGGGCCAAAAAGTGGTGATATTTTGACTAAAGTCCTGATTGATAGGTTGATTGAAAAATATCTATAACTTTCAAATGGTATCACTTTTTTTTAATCCAAAACATGTGTCACATTATATGCTTCATATACTATAGGATTAAAAAGAAAATGAATTTCATAAATTGTTGACCAAGTTATGGTGGTCAGACATATGAGGTTTTTATATTTTTTAAAAGTTGTAGTGAAAAAATCACGATTAATTATTATTTCAAAAAAGTACAAAATAATGTGTCAAATTTGGACATGATTCTTCTACTTATATCTAAAATTTTATTAAAAATATTATGATTTGATTGTGGTTAGGGTGGTCAGATAGAGAGCTACTTCTTATCTTTTTCCTGAAATTTTAATACTAGTGCATTGAAATTTCAATTATTTGTCAAATAGATTTTTTCTTTTTTCAAAAAAGAACTTGTAGCTTAGAAACTACATTCAATTTCCTACAGATTATATTCTTACATATTTTTCAAATATTGTTGGTAACTTGTTCAAATTGTTACATCAAGTTGTCTAACTCTATTTTTCTATTTTCAGTGCCACTTAAGGGCATGTTTGGCCCACCATGATCCTGCACATACCCCGCTAACTTATAACCCTTTTCATAATGAATTGGACTCTTATGCAGATGCAATCTCAAAAATACTTGATCTCCTATCAATAATTGATCATCAACTCTATGAGAAACTACATACTTCTTCTGACGATCCTATGTTGCAATCAAATTCTCTTGAATGTGGACAACCTGCTACTCCAGGTTGTCTAGAAGTATCTCAGCACCCAAAATAACTCAATCCTCTAAATGATCCCAAACTCAATAGCACATGACACAGATGACCATACAAATCTTGAAAAGGTGGCCTTCAAATCAAACTGTGATACCCATTATTGTAAGAAAACTCAACAAGATACAAATAGTCATCCCAATGGGACTGACGATCCATCCCATACATATGAAGCATATCCTCTAACATCTAATTTACTCACTCTATTTGTCCATCAATCTCAGGGTAGTATGCTAAACTAAAATTCAAATTATCTCCCAAACCTGTTGAAAAGATGTCCAAAACACGCGTAAATACTAGATCTCAATCTAATATGATCATGTGAGGAATCCCATGTAATCACACAATGTCCCTCATAAACACTTGTGCTACATAAGTCATCGTATAGGATGATCCACAATGATTATAATGGCATCATGTCTCCATGAAGAGATCGGTAGTCTAGCAATGAAATCCATCAATATAATATCCCATTTCCATTCTAGAATAATATTAGACTGCAAAAGTTTTGGGGGATGTTGATGCTCAGCTTTCACTATGACACTTCAAACATCTAGCTACAAAATCTACAATATCTCACTTCATGTCGAACCAATGGTACAATTGTCTAAGATCTGCATGCATCTTCTTCACACTATGGTGTATATAATAGGGTGCACAATGAGCCTCCATTATAATCAAATTTTAAAGACCCTTCATGGGCAGAAATTAAATATGTCTAATATGTCACAAAGGAAGTGCCTAAAAAATCATACTCCACAAATCAAAATAGATATCTCATGTCTCCTCCTCCTAAAGGCATCTACTACTACATTTTCCTTTCCTTGAATACAATTAAAATCAAAATAATACTTGCACAAGTAATCCATCCAATGTTGTTGCCTAGCATTTAGATTCAGTTAAGTGAATATGTACTACAAACTACGATGATAGATGTGCAACTCAAACTAATTGCCCAAAAGAAAATGTCTCTAATGTATAAGAGAATGAACAAGCACTACTAAATCTAAATCCTAGGTATGGTAATTCAACTCATGATCCTTAGTTTGTGAGAATCATAGGCAATCACATGTCCATATCACATAATAATTACCCCTATACCCTCAAAGAAGCATCGATATAAATCACAAAATCACCTACTGGATCAAGAAATGCCAAAATAGGATTACTATTCAAAATTTCCTTAAGAGACTGAAATGATTTCTCACACAGCTCCTTCCACTGTAACTTCTTTCATTTCCTTTGAGGAGAAGTGATAGGATGAGTTAAAAATCATTCACAAAGCATCTATAGTATCTAGCCAAACCTACAAAACTACAAACCTCTGACATATTAGTAGGTGTTCGCAACACCACAATAGCTTGAATCTTAGAGGGATCCACTGTGATACCCTCACTATAGATAACATGACCAAGTTCTTTCACTTCTATTTGGAAAACCACAAACTTAGCCAAATTGGCATATAATTAATTATCAAAAAGATACTGCAATACCTAACATAGGTGATCCTCATGTTCCTCCATAGTTATTGAATAAATCAAAATATCATCAAAAAACACTAGAGAAAATCGGTCAAGGTACTTTTGAAATTCCATGTTCATCAAACTCATGAAAATCGATGGAGCATTAGTCAAACCAAATGGAACAACTGTGAACTTGAATAGTGTCTATAACAGGTACAAAAACATGTTCAATGAATGTTATCATCATGAATGTAAAGCTGATGATACCCTAACTTAAGATCAATATTTTAAAACACCTTATCCCCCTTGACCTGATCAAAAAGATCATCTATCCTTAGCAAAGGATATCGGTTCTTCACCATCACCTTATTCAATTATCAGTAATCAATGCACAAATGAAGGAATTTGTCCTTCTTCTTCAAAAAATAATAGGTGCTCCCCATGGGGAAACACTAGGATGAATGAACCCCTTAGCCAACAAAACCTCTTATTGTAACTAAATCTCACTCAATTCTTGAGTGTTCATCTGATAAGGTTCCTTAGAAATAGGGAAAGCTCTAGGTACAAGATCAATCTATATATCAATGTCACACTTAGGTGGCATGCCTAGAACCTCCTCCAAAAACACATCTGAAAACTCTTAGAGAATAGGATGACTGTCAAGAGAAACCTCATGACTCTCATCCTCATCTATGTCATTCACTATGACAACAAACAATTGACATCCCTGACACATACACTTTTTTAACTACATAGGTGAAAATATTTATAGGGATATAGATCTTTGAATCCCTACTATCTCAACACTCCTACCAATAGAATCCACACACCGCACCATCTTATGTTGCTAATGAATGCCAGCCTATTATGCATCCATCCAATCCATTCCAAAAACTACCCCATAGGATCCCAAAGGAAAAATACAAAGATCCGCAATAGAGGTTGAAACTACTAAATCTAGCATGCAAGCATTAAAAAAAATATTAAATCACCTTTCAGCTAGTAGCCAACTCTATTTTCCACCTATCATCTTGCCTTGCTTCTGCTAACTCATATCTCTCAACTAGCGAAGGGGAAATTAAAAAATCATAAGAATCATTATCAAACAAGAAAGAAATGGGAATACCACATAACAAATCCGATGTCTTTATCACCATTCCCTGATGCTTAGCCTAATGGTTATCAATCATTGTAAATACTCGATGAGATCTACTAGCATCTACAACTATGGGCTCAAAAATAATTGGTCTTTGACTAGGTACAAAAGTGTTCCTGTGAAGACAATTAACTGCAATGTGACCCATTTGACCACATGAATAACATCCTCCTCCTCTACCAAATCCTCTACCTCCAAAAGGTTCACTAGAATACTAAACACTACCTCTTCTAGAGAACTGTGGTGCACTCTGAATAGACTAATTAGGTTTATTGCAATTATTGTGATGCCAATTTTTATCTTTCGATGACTGAAAACCTCTGCCATGAGCATAATGAGAATTTTGGGAGTTCTTTTTCTAAAACTATCCTCGCTGTGGAGGTGTTGAAAAATCCATTAGGTCCTAACATCTGAAACTGATTATTTATCCCACTTGAACCTAATGGAGAGGCATTAATCACTTGAACACCTGACTAACCTCCAAGAGCTAAGGCTAGGTTCTCCTCTATCAACCATAGATTTTTTACTACAACCACCATAGTCTTAGGTTTGAAAACCTAAACTCCACCACTAATGTAGGAATTGAGACCCCAAACAAAATGTTATACTAACATAGCCTCATCATCTAGAATATTCACATACTACCTGACCTCATAGAAGTGGCACTCATACTATTCCACAGACATAGAGATCTAATGCAAATCATGGAACTCATATTTTCTCCTTTATCTCCAATGATCAAATGAAAAATGAGCTCAGAACCTCTCCAAAAATATTTCCCAAGATACTTAAACAAGTTCAAGATGGAGCTTTTATTCCTCTACACACTACCATGTAGATGCAAACCCTTTGAGGTGCATGATAACACACCTAGCCTTAGTGTTACTACCATAAGGATGCATGGAAAAAAACCTCTCCAAATCAATAAGCCAAGTCTCAACCTCAAATCCAATGTTGCTGCCATCAAAAGTTGGTCATCGAGACCTAAGAAGGTCCCTCATGTGTCCAACCCAAATAAAATCATTATTAGCTATTATCTTACTATGGGGAGGAGTATGGAACCTCTTCCTCTATTGACGAGACTTTTCTCATTGAGGAATCTCTTGGAAAGATTCTAATTGAGCAAGAAGCTCCTGCAACATATTGACCAACTAAGGACCCTCTTGACCACCCTATTGATTCTCACTTTGTTGCTCAATTTTGGGATCTGTCTGGCATTCATGTTACAGATCCTCTTATTGATCATGTTGTTGCTCCTCTTTATGAACCTTGAGGAAATATTCTTGATGAGGGTTTAGCCATGTACTACAACAATTACTTCTCCCTCGACCTCTATCTTGAGGAGGCATCTTTTCGAACAACCAACAAGACACATGTATTAAACAAGATTCAAGAGTCTAACTATGAAAGATAACAAAGAGGGGTTGAACCCAAAACGTACAATTAAAGGTACATTTCTACAAAGATAATATAATGGGTTCATATGAAACCAGAGTACCCATTGTATGAACATGGGCTCTAATACCAAGTTGTAATGCATCGACTGGGAACATTAGAGAAATAACAACTAATTAACCAAATACATAGAAAATATTTATTTTTAAAGGGAAAATAATGCATCAACCATTTCTAACTCAATGCAACACTATGTAAATACATTTCGTAGCATAGATGAATCATAACAGTGTTTAGTGGAAGACTTAATCACATATCATTACAATACTTTAAGGGTTCCCTGATGTCACTACTAAGTAACACTTACTAACACACATTAACATAACCTAATTACTCACATGAAGATAACTAAGTTCCATTACATTATTTCAAATCCATATAATCATCTTTAATATGATAAATTGAGTAAATTAAATGAATAAATGCCTAGTCATAAATAATTTAACTCATCATATAAAGACCTAAGCTAATTTCATTTTAAAGCACCAAATGAAAGATTCCTATGGTGACCATCATTAAGATTAATAACATACATATAATCCACATGAGTACATTCACTTACACGATATCCATTAATACAATAACATCTATCATAATAGTCCTATTACAATTCCTTTTCACTTTGAATATCTAATTACAAATATCCTTCCAAATTACAAGTACAATCATAAAATTACATAATCTTTTACATCAGTTCTGAAAGATACATAACAAATAACAAATACTGATAGAACAATCTGCATTTGAATGTGAAAACATCCGAATACAAGTTAAGGTCCATCCAGCTATTCATGAATGAGAAATCCAAAACCCCAGTGGATGGTAAATACTACCACACGACAATGTGGAACTCGGAGGTCCACCCCCATGCTAGAGATAGACACAAGGCCCAAAACCATAAGCAATAAAAATAAGGATAAATGAACTAAACATAAACCACAACAAAGATACGCAAGATAAGAAATTAAGGATAACAACCAAAGAACATCCAAAGAAACATCCAAAAAGCCTTCCAAACAACATTCCAGGCTTCCAAATAAAAAATGACATGATAAGATACTAGGATACATAATAAGTGAGTGTCATTGCATAGATTCTCATGAGTTACCCTAGCCCCCATGGAGAACTCATGTGGTACTGTACAATCATTTCCTAAAGTCAAGGTATTGCATAATCATGCCAACTCCAAATGTCTCTTCAAACAAATAGGCCTTCTCAATCTCATCCTCTATCTATACAAGCACATGGGAACATGAGTGAGGCATAAAAAATTATCATTTTAGCATGTAAAAACCTAATCCAAAGTTTTATTATTAATTTTATCACTTATTAATCTATATTCTCCTATGGTTTACCCTAGCAACAACTTAGGGCCTCAACGGCCATAGAAAGCCACTCCCCCTTATTACACCTAGATAAACTATCCTCTATGGATCAAAATAGCATCATGAAACATATGATATACAAATAGAAACTTCAATAATCCATAAAAATGAATAGATTGGACAATCTGCAAATAGGACTTCTAAACAAGGACCAATTCACAAGGTGAAGTCTTGAAACTAATTCACAATCTCAAAATCATTGATCGTTATGAGAATACAAATTAGGAAAGGGGATATAAAAATAAATACAACTAAAATAAGACCAATGAGTCACAAAAATCTAAAATTGATAGCAAACACAATCACCTATAGCCCTTGGGGATGATTGAGAGTTAAAATTAGGTTAAAATTGCAAACTGAGTTGAACCCAAAAGAGCTCAGCATTTGGCCTTTGTACCTACACAATTGAGCATCTAATGTTGCATGATTGGGGCTTATACATGCACAATTGAAACTCTAAATGTGTACATTTGAGCTTTGAAGTTACCCAGTTGTTCAAAACGCTACAAAAATAAGGAAAAACATAGCATGTCGACTTCAAACTAAATTATGACAAATATCCATTTGAGAAGGACCTGATAACATCTCAAACACATAAAATAAAAAAACAAATATTCATGTAGGGATTCCAATCATGCGTAAAGAAAAGTTGGACAACTAGAACACATAATCCCCTTAGTCAATTTGAGCAAAACACAAACTTAACAAAACCTGAATTATGTTTTGGAAACCAATAACACTGAGAGGGGGGGCGGGGTGAATCAGTGTTATACTAGAATAGTATATTTTAGCCTTAACAAAACATACATACACCAATCGATATACCAGTATAAATAGAATTGAAAGAAGTAATGCAACCAATAAGCCAAAAACATAAATAAGAAACATAACACACAAATTTATACTTGGAAAACCTCAAAGAGGAAAAACCATAGTGGGATTTGTGACCCACAATATCAATTAACTAGCCATATGAAGAGGTATTACAATATATGATGGGCGTACACTTGCAGGAAGGCTTATAGCCTAAAGCATATTGTTCATCATAATAGGAGCCTCACTGACTACATAACAATCTAGATAGAAATCCAGAGAAGTATGAACTGCTTAATATAGCATCTTCTATTCCAGAATACAGCTCCAGTTTAAGCTCTGTCTATTCCAGTTAAAACCCTAAACCTCAGTACCGGAATAACCCTTATAATGAATTCCTGACATACATAGTCTCTCTGATATATTTTGCATTACATCACATCCATATATCTAGTCCACATGTATATTCCTCTTACAAAATGATCTAATTAGTCTCCCCTATATACCCTATACAAAATTTGTGCCTTATGTCAGCTTACAAAGTTATATACAATATCATATTTCATGTCGGTCATATAACATAAATGAATAAGCATTAAAACAAGTTTGCCGATGTCGGATTCAAGATGTGTCTGCCTCCAATGATGGTATGATGAAAGAATAAGTATCTGGTCAACTACTGAGAGGGGGGGTGAATCAGTAGATAGAAAAATTGATAATAACTTCACCAATCTCAAAATCAATCTCTCAAAGTAAACCTAGAACTATCAATGTAATACCACTGTCAAGATAAAAACTCATAAGATGAACTGGTTGACTGATACAATAACTTAACAGTAAGCAACTTCAAACTCATAAACATCCAAATGTTTTTCATATGTCAACAAACTGCATTTCTCAATGCTTCCAGTTATCATGACCTATCAAAGTAGTTAAGTAAATCAACCATAAGAACATAACCACAAAAAAATTCACCACTTGACACAAATACTTTTGATGTGGAAAACCAAATGGGAAAAACCATGGTGAGATGAGACTCACAAGATAACTATCTAAACTCTTCTAAAGTTCGCCATGTTAGGAGCCTAGTTTTTTAAATCTTTACCAAAAGTCTTGTTAAGAACATATCCTATTAAGGACCACCTGGTTAAGGGATTGACTACAATGCCTTGTTAGAAGCAATACCCTATAAGGAGTAACCTCAATATAGGATTTGAAAATCCAAGCTAATGGATCACCTTGTTAGAGGATTTGAATAGCACCAATCTTGTTAGAGCTTACCCGATTAGGGGATTTAAATTCTACTGTAATTGTTAGAAAACAACAGGAGTTTGTTGATCTATCTGAATAGCACTAAACTTGCTTGATTAGATCCTTTTCATGCTCCTATCTACCTTTACTCAAATTGTAGATACATCATCTAGTTCAACAACCACACACTCAACTGATCTTTGCCAACATTGAAACTAAACAACTTCATCGACCTTCTAAGCAAATCAATTAGGTCGCTGACACAACAAAAACCTAATTCTCATAGAGATTATAAACAAGTCAGTTCAAGTATGACCATTGGATTACATAGCAATCTATGCACATCAATCAATAAAACCTCAATTGCTCCTTGATCACCACTTCATCAAACTTAGTAACTCATCACACACTTTGCATTATATGCAATATACTTGTTCATTCCCTTAAAAAAAACTGTTACATCAACTCGCCAAAATCACTTGAAATTATCCTCGTACAATAATCATACGTGTCATAATCATTGTCACTCATCATCAGATTGTAAACCAATATAACTAGTTCACCAAAATTAATCGGTTAGGGTTTATCAAAAAACAATAGGTAGGGTTTATCGATTACCGGTTCAACTCTTCAATATATAGAAATACCGGTTCACTCCACAAATTCTTCCTACCAGTTATAGTTTCCTTCACTAGCTCATCCTATCGGTTACAAAACAATATTACAACAATATAAACAATATCATTACCATTTAATTGACATCAATGACAACATAACATATCATTAATGTAATCTTCATGCAAATACCAACAATCTCCCTCTTTGGCATTGATGGCAATACAAATATCAATACCATTGATTGTTGTTGTGATTGTGAATAGCAATCCTGGTTTACATTACAAAGTATTCACAATGCTCTCCATGTCTTCAACTTGTCACTAGTTCTTCTCCTTATAATCACATAATTATTCTCCTCCTTTGATAGCAATGCCAAATTGAAAGTAAAACATGTAATGTCAATTTCACTGTGCAACATCAACAACCTGCGACTTGATGCTCCCCCTATGGAATAACTCCACTTCTACACCAATCCTTCTATAAAATTTTGCAAGTAGCTCCGAGACTGATGTAATCTACATCATTCTTAACTAACCTCATTAAGGGGTACAACCCCTAGCTAACTTCTAAGATACTCAAAAGTAGTCTTAGGTAGAAGTTTAGTAAAGATATCTGTAAGCTGCTCCTTAGTAGAAACATGCTCCAAGATCACATCTTTATTCTGCACTTTTTCCCTTAAGGAATGATACTTCAATTCAATATGCTTAGTTCATGCGTGCAAAACAAGGTTCTTGGAAATATTTATGGCACTTGTATTATCACATAAAATCTTTATAGGTTCTAAAATCTTCATTTTAAAACCTTCCAAAATGTACCTCATCCAGATAGCCTGAGTACAATTCATGTAAGCTGCAACATACTCAGCTTCAGTAGTAGATTGGGATGTACAACTCTGCTTCTTACTACTCCATGAAACAAGTCTTCCTCCAAGAAAAAATGCTCCACCGGTTGTGCTTTTCCGGTCATCAACATTTCCTACCCAATTTGCATTTGTGTACACCTTCAAGTCAAAATTTCCTCCATATGGATACCATAATCCATAGTCAACAGTACCTTTCAAATATCTAAAACTCCTCTTGGTTTCTACCAGATGTGTTTACTTAGGATTCATCTAGAATCTAGAAACTATGCCAACTACATGAGCTATATCTGGTCTGTTGTGAACAACATAGTGAAATTTTTTGATCATTGACCTGTATTCCTTCTCATCAACAGTTGTGGATTCATCTTCCTTAGACAACTTACAACTTGTAACCATTGGTGTCCCAACTGGTTTACAGTCACTCATGCCAAATATCTTCAAGACCTCTTTCACATACTTAGACTATGTGATGAAAATACCATTCTTCATTTGTTGTCTTTGCAAGCCTATGAAAATTTTTATTTCTCCCACTAAAGACATTTCAAACTCATTTTTTATTTCATCTGCAAAACTATTGCTCATATAATCATTACCTCCAAATATGATATCATCTATAAATACTTCACTGACCAGTATTTTATCTCCTTCAGATTTGAGATATATGTTACTATCATCACTAGTTCTCAAAAAGCCTATCTTCATCATATGTGTATGAAGTCTTTAATACCATTCTGTTAGTTCTTTCTTTAATCCATGTAAAGCATTATGCAATTTGCATACCATGTCTTTCTCATCAGTCAAATCATAACCATCCGGTTGCTCAATGTACACTTCTTCTTCTAGTATCCCATTCAAAAATGCTGACTTAACATCCATCTGGTATACCTTGAATTTCTTATGTGCTGCAAATGTAAGTAAATTTCTGACACCTTCTAGTCTTTCCAATGGTGCAAAAGTCTCACCATAATCTTCTCCTTCCTCTTGTGCATAACCTTTCCAAACCAACCTAGCTTTGTTGCGAACTAGAACACCATCTTCATTCAACTTGTTCTTGAATACCCACTTAGTACCTATCACATTTTTATTTACCGGTCAGGGTACTAGGGTCCATGTGTTGTTCTTCTCAATTTGATCTAGTTCCTCCTCCATAGCTTTAACCCAATGATCATCACCAAATGCTTCCTTAGTAGATCTTGGTGCAATAGTGCAGATCATACAAGAATTCTCTCTAATTCTTCTTCTGCTTACTAATCCAGCATCCTTATCCCCAATAATTTGTTCAGGATTGTGATTTATTCTCACATATCTTGGAATAACATGATCATTATCTTCAGGTTCAGCCTCTTCATTATCATCACCTTCTTCCAAATTTATCTATTCTAGTTGAACTCGTACATATGTATTTGCTTTGCCGGTTTCAGATTTCACGGTTTCTGGTTCCAAAAACAAAATGCAAGGATCTTCATCCTTTTTCTCCAAATTGGTTTCCTCTGAGACTCGGATATTCATCCACTCAAAAATCAACACTCTCAATAATTTGCTAAGATAGTCACCTCTCTTAATAAAAAATTTGCTTCCAAATATCTTGAAATAACTAACATCAGGTGATCTTCCATACCAATATTCATAAGGAGTCTTGTCCTTACCTCTTTTTACCAGAATCTGGTTCATAGTGTAGATAGTTGTGCTGACAGCTTCTCCCCATAAATTTTTTTCTACACCTCCTTGTATCAACATTGTCCTAGTAGCTTCAACAACTAACCGATTGTTTCTCTTTGTGATACCATTTTGTTGTGGTGTCCTCGGTACATAAAGTTGTCATTTGATACCATTTTCTTCACAATATCTAGTGAATTCCTCAGAAGTAAATTCACCGCCTTGGTCTTTCCTAAGACACTTTATCTTCTTACCGTTCTTGTTCTCAGCTAAGGCCCTGAATACCTTGAACTTACCAGAAGCTTCAGTCTTATCCTTCAAGAATGTGACCCACATCATCCTTGAGCAATCATCAGTGAAAATCATAAAATATATGTCACCTTGAATACTTTTTGTCCTTATTGGTCCACACAGATCTGTATGAACCAAATCTAACAAATGTTTCATTGAAAAATATTTCCTCTTGAAAGTTGAGGATGTCATCTTTCCCAATTGATATTCTTTACATAGAGAATTAACTGATTTGTCCAACTGAGGCAAACCTCTTACTATCTTGGACTTACTCACTTTAACAATGTTATCAAAGTTTATATGACAAAATATCCTATGCCAAAGCCAACTATCATCTATCTTTGCAATTAAATAGTTGCTAACTGTAGGATTAAGGTGAAATAAGTTACCTTTAGTTTTCTTTATGGTTGCAATCAGTTCACCTTTTCTGCCATAGATTATGCACATACCATTCTTAAACTCAAATGGGTATCCTCTATCATTGAGTTATGTTACACTCAAAAGATTGTGCTTTAAACCTTCAACCCAGTAGACATCATTAGCATTTCTCTTTCGATTAAGAGAAATAGTTCCCTTACCTTTAACCATGCAGGGTGAGTCATCACCAAATCTTACAACTCCGCCATCAAATTCCTTCAAAGAAAGAAATTTGCTCTGATCACCATTCATGTGATGTGAACAACCAATATCAATGATCCAATCATCAGAGTTATCCATCCTGGATACTAATGCCTTCTAGTCTTATATCTCTTCTTTAATAGCTACAAATACGATGTCTTCATTAGCATCACCATCATATTTTTCATCAGTGGTACCACCGTCAACAACAATAAGACAATCTCTTTTGCCTTTACCCTTATACTTCTTGAATTTCTCTCGTTTGTGCTCATTATCACCATTAGGACACTTAGCAACTATGTGTCCAATCTTGTTGCATGCAAAACATTTTAAAGGTAATTTACCTCTATATTTACCTGTACCTCTAGGCAACCGCTTGGCCAACAATGCTTCAAGTTCAATTAAAATGTCTTCATCATCAAATTCTCTACTAGATCTAGATTCATATTTGTGACTGGCATCTCTACTTTTCCTCATAGATGGGATAGAAATAGAAGCTCTAAATGCAGACTCAGATTTCTGTACACTACCATCATAATCATTTAATTCAAAAGTAGTAAGCTTTCCAATGATGGATTCAAGAGTTACCTTAGTTTTTTCAATGGACTTTAGCTCCTAAATGGCTGAAACTCGGATAGCGTAGACTAGTAGAAAGGTTCTCAATACTTTACTGATCACTATGGCATCTTCCACTTTACCTCATGCACTCTTTATTTCACTGACTATCTCTTTTATCCTTTGACCATACTATTGGATATTCACACCTTCAGCCATTTGCATGTCATTAAACTTTCCTCTTAGACTCTGTTCTTTAGCAATCTTAATATTTTCATCACCACTATAAATCTCTTCAAGTTTTTTCTATACCTCATATGTAGTCTCTAGACCATGAATATCTTTATACTCTACATTAGACAAAGAACTGATAATAGCCTCCATACTTGATGGTCTTCTTTCTTGCTCTTTCTTCTAATCATCAATCAAAATCCCAGTAGGTGCAACATATTTAGTATTGACATGTTCCCAATACTAGCTTCCCAGACTCTTGATATAAATTTTCATTATGTCACTCTGTATCCTATAGTTCTCTCTATTAAACTTTAGACCTTCCTTCTTCATCATGATCTGCAAGATCTTTACCTCAAGCTATTAGGCTTAGACCTTAGAGGACTTGATACACTCTTATACCAATTGATGGTATGATGAAAGAATAAGTATATGGTCAAATAATAAGAGGTGGGGTGAATCAATAGATATAAAAACTAATAATAACTTCACCAATCTCAAAATCAATCTCTCAAAGTAAACTTTGAACTATCAATGTAATACCACTGTCAATATAAAAACTCATAAGATAAATCGGTTGACTGTTACAACAAATTAATAGTAACACAACTTCAAACTCGTAAACATCCAAATGTATTTCATATGTCAAAAGACTTCATTTCTCAATGCTTCTAGTTATCATGACTTATCAAATTAGTTAAGTAAATCGGCCATAAGAACATAACCACAAAAACATTCACCACTTGATACAAATATTTTTGACATGGAAACCCAAATGGGAAAAACCACGGTTAGATGACACTCACAATATAACTATCTAAACTCTTCTAAAGTTCGCCCTATTAGGAGCCTAGCCTATTAAATCTTTACAAAAAGTCTTGTTAGGGACCACCCAGTTAAGGGATTGACTACAATTCCTTATTAGAAGAAATGCCCTTTAAGGGGTAACCTCCATAGAGGATTTGAAAATCCAAGCTAATGGATCACCTTGTTAGAGGATTTGAATAGCACCAAGCTTGTTAGAGCTTACTCAGTTAAGGTATTTCAATTTTTCTATAATTGTTAGAAAACAACAAGAGTTTGTTGATCTATCTGAATAGCACTACACTTGCTTGATCAGATCCTTTCCGTGCTCCTATCTGCCTTTACTCAAACTGCAGATACATCATTCAGTTCGGCAACCACATACTCAACTGATCTTTGCCAACACTGAGACTAAATAAATTCATTGACCTTATAAACAAATCAATTAGGTTGGTAACACAACAAAAACCTAATTCTCATAAAGATTACAAACAAATTGGTTCAACTATGACCATTGGATTACATAGCAATCTCTACACATCAATCAAGAAAACCTCAATCGCTCCTTGATCACTGCTTCATCAAACTTAGTAACTCATCATGTGCTTTGCATTATATGCAATATACTTGTTCATTCCCTAGATAGAAACTGTTACTTCAACTTGCCAAAATCACTTGAAATTGTCTTCATACAATAATTATACATGTCATAATCATTTCCGCTCATCATTAGATTGTAAACCAATATAACCAATTCACCAAACTTAATCAGTTAGGGTTTATCAAAAAATAATAGGTAGGGTTTACCAGTTACCGGTTAAACTCTCCAATATATAGAAATACTAATTCACTCCACAAATTCTTCCTACTGGTTATAGTTTCCTTCACTAGCTCATCCTACTGGTTACAAAATAATATTACAATAATATCAACAATATCATTACCAGTTAATTGACATCAATGACAACATAACATATCATTAATGCAATCTTCATGCAAATTCCAACATCCAATACCGATGACCTTTACTATACCATGTCGGCCTACATTGTCGGTGACCAAAGAAATCTTCTATCCTGCCGGTACTGGTGTAGAGTCTGTGAAGTTCTTTCTAGTACACCATATGAAGCTAGAACCCAAAATCATATTTCCATCAATCACAACATAGTGAAACTAACCAATAGAGTGTCAATTGCCAATAATCTCCCCCTTTGGCATTGATGGCAATACTCATGTGCAAAACGGTCATGGTTTGAACTATCGGTTTCATCCTGCCCTAGTCCCCCTGAGCTGAATATTCAAAATACTCCAATACTCCAAAATTTCAAAAACTCTGTAACTCCCCCTGATATATGCAACCCTTCATTCTTTTTCACATCTATACTACTCCCCATTTGACATCAATGCCCCAAAAAAAAATATGTCAAAGAATAATAATTGTACACTGAATACCTCCAAAAATGTCTTACCGAAGCTTGACCAGTTTCAAGATTTCTAGGTAAGTTTTCTCTAATAACTCTACATAAGTATCCCAGCTGGTTTTGAATGTGTCAGAGATGGATACAAGTCCACTCAGAAAATATGCAAGTGATTCTTTCCTAGTTATTTATGTCAGTTTGGGCTTACCAAGTATATCCATGCATTCCTTCTTATGTACACCAAGTGAATCGAGTCTTGGACTCACAAAACCTTTGAGACTTCTAGCTCTTCAAATGATCTTATCTCTTTCCTTTTCAAGAGAAAAAATTTGATTCTCCAAGGTCAAAATTTATCCATCAATACATCTTGTTAGTAAAATTAGTCCATAAAAAGAGTTAGCAATACTAGCAATTTTGTCTTGTATCTCTTATATCTTTTCATCTATTTTTGTTGTAAGAATCTTAGTATTGCAACATACCCTATATATGTTAGTACCTTGTTTCAAAGAATTTTCTATCAAAATTAGCTTCTCCTTAGTCTTTTTCTTCTCTCTCTCAATGATCCCATCAAAAGAGACTCTCTTAGCCAAAGTAAAATTTTCAAGTGCTTGTCGGTTAGAGATTTGTTGTAATGATTGAGAATCTTTAGAGATGTGCTTTGTCCTATCCTTAAGATTTTCAAAAGGGCTCACTTCATTCTTGATCTTACATTCTAGGACCAATCTATGCAAAATAGTTATGGATTGATCTATAATCCCTTTGCCTATTGTTCCTTCCTTCATTAGTTTCTGAGGAACTATCATCATTAGTTATGTGGGACTCATCTCTTTGATGTTTTTCTTTTCTACTAGAGAAGTTTCAATTGTCAATAATGGTGTGCCAGTAACTGGTTCCCTACTAGATTACCCTATTTTCTCTGGTGATTTAAATTTTATTGCCTCCTCACTTGCACCGATGGTTTCGCCACTTGGTGCAGTTTGTGCAATTGTCGGTTCCTCTCTAGGAACAGTATCCTCAACCTGTACATTAGTATCTGGAGGACAAGTGTCCTCAATGTTAGTATCATGTACAATGTTCTTAGCATTAATCGGTGTCTCAATATGTGTCTTTACATTTGTGTTAACCAGTGGCTCAATTTCCACTATCTTGATATTCTTCAAAACTAAGGGTGGAGTACCCATAATTCCTTTATCTTTCCTTTCAACCAGTGTATCTACAGTATTAGTCTTTGTCTCCGGCGAAGTGAAGAATCCTCTATTCTCTCCCAAAAAAATTATCCAACCCTTTTGTGTTTCCTTTATTATCTCATTCATCCTTCCTAACATCAGGCTAGTTATTCTATGTTTGCTCTTGAATACCTTCCTATCTGCAACCTCTATTGTCTTCTCCATTTCATCTGGGGTTGTAGAAACACATATAGATAAAAGTTCTTGCATCTTAATGTGTTTCTCTTATTGCATTTTAGATAACCTTCTAGCATCTAACATGTTGTATAGCTTTGTCAGTATTTCATTTTCTATTTCAATTAATGCTTTCTTATAGATATCTAAATATAAAATAATTTCTTCCTCTGCCTCTCTTAGTTCATCATCTTCAAATGCATCATAATAAGTCTTAATATTTTTCAGCATCCCATCCTTAGTAATTGCATCAACAATTTCAGCACAAGTCTTAGGTGGAATAATTGTTACATTACCAGTCTCTAGTGCCAAATCAACGTCACTTTTCTTCCTCCTTCTAGCAGTACCAGATGTAGCTGATGGTGTGGCCTTAGGTGCCTTTTTCTATGCTAGTAATTTGATGGTGACCTTCCTAACCAGTTGTTTCTTTTCTTCCACTTTAGGTTCTTTCGGTTTCTTCCTCACAACCCTTTTGAATGCTAATGGCGTGTCATCTTCAAGCTCAGAATCTACAATCACAGGTTCAATGTGAACTACCAAATTCTTCCTCTTTCTCCCTTTCTCTAGGACAACATCAATAAGTGCTTTAATGTCCTTTGAAACTTCCTATACAAACTTGCTTGCCTTACCTTCTTGTTTTTGTTAGGATAACCGATGAACAATTGAGAGAGGGGGGGGTGAATCAGTTGTTAATAGATTATAACTTTTAATCCATAATATAACCTTAAACAGATCAAGTACTGGTAAAGCACAAACAAATGCTGGTAAAAATAGATACTGGTAAACAATACAACTTAACAATTAACCAGATAATCAATGCAAAGCAACCATACCACATAACATAATGATTCGTATGTGGAAAACCCATAAAGGGAAAAACCACGATGGGAAGCCTACCCACAGTCAGATGATACTTCTACATAAAGTATCTATTACAATTAGGGGCCTGCACTTGCAGGAAGGCACATTGCCTAGAGCGTACTACTCATTACTAAAGACTCTTACTGACTATAGAGAAGCTACAACCTTCTCAAGATAAATGGACAACAATCCAATAGAGTGAACTATTGGAAATAGCATCTACTATGCCTGATTACAGTCACGATTAAGCTCAATGCAGGAGGACTAAATCCTCTTTTGAAACCAATCTGATCACCAATGATCGATCAACTCCTCTTCCTGAATGATATTACAATATTCACACATTACATTCCTTGATTGTGACCTTTTCAATAACCATGATACTTTACAAAGAGTTTCTACCTCTTATTTATATAAACCCTAAGGCCTAAACCAATCAGGTCAGCCACCTAAAGATATTACAATAACATCATTACATAATTCCTTATTACAATGATATTCCATGTTGGCTTAAGACCAAAACAATAAAAAAAATCCATAAAACATCTCGAATCATCCAGGTAACGTGTAGAGTACATGCTAACATGATACTGGTCTATAACCTAGATAGGTACTAGACCTATTCTGGGTCCACCATGCCAAAGAAATATGTTCAAGCAATTGAAACTCAATAAATGAACATCTTCAGAATTCTAAAATTCTTGAAGAAGTTGCACCAATACCAATTGTGCATCCTGCCATGATTCCTCATTCAAATTTTTGTCGGTAAAGCTTTAAACCAGTGTTGGTAAGGGTTTACTAAAGTGTATGATTACATCCAATTAACAAGCCAATACCAGTTGACCAAAACATTCTCATGGAGCATATAACTCATGAAATCTATCTTCACTGATCCAAACATGCCAGAAGTGTCCAACAAATAATCTCTTCTGTCAGTAACACTAGATCTTATATCAGTAACCTATCTATCGGTAACCATCCATATCAGCCAGTGTAAAACTTTCTGTGGGTAACAACTAGTGTTGACATCAATGACAAAACATCAATGCCACACATAATCAATTCATCCATAATACCAACAATCTATCCCTTTGGCCTTGATGGCAACACTAGATGTGAAAAACATCTAAGTACCAAGAAATGACAAACAAGTTGCCCCCTGTGAATGATAGCTCTGTAAGCCTCAGAATGATTTTTCACATTACTATCATTCCCCCTTTGACATCAATGCCAAAAATCTAACAAAAATATCAAATCAATGATATAAACCTCTGAATCTCAAAGCTAACTACTCCCTCTAAGTAGTAGCACCACTCATCAATGCCAGAATGAATAATGTTTCTAATAATACATACCAGACTGATGATAAACTTCATCAATCAAGTCTCTATTAGAGGGGCTGAAACCCCTAACCTATCTCTCAAGTATTCAATTGATTCCTTAGACAATGGTTTAGTGAATATGTCTACAATTTGTTCTTTAGTGTTCACATAAACCAATTTGACTTCATTTGCTTCTACCTTGTCCTTCAGAAAGTTATACTTTATTGAAATATGCTTAGTCTTAGAGTGAAATACCAAATTCTTGGATATGTCAATAGCTACAGAGTTCTCACAATAGATAACTGCCAGTTCACTGCAATTTATCCTGATATCTTTCAACATTTTCTTCATCCACAAGACTTGAGTGAAATTAGTTGCCGCTTCAACATACTCAGCTTCTGTAGTAGATAAAGAAATGAATGACTGTTTTCTGTTTATCCATGAAACTAGTTTCTTTCCAAGAAAGAAAGCTCCACCAGAAGTTCTCTTCATGTCATCAATGTCACCTACCCAATCTGAATCAGTATATTCACATAAAGTGAAATCATCATTTCTGGAATACCGTAAACCATATTTTGTTATTCCTTGCAAATACCAGAATATCTTTTTTACTGCACTTTCATGATTTTCTTTAGGATTACTTTGATATCTTGAAACAATACTTATTGCATTCATAATATCAGGTCTAGTCTGAGTTAGATATAACAGACCACCAATCATAGATTTATACCTTGTCAGATTTACCGGTGAAGAAGTATCCTTGATAGATAATTTCTCATTTGTAGCCATAGGAGTACTTACCGGTTTAGAGTTCTCCATACCAAACTTTTTCAATAATTCTCTTAGATACCTAGTTTGACAGATAAAAATGCCTTTGTCAGTTTGAGTAATCTATAAACCTAAGAAGAATTTCATCTCACCAATCATGGACATTTCAAATTCATTTTTCATGTTGTTAGCAAATTCCATACATAGTTTATCTTCTCCTCCAAAAATGATATCATCAACAAAAACTTCAATAATTAGAATATCATTATTAGTGATCTTATAATATAGATTACTATCGGCACTGCCTTTAGTAAAACCAAATTTCAACAGATATTTATCCAACCTTGCATACCAAGCTTTAGGAGCCTATTTCAAACCATATAAAGATTTCTTTAATCTGCAAACCATTTCTTTGTCATCTGTGAGTGAAAATCTATCAGGTTTCTCAATGTAAACTTCTTCCTCAAGCTCACCATTTAAAAATGCACATTTGACATCCATTTGATAAACCTTATAGTTCTTATAAGCTGCATAGGCAAGAAATAGTCTAACAACTTCAATTCTAGCTACAGGTGCAAATGTCTCATTATAATCAATTCCTTTCATTTGAGAATATCCTTTACAAGCCAATCTAGCCTTATTTTTTATAACTTGACCATCCCCATTCATTTTATTTCTAAAAACCCATTTAGTTCCAATAACATTCTTATTTTTAGGTCGAGAAACTAAAGACCAAGTTTCATTCTTCTCTATTTGATCTAATTTATTTTCCATAGCCTTTAACCAATGTTTATCCTTACAAGCTTCAATAACAATTGCCGATTCAACTTGAGAAATAAGACATACCTCTTTATTTTCCATTTTTATTCTTTTCATAACTCCCTTGTTCCTATCCCAATGATTTGATCTTGAGAATGATTTAATCTTACATACCTTGGAGTCTTTTTAACTCTAAGTTCACCACTCTGATCATCAATCATAGTAGAATGTTTAGATTGTGCCAGTGTAACTATTTCAGCTTCCTATACCGGTTGAGGCATTGTTGATTCAGTTATAATCATTTCCACTACCGGTTCCCTATCATGTGATATAGAATATTTTTTGTATTGTTCATCCACTTTCACATTAGCACTTTCCATAATTTTCTGCAATCTTTTCTTATAACATCTATATGCTTTGCTCTGAATTGAATAACAAAGAAATATCCCTTCATCACATCTTGGATCAAACTTTCCAATTGAATCATCTCTTTTTATATAGCATTTACTTCCAAAAATTATGAAATACTTAACAGTAGGTATATGTCCAAACCATAGTTCACAAGGGGTCTTACTGGTTTCACCTTTGTTGTGAACTCTGTTTAGTGTGTAGATTGTTGTAAGCATTGCTTCTCTCTAGTAGATATGAGGCAATTTGGCTTCCATCATCATAGATCTAGATGCATCTCAAATAGTTATGTTCTTTCTTTCAACTAATTCATTTTTCTGAGGAGTCCTAGGTGCAGATAGTTGTCTCGTGATTCCATTTGTCTCACAAAAATTGTTAAATTCATGAGAAGTGAACTCACCGCCATGATCTAATCTTAGACATTTAATTTTCAATCTAGCTTTTGTTTCAACCTTTGCTTTAAAGATCTTTAATTTCTCAAAAGCTTCAGACTTCTCCCTCAAAAAAGTCACCCACATCATTCTAGAATAGTCATCAATAGTCAACATGAAATACCTATCACCTTGAAAGCTTCTAGTCCTTGTTGGACCACATAAGTTAGTGTGAATCAAATCAAGTACATCATTAGATTTATCATGTATTGTTTTAAAACAACTTCTAACTTTCTTACCTAATTGGCATTCCTTATATACTGGATTATGAGGCTTCATAATCTTAGGTATATCTCTGACTGCCTTGGTTGAACTAATCTTAACAATAAAATCAAAATTAACATGACACAACCTCTTATACCATAGCCAACTCTCATCAATATGAGCAATCAAACATGTCTCATTACCAGTGTTTAGGTGAAAGATGTTAGTTCCTATCTAAATACAAGTTACAATCTCCAAACCAGTCTTGTTAATGATTTTGCATTTTCTATCTTTAAATAGAAGTTGAAAACCTTTATCAACTAATTGACCAATACTCAAAAGATTGTGCCTTAAACCTTCTACATAATAGACATTATCAGTGTTATGCTTTCCATCCAAAGAAATAATACCTCTACCTTTGATCATACATGCTTTGTCATCTCCAAATCGGACTTGACCACCATTGTATTCTTGCAGGGATAGATATTTTCCTTTATCTCCAGTCATATGATGTGAGCATCCACTATCAATTACCCATTCATCCTTATCTTCAACTTTTTTTGTCAGGGCCTTCTCTTCATTTTTGATAGTCGGTTCTAGTTCATCTTCCTTCAAAGAATAGAACACCCATTCCTTTCCATTTCCAGATCCACTAACAAGGTCTTTTGTTGGTTCATCTCTAGAGTCATCAGTTACTCCTTCCTCATCTACTATATAGAATTGTTTGTTTTTCTTGAATCTATATCTTTTTGGGTTAGGATTAAAAGTTTTCTTAACTCTTTCCTCAAACCTTGCATTCCTTTTAGGACATCTAGATGCAAAATGACCAATCTTATTACATGAAAAACTTATAAAAGGTGCTTTTCCTTCATACTTACTTCTAGTTGGACCTTTGGGTATTCTTCTAATGAATAAGGCTTCAAGTTGCTCAAGCTCTTCATCTTCTTTCCTCATGTCTTCCATTTTTTTGCATATAGGGTTCTCCAATCAATTTTGCTAGTGGATGTTGATGATGATGCATGAAAATAAGGTTCAGACTTCACAACTCTAGAAGATTCAAATTCTTCAAGCTCAAAAGAAGATAATTTCCCAATCAGAATGTCTCTGTTGACTGAAGTGTTTGCCATTGTTCTTAGCTCATTAATTGATGTTGCCTTCATCTTGTAAGCCGATGGAAGGGCTCTCAAGAATTTGGAAACTATTTCATCTTCACTTAGAAATCCTCCACAACATTGAATTCCCATAAAAATCTCATTTACTCTTTCCATAAACACAACAATTCTTTCATTTTCTTCCATTTTCAAGTTTTCATACCTTACCGGGTAACCATCAAGTTTAGCAATTTTGATAGTAGGGTCACCTTCATTCAAAATTTAAAATTTGTCCCATATAACCTTACTCAATGATTTGTCAGTCAATCCCATAATTTGTTGATTAGTAAGTGCACACAAGAGGGCTTCTCTAGCTTTGTAATCATTTTCAATATTCTTATCCAGGTCTGCAGGAGCAGGATTGCTAGATGCCAAATCATAAGGTGTGTATCCTTTCTCATTGATCTCCCAAATATCCTTGCCAAGACATCTAAGTGTTGGTATTATGGATGACTTCGTCATGTGTTGCACTAGTTTTGTCATTGATGTCAACACTTATCTTTCTACAGGTCTACATTGTTGATTTAAAACTCTAGTTATATTGGTTTTTTGATGAACCGACACATTGTGGTCCTGGTAGGGATATTGGCTTATGCACAATTACCATTATATGTTTCACTGGAAACTCAAGAAGTTGATGATTACTTGCTATCATATAGAGATCATTTGGTTATGTTGAAGACATGGATTGGATGTTTGCATATTGGATTGATTGGGTTCACATATTTGCCTTGTTCGACAGATAGGTCTAGGTTATGAACCAGCATAAGAAAACATGTTCCAGATCGACATGACACATTTTGGAAATGATGTATTGATTGGATAATGTGTAAATGTATTGAGGCTGACATATTGTATTGCACCAAGACTTATTTTATTATTGATTTAAATGTAATATCTTTTGGGAGCCGACCTAATGGTTAGGTCTTATGTTATGTATAAATAATTGTAAGATCTTAATTGAAAGAAGTGTGTGTATGTGTTGAGATTATTGTGAAGAGTGAAAACAAGCAGAACCTTGTGTGAATCACATAGATATCATCTGAAGGTTGAAGGAAAGATTGTTAAAGGTCATGAAGGTGTTTAGTCCTCATGTGTAGAGCTTAAACTGGTACTAAATCAGGCATTGAAGATGCTAAATTAAAGTAGTACATTGATTATTGGATTTAACCATCCAACTATGTAGTCAGTGAGACTCCTAATTTTGTGATTGAGCAGTGAGCTTGATGCAGTTGGGCTTTCTGCATGTTCAAACCTCATTATTGTATTCACATACTATCTGCAGTAGTATCATCTGATTTTGGGTAAGGTTTCCCACATTGGGTTTTCCCCTTACAGGATTTCCACGTCAAAATATTTGTGTCATGTGTTATGGATGTTGTTTTGCTTTCTATTTCATGCATTAAGTTATACTAGTATTACTATAACTATTAATCTATTTTATCGATACTGAGTTTTAAGCTGGAGTAATCTATGTTGGGTTGCAATTTATTGACAACTGATTCACTACCCCCCTCTTAGTTGTCCTTCCTAGTTCCTAACAATTGGTATCAGAGCCTAGTCCTCTTTTTACAGAAGCCTAACAACTTGAGGAGATCCTATGGCAGCAATTATCTTCAGGAATGACAATCCCAAACTTGATGGAACTAACTATGGTATATGGAAAATCAAAATGGAGACACATCTAAACTACATTAGAAGAGACATATGGGATGTTACAAAGAATGGGTATGTTTCTCCTAATTAGAATAACCCTAATCCACCAACCTTGGCTAAAGACTTCGAGAATGATTGCAAAGCAAGAGAAGCACTTCTAAGCGCATTATCGGATCAGCAAATCATGGGATTATCAGACAAATCTATAGTAAAAGCTATTTGGGATAAACTAGAAACATTGAATGAAGGAGATTCCATTGTCAAAATTGCAAAACTGGAATGTTATCAGGTCGGGTATGAAAGTTTAAAAATGAAAGAGGATGAAAGAATTTCTACGTTTATGGAAAGAGTTAAATGAAATTGTTTTATGAATACAATGTTGTGGAGGATCTTTAAGTGAAGATGAAATTATTTCTAAAGTTTTAAGAGATTTTCCATCAGCTTAGAAAATGAAAGTGACAGTTATTAATGAATTGAGAAGAATGCCTAATACACGAGTATCTAGAGATACATTAGTTGGAAAACTTTTAACATTTGAGCTTGAAGAATGTGGTCCTGCTGCTATAGTCAAGACTGATATAGCCTTCAAAGCATCATCATCATCATCTGACAAATCTGATTGGAAAGCACTTATTGCAAAAGAACTTGAAGATATCATAAGAGAAAATGAAGAAATTGAAGCACTATTTGTAAGGAAGATGCCTAAAGGTCAAGAAGGAAGTAAGTATGAAGGTAAAGCACCTTTCAAATGTTTTAATTGCAATAAAGTTGGTCATATGGTGTCTAGGTGTCTTGATAGACATTCAAGACTAAGAGATGAGGCAAAGAGAACATATAAACCTAACCCTGAATATCAAAGATAAAAATCTAAGAAAAATAGTGATAAGTCATGTTACTATGAAGATGAAGGTGTTACAGATGATTTTGATGAAGATCTAGCAGATAGTGGATGGGCATTTGTTGCAATAAAAGAAGATCAACCAGCACATATTATCAAACTGGTAGAGAAGACATTAGCAACAAAAATTGAAGAAAAGGATGAATGGATCATTCATAGTGGATGCTCGCATCATATGACTGGTGATAAATGAAAATTCTTATCATTACAAGAATATCATGGAGGTCAAGTAAGATTTGGAGATGACAAAGCTTGTTTGATCAAAGGAAGAGGCACTATATCTTTGGATGGTAAGCACAATACTGACAATGTTAATTATGTTAAAGGTTTAAAGAATAATCTTTTGAGTGTTGGTTAGTTAGTGGAAAAAGGATTTCAATTACAATTCAAGAATGGAAAATGAAAAATCATAAACCGAAGTGGATTGGAGATTGCAACCGATAATCAGACTAAAGGTAATATCTTTCATTTGAATACCAGCAGTAAGACATGTTTGATTGCTCAGATTGATGAAAGTTGGTTATGGCATAAAAGACTCTGTCATGTGAATTTTGATTGCATTATAAAGATCAGTTCAACCAAGGCAGTAAGGGATTTACCTAAAATTGTGAAACCTCATAATCTAGTATGTAAGGAATGTCAAATGGGATAAGCAAGTTAGAACAATATTTAAGAGCATTTATGAGAAATCTAATAATATTCTTGATTTAATTCATATGATTTATGTGGTCTATCAAGAACAAGAAGTCCTCGGGGTGATAGATACTTTATGCTAATAATTGATGATTATTCTAGAATGTGTTGGGTTACTTTTCTCAAGGAGATATCAAAAGCTTTTGGGAGATTCAAGATATACAAAGCAATGGTAGAGAATGAAACTGATAAGAAAATCAAATGTTTGAGATTTTATCAAGGAAGAGAATTCACATCTAGGGAATTCAATGCATACTGTGAAGGGAATGGAATCTGAAGAAGTTAATAAAGTACAACTTTTGAGATCCCAAGAGCATCTGCAAGAAAAATACCTGTCACAAGAGAAGATTGGAGACAAAACACAAAAAAGGCTCTGAAGAAAAGATTATCATTTCAGAGAGAGAATTGAAAAAGAAAAGTTACAATGGAATCCTTATGACAAGAGAATAGAAACCCTAAATATGTGCAACCCTAAAGAAACCCTAAAGGGATAAAGAGTATTTAATAATTACAATAACTATTAGATACCTATAATATTATTAAATGCCTAAGTTTAGCTTAAGCATAGAGTATAATAGACTAATAATTAAATAAATAATTATTAGCTAATATAAGATAACTCTAACACCCCCCCTTAAGATGAACTTAGGGAGTAGATAAAAACACTAAATGCAAGAAAGAAAAATACAACTACTAGAAGAAGGCAAATTTGGGTCCCGACAACAAGGCTGATGAGGTACCCAATCACAACCAAACATCCATGAAATAGAGAAATAGAGAAAACCATATGGAAAAAAAATCTACTCCAAAAAGAGATGGGAAAAGCATGCAAAAAAGAGCATGAAGGAAGGAAGGCCTCAATGAGACCCCCAAGGAAAACTTCCTTCACTCCAAGTATAGAGCGCAACTAAGGATAGCGCAGAAATGCATAAGGTTTAGTGAAGATGTCAACAATCTGCTCCTTTGTAGGAATGTACTCCAAGATGAGAAAGCCATCCTGAATCACTATCTGATGAAGTGCACATGAAGCTCAATGTGTTTAGACCTCTGGTGCTCCATTGGGTTACAGGAAAGGTGAATGGCACTCTGATTGTCACACCAAAGAATAGTGGGACTATCAGGAGGGAACCCAAACTCAATCATCATCTGTCGAAGCCATAAAATCTCCTAACTAGATAACACCGTTGATCGATACTCAACCTCTATAGATGATAATGTAATAGAAAACTACTTCTTGCAAGACCATGTCATAGGACCAAAACCAAGGCCAAAAACAAAGCCAGAAGTAGACTTTCGATCTTGATCATCACCAGCGCAATCTAAGTTAGTGAAGCCAACAATGTGAGGGGATCCTGAAGTATAGAGAATGCCAAATTGAGTAGTGCCCCTAATGTACCACAAAATATGCTTGGTTGCTTGTCAATGGCTCTCATGAGGATCATGGCAGAACAGAGAGACAAGACCAACCACAAAAGAAAGATTTGGGTGTGTATGTGTCAAGTAGAACAAACTTCCAACCAACTGCTGATATAAGGTAGAATCCACGAAAGGTGTAGAACAAGTGGGAGACAAAACAACACCTGACTAAAATGGTGTGGGTGTAGGCTTGAAAGTAAGCATGTCAAATCTGTGAAGCATATCAAGAGCATACTTCTGTTGAAGTATGGAAATTCCATCTGAAGACTGAATAACTTGAAGACCCAAAAAATAGTGCAGAAGGCCAGGATCTATCATCTCAAACTTCTTCATCAAGGCTCGCTAAATATCATGAATCAAGGAGGATGAGCTACCGCTAATGATAAGATCATCAACATAGAGCACACAAATAACTATATCAGCCCCCTAATGTTGAATGTAAAATGTAGGATCAAAATGACAATGTGTAAAGAGTGTGGAAAGCAAGAAAGAGTCCATCTTCTCA
The DNA here is from genome assembly GCF_030272615.1 of Cryptomeria japonica. Taxonomy (NCBI): domain Eukaryota; kingdom Viridiplantae; phylum Streptophyta; class Pinopsida; order Cupressales; family Cupressaceae; genus Cryptomeria; species Cryptomeria japonica. Next base: position 625,083,219 of record NC_081414.1, on the reverse strand, counting down.
TACCAGGCCCGAGGAGCCTATTTGAGGCCATACAATGAACATCGAAGTCTGCAAACCAAAGAGGATTCCTGCACAAATCCCTGAGCATGCTCCATATAGATCTCCTCACGAAGGTCTCCATGCAAGAAAACACTCTTCACATCCATTTGAAAAATGGTCCATCCTTGTGAAGCTGCCAGAGAAAGTACAAAGCGAATATAATTCATCTTTGTGATAGGAGAAAAGGTCTTAGAGTAATCAATACCCTCCACCTAAGAAAACCCCTTTGCAACAAGGAAAGCTTTATACTTATTAATAGAACCATCGACAACATACTTGGTATGATACACCCACTTGCATTGAACCAACTTCCTATCCTTCGGAAGAGAACAAAGATCCCAAGTATGATTCTTCATCAAATAAGAATACTCCTCATCCATGGCCCTATCCCACTCTGGGTGACCTATCACCTCTAAAATTTTGTGAGGATCATCCAAAATGGCATGACTCAGAAGACTAGAACCAGATGTCTGTGCACCAGTACGACGAGTGTCATTAGGACTACCTGCAAGAGAACCAGTAGTATCAACTGTAAACCGGGCCCACTTGGGAAAAGACTGAGAAGCGAGTGGTGGTAATGGTGGTGGTGAAGGTGGACCATCATTTGCATCATTCTCAAGGAAGAAGGAATCCTCAAAAGATGAAGAGGGAGGAGGAGGTGGTGAGGGAGAAGTTTCTCATGGAGAATCCATCTGAGGAAGGCGCTCATCAAATTGGACATCCTACCTAAACCGGACCTCTCGGGAATCAGGATCAAACAACATGTACGCCTTAACATCCTCACAGTAGCCAACAAAAATGAGTGGTCGACTCTTCCTCTCCATGGATTTCCTTTGAGCATCTGGAATAAAAGCCCAAGCCTCACTACCAAAAACTCAGAATGAAGAAATATTAGGCTTGACATGGGACCAAGCCTCCAAAGGAGTCAATTGGCACAATTAACTGCTTCAGCCCAAAAGGCAATCTGCATAGAATGTTACTAAAGCATACAATTGGCCATCTCCCATAGTGTTTTTTTCTTTCTCTCAGCAACACCATTTTGCTGAGGGGTGTGAAGAACAAATAATTGATGCTCCAAACCATGCTTTATGCAGAAATCTGTAAATCTTGATTCACATATTGTCTCCCATTATCTGTGTGTATCCTCTTTATAGAAAGACCAGACTGCTTCTCTACAAATGTCTTAAAGACTTGAAATCAATCAAAGACATCATACTTGTACTTAAGAAAGTACACCCATGTGCATCTGGAGAAGTCATTAATGAAAGTGAGCACATACTTGGACCCTGAAAAGGAGGGAGTCAGAAATGACATAAGATCACTATAGATCAAATCCAAGGGTGCCTTAGCATGGGTGGCTCTACCTGTAGGAAAAGGATCACGATGATGCTTGGAAAGTGCACAACCTCGACATACACCATCAATACAGGATATCTGAGGGAGCCCACTAACAAGTGCCTGCTTGCTCATCTGTTGTAAGTATCTATAGTTGACATGGCCAAAATACTCATGCCACAATCTACTCATGAAATCTACATGTGCTACAAGAGAAACACCTCAACCATCTGGACTTTCAAAGCCATCAAATTGATATAACTGAGAATCGGGATCAACACTACCAATAGCCACAACCAAATCAGGATCATGGAGCTCTCAAATAACCACATCATGTGGTGAGAACTCAACCATTTTAACAAAGCCAGAATGACAAATCTGATAAATAGAGAGGAGGTTCATAGAAATGTCAAGAACTAAAAGAACATCTTGAAAACAACCACCTATCAATGAAATAGAAACTGAACCTAAAACTGAAAGTTTAGCTGAGTCACCAACTACAATCTATAAAGTATTACTGTGAGCAAGTGAGGTAACAAGTTGCGGTGAGTGTTTCATGTGGTGAGAAGCCTTGGAATCAATAATCCAAGTGGAGGCAGAAGGAATGGCTCGTACAAAAAGAGCATGTCCTTTCCTAGTAGAAGAGGAAGATGGAGGTTGAGGAGTAGAAATATGATGTTGTTGCATGGCTGCCTCCAAAGCCTCTAATCATTTCCAACAGCAAGAAACTAGATGATCTTCTTTGCAAAGTTCATCGGACTACTTCTTAGTCTTGGAGGAAGACTCACCAGACTTAGAAGAGTGCTCATGTTTGGGATAGGACTTCGGTTTGTAATCAGAATTAGGTGGTGGCTTGGAGGAATGCTCACTGTCAGTTGAATCCTTCTTAGGCTTCAGTTTTTGTTTCTTGTTCTCTTTAGATGTCTGAGCAACCAATGCTTTTGACTGTGATCCTGTGAGAGTGTCCAACTGAGATAGGTAAGCCTGCTCACAAGTCAAGCGATCACAAAATACATCAAAAGTAGACATGGTGAAGTGTGAACCCAACACATCCATAGTAGAATAAAATGTGGAAGAAAATATCTGATAGGGACCTCGAAGCTTAGAGAGAATCAGGTAGATACACTATGGGTCTGTCTTATTCTTACCACAACTGTGTAAGATAGATCTGGTGGTTTTGAACTTGTTTAGAAAGTCCTCAATATGAGGAAAAGACTCAGGTAACAAGGAAGAGAGCTTGACCTCAATCTGTAATGCTCCAAACTCATTGATAGTACCAAAGAGAGTTTTAAATTTAGGCCACATAGCCTGAGGAGTGAGAAAACCATCAAAGTGAAAAAACAAGCTATCTAAAACATGTAAGGAGATGACACCCATAGCCTCATCCATCTTATTTTGGTGCTGAAGAATCTCAAAAGGACGTTGCAACAACGACTGATCCATATCCAAATAGGACCACAACCCCCTTGATCTAAGTTGCCTTGTCATAGGTGCTTTCTAGAGGTGATAGTTCTAGGATGTAAGAAGCTCAATTGAAGAATCTGCCATGGGCACCTATACCTAAACCTGGACTTGCTCGTCATTTTTTTAATTAAGTGATCTTTTTGACTAGACAAAAGATGCAGAAGGGGTTTTTTTTGTTTGTTTTGAGTTTAGGTGTTTTGATTTTCTAAAGTAAATTACATAAACTAGTAAAAAATAACACCCCCTCACAATATGTAAAACAAAAACCTAGTACAATCTAATAGCCAAAAAAGAAGACAAGAGCAAAGAAAATGTGACAGACGCTATCTTGTGTACCTGGTGATTTTTCTGAAAAAACAATAACTCCAAATCTGAGAAGAACTCTTCAAGATCTTTCTGATGCCTATTTGTTTTCCAAAAATGGAGTCCATTTGCCCAATTTATGGCTCCCGAAGTGCAAAAAAGAGTGCTGACTTGGATGGCAAAAAATAGGTACCAAATGAAAAAATCACCAAATCTCACCACCAGATCTGAGTAGGGCTTGAAAAGAGCTTTTCGGCACCTATTCGTTTTTGAAAATCCGACTCTGTTTTACCAAGTTATGGCAAAATGAAAAAAACCACTCTTATAGGGCATAAAGAGGGTAATTTTTTTTTTTGAAAAATGTACCTATATGGGCCAAACTCAAAAAAAAATTCCCAGACCTAAAGTTGTCCAAACTAGACAAATTTTATATAAAAATGGGGGTTTTGGGGCGTTCTGAGCTCAATGGTGAGGTTCTTTTGAGCTCAAAATGCCCAGAAACAAAAAAGATACCCCAGATCCAAACTGAAAACTATGAAAAAGAACTGAAACCCTTGCCTCTAGATAAAATCTTCTGAAAAGAAATCAGGAACAAGCAGCAGCAGATGATGACTCTGATACAATGAAGAAGTTGATAAAGTACAACTTCTGAGATCCCAAGAGCTTCTACAAGCAAAATACCTGTCACAAGAGAAGATTGGAGACAAAACACAAAAAAGGCTCTAAAGAAAAGATTATCATTTCAGAGAGAAAATTGAAAAAGAAAAGTTACAATACAATCTTTATGACAGGAGAATAGAAACCCTAAAGATGTGGAACCCTAAAGAAACCCTAAAGGGATAAAGAGTATTTAATAATTAGAATAATTATTAAATACCTACAATATTATTAAATGCCTAGGTTTAGCTTAAGCGTAGAGTATAATAGACTAATAATTAAATAATTAATTATTAGCTAATACAAGATAACTCTAACAGAATCAAAAGACAACTATCAGTAGCCCAGACAGCCTAGCAAAATGGAGTTGTGGAAAGGAAGAACATAACTATACTAGATGTAGCAAGAACCATGTTAATGGAAGCAAATCTACCTCATATGTACTAGAGAGAAGTAGTAAATACAATAATTTATACTTTCAATAGAGTTCACATCAAAGGTGAAACTGGTAAGACCCCTTATTAACTATGGTTCGGTCATATTCCTAATCTTAAATATTTCATAATATTTGGAAGAAAATTCTTTATTAGGAGAGATGAGTCTAATGGCAAATTTGATCCTAGAAGTGATGAAGGAATATTTCTTGGTTATTCAAGTAGAAGCAAGGCATATAGATGTTACAATAAAAGATTGTAGAAAATCATTGAAAGCACTAATATGAAGATAGATGAACATTTTAGAGGAGAATCAAGATCTGAATCGGTAGTAGAATTGATTATAAATCAACCGACATAGATTGCAGCAGAACAGAATGAAGAAACAATCACACCGGCATCATCAAAGAAATCAACTGTGACTGAGGAACAACAACCTATGAATGGAAATCAGGAAAAACCCAAGTATGTAACATTGAATCATTCGGAAAATCAGATAATTGGAAATAAAAAACAAGGTGTTATGACAAGAGGAAGATTGGAAAATGAAGATGTATGTTTAATCTCTCAAGTTGAACTAGCATTAGTTGTTGAAGCATGTAAAGATAAACATTGGATAAAAGCAATAGAAGAAAAATTAGAACAGATTGAAAAGAATAATACTTGGACATTAGTTCCTCGGCCTAAAGACAAAAATGTAATTGGAACTAAATGGGTATTTAGAAATAAAAAAAATGAAGATGGTGAAGTAATCAGAAACAAAGCAAGATTAGTTTGTAAAGGTTATTCTCAGAAAGAAGGAATTGATTATAGTGAAACCTTTGCACCGGTAGCCAAAATTGAAGCAGTATGACTATTTCTTCCATTTGCAACTAACAAGAACTACAAGGTTTATCAGATGGATGTAAAATGCACATTTTTTAATGGAGATCTTGAAGAAGAAGTTTACATTGAGTAACCTGATGGATATTAATTAACAAATGATAAGGATATGGTTTGCAGATTAACAAAAGCTTTATATGGATTGAAGCAAGCTCCTAGAGCATGGTATGCTAGACTAGATAAATATCTTTTAAAGCTAGGATATACAAAAGGTAATGCTGACAGTAATTTGTATTAAAAAATAACCAATGATAACATTTTGATTATTGAAGTATTTGTGGATGATATCATTTTTGGAGGAGAAGAAGAGTTATGCAAAGATTTTGCTAATAAGATGAAGGAAGAATTTGAAATGTCTATGATTGGAGAGATGAAATTTTTTCTAGGTTTGCATATTTCTCAAATAGATAAAGGTATATTCATTTGTCAAACAAAATACTTGAAGGAACTTTTGAAGAAATTTGGAATGGAAAACTCCAAACCGGTAAGAACTCCTATGACTACAACTGATAAATTGACAACAAAGGATGATTCAGCACCTATAAATCTGACAAGGTACAAATCTATGATTGGAGGGTTACTATATTTGACACAAACCAGACCTGATATAATGAATACAGTATGTATTGTTTCAAGATTTCAAAGAAATCCTAAAGAAAATCATGAAACTGCGGTAAAAAGGATTTTCTGGTATCTGCAAGGCACAACAAATCTTGGTTTATGGTATCCTAAGGATGACAATTTTGAGTTATGTACATATATAGATGCAAATTGGGCAAGAGATGTGGATGACAGAAAGAGTACCACTAGTGGCACATTCTTTCTTGGTAGAAGATTAGTTTCATGGATCAGCAAGAAGAAGACTTGCACATCATTATCTACAGCAGAAGCGGAATATGTTGCAGCAGCAACCAATTGCACTCGGGTATTATGGATCAAGCAAATGTTGAAGGATATCAAGGTAAAATGCAATGAACTGGTATTTATTTACTGTGATAACTCAACAACAATAGATATATCAAACAATCTAGTATTTTACTCTAAAACAAAGCATATTTCTATTAAGTATAATTTTTTGAAAGAAAACGTTGAAGCAAATGAAGTGATATTGGTTTATGTAAACACTAAAGAGCAAATTGCAGATATTTTTACGAAGCCTTTGCCTAAGGAAACATTTGAATATCTCAGAGAGAAGCTTGGGGTAATCACCCCACTGATAGAGACTTAAACGATGCAGATTGGCATCAAACTAACAGGGACTAACAAAAAAATCTTTTTCCAGTTTGATGAAGGAGAGCTACTGCTCAGGGGGAGTAGTTAGTTGTATGTTATGTTTTGATTTTGATTTTAACTACTTTGGCATTTGATGTCAAAGGGGGAGAGATTTCATGGAAAAACATTGTACTTTGAATATTGGGGAGAGATGTATTTTGGTTTTGGTTATATTGTTTATGTTTTTGGTACAGAACTTTGTGTTGATCTGTTTAGGGGGAGATTGTTGACATTTTGTTTTTGACACTTAGATGTTTTTCCATCTAGTACTGTTGCCATCAATGCCAAAGGGGGAGATTGTTGGTATTATGGATGACTTCGTCATGTGTTGCATTGGTTTTGTCATTGATGTCAACACTTATCTTTCTGGAGGTCTACATTGTTGATTTGGCACTCTGGTTATATTGGTTTGTTGATGAACCAACACATTATGGTCCTGGTATGGATATTGGCTTATGCACAGTTACCGGTATATGTTTCATTAGCATCTCAGGAAGTTGATGATGACTTGATATCATCTAGAGATCATTTTGTTATGTTGAAGACATGGATTGGATGTTTGCATTCGTCATTTTGCATATTGTACTGATCGGGTTCACATATTTTCCTTGACCGACAGATAGGTCCAGGTTATGAACTGGCATAAGAAAACATGTTCCATATTAGCACAACATGTTTTGGAAATGATTTATTGATTGGATAATGTGTAAATGTATTGAGGATGACATATTGTATTGCACCAAGACTTATTTTCTAATTGATTTAAATGTAATATCTTTTGGGAGCTGACCTAATGGTTAGGTCTTAGGTTTTGTACAAATAATTGTAAGATCTTAATTGGAAGAACTGTGCGTATGTGTTGATATTTTTGTGAAGAGTGAAACAAGCAGAACCAAGTGAAGATTGTTAAAGGTCATGAAGGTGTTTAGTCCTCATGCACAGAGCTTAAATTGGTACTAAATCCGACATTGAAGATGTTAAATTGAAGCAGTACATTGATTATTGGATTTAACCATCCAAGTGTGTAGTCAGTGGTTGGCCTTTCTACATGTGTAGACCCCATTATTGTATTCACATACTATCTGGAATATTATCATCTGATTGTGGGTAAGGTTTCCCATCGTGATTTTTCCCCTTACAGGGTTTCCATGTCAAAATCTTTGTGTCATGTGTTGTGGATGTTATTTTTCTTTCTTTTTCATGCATTAGGTTGCACCGGTATTACTATAATTGTTAATTTGTTTTACCGACACTGATTTTTAAGTTGGAGTAATCTATTTTGGGTTGCCACTTTTTGACAACTTATTCACCCCCTCCCCCTCTTAGTTGTCCTTCCCAGTTCCTAACACTAAGATGAGTCTCCATTCAAATTTTCCATATCCCATAATTTGTTTCATCAAGCTTAAGATTTCTCTTCTAAAAATAATTGTCTGTGGATTAGAAGTGTTACCTGCCATAGGATCTAGCTCAAGTTGTTAAGCTTCTGCAAAAGAGGACCAAAGCTCCGATACCAATTGTTAGTATAATCGGTGAACAACTGAGAGGGGGGGGTGAATCAATTGTTAACAGATTATAACTTTTAATCCACAATATAACCTTAAGAAAATCAAGTACCGATAAAGCACAAACAGATGACAATAGAAATAGATATCGGTAAACAATACAACTTAACAATTAACTAGATAATGAATGCAAGGAAACCATACCACATAACACCATGATTTTTACGTGGAAAACCCAGAAAGAGAAAAACCATGGTGGGAAGCCCACCCATAGTCAGATGATACTTCTATCAAAACTATGTGTTACAATGAGGGGCCTGCACTTGTAGGAAGGCACACTGCCTAGAGTGTACTGCTCATTACAAAAGAGTCTCACTGACTAAAGAGAGGCTACAACCTTCTCAAGATAAATGGACAAAAATCCAATAGAGTGAACTATTGGAAATAGCATCTACTATGCTTGATTACAGTTTTGTTTAAGGTCAATGTCGGAGCACTAAATCCTCTTCTGAAACCAATCTGATCACCAATGATCGATCAACTCCTCTACTTGAATGATATAAAATTATTTGCACATTACATTCCTTAACCATGACCTTTTCAATAACCATGATACTTTATAAAGAGTTTCTACCTCTTATTTATACAAACCTTAAGGCCTAAACCAATCAAGCCAGCCACCTAAAGATATTACAATAAAATCATTACATAATTCCTTATTATAATGATATTCCATGTTGGCTTAATACCAAAACAATAAAAACAAATCCAGAAAACATCTCAAATCATCTAGGTAATGTGTAGAGTACACGCTAACATGATATCATTCCATAACCTAGATAGGTATCAAACCTATTCTAGGTCCACCACACCAAAGCAATGTCTTCAAGCAATTGAAACATGATCAACAAACATCTTCAGCATTCTAAAATCCTCAAAGAAGATGCACCAACACCAATTGTGCATCCTGCCATGATTCCTTATTGAAAGTTCTGTCAGTAAAGCTTTAAACCAGTGTCGGTAAGGGTTTACCAGAGTGTATGATAACATCCAATTACCAAGCCAATACCAACTGACCAAAACATGCTCATGGAGCATATAACTCATGAAATCCAATATACTTCACTGATGCAAACATGTCGAAAGTTTCCAATAGATAATCTCTTCTACTGATAATATTAGATCTTATACCAGTAACCTGTTTATTAGTAACCATCCATATCAGCCAGTGTAAAACTGTCTAGCGGTAACAGCTAGTGTTGACATCAATGACAAAACATCAATGCCACACATAATCAATTCATCCATAATGCCAATAGTTTTTACCTCTTCTTTTGGTTGAACTCAGTTTCAACCTCAAGAGTCTTTTGATGTGTTGTTTCGCAAGCTTTTTGTGCTTCATCTATATCTACATCAAGTAGAATTTTCGCATATGCATCAAGAATTAATGTAGCCACCTCATAGCCAATTTCAGCTATCCAAATCTTTTTAGGCTTGATTGCCTCCATGAGTTTTTCATCTTTCTTGACCATGAAACATATGTCGGTAGAGTATTTATCTACTATCTACTCACATACTCTTATTCTAGACCTCAACAACTAATAGTGGTTGATTTATTTATTTAGCCATAAAAAGGTGCCTATAATACTTTATTCTTAATTTAATTAATAAAAGAAATACACATTAATTATTAATAACCATAAGGTATTAATAATTAATTTCACATTAACTAACACTAGAAGACAATTAATAAAGTCACAAAATGCATAACATGCAAAACTCAACTAAATAAAATAAAGACACGATCCACATACCAATGTCAGAAAAGTGGTCTAATTGGTGAACCGACGGGGTTGACAAATGACTAACAACATTCACAAACGAGAAAGGCTAGGGATGACATTTAGGGCCTAACCATCTCCTCCACTTCCATCAGTTTAATTGGGTGCGCTCATACCTATGGAGCCAGGTGGATTCAATACCTTGTACCTACAATTCTTGCCTCACCAAACCACATGTACACACATATATATACAAACACGATAACCAGACTGGTGAAGGAGAATCATGACTTTCTGTGTCTTACTGAAGTGTGATAAAAAATCATCTCCTCGCACCCCATACAAACACCACACAACATGAAGATGGATACATAATGCAACTCATACATAAAGTAAATGTGTTAGTCCATCGTTAGTAACACATGAATAAAATTAACATTTCATCATTTATAAAATATAATACATAAGAAGAATTAACATCTACACATTCAAATAAATAGTGTCTAATCAACATCTACTCCTCAATAAGGAATAATGCATAATCATATTTACCAAATCACACTCCAAACCACAATACCTGGATAAAAACATCACAATCATAATGTATCAACCATCCGCATAAGCCACTAAAAAGTCAACCATGGTCAACTAGGTCAAAAAGAGTTTGATTAGGGAAGGGGTATTATAGATCCTACTTCTTTTTGAAAACCACTACATGGAATTTAATAAACTTTCATTATCCATAAATTATCACCATGTATAAATTTTATAGTGTAATGAAGAGTAGATAGAACAACTTGCATAGCATGAGTCCACATTCTACCTACAAGAAGATTTTATGTTACATTATCAGGCATAACATCGATAGGCATGGGTAAAGTCATGGGTCCTATAATAGATAATGTGATTTTACCTAACAAAATTTAACAAATATTAACAAAGTTATAATAGAGAAAGAATTAGGTTGAATAAGAGAGGTATTCATATTTATTGTATGCAATAGGTTTATGCTACAATTATTAAGACCCGATTTATTTTCAATTAGGTTACACCTAACTCTGTGTTTATTAATGAGAACTATAATATTGAGGGGATCATATTAATTTTTAAATTTACCAAGAAGGTGATTCATGTTGTAAGAAAATAATATTTAACTTTTTTACTTGCATACAATGAAAAAATGATTGCTAAATCATTTAGTCTAGTAAAAGGTGAGATAACTACCTTCTATAAGGATTCTTGGAGTATCTTGTGTTATGTAGCCAAAGTTTGAATCAAATCCCAAAGGGAGATCTTAGCTAGAGTAGCACAAAGTTTGTCAACAAATCATACTCCTAACAACATATTGTTAAAGATGAAGAGATTGAGGAAGAAAAGGTTGAGAAGTAGGAAGAACATTTGTAAGAATATTTCTCTCATTTTTATTGATATGAGTATTATATGTCTAATAAATCACATGATAATGAGGTCATTGTGACACTTATGGATTAATTCTACTTTTTTGAGTGAGTTTTTTTTAAATGTTTACGTAGTAATTAGGAGATCTAGGTAGTTCTTTAATACCTTTGAAAAAAATATTGATTCAATTTGTGATTGAGGATCTAGGATTCCTCTAATATTGATAACAAGATTCTTTTGAGGTTGAGAAACACTAGGATGAAGGTGAACTACAATTGGAGGTTTCACATCATTAAAAACATAAATTGTATTGAATTGACTTTGATTGAGTTATTTATTCACCAAGGATTAACCTTTAGAAGGGAGAGAATCACAAAAATTGCTAATGATATCATCCTCTTGTTCCAAAATAGCCTCATAAGAAGGATAAAATTTTAAAAAGGGATTAGAAGGATTCATCAATTCTTGAAGTCTAAAAGTTATATCCTATAAGTAAATAGAGGGTAAAGTGACATTAAGGAAGTTTTAATGATATAATCCTCTTGTGCTTAAATATCATCATTGGTACGATAAATATTAGGAGAGGGATAAACATGATTCATCAATTCTTTGTCTCTATAAGGGAGAGCATCAAGAGGAGTGTGTGCTACTATTATAATCATCTTTCATTAAAATATATATTCATGAGTAGGAAAAAAAATGGGAGAGGGAGAAGCATGTTTCATCAATGCTTCATTTATGGAGGAGTTGTGAATAAGAGAAAGAGCCAAGTCATCATCATATGCATTAAATGAAAATCATGAATGTTTTAAATAAAACTTGAAAGTTGGAATAGAAAAAGAAGATAACAACTATATTCATCAAATGCAATGTTATTAAGCAATAAGATATAAAATAAGAAATTTAATGGAAGAAGTTTTATTTGTAACCAACAATATATGCAATTAATTATCCTATTAAGTGACATGGGACAGTAATGATCTGTTTAATTAAGCAATATGACATAAAAAAAAATAGATTAATTAACCAATTGATAAACTAATTTGATATAGAAAGATTATGATTAATTAACTATCTCATGTACATAAGAAATAAATTTATGAAATGATTACATCTAAATCTAAAAAATAAATGAAAATTACTCAAATATAAAAATCGAAATTATAAATTTTGCAAAATGTAAGACATGTTGGGTTCACCAAAATTATATGTATGAAAATGAGATTCTAGGCTAGGAATGTAAAGTAATATCTCAAATATCCAACTTAAATATCATTGGAAATATAAATGAAATGAAAATGATAATGATGCAAAGAGTCTTGGAGCTTGGTTCAATACACCTTCTTGAGTGACTTGTCCTACTCAATCCTTCAACTACTCAAGTCCAACCAATGGCACTTAGTAGGCGTTATGCTAATGGGACCTCCAAGGTCTGAACCTCTTTGTCTTACCTCCTAGGTATAGCCAATGGTTCTTTGGACAATCAAATCCACCTCTTGAGGTTGCCACCTCAATCACTCACACTCCTCTCTAGGGCTCCAACTACTCCTGCAAGGATCTCAACACACAACCACTCCCAATGGGTCCGCAATGCATCTACTAGGTGTCTTGAATTATTTTGAGGCTTTAGGCTCACAAAACCCATCGCTTTAGTTTTTTAACCCTTCTAGGTCCATACTGGCTCAAACTAGGCCTAATTGCATTAGCCCTCCCTTGGCGGTTTTAGGGTCTTAGTTTGTGAAAGTCTCAAACAAGGCTAAAAATAAATATTGGATTCGAGTACCCTTTTGGAAGTTACAAACAATACTAGAAAAGTGCATCTAGGTTATCTGCACAAGTGGGGTTTCTAATGCTGCACTATTTTGAAGGGTTTAGGGCCTCACCGGGTGACTTGGCAAGATGGGTCTAAAACTCTTCACCAATAAAATCTCCTGCTCCCAAATATGTAGGAATCTTATAGGGAACTCAGAGGGATTTTTATTCATATGACACTTGGTCCTGCACCAATCCCCATGTGCTCATAAATCACACTTTTTTTGTTGTCCTAACTCACCTACTCCCAATGGTGAGCCTAGGGCTTCATTTTTTCTCCTCCAAAAGGACCTGAAAAATCACAAATCCTATCCTAAAGCTATGTATAGACCCTAACCTATCATTCTTAGTGATTTCAATAGGTCTCATCAAAGAATGCCTAGGTTAGAGCCATTTTCTTGCTCTTAAACCCTACTTGCAAGGGTTTTGTACCTAGTTGTAAAGAATGGAAGAAATATCTGCAACCTAGGACAATCAAACTTGCAAATCAACCTTAATGAAGAAAATAACAATGAACACTCAATAATTGTAATGATTTTACACCATCTAGTCTGTACTGGACCGTACAAGAAATGAAAACAAGTCAAAACCGTCAAAACTGATTAAAACAAGGTTGCTTCACAAACCAAAAACTTGCTCTTGCATTTCCAATCCTCCAACCCATACAATGAAGTGAATTTTGGATTTTATGCTCCTATGTCAGTCGGTTAAACCAATTTTTTAATGCCTATAACCAAAAATGCAACTTTTGCAAGAAATTGCAAAATGTTGCTCAACAACTTTTTACAACTTTTGGCTCTAGGAAGTAATTTTGCATTCTAATGTATTTTAAGACTCTTTAAGGTCCTCAAACACCCTTTAATGCCTAAAAACAACACAATTGGCCCCTATTACATGAATACATTCATCTGGAGTACTTTACCTGTGAACTACCTAAGTATCTCACTTCTCAGGTTGTCAGCATCCTGAACACAATTGACTCAAACCAAAACTTGGACAACTCAACCATGGCTCTACTAAGTCCTAAATGGTTAGTCCACTATTAAATCACAAATTTAACTCACAAAATTGAAAGAAAACATAAATTTCATATTTGGAGTGTTAGGTGCCTTGCACCACACTCCCTTGGGACAAAGAACTCAAGTCTCTTGAGTTATAAGGTCTGCAATCTCCACTCCATGCTCAAGTATATATGCCTCTGACATCCACATGGTATCTAAATCTAGTAACCCTTTCCACTTAACAATATAGTTCATGTAGACTCCTTTCCTTGTCTTCTTTACTATCTTGGTATCCAAGATACTCTCTAACTCAACCGGTTGACTAGGTGGCAAATCCTTTATCCAATCTTCATGAATTGGTGATGGTATGTCTATCTGATTTGTTGGTGACTCTCCCTTGTATGGATAGAGATCACATACATTAAAAATAGGAGATATCCCAAAGGTAGGAGGAAGTGCAACCTCATATGCATTCTGCCCATACTTGTGCACCACCTTGAGAGGCCCAATTTTATTCATCATGAGCCTGATAGGCTACCATTTTAGAAGTCTCTCCTTCCTAAGGTATTCCAACACTAAGTCTCCCACTTTAAATTGTACTTTCCTCCTTGTTTTATCAGCTTGAACCTTATACTACTTGGATTTTTGTTGTAAGGACTACCTTACCTTATCATGCACCTCTTTAATACCTTCTGTAAAGTTCTCCCCTTGTGCACTCTTGGGTTCCATTGAACTGAGATCTGTGATCTCTAATATTCCCCTAGCATGGAATCCATACACTATCTCAAAATGACTTTTACCTGTGCTACAGTTCACTGAGTCATTATATGCATATTTTGCCTATCCAAGTACCAGATCCCAAGTCTACCCATGTTGTTTTGTAAGACATCTTAGCAAGTTACCCAATGACCAGTTGACTACCTCTGTTTGACCATCTAATTGAGGATGGTAGGTAGATGAAAAAGATAACTTGGTGCCCAACTTCCTCCAAAGTGTCCTCCAAAAGTGGCTCAAAAACTTCACATCTCTATCACTAACAATGCTGATTAGAAGACCATGAATTCTAACTATCTCCTTGAAGAAGAGGCCTGCAATATAGGTGGCATCATTAGTGCTCTTGAAAGGTATGAAATATGTCATTTTTATAAACCTATCTACCACCACATACACACTATAAAATCCTCTTAGGGTCTTAGGCAAGCATAACATAAAATCAATGCTCAAACATTCCCAAGGCCTTTGACGTATGACCAAGGGTTGATATAGTCCTACATTACTTGAGGTTCCTTTTTCTCTTTGGCAGATGGTGCATTTCTCTACAAACCTTCTCACTTCTGATTGCAACTTGGGCCAATAGTAAAACCTACCAACCTGCTCCAATGTCTTATCAATGCCAAAATGACCTCCTAGACCTCCTTAATACTTCTCTTGGATAATATTTTTCCTCATGGAACATTGAAGTATGCAAAGAAGATGACCTTTGAAAAACAAACCCTCTTGTATCATGTATTCTGAATAAGAGACATGTGAGGTGTTACAAAAATCAGAACAAACATTATATATCTCTACAAAATCCTTATCATCCTTGTAGAGGTCTTTTAACTCACTCAAACCCACAATTTGCAATTGGATCTCATACATGGTCATGACTCTCCTACTTAGTGCATCAGCTACTTTTTTGGTTGTCCCTTTCTTGTGTTTGATAGTGAATGTATAGGATTGTAAGTACTCAACCCACTTTAGGTGTCTTTGGTTGAACTTCTCTTGCCCATTGAGGAAACTAAGGGCATGGTTGTCAGTGAAGACTACAAATTCTTTGGGCAGCAAGTAATGATGCCACTTTTTCAATGCTTGAACCATTGCATACAACTCCAAGTCATATGTGGAGTACCATTTCTTAGCTTAATTAAATTTTCTGAGAAGAAAGATATAGGATGTCCCTCTTGGCTTAAAACTGCCCCTATTGTCATTTGGCTTGCATCACATTCTACTATAAACAACTGATTGAAATTAGGCAATCTAAAGGTTGGCAACTCTTCTATCTTCATTTTCAACATTTGAAACCCCTTATTGGCTTCCTCTGTCCACTTAAAGTGACACTTAGTCCCTCCTTTAATGGTATTGAAAATAGGAGCACAAACATGGCTAAAGTTTCTCACAAACTTCCTATAAAAAGATGCCATTCCATGAAAGCTTCTAACTTCACTTATGCCCCTAGGGATAGGCCAATTAAGTATTGCTTCTACCTTACTTGGATCCATCTTTAAACATCCATGAGGAATAACAAAACCAAGGTGTTATCACTGTTTAAAATTGGATATTCTTGTTCCATAATTGGCTAGGAGTCTGCATAAAAATGTGTCTAGTATGGCCTTGTTGCCTTTGATTTTCTTGGGTCAAAAGAGGGTTTAAGGTTTTCAAGTTTTAACCTATCCTATGTTTGCAAAAAACCCTTATGTTCTATTTCTAAGTTACTTTTACCACTTAAAGAAGGGTCAGTCTATCGTGAAAAGTGTCCCCCGATTAGTTATTTACCTAGGCGGTCCCTTAAATATTTTAAATTTGTGTGCCTTTACCTTTATCTTGTTTAATGTTGTCGGGGCCCTTAATTATTGTGCAACTCATTGTTAATCCTACAGTTGTTGTTGTTTTGTTAAGAAGAGATACCGGCAAGTTAATTTTCGCGAAGTAGTGAAAAGGCTTGGCGGGCCCGACCAAATGGATTGACCATCAGATAAAAGGACTGCATCTTGTTTTAAATCTAACGGCTCACATTGATTCACTAGCCCAAGATGCACATGAAATAAGTTTTGCAAAATAGCAAAAACATGTGGTGGGTCCCAGAGGTGAGCGGCTTCTTTGGTTAAAGGATGATCTATTTAGAAAAGATCAACGACTCACATTGATTCGTGACCAAAAGATACATGTGTTCTACCTTTCACGAAGTAGCGAAAAGGTGTTGGGCCCAGGAGAGGTGGTCATAGAAAGGGTAACCGACGAGCAAGTTCCTAAGATCCAATGGATATTGCTGCTTTGCAAAGATAAGTAACCTAAGTTTTAAGCTCTACAAAATGGCAAAAAGGTGGTGGACCCAAAGGACACATAGGTCATAAAGTTAAAGACCGATTAAGTATGATTTAATTGGATGGCTATTGTGGATTCATGGCCTAAAGTAAAGCGAAGATTAGTGATCACGAAATGGCGAAAGACATGTGGCAGGTTCGATGGCGCTTAGTTGGCAGTCCAGTGGTAGGTTTGTGTGGCGGACACAAAGGCATGACATGATAGGACAAATGGTTTGTTCCATGGAGTGTAAGAGTGACTCATCAAGTGTGCGTGGCTTTGAAGGGTACAATGACAGCCCGCCTTGCATCAACTGGTAGTTATGTAGAGAATAGTGAAGTAAAATAGGTGGCGGTTTTAGAATGGAACCCAATGGAACTTCCTGAGCAAATGGCTGACTGCCACGTGGTGTTTGTTAACTGGTGACGAGATAAAGGGCCCACTTGAAGGGTCTAAAGCATGTTAAAAGGCATTCATCTCATAGTCGATCCAACAGTTATCATTGTTTCATGGCCCGAAGATGCCTGCAATTTAGTCTCTGCAAAATGGTGAAAATCGTTAGCCGTCAAGGTGATGCACGGTTAGTTAATAAGATTGACAGTCATTGTTAGAGATAAAGAATGGGTAGGTAGATCATGATCTAATGACCGGCGTTGCTTCGCGAAATAAAATTGCACAAGGTTTAAGGCTTGCAAAGTAGCAAAAAGAAGGTAGGGCCCGTCACTAACATAGAAAGACCAGACGGAGTAAAAGTAGCACAAGTTCCCATGATCCAATGGTTGTCATTGTTTTGCGAAAGAAAGATGTGGAGAGTTTAAGGCCCGCGAAATAGCAAAACAATGAGACAGAGGAAATACTCAGAGAATTTATGATCCGTTGGAGCCCATTTTTGAATTCGATTTGTGAATTCAATTCTAAGGTGATGGCCGAAGCATGCAGGATTCATTTCTAAAATTCAATGCCAACTTGTCATATTAGAGTCTGCATCAACTTGAATGTTAGCATCATTTCAATGAGTCTGTTGCAGAGAAATTGGTGTAGAGTGGTTTTCTTCAAGCGAATATCAGGTTTTTGTGTTTTTTCTTGCTAATTCTTGTCTGAATTTGGTGATTGTTGTGTGAATTGTTTCATTAGAGGTTTGTGTGTGTCTCAATTGATATAGTTGCATTATCAAGATGGCACCAAGAAGGGAGTTTGTAATGGTCTTTTCTCTTGTGATTTATTAAGTATTTGTAGTGGATTAAATAAATCAAATATTAAGTTAAACCTAATTTAATTAACCAAAAGTAATTATTCAAGGGAATGATAAACTAATCACTCATAAAATTT
Source organism: Cryptomeria japonica (assembly GCF_030272615.1). Classification (NCBI taxonomy): domain Eukaryota; kingdom Viridiplantae; phylum Streptophyta; class Pinopsida; order Cupressales; family Cupressaceae; genus Cryptomeria; species Cryptomeria japonica. Next base: position 625,064,947 of record NC_081414.1, on the reverse strand, counting down.
ATATTATTTTATATTGAATTAACCTTTAAAACATTTATAGAACAATTATATTAAAGAACAATGTGCATCAATAATCAATAATAAAACATTGAGATAATAATTTGTAGTAGTGAAACATTAGGGCAATGATTGTAAATAAAATTTATTAATACATATCTGTAAATCATGGAGAGGTTGCTTTCCCACACGTAGAGGATTAGTTATAGGCCTAGGGTTTTCCAGGAAAGGAAGCACTCCAAGAGGACACGGTTCTTACACAAAACCCCACATGTCTTCACGACATGAAATAAACATAGCCCTGGCTAGGACACTCCCGGGTGTATGTTGTACCCTGAGTTGAACACACACTGTATGCTCCTTCTCCAATGCTCAATGCCCAACCACCAGACCTTAACTATCCTCTCACTTTTGCTTCTTTCAATCTCTTTTGTTTCTATTATTGTCTCCCTCCCTCTCTGTGTACCCTTCTTTATTAATTCACGGGTTTATATAATGTCACAGGGTGGTTACCAAAAATCACACCCTTTCATAACTATAATAATATTCATAATTACATTTATCTAATTATATTTATTGCAATTTATTTCCATGGGAAAAATTCCCATAACATTTATCCCCATGTAAATCAGTTGCTGCCCTCAATAGCATGAGTAGTTTTTGCATCATTAACACATGTAAAATAACATTTAGTCAAACAATTGTGGATATTGAACTCTAATAAAATCAGCTTTTTCCCATGTAGCACTATCATTACCATAGTGACTCCATTTAACTTTTACTTCTTCTATAATTCTATTTCTTAATGCTCTAGTTCTTTTTTCAATTATTCTTTCTGGTTCAATTTTAAATTCACAAGAAGGTTCAATAGAAATACTTTTCCAATGAATAACATGATCTACATTATGAATATATTTCTTAAGTAAACTTACATGAAATACATCATGAATTTGTAACTGAGGAGGTAAAGCAAGTCTATAAGCAACATTTCCTATTCGTTCTAATATTTGAAAAGGACCACAGTAACGAGGAGCTATTTTAGAATATTTTCCAAGCTTTAATGAGCTCCTTTTTGGTTTGACTCTTAAGAAAACATGGTCACCAACATCAAAATCTTGAGTAGCCCTCTTGGAATCAGCCCAACTTTTATATCGATCCTGGGCAGCTTTCATGTTTTGTTTGGCTTTATTAATAATAGCATCCATCTCTAACAAGTTTTCATTTTCATACCGAATCTTATGAATAGGGTCAGACCAAGAGATAGGTGTGTTACAATTTTGACCATACATAGCTTCAAAAGGTGACGTCTTAATTGTTGAATGATATCCTTGATTGTAGGCAAACTCAACTAAATGTAAGTAGTCCTCCCATGATTTGGGTTTATCCATGGTGTAAATGCACAACATATCTTCTAAGACTCTATTAATTCATTTAGTTTGCCCATCAGATTCAGGGTGATATGCTGTACTGAAGCTTAATTTAGTGCCAAGTTCAGAAAAAAGAGATTTCCAAAAAGATGATGTAAATCTAGGGTCTCGATCTGAAACAATATTCTTTGGAATACCATGCAATCTAATAATTTCTTTAACAAATATGTGGGAAATGTCAAAAGTAGAAGATTTTATCTTGATGGGTAGAAAATGTGCCATTTTGGTTAATTGATCTACTACTACAAAGATGAATCATGACCTTTTTGGGTTCGAGGTAATCCAGTGATAAAATCCATACTAATTGATTCCCATTTCCACTCCAGAATAGACAAGGGTTGCAAGAGGCCAAGAGGTTTACGCTGTTCTGCTTTTACCTTTTGACAAGTTAAGCATTGTTGCACATAAGTACGGATCTCACTCTTTATTTGAGGCCAACAGTTGTTTTTCTTGATTGAAAGATAGGTTTTTTGAAATCCAGGGTGTTCGGCTATAGGTATATCATGAGAATCTTTAAATATTTGTGATTTAATGCCAAGGATATTAGGAATGCATGATCTTCCTTTGAAATAGAGGAGTCCATTTCTACTTAGTAAATATTGTTCTAATCGATCTTTCAAATGGATATTAGGGGACTGATTTTGGAGGCCTTCATAAATTGGTTGGAAATAGTCATCGATAGGTAATTTGGATTTGATATCATGTTCAAATTGGCTCCTTACCAACGTCAAAGCATTAACACATAATCCTTTTTGACTTAAGGCATCTGCCACTACATTCTCTTTTTCAGGAACATACTGGATAGTGAAATCATATTCAGTTAAGAGTTCCATCCACCTTCTTTGTCTCATGTTAAGTTGAGGTTGAGTAAATATGTGTTGAAGACTACGATGGTCTGTTTTCAAAATAAACTTGTTTCCCAATAAATAGTGTCACCAAACCTTTAAGGCATGGACAATCTGTAATAATTCAAGAACATGAATAAGATAGTTTCTTTCTGCAGGTAATAATTTTCTTGATTCATAGCATACAACTTGGTTATCCAGCATTAGAACACCACCTATACCTGTCCCACATGCATTTGTAATCACAACAAAAGGTTTGGTAAAATTTGGGGTGCAAAGAATAGGTGTAGTTGTTAGCAATGTTTTTAATGTTTCAAAAGCCTTATCACATTCACCAATACATTTATAATTTTGATCTTTCTTAGTTAGGTCGGTTAAAGGTGCAGCAATTTTTGAATAGTTTTTAACAAACCGACGATAGAACCCAGATAATCCTAGGAAACTTCTTACTTCGTAAGCATCCTTGGGGATAGGCCAATCTTGAATTGCTTTAATCTTAGCAGGGTCTGGTGAAATACCTTTTTCTGAAACTATATGACCTAAATAAGATACCTCTGATTTAAAGAATTCACACTTGCTTAATTTGGCATATAGTTTGGGTTTTCATAAGGTCTCTAGTACCATCCTCAAATGTTGCTCATGTTCTTGCTCATTTTTTGAGTATATTAATATGTCATCCAAAAAGATGATAACAAATACATCTAGAAATGGTCAGAAGATATTGCAAGTGCATTAGTTAGACCAAAAGGCATTACCACAAATTCATAATGACCATATCGTGTTCAAAATGCCATTTTGGAAATGTTAGATTCTTTAATATCAATTTGATGGTATCCTGACCATAGATCTATTTTGGAAAAGCATTTGGCACCATGTAACTGGTCTAGTAGGTCATCAATTCGAGGCAAGGGGTACTTGTTCTTTATGGTTAATTTATTAAGTTGTCTATAATCTATGCATAACCTCATGGTCCCATCTTTCTTTTTAATGAATAATACTGGTGCACCCCATGGAGAGACACTTGGCCTTATCTTACCTTCCTTAAGTAGTTGTGTTAATTGGATTTTTGGTTGAGTTAATTCAAGGATTGACTGTCGATAGGGAGCTTTGGAGACAGGTTCTGCCCCAGGAACTAGATCAATTGCATGTTCTATAGATCGTTTAGGAGGTAACCTATTTAATTCTTTGGGAAACACATCTTTAAACTCTTGCACCACAGGTTTAATATTAATATCTAATTTAAATTTATCACATGTTTTGAAAAGCATAGCACAAAATATTTTACAATTTTTCCTCGCACTACGCTTAACTTGCATTGCTAAAATGGTTTTAATGTGAAGAGGTCTTTTCTCCCCCTGTAAAATGTGACATGTCCCCATGTTAGAGTTTAGCATAACCTATTTGTTTTCACAACCTAGGAAAGCATTGTTTTTCTCCAACCAACTCATACCTAGAATAGCATCATACGTACCTAGATTTAATATGTGAAAATGATCATATGTTACAAGCTTGTCTAATTCAAATTTTAAATTTTCAATAATTGCACCTGTTTGTCTAACTATTCTACCATCTGCCATTTCAACATCTAAAGGTTCGATTGATTTAGATACAACCCTTAGTTGTGCTACAACCCTAGGAGAAATAAAGTTATGACTACTTCCTGAATCAACAAGAAAAATAATGGGATGATTATTTATAGGACCTTTAATTTAAATTAAAGAAGGTTGGTAATGTACCGTACCTGTATCTACAGCTGCATAAATCTTCATGTTGGAAGGGGTGAAAACCTTATTATCTTAATTTTGGTGTTGTTGGGGGTTTCATGAATGGTCATTTTTATGGTGGTTCTTGCCACATTTCCCACAATAAGGGTGCATTCGAGGACGATTTCGCTGAAGATGATTTTCACCACAAGCCCAACATTGAATTCTTGATGATGTTTTGTGGTCTTTGTTGAAATGGAACATATTGGTGGATCTACACTGAATGGTATTTTGGTTGGAATATTGTCTTCCTTATTTGAAAGTTTCCTTATGTGATCCTTCCCTATTTATTTTGCGATTTTCTCTTTTTTATCTTGAAATTTGATGATAATTTTCAAAAAAATTTGCAATTTGTGCAGCTTCATCTACTGATACTAGCTTGCCGCACCATACTTGAGCTTGGTATTCATATCTTAAACCATTGATAAATCTAACAACATGATCATGTCCTTCTATGAATGGTACAAGTCTATTGAGTCTTTCAAAGTTTTGTTTATATTCACTTACAGTTTGTAGCCTTTGTTTCAATTCAAAAAATTCATTCTTCTTTTCTTGTAAAAAGTAATCGGAAAGATATTTCTGTTGAAATAATTTTTTAAATTGTGACCATTTTGTTCTATCAATTCGTAGCTTTAAAGATCTAACTGTATCTTTCCACCAATTTAATGCACTACTTCTCAATTGGTAGGTGGCGATCTTTGTTCTAGCATAGGTACTTGTGTTTTGTAAGTCAAAATATCTTTCTAGGTTAGTCAACCACTTCTCTGCTCCCTCTCCTGTACCAGTGTCACCACTATATTTAGGTAGCTTGATTTTACGGGAAAAATTATCTAATTCTCATTGTGTTTGTTTGCTAAATGTATTTTCTAAGGATTCTGATTCACAAGTGTCAGAGTTGTTTGATTTGGAAGTGTCACTCTCTTCGAATGATTCTCGTCATCGTTTACTTTTTGTTCTATGTTTTTCATTTTTGTTGTTTTGATGACGTGTTGATCGAGAACTTTTCTTGCTCTCTGAGATTGATATCTCTTGTTGTTTGCTTCGTTCTATAGATTCCTTCTTAAGTTGATTGACTTGAGCCGCTAGTTTGGCGATTTCATTTAGTAGGACTTGATTGGTTCTCTCTAGGTCTTCGTAAGCTTTTTGGTCATTTTCTGAAGCCATTGTGATGGGTCAATTCCCCCTTTTTTTTCTTTTTTTTCCTAAGGTCTTTACCAATTTTTTGTCTTAATGAGATTCTCTAGCTTAGAGTTGTTTCAATTATTTAAAGATGTATATGTTTTCAAATGTACTTCCTTTGCTTAACTAATTTATTTTCCTTACAAGACAATTTAGATTTATTTTTATTAAGAGCAACAAATATCAAGTTGGGAATCCAACAAGGAACTAGTGAAAATAATTTTAGAACAAGGGATAGAAATGCACCATCTGATTTAATGTCCTCAGAGAGTTGCAAAAGGCAAAGTTGATGCGGATCTCTCTCTCTCTGTGAAATCCAAGGTTTTTGTTAGATACGCATAGAAAATAAATAAAAAATAAATAAAAATAAAACATAAATAAACTTAAAACAAATGTCATTGGTTTTAAAAAAATAATAATAATAATAATTTAATACATACAACAAACTAAAATATAATTTTAATTCTAAAAGATTGATAGATTATCTATAATCTAAGGTTTATCTCCCAAATCTTCCTATTCCTCCCTCTTTAAAAAAAAGCATACAAAGGGTTAACTAAAAGTTACTGTCTACTAATAATGGTTACTTTTTCTCACATAATTTACCATATTTACATTTAAAGATGTTAAAAATTTGGCCTATTCTATTAGTAATTTTTTGTTAATGAGAACTAATCCACTCATAAAGTCATATTCAGTAATAAAAATGTGATGGTAAATACTTTGGTAAATGATTTATAGGGAGTCTAATAATCTTGAATCAAAACCTAAAGTAAAAAGTAACTACTATTTTATTGTCTTGATGATTTTATTTTCCAATGTGTAGGACAAGGAAGATAAATGTTTAGCAACAGAGTCAAATAAAATTGAATGATCTCGTACACACTCTCAAGATCGTATTGGCTCTAATACCAAATGTAATGGTCTTTTCTCCTGTGATTTATTAAGTATTTGCAGTGGATTAAATAAATCAAATATTAAGTTAAACCTAATTTAACTAACCAAAAGTAATTATTCAAGGGAATGATAAACTAATCACTCATAAAATTTATATTATTTTATATTGAATTAACCTTCAAAACATTTATAGAACAATTATATTAAAGATGTATGTACATCAATAATCAATAATAAAACATTGAGATAATAATTTGTAGCAGTGAAACATTAGGGAAATGATTGTAAATAAAATTTATTAATGCATATTTGTAAATCATGGAGAGGTTGCTTTCCCGCATGTAGAGGATTAGTTATAGGCCTAGGGTTTTATAGGCAAGGAAGCACTCTAGGAGGACATGGTTCTTACATAGAGCCCCACATGTCTTCACGACATGAAATAAACACAGTCCTGGCCAGGACACTCCCGAGTGTACATTGTACCCCAAGTTGGACACACACTATATGCCCCTTCTCCGATTCTCAATGCCCAACCACCAGACCTTAACTATCCTCTTGCTTTTGCTTCTTTCAATCTCTTTTGCTTCTATTATTTTCTCCCTCCCTCTCTGTGTACCCTTCTTTATTAATTCATGGGTTTATATAATGTCACGGGGTGGTTACCAAAAATCACACCCTTTCATAACTATAATAATGTTCATAATTACATTTATCTAATTATATTTATTGCAATTTATTTCCATGGGAAAAAGTCCCATAACAGAGTTGATAGGAAAAGTGAATTACCAGGAAAGGAACATTTGTGATGACTTTTTGGAACAATTAACTATGTCGACCAATGTTGGGGCTAAAGCTAAAGAATTGGTACCAAAGAACCCTCATCTTAGAATTGGGGATGGCTTATATGATAAAGGTAATTGGTTAAGGGATCTAGAAATAGGGATGTCAGGTTTAGGATTGTTCAAAGTAGGTTTTGGTCAGAGACAATCCCTTGCCCCTTTAAATAGCATATGGGAATTGGATGTGGGGAAGCTTGTGGTCCTTGGTGTATTCATGGATGTAGATTTGTTGACCCTGATTGCACATAATTATGACCCTATAGCTAGATGTATCAGGAAAGTGAAGGGATCAACCTTGATTGAAATAAATGATGATGAATTCAGAAATGTATTTAAGCTCAGTGAAGCTTCAAATCTGTTGGAACCTATTGATTTTGAGTCATTAGCCCAAGTCTACAATTCTTTGTAAAGATAGGAGGGTTAACAGTTGTAGGCCCCAGTACGATGGAACCTTTCTCCTTGAATCTATTTACTCTAAGACCTAAGGGTATGTATTGGGCACTGTGTCAAATTTTTGGAGAAGATGCTAAGAAAAACATGCCAACCCATTATATGCTGATGATTGCACAAATTCTAAACCCCTCTCTGGAAATAACATTTGATTATGCGCCATACCTTACTGATGCAATTCATGCAGGACTAGTAGGGATAAAAAATGGTAAGGTGGACAAACCGTTTGGATGGTATTCCCTTCTGATGTACATGTTTTTGTTCAAGGGTACTAACTATTTTGCAAGGGAAATGGATTTGGTTAAGGTAAAAGATAAGGAAGAGATGTATGTTCAACTTTGGAGCACTGTTTTATCCTGGGATAGGGAGGATGCTATCTTTTTAAAGTTTGATAGATGCTTTGCATCTAAGATTAGATTTCTTTTATGCACAGAGAACCCTAGGATTCTTAAGGCTCTCTTGGAATTCCTTGGGCCTAAAGAGTTTGTTGAGGGTATTAAAATTGCTAACAATTGGGGAGATATGTATTTGTACCCTGTTTCTACCATTTTCAGAGTGTATGGTTTCAAAGGTACTCCTTGTCTATTGCCCTATCAGGTCCCATTGAAGAAAGGTATTGCAGAAGTCTTGAGGAAGATTGGAGGTGTACAAGAGGCAGAGCTGACAAATAGGGGTAAAGGGACCATTTTCCTAACCATTACTGTTGTGCATCATTTTGTAATCACTAAAGGTGGCTGGAAATATTTTGAAGAATTCTTTAAGCCATATAGGTTGTCAACTGTAGTTTCAAGATGTGCAGACCCTAAGGATTTTTTCAATGACATGTTTAGAAAGAGGGCAGTGTGTAAAGGTAAGCCTCACCAATTTCAGTTCCCTCAAGATTTAATTAGAAATGAATTCAGTTTGGATGAGCAAGAACTAAGAAAAGAGAAGTGGGTTGCATATAAGAGGGCTCTTGATTTCATTCATCAATTTGATAGCAGTTATGACCCTCTCTCTAGTTTCAATCCCTTTGAGGAGAAAATTAAATTCTTGGTTCTTTATTTTGAAGACCTCATGCAAACCTTGAAAGAAAAAAGGGAGGCTATAATGCAAAATGATCCTGACAAGGTTAAATTGGTCCTAGCTAAGCCTGCTTTTTCTAAGGCTGTCCCACCTAGTGATTATGTGCTGCATAAGAGATCAAAGTATAGTGTGATGATGCTAGTGATAGGTGAGCCTTCCACTTCAAGAGGGAAAAGAGAAATTGAGGATGTCATTGACATCCAAGACTCCCCTAAAAGGCAAAGGGTAGGAAAGGAAGTGCAAACCAATGAGCCTTTGTATTCTCCATCTCAGTCCCCTATCCATATAGGAGATGAGTAGGCGGTGGCCGAGCAGTTGTTACAATTAGGGAGTCTTGAGGAGATTTCTTACACATATGAGGAGACCCAAGAGGGGATGCCAGAAGAGCCACTTAGTGCTGAAATGAACTTGATTGATGGTGAGTTAAAGGGAAAAGAATTAGACCTTACTGTTAAGCAAGCTAGTGAGGAATTTCTAGCTGACAGTAATTTTGTTACAACATGGGCTTTTATGCAATTTGTGTGGAAGCAAAATATGGAACAATTCAAAGCTAGATGTGAGAAAAGGAAGAGTGAGCAGCCTCACAGGGATATAACTCAGGTGGAAGAAGAGGTAAAGAAAGAAATGATTGAGGAGTTTAAAACTATTACTCCTAAGAAGGGAAGAGAGATGGTGTCTAAGGTTGGTCTTTTAATCCTCCCTGAATGGGATATAGTTGACGCTCTGGTCCTTGAAGCATTAAGGAAGGAAACAAAACCCATGGAAGGAGTGACCTTCAGCAAGGACAATGCTACTCTAGTCATGTGGTCACTGAAGAAAGATGAGAGTAAAAGGAGTAAAGGTGTATCAGATTCTAGTCTCCTAGGAGGCATGATTGTAAGAAGAGTCCAAGATACGGGGGTGGTGGAAGCTGCAAGCACAGTCTTGGAAACTGCAAAGTTCAGTGTGGCAGTAGCAGAAAATGAGGCAAAAGAGAAGGCTAATCTCCAATTAAAATTGGAAACCATCTTAAAAGCTTACAATGAGGCCAAAGAAGGATTAGCCAATAGAGACAATATTATTGCTAGACTTCAAAGTCAATTGGCAGGTCAGCACCATCCAGGTGAATCCTCTACTCTTATGATAGCCTCCTCTCCAACAAGACCTCCACCTACCAGTCCCATTATAGAATATCGCCCTTCTCCTATGCCTTCTAGTTTCCAGACAGCTGAAACTGTCCAACATGAGTTGGAAAAGTTGAAACAAGCTCAAGTCTTGTTTGCAAGCAAGTATGAAGAAAAGATAAAAGCCACAATTTTGAAGTTTGTTGATTTGATCAAGGCCTCTATTGTACACATTTCTATGAAAAAGATCCTGAATATCCTGATTGAATTAAGAGAGGATGAAACCACCTTGGAACCAATCCTTAATAAGTGGATGCCTAGAGGTAAGGAGTTAGAGCTTATGTGCTCATCCCATGCAGATGCAGAGGAAAATGACAATCTTAGGTCCACTAGTGAGTTTATAAAAGAAATGAATATACTCTCAGAGAAAAGGGTAGGTGTAAAAAGAAAAGCCCAACTATATAGAAAAGAATATTCAGATCACAAATATGAATTGTTTCCAGGTGGTTTTGTTGGTCCAATTCAGTTAAAAGAGGAGAAGGTATGGCTAGAAGAGTTGGACTACAAATTATCCCAAAGGGTTAATGAAATCATTAACACTGATGACACATCCTTGTTTGTCCAAACAATTGAAGAAATTGAAAAGGTGAAATCACATTATGGTTTTATAGAAACAGAAATTGGGCAGTTAAGGGTCACTTGGAAAAGGCTAGAAGGAATGAAACAGAAGATTATCAGCTTTGCTTGGCCAAGTGATGATGTGTTTCGGGAGTGGAAGGATAAATATATCGAACAACAAGAAGATACTCCAAAGTAGATAGAAAAGGTTGCAACAGAACAACAAATGGAAGAGGTCGTTGATATTGAAAAAGAATTGTAACTGTTTCTTGGAGAGTATTTGTGGTTTGTAACAAACCTTTCTAGGAATGTCCGAAGCTTGTATGCATCCATAATGTTATAAATGGATACAACGACTAGTGTAAAAGGGATCACAAGAATTTTGTAAAGGAACTCTGGTAAAATATATTTAGGACCTTTTTCTGGTTTTAAGGAGATTTCTCTGAGTTATGTAATATTTTTGAAGAATGAATATGAATATACAGATCAAAATTTTAGGCCTAAAATTCCTTTGTCTTCTGGTGTGCATTCTTTAGTTTGTTGGTTTCATTTGGATAATCTAGGGTTATTCGATTGAAAATGGATTGTAAGGAAATCTTGTAGATGTTATTTCTGGCTTTTCTCTTCAGGAGAGGGATTAAATGTGCATGAAATATTTCTATCAGCAAGTCTATTATTTGTTGCTATGAACCTAATGAATTGTTTTAGTTGAATGGGAGAGGATATATATATATGTTAGGCATGTATGGGATTCATAAAAGCCAAAATGATGAGATGTATATGAGTGTTCCGTTTTGAGAGTTATTGTTTGATTTAGGTGACTCTGTAGCCCAGATAGGGCACTGGTATCAGATTGTAGGATTTCTTTCTATCTTTTCTTGAAGATCAATACTGAAAATGAATGCAAGTTTTTCCTTTAGTGTTTCAGTTTCATTGAGGTGATGAATTCCACAAGTTTTTAGCACTGGTTTACTGTGGATCTCAGTTTTAAAGTGTGAAGATATTCATAGAAGGTATACCCACCTAAAATTTGGATAAGTTTAAAGTGTAGAAGGTTCTCAAAACCTTGTTATATGTTACTCTAAGGTTATTTTTTCCTTGATCTCATTGTATGCAAATAGAGTTATTCATTTTCTTACAAGGGATAAGAGGGAAATCAGAATTTGAGACTAACACAAGGCATACAAGCTCTATTTTCAAAAACTCACATTTTTCAAGGTTAATCTTGAGTTGAGCCTCCTTCAAATTATTCAAGACCATCTCCATATGCTTGAGGTGTTCCTCCTTGGACCTGTTGTAGATCAAAATGTCATCAAGATACATAATAAAAAATCTACCAATAAACTCAACTAAGACTTAATTCATGAGCCTTTGGAAGGTACTAGGTTCATTGGTGAGGCCAAATGGCATCACCAACCACTCATATAGGCCTACATTGGTTCTAAAGGTTGTCTTCCATTCATCTCCAGGTCTGATTCTGATCTAATGATAACCAAACTTCAAGTCCACCTTGGTGACGTAGCTTGCATCTCCTAGATTGTCCAATAGGTCCTCAATCCTTGGCATGGGAAATCGGTACCTTATAGTAATCTTGTTGATTGCTCTAGAGAGAGAGGGGTGGGGTTTGAATTAGTTGACTATGAATTTCAACCCAAATACAACTTAATCAAACTTGATACTTAATACCAGTAAACCAAACTTAATGTCATTAACAAATTAATAGTTAATATCAATATCGGTGAAACTTAATGCATAAAACAGAAAGAGAAACAACATCCACAACACATAACATGGAGATTTTAATGTGGAAACCTTGTAAGGGGAAACACCACGGTGGGAAACCTTACCCACAATCAAGTGATACTAATGTAGATAGTATGTGTATACAAATGGGGTATGCACATGTAGAAAGGCCAGCCGCCTAGAGCTCACTCCTCAATCACAAAATAGGAGTCACACTGTCTACAATGGATGGTTAAATCCAATGATAATGTACTGCTCAAAATAGCATCTCGAATTCTAGATTTAGTACCGGTTAAGCTCTCATAATCACCTTGAAAACTTCCTTGAACCTTATCTATGGTCTGCTCATATGATCTTCAATATTTGCACATACCATGTTACAATACCATAACATTACATACCATATACCATCTCTTTGCATCTCATCAATTGCGATCTTACATATATACCAAAACCTAAGACCAAATGTGTAGGTTGGCTCACTAAGAATATTACAATAAAATCAATTACAAATAAGTTAGATATGATGCATCATGTTAGCTCAATACATTTACAACATTATCCAATCAATAAATCATCTCCATAATGTGTCGTGCTGATCTGGAATAGATAATGCATACCGGTCCATAACCTAGACCAATTTGTCAATAACAACAAATATGTCAACCCGATTAGACCATTAACCAAAATACCAAACCAAGTATCCAAACCATGTCTTCAACATAACCAAGTGATCTCTAGATGATAGCAAGTCATCCTCAGTGTCAGTGAACAATATAACCTGTTGGTGAACAATATACCGGTGACTATGCATAAGTCACTGAACATGTTGGTGAACACAATGTGTCAGTTCAACATAACCAAAGATCTCCAGAAGGATAAGTGTTGATATCAATGACAAAAATAATGCAACACATCCATAATACCAACAATCTCCCCCTTTGGCATTGATGGCAACATAATATGGAAAAACATCTAAGTGCCAAAATAGAATGCCAAAAAAATAACCAACAATCTCAAGAATAGATCAATACCAGAAATCAAAATCAAAATACAGAGAGTATATATTTCTCCCTCAATGAATAATCTCTCCCCCTGGGATAATGTTTCATAAATACAAAGTTTTTCCATAGATATCTCTCCCCCTTTGACATCAAATGCCAAAGCAATACAAATATTAGAACACATAACCAACTAATATGACCAATTAATATAATCAACTACTCCCCCTGAGAAGTATCTCTCCATCAAAGCTAGAAAAAGGTTTCTCTGTTATTTCTATCGGCTTGATGCCAATCTTTAATTGTCTAAGTCTCTACCAGTGAGGGTATTACCCCAAGCTTCTCTCTAAGATATTCAAAAGTTTGCTTAGGAAAAGGCTTAGTAAAGATATCTACAATATGCTCTTTAGTGTTCACATAAACCAATCTTACTTCTTTTTCTTCAACATTCTCTTTCAGAAATTTATATTTGATAGAAACATGTTTAGTCTTAGAGTGGAATACCGAATTCTTTGATATATCAATTGCACTGAATTATCACAATAAATTATTATAGGTTCTTTGCATTTTACCTTGATGTCCTTCAACATTTGCTTAATCCATAATACCTGAGTACAATTAGTTGTTTCTGCAACATATTCGGATTTTGCTGTTGATAATGATGTACAACTCTGCTTCTTGCTCAACCATGAAATCAATTTGCTATCAAGAAAGAATGCTCCGCCAGTAGTGTTTTTTTTGTCATCTACATCTCCTGCCCAATTTACATCGATGTATGCACATAGATCAAAATTTTCATCTTTAGGATACCATAAACCAATATTTGTTGTGCCTTGTAGATACCGGAAAATCCTTTTTACTGCTGATTCATGATTTTCTTTAGGATTACTCTGAAATATTGAAATAATACATACTGCATTCATTATTTCAGGTCTTGTTTGTGTTAAATACAGTAAACCTCCAATCATAGATTTGTATCTTGTTAGATTAACAGGAGTTGAATCATCCTTCAATGTCAATTTTTTAGTTGTAGTCATAGGAGTAATTACCGGTTTGGATTTTTCCATACCAAATTTCTTCAATAGTTCCTTTACCTTTATCAATTTGTGAAATCTGCAATCCTAAAAAACAATTTTATCTCCCCAATCATAGACATTTCAAATTCTTCCTGCATTTTATTAGTAAAGTCTTTACACAATCCATCTTCTGCTCCAAAACTGATATCATCAACAAAAACTTCAATAACCAAGATGTCATCATTAGTCACTTTGAAATATAAGTTGTTGTCAGCATTACCTTTAGTGTATCCAAGCTTCAAAAGATATTTCTCTAATCTAGCATACCAAGCTCTAGGAGCTTGCTTCAATCCATACAAAGCTTTTCCTAATCTACAAACCATATATTCATTATTTGTCAATAAAAATCCATCAGGTTGTTCAATGTAAACTTCCTCTTCAAGATCACCATTTAGAAATGCACATTTTACATCCATCTGATATACTTTATAGTTCTTGTGAGCTGCAAATGCAAGAAACAATCTGACTGCCTCAATTCTAGCTATTGGTGCAAAGGTTTTATTATAATCAATTCCCTCTTTCTGTGAATATCCTCTACACAATAATATTTCTTTGTTCCTGATTACCTTACCATCTTCATTAAGTTTATTTCTGAATACCCATTTAGTTCCAATTAAATTTGTGTCTTTAGGCTAGGGAACTAATGTCCATGTATTGTTCTTTTCAATTTGTTCTAGTTCATCTTCCATTGCTTTAATCCAATGTTCATCTTGACAAGCTTGAATAACAAATGTTGGTTCAATTTGAGAAATTAAACATACCTCTTCATTTGCTAGTCTTCCTCTTGTCATAACACCTTGATACTTATTCCCAATTATCTGATTTTATGAATGATTCAGGCTTACATACCTGGGTTTATTCACATGCTGTTGTTCTTCAGTCACTGTGGAATTCTCTGATGATGCCAGTGTGACTGGATCCACACTCTGTACCAATGCACTCTATATAGGTTCATTTATGATCATCTCAATTGCCAGTTCAAAATCTATAGACCTTGAATTTCCTCTAAATTGTTCATCTATCTTCACATTAGCACTCTCAGTGATTTTCTGCAATCTTTTATTAAAACATCTATATGCCTTGCTCTTAGATGAATAACCAAGAAATATTCCTTCATCACTTCTAGGATCAAATTTACCAATATACTCATCTCTCCTAATATAACATTTGCTTCCAAATATTCTAAAATATTTAAGAGTAGGAGTATTACCAAACCATAGTTCATAAGGGGTCTTACCGGTTTCACCTTTGATGTGAACTCTATTAAAAGTGTAAACCGTTGTATTCACTGCTTATCTCCAATACACATGAGGTAGATTTGTTTCCAATATCATGCTTCTAGCTGCATCCAAAATAGTTTTGTTCTTCCTTTCCATAATTCCATTTTTCTGAGGTCTTCAGGGTGCTAATAGTTGTCTTCTGATTCCATTCACTTCATAGAATTTATTAAATTTCTTAGATGTAAATTCTCCTCCTTGATCTAATCTCTACCATTGCCTTGAATAGTTTGAATTTTCCAAAAAGCTTCTGATTTCTAGCTAAGAAAAGTAACCCAACACATTCTAGAATAATCATCAATGATTATCATAAAGTATCTATCTCCCTATATACTTCTTGTTCTTGTTGGACCACACAAGTCAGTATGGATTAAATCTTGAATTGTTGGATTTCTCATAAATACTCTTAAAATTTGTTCTAACTTGCTTTCCCATTTGACATTCCTTACATACTGGATTATGAGGTTTCACAATCTTAGGTAAATCCCTTACTACCTTAGTTGAACTTATTGGCATTTTTCATGATTATGTTGTAATTGTTATTGATGGTCACACACTTGCTATGAGATCACTTTTTGAATGTATAAATTATATTCAACCGGTAATTGTTCCAAACCAGTATCATGTGTTAGTCTTTAGACTATCGATGTTTTGCAAAAAGTGTTTATCGATCTCAAGCGGTATGAAGACCCCAAGTGGTTTGAGGATCTCAAGCGGCATGAAGGATCAAAGTGGAAGAACACATATTTCTCAGTCTTCATTTTTGACAAACCAGCAACCAGTATTTTGTGTAAACCGGTATTTTGTATAAACCGGTAATACTCTGTGATGAGTTGCCAACCGGCATTTTGCAATGAGTTACCATCCACCGATTGTTTGGTGGTGCCAACACTCTGGCATTTCTTTTTGTGTCATGTTACCAGATATGTCTAGATGCACTGAACCTAGAGAATTGTATTGTACACCTTTTGGACCAATACGAAATCAGATTCTCTTATAAGGACATCATGTCTAGGGTTTTAGGTGGTTGTAAGGGTTTTTGAAAGTGGTTGATGAGTTTTTGTAAGTGTGATCAGAGAAGAGAAGTTTAGGTCTACGAGAGAAGGCAAAGTGTGAATGTGTTGAAGACTGAAGTAATGTTGGAATGCATTAAGAATGAGCTATCAAGGATCTAACCAAGCAATCTGTGCTATTTGCTATATCACTCACTTGTTGATTACTCACATCTTTGACAAGTTAGAAACCCTTAACTGGGTAGGCCCAAAAAAGCCTTTGTAAATCCTCTAACAAGGTGGTTCACATCTGTGGATTTGAAATCCTATCACAAGGTAGTCTTTAATCAGACTTATCTCCTAACAGAGATTGAGATTCCTAACAAGATTTGTTTTGGTAAAGAACATTGTATGACCTTAACCGGTCTAGTTTCTATTCTGCAAATAGTTACTTGTGAGTTTCATCTCACCATGGTTTTTCCCATTTGGGTTTCCACGTCAAATATCTTGTGTTATGGTGTTACTGCTCCTATGGGTGAATGCATTATTTGCTATTTGGTTTGCATGTGTGTTAACCGGTTTGTTTGTTAAACTATTTTACCAATTTACTACTAGATTGTTTAAGTGTTTAAGTTCAGTATTTTTCGGTATACTAATTCACCCCCCCTCTTAGTATTCATCAATTGGTATCAGAGCCAACCTTTCTATAAGTCTAACCACTTGGAAAGAGATATGGTGGAATACACTGTGAGGGAACTTACTCATCGGCTCACTCAGTCTAAGCAAGCCTATGATGAACTTATGGTCAAATATAAGGCCTCTTAGGCAAAAAGAAGAGAGCATGCTGAAAAACTGATGGAGCTAACTAAAAATAGTTCTTCTGATGAAGCGGACATGAAAGCCCTAATTCATGAAGTTGAAAACCTGAATGAGTCCAATGCCAACCTAAGAAGAGAACTTGAAGGCCTAACTATCAAAATGTGTCAAGAGCTTGAGAACTAGAGGAAAGCTGAAGATCTGGTAAAAGACAAAGATCTTGAGATCTCCAAGCTGAAGCAAGAGATCAGTGCACTTACCGCTAGTCTTCATGGAAGCAAAATAGAAAAAGAAGAAGTGCAAGGTGAACTGAATATGGCTATCTCTGAGAATGTAACCTTGAAGGAATCCAATGCTGCCATTTCCAAAGAACTCACCGAGTCAAAAGAAATACTTGCCAAATTCAATAAGAGCTCTGTCAAGCTAGAACAGAAGCTTGAATCAGCTAAACTGGTAAAGAATACCAATGGACCTAGTTTCTCTGAATATGAGGAAGGAGAGACCTCTGGAACAAAAAGTGGGGCATCAAAGAAATAACTGGCATCAAAGGATAAAGGTAAGAAAAAGTTCAAACCTGTTTGCTTTAACCGTCTCAAGGAAGGACACACTACTAATATATGTAAAAGTAAGGCTTACAATAATTTTCCTTATTTTCTAAATGATAAGCCTAGATCCAATAGATTCAATGGAAATTGTTATGCATGCAACAAGTTTGGGCATAGAGCATTCGAATGCAGGTCTATCATGTACAATACCAGAAGGTATCCTCAAAAGAATCAAGGAGTTTTTCCTAAACCCTCTGGGAACCGGAACCCAAACCAGTTTAATACCTATAGTCATCAGTCAGGGAGCGGCGGCTATCAAGCAGCAACTGGATGGAGAGAAATCTATATGATTTGTCATGGTCATGGTCACACTGCTGCAACATGTAGAAGGAAGAATGGAAACATAAATAATGGATTTTGGAGATCACCTGGAATGGTTTGCTATCACTGTAACAAACTAGGTCATACAGCAAGATTCTCTAGAGCAAGAAAGAGTATATTAGATGATATACCAGTCACTCCGGAAGGAAAAATTGATGTTAAAATTGTTCAAGTAGATATGAAGAAAACCTGGAAGAAGAAGCCAGAAGAAGTGATTCAAGATGAACCGGTTTTTGCACCCAGTGTGGAAGTTGTTGAACCAGCAAACTAAGCATCATAAAAGCTTAGGGGGAGCAAACGGTGAAATATCTCGAACCCCCAATTGACATCGGTAAAAGACCTTAACCAGTATGAGATACCTGTTAGATTGGTAGAAGACCGAAAATGGTATAATGCAAAATTAGGGTTTACGCCCTAATAGTGGAGCATTTATTATGGTAGGTGGAGAATCTGTTTAAAAGGAATTTTCAAATCATTTCTCACTATCATTTTCTCAAGAAAAGAAGTTTTCAAGTGCAGAGTGAAGAAAAGCGATTTACATTGCGATTCAAGGAATTTATCAAAAACCTGAAGAAGATTCTGAAGCAAACATCTGTTGGAGAAGTGTAGAACGCAAAGCGGTATTTCAGTAATTGAAGGAGTGTGAAGCAAAGTTCAAATTGCGAAGCCCTAAATTTTGATCTACAAAGGTATTTTTTAAAATTCCTTGTTTATCATGGCTTCAACATCACATGCTAGCTCTAGTGCACCCGTTGATTCTATAGACTTCATTCAACAGAAGGAAAAATATAATGCCCTATCTCAAATACCCACTGGTGTCATAGTGGAAGAAGGCATTTCAGATTTCATTGACTGCAAGATTGAAGACCTAGGATCTTTGATGATCCATTCCCAGTTGAGTTTGTTCCGCGGAAAGGATAAGAAGATTAAATCAGAATCCAGCATTCTGAAAAAGAAGAAACTTCACAATGCATCCTATTTTCTTGAAGAATTTTTGGATGATCACATTCAAATAATTCTGAGCAGGGTACATGGTGATAAGATGTACTTAGAGCGAATGCATGATATCACACCAGAAGCGATTCATGTCGTCACCGGTTTCTACAATGTCAGTGAAGTGCCAGCGCTAAGAAAGATTAGCAAGATGGAAATGACCAAGCTCACTAGTTCTATGAGTGATTCATGAGGAATGACTGTCAATTCCATCAAGGACGATCTTGTCAAATATGCATGTATGGTGATAGGATACAGGACATTCCATGCCAGTTGAATCAACTCTGTCTCTGCTGAAGCGGTAAATGCTGCCTATAGGACGATAAAGGAAGATGCATCATTTGATCTGTGCACCGGTATGCAAAGATAACTCCTGTTGAACCTCAAGTCAATCAAATAGGACAATGCCCTGAAGTTTAAGTTTGGAAAACTATTGGTTGGGTTGTACTTCTACTTTCAAGGCTACTTTCCAGGAGTAGGTGATATTCAGTGGTCTACTAACCAAGCGGTGATAAAGCAAATCAAGGAAACCCTACAAGCAGTTGGAACTGGCTATCCGGAAGTGCTAAATAAATATTTTGATGAGTTCAGATGCAAAATGAACCAAAGAGTAAGAATATCCGGTGATATAGTAAAAAAGTATGAGGAAGACATCTACTTCACCATCAAAGTTGATGAGTGCATAATGGAGGTGGTTGAGCCTAGATAGGAAGAAGTGGAACCAATGGGATATGAGGTAATGAATGACATATTAGATGGGTATGCCTCTACCCTAATCGCCTCACCCCTTGATCCAAAGGAAAAGAGAACCAACACCTATTTGGAAAGGGTTACACCGGTTCAAGAACCCTCAGTAAAGAAGGGAAAGGCAGTGCCTTCAGAATTAACACCGGTTACTCCAGCAAGTCCCAAAGTGATCAAGTGGTCACCAGTAAAGAAGAAACTAGAAGCGGCATCTGCCAAAGTTTTTGAGAGGAAGCGAAAGACAAAAAGAAATTCACCAGACTCAGAGGACACTGTCTCTGAAGAATAGCCTAAAAAGACTACGCAAACGAGGAAAAAGACAAAGAATGAACCGGCAGCATCTACACTAGTAAATATTCATATTTCCTCTTACAAACCTTTGACACATTGTCAAAGAACAATTAAGAATATTAGAAGAAAAGTACTTGGTGATTTAAAAGAGTTCTTTGATGATTTTAATGACGATGAAAAGAAAGAAGTTGAACAGGAAGTTATTAATTATTTATGCATTAATGACCAGTGGCCATAAGAAATTAAATCTGAGGCACCTGATTCTTTGTATAATTCTTTAGACAACAAGTGGCACATTGCCATAGAAAAGGAACAAGAAATAAGAGAGGAAGTATTTGCACAATAGTTTTCTGATGTACCTAAAACAAAACTGTATGAAGTGGTGGAGAAATATAAGGGCCTCTTCTTCATGAGAAGAACAAGATTCCTATTATTGAAAGGAAAAGTTTCGGAAGTGATCAAAGATACCCAATCCCTTGCTCAATCAGCTTTAAGACTGCATGAAGTGGTTGAATCCAATAGGAAAGAAGAGAAAGAAATGGAAATCACTCAATCGGATGAAGTATACAACAGTGAAGGAGAACCAGTCACCACTCAAATGAAATTGATTGATGTTGATGCCTTAAATGATGACAATGTTAGTTCGGATGCACCAGTAGAAATAGAAGGTTGGGAGAAATAGGAAGAAAACAAGAGAAAATAGGCAGAGGAAGAAAAGAAGAAAATAGAAGAAGACAAGAGAAAACAAGCAGAGGAAGAAAAGAAGAAACAGGAGGAAGACAAGAGAAAATAGGCAGAGGAAGAGAAGAAGAAATAGGAGATAGAAAAGACAAAACAGGCAGAACAGGAAAAGAAGAAAGAGGATGAGAAGAAAAAGAAAGAGGAAGAAAAGAGAAAAGAAGAGGAAAATAAGAAACAAGAGGATGAGAATAAGAAGAAGGAAGCAAAAAAGGAAGAGGAGAAGAGAAAGGAAGAGGAGAAGGAGAAGGAGGTGGAAAAGGAAGAGGAGAAGAGAAAGGGAGAGGAGAAGAAAAAGGATGAAGATGAAAAGAAGTGAAAAGAAGAGGAGAAAAAGAAGGCAGAAGAAGACAAGAAAAGAGCCAATGAGAAAGAAGAAGTGGCATAGAGGACTCAGATGGAGACTCCAAAGGCAACCGGTAGTCAAGCCAAACTAGTTGACATTACCAGTCCTATTGACCTCTAGTCTGCAAATGAATTGGACTTGTTGCAGAGCATTAAGTTTGCTCAAGAGAGATTGGATGCTCTAAGGAGGAAAAAGGAGGAAGATGTTATCCAAACTGCAGTGGAAACACTTACCAATTTGATACCTAATACAAACCTCCCCAGTACTGATTCCTCACTTGCCTGTTTAAAGCTTCTATGTACATTTGTGGATGACTAGGTCCAAAGCCTGGAAGAAGTTGCAGAATCAAATGCCAAAAAGGAGCATGAAAAGGCTTTGAACATTGCCTTGGTGAAGAAGTTGAATGAGCTTTGGTCTAAACTCCAGAAGACATAAAAGAACATCCAAGATGCAATGGATGAGGGCAATCTACTACTTAGCAAGATATGTCAACCTCATCTACTATGTGATGATGTGCTCACTCAGAAGGACAAACTACAATCTGATATGTAGTCATTTATTAGCACCTTCAAGATGCCATATGATTTCTTTTCCACATATATGGTTCACCAGCTTCAAATCCAGTCTGCAATAATAGAGGCAGAGATAAAAAACTAGACACATAATTTGTAGGAACTTCAACTGATCCTACTGCCACGACTGCAAATTCTCTAGAAATGCTATCTAAATCTTGATGCCCTAATGGTCACTCAAGAGACGAGAATGATAGATGCCATGGAAGAATAGGTCTCCCAGATGCAGACAGAGAAAGAGGTGGCTACCTCCCTACTTGAGTCATGGTCCTTCTCCATGAAGCAATTTTTGCAGCACTTTAAATTAGTTTTTGAAAAGTTTTACTCTTTACTATCATAAACAATTATTATTTTAATACTAATGAAATAGGGGTTAGTCTACAATATTTTTGTCATTGTTGGCAAAGGGGGAGAAGTATATAAATTTTGATGTTTTGATGTATATTTTCATGTTTATCTCTGATAAAGAGTAGTATACATTTTATTTTCTGCAAAAGGGATAGTGTATATCCTTAGGGGGAGTAATTTTGTTTATGGCATGATTTTGTAAACCACTTAGATGTCAAAATTTTCCTAAGTGTTGCCATCAATGCCAAAGGGGGAGATTATTGACATTTTTGATGATTATGTTCTAATTGTCATTGATGGTCACACACTTGCTATGAGATCAATTTTTGAATGTATGAATTATATTCAACCGGTAATTGTTCCAAACTAGTATCATGTGTTAGTCTTTAGACTATCGGTGTTTTGCAAAAAGTGTTTACTGATCTCAAGCAGTATGAAGACCCCAAGTGGTTTGAGGATCTCAAGCGGCACAAAGGATCAAAGTGGCAGAACACATATTTCCCACTCTTCATTTTTGACAAACTGGCAACTGGTATTTTGCGTAAACCAGTATTTTGTATGAACCAGTAATACTCTGTGATGAATTACCAACTGACATTTTGTGATGAGTTACCATCCACCAATTGTTTGGCAGTGCCAACACTCTAGCGGTGCTTTTGTGTCGTGTTACCAAATATGTCTAGATGCACTGAACCTAGAAAATTGTATTGTAAACCTATTGGACCGACATGAAATCAGATTCTCTTATAAGGACATCATGTCTAGGGTTTGAGGTGGTTGTAAGGGTTTTTGAAAGTGGTTGATGAGTTTTTGTAAGTGTGATCAGAGAAGAGAAGTTTAGGTCTATGAGAGAAGGCAGAGTGTGAATGTGTTGAAGACTAAAGTAATGCTAGAATGCATTAAGAATGAGCTATCAAGGATCTAACCAAGCAATCTGTGCTATTTGCTATATCACTCACTTGTTGATTACTCACATCTTTGACAAGTTAGAAACCCTCAACTAGGTAGGCCCAGAAAATCCTTTGTAAATCCTCTAACAAGGTGGTTCACATATGTGGATCTAAAATCCTCTCACAAGGTAGTCTTTAATCAGACTTATCTCCTAATAGAGATTGAAATTCCTAATAGGATCTGTTCTGGTAAAGAACATTGTATGACCTTAACCGGCCTGACCTTAACCGATCTGGTTTCTATTCTGTAGATAGTTACTTGTGAGTTTCATCTCACTGTGGTTTTTCCCATTTGGGTTTCCACATCAAATATCTTGTGTTATGGTGTTACTGCTCCTATGGGTGAATGCATTATTTTCTATTTGGTTTGCATGTGTGTTAACCGGTTTATTTGTTAAACTATTTTACCAGTTTACTACTAGACTATTTAAGTGTTTAAGTTCAGTATTTTTCGGTATACTAATTCAACCCCCCCTCTTAGTATTCATCAGAACTGATCTTTACAATGTAATCAAAATTTTCATGACAAAGTCTTTTATGCCATAACCAACTTTCATCAATTTGTGAAATCAAGCATGTCTTATCATTATTGTTCAAATGAAAGATATTACCTTTAGTCTGATTACTGGTTGCAATCTCCAATCCAGTTTTGTTCATGATTTTGCATTTATCATTCTTGAATTGTAACTGAAAACCCTTTGCAACTAATTGACCAACACTGAAAAGATTATGCTTCAAACCTTCAACATAATAAACATTGTCAGTATTGTTCTTACTATCCATAGATATAGTGCCTTTTCCTTTGATCAAACAAGCTTTATCATCCCCAAATCTTACTAGACCTCCACTATATTCCTGAAAAGATAAGAATTTACTTTTATCACCAGTCATATGATGTGAACATTCAGAATCTATGATCCATTCATCCTTTTCTTCAATTTTAGCTGCCAGGGCCTGCTCTACCGGTGGAACAGTAGGTGTCGGTTGATCTTCTTTTAATGCAACAAAATCCCATCCATTGTATGTTGCTTCTTCATCAGAATCATCAGTAACTCCATCAGCATAGTAACAAGATTTGTCTCTATTCTTCTTAAATTTGTATCTCTGATATTCAGGGTTAGGCTTATATGTTCTTTTAGCTTCCTCTCTCAATCTTGCATGTCTGTTAGGACATATAGATGCCATATGACCAACTTTATTACAGTTAAAACATTTAAATGGTGCTTTACCTTCATACTTACTTCCAACTAGACCTTTAGGCATTTTCTTTGCAAATAGTGCTTCAAGTTCTTCCAGTTCTTCATTTTCTCTTCTGATATCTTCAAGTTCTCTTGCATAAAGTGCTTTCCAATCAAATTTGTCAGATGATGGTGATGATGCTTTGAAGGCCAAATCTATTTTAATTGTAGCAATAGGACCAAATTCCTCAAGCTCAAATGTTGAAAGTTTTCCAACCAAGGTGTCTCTAGTTACTGATGTATTATGCATTGTTCACAACTCATTAATAGAAGTTACTTTCATTTTGTATTCCAATGGCAATGCTCTTAAAACTTTAGAAACAATTTCATCTTCACTTAAGGATCCTCCACAACATTGTATTCCTAAAACAATTTCATTAACTCTTTCCATAAAAGCATAAATTCTTTCATCTTCTTCCATTTTCAAATTTTCATACTTGACCCAGAAGCATTCTAGTTTTGCAATTTTGACAATGGTATCTCCTTCATTCAGTGTCTCCAATTATCCCAAATAGATTTAGAAGTAGATCAGTTTGGTATCCCATGAGTTACTTATCTGATAATGTGCTCAAAAGTGCTTCTCTTGCTTTGCAATCATTTTCTTGATCTTTACCCAATGTTTGTGGATTAGGTTGATTTGGTGTAGGACCAACATAGCCATTTTTTGTAACTTCCCATATGTCTCTTCCAATGCAATTAAGATGTGTCTCCATTCTGATATTCCATATATCATAGTTGGTTCCATCAAGTTTTAGATTGTCCTTCCTTAAAATGTTATCCACCATAGGGTCTCCTCAAGTTGTTAGGCTCCTACAAAAAGAGGACTAGGCTCTGATACCAATTGTTAGGACCCGGAAGGAAAATGAGAGGGGGGGGAGGGGGGGTGAATCAGTTGACTATTAATTTCAACCTAAATACAACTTAATCAAACTTGATACTTAATACCGGTAAACCAAACTTAATGTTGGTTAATAGATTAATAGTTAATATCAATATCGGTGAAACTTAATGCATAAAATAGAAAGAGAAACAACATCCACAATATAACACATATATTTTAATGTGGAAACCCTGTAAGGGGAAAAACCGTGGTGGGAACCTTACCCACAATCAGATGATACTACTGCAGATAGTATGCGTATACAAATGGGGTCTGCACATGCAAAAAGGCCAACCACCTAGAGCTCACTGCTCAATCACAAAATAGGAGTCACACTGACTACAATTGGGTGATTAAATCCAATGATAATATATTGCTCAAAATAGCATCTCCAATGCTAGATTTAGTACCAATTAAGCTATGATAATCACCTTCAAACCTTCCTTGAGCCTTCTCTATGGTCTGCTCATATGATCTTCAATATTTGCACATACCATGTTACAATACCATAACCTTACATACCATATACCATCTCTTTGCATCTCATCAATTGAGATCTTACATATATATCAAAACCTAAGACCAAATATTTAGGTTGGCTCACTAAGAATATTACAATAAAATCAATTACAAATAAGTCAAGATGCGATGCATCATGTCAGCTCAATACATTTACAACAATATCCAATCAATAAATCATCTCCATAACGTGTCATGCTGGTCTGGAATAGATAATGCATACTGGTCCATAGCCTAGACCAATTTGTCAATAATAGAAAATATGTCAACCCGATTAGACCATTAACCAAAATACCGAAACCAAGTATCCAAACCATATCTTTGACATAACCAAGTGATCTTCAGATGATAACAAGTCATCCTCGGTGTTGATGAACAGTATAACTTGTTGGTGAACAATATAACCTGTCGGTGAACAATATACTAGTGATTGTGCATAAGTCAGTGAACATGTTGGTGAACACAATGTGTCAGTTCAACATAACCAAAGATCTCTAGAAGGATAAGTGTTGACATCAATGACAAAACTAATGCAACACATCCATAATACCATCAGGAACAACACATGGACTCAAACTCTTCTTGATAAACCCTTTGTCCAAGACTTCTTGCCCTTGTTTGGCGATCTCTTCATTTTGACTACGTGTCAATTTATAGGTAGTTTTTTTTGGCAAATTGGCCCCTGGTATTAAGTCTATTTTATGATTCACATCTCTCATTGGAGGCAAAGAATCAGGCATGTCATCCCCTATCACTTTTGCATATTGTTTGAGTATACCTTGCACCTATTGAGGCACTTCACTCATTGGATCTGCCTTAGCTTCATCTCTAGGATTCAACACTATATCATGGCCTTGTTGACCTTGCTTCAACACTTTGAGAAACTCTTTAACTCTCATCAGCATCACACTAGATCCTATTTTTTTTGTCTTCCTTTAGATCAGGTAGTGGATCCATTTGGTACTTCATCCCATTCTTGGTGATAAGATAACTGTTCTTTTCCCCATCATGAGTATCTCTCACATCATATTGCCATGGATGGCCCATCAGCAAATGATAAGCATCCATAGGCAATATGTCACATATTAATCTATCCTTATACTCACCAATTTCAAAATCCACCCATGGTTGTTCATCAACTAAGACATGTTGACCCTAGTTGAGCCATGATACCTTGTAAGGAGTGAGATGAGGTAATATTTTTAGTTTGAGTTTGTCCACCATTTCAACTAAGACAATATTCTCAGTCAAACCTGAATCCACAATCACCTTACAAATCTTCCCATATGACCTACAAGTGGTCCTAAACAAACATTTCCTCTATGGTGGCTCTTGAGCTTGGGGTATCTTGATAATTGTTCTTTTCATCATTAAGTTTTGTCCATCTGTCACTAGCCCTTCCTTACTAATTAAAGAAGTTACACTTTGAGTGTCCTCCTTCTTGCAACAATTGAGTTCTTCTTTCCCCCATGTGTGAGCTTGTGGAGCTTGAGGCTTTTCCTGGGCACTTACTCACGGTATGCCCAACTTGATTGCAATGATAACACCTACCAGTGAATACTGTGTTTCCTCTTCCTGAGTTTCCAAACCTGCCCCTAAAATTGCTTCTTCCTCTATAGGATCCTCTAAATGCTCCTCTCTGAGAGTCACCACTGCCTTCTTGGCCTTTCTTCTCTTCATTTCTTGGTGATTTTTTCCCTCTACCAAAGCTCCGTCTACCAAAGCTTCCTCTACCTTTTAAATTATTACCTCCCCTATGTTTCTAATTTTGTTCACTCCTCCTTTTGATCTTCTCTTTTTCCCTTGGGGCCAACTAAAAACACTTATGGATAGTTTCTAGTGTGAGGATACTTATCTCATCTTGAATATTTTATCTAAGGCCATTCATGTACCTGTCCAACTTCTCCACTTCATTCTCATGTTTCCTAGCCCTCAAACTGAGTTTGTAGAATTCCTCAGTGTATGCATTGACATCTAACTCCCTTAGTTTTAGATTTTGTAGTTTCTTATGGATTTGAACTTCATAATCTCCTGGAAGGAATTGTGCCTTAAGTTTGATCTTCATATGCTCCCATGAAGTTATCTTCTTTTTGCCTTCTTGTATCCTTTCTTCTTGCATCATATTCTACCAAACCAATGTTGATCCTCTCAATCTTGATTTGGCCACATTGACTCTTTTCTCTTCTGCTACCTCTTTGTAATCAAAGTGATTATTGAGAGCCTCTATCCTATCTAGCAACTCTTCGACATTGAGGTTTCCTCCATAGGTGGGCAATCCATCCAAGTTGTCTTTAGAAATGTATTTGACTACATCCAAGAATAGATTTTGGTCTTGAGGCATGGATACTATTGCTTTTTTTCTCCATCTTCCACTTCTTCATCAATCTCATCACCCCATTCTATCTTAGCCTTCTCCTTCTCCTTCTTAACCTCTCTGGTTCCTCTGCATCCTTCAATCCTTCTATCATCTCTGCCACCAACTATTGGATGGCTTCTGGAGTCATTGCCTTTGGAGGAATTGGCCTTGCTTCTAATTCTTCACAATCTGACATACACCAAATCTTCCAAAGAATGGCTTTCATACCACTCTGATGCAGGGAGTCTTGGAGCTTGGTTCAATACACCTTCTTGAGTGACTTGTCCTACTCAACCCTTCAACTACTCAAGTCCAACCAATGGCACTTAGTAGGGGTTATGCTAATGGGGCCTCCAATGTCTGAACCTCTTTGGCTTGCCTCCTAGGTATAGCCAATGTTTCCTTGGATAATCAACTCCACCTCTTGAGGTTGCCACCTCAATCACTCACACTCCTCTCTAGGGCTCCAACCACTCTTGCAAGGATCTCAACACACAACCACTCCCAATGAGTCCCCAATGCATCTACCAGGTGTCTTTGAATTATTTTGAGGCTTTAGGCTCACAAAAACCATTTCTTTGGCTTCCTAACCCTTCTAGGTCCATACTGGCTCAAAATAGGCCTAATTGCATTATCCCTCCCTTGGCAGTTTTAGGGTCTTAGTTTGTGAAAGTCTCAAACAAGCCTAGAAATAAATCATGAATTTGAGTACCCTTTTGGAAGATACAGACAATACTAGAAATGTACATCTGGGTTATCCATACAAGTGGGGTTTCCAATGCTGCACTATTTTGAAGGGTTTAGGCCTCACCGGGTGACTTCGCAAGATGGGTCTAAAACACTTCTCTAGTTAAATCTCCTTGATAGGGAGGAAACCTAGTTTTCCATCAATTTGGGTTCTTTCATGGTTTTCTTCTATCCCTTTCCAGGTTCCAAGTTTACCCCTCTAGACTACAAAGGGATTCCCTACTATTTGTTTGCTTATCTCATCTTCCCCAAGCTCACAAGGTAAGCTTGTTCACTAAATCCTTGTAGGGGTTTAGGATAGACACATTCACTCTCTTTTTGCAAATCCACCCATCTTGTTTGGTTTAGAAAATTTTTCTCTATGGTTACACAATGTCTTGTTTTTCAGGCTTTTTGCCTTTTGGATCTTTTCCCAGTTCTCAGCAGTTTCCTTCCCCTACAAGTTATCTCCTTCAAATTACAGATACCTAGCCAGACTATCACCAAGCTTGCCTAGGCTCAGTATGCAGAAATGGAAATTGCCATTTCCTAGTATCTCTCAAATGAAAACCTACTGTACATTGCTAGCTCTGCTTGACAATCTCCAAAGATCTTGTGGAGTTTCAAATTAGAGCCATTTGATTATTGCAAATAGGGAACAAAAACTAAAAAGGAAAGCTTCATTTACAGATCCCGAATTTATTCATGGGTTCACACAACAACTCATAGAATAGAGAAATGAAACAATTATATTAACAACATACATGACATGAACAGAGATGAAACTCTAATTGAAAACTAGAAAATGAACTTCTCTATTGTATTTTAGAAAAAACAAAATGTGTTCTTCGAGGAAATCGACAAAAAACGATCAATGATCCATGATCAAAGATTCATGATTAACCATTTTTTTCTTATAGATGCTCATTGGGTCTTTTATCCATACACCCGTTGTTTCAAACTCCTCCTATTGGATGAGATAAATCTCGTTACCAATGGTTTTTTATTTGCAACTATACCAACGGTTTTAAGTTTAACCATCTGCAATAGTCTGCATTCATGAGAAACACAATATCCCACATGCACCAAGACGTCGGGTCAGTTTGTATTCATAAACACCAACAAGACCATCTTCAATGTCTAAGTGTTTACCTTTTGGACTCTCGTTCAAGCACACACCCGTAGTCGGTCTCTCCTCCATCAGGTCATCGACAAGATAACCAAACAGCTATCTCAATTGTCCAATATTCCTTGATCTCTTTCTATGCTCTGCGACATGGCACCCCTTGATTGGCTTTGGGGTCCCTGCCCTTCTACCTTATCATGACCTCACTAACCACCTGGAATGAACTCTTCTTTTTTTATTGGCTCGCGATGGATATTCTAACGAGTAGTTTCCCATTGTGAGCTAGCAACCACCATTGGATCAACCTTGATCTCCTCAACCGTTATCTCCCATGAATTGCTTTCTTGTCGAGCCCCACCACTTGGTCGCCAAGTTGTAGATGATAACCTTTGTGCATCTCGCCATAGTGATATAGTGATAACCATAGGATCATCCACAATCACCATCTGAATACAGGTCAAGTTAATCATCGGGGTAACTTGAAACCACTCCTTCTGATACTTGATACAACCACTCCAAACTCTGGTGAACTCATCAGGGTAAGACTTGCCGATTGGGGTAGGTCTTGTCGATAAGAGGTCATTTTAAAAACTACAACTAAACAACCATACAAATGGACTAGAAATAGTACTTATGTATTTACATTACCACTGGAAGGTCTCACAGGCCAAAATTGATTAAGGGCATTTCAACCCTTAGGTGCTCCTGCACCATACTCCCCCGAAAACAAAGAAGTCAAGTGACTATGCTTGGTAGGAAGGAAAGATCAATTCTCGACTTAACAAAGTTTAATTTAGGGACCCAGGTCACTACAGAATCAAGTTTATGCATCCAATTGACCAAATGTTCCATGTAGACCTATTGTCTAGTCTTCTTGAGAACACGGGAATCCAACACTTTCTTAGCATGAGGCATGGAAGGAGAAAGTAATGGTAGGCTAGAAAGTGACTACTGAACATCTGAAACTCATGCATCCTCCTTGGGAAGTTGTCCCTTGTAGACAACCAAATCTATGACATTGAAAATGGGAGACAAAGAAATATCAGATGGTAAATCAATCTTATAGGCATTAGAGCCATACTTGGCTAAAACTTTACATGGGCCTATTCTCCTCATTTTTAGCTTGTTGGGAACCCCTTTTTGAAGTCGATCCTTGTTCAAATGCACCATCACCAAATCTCCAACTGAAAATTGCACATCTCTCTAGGTGGTATCAACGCAAGCTTTAACTTTTTGTGAAGAATCTTAGAGAGCTCGCCTGACTTGGTCATGAACCTCCTTTTTAGATTGAGCGACATCATAAGCTTGACCACTTCTGAGCAATAGATTACCAAGATCTCATAATTCCATAACAACATGTGGGTGCATACCATACACTATCTCAAAAGGGCTCTTCCCAGTAGACCTGTTGACACTGTCATTGTATGCAAACTCTGCCTAGTGAAGAACCTGATCCCAACTTTGTCCATACTCTTTTTTCAAACACCTTAAAAGGTTTCCAAGTTTCCTATTGACCACATCTATTTGACCATCTGTTTGGGGATGATAGGTTGAACTAAAAGACAAGTTAGTTCCCAGTCTTTTCCAAAGATTTTTTCAAAAATGTCCAAGGAATTTGACATCTCTATCTGAAACAATACTAACTGGCAAACCATGGATTCTTATAACCTCTTTGAAAAACAAGTGTGCAATGTGACTAGCATCATGGGTAGTTTTACAAGGAACAAAATTTGCCATCTTACTGAAGCTGTCAACAACAACAAAAATGCTATCATAGACAAGCTTGTTTTTGTGTAATCCAACCACAAAATCCATACTGACACATTCCCATGGCCTTGTAGGAATAGGTAATGGCTGATAAAGACCAGCATTAGTAGTTGTACCTTTAGATTTCTAACAAGCTCTTAAGAAGTGGAGGCACTACTTGTTACCTAAAGAGTTTGTTGTTTACACAGATAATCAAGCTTTACGTTTTCTGAAGATCATAAGATGAATACTTCTTCTTGGCATCATTGAGCTTCTCACTAAAGAAAGCTATAGGTCTATTCTCTTGACTCAAAACAACACCAATTGCTATATTACTTGCATTGCATTCAATTGTGAACAACTTGTCAAAACTAGGAAGAATGAGTACTAGTTGTGTAGCTACCTTTTGTTTCAAAAGTTCAAACCCTTTGTTAGCTGCATTGGTCCACTAAAACATAGTCTTAACTCCTCCTTTGATGGTATCCAGCATGGGTGCACAAATCTCACTAAACCCTTTGATAAACTTCCTATAGAACTGTGCCAAACCATGAAATTTTTTTACTTCACGTGTTGTCTTTGGTGTTGGCCAATTTGTGATGGCTTCCACCTTTGATGTGTCCATCTTCTAATCTCCTCCTGAAACTACAAATCCAAGATAGACAAGTTCTTGCTTCATAAACTTGCACTTCTCCAAGTTTATTGTTAGTTGCACATCATATAATTTTTGCAATACAATACTAAGATTCTCTAGATGTTCCTCTTTATTTTTATTGAAAATCAAGATATCATCTAGGTATACAACAAGAAATTTACCAATAAAATATTTCAGCACTTCATTCATGAGTCTCATGAATGTATTGGGAGCATTACTAAGACCGAATGGCATAACAAGACACTCATAAAGTCCTTCATTGGTTTTGAAGGCTATTTTCCATTCATCACCTTCTTTTATCTCGATCCGATGGTATCCACTCTTGAGATCAATCTTACTGAAGTACTTTGCACCTCCCAAACAATCCATCAAGTCTTTGATTCTTGGGATAGGAAAATTGTACCTGATAGTGATTGTATTTATGGCTCTTGAATCTATGCATAGCCTCCATGTTCCTCGTTTCTTGGGTAGTAACACTGTAGGTACGACACAATGACTTATGCTCTTTTTTATCAACCCTTGGTCCAACAATTCTTGGACTTGTCTATCCACTTCCTTGTTCTATTCGGGAGTCATCTTATAGGCTGCTTTGTTTGGTAATGATGCTCCTAGAATGAAATCAATATAATGGCTTATGGCTCTAATAGGAGGTAGGGTTGTTGGTGCTCCATCACTTATGATCGCTTGGAAGTTGTCTAGTATCTGGTGCACTTCATGAGGTATTTGAACCTTCTTTTCTTTCTTTTCTTCCCTTGGTTTCACTATAAGAGAAAACCCCACTCCTTCTCCTTCCTTGAGAATGTTAATGAACTCTTTTTCACCTACTACTAACACATTTGGGCCTTCAGTTTTGTTTCTCTCTCCTTCATCACTTAGGGACTGAATATGGTATGTAACTCCATCCTTTTGAAAATAATAAGAGTTCTTCTCTCCATTGTGAACGGCCTTTCTGTCAAACTGCCATGGTCTAACAAGAAGTAGATGGAAAGCATCCATAGGTAGGATGTCACACAAGACTTTATCCTTATAACTACCTATGTTGAACTCAACCCATGTTTGTTCATTCACTACCACATGTTGCTCCTTGTTGAGCCAAGTGACCCTATATGGATTACTATATGGAATTCTTGTCAACTTCAGTTTATTTACTGCTTCTTTTGACATAATGTTGTCAGTAGACCCTGAGTCTATCACCACTCTACAAACCTTACCAAGCAACTTGCATTTGATTCTAAACAAAGCTCTTCTTTGAGTTGGTTCTTTTTTTATTGGTTCCTTAATCAAGGCTCTTCTCATCATTAAATTCTATCCACCTTTAGGAGCTAAGCTCACACCTTGTGTCTTGCTTCTTTCTATATCTACTTGCACATATGTCACTCTTCTTTCACTTCCTTGAGATGAAGAGGATTTCTCTGGACATCTACAGGTAGGGTGACCCAACTTTTGGCAATTGTAACACTTCATGGTGGAGAAGTAGGACCCTCTTCCCAGTCTACTAGATCTACCTCTTCCTAGGTTGCTAGATGACCCCCTTCCTCTATAGCTTCTCTTGCTATGTGAATCCTCACTTTGATCTATAAGTTTGGACTCTCCTTGGGACCTTTGATCTATTCCTCTTTGGCCTCTACCATCTTTTCCTCTGCCTCCTCCTCTATTGTTTTGTTCTTGCTTCTTTTTACTCTTTTCCTCCACCTTCAGTGCCATTCAAACTCAACTCCTCTTGAATATTCCATCTCAAGCCATTCAAGTATCTAGCTACCTTGATGCTCTCATCCTCTACCACCTTGGATCTCAGACACAACTTCTGAAATTCCTCAGTGTAGCTGCTCACATCCAAGTCTCTTTGTCTCAGGTTTTGTCTCCTTTTGTGTAGTTGGATATCATAATCTTAAGGGACATAGGATTCCCTCACCTTGGCTACCATTGCATTCCAACTAGCTATTTGGTTCTTTCCCTCTTTTTGCCTTTCTTCTTGGATAAATTTCCACCAAGTCAAGGCTGCTCCTCTCAATCTAGACATAGCTACCTTCACCTTTTGGGCTTCACTAATTCCATCACACTCAAAGCGATTCTCCTATCCTTCAATCCATTCCATAACTACTTTAGCTTCCATTTTCCCATAAAAAAGTGGCACTCCTTCTAGGGATTTTCCTCCTAAGGCTTTAATTGCTTTAAGGAAAGGTTCTTCAGGTAGGACAGGGTCTGGGGTAGGTATCCTATCCTCTTCCACTAATTCTTTACCCTTCCCTTCATTGACCCAGATTGTTACTTTCTCAGCTTTATCCTCAAATGCATCTAGTTTTCTCTCCAATTGTTGCAATCTTTCTTTCAGGAGTCTATTCTTTTCCTCTTGATCTTCCACCTTATTGGCTAACTCTGCATTGGCCACCATTCTGAGACTATTTTCTCCTACTAATTTAGTGCCCGACATCAACTAATTTCTTCCCAAGTCTAACCTTGCTCTGATACCAATATGATAGGGAGGCAACCTAGTTTGCCATCAATTTGGGTTCTTTGATGGTTTGCTTCTATCCCTTTTCGAGTTCCAAGTCTACCCCTCTAGACTACGAAGGGCTTCCCTACCATTTGTTTGCTTATCTCATCTTCCCCAAGCTCACAAGGTAAGCTTGTTCACTAAATCCTTATAGGGGTTTAGGACACACATATTCGCTCTCTTTTTCCAAAACCACCCATCTTGTTTGGTTTAGCAAACTTTTATCTATGGTTACACAATGTCTCATTTTCAGGCTTTTAGCCTTCTAGATCTTTTCCCAGTTCTCAGTAGTTTCCTTCCCCTGCAAGTTATCTCCTTCAAATTACCGATACCAAGTCGGACTATCACCAAGCTCACCTAGGCTCAGTATGAAGAAATGGTGATTTCCATTTCCCGATCTCTCTCAAATGAAAACCTATTGTGCATTTATGGCTCTTCTTGACAATCTCCAAAGATCTTGTGGAGTTTCAAGTCAGAGCCATTTGATTATTGCAAGCAGGGAACAAAAACTGAAAAGGAAAGCTTTATTTACAGATCCTGAATTTATTCACGGGTTCAAACCAACAACTCATAGAATAGAGAAATGAAACAATTGCATTAACAACATACGTGACACAATCATAAATGAAACTCTAATTGAAAACCAAAAAATGGACTTCTCTATTGCATTTTAGAAAAATGAAATGTGTTCTCTAAGGCAATCGGCAAACAAAGATCAATGATCCACGATTAACCATTATTTTCTTACAGATGCACATTGGGTCTTTTATCCATACACCCTTTGTTTCGAATGCCTCCTATTGGACAAGATAAATCTCGTTACCAACATTTTTTCATTTGCAACTGTACCAACGGTTTTAAGTTTAACCATCTGCGATGATTTACATTCATGAGAAACACAATATCTTGCATGCACCAAGACGTCAGGTTAGTTTGTATTCATAAAGACTGACACAACCATCTTCAGTGTCCAAGTGTTTACCTTTTGGAATTTGGTTTCAGCGCACACTCGTAGTCGGTCTCTACTCCATTGGGTCATTGGCAAGACAACCAAACAACTATCTCGATCATCTGATCTTCCTTGATCTCTTTTTGTGCTCTGCAACATGGTACCCCCTAATTAGCTCTAGGGTCCCTGCCCTTCCACCTTAGCACAACCTCACTAACCGCTTGGAATGAAATCTTCTTTGTCACTGGGTCGCGATGGATATTCTAACGAGCAGTTTCCCATCATGACCTAGCAACCACCATTGGATCAACCTTGATCTGATCGACCATTATCTTCCTTGATCTACTCTCTTGTTAGACCCCACCACTTGGTCACCAAGTCATGGAGGATAAACTTTATGCATCTCACCATAGCGATATAGAAACAATCATAGTATCATCTGTGATCACCTTCCGAATATAGGTCAAGTTAATCATCGAGGTAACTTGAAACCACTCCTTCCAATACCCAATACAACCACTCCAAACTCTGGCAAACTCATCGGGGTAAGACTTTTCGATCGAGGTAGGTCTTGCCGATAAGAGACATTTGAAAAACTGCAGCTAAACAACCATACAAATGGACTAGAGCTATTCCTTATGTATTTACATGACCAATGGAAGGTCTCACAAGCCAAAATTGGTTAAGGGCATCTCAACCCTTAGGTTCTCCTGCACCACTCCTGCTCCAAAAAATGTAGAAATATTATAGGGCACTCAGAGAGCTTTCTATTTATATGACACTTGGTCTTGCACCAATCCCCATGTGCTCATAAATCACACTTTTCTTACTGTCCTAACTCACCTACTCCCAGCGGTGAGCCTAGGGCTTCATTGTTTCTCCTCCACAAGGACCTACAAAATCACAAATCCTATCCTAAAGCTATGTACAGACCCTAACCTAGCATTCTTAGTGATTTCAATAGGTGTCATCAAAGAATGCCTAGGTTAGAGCCATTTTCTTACTCTTAAACCCTACTTGCAAGGGTTTTGTACCTAGTTGTAAGGAATGGAAGAAATCTCTGCAACCTAGGACAATGAACCCTACAAATCAACCTTAATAAAGAAAAATACAATGAACACTCAATAATTTCAATGATTTTACACCATCTAGTCCATACTAGACCATACAAGCAATGAAAACAAGTCAAAAACTGTCAAAACCGGTGGAAACAAGGTTGCTTCACAGACCAAAAACTTTCTCTTGCATTTCCAATCCTCCAACCCATAAAATGAAGTGAATTTTGGCTTTTATGCTCCTGTTTTAGTTGGTTCAACCAAATTTTTAACACCTATAACCCAAAATGCAACTTTTGCAAGAAATTGCAAAATGTTGGTTAGCAACTTTTTACAACTTTTGGCTCTAGGATGCAATTTTGCATTCTAATATATTTTAAGACTCATGAAGGTCCTCAAACACCCTAGAAGACTTAAACACAACACAATTGGCCCCTAATACATGAATACATTCATCTAGAGTACTTTAAGTGTGAACTACCTAAGCATCTCACTTCTTAGACTATCAGCATCCTAAACATAATTGACTCAAACCAAAACTTGGACAACTCAACCATGGCTCTACTAAGTCCTAAATGGTTGGTCCACTATTACATCACAAAGATAACTCAAAAACTTGAAAGAAAACAAAAATTTCATTTTTGGAGTGTTAGGTTCCCTGCACCAGATAACTTTTAGCACTAATAGTGAATGAACTAGTTTAAATGATAGGAAAATGATAATTTTCAGCACTAATAGTGAGATGTAAATCACAAAACTAATACGATAGGCTATATCTAGAAGCAAGACATTGAAATGAACCTATAACTATAATTTAAAGCTAAAAGTACTAGACACAAGTGTTGAGTTCATAGTCCTAGGATATCTAAACTAATAGAAAGGATCATAAATGTATTCAAGAGGTCTTATAGGCCAATTTCCCAAAAATCCAACCAAAAATTGCCATACATGGGTATTGGGTGCCCTAGTCCAAGTGTTACTACCTAGAAAAAATTTAGAACACTCTATCATTTTCTAGTCTACTTGTTTGTAACCTCCTATTATGTTATTCCAAACCTACATGAACAAAAACAAGGAAGAATAGTTGTGTTATGTAGAGTCTTCCCTATATCAAACCCCATGTTGGTGTTACAACCTTCACAATAGCTATGATAATGTTAAAAGAGAACTTATCCTTAGAATCATAGTAATGGAAAAGATAAAATGAAATATTTATACCTTAGATATAAACCCTCCCATGCAATTTCACATTATAATGGATGGAAATAGGGTTCACTAGCTTATGCATGAAAACTAGGAACAAGACCTATTTCATAATGATTACATTAAAATGAGAATGAACTCAATAGATTCAACCTTAATTGTATTAGGAACAGGGTTCAATGCATACTAAGTTACACTCATTTTGATTGAATTGAGAATGATTTATTCAAAGGATGTGAATTAAATGCAAGATCGGGGGTAAATGATGTGAAATTGAAAAGAATCAACATACACAAGTAACTACAAATCAGATATCCAAACATAAAGTATAATTTGGAAAGAGGATGCAAAAAAGTACCTATGTTTAAAGCTTAGACAGGTGCTTAGAACAATGGTACACTAGGCAACCTTATCCTCAAGGTGTCAAATGTAGGCAATAGAGGTATTTATGGGATTAGAACGCTACCTAGAATCTATGCCAGAATCTAGGACACTTGCATTTTTTGTTCCTAGAAAAGTTGGATCTAATCATTTCTATCTACTCTACCAAATTCTATAATTGTATCTTTTAAACTTATCAACTGCACACACAAGAAGAGAAATTTTTTTGTTGATTAGGCTTTGCCTAATCCAAACCCTGAGTTTATATTTAACTTTATTATTAAAATAAAATTAAAATAGAATAGAATTTTGAATTGAAATGAATGACTAAATTGATTATACCTTCAACTAATGATGTAATGTCCTTAAGATAAATCCTTCATGTGTTGATGCAATAACATGATAAATCACCACAAAATCCATCACGAAATCATAATTAAAAATATAATTGAAGATACCTTGATGTAGCTTGTTTCTCCTCAGACTTAGATCTACTCTTGAATTGAAGTAATGGCATAGAGATAAGATGATAATTAGAAATGATGAAATGAATTGAGAACAATTTCTTATATAGAGATATCATAATAAACAACCTTTAGGTTTATTATTTTTTTGTATAGAGATAGATTTGAATAAGATAAGACCTACATATTATCCTCATGGAATTTGGGGAAAAAACTTTGGACAATGTGGCTTGAGACGACCTTATCCTGACAATTTTAGCCTGGCTTTTTAGGAGTGCACGAGATAATAGGATCCTAATATAAAAAATATAATGTTTAGATGATGGAAACGTGTTTGAGATATTAAATAGGGTAGGATTTATTAAAAAAATAGGATAATTAAAAGATAAAGGGCACAACTATAATGAAGGGCCCAAATAATATTGTGATGCATTTAAAATTAATAAAGGACTCATATTTTAAATTAATTGTTAATTAAATTGCTATAAGGCATAGCGGAATGGATAATAATAAACTGAGTGCTAGGAGAGTGTGAAATTGGACAATGGTGCAAGAGCACCTAGTTTTGAGTGCAATTTATTCATTTTTGGTGTGTTAGTCCTTACTTTAGTTTTGGATGGTGAATAAGAGTCTTCTCATAAGTCCTCATATTTTTTTGATATGCTTTGGTATTTTGGATGTCCATAGGACCATGCATTTGCTCAATTTTAGCTTGTAAGCCCTTGTAAGCCTAAAATGGCATAATCATGCATTTTGATGTAAAATGCCTTGAAAAGACCTTTTTGGCATTGGAAAATGTTATGGTAGTAGTTTTTAGTCATCCTAGATGGTTTGGAAAATGAAACAAAGCATGTAATGACAAAATGCACTTTTTGGCAAAAGTTGTCAAAGTTGCTTGACAACATTTTGCAACGTAGAGCAACTTTTTGCAACTTTGAGAAAAGGATTGGTTAGGAAACTGATGGAGAGTTATTTAGACCAAAAATTTTATATAAATTCCTTGAGCATGAGTGTATTGAGATTGGTGAACATCTGGAGCAGATTTGAATATAATTTGGAGACCATTTTCAAGCTTTTACCTTGTGTTTTCTCTAATTTGGAGCAACAGTCCATACTTCATGGATTGATTGCATTGTTGTTCTTTGATAATTGTTTTGTACATGTTATTTTAGTGCTCAAGAAGCATTTTGGTTAGTTTTTTTGTAGGTTTGAATCGAGTTGTTGAATTTGTAAGCTCTCGGCCTGAGCAAGGGTTTGAGAGGCCCAAACATGGTTCCAGCTTGAAGTCCTTTGAGTTCTTCTCTATAACCCTTGGGAATCAAGCCATGTAACCTTTTTATAGTCTATATACTCTTTATTTTCATTTGGAGGTGATTAAAAGGCCATTAAGAATCATTTCCTAAGTGAGCGCAATCATAGCCTGGTTAGGAAATGTATGAAATTATGCAAGTGCGTGCAGCGATGAGAAGGGTTGGAGTTTCCAAGTGTTTGGCATGAGAAAGTGTGGTGTGGTAGAGCATTTGTGAGAGTTTGGAGATGTGGCAGCTTAGGGAAGACACCAAACCCTTGAAAGAAGACCAAAAAGAGCCTAATACCCCTTAAAACATGCCATTCTCGGGCTTCATACTTGTACGGTTAGGCTAGGTTTTCTCACTTCATTAATCTTAAATTACTTCCAAAAGGGTACTCAGATTACCAATGATTTTGTTTGTGTCTTTCGGGAAATTCTGAGAAAATCCACAAAAACCGGTTAGGTAGGGCTAATTGGGGCTCTAGGGCTACTAGGCATAGAAAATAGGGAAAGGAAGGAGCGATGGAGAAATAGATCAAACAAAAACTCAAAACCAAACTCAAAACTAGCTGATTGGCCTTGGAAAACCTCATAGACACCTACTACAACCCCTACAAGCATTTTTTAGGAGTTTGATAGTGTAAGGCTGGATTTACCCTTGTGAATCTCAACTATGCCTGAGCAACCAGTAAGCACATACTGATTGGGAGCACTGCTAGAGAGTTTGGATGTTTAGTCTGATTGGTAACCCAAAGAAGAAATAAGTGAGTGTACTAAGACAACACTCGATTGCCTTATGATAAAGGATTGACTCTCTTTGAGTATCCCTCCCTATCATAGTGGTATGAGCAACCAAGATTTGGGACGAAGCCAGTACATGAAAAACACTGAATCAGTAGGAGAGAATAGTCTAAGGATTGTGACCAATGTAGAGTTAGCCAAGAAGGTAGAAGATCCAGATGAAGAAAATAGGCTCCTCGAGGAATGATTATACAATTGGAGAGCAAACTAGACATAGTTGAAGACAAAACTGAGAAAGTGACAATTAAGGTCAATGAAGGGAAGGGTAAAGAAGTTGTAGAAGGGGATAGACCACCGAAACCAAACCCTCTTCTACCTAAAGATCCTTTCCTTAAAGAAATCAAAGCCTTAGGGGGAAAAACCCTAGAAGGATTCCCACTTTTTTGTGGAAAAATGGAGCCTAAGGTAGTCTTGGAATGGATACAGGGATTGGAGAATCAATTTGAATGTCATGGAATTGGTGAGGCACAAAAGGTGAAGGTGGTCAAGTCCAGATTGAGAGGAGTAGCCTTGACTTGGTGGAAATTTATCCAAGAAGAGAGGCAAAAAGAGGGTAAGAACCCAATAGCTACTTGGAAGGGCATGCTAGCCAAGGTGAAAGAAGAATACATCCCTAAAGATTATGAGATCTAGTTGCACAAGAGGAGACAAAATTTGAGACAAAGAGACTTGGATGTGAGCAGTTACACTGAGGATTTTCAGAAGTTGTGTCTAAGATCCAAGGTGGTAGAGGATGAGAGCATCAAGGTGCTAGATACTTGAATGACTTAAGAGAATATTCAAGAGGAATTAAGTTTGTTATGCCCTAATATCGTGCATAAGTGCTATCAATTTGCACTGAAAGTGAAGGAAAAGAGCAAGAAGAAACAAGAGCAAAGCAACAAAGGTAGAGGTAGGGGAAGAGATGGCAAAGGTCAAAGAGGAAGCTTTGGTGGAAGAAGTGTAGACCATGTTAGCTTTATGATGACTATCATGTATTCATTACTTGTTGTCATTGATGAAACACTCTCACACACACATATGATTACATTGACTACCGGTGTAACTTCATTGATTTACATTGTTAACTGATATGTTTAAGGTCTATCTCTAACTGGTACTTTGTGTCAACCGGTATGTGCCTAAGAGATAACCTATGGTTACACTAAGTCAGCATCAAAATGAAGATAAAGTTGAAGATGAAGATCAAGTGGAAGATTCTAGGATAACGGTTCACATATTGTATTCCAACTGGTATTGACTATTTTAATCGGTATCCATTTTTGTGATGAGTTACCAACACCATTTGTTTGGCGGTCATTTTTGTGATGAGTTACGTTTAATTGTCTAGATACGCTACACCTAGGAAATTATGTTCTTATGGCCGACATAAGATTTGTATGTCTATTTAAAGACATCTTAGTAAATCATTTTAAGAGATGAGAGAACTGATATAGAAGAGGTGATCTATGCGAATACTGATATGCATAAAGAGTGAAATTTTTTGCTAAAGAGCAATAAGAATTTAGATGGAGAGCGGTGTTGAATGTACTTAGAATGATTTGATTAAGCAAGTATTGTGCTACTCAAAACAGACCAAATCCTTATTGTTGTTTTCTAATCATTACAATAGAATCAAATCCCCTAACCAAGTAAGCTCTAACAAGCTTCATTGTACAAATCCTCTAACAAGGTGATCCATCAGTTTAGGTATAAGCTTCTAATGAAGCTTGGGATCTCTAACAAGATTCGCTCCTAGCAGAGCACTTTGTAAGACCTTAACTAGTCAGTTTTCTATTACTGTAGATAGTTAACTTGTGAGTTCCATCTCACCGTGGTTTTTACCTATTTGGGTTTTCCACATATAAACACTTGTATTATGGTGGATGTTCTACTTTATGTGGATGTTGTTATTTCATTTTGGATAGC
Organism: Cryptomeria japonica; assembly: GCF_030272615.1. Classification (NCBI taxonomy): domain Eukaryota; kingdom Viridiplantae; phylum Streptophyta; class Pinopsida; order Cupressales; family Cupressaceae; genus Cryptomeria; species Cryptomeria japonica. Next base: position 625,022,162 of record NC_081414.1, on the reverse strand, counting down.
ATGTATTTTGTTCCAATTCTTAGTTAAGTTCATCTACCAGTTAGTGTTTAAAGTTGTGCTTGTTTTGTTGTCACTGATTCACCCCCCCCCACCTCTTAATGCTTTTAAAGACCATCAATTAGTATCAGAGCCCAACTTATTTGAAGCCTAAATGCTTAGAAGGAAATCTTTAAACTACCATGGGGGATATAAGCTACTTCGAGATGGTTAGAGAGCTAGAAGCTAGCAGAAATGAGATTGAATCCCTCAGGGGCAAACTAAAAGTCTCTCAAGCCAAAATGAGAGAGTTATCTGAAAAACTACTAGAAATATCTGATAATAGTTCTTCAGATGAAGCCAATATTGAAGCTTTAGCTGATGAAGTTGAAAAGGTGAACGGTGTAAAACTAAATCTAAGAAGAGAACAAGAAGGTCTCACTATATGTATGAGTCAGGAACTAGAAGCTAGAAGGGCTACTGAAGATCTTATCAAGGTAAAAGATCAGGAGATCATAAAGATCAAATGGGAAAAATATACTATACATGAGGACTTGCTTGTTGAAACAGAAGAAAAGGAAAACCTAAAGCTAGATCTTGAGTTGGCATCATCTCTGCAAGAAAACCTGTCTAAGCATAATGAAGATCTTATCAAAAATCTTACTAAAGCCAATGAGAAATTGGAGAAGTTCATCAAAAGTTCTACCATGTTGGAAGAACAAATTCAATCATAGAGAATGAAGGGTGATATCTCTGGACTTGGTTTTCATACAAGTGAAAAAGGTGAATCCTCTGGTACAAAGAACAAAACTGCTTCTAAAGTCAATAAGACTACTAGTAAGAAGGCTTTTAAACCTATCTTCTTTGTTTGTCACAAGCCTGGTCATACTACAAATGTTTGTAGGAACAAACCTAATAGAAATGCAAGTTATAATACTAATGCTAGGTATGTGTCTAGAAATTTTGAAGGTCATTTCTACACATGTGGAATGTATGGGCATAAACATATTGAGTGAAGATATGGATCAAACAATCCTATACCACACATGCATCCTACACCAAATGGTGACTGGATAAGAAATATTGATAACCATGTAAACCAGAACCAGCAAAGATCCTATGGCAACCGGTTTAGTCCACTCGAAATGGAAAAGGCAACAAATGTTATTTGTACCTTTTGTAATAACTTTGGTCATGTGTCTATGAACTGCAGAAAAAGCATAGGAAGAGGAAACGCAAGACCCTGGAGATCATATGGTATGGTCTGTTACCACTGAAACAAGCCGAGGCACTTGGCAAAGTTTTGCAGATCAAGGAATAGTAAACCAGTCAACTCTTTCAAGGATTAGAAAGGCAAGCGGAAAATTGATGTTGAGGAAACCAAAGAAGATATGAACTAGACTAGGAAGAAGAAAAGAAAAGAATTTCCTATAGAGGAAAACATTCCTTCACCCAGTGAAGAGAATCCAGCACTGGTGACTTAAGCCTGTCTAACACAGCTAAGGGGAGTGTAATGGTAAAACATTTCCGGACCCCTTTGTAAATTGAGCGGGAAAGAAATTTTTGAATTTGAATTTTGATGACTTTTTGCTGACATGTTATCGACTGATATTTCACTTAATTGGTAAATAAAAATTAGTTTTTATAACCTAATAGTGTGAGCATTTATTATGGTCAGTAAAGTGGATAAAAACAAGTTTTACTCTATCTTTTTTACCCTAACTCCTTCGAAAAAGATATTTGAAGTGATTGCAGAGCATAACAAGATTGTCTTGCTGTAAATTGGTGAATTGCTTTGTGATTACAGAAATCAAGCCAAATCAAAAATTGTAGAAAGGCGAACGGGTGTGCACTTGAACATTTCAACCGAAAAACGGAGCGATGTGCAAGATACAAGGTATTTCTTTGTATACCGCTTCGAAATCTATTAATCTAGAATGGCATCTACTTCTAAATCTGTAGAGAGGTTGATGATCACTATTAAGCTTGAGGAAGCTCTAAAGGCAGATGAAATTATGTCTTATAATGCATTATCAGAAGTTCTAAGTGGTGTTGTGGTGAAAGGTGACTTGTCCAGCTATATAGATTGCAAAATAGAAAATTTAGGAACTCTACACATCTATACTTAATTGAAATCACTTTGTGATAAGAATGGAAAAATAGAAGCAAAATATGCTAGGGTTTTTGAAAAATGGTTTCATAATGCCGCTTATTTTCTTGAAGACTTTGAGGATGAACACAACAGAATCATCCTGAGTCGAGTCCACAGAGAGAATATGTATTTGGAAAGAACCGATACGATAACTAAGGAGGCTATTAGGGCTATAATGGGTTATTGCTCAACCGATGAAATTATTGTGCTGAGAAGAATTTCAAAGGACACTATCTTCAAGCTAACCGATTCTACATTTGATAAGTGTTCTTTCTTTATCAACAATATTAGAGATCCTACGATGAAACTTGCAACAATGGTGATAGGCTATCGGGTCTTATACTCCAGTAGACTTAACAGTGTTCCATCTGCAACAATTCACACAACACATAGAATGATTGTTGATAATATAGACTATGATATTTGTGAAGCTATCAGAGACCAATTATTTCAAAATTTGAAATCCATTAAGAAGGACAATACACAAAAGTTCAAATATGGTTAGCTGTTAGCCGAGTTATTTTTCTACTTTCAGAACTTCCTACAAGGTATTGGTGATATTGAATGGTCCAAGGAATAACTGGTCAATGCATAGATCAAGAACAACATTAAGGTTGTGAAGAATACTTTTTCAGCTACCACAAACAAGTATTTTAATGAATTCCAGAAAAAGATGAGCATGAGAGTGCGGTTACCTGAAGATGTGGTTAAACACTTTGCAAAAGACATAGTCTTCACGGTTGCCACTGACTTCTACTTAATGCAAGCAATTGGACCTAGAGAAGAAGAAATGGAAGATATGAGCTATGAGGTCAATCATGATTTACTAGTCAACTATGCTAATACCCTTTTAGCATCACCCAAAGATAAAAAGTGGGCAAAATTGGACACCTTGGTAGTCCAAGCTGCACCAAGTGAAACCAGTATTGCACTTGTATCTAAAGTAAAAGGAAAGCAAAAGAAATGTCATGAAAAATATCCTATGAAAAAGACCACAAGGGTGACTCAGAGCGTCCTAACCAAGAAGGAACCATCACCTAAAGTATATGAAAAGGAGGAGAGCGCACCAAAGAAGAGAAATAGGAAACTAATTTTGCAACTAGAGTCTGAGGGTGCAAATTCTAAAGAAGAACCAAAGAAGGAAAAAACAACTAGAAGAACACCTAAGAAGGTAAAGGTAGTGCCAAAGGCAAATACACCTATAGATATTTCTACCTACAAACTTGACACAATCTTTGAGAGAACAATGAAATCATTGGGAAGAAATGCGTTTGACAATGTCAAAGAACATTATGATTCTTTTACTGAAGATGAGCATAAGGAAGTAATCCAATAGGTAATAACTTATTTGGGTCATTACAATAGATTTTTGCATGATTTGGAGAAAGATATTTCAGTCTCTTTGTATAATACTTTGTTAGATAAATGGGAAGAAGCCATTCAATTAGAAAAGAAGATCATTGATGAGGTATTTGTATAGCATTTTTCCAATCTTTCATCAAATGGAATTAGTGCTTTAACTAAGGAATACAAAGAATATTTTGATTTTAAAGTAAGAAGACTGAATCTTCTTAATGCAAAAAGTTCATTTGTTGAGTCCGAGACACATCAGCTAGCCTATATAATCAAAATGAGGGAAGAAGTCATCCACTCTAGATAAAAGGATGATACTACAGATGATGTTCCTCGACCGGAAATGGATGAAGAGGAAATTGTTCAAGCTGATGTAGTATATCCAACCAAGAAAAAGGATGATTCCATTATTCTTGTTGATGAAGATATTCAGGACACAGTAGACATATCTGGAGACATTATTTCACCAGATATGGATCCTCCTACAATCACAAAAGTACAGGTTACATTAGGTGATCAACTAGGTAATCAACTAAAAGTGGTTAGTGAATCGACAACTAAACAACTGGAGAAACCCCAATCTCCACCGGTCATTGAGACTACTCAAAAGGAGTCCACTGAGGAAGCTATTACTCAGCAAATAGAAGATACAATAGAGAAAAACACCGAAAGAACCATCATTAAGAGTATACCCCATGAACTGGCAAAGCAAGAACTACTTGATGATGATGATGATGATGAAGATGCTTTAAGTATCTCAAGACCTATTGACATGAACACCTTGAGTACATCAGAAATGATGAAGATTGCTAATGTTATGCAATCTCAAGCACACAAGAAGTGACTCAAAGAGCAGAGGATTAAAGTAGAGACAATCCAGAATGCAATAGAAATTTTCTTTGGTTTACTATCAGAAACCTTTGTCGCACATCTTCCCACTCCTATAAGCACACTTGGTCAGTTAGTTGTAGATGCATTTGATCAAATAAAATCACTTGAAGATGCTACTCAAATATCTGTTGAGAAGAGCCACAAGAAGGCATATGGAGAAAACTAGCTAAGCACATTGAAAATAGCAAAATGGCTTTATCTCATAATGGAATTCTATTAAACAAAGCTATTGAATCTGGAGGGAAGTATCTTTCCTCTACTTCCAATATTACTTTCTTTTATTTTGATATTTCTAAGAATCAAGTTTAAACTGGGTCGGAAATAGAAAGGTTATGCAAGGCATATGTCCCACTCCAGGACTCCATTCATGCCTTCAACCAGTCTATAGATGAACTGCATGACAGATTGAATAGGATTGATAATGAGAGAGCTAAGAGATTCCAATCTCTAAGAGAGCTCAAGAGTCAACTCAACTCACAGGTTGACATTCTTCAGAGAGCCTACTCTAGTGCAGAAGCTATTCTTGCTACTCTCAAAACCTGCATGCTCGACTCAATGGAATAATTCTATTCCCAGTTGTTGTCTACCTCTGAGTATACGAATAACATACTGGAATCATGGGAGAATGCTCTATCCTAGATGAAGTAGAATTTCAATAATATTTTCATGAGAATAGCCAATGCATGAACTTGTTTAAAATTGTAATATATGATGAACACTTTGATACAGATTTTCTATATATATGTATATATTTTACTTTATCATTTTGGCATTGTTGTCAAAGGGGGAGTAATAATATGTATGCGTGTTTTTGAAAATTTTGTATTTATGCATGCATTAAGGGGGAGCATTGCATTAAAGGGAAATATGAGTACATATGTAAATATGTTGTGTATGCACACTTAGAGGTATTGTATTACTCATTTTTTTTCTAAGTGTTTCCATGAATGCCAAAGGGGGAGATTGTTGGCTTGATGATGATTATCATGTATTCATCACGTGTTTTCATTGATGAAACACTCTCACACACACATATGATTACATTGACTATCGGTGTAACTTCATTGATTTATATTCTTAACCGGTATGTTTAAGGTCTATCTCTAACTGGTACTTTGTGTCAACCGGTATGTTGCTAAGAGATAACCTGTGGTTATATTAAGTCAACATCAAAATGAAGATAAAGTTGAAGATGAAGATCAAGTGGAAGATTCCAAGACAACGGTTCACAAATTGTGTTCCAACTGGTATTGACTATTTTAACCGGTATCCATTTTTGTGATGAGTTACCAGCACCGTTTGTTTGGCGGTCATTTTTGTGATGAGTTATGTTTAATTGTCTAGATATACTGCACCTAGGATATTGTGTTCCTATGGCCAACATAAGATTTGTATGTCTATTTAAAGACATCTTAGTGAATCATTTTAAGAGATGAGAGAACTGATATAGAAGAGGTGATCTATGCGAATACTAATATGCATAAAGAGTGAAATCATTTTTTGGAGAGTGATAAGTGTTTAGATGGAGAGCAGTGTTGAATGTACTTAGAATGATTTGATTAAGGAAGTCTTGTGCTACTCAGAACAGATCAAATCCTTTTTGTTGTTTTCTAATCATTACAACATAATCAAATGCCCTAACTAGGTAAGCTCTAACAAGCTTCATTGTACAAATCCTCTAACAAGGTGATCCATTAGTTTGGATTCTAAAATCCTCTAGCAAGGTTACTATTAACAGGGTATTACTCTTAACAGGGTATAAGCTTCTAATCAAGCTTGGGATCTCTAACAAGATTCGCTCCTAGCAGAGCACTTTGTAAGACCTTAATCGGTTAGTTTTCTATTACTACAAATAGTTAACTTGTGAGTTCCATCTCACTGTGGTTTTTACCTATTTGGGTTTTCTACATATAAACACTTGTGCTATGGTGGATGTTCTACTTTATGTGGATGTTGTTATTTCATTTTGGATAGCATGTATTTTGTTCCAATTCTTAGTTAAGTTCATCTACTGGTTAGTGTTTAAAGTTGTGCTTGTTTTGGTGTCACTGATTCACGCCCCCCTCTCAATACTTTTCAAGACCATCAGACCAAAGATCCCAAGGGGAATCCAAGTTGGTTGAGAAAAGTGGGGATTCCAATATCAAGAGGAGCTATAGAGGAAGGGGATCTAGCAACTCTAGTAGAGGAATGTCTAGTGGATCAAGAAGAGGGTCCTATTTTGCCACAATGAAGTGCTACATTTGCCATCAACTTAGACACCCTACCTATAGATGTCCTGAGTAGTCTTCTTCATCCCAAGGAGGTGAGAGGAGAGTAAATTATGCTCAGGAGGATGCAACAAACATGAAAGCATCAGAAGTGAGTTTAGATTCAGAGGTTGGAGAGAACCTTATGATAAGAAGAGTCTTGATTAAAGAACCGGTTAAGGAGGAACCTAGCCAAAGGGGATCCTTGTTTATAATAAAATGCAAGATCATGGGAAAGGTATGTAGAGTGGTGGTGGATTCAGGATCCACAGACAACATAGTGTCAGCTGAAGCGGTGAGTAAGCTCAATTTTCCAAGAATACCACATAATGATCCCTATAGAGTTACATGGCTCAACAAGGGGCAACATGTTCTTGTAAATGAACAAACTTGGGTGGAGTTCACTATAGGAGGCTACAAGGATAAAATATTGTGTGATATCTTTCCCATGGATTCTTGCCACCTACTCCTAGGTAGGCCATGGTAGTTTGACAGAAAAGCAATACACCATGGAGAGAAGAATGCTTATACCTTTCAAAAGGATGGAACCACCTAAAAAATTTAGTCCATAGGTGATCAAGTAGAGGGAACATCCAAAGGTTCTAATGTGTTGCTAGTTGGTGAGAAAGAGAGCATCAGCACACTCAAGGAAGGAGGAGTGGGGTTTTCCATTGTTGTAAATCCAAAAGAAGACAACAAAGAGAAGAAAGTGTGCATTCCTAAAGAAGTGTAGCAGGTCCTAAATTGGTTTAAGGACATCATTTGTGATGGAACACTAGCTACATTACCTCCTCAATGTGCCATAAGTCACCAAATTGATTTTATACCCAGAGCTTCATTGCCCAATAAGGCAGCTTATACAATGACACCAGATCAAAACAAGGAGATAGCCAAGCAAATACAAGAACTCTTAGACAATGCACTAATCAGAAAGAGCATCAGCTGATGTTCAGTAACCACCATTTTGGCTCCAAATAAGGGAGGTACTTGGAGACTTTGCACTGATTCTAGAGCCATAAACCAGATTACTATTAGGTATAGATTTCCCATTCCAAGAATTGAAGACTTGATGGATTGTTTGGGAGGTGTTGAACACTTCACTAAGATAGATCTCAAGAGTGGTTACCACCAAATCAGAATAAAGGAGGGTGATGAATGGAAGACAACCTTCAAGACCACATAAGGACTCTATGAATGGCTTGTTATGCCATTTAGACTCACAAATGCTCCTAGCACATTCATGAGACTCATGAATGAAGTACTCAAGGACTACATTGGTAAAAAAAAATTGTTTACTTAGATGACATCTTAATTTTTAGCAAGTTTAAAGATGAACATCTTAAGAATATAGAAATTGTATTGAGTAAACTATGTGATGAGCAACTAACCATCAATTTGGAGAAATGTGAGTATATGAAACAAGAGTTGGTGTATCTTGGGTTTGTAGTTTCAAGAGGTGATTTGAAGATGGATACCTCTTATGTGGAAGCTATAATAAGTTGGTCTACACCTAAGATAGCAAGTGAAGTAAGAAGTTTCATGGTTTGGCTCAGTTTTATAGAAAGTTCATCAGAGGGTTTAGTGAAATATGTGTACCCATGCTTGAGACAATCAAGGGAGGTATGAGAAGCAAGTTTGTATGGACAAAGGAAGCACAAAGAGGATTCTATTAATTGAAGAAAAAGTTGGCTAATCAACCGGTACTCATCCTACCAAGCTTTGACAAGCTCTTCACCATTGAATGTGATGCAATCAACATAGCGGTTGGAGTAGTTTTAAGCCAAGACAATAGACTGGTTGCCTTTTTTAGTGAGAAGCTCAATGAGGCAAAGAAAAGGTATTCCTCCTATGATTTGGAATTGTATGCACTTTTCAAATCTCTTAGGAAATGGAGGCATTATTTTCTGCCTAAGGAATTTGTGGTTTATACTGATAATCAACCTCTTAGCTTTCTTAATTCTCAAGAAAAGTTAAACCATATGCATATTAAATGGGTAGAGTATTTGCAGTCATATACCTTTACCATTAAACACAAGAAAGGATAATGTAATAAGGTAGCTAATGCATTGAGAAGGAGGTTACTAATAGTGCAAGAAGTGTAGCTCAAAAGAATTGGAGTGGATAGTTTCAAGAATTCGTATGAAGAAGATGAAGACTTTGCTGCTGCCTACAAGGTTTGCCAAGAGTTTGGAATCCATTTTCATAATGAATATGCAAATTACACCTTGCAAGATGGCCTTTTGTTCAAAGGAGGATAGCTATGTGTTCCTAAAGGGTCTATGAGAAAAAAATTGATGCAAGAGAATCATAATGGATTCTTGAGTGGACATTTTGGTTTGAACAAGACTTTGGAACTTGTCCAAAGATTCTACTATTGGCCTAAAATGCAAAGAGATATTAGGAGATATGTGGAAAAATGTGTGGTTTGCAAAAGAGCTAAGGGTACATATTTCAATGCTGGTCTTTATCAGCCTTTACCTATCCCCAACCGGTCATGGGAGTGTGTAAGTATGGACTTTGTTGTTGGTTTGCCCAAAACCAAATCAGGTTTTGATAGCATCTATGTTGTGGTAGATATGTTTAGTAAGATGGCTGATTTTATTCCATGTAAGGTCACTCATGATGCTAGTCACATTGCTCACTTTTTTTTCAAGGAGGTTATTAGAATCCATGGTTTACCTATCAACATTGTGTCAGATAGAGATGCCAAGTTTACTGGTCATTTTTGGAAGACTTTGTGGCAAAGATTGGGTACTAATTTGTCTTTCAGTTTAGCCTATCATCCCCAAATGGATGGCCAAACTGAGGTGGTCAATAGAACACTTGGAAACCTTCTTAGATGCCTGACAAAATAGTATGGGCAAGCTTGAGATCAGATCATCCATCAAGGTGAGTTTGCCTACAATAATAGTGTGAATAGGTCCACCGGTAAAATCCCTTTTGAGAATATGTATGGAATTCATCCTAGAGGTATTTTGGAGCTCAGAGATGTAGGAAAGATGGGACAATAGAGTAGACATGCCTTATACATGGCTCAATCAATGGAAGAGGTTCATGAACAGGTTAGGACAACCCTATTGGACACTACTCAAAGGATCAAGGAAATAGTAGATGAGAAAAGAAAGGATATCCAATTTTCTATTGGTGACATGGTGATGGTTCATTTGAATAAGGCAAGGCTTCAAAAAGGTGTCCCTAGTAAGCTTTAGATGAGGAGGATAGGTCCTCGCAATTTTTTGGCAAAATATGGCAATAATGCATACAAGATAGACCTACCCGGTGATATGGCTTTATCCCCCATTTTCAATGTGGCAGATTTGGTGCAGTATAAGGGCACAATTCTAGAATAAAATAGTAGAGTCCCAAAAGTCTCTCAAGGACTTTTAGACCTACCCTTACTAGTTGCATCCATTCCCCAAGCCGAGAAGGTGTTGGATTCTAGAGTTTTGAAGAAAAAAAGTCATACCACCTATATGGAGAACTTGATCAAATGGAAGCACCTTCCAGAATATGAGGCTACTTGGATACTTGAGGGATAATTTTCTAAGCATGGTGTTCCCCTTTCTTTGTTGCCTAAAGTAGTCGCTTGACTTCTTTCTTATTGGGGGACTATGGTGCAGGAGCACCTAGTTTGGAGTGCAATTTATTTATTTTTGGTTTGTTAGTCCTTAGTTTGGTTTTGGATGGTGAATAAGAGTCCTCTCATAGGTCCTCGTATGTTTTTGATATGCTTTGGTAGGTTGGATGTCCATGGGAACATGCATTTGCTCAATTTTGGCTTGTAAGCCCAAAATGGCATAATCATGCATTTTGATGTAAAATGTCTTGAAAATACTTGTTTAGCATTGGTACATGTTATGGTAGTGGTTTTTATTCATCATAGATGGTTTGGAAAAGGAAACAAAGAATGTAATGCAAAAATGCACTTTTTGGCAAAAGTTGTCAAAGTTGCTTGACAATATTTTGCAACTTTTTGCAACTTTGAGAAAAAGATTGGTTAGGAAACCAATAGAGAGTTCGTTAGACCAAAAATGGAATATAAATTCCCTAAGCATGAATGTATTGAGGTTGGTGAATTCCTGGAGTAGATTTGAATACAATTTGGAGACCATTTTCAAGGTTTTACCTTGTGTTTTCTCTAATTTGGAGCAACAGTCCATACTTCATGGATTGACTGCATTGTTGTTCTTTGATAATTATTTTGTAAATTTTATTGTAGTTCTTAGGAATCATTTTGGTTATTTTTTTTGTAGTTTTGATTTGAGTTGTTGAATTTGTAAGCTCTTGGCTTGAGCAAGGGTTTGAGAGGCCCAAACATGGTTCCAGCTTGAAGTCATTTGAGTTCTTCTCTATAACCCTTGGGACTCAAGCCATGGAACCTTTGTATAGTTTATATATTCTTTGTTTTAATTTGGAGGTCATTAAAATGTCATTGATAATCATTTCCTAGGTGAGCTCAGTCATAGCCCGGTTAGGAAATGTATGAAATTATGCAAGTGCTTGCAGGGATGAGCAGGGTTGGAGTTGCCAAGTGTTTGGCATGAGAAAGTGGGGTGTGGAAGAGAATGTGTGAGAGTTTGGAGGTGTGGTAGATCAGGGAAGACACCAAACCCTTGAAAGAAGACCAAAAAGAGCCTAAAACCCCTTAAAACAAGTCACTGTTGGGTTCCGTACTTGTACAGTCAGACTGGATTTTCTCACTTTATTATTCTTGAATTACTTCCAAAAGGGTACTCAAATTACTAATGATTTTGTTTGGGTCTTTGGGGAAATTCTGAGAAAATCCACAAAAACTGGTTAGGTAGGGCTAATTGGGGCTCTAGGACTACTAGGCCTAGAAAATAGGGAAAGGAAGGAGCGATGGAGAAATGGGTCAAACCCAAACTCAAAACTAGTTGATTGGTCTTGAAAACCTCATAGACACCTACTACAACCCCTGTAAGCATTTGTTAGGAGTTTGATAGTGTAAGGTTGGATTTACCCTTGTGAATCTCAACCATGCTTGAGTAACCAGTAGCACATATTGATTGGGAGCACTCCTAGAGAGTTTGGATGTTTAGTCTGATTGTTAAAATAGAGATTAAATAAGTGAGCCCACTAAGACAACACTTGACTGCCTTATGATAAAGGATTCACTCTCTTTGAGTATCCCTCCCTATCAGACACTTAATAAAAGGTGCATAATTTACGATGCTACACACATAAAGGCCATAATTTTATTCTCTTTAGATAAGTCCTACAAGTGTTAATCCAATGACATGATAAAATAAACCCAAAACATGGAATCATATTGAATGTAGAATTTTGTAGTCTAATGCTTAATGTGTTGAATACTCAAATTTGGAATGCTTGAATTCTTTTGGAATCAATTGAATTATATATTATCTTTATGAGAATATTTGTTTCATTTAGGGTTCATCAGGTATTTTTAAGTTAAGGTCGACATAAAATGGTCAAGTACAAAAATCAAGACCAAAAATTGAAATTGTGAAGATGAACACTATTAATGGATGCAATTTCAGAGAATTTTGGTGGGATGTAAGTGTTGGGTGCCTTGATCCAACCAAAATAGGGCCTCCAAAAGGGAGTCACAAGTGGTAGGGCTTTTGAGACTAAATCTAGTCCTAGTTTAAGTATTTGTTGGTAGTTAAATTGTAAGATCAATAATAAATATTTAAAGTAGAATAGGATCCAAATAGGCTTCAAATGATCTAGGAAAAAAAACACTAACATAAATCCCAAATAGAGTGCAAAATATAAATGGATACAATTTACTACACTATAGATTTAATTTTACATTATTTAAAGATAGTTCAATTATATTATTTTTAATTTAGAAGAAGTACATCTAGAAGATTTCATATCGTAGTATTGTACAACACTCTTGTTTGATAAGAGAAATTATGAGATAAATTTAAGTGGTTATGGACATGTTTAAATAGTTGTACACTATATTAAATAAATTATTTTACACTCAACTATTGCTATAAAACATTTTACTCATATTTTTATGAAGATATATTTTAACGAATATTTTTCTTATTGACTTACAATTTGATATTTTAGTGTCAAATTAACTAATAATTACATTAGCTATGAATTTGGAAAAAACCACAATTTTAATTAATGAATATATATATTAAATCAATAGTTATTTCCTTGAGCTGTATATTATTACATAAATACAATAATATTTTGATTGAATGTATTTTCACTAGATATATAGCTTATAATATATTGATGTTTCAGTGTTTGGTGAGTTTGAATGAGTTAATAATATTTGTGTATCTATTTCAATTAAATTTTAGACATCAGTTTTCTAAGAAATGACGTAAGAGACAATATATAATTGATAATATTTAATATATTAAATATAATTAAATATTAACGTTAAAAAACTTTGAGAAATAACACAATTTTTAAATCTGAATAAAATGATCATCCATAAGAGAATTGTCGAATATGTAAATAATCGCTTTGAAAGATCACAACTCTTTAATAAAAGTATTCTTTTAGATCATGTTAAGATTGCCAATGTTGATTCCTTATACAGTTTAAAAGATTTAAGCAGCCGGATATGAGAACGTTCAAATTCAATTTTATTAGAAAAACCACAAAATATCCATATGACCAAGATTTTATTAATAAAAGGTCTACTGATCGATTTTCTTCGTAGGCAAAAGAAAATTTTGACATTTTAAGTGCTAATATTCTTTTTTAGCATTTTCTTTACAATGAGTTTGTTATGAAATATGTTTGCTCCAGTATACTGAATAGGGTTTAAATAGATTAGAAAGTGTGATCTGAAATATCAATACAAAAATTATAGATATAATAAATATCTATTAAGTTGAGATCAAATCATTGGATGGCATTGGAAACATGAATTTAAATTGATATAAAGATATCTATTTTATTAGAATTGTTTAGAATACATTCTAAAGCCTTATCGCATATATTGCAACTTCAAAGAATTTTCTATGAAACATCCTTCTTATTATTGTTGGTTTGTTGTACTAATAACTTAACCAATTAATCATTATAGATTGTAAAAATATCATATCTTTAATACTTTTAGCTGAGAGTGAATGGATTGTTGATATTGTGAATTTAAGTCTAAATATTGAAAGGTATCGATTCTATTAAAAATGTCTAAGATACAATGTGAGCATCATCCCTTACAAAGTACTTCCAAAAAATTACATCTTGATAAATGATAAAATTAGATATCATCTTCATCAATTATATTCAAGTAATTAAACTATAGTTATCTAGTAAAATCAATCTACATTCTTTTTATCCATAGAATTGCAATTCTATCTCAAAATATTAAAATCTCTTTTGTTCTCTAGTTGGATATAGCACTTTCTTAATCATTAAACTACCCCATTAGAAATCTCTTCACTATAGAACTTGAGAGAATTACCCTAAACCACTCCATAGAACTGCAATTCTATCACAAAATGTTAAAATCTCTTTTGTGCTTGTTGGATATTGGATATAACACTTTCTTAATCATTAAACCATCCCATTAGAAATCTCTTTAGTATCGAACTTGAGAGAATTACCCTAAACAACCTTTGTGAATGTTGTGTACATTGTGCCTACAACTATTGCATTAGGGTTAAAGGATACACTTACTGGATATTTGGAGCCTGATCTCCATACAAAAGATTTTCTCACAGACCCCATCTTTTCTTGAGCCGGTTTAGATACAATAACCTCATAGCCATAGCCTTTCTAAGTAATCTTTCCTCTTTATTTGAGTTTTATTTCTCAATTGCTTTGTATTTAAGAAAAGCTATGGCTAAAAGCACAAAATTGTGTCATGTTTCAAGCCAAGTTATCAACACAATTGAATTTAATTAATTCTAATTTAAAATTAATTCTAGTCAAATATATAGTCTATATAGATTCATTATAGCTAAGTTATATATGCGCCACAAATTTTCCAAGTAATGTCTACTAAATGTATATTTTATACCACTTTAGGTCTAATTACCAAAAAAAAATTAAAAAAACTCGATGTTTCAACAACTCCTACTCTTATAAAATATAATATTTTTTGAAATATAAAAATACCCTTTTATAGACCTATAAGTGAATTTTCCAAAATATTTATCTTTTAATATTTTAATTAGTTTTTAATATTTAATATTTTATTTTTACTGAAAGTAAGTCATCAGCACCAAAATATAAGGTTGATTATCTTTCTTTTTTTTTATAAAAGTGGCAAAGCCACTTAACAATTTTATTAATATAAAAGAGTTTACAAGAAAGTTTGGTTCGAACAAGCATACCAACAGGAAAGAACCAGGAAAAGAAAACCTTTGGTTATAGCTCTTGATCAAAATCCCATATAGGAATGCTAGTTTAATATCACCCTATACATGAAAAGAGACCAAAACCCAACCTGCCACTAAACCAAGAAGCCCAACAAAACACCCTTCCCTTGGATCACCTGGTGTTCTCTTCACACCCTAGGGTCTCTAGGAGTTCCCTTTCTTGAGAAATCCCCTGACCTTGCCCAATCCACCCGCCAATGAGTTGCAATGCTGCTCCCAAGGTCTCACCTACTCATGAGACTCAAAACCCCTTACTATGGCTAATAAGGGCTTGGCTTGTCCTATTGCTTCCTAGGTCCTAGCAAGGTTAGGAGAGGTCTTAAACCATGTTTTACATCCATCCATGTGCCCCCAAGAAGTTGCAACCTTCAACCCCTTACCGATTTCACTGTTTTATGTTTTTGCCTACAAAATAGGGCTACAAGGATTTTGACCAATTAGGCCTCCTACCTGATCCTTTAGGGCTCCCTCTCACAAATGATGCACAAACAACCCAAACTCCCAAAATGGACTAACATTCATTTGGAAACGGCTCAAGGATTTCTCTAGATTTGGGCCTCCAAGTGGTCGTACAGTGCCTTGGGCAAATTTTGGGGTTTTTAAGGGTTTTGTGAGGGTTTTTATGGTCTGCCTGGGTCACAGTGTATGTTTTGTGTTTTAGCCACCTTGTCTCGATTGGCGGAGGCTCCTCCTTCACACCAGTGGTGCTTCAAACACTCCTCTACACCTCCTCCAAAGGGTGCACTCTCCTCTAACCAACCTTGGTCTCCAAGACCTCTGCAACTTAACCCTTCTTAGTCGGGCACTATTCAGTCTCGCCTAGGATTAGGCCTTTTGATGGCCTCCCTGCATTTTCAAGGGCCTTGCTTTACTTTTAGTATAGTACAAGGTCTACACCCTCATTCCCCATGGTTCATGGTGGTTCCACAATGGGGAATGGAGTCATGATTCCATTTGCACAAACTAGTCCAAAACTGGACAGTGAGAAGACAACTTCCAAAATATTTACAAGCACACCACACATACAAACCAAAACCTAATCTAATTGCTCAAAATGAAAGTATTTACACCATAGAATACACTCCACATATTTTTGCACATAAATCAATCCATTAACTTGCTTGGTTGCTTCATTCAAACTGATTGGTAACCAACAAAACAGTCACAGTCAAGCTTTCCTTACTTGGGCCGTACAATAATGATTAACCCCCTCATATTTTAGGGTTTGAAACATCTTATACTACCCAGACCTCAGTCATTGTGCCAAAAGTAGGGCTCTCCATGCTCAATAAGGGTCTTTGACCTTTTGGGTGGAAAAGTTGCTTGACAACTTTTAAAAGTTGTCATGCAACTTTTACATCTTTTGAGCAACTTTGCCATTGTTTCTTTTCATGACTCCTAGGCCTATTTTGGGCTATCCTAAGGACAAAAACATGGAAATAAGGCCTAACACACATCCAAGGCACACTCAACCTCTCCTGCACAAGAAATCACAACAAAAACAATAAGGACCTAAAACTAGGACCTAGTCAAGAACAAATGAGTTCATGGCTCTTATTACATATACAATGGCTTCAAAAGAAGCATAACACCAACAAAAAAAAAGGAGGAGGAAGAGCTTGGAAGGGTGCTCCTACACCACACTCCCCCTCTTCACATAACTAAGAAATAGAAGAAGAGATGAGAGCCAGGTCTATGCCAAGTGTCTTGAACCTGCTCTCTTCAACCCAGGTAGCTTTAGACTCAGGCTGACCTGCCCACTTCACCAAGTGTTCCATGTAGACCTAGTGCCTGGTGGACTTCTTTACTCTAGATTCCAAGATCTCCTCTGTTATAGGCTTCTTCACCTATGGTAAGACATTAACATCTAGGTCCTGCAGTACCTTGTCTTGGTTCTCAATCTACCCTTCTATCTCACCCTTGTACATGATCAGGTCAGCTACATTAAAGACTGGTGATATAGCCAAATCTAAAGGAAGTTCAACCTTATAGGTGTTCTCATCATATTTTGCTAGAATTCTACAAGGTCCTACCCTCTTCATTTATAGTTTGGTAGGCTTACCACTTTGCATCCTAGCTTTGCTCAAATGGACCATCACAAAGTCACCCACCTTGAACTGAACCTCTCTCCTTTTCTCATCCATTTTTGCTTTCAGTTTTTGAGTAGACTCAAGGATGGCTTTCTTGACTTTCTCTTGGACTTCCTTGATGGTTTGAGTGAAGTCCTTTGCTTGCCCACTCTTCATCTCCAAAGTACCAAGGTCTCTCAACTCACATACTCTCCTTGTATGTCTGCCATACACAACCTCAAAAGGACTTCTACCAGTGGTCCTATTCACATTGTCATTATATGCATACTCTGCTTGAGGAATGATTAGGCCCCATGTCTGTCCATACTCCTTAGTTAAACACCTCAACAAATTGCCTAACACCCTATTGATAACTTTAGTTTGACCATCAGTTTGTGGATGGTAAGCTAAGCTAAATGACAAGTTAGTTCCTAGTCTCCTCCATAATGTTTCCCAAAAATGGCCCATGAACTTGCTGTCCCTATCTGAAATAATGCTTAAAGGGAGTCCATGAATCCTAACAATCTCCTTAAAGAAGAGGTGTGCAACATAGCTAGCATCATGTGTAGTCCTACATGGTATAAAATGGTTCATCTTGGAAAATCTATCTACTACCACATAGATGTTGTCCATACCTATCTTTTTCTTGGGAATTCCTACTACAAAGTCCATGCTTATGCATTCCCAAAGGCCTATTTGGGACTAGCAATGCTTGATAGAGACCAGCATTGTTTGATCCTCCTTTTTCTCTTTGGCATACACCACATTGCTCCACATACCTCTTTACATCTCTTGGCAACTTTGGCCAATAGTAGTACCTTTGTACTAAATCCAAGGTTTTGTTGACTCCAAAGTGTCCACTTAAACTGCCATTATGTTTCTCTTGGATGAGGTTTTCCCTCATGGATCCTCTTGGTATGCACAATTGATTACCCTTAAACAAGAGACCATTTTGGAGAGTGTAATCTACATACTCACCATGGACATGGTTCTCAAACTCCTTCCAAACCTTGTAAGCTAATGAGAAGTCTTCATCTCCTTCATACAGGTCCTTGAAACCTTCTATTCCCATGCTTTGCAACTGTAGTTCTTGAACTATCAACAACTTCCTGCTTAATGCATCTGCCACCTTGTTGAGTTGCCCCTTCTTATTCTTGATGGTGAAGGTGAAGGATTGGAGGTATTCCATCCATTTCAAATGCCTATTGCTAAGCTTCTCTTAAGTGTTAATGTAACTAAATTCCTAGTTGTCTGTGAACACCACAAATTCCTTTGGAAGTAGGTAATGCCTCCATTTTTTAAGAGACTGCACTAATGCATACAACTCTAGGTCATAGGTTGAGTACTTCTTCTTTGCTTCATTAAGCTTCTCACTGAAAAATGCCATAGGTCTTCCCTCTTGACTCAATACACCCCCTACTACAATTCTACTTGCATCACACTCCAAAGTGAATAGCTTATCAAAAGTAGGTAGGAGAAGGATAGGTTTTGTGGCTACTTCTTGCTTCAACAATTGAAATGCTTTGTTGGCCTACTCAGTCCATTTAAACTTAGTTTTAAGGCCT
The DNA here is from genome assembly GCF_030272615.1 of Cryptomeria japonica. Taxonomy (NCBI): domain Eukaryota; kingdom Viridiplantae; phylum Streptophyta; class Pinopsida; order Cupressales; family Cupressaceae; genus Cryptomeria; species Cryptomeria japonica. Next base: position 625,003,562 of record NC_081414.1, on the reverse strand, counting down.
CCTTTTATGGTGTCAAGGATTGGTGCACATATTCCACTGAATTTCCTCACAAACTTTCTATAGAATTGGGCTAAACCATGGAAACTCCTAACTTCAGTCCCTGTTATAGGTGCAGGCCAATTCAAGATTGCCTCCACTTTGCTTGGATCCATTTTCAAGGTTCCCTTAGACACCAAAAATCCTAAGTAGACTAGATCTTGCTTCAAGAAGTCACACTTCTCTATGTTGATGGATAACTTCTCTTCATGCAACCTTTCTAAGACTAACCTCAAATGCTCAAGGTGCTCATCTTTGGTTCTGCTATAGATGAGAATGTCATCTAGGTACACCAACATAAATCTGCCTATGAAGTCTTTTAACACCTCATTCATCAACCTCATGAAGGTGTTTGTGGCATTGGTGAGTCCAAATGGCATCACAAGCCATTCATACAATCCTTCTGTGGTCTTGAAAGTAGTCTTCCACTCATCACCCTCCTTGATTCTAATATGGTGATAACCACTTTTAAGGTCCAACTTGGTAAAATACATAGCACCTCCTAAACACTCCATCAAATCCTATATTCTAGGAATAGAAACCTATACCTTATGGTGATCCTATTGATTGCCCTTAAATCAGTGTAAAGTCTCCACTTGCCTCCCTTCTTTGATGCTAGCACTATCAGGACTGCACATGGGCTGATGCTCTTCTTAATCAATCCTTGTTCCAATAACTCATGCACTTGCCTTGCTACCTCCTTGTTTTGATCAGGTGTGATCTTGTATGTAGCTTTGTTAGGTAGGGATGCTCCAGGAACAAAGTCTATTTGATGGCTTATAGACCTTCTTGGTGTGAGTGTTGCAGGTGCTCCATCACTCACTATATCCTTATACTCTTGCAACATGTGTTTCACGTCCTTGGGTACTTCTTCCTGCAACTTGTCTTCCTCCTCTTTTGGTTTCACAAAGATGGCACACTTCACTATCTCCTCCTCATGTAGCAGGTGTAAGAACTCTTTACTAGTAGCCAATAAGGCACTAGGTGTTCTTGAAGTTCCCTCTTCATTCTCTATCAAAGACTGAATCTTAAAGGTCTTGATGTCCTTCTTAAATGAAATGGAGTTCTCCTCTTCATCATAGATCACCTTCCTATCAAATTGCTAGGGTCTACTTAGTAATAGGTGATAGACATCCATAGGTAACACAACACAAAGGATCTTATCCTTGTATCCTCCAATAGAAAACTCTACCCAAGTCTTTTCATTGACAAGCACACTCTGCTCATGATTCGACCTTGTCACCTTGTATGGGTTAGTGTTGGGTATCCTTGTAAGTTTCAACTTCTTGGTTGCCTCCTCTGATATTATGTTATCAGTTGACCCTGAATCAACTATCACCTTGAAAACTTTACCAAGGATCTTGCATCTCACCCTAAACAATGCTCTCCTATGCTTAGGTTCATTCTTGACTGGCTGTCTTATCAAGACCCTATTGAACATCAGATTTTCTCCAATCTCTGATTCAATATGGTCCACCTCAGGTGTCTTGCTGCTTGAAGAGTCTTCATGTGCATAAGCAACCCTCTTTCCACTGTTTGATGAGGTAGGCTTATCAAGGCATCTATATGCCAGGTGTCCCAATTGACCACAATTGTAACATTTCATAGTTGCAAAGTAGGAGTTACCTCTACTGGTACCTCTACCCCTACTTGGACCACCTTGTGCACCTCTCCCTCTAGTATGGCCTCCTCTAAGATTGGTTTCACTGCCATGTTCAGTCAACTTGGCTTCTCCTTGGTTCCTCTGCTCATTTGCCTTGCTTTGGTAACCACCTCGGTGATTCACTTGTTCTCTACCTCTGCCTCTACCCTTGTTATTGGAGTCTCCTTTCCTTTTGTTCCTTTCTTCCACCTTGACAGCAAACTGATGACATTTTTGAACAGTAGTAGGAGTCCATAGGCTTATCTCCTCTTGAATGTTCCACTTTAGGCCACTTAGATACCTAGCCACCTTAATAGATTCATCTTCTTGGACTTTGGATCTAAGACAAAGTTTTTTAAATTCTTCGGTGTAGGAGGTCACATCAAGGTCTTTTTTCTTCAAACCTTGTCTCTTCTTATGAAGTTTGACTTCATAATCCTCTGGAAAGTAGTTCTCTTTGATCTTACCCACCATGGCCTTTCAATTGGCAATAGGTAGCTTCCCCATGCTAACTGTCTCTTCTTGCAGGTACTTCCACCATGTCAAAGTTGCTCCCCTTAATCTTGATTTGACAACTTTAACCTTTTGAGCCTCTATCACTCCCTCACACTCAAAGAGGTTTTCAATGCCCTCAATCCATTCCATGACAGTATCAATGTCCATCCTTCCACTGAAATGTGGCAATCCTTCAAAAGCTTTGGTGTTCAAAGCCTTGATAGCTTTTACAAAAGGTTCTTCATTAAACAAGGGATCTTGTTCAGGTATAATGTCATCTATGTCTATGGTTTTCTTTCCTTTATCCTTGGTATCTTCTCCCCAAGGTCCTTGTGTCCTCTAATCCACCACTTCCTACAATTTATCCCTTATCTTGCTCATAGCTTCTTCAAGGAGTCTATTCTTCTCCTTCTATTCTTCTACCTCCCTAGCCAGCTTTGCATTAGTGACCATTCTTCTCTCCCCTACTTATTCACCAGTATATAGAGACATACACAGTCCAACAAATCTTTAACCGCTCTAATACCAATCTGATGGGATGGGGTTTGGGATAGACTAGCCTAGTCTATGCTCTTGGATCCTTCCCTTGGATCACCTAGTGTTCTCTTCATGCACTAGGGTCTCTAGGACTTCCCTTGCTTGAGGAATCCCCTGACCTTGCCTAATCCACCCACCAATGAGTTGCAATGCTGCTCTCAAGGTCTCACCTACTCATGAGACTCAAAACCCCTTACTATGGCTAATAAGGGCTTGGCTTGTCCTACTATTTTGTAGGTCCTAGCAAGGTTAGGATAGGTCTTAAACCATGTTTTACATCCATCCTTGTGCCCCCAAGAAGTTGCAACCTTCAACCCCTTACCGATTTCACTGTTTTATGTTTTTGCCTACAAAATAGGGCTACAAGGATTTTGACCAATTAGGCCTCCTACCCAGTCCTTTAGGGCTCCCTCTCACAAATGATGCACAAACAACCCAAACTCCCAAAATTGACTACCATTCATTTGGCAAGGGCTCAAGGATTTCTTTGTTTTTGGGCCTCCAAGTGGTCGTACAGTGCCTTGGGCGAATTTTGGGGTTTTTAAGGGTTTTGTGAGGGTTTTTATGGTCTTCTTGGGTCACAGTGTATGTTTTGTGGTTTAGCCACCTTGTCTATATTGGTGGAGGCTCCTCCTTCACACCAATGGTGCTTCACACACTCCTCTACACCTCCTCCAAAGGGTGCACTCTCCTCTGACCAACCTTGCTCTCCAAGACCTCTGCAACTTAACCCTTCTGAGTCGGGCACTATTTAGTCTCGCCTAGGATTGGGCCTTTTGATGGCCTCCCTGCATTTTCAGGGGCCTTGCTTTCTTTTCAATATAGTACAAGGTCTGCCCCCTCATTCCCCATGGTTTCATGGTGGTTCCACAATGGGGAATGGAGTCATGATTCCATTTACACAAACCAGTCCAAAACTGGACAGTGAGAAGACAACTTACAAAATATTTACAAGAACACCACACTTACAAACCAAAACCTAATCTAATTGCTCAAAATGAAAGTATTTACACCATAGAAGACACTCCACATAGTTTTACATGTAAAGCAATCCATTAACTTGCTTGGTTGCTTCATTCAAACTGACTGGTAACCAACAAAATAGTCACAGTCAAGCTTTCCTTACTTGGGCCGTACAATAATGATTAACCCCCTCATATTTTAGGGTTTGAAACATCTTATACTACCCAAAAATTGATCAGTGTGCCAAAATTAGGGCTCTCCATGCTCAATAAGGGTCTTTGACCTTTTGGGTGGAAAAGTTGCTTGACAACTTTTAAAAGTTGTCATGCAACTTTTGCATCTTTTGAGCAACTTTGCCATTGTTTCTTTTCATGACTCCTAGGCCTATTTTGGGCTATCCTAAGGATACCAACATGCTAATAAGGCCTAACACACATCCAAGGCACACTCAACCTCTCCTGCACAAGAAATCACAACAAAAACACTAAGGACCTAAAACTAGGACCTAGTCAAGAACAAATGAGCTCATGGCTCTTATTACATATACAATGGCTTCAAAAGAAGCATAACACCAACAAAACAAAGAAGGAGGAAGAGCCTAGAAGGGTGCTCCTGCACCATTTACCCACCACCTTCCTAACTTCATAGACAACCTTAGGAGTACACAAATTAAAAATTCAACCAAGTTTCTCATCATCATATGCATGTGGATCACAAAAATCACCAATTTTTTTAGGAACACAAACTCTATAACAAGCTTTAGATTAAGATATCGACATAAATAGATGCAGAGGCTATTCTCAAATGAATGAAAACTTTAATGAAATAGAAACCATATTGCGAGCCTATATAAAAAATATACCTTATTAATGGCGACATCATATCATGAAGTGTCTGAAAGTAGTAATCAACATCCCATATGAGCCAAGATAGTTGACTCTAGTGAAATATCAAGTACACACAAGCACAATTAAAACACATTATCCCTAGAGATACAACCAGCTTTAAGGAAGTCTAAACAAGCACCACAACACCAAACAATCCCCAAGGATACTACTATGACAAGACTAGATAGCAGTACATCCAATGTAATCTAACAAGCAATCATTAAACATTACAAGCTTGGGATAGATGTGTACAACAGGAACAAATGAGGAGCGTCATTAAAAGTGATGACAATTAGAGCCCAAAAAAGTAAGCTCAATCTTACAAGAGTAATCATCATAATTTACCAAATAGATAAGGAAAGATCTCCCCAAAGGCACTACCCCCTAATATTTCACACTTGATTGCATAACATCTAGGAAAGTGTGATCTTATATTCATGCTTGTCATAGTCAAGGAAAAATACTAAAATTTATTTAAAATTTTTGAAAAAATATGATGCAGTAGAGAAAAAAAATTATGTCAAGATGATATAGTTCTTGTCTAATTTGGATAAATAATTAAGGAAAAAAGGTGGTGGCAAATGAAAATAATTATATTTCAACACATGGTACTTTTCAAATTGATTGAAAACTATATATATATATATATATATATATATATATATATATATATATATATATATATATATATATATATATATATATATATATATATATATATATATATATATATATATATATATATATATATATATATATATATATATATATATATATATATATAGTAACAAATATATCCATGCACTAAAGTTTCAAGTTGTCAATAAACACAAAAAAAATGAAGAAAAGAAGGTTAAATTTACTAAATAAAGTGTGTTGGCTTGTGTAACTTCAATTTCAGCATTTTATCAGCAACTAAATTATAGTGTGTACTTTATAAAAAACTACATTCAAATAATTTTTTAATTTTTTGTTAAAATTACAAACATAAAATAGATAAAAGAATATAAATAATATTAGTTTACATCATTTTAAAATTCAAAACATATATTTCACTTTCTATTGATTTAAATTTAAAAATTTGAATTAGCATTGACCATTTCCTTTATAAAAGTGTGACACGGCTTTGTACTTTTACCCCTATATAATATAAGAAAATTGATGAAAGGATACACCGATATATTTTTACATTGTAGAATTGTTAAAGGAGTACAAGGAACATTTGGAGGATATGGTGGGAAAGGAAAACTCATCAATACAATTATGGAAGCATTATTTCTCATGGTTGTTGGCACCAATGATTTTATAAATAATTGCTTGTCTCTTCCTATCAAAAAAGAAAAATTAAGCATGGAGTTGTACTAAGAATTTATTATGCATATGTCTATCATTGTTATTGAGGTTCATAGTACTTATATTTCATATAATTTGGTCCAATATCACATATATGTTTCGTCATTTTGTATCACCTACCTCTCAAGTGCTTATGATTCATACAAAGTGGGTGCCCATAAATGATGGGAAAATGAAGATGACTAGGATTGAGATTTTAGTAACAAATGAAGGCAAATACAAATATAGATAAAACTAGGAAAGACCAAAAAATAATATTTAGGTTTTCATATTTTTCCAAAAAGAAAACTCAATATATTGCTTCAATACATTGAACTAATCATTTTAATTCTCAAAAAACTTAAAAGTAAAGCCTTATTTCTTTACTACTATTACTACAACCTTCTATTACATCTTCTCTATTTTTATTCATTCAACATATACAAAAAAAGTGTCCTATTATAGCTACTAATTTCTTATTGTTTTCATGAAGCTTCTACACGCTTTTTCTCTATTCTTAATACACATTACATTAATTAAAATGTTGTCCTTAAACATTTGTATTCCGAGCAAAAGTGGGAGAAAAAAAATTATTTTAATTTCATTTAGGTCCTAACTTTGTCCATTATATGCAAATCCAAAATAGATTACAACCAATATTTTTAATTCAAAAATTGTCCTATTTGGAATAAAGCAGAAGGCATGGAAGGTTGAGTAGACAAATTCAAAGGACAACTAAAGATAAAATCTATGGAGAAGTAGATGGGGCAATTAGGATTAATTTTAACACTCCCCCTTGATCACAACTGTCATCTATAATTCCCAAATTGTCTCGTTGATGAACAAAACTTTTCTTTCCCAATGGTTTTGTGAATATATCTACAAATTGTTCTTTTGACCTACAATGTTTCCAGTAGATCTCTCCATTGATAAATTCTCTAATGAAATGATACCTTGTGTTTATATGCTTGCCTCTCTTTTGAAAAACTAGATTCTTAGATAGTGTTATGGCTAAGTTGTTGTCACAATATTTCTTTGTTTCTTCCTTTTGTTAATTCTTTAATTCTTTTAATATTCTTCTCATCCATATTGCTTGGCAAGATGCCCATATAGCTAATACATATTTTTCTTCAATAGATGAAAGAGACAATTGGTTTTTTCTTTGAAGCCGATGATATTGCACCTGATCCAAAAACAAAAACATAGCCATAAGTGTTTTTCCTATCATCTATACTCCCTACACAATCACTATCAGTTTATCCTATCAGCTTGAATTCATCTGATCTTGTGTAAAGTATTCCATAGTTCCTTGTTCCACAAATGTATTTCAAAATTATTTTTTCGAGCTTGCCAATGCAAAACTTTTGGACTCTTTGTGAACCTTAAAATGAGACTAATTACAAACATCATGTCCAACCTTGTGGTTGTTAAATACATGAGAGTACCAACAAGGTTTTTGTACAAGGATGGATCTACATATGCTCCTTTTTCATCTTTTCTCAATTTTAAACATGTCACAATTCTAGTGTTGGACCTGATTTGTAATTCATCATATTAAGACTTTTTAAAATATCATTTGCATACTTTGATTGTGAAATGAATATAAATTTCTCATTTGATTTACTTTAATGTAAAGAAAGTATCTCATTAAACCCAAATTGTTCATCTCAAATTCCCTTTTCATAGTTGATTTGAACATGCCAATTGATAGATCACCCATGAAAATCAATTCATCAACATTGTAGTACCTCTCCAAGCTTTTCTTTAGATACTTATTACTTTAACTTGTTAGGTTATGTTTGACTATTTATGTGTGGTTCATTTTGTTGGTGTGTGTGTGTGTGGATACATTTATGTGATTTATGTTATTAGACTATTTTATGACACTTATATGTTTTAGGACATGATTATTGTTATGCTTTATTTGAGATGGACATATTGATGTTAGTGATGATATACTTATGATTTGGATTATATATTGGCAATTCATTATCATTCTTAATGAGATGTTAATATATGTTCTGATGTTATTGTTTGACAGTTGATGATATTGATGCTTATGGGTTTTATGTGTAGAATAGATCTTTACTGCATTGTTTCCTTGGGGATTAGGGTGAAAGGAATGATTTTGTATTACTCATTCATGAGCTCCATATGACGTCACAATATAATTTTACTAGATGGAATTAGAAGCACGCACGCACACACACACATGCGCGCGCGCGCGCACACACACACACACATATAACACATTTTGTGCAAGCTGTACGTACCATACATCAACTCCACTTGGTTCCACAAGTTTGAACATGTCTTTAAATCTCAATGATGGTATAGGAGATTGTAAAAGGCCCAAAATGTATCTAACCCTAGTGATTGTCCTAACCTAGGGACAAATATCTAGTCTTTATTTTATCCCATTAGATTTGTCATCTAGACAACATCTAGCCACATGTTGTAAGTGATAAGTCTTGTATTGATATGACATTATTTTATGATTTACTTGAGTTTGTGGGATTTTATATTATTTTGATTATTAATATTAATTATAATTTGAGTACTATAAATTAATTAATAATTAATTATTGTTTATTATAATTTTAATTATATTTTTTATTTAATAAATGTATTCCTATTATTGGATATTATTTATTAATTGATTTATTGTTGTGTATGCGACAAATTTTACGGTGGGAATTATTTTACTATGGTAATTGTATTTTATTGTGCAACTGATTGTTCTATCTTGGTAGAGCTAGTTGTCCTATTTTTATGAATAATTATATTTTTAATTGGAATTAATTATTTATTCTTTGCTTGGTTGTCAAGTGGGAGTTAACAATTTTTAGGAGATTTTTAATTGGTGATTTAATATTTAATTATTATTGTTTAATTGTTTTATTGAGATTTTTATGAAAACGTTAATTTAATATTATTGATTGAATGTCATTTTTTATGGTTTATAAATTAGGGTTTTATGAGCATGTATTTTGTGAGCTTTATTTAGCCAATAATTGATTTTTATTTATTCTTTATGAGAATATATTTTGGAAGTGACTTTTTATGAAGTTTTTTAGGGGAAGAATTATTGTTGTAATTTGTGGAGGATTTTTCAAGGAGATATTTGTATCATGGAATTGGAGAAGGGTTTGCAGCTTTTTAGTGTTGATTGAAGATTGTTTTCTAAATTTTCTTGAAGCGTGGATTTGATTTTTGGAGCTTGATTTATGGATTTTGTTTATAATTAGAAATAGATTTGTGCTTCAGAAATCATCTAGAAATTCACTCTCTTTGCTCCATCTTTCTTCACAGGTTTCCAAGTAGGGTCCTATTTCCTAGTTTTTTAATTTCAGATTAATTTGCATCTTTAATTGCAATGAATTCTTAGGGGAATTTTGGAATGTGTATTTTATTGTATGTACTCTTTGAAAACAATTATATAGTTTATTTTTTTAAAATATTGTGTTTGGCTTAAATTAGGTTTGGGGATTTAGTGTTTCAGTTGTTCTATTTTTCTTTATGCTTGATTTAAATCCATGTATGAAACCAATAGTTTTGTTTTTATATGTTTCTAGGATATTATCAGACCCTTTTCAAATGGGTCTTTATAATTTATTTTATTAAAGTCCTTATTTCAATTGTATCCATTTGGAGCCCCAATTGTACACACTTAGAGCTTTAATTCCACAACATATTGGACTCAATTGTGTAGAAAATTGGACTTAATTGTGAAGCTATGTGATTTAATTATATGCATTTGAAATCCCAATTGCACAACTTTATTGATCAATCAGATAACTTTTCTAGGTTTTTCTCAGTTTACAATTTTGACCTAATTTTGACTCTCAATCGGTCCCAGAGGCTTAGGATGATTGTGTATCTTATAAATTTTGGATTTTTGTGTCTAATAGGACTTAATTTTACTGGATTTCTATTTTGAGGCTATGATACAGTTTTAGGACTTGACCTTATCATTGGTCCTAGTTTGGAATTCCTATTTGCATTATTTTTATCTATTCATGTTTATGGACTCTTGATGTTCCTATTTTCATATTATATGTTTCAAGATACTTAATATGATCCATTAAGGTTAGGTTATATATGTGCATTAAGGGGGAGTGGCTCTCTATGGGGTTCGAGGCCGAAAGCGATGACTAAGATAACCCATGGGAGAGTTTTCTAGTAAGTGATAAAATACATAAAAAATTGTCTTTGGGTTTACACACTATTATGATAATTTTTTGTGTCCCACTCATGGCCTCCTATGCTCATACATATAGAGGATTAGGTTGGAAAGGCTAGTACATATAGAGAGGTGTTCATCTAGAGAGACATTTGGAACTGCCATGATTATCCAATGACTTGTATCAATGAAAGTATTGTATGGTTCTACATGTGTAATGCCCACCAAAATACCCTAGAGAAATACACTTAATCAAACTACAAATAGAAATAACTTTTTTTTAAGGACATCTACTAAACAACACATATGTCTATAACATCCATACAATGCATATAATATACATCATCTACTAAATGCATCATTACAAATTGCATCTTATTCTTAATTACCACATTACATAACACATCATAACACAATTTACGCAAGAAGAATAACATATCATATCATCTTTCCCCTAGGGTATCTCAATGTCACTACTTAAGAGTAACATCCTATAGCCTAGGTTCATTTTAAGCACCAATATCAAATGTTCCTAAAACCATATAATGCATCCATTCTATAATCTTAAAGATAACTCATATCCTTCCTAACATCATGTTACTAATTCCATAAACAATCATTACTTCCATTAAAGCTACCTTAGATCTAGGAATCTTAAGCATAACATTAGGATTACTTTCATATACAATTACATTAACATACATCCATGATATAGAATCCAATACATGTTCCATCTAAGAATCATACATAAAACTTATTTAAACATACAATAGGACAACTCGTGTCACTTCCAAGAGTATCATATTTATTACATACAATTTCTAGTCTTACAATGTCATATTACATAGATTCACTTTTACAAGGTACATGATCCTTTCCTTAATACAATGCCATCATGAATAATTTAGTAATACAATACATAGAATCAACTGCAAGTCTTCTCACATAATGAAGAGCAATAGAATCCACATCCACGCATGCAACTTCAATGAAGAAAATCCCAATGCGAGAAGGTATCAAACCACCTGACCATGTGGAATGAAATAGGAACCACCCCCCATGCTAGGATATGACCAAGGGTTCCAACACTCACTCATGACCTAGGATGGCACCTAACAACCATGGGAATCAACATAGTGCATAATGAACTCAAAATAACAATAATCACATAACTTTACAAGTCTGAAGTCAACAATAGACTCTTCAAAAGGCATAAAATAAAATAATGGCATATGGACATGGTCACATGTAGGAATGAAGTGTAATCACATGTTGTCCTCATATAGAAGGAAATATGGCCATCCTTACTATTCACACTCCTATGTGCTAGCCTCACAAAGAAGTTATTATGCACCCATAGTAGAAATTAATGCTATCCTCACAAATAAGAGCAAATCATACTCCTAATAGTCATAGAAGCTACCCTCACAAAAGAAGAGTGAAAACAATCCCTTAATAGACATGTAGAGCCATCTCAACCTATGTGAGTACAAGGGAGATTAGCTTGCCATCTCATATGGTCCAACCATATAGAATTATCTTATTAGGTGAAACCCAAATCCAATCAATTATTATAAGTTATCACTGAATTACAAAGAGGAAAACTCCCATTGTGTCCTGGCGATCTAGGTGTCAAGCAACCTAACTCACATGACCCCGATCATCACAAGGAATCCCACTCCCCCTAATCATATTCCTATCCATAGGGTAACACATAAAATGAAATCACAACACATGAAAGAATACTCACAAAGTGGTCTTCAAGAACATATAACTTCACTGAGCACATACTACACATAAAGCATACATATGAACCATTACAAGCATAAGGCCTTCACAAATACCTCACAAGCATAGTACTAAAGAAAGAACATAAAATATAAGAACATCATAAACTACTACAAATATTCAACAATGAGGTACAAAAAATCCCATTGGATTCATAGAAATTAGCCTCAAACAACAAGGGAAGAACCTCTTGCTGGAGCAAACTTTTGCATAAGGAAACTCCTCAATGGTTGGGCATAATCCCACATACTAGATCACAAGATACTTTATGAAACATCATATAAAATCATGAACCAATCAAAATTACTTAACATAAACTTCACATGCCTCTAGAAGCATCACACAATCCAAACTAGGGCCTTACAACTCCAAAACTGACCTTTATGGGCATTCTGGACTAGTTTAGCTTTCTTGGTATGCATAGTGGAATTCCTAGTTTGTAGGGTAGCATTTATGGTACCTATTATAGAATTTTTTTGTTCATTGCATAGAATTTATGGTACATTGGTTAGAATTTTGAATCCATAGGATAGCTCTCTCAATCTGTAGGTTATCTCTCCTCGTCAGTTTCTCAGCTCTCTAGGTCTGCACAATGGTGTTTTTGATATGCATAAAAGAATTCCTAGTAGATAGGGTGGCATTTATAGTTATTATGGTGGTGTTTCTGGTTGGTTTGGTGGTGTTTCTGGTAAAGTATGCAAAATCACAAGTTTGAGGGATCCTAAGGGTTAAGTAGCTGTCCAGATCAACCTAGAAGGAAAAAAATGACCCCAAGGGAATGACCAAGAGATTGGATAAGCATCAGAAGGGGTGTACACATGGATTATGCCTCTAATTCAACTCTCAGGAAAGATTTTGCAACTTAGTGGGTAAGCCTTTTAGCTAAAACTGCATTTTTTATTCAAAGAGCAAAGGAGGAAGCCCAATCTCTACATAGGCCAAAAGGACTAAACCAAAAAATTTCCAAGACACTCCAAACAAGTTAAAAAGGTCTTATTATGACATGGACACTCTCTATGAGCTTCATGAGCTCTTACAATGTAGCTGGCACATTCAAACCTAAGAGAAACAAATCCTATCTCCACAAGGAGCTCACAAGAGAACTTACACAAACAGGTATATCTCTCGAGCAATCAAATAAATTCATAAAAATAATATTTCCTACCTACCTTGTATAGTTCCAAGGTAGAATATTTAATATGTTTCCTACCAACAATTTCAATTTCACCCAATCAAATAAGAGGGTAGGTAAAAACAATTCTATTTTATTTTTACATTTCCTTACATAGTAAAAGCAATAATAATGATATTGTTATTATTTTAGGAGTGTAAGAGAAGAAATAGGCTTATACCTTTATTATTATTAATAATAAAATCAGCTTTATAACAATATCTAATATAAATAACAATTAATCAATCATCAATAAACCAAAGGATAAAAATAATTAAATAAAACAATAGCCAATAAATCAATTAAATAAATAATCAACCAATTAAATCCAAGTAAAACAATTAATTAGTAAATCAAATATTAATAAATTCAATAATAATAAATCAAATCTCTATTAATTAATTAATTATAACTTTATTAATTATTACTCATCATTAACTAATTAATTAAATAGACTTTATCCAATCATAGGATAATTAATCGAATCCAAGATAAACCATACACACATAACCAACTGCACAAAGATAGAATGAGATATTGACTCAAGACTAGACAACACTTATACCCGACAAGACTGACAAGGTGAACATAATAGACCATGAGTAGGTGAGGGAAAACCAAGTCATCTCCAACAAACTGCCATTGGGATTAGGACATGCTCAGACTTGTGAGACCAAGTGGAGTCGATGTTCGGTACCTACAATCTTGTATCCATTGATAAACACAACAGAGCATATATACATCATAGTAGTGGGCAAGTGAAAGAGAATCACAACACCTTATCATTCTCACAATGAGTGATAAGACATCATCCCTTTCACGAAGATAGTCACCCAGTACAAACACATCTCATAAAATCGTCATCATGGAGTAGGGTAAGTATCATCATCATATATCAGGAAATCATATAAATCACATAAGAATCTCGAATACATATAAGCCATCAAGAAATATCATCCTTCAAGTACTGATAACATGTCACCCATCACATAGATTATCAAGAATCATTAATATATCATTCGTCCATATAGCATCATAAATGTCTACTACATAGGAATAAAGCCATAATCATCATCAAAATATCATCATAAATATAGATAAGTATATTGAATCATGAATCAAAATGTAAATCTAGGAGGGACACTACATCCACCCCCCCTTTGCCTAGGCTCACTTCTGGAAGCCCGAGAACAAATAGGGGTACAACTCTTTCATTTGTGTTACATCCTCCCATGTCACTGAAGAATCATCATGTGGGTCCCATTGGACCCTTACCTGCTCCAAGAACCAACCCCTAAGGGTCAGCCCTCGATGCTGAGGAATGTGCATGGGCTCCAGAGAAAGTTTTGCATCCTTGACCTACAATTCATGCCAATCCATAACATGTGATATATTAAGAGGATAGAGCCTTAAAAAAAACACATGAAATACATCATGGATATGGGACAAGCTGGGCGACAAGGCAAGGCAATATGCTACAAGACCAATCCACTCCAAAATCTCAAAAGGTCTACAAATCGAGGGGCCAACTTAGAGCCAATTTTATAATGAATCGGGCACTTTCATAGACGCACTCTCAAAAACACCTTATTCCCAACCGCAAATTGCCTGTCCACACGGTGAGCATCTGCATATTTCTTATGTCTAGTCTATGTCACTATAAAATTCTCTATGATAAGAATAACCTATTACTCCATGCCCTGCAATATCTTTGAACCAAGTAGTACTCTATCCTCCAATATGTCCCAACTCAAGGGTGTATGACAAGCCCTACCATATAATTCTTGGAAAGGAGACATGTCAATCAAACTATGATACCCATTATTATAGGTAAAATCTACTAAATGAATGTACTCCTCCCATCTAGATTGTTGATCCGTGATGTACATCCTCAACATATCCTCCAACACCTGATCCACTCTCTCTGTCTGACCATCTGTCTCTAGATGATATGTCAAACTAAAGCTCAATTGTGCTCCCAAATCATGTTGAAGAGCCATCCACAATGCTGAGGTGAACATTGGATCACGATCTGAAATGATCCATCAAGGAATACCATGCAACCTCACAATCTTCTCCATGAAGATATGAGACACTGACATTGTTGTCTAGGATGATCTTATCGGTAAGAAATGTGAAACCTTGGTCAACCTATCAAGAGTGACCATAATAGCATCATGTTGACGTGAAGACATAGGCAAACCAACAATGAAATCTATGGATATAATGTCTAATTTCCACCCTGGAACCAAGTTCGACTACAACAAACCTATTGGATGCTAGTGCTCTACCTTCATGCATTGACACTCTAGGCAATATGCCACATAATTAGTTATGTCTCTCCTCATACCTACCCAATGATACAATTGTCGCAAATCTGCATGCATCTTCTTCACACTTGAATGTGCCAAGTAAGGTGCATGATAGGCCTCAGATAAGATCAAGGCTAGAAGACCATCTAAAGGTGGAACATATATGCATCCCAAATGTTGAAGAAGACCATCTGACTCTAAGGAATAACCTACATACCTGCCATCCAAAGCTCTCCTTGATGCAATCTATGCACTAACCTCTTGATACCAATTGTCTGAAGGAAGAGCACTAAGAATCTTGCTCCTCAAGTCAACACTAAGAGACACCACTGAAACCTCATGCCTCTAGAAAATCAAGGCATCTTCTACCACATTATCCTTACCATGCATGTACTTCACCTCAAAATCATACTCACATAAGAACTCTATCTAGTGCCACTACCTAGCATTAAAATTTGGCTACATGAAAATGTACTGCAAGCTAAAGTGATCATTGTGTAGCTCAAGTTGATGCCTAAGGAGAAAGTGCCTCCAACAAACCAAAGACTGAACCACAACCACAAGCTCTAAATCACAAGTAGGTTAATTCAACTCGTGATCTTTAAGCTTGTGTGACTCATATGCTATCACTTTTCCATCCTACATAAGGACCACTCCAAGACCCTCCAAGGATGCATTTGTGCACACAACAAAATCACCTAAAGGATCTAGTACTACAAGAATAGGTGCACTAGTCAAATACTCCTTAAGGATCCTGAAATTTGTCTCACACTAATCTGACCATGCAAATTTCTTCCCCTTCCTTTGAAGAGAAGTGATGGGATGAGAAATCCTCAAAAAATCCTACACAAATCTGTGATACTATCTTGGTAGACCCATGAAACTGCAAACCTCTTCCACATTATTGGGTGTTGGCCAATCCATATTATCCTAGATCTTAGAAGGATCCACTACAATGCCCTCTCCTAAAATGACATGTCTGAGATATCCCACTTTCAACTAGAAGAACTCACACTTTACCACACTGGCGTACAACTGATTATCTTGCAAACACTGTAACACCTATCTCATATGCTGCCCATGCTCCTCTACTAACTTCAAGAAAATCAATATGTCACCCAATAATACAAGCACAAATATGTCAAGATATGTCCTAAAAACCTTGTTCATCAAGCTCATAAAAACTAATGGAGCATTAGTGAGACCAAAAGGTACCACTATGAACTCATATTGACCATATCTAGTACGAAAAGTTGTGCGATGAATATCTACCTCATGAATCCTCAGCTAGTGATACCCTGACTTAAGGTCTATCTTGGAAAAGAATTGTGCATTCTTAATCTGATGAAACAAATAATTCTTCCTAGGCAAGGGATATTGGTTCTTCACCATCACCTTATAAGTTGCATGTAATCAATGCATATCCTAAGAGATCCATCCTTCTTCACAAACAATACTGGCACACCCCATGGTGAGACACTGGGGCGAATGAATCCCTAAGCTAATAACTCCTCAAGATGTAACCTTAACCTACTCAACTCCTAAGTAGTCATTTGATAAGGAGCCTTCGATATGGGCTCTGCACCTAGAACCAAGTATTCCCAAAAATTGATGTCGCGCTTTGGTGGAAAACTTGAAATCTCACTAGGAAAGACATCTGCAAACTCTTGAAGAATGAGATACTAATGAAGGAGATCATCATGATTCCCTTCCTCATGCAACTCATTCACCCTAATAGAAAATAACTGACATCCTCGCCACGCACATCGCTTCAACTGCATAGTAGAAATCATGCAAAGGCAAATAGGTCTCTGAACTCCTACTATCTCCACACTCCTCCCACTATCATCCAAACACTACACTCTCTTGCCAATAAAATCAATACTAGCTTGATGAGACTCAACCCAATCCATACTAAGCACAACTCTATAAGATCCCAAAGAAAGAACACAAATATCTACTAAGGTGGTGAAATCTCCCAGATCCAACTCACAACCATGCACAATGGAATCAACTCTCGTAGCAAGATCAACTTGCCACCTATCACCTTGCTTTGCCACAACAAGCCCGTATCACTCTACTACTGAATGAGAAATGAAATAATTAGAAGCACTTGAATCAAATAGCATAGATCAAGAGATACCACCTATCTCACATGTAGTCTCAACAACTGTAGCCTGGTGCTCGACCTAACGGTTATCAACTACCACAAACACATGATGGGATCTCCCTACATCACCTACTATAGGATTAGAAGTTTTTGATCTCTATCCTAACATCTATGTGGATCTTTGAGGAAAATGAGATTCATAATGACTAAGTTTCCCACAAGTGAAGCAACTCCCTCTAATTAATCCCCGAGTCTCTAGAGGTATACTAGACTGCTGAAACCTATGAGCTGGCTAAGAAGGAAATAATCATCTATCACACTACCTACCATGGTCTCTATCCCTTTGATATCTCAAACCACATAAAAAATTTGAATTCTTAGGACACTTATTCTGATAGCATGGTGTTGGCATTATGTGAACCGGTATGAGGACATAATGACATTGTGTGTTTTCATTGTGTAAAGCGGAAAAATCGAACCCTAGTTGTTCTCCCCTCCCCAACTCCAAGGAGAGAGAAGGGAGAGTCGCTGGGGTTGATGGTTTTCACTTAGGAGAGACTTTACATTCAAAAGAGGGGTTGAAACCCACAAGATCCAATCTCACACAATGCAAGATTGGATTCTAAATGAGTTTCAAGGGTTGTGATAGCAAGGATACCCTCTTTTGTAAAGAATGTGGATAGAAAGATTGAACTAGGAATGCATGTAGAAGCAAGAAAGATTCACTTATAAACAGAGATAGGGATATGGGATGAAGCTGCGGACCTAGAATTAGCAGTAAAATGTCGAGACGGTGCTGTTCTACAAATTTGAGTGAAAGTTGAAGGGACGATGGCGCCCGGCGTGCACACGGTCCTCCGAAAAATCTGCGAAACGAAGGGGATCTGTTCGTCTCTACACAAGGATTCTAGATCTTCAATTATAGCCGCGTACCTGCAACCTACACACAGAAAAGAGAGGACGATTGGGGGGTTAGGGATTAGGGGTTTTCCTTTAGGTCAAACCCCGGTTTTGGAATTAACCAAGAAATGAGAATGTTGTAAGTGTAAATGTTTGTAATGTAAACAAGTACTGATACCTTGTTGTAAGAATGTTTGTATTCTTACATGCGAAGGTGTAATGTATGTAGCATGTTGTATGTTGTATGTGATCTCCTCTTTAATGGTTGAATCCTTATCTTGAATGCAACACTTAGCCTTGAATGGAGACTTAGAATGCTCAATTGCTTGAAGGAATGCTTGAATGCTTGAATGTTTGAATATCGCTTCCGCATCTTGCTCTTGCTTATTTTCTTCCTCTTTCTTTCTAGGAGAGGAAAAGTAGTTTATATACTTGTCAATTAGGGTTGATAGACTGATTTTCTGACCTTAGGCCGACCAGGAAACATTATTTCCCGAATTGCAAACTTAAAGACCCGATGCCCAAAAGAGACCGGGCCCAAAATAGGGCCAGGGACCAGGGCACTGGGCGCCATGGTCCTGGGGGACTAGGGCGCTGGGCACCCTAGTCCTGAAGGACCAAGGCACTGGGCACCATGGTCCCACCTCCCGGGACAGTAGGGTGCAAGGAGGGATTAGGCCAGGGTGTAGAAAAATGCAGTTTTTGTTGTCGTAAATAGGTTTCAGTGTCTCCATTCAGGTTCAACATTGCGCCGCCATCGTGAAGACCCAAATGCAGTCAAAATTGCAAGTTTCACAATTTTAGGATGCTACATTTAGCCCCCACTTTAGTGGGAGTATAAGAGTACGCTCATACTTCTAGTAAAGTACAAGGAAACAACATTGAAAAACTTTCACCATGTGAAGGAGGCAAGATACACCAAGCCCCCAGTGGACTAAGGATCTTATGAATTTGATTGACAAAGTAAAAGGGAAGATCACGAGGGAGAACCATGACTATCAGTAGTAACGTTCCCTCACTATGAGTCATGCAAGAAAGATATCAAAAATTTTCAAGGCAAAGTTAAATTTGTCAAGAAATTTTCAAGTATCTTGAAAAGATATGAACGGGATGTATGCCCCCCTACGTTAAAGCGATCGCACATGCCTCACCGGGGGTGATTTCTTTAAGGTAGTGATACATATAAGAAATGAGAAAGGAGCACGTTATCACAAGGATTTAGCCCCCAAGTGTGAGATAAGCCCAAGGATAATAGACACAAAACACAAAGCACAAGGTGACTTCACTTTCCTCGGGGTCAGTATGCTGTATGATAATTCATGTATACCATATGTATGTAAGCATAATTGTTCTTCATTCCCCAATCAAGGAAGGTCACCTAGAAGAAGGGAACACATGTGTCTTTTGAGTCAACATGAGAGAGACCAAAAGAGATCTTGATGTTATGCATCGTCCTCAAGTAGACAACACTAAGGAGAACAAATAGAAGAATGAGAATAACACATAGAAGAAGTAACAAAAGAGATCAAGAGAGGAGGAGAGAGTCTGCTATGCTAATGAAACTAGTCTAGCACGTCATCTACCCCCCGATCTTGCTGATCAATATTTCAGGAAGGTAGGAACATGCTAGAGGAGGAACATCCAACACAACAGATGGAGCTATCACAAGATCCAAACAAGGGCTATGTTCATGTTCTGAGCCACGTTGTTCTTGTCTAGGAGCTAGGATAAGTGCTTTAGAAAATTCGTTAGATAATGGTTATCAACATCAACATATTCATATTCACTATCAGAATGAACAGTAGTAACATTTTCATCATGAATAACATTTTCATCTATATCATCATCAAGATTTATAAAAATAGGATCTTTAACTCACACAGGATCAAGACCATCATGCATCTTATGTTTAGGAGATTTCGGCTAAATCGTTGGCTGAGGAGAAAATGGAATAATACTGGCTGAAGGTGTTTTTGGGGATTGCAAAGTTTGAGAAGCAGCTGCCTGAGCTCTAAGATGATGCTTTCGTCGGCGTTCACGTGCAGAACGATTTTGTCTAGTCTTAGTAGGAAGTTGAGAAGATTGAGGAGGAGGAATGTTCTCATCCTTATCACTTGGGTGTTTAGGTTGTGGTCTCTTAGGTTGAACAATAGGAGAAGAGGAAGGTCTCTTCTCTCCATAAGAGGAAGGAGGAAGAACTACTCCATACAAAGGAGGAAAATTCGGTTTAGGAAGGAGACCAAGTCCATCATGACGAGGAGGTATAGGTCTACTTTTAGGAAGTTTATTAGTCATAGGCATAGTCACATTCATAGGGATGGGTTGGGAATATTCTTGAGGAAAGGCATTAGTTTTATCTTTCAAAGGAAGAACTTCCTTCTCAAGAACGATAGGAATGTCAAGTTTGGGTGTTCTAGGTTCACTTAGAGATAGGATCATATCTTTTTTCCACTTTTGATAAGATTTGAAAAGATGATCACTTCGCGGAGGAAGAGATTGGAATTGTTTAGGCCAAAAGTAATCAATAGGAACGCTAGAAGTTCTTTCAGCTGGTTTAAAGAGACTATGATTGATAGTAACAACTTCACCATTATGGGGAAATTTAAAACACTTGTGAATAGGAGAAGCAATAGCTTTCATGGAAGATAGCCAAGGATAGCCTAGCTTCACACGAAATTGTTCGGATGATGGAATAATAGCAAAGTCCACATCAAGGGATTTGTTATGGACCTCAATAGGTAATGTAATAGAACCAATTGTAGAAGAAGAAAATGCATCAAATAGTTTCACAACCACATTTGTTTCGTCATAGATCACTTGATTTAATTGCAAAGTAAAAAGAAATTCTTCAATAATGATATTAACCATACAAGAAGGATCAATAAGCACTCCACGGCAAGGTGTATTCTTGACTTTTGCAACTATATATAAAGGACCATCAGGTGCCCTGATAGTTTCACTGGAATCAAATGTGATGGAAGGTTCTTTAGGGATTTTCTACTGCTCTACAAAGTTAATCACATTTGGAGTCATAGACACAAGATCATCAGGTGAGACAGAGGAATCATTAGTATCAATCGCATTAGAGGTGTGAGAAGGTAATGGATCAGTAAAAATCTTAAGATTTTGGTTAGGAGGAGCTACAGATGTGTTGCCTTTATCATTCACACCAGAAACAGAGATAGTATTATTATCAATCAAATCTTGAATTTTACCCTTTAAAGCAAAACATTTTTCAGTATCATGCCCAGGATGACGATGAAATTGAAAAAAAGATTTGTTATCAAAATAGGGTGAATTAATCTTTGCAGGATCTATTTGCTTTATAGGAGGAAGAGTAAGCACATTTTGTTCCAATAACTTATTCATAATACTATGCAATGATTCATTCAAAGGAGTAAACTTTCTTTCTTTCTTGAAAAACTTAGAAATAGGAGGCACACCTGATGCCGCATTGACATTGTTGTTGATGATGTTTTCATTGAATTTAATGGACTCTCTATTTGGTTTAAACTTCCCAAATGGTTGTTGACTACTATCACCCTTATCACTCGGAGCCATAGAATTTGCTTGTTCCATTTGACTCACAGTCAGTTGATAATTGTGAAGAGTTGTGCACAACTGTTGGAAAAAAGTAAACTCAGAAAATAGAAGTTTTTCTCTAATATCTTTTTGTAAATTAGAAATAAAGATTCTTTGAATATCATTGTCAGGTACTGGAAAGGAAATTTGAGCATACAAATGCTTATATCTACCAATGAAATCAGTCACTTTTTCTTTAACACCTTGTTTACAATGCATTAAATCAATCAAAGTAACTTTAGGACTTATATTGTTTTGAAATTGTTGAATAAAAGCATTTGCAAGTTGTTCGAAAGAAGTAATAGAATAAGAAGGCAATGAGCAATACCATTGTAGGGCTTTATCTCTTAATGTTCTAGTAAACAGTTTTGCAAGCAACCTTTGGTCATAAGCAAAATCAGTACATATTGTTTGAGAGGTCTTAACATGTGTTAGAGGATCACCCTTACCATTATAAAGCTCCAAATGTGGAATTTCAACATGTTTAGGGGGAATAGCTCGAACAATGTCAAGAGAAAGTGGGCTCGCAACATCAAATGTGGGCACACTAAACTTAGATTGATTCATAGAGGCAATTTGTTGTTGTAAAGAAGAGACAGTTTGTGCAAGATTGTTAATGGTCGCTTCAGTCAAAGAGTTCATATTAGACGTGTTAGATTGTGATGGAGGTGTTATGTTATTGAAAGAAGGTATTGATTGAGAGTAAGGTGTTGGGACATTATGATAGTTAGTCATAGGAGATGATTGGAAAGGAGGAACACTACAAGGAGGAATGGAATGGTTAAATGAATTGCCCCCTTGTGTCATGTTCATTTGTGGAGATATAAGAGGAACACTCATTGAAGGAATGAATGAAGAAGTTGGATTGAATGAAGGAAGAGGGTTGATTGAAGAAGAGGGATTGCCCCCATGACTGGTGATCATAGGAGGAATGTCTTGTATTGAAGTAGTCATTATGTTTGATGTAAAAGTAGGTATACTAGCAATAGGAGTTGTCACTTGAGTAGGAGGTTGTGTATAACCTAAGGTTTCGGCACAACTTTTCATCAGCATCACATTCGAATCCACAATGTGTGCAATACCATGCAAAATATCAATTCCATTCTTATCACTTTGAACCATACGTTTTAGACCCTCAATTAATGAAAGAGATTCACTATCGGGGTATTCTTGAGACATCCATTGTCGAAAATCATCCAATTGGTTATCCAATTTTGAATGTTGTTCTATAGAAACCTCATCGAGAGCTTCTTCATCATTAAGAGGATTAGAGGAATTACCCATGTCCTCATTAAAAAGGCCATTCAAATTAGGTTCCATCTCCTCAGTAATTAAACCTTGGAAAGACTTAATTCTAAGGCTTCGTCTAACGGGAATAGTGTAAGTAGGGCTTATTGTTGTAAAACTCATGCACTAAAGAAAGAGAGAAGATTTTGAATTTTAGAGGTAGCAAATTTCAATAAAACCAGCCAATCTCCTAGATTTAAGCTGTTAAATGCAATCAGGACAATCTCCCAAAATTTCGGAAAAAATGTCCGGGACCGTGGCGAACGGAGTGCACACGGTCTTCGCAACTTTTTTTGAAATTTTCAGGGATGAAAGTTATGATGATTTTAAAGCTAATCTGAAAAAATTGAGTGATTTTACGATCAGTAGATAGGCCAAATTAAAGTTGCAATCTCAAAATTGAACCCTACCAAGATTGTTGAAAAATGTAAAATTTGAATTTTGAAAAAGAGGGGGAAACAGAAATTTTGAATTTTATGATTTTAGAAGGAATACTGAAAGCAATGCAGGCTTTGAAATTTAAAAGTTGACTCGATTTCATGCAAAATTCAAATTTGAAAGTGGAAATCAAAGTTGTTGCAATTAAACACTTAATTTCAAAAGTCACAAACTACAAAAATTTAAATAAAACACTGAAATTTCAAATGAATGCCAACACACTTTTTCAGATTTAGGATTGTAAGAAACACAATTTTGATATGAATTTTAATTTCAACAATTTTTTAATGATTAGAAGCCTCAATCCAAGCAATCGCTAAACCAACTTTGACTTTAATTTTGAAAGTGTTAAAATTGATAAAATCAGCCAAAATTCTGGATTTTAGTAGAAAAATATAGTAAGATCTAGCTCCCGAAATTTCGGAAAAAATGTCAGGGACGATGGCGCTTCGGGTGCACATGGTCCTCGCAACTTTTTTCCAAATTTTCAGCGATGAAAGATATTGTGATTTTGTTGCAGAATCCAAGGTTACAGCCGATTTGGAGGTGTTTTGATCAGTGAAATTATTAGTCAAAGGTTGAATCAAGAAGGTTTTAAAAATTAGGGTTTTGACATTTAACCACTTAATTTTCAGAATTAAACACAAATATGAATTGACAATTTGCAATAGAAGGGTAGATCTGAAACAAGCATTAACAATTAAACACTTCACAAGTTTAATTACTAAAAAGAAAATTTTAGGGTTTTTATGCAATTAGCCTCTAAAATTTGCAAAAGATCAAACATGAAAAATGTAATTAAGGAAGCAAATTTTCAGATCTAACCATGAATAATCAGAATGAGGATGTTCATGTCGGGTTCACCAAAATGTAAAGTGGAAAAATCAAACCCTAGTTGTTCTCCCCTCCCCAACTCCAAGGAGAAAGAAGGGAGAGTCACTAGGGTTGATGGTTTTCAATTAGGAGAGACTTTACATTCAAAAGAGGGGTTGAAACCCACAAGATCCAATCCCACACAATGCAAGATTGGGTTCTAAATGAGTTTCAAGGGTTGTGATAGCAAGGATACCCTCTTTTGTAAAGAATGTGGATAGAAAGATTGAACTAGGAATGCATGTAGAAGCAAGAAAGATTCACTTATAAATAGAGATAGGGATATGGGATGAAGCTGCAGACCTGGAATTAGTAGTAAAATGTCAAGACGGTGTTGTTCTGCAAATTTGAGCGAAAGTTGATGGGACGATGGTGCCCGGCGTGCACACGGTCCTCCGAAAAATCCGCGAAACGAAGGGGGATCTGTTCGTCTCTGCACAAGGATTCCAGATCTTCAATTACAGCCGCGTACCTACAACCTACACACAAAAAAGAGAGGATGATTGGGGGGTTAGGGATTAGGGGTTTGCCTTTAGGTCAAACCCTGGTTTTGGAATTAACCAAGAAATGAGAATGTTGTAAGTGTAAATGTTTGTAATGTAAACAAGTACTGATACCTTGTTGTAAGAATGTTTGTATTCTTACATGCGAAGGTGTAATGTATGTAGCATTTTGTATGTTGTATGTGATCTCCTCTTCAATGGTTGAATCCTTTTCTTGAATGCAACACTTAGCCTTGAATGGAGACTTAGAATGCTCAATTGCTTGAAGGAATGCTTGAATGTTTGAATATCGCTTCCGCGTCTTTCTCTTGCTTATTTTCTTCCTCTTTCTTTCTAGGAGAGGAAAAGTAGTTTATATACTTGTCAATTAGGGTTGATAGACTGATTTTTCTGACCTTAGGCCGACCAGGAAACATTATTTCCCGAATTGCAAACTTAAAGACCCGATGCCCAAAAGAGACCGGGCCCAAAATAGGGCCAAGGACCAGGGCACTGGGCGCCATGGTCCTGGGGGACCAGGGCACTAGGCACCATGGTCCCACCTCCCGGGACAGCAGGGTGCAAGGAGGGATCAGGCCAGGGTGCAGAAAAATGTAGTTTTTGGTGTCGTAAACAGGTTTCGGGGTCTCCATTCATGTTCAACGTTGCGCCACCATCGTGAAGACCCAAATGTAGTCGAAATTGCAAGTGTCGCAATTTTAGGATGCTACACATTGATGTCAATATGATGAAGAGAAGAGAACCAGTATAACGCTATGAACCAACATTTATGCCAAAGTGAAGCCGTGTGCTTGTTCAAGTTGAACCGGCATATGGTTATGGGAACTAGCACATGGAAGCATTGTATGACTACCAGTTGGTAGTCTCAACTTCAAGGTTTCTGATTGAAGTGCTTCAAGCCTGTGTGGCTCAACCGGTGACTTTGTGTGATGAGTCAGCATGATAACAAAGAATAGATTGTGTTGCCACATAAGCCTTGTGTGCGTGAAGGATCTTGCATGAAGGAGATTATTTCTATCTACCTCGGGAATGTGTGAAGTCTGTAAATGGTGATAATGTGTGATGGGTTATCAGCTGCCATGAAATCGGTGGAAAACAAATGATGAAGATTAATGCAGTGTGCTCAATGGTCATGAATGAACCGTTTGAATTCCTTAACCTAATAGGTTTAGGGTTTAGGGTTTATGCTACCGACCTTTCTATTTTCCTATAAGGTCAGTGTTGTGATTCTTTCTAGGGTTGTTGGCAAAAGTTGTGTGTGTGTATCCAAGAGAAGAGATACGTGAATCTTGCCAGACCAAAGGAGAGAAGTGATACCTACAGAGTGTAAGTGCAGAAGGTGAAGAGGAGCTTAAGTAGATCTACATTGGCATTGAGTGTTGTTACCAGATCATTGTAATATCTGTTGATCTCTAACCACTTCAATAGTTGAGAAATCCCTTAACAAGGTTGCTTTAACTAGCTTGCTGTAAATCCTTTAACAGGATGACTCAAATCCATTGAGTTCTTGAAATCCTCTAACAAGGTAACCTTTAACAGGGTTTAACCCTTAACCAGGTATTCTAGCCATCCCTTAATCGGGTGATCCCTAACAGGATCGGTTCCTAACAGAACCTATTGTATCAGTTTTTAACCAGACAAGGCTCCTAATAGAGTAGACTTCTAAAGTGTTCAAAAACAAGCTTGTGGGTATTCATCCCCATCATGGTTTTTCCCACTTAGGTTTCCACGCGAAAAATATGTGTGTCATGTGTGATGTCTTCTTCATGTGATGCTATGCTTTTTTCTGTCAAGTGGTGAATCATGCTAATCTAGTTGCTTATATGTACATCTTTGATGGTTGATTACTTGTTCATGCATTAGGGTGAAATAGAAATGAAGTGATAAATTATATGAGAAGATAAGTGTCAACCGGTTTATGCTTGTCTCAGTTATTCTGGGTTTTGTCGGTTATACTTTGTTTAAGGACCAGTGTTACTATTTGTCTATCAATGCATAGTGTCTGCAGACAAACCGGTTCAAGAGTGTGTTTTTGTTTGTACTGATTCACCCCCCCTCTCAGTACCGGTTTGGTACTATTCATTCATCATTGAGTTATCATGTGGATCACTATGAAAGGAAGAAGGATGACTCCTAGCAATGCTCGATGATTGCGGTTGTGCACTACTCGCAACTGAGAATGGAGCACTAAATGACTACACACTGGATGAATGTCCTAATTCTAAAGTTAGGTTATCCTCTACCAACCGTGCCTTCTCTACAACTACCTCCAATGAATTAGGTGCGTGCATACAAACCTCGCCGCTGATGCATTCACTGAGACCTCTAACAAAGTGCTAAATCAACATCGGCTCATCGTCATCTTGATGAATAATGTTGAACAACAAATATCCTAACTGGTACTGAGAGGGGGGGGGGTGAATCAATACATACAAAAAAATCTCTACAACTTATCAAGTTAAAACAATGCTAACCGGTTGTCTTCATTATTGAACTTAACCATGGCAATACTGGTTAAACACAGTAAGACTTTAGACAACATGAACCGGTAAAACTAAACACTTCAAATACATTCAATACTTGATAACTACTTCACCCATAAACATATGCATGTGGTGTATCAGCAATACCATATGTTGTTCACCAAAAGTGATAACCCAAGACACCTGCAAATCTATCTATGAGATAGCCAATCTCAATCAATGAAACACAACAGGGCTTGGACAACATGACAAGGATATGAGTCCTTCTACTCTTCAGGCTCTACAAAACCTAGGTGAGTATACCTTTGATGCATTTAATCAGATCTATTACACACAAGACTACATCAATCAAAAGCACATGGATCTCAAAAGGTTCAAAAACTAAGAGGTAACTGCAGATGGGCTAGATCCACACTTGTAACTCAACATTTTTGAATCATGAGATGGAGGGACACTTCCACATAACATAAAATATAAAAAGATATTCTAATTTTTGTTTTCTAAATGGTGTTCTGACAACCTTTCAATATTACAAGAGACCAGTGCCTTATCCAGGCCACAGAGTCATGCATAAAACTTGATGAGAAATCTCAGATGCAAGTTCTTTTCAGCATTAAATTTTCATGTATCAATGCCTTACATTAATACAATCCTCTGCTATGTCACAAAACCATACTTATATGTAGATATCCAATATGCATTCAAAATCATCAATGCTGGGTTTTAGGATTTAAATCCTTCCTTGAAGAATACCCAAAAGACAACATTACACTCTTAGAGGAATCTAAAAGAGACAAATCAAATTATTAATATGAAATTATATGAATCTGAGTACATTTTGGAGACAATTTCATGGAAACTCACACATGCCTTGCATATATGTGAACCTGCAAACTGAAACTAAACCCACAGTAAAGACAACACTGAAAACATAGATGAACAAACTATCATTTGCATTGATAAAAGGATGCCATCACTAGAACCTGGAATTTCGGATTTCTCCCTTGTAGCAATTCTCTCAAAAACTGGAACCCCTACAACTGAGAATAATTGGGAATAAAAAGAGGAGGGAAGAGAATCAAATCTACAACTGAAAAATTGCCAAGTGTCTCTCCTCTAACTGAATTTTGTTCTCATGGATACTACTTCCAAAATATCCCACATTTGTCAAAATTAACTTCATAATCAGATTCCTCACTCTGAGAGCTTTCCGAAAATATATAACACTTTATACCTTGGCCAAAAATTGAGTCCTGGGCGAATTAATTCCCCAATGTGCACCATCATTTAGATTTTTTGTTTATTAATATAGTCTAAACTATGTAATAAACAATTTTAATTTTAATTTTATGCCTCTGATGTGCTCTAACGCCTTGCCATGTGGTGGCCTCTGATTGGTCGATGGGGTTGACCGGATGCCACCTGGGATGACACCTCATCACTGCCACATGTTCGCTTGCTCATCCGTCACTTGGCCGCCATGTCATCGCCACTGGACTGCCACCTGTGCACCAACTATGTGCCACATCACTGCCACCTCATTGGGACCTGCCTGTTGGATCGCTGACTGTACCCGCCACCTGGCTTTTGCAACTTCGAGGGGTGTAACTCGCGTGCATCTTCCTTTCGTGAAATAGCGCGAGCCGTTGATCTCTCTCGAACTTGCTCACTCATTAACCCGACCTTCCTCTGCAAAATTTTGCCTGTCTGCCTCAAGAAGCGTGCCTGAGTGGGGTCCACCTGGTCATCGCCCAGTCATCTCCTATGGCACTTCGGGAAGCATGCTCGCGCGTGGGCCCACCTTGGGTGCCATCAAGCACCATCCGTCAAAAGCCTTTATGGCTTAGACATTATACATGCGTGGAGCTTTGCTTATAAACATTTAAAAATAACACTTCCCAGCCAATGTGGGATATTGTGGTTTTGCCTGTAGCTTCATTTTTTGCTTTCCCTGAGTGCTTTCATGGTGATTTTTTTATTTGCCTGGTATTCAATGGTCTTTCTTCTCAACCACATCACACTAGGATATATTATCAACTCACAGGACTTAGAGGATGCTGGAGTTCGTGGCACTTGGAAGATGCTGGAGTTCGTGGAGTTTGTTCTTTGAATGCCCATGCCATCACACAACAACAGATACACGCCATACCAAATGGAGAATAGGAAGACATCACACCAGAAAACCTTATCCACCACGCACAGGGAAGACTTGGCAATTTCTGAAATCTTTTCACCAGCCACGTGAAGGGAGGTTTATGGCTTTTAGTAGCTAATTGCATTTGCTTATGTTTTTATGGCCTTTTCACATGCCACGTGAACTCTGGGAGGAAGATGGGAGGGCGCGTGAGGAGAAAGAGGAGGCTGCAATATCAATTTTTTTTTAAAACTTAGAAAAAAACTCCTCCCCAATCCATGCTAATAGCCTCTGCACCTTCCAGCACACCACACATGGGGGAAGGGAGAAACCATACTTGCTTTAGTGGTTTTAAACGGTGCTCCTAGACTCCACGCAAGGAAAGGGAGAATATTGTTTTGCACTTGATTTCAAAGCTCCAACGCACTCACCATCCTCCATGTCACGCAGGGGGAAAAGAAGACAGGAGACCACAAAATGGAGGATATCACTTGAAATTTGGAGCATTTCTTTTGGATCTCCCTGCAGCACGTGAGAAGAGGGAAATTTGATGCAGTTTATGAACACTTGTCGGGACTTTAAACACCACGTGGGAGTCAACCTGTTTGCATTCCATTCCCCTTTCTCAGCCATGCCATGTGAGGGAGAATGTTGGTCTTCAATCATCCACTGGAGATATTTGCCAAAATAAACCTATGTGGAAGGACATCTCTTTGTTTGATTGGCATTTAATTTGCCAAAAGTTTGCATTCTCTTATACTTTCAACGCTCCTCACCTCTAGTTAATACTTCTCAATGAAAATGTGTGTGCCTCTGCAATTGCATATAAATAACTACCAGCATACCCAGCAATCAAAATATTATGCATAATGTGCTTATATTTCATGTCTGTCTTTATTTGCTGAAGGAACATTTGACATTACATTTGTCAATTTGAATTTTCCATTTGCTTAAGCTGCTAAAAGTCTTCTCAATTTCATGACAAAGAACAATTAATTGACATGAATCATTCTTCTTCAGTTATGGTCTCTTTGTCAGCAGGATCTAAAACCATTTCCATATCAACTACTTCTTTCTCTACTTCATCATTTATCAAAAGGGAAATTGCATACCATGAAAACTGAACAATTCGCCACGAAAAATTAGTGCACAAGCATGGGCCAAGTCGGGCCCCAAAGTGGGTCCGACTAAAAAAAAATTTCGTTTTCAAGTGACTGGCCTTCAAAATGCTTTAGGAACTTTAAACACACCTCTAGAAATGATCGACATCATTTTCGGATCATTAATCCGCATTTTACAACCTTCAGGCGATTACGCCACAATTTTCGCATTTAATCGCGAAGACGTAATTTTCAAACCTGTCAAAACACCTTTCTGGAGCTCGCCATCTGACAGGCGTGTACTCTAATATACAAGGATGACTTCTACCAAATGGTTTCTCAAGATGAGTCTCAAGCAAAGAGATATTAATTTCCGAAAATGCCCAATTGGCTTTGTCGACACTGCGGACCTGATGAAGTCAATGTCCTGGCAACACATGACGCCTTTCTCAAAAATATCAAACAACCTCCATAGGCCCTCAAATTTGGAACATAGGTACCTTTAAGTACA
Organism: Cryptomeria japonica; assembly: GCF_030272615.1. Lineage (NCBI taxonomy): Eukaryota > Viridiplantae > Streptophyta > Pinopsida > Cupressales > Cupressaceae > Cryptomeria > Cryptomeria japonica. The sequence goes on along the minus strand of NC_081414.1, from coordinate 624,972,295 downwards.
TACTAAAACTTTGGATTCTTAGTTCGATCATCAGACTGACAGGATGCAAATGACATGCTCACAAAATGGCTACATTAACTGATATAGCACTGAAAGTACGAATAACTAAATTTGATGGTAAAATGAGCTCTTTTGAAAACCGATCAAACGAATTGATAAAGGATTGAAATTTGAAACATACCTCATCATTTATACCAACATTATCCTGGAACAAACATTATGACATGACGCTTACTGAGGCGACTTTTACACTTGTGCAAAACAGGGCTCCGACTAGCTGTCGAAATAGGGACTAGTCAAACCACGCAAACTGCAAACGGATTTGGCTTCAAAAACTGAGCAAATGGATTCGTCAAGACTTGAGATTTTGCAGACTGACTCATATTTATGCATAGAATTGAATCCACTTTGAATTTCTCCATGATGGTCAATAGGGCAAAAGATGTAATCACTCAAAATAGGCTACTCAATAAAAACTGCATTTGTGCCTAAAATGCACTTTCAGCTCACCCCTCGAAATGGGTACCTGGTAAACTTCTCCAAACTGAATTCTGAAAGTTTCACATCATTGAATAGGCCAAATGAAAGGTGTGGGACATGAATCTTGAGCCTTACCCTCTGAAAATCAACCGGCTCCATTTACCCCCTTGCTAACTAGGCCATTCAAACTGACTTATTTTAATCATTCGGAAATGAAGGGCAAATTTTCAAAATGGGCCTATGAACTTGACTCAGTTTTAAATACTCCCAACACCATAACCATTAGCTCTGCATGCATAATCACTCAAACAAAGAATGCTTAATCATCACATAAAAAATTCACAACTCATGACACAGATTTTTCATGTGGAAACCCAAATGGGAAAAACCACGGTGGGGATGAATACCCACAAGCTTGTTTTTAACTCGTTTGAAGCTTGCTCTGTTATGAGCCTAGTCTGGTTAAAGACTTTACAATAAGGTTCTACTAGGAACCGATCCTATTAAAGATCACCCGGTTAAGGGATGGCTATATACCCTATTAAAGGTTACCTCAGTAAAGGATTTAAAGAACTCAAAGAACTTGAGTCACCTGATTAGAGGATTTATAGTAAACCTATTAAAGCTACATGGAAAAGGGATTTTCCTTCTATTAAAATGGTTAGAAGACAACAGGTAAAACTCTGATCTGATAATAGCACTATATGCTAAGGAAGATCCTTTTCAGTTCCTCTACTCTGCAATCACACTCTACAGTTTTCACTCATGGATCTGGTAAGTATCTCATCACTCAGATACATACACAACTATTTCCAACAACAACAACAATAAAACTCATCAACCTTATAGACAAGAATTAGGTCGGTAACACAAACCCTAAACCCTAAGCATCTTAGGTTTATAATTACAAGCAATCCAATCATGACCGTCCAAACACATTTCATAGAATGAAACAATCTCAAATAGATCACAAGTCATTCTACATCATCCATTCTTTATCACACATAGAAATCAGTAACCCATCATGCTTTCTTCTCATACCACCAAGAAGAATGTTCATTCCCGAGGTAGACATTTAATGCAATCGATCTTCACATACAAGATCCTTAAGGAAATCATTCACATGTACAAAACTGATGTGGCATCTTGATCTCATCCTTATTTCTTAGCTAACTCATCATAGAATATCATCGGTTGCATCACACAAGATAGATTGCCAAACCGGAAACCCTAAAGCTGAGACTACCAACCGGTAGTCACACTTAGGGGAACCCTAACACCGGTTCACTACATATCATCATACCAGTTGACTTGTACTACTTCCAAGCTTCATACCAGTGCATACCGGTGTACCTACTTGAACACATATTGACATCAATGACAACATACTTTGTCACCGGTTCATCATATGCCAACATTCTCCCCCTTTGGCATTGATGGCAATACTTAGTGTAGCATTGCAATTATAAACACCATAGACCAGTGCATCTAAAATATCTTCATCAGATATCTTCTCCCCTATCATATATCTTCTCCCCCTTTGACAACAATGCCAAAGTGGAGGCACAAACTTCTATTCTCCACTATGTTGCTCCCCCTATGGAGCAGCATCCTTCAACACATCAATCCTGAAATATTTGTCAATGTGATACCTGACTGATGTGGAGCACACATCTTTATTTTGCTTCATGAAGGGGCAAAACCCCTAATTCACCTCTCAAATAGGTAAATGTAGTCTTCGGTAAGGGCTTAGTGAATATGTCTGGTAGTTGCTCCTTACTGGAAACATGTTGTAATACGACCTCTTTGTTTTGAACCTTCTCTATCAAGAAATGATACTTGAGATCAATGTGCTTAGTTATAGCATGCAATACCGGATTCTTGGAAATATTTATTGCACTAGTATTATCAGAAAAAATACTCAGTGGTTCAGATATAGGTACTTTGAAGCCATTTAGTACATGCTTCATCCAGATTGCCTGAGTGCAATTCATAAATGCTACCACATATTATGCTTCAACTGTAGATTGAGAAATACAGCTCTACTTTTTGCTTGTCCAGGAGACTAGTCTTCCACCAAGGAAGAATGCTCCACCAGTTGTGCTCTTCCGGTTGTCCACATTACCTACCCAATCTACATTAGTAAACACTTTGAGGTTAAAATCACCATTGTATGGATACCACAATCCATACTCAATAGTCTCTTTCAGGTATCTAAGAATCTTCTTTACCGCTACCAAGTGGGATTCTCTTGGACTCTTCTGAAAATGAGCTACTATGCCCACTGCATGAGAAATATTTGGTCGGTTGTGAACCACATAGTGTAGCTTACCGATCATTGATCGGTACTCCTTCTCATTCACCAACTGGTGCAGGAGCACCTAAGAGATCAACAAACCAAATGAAGCCAATGAAGACAATGAAGACATTAGGAGATGAGAGGATGATGAACAAGATCAATTATTCCATATTAAAGCCTATTATGGCTTTTGGCAATTCAAAATGTATCAAGTTGGATAAAATTGTCAAAGTTGCAAATTTGTCCTAAAGGACCCAAAATTTGAATGTAATAGGGTTAGATGAGTTTTGATGTTTTGAATAAATGTAATAAGGCCTAAAAGGTCCAAAAATGTCAATTAGGAGTGTCAAGTTATTGCTAAGATGAATAATGTAATATTTGAAATTCAAAATGCAATGGCTTGTTAGTAAAATGGTGGGAATTAGTTTTTAGGGAGTTTTAACCCAAACTAATCCTCAAAACCAATTGGAAATGGTTGGGGAAGTTATTAGAAGGCTATATAAACCTTTTTCAATGCCTTGTACGGACATGGGAACCTGTGTACAAACTGGAGCAGCAAAAAGGCAATAAAATTCATATTTTCAAGCAATTTTAAGGAGTTTTTGGTATCATTTTGTTCATTCTTTGATTGAAAATGTCATTGTGATTCATTTAAGGACATATTTACATATTATTTGCCTTTATTGAATGCTTGGTTGAGGGTTTTGTATCAAACTCCATTAATTTGCTGACTGCCCTAACAATTTGTGAGGTTTTCTTTCAAGTTTTGATAGGATTAACATGAAAATCATCATTCCATGAGTGTTTCAGGCCTAATACTCATGGAATGATCTATTTCTAACATGTATAAATAGTTTTGACATGAATACATGCATAAAATGAATGATTTGTAGGTGATCACCATGAGAAGTTGCAAGATTTTATGAGGAAGTTGGTGGCTAAGGAGTATCAGCAGGAGATCCGTCCATTGGAGGTGGTATTTTTATGATTTCTGTAGTTTTATTATGCCAATGAAAAGGTGAATCAATCATCAATTGGTCAGAGAAGTGATTGGAGTGTGGATTTTGGTAAAATCTCACTTTTTGAGGCTTGATTGGTGCTACGTTGGGGTTTGAGTATAAGGGAGAGTTTTAGATTGAAAGTAATTGCATATTTTGGAGTTTTGAACCATTTTATAGGACTATTGAAAGTTTGGGAGTCAGGGAGAACAAATAAAGTATACTTCTTTTGTAAAAGTTGCATTTTTGGGGTCTAAAACAGAGGTACAGTCAAAAGGCAGCGTATATACTCCAAAGTAACCTATACTAATTTTCTAATATGTTAAACTAGAGCCCAATGGGTATCTGAAAAACTAATTTACTTGTCTGATGTTTTGGAAAAAGTTGGAGTTATGATCAAAAAACCTCCAAAATAGGGCTAGTGGAGGGGCAACTAGGCCTAGAAGCCTAAACTTGAGTTTTGTTGTTAAAACACACATTTGAATCATAAAACCAGTTGAATCCTTTTATTTTTAGAATAACCAAACACCTTGATCCATTGGAGTTAGTGGGGTAAGTGTTTGATAGGTTTTGACACCTTTTAGCCTCTTGTGTGCTTGTAAGCATAGTGGGGATTGAAGTCTTCAAACCTTGTATTTTCCATATAACTATAAAAGTTTGAATCCTTGTGAAACCCCCACCACCTTCTGCATCACCAACACTAAATCATCTTCCTTAGTTAGTTTACAGCCAGTCACCATCGGTGTACCAACCAGTTTTCTCTCCTCCATGCAAAAGGTCTTCAATACCTCTTTGACATACTTGGACTGGGTGATAAAGATACCCTCTTTCATTTGTTGAATTTGTAAACCAATGAAGGACTTTATCTCTCTAATCAGAGATATCTCAAACTCTTTCTTCATTTCTTCTGCAAAAGCATGACTCATTTCATCATCTCCTCCAAAGATTATGTCATCTACAAATACTTCACAGATCAGAATCTGATCACCTTCAGATTTCAGGTATATGTTACTGTCCTCACCTGTTCTCTAAAATCCTATTTTCACAAGATGAGAGTGTAACTGTTAATACCATGCCCTTGGTGCTTGTTTCAATCCATACAGGGCTTTGTGTAATCTACACACCATGTTACTATCTTCTGATAAGGCAAACCCATCCAGTTGCTCAATATACACTTCCTCTTCTAGGATTCCATTCAAGAATGCAGACTTCACATCCATCTGGTATACCTTAAATCCCTTGAATGTTGCAAATACAAGTAGCATTCAGACACCTTCTAGTCTAGCCATAGGAGAAAAGGTTTCTCCATAGTCTTCTCCCTCTTCCTGAGCATATCCCTTGCATACAAGTCTTGCCTTGTTCCTCACAGTTGTTCCTTCTTCATTTAGCTTATTCCTAAATACCCATTTGGTACCTATGACATTCTTGTGTTCTGGTCTGGGTACCAAGGACCATGTTGCATTCTTTTCTATCTGGTATAGCTCCTCTTCCATTTCCCTAATCCAATCTTCATCTATAAGTGCTTCTTTGGAAGTCTTGGGCTCCAATTTAGAAATTATGCAAGAGTTTTCTTTCACCTTTCTTCTTGTGAATATCCCTGCATCTTTATCTCCTATGATCTACTTTGGATCATGATGTAGTTTCACATATCTAGGAATGACTCTAGCTGGTTCTGCTTGCTTCTACTCTTCCTCTTCACTTACTTCTTCTTCTTCACCTATTGCAACTTCTACCAGTACAGGAACACTGAGGTCTTTACTTGTTTCTTTCTTACCTGATTCCCAGAAGGCTATACCTAGTTCATCTTCCACTTTCTCGCTATAGGTTTCCTCGGGCTCTTCAGGGGATTCATCAACCCTGACATTGATACTCTCAACAATTTTTTGAGTCCTATTATTCTAGCATTTGAGAGCTTTTCTCTTAGTGGAATATCCTAGAAATATTCCTTCATCACATTTAGCATCAAACTTTCTCAAATGCTCACCTCTCTTGATGTAACACTTACTGCCAAATACTTTAAAATAGCTCAAAGTGGTAGTCTTCCCGGTCCAATACTCATAAGGGGTTTTATTTTTACCTTTCTTGATGAGTACCTAGTTCATAGTATAGATTACAGTGCTCACAGCTTCTCTCCAAAAAGTGTGAGCAACCTTTCCTTGGATCAACATTGTTCTGGCTGCTTCAACTACAGTCTTGTTGTTCCTTTTTGATATGCCATTCTATTGTGGTGTCCTTGGGGTAGATAATTGCCTCTTGATACTACTATCTTCATAGTACTTGTTGAATTCATCAGAAGTGAATTCACCCCCTTGATCAATTCTTAGGCATTTTATCTTTTGACCACTTTCCTTCTCTACTAATGCTCTAAAGGCTTTGAACTTTCCAAATGCCTCAGACTTGTCTTTTAATAATGTGACCCACATCATTCTTGAGCAGTCATCAGTAAGAATCATGAAATACCTATCTCCCTGAATACTTCTAGTTTTCATAGGACCAAACAAATCGGTATGCACAAGATCAAGTAAGTCTTCTGCTGAAAAAGACTTACCTTTGAAAGTTGAGGAAGACATCTTCCCAAGTTGACATACTCTGCATAAAGCATTCTCTGGTTTGTTCAGCAAAGGCAATCCTCTTACTGCCTTGATCTTACTAGCCTTTACAATATTATCAAAGTTCATATGACAAAGTCTCCTATGCCATATCCAACTGTCATCAAACTTTGCCATCAAACACTGACTAATCTTGGCATTCATCTGAAACAAGTTACCTCTGTTCTGCTGACCAGTGGCAATAAGTTCACCACTCTTTCCAATTATACTGCCGACTCCACCTTTGAACTCCAGAATGAGTCCTTTATCATTTAGCTAAGCAACACTCAATAGGTTATGCTTAAGACCTTCTACCCAGTATACGTCATCTGCACTGCTCTTTCCATTTAGTGAAATGGATCCTTTTCCTTTTACCAAGCATGGTGCATCATTGCCAAATCTGACAACACCTCCATCATATTCTTCTAGAGATAGAAAATTTCCCCGGTCACCAGTCATGTGGTGAGAACAACCACTATCAATAATTCACTCATTAGAGTTGTCAATGCGAGAGACAAGTGCTTTCTTGTCAGACACTTCTTCCTTTACAGCTACAAACACTATGTCCTCATTCTCTTCATCCTCAGATTCTTCATTAGTAACACCTTCATCTATTGCAACAACACAATTTCTTCTATTTCCTCCTTTATACTTTCTAAGTCTCTCCAGTTTATCCTTATTGTCATTGTTAGGATAGTTAACAGCTATATGTCCTATCTTATTGTAGGAAAAACATTTTAAAGGAAGCTTACCTCTATATTTTCCAGTGCCTTTTGGAAGTCTCTTGGCAAGAAGAGCTTCAAAATCCATCAAAATCTCTTCATCATCCATATCTCTGCATTGCCTAGATTCATAACTGATACTTATTTTCCTTTTTTGGTTGGTACATTAGATGCTCTAAAGGCTGACTTGGTCTTCTGAACACTACCATCATAGATATTTAACTCATATGTAGTCAATTTTGCAATGATAGAGTTTAAGGATACCTTGGTTTTTTTGATAGACATTAACTCCTAAATAACAACAACTCTGATTGCATAGACCGGTAACAATGATCTCAAAACTATATTGACAATGGTGGCATCTTCAATTGTTCCACCAGTGCTCTTGATATCTCCAACCACAGTCTTGATCCTTATGCCATATTGTTGAATGGTTTCACCTTCAATCATCCTCATGTCTTCAAATTTTCCTCTAAGGCTCTCTTCCTTAGGTTGCTTGACATGCTCATCACCTCCATAAATAGTTTCCAATGTGTCCCATACACCTTTACGAGTGTCCTTATCTTCTACATTAATGAACTCAATATCAGACAAACTGGTAATAAGGGCTTCCATAACTTGCCCATTTTCTTGAATCTCTCTTTTTTTATCATTGGTTAGAGTGCCAGTGGGGATTACATAGACATTCTCAACATAGCTCTAGTGTTGAGCACCCAAACTCTTGATATAGATTTTCATTTTGTCCTTCCATATTTTGAAGTTATCTCTATTTAACTTAGGACCTTCCCTCTTCATCATTAAGGCAAGATCTCTTACCTCAAGTGGTTAAGCTTATATCACCGAGGACTTGGAGTTGCTCTGATACCAATTGATGAATAATGATGAACAACAAATACCCTAACTGGTAATGAGAGGAGGGGGTTAAATTAGTAATTACAAAAACTTCTCTATAACTTATCAAGTTAAAACAATGCTAACCGGTTGTCTTCATTACTGAACTTAACCATGGCAATACTGGTTAAACACAGTAAGACTTTAGACAACATAAACCAATAAAACGAAACACTTCAAATACATGCAATACTTGATAGCTACTTCCTCTATAAACATATGCATGTGGTGTATCAACAATACCATAACCATTAGCTTTGCATGCATAATCACTCAAATAAAGAATGCTTAATCATCACATGAAAATGCACAACTCATGACACACAATTTTTCACGTGGAAACCCAAATGGGAAAAACCACGGTAAGGATGAACACCCACAAGCTTGTTTTGAACTCTTTTGAAGCTCGCTTTGTTAGGAGCCTAGTCTAGTTAAAGACTTTACAATAAGGTTCTGCTAGGAACCGATCCTATTAAAGATCACCCGGTTAAGGGATGGCTATATACCCTATTAAAGTTTGAAACCCTATTAAAGGGTGAAACCCTATTAAAGGTTACCTTGCTAGAGGATTTAAAGAACTCAATGAACTTGAGTCGCCTAGTTAGAGGATTTACAGTAAGCTGTTAAAGCTACCCGGCAAAGGGATTTTCCTTCTGTTGAAATGGTTAGAAGACAATAGGTAAAACTCTGATCTAATAACATCACTATATGCTAAGGCAGATCCTTTTCAGTTCCTCTACTTTGCAATCACACTCTGGAATTTTCACTCATTGGTCTGGCAAGTATCTCATCACTCGGATACATACACAACTTTTGTCAACAACAACAATAATAAAACTCATCAACCTTATATACAAGAATTAGGTCGGTAACACAAACCCTAAACCCTAAGCATCATAGGTTTACAATTACAAGCGGTCCAATCCTGATTGTCTGAACACATTTCATAGAATGAAACAATCTCAAACATATCACAAGTCATTATGCATCGTCCATTCTTCACCGCACATAAAAATCAGTAACCCATCATGCTTTCTTCTCATACCGCTAAGAAGAATGTTCATTCCCGAGGTGGACATTTAATGCAATCAATCTTCACATGCAAGATCCTCAAGGAAATCCTTCACATGCACAAAACTGATGTGGCATCTCAATCTCATCCTTATTTCTTAGGTAACTCATCACAAAATATCATTGGTTGCATCACACAAGCTAGATTGCCAAATCAGAAACCCGAAAGTTGAGACTAAAGACCAGTAGTCACACTTAGTGAAACCCTGACACCAGTTCACTACATCTCTTCATACCGGTTGACCTATACCACTTCCAAGCTTGATACTAGTGCATACCAGTGTACCTGCTTGAACACATATTGACATCAATGACAACATACTTTGTTACCAGTTCATCATATGCCAACACATCTATCTCGGCATGCTGCTTAAGCTCAAAGAATTTCCACTTGCACTACTTAACTGACAAACCCTTCTATCTCAAGTCATGAAACTCATCATTCTTCCTCTACCTCTAGTGGTCTGATAGGAAATGAGCACAAAAACACTCCAAGAGCATTGCCCATGAAATAGTAGCAATATCAATGTGCAGCTTACACTCCTCTATCTGTCGCCATGTCAATGAAAAGTCACAAAGATGCATGATTGCACATCTCGCCTTGGTGTTACTACTATATAGGTACATAGAAAAACACCTATTCAAATCTAGCAACCATTTCTTTGCCTCCATGCCACTGTTGAGACCACCAAAGGTAGGAAGACAATCTCACAAGAGATCTCTCATGTGGCTAGCTGCACTAGCATATGGATCCATCTCCACTCTCCTAGGTGGTGATTGTAAATTATCCCTCTTTCACTAATGAGAATGATGGAACTCCTCCTGATGATTCCCCTCCTGACCTGGTCCTAATCAATCAAGAAGATTCTGCAATGCCCTGACCAACTATGGAACCACATCACCCTCAAGTTGCTCCCTTTGTTGCTCCTTGTGGTGTGACTCCTCATAAACCTCAGAGTGATGGTTCCTATGAGTACTCGTGTGACCTCCATAGCCATGTACATGACCTCTACCTCTAGCAAGCATCTCATCTAAGAAAGATGTAAAAGAACCATAAGCTAATGCTAAAGCAACTAATGCAAATAACATAACAAAAAGGCATAAACCGCTGGGCTACCCCATGCTAAGTGCCAATATGCACAATGGGCTCATGTGAAACTAGAGTACCCAGTTTATGAACATGGGCTCTGATACCAGATGTAATGCCCACCAAAATACCCTAGAGAAATACAATTAATCTAACTACAAATAGAGATAAATTTTTGTAAGCACATCTACTAAACAACACATATGTCTATAACATCTATCTAATGCATATCATATACATCATCTACTAAATTCATCATTACAAATTTCATCTTATTCTTAATTACCACATTTCATAACACATCATGACACAATTTACACAAGAAAAATCACATATCATAACATCTTTCCCCTATGGTATCTCAACATCACTACTTAAGAGTAACATCCTATAGTCTAGGTTCATTTTAAGCACCAATACCAAATGTTCCTAAAACCATATAATGCATCCATTGTATCATCTTAAAGCTAACTCATATCCTTCCTAACATCATGTTACTAATTCCATAAACAATCCTTACTTCCATTAACGCTACCTTAGATCTAGGAAACTTAAACATAACATTAGGATTACTTTCATTTACAATTACATTAACATACATCGATGATATCTAATCAAATACATGTTCCATCTAAGAATCATACATAAAACTTATTTTTAAACATACAATAGGAAAATTTGTGTGACTTCCAAGAGTATCATATTTATTACATACAATTTTTAGTCTTACAATGTCATATTAAATAGATTCACTTTTATAAGGTACATGATCCTTTCCTTAATACAATGCCATCATGAATACTTGAGTAATACAATACATAGAATCAGCTGCAAGTATTCTCACATAATGAAGAGCAATATAATCCACATCCACGCATGCAACTTCAATGAAGAAAATCCGAATGGGAGAAAGTATCAAACCACCTGACCATGTGGAACCAAATAGGAACCACCCCCCATGCTAGGAGATGACAAGGGGTTCCAACACTCACTTATGACCTAGGATGAAACCTAACAACCATGGGACTCAACATAGTAAATAATGAACTCAACATAACAATAATCACATTTCCAGAGGTGTACAATAAAATCATGGCATATGGACATAGTCACATGTAGGAATAAAGTGTCATCACATGTTTTCCTCATATAGAAGGTAATATGGCCATCCTTACTAGTCATGCTCCTACATTCTAGCCTCACAAACAAGGTATTATGCACCCATAGTAGACATGTATGCTATCCTCACAAAGAAAATAAATCCATACTCCTAATAGTCATACAAGCTACCCTCACAAAAGAAGGGTGAAAACAATCCCTTAACACACAAAGCCATCTCAACCTATGTGAGTACAAGGGATATTAGCTTGACATCCCATATTTCCCAACCATATAAAATTATCTTATTAGGTGAAACCCAAAACCAATCAATTATTACAAGTTATCACTGAATTACAAAGAGGAAAACTCTCATTGTGCCTTGGCAGTCTAGGTGTCAAGCAACCTAACTCACGTGACCCTGATCATCACAAGGAAGCACACTCCCCCTAATAATTCAAATCCATAGGTTAAAACATAAAATGACATCACAACACATGAAAGAATACTCAGAAAGAGGTGTTCTAGAACATATAACATCACTGAGAACATACTGCACATAAAGCATACATATGAACCATTACAAGAATAAGGCTTTCACAAATACCTCGCATGCATAGTACCAAAGAAAGAACATGAAACATAAGCACATCATAAAATACTTCAAATCCTCAACAACGAGGTACAAAACATCCCCTCGAGTCATAGAAACAATCCTCAAACAACAAGGCAAGAACCTCTTGCTGGAGCAAACTTTTGCATAAGGAAACTCCTCAACTTGAGGGCATAATCCCACATACCAGAGCACAAGATACATCATGAAACATTATATAACATCATGAACCAATCAAAATTACTCAACACAGACTTCACATGCCTCTAGAAACATCACACAATCCAAACTAGGGCTATACAACACCAAAATTGACCTTTCTGAGCATTTTATACCAGTTTATCTCTATTGGTATGCACAGTGGCATTCCTGGTTTGTAGGGTAGCATTTTTAGTACCTATCATAGTGTTTCTTTCTCATTGCATATCATTTTTGGTCCATTGGTCAGTGCTCTAGGTCCACAGGTTAGCTCTCTCAATCTATAGGTTAGCTCTATTGGTCAGTTTGTCAGCTCTTTGGGTCTGAACAATGGCATTTCTGGCATGCATAGAATAATTTTTGGTAGATAGGGTGGTGCTTCTAGTTAGTATGGTGGCATTTATGGTTTGTTTGTTGTATTTTTTGGTAAAGTATGCAAAATCATGAGTTTGAGGGATCCTGAGGGTAAAGTAGCTGCCAAATCAACTCAGAAGGTAAAAATGACTGCAAGGGCATGACCAGGAGGTTGGATAAGAATATAAAGGATTGTACACATGGACTATGTATCAAATGAAACTCTCAGGAAAGAGTTTGCAACTCAGTGGGTAAGCGTTTTGGCTAAAGCTACATTTTTTATTCAAAGAGTAAAGGAGGAAGCCCAATCTCTGCATAGGCCAAAAGGAATAAACCAAAATATTTCCAAGACATTCCAAACAAGTTTAAAATGTCTAAACATGACATGGACACTCTTTGTGAGCTTCAGGAGCTCTTACAATGTAGCTCACACATTCAAACCTAAGAGAAACAACTCCTATCTCAACAAGGAATTCACGAGAGAACTTACACAAATAGGTATTCAAAACCACAATGAAACTCTCCTAAAACATATAGGAACAATAACATTCAAATACATGGAATCCATTTTAGATTTTAACAATATGACATTTCTAGAAAACATACTTAGAAGAATTTCATAGAGAAGATTCAGAATAATGATTCATAAAAGAGAATCAATCTTTCCCTACAAATCTAACCATTCCCTTTATCAACCCAAAATAAACTAATCCCTAAACAATCTTTGAGTTGTAGACATGGAAAACACATTTTCATAGGAAGGAAGCATTCACTGTAAACAAGAATGTAAAAATTAAAAATCCACCGACCTCCAAATCACAATCCAAAAGAGTAGAATCAAAGAGGAAGAAATGTTGAATCCAAAACCACTCCAAAATCTTCAATCCAAATCAAAAACATGAATCCAAAATCCAAAATAGTTACCGCTAGGAACCCCCAAACAACTACAACAAGGCAAATAAAAAAATCTCCAGCAAAAACTCTCGACCAATCAAATAAATTCATAAAAATAACATTTCCTACCTACCTTGTATAGTTCCAAGGTAGAATATTTAATATATTTCCTACCAACAATTCTAATTTCACCCAATCAAATAAGAGCGTAGGTAAAAACAAATCTATTTTATTTTTACATTTCCCTACATAATAAAAGCAATAATAAGGATATTATTATTATTTGAGGAGTGTAAGAAAAGAAATAGGCTTATACCTTTATTATTAATAATGATAAAATTAGCTTTATAACAATATCTAAAATAAATAAAAATTAATCAATCATCAATAAACCAAAGGATAAAAATAATTAAATAAAACAATAGCCAATAAATCAATTAAATCCAATTAAAACAATTAATTAAATAAGCATTATCCAACCATAGGATAATTAATCCAATCTAAGATAAACTATACACACACATAACCAACCGCACAAAGATAGAACGAGATACCGACTCAAGGCTAGACAACACTTATACCTGACAAGATTGACAAGGCGAACATAATAGACCATGAGTAGGTGAAGGAAAACCAAGTCATCTCCAACAACTGGCATTGGGATTAGGACATGCTCAGACCTGTGAGACCAGGTGGAGTTGATGTCTGGTACCTACAATCCTTCATCCACTGATAAGCACAACAAAGCATATATATATATACAACATCGTAGTAGCAGACAAGTGAAAGAGAATCACAATACCTTATCATGCTCGTAATGAGTGATAAGGCATCGTCCCTTTTACGAAGACAATAAACCAATACAAACACATCTCATAAAATTATAATAATGAAGTAGGGTTAGTATCATCATCATATATCTTGAAATCATATAAATCGCATAAGAATCTCAAATACATATAAGCCATCAAGAAATATCATCCATTGAGTAATCATAACATGACACCCATCACATAGATCATTAAAACTCATCAATATATCATCTATCTATATAGCATCATAAATGTCTATTGCATAGGAATAAAGCCATAATCATCATCAAAATATCATCATAAGTCTAGATAAGTCTATCAAATCATGAATCAACATGTAAATCTAGGAGGGACACTACAACATGAGTCGTCAAATGGGGACCTAGGTTTGGAGAGGCTACCAAGATAAGCCATGTTGATGTTATGTGATGACACTCTCTCCTTATGTATCCTAGTATCCCATTGTGCTAGATTTTATGTGGAAGGCTCTGGGAGTCCTTGGGTTATTTTTGGAACTCTTTGGATGTTCTTTTGATATTTTTTGGTTGTTATTCCTTACTTTCTATCTTGTGCAATGGTTTTTTGTGTATCTTGGTTGTGATGTATGTTTTAGTTTTGTTATCCCTAGCCTTATTTCTTGTTATTTGGGGCCTTGCGTCTACCTCTAGCATGGGGGTTGGACCTCCAAGTTCCACATCCTCGAGTGGTATTGTTTGCCATCAATTGGTTTTTTTTGAGTTCTTGTTCATGAGCAGCCGGATGGATCTTACCTTGTGTTCTGTTAGGAATTAATATTTACTTGGTAAAGTTAATTTCATTTTATTTGTTTCTTGTAGGAATATTCTTAAAGAATCTCTACTATTCATTTGTCTTATTTGAGTTCTGATAACTATTTTATTTATTCCAAAGATGTAAAATATTAGTTTGTCCTCCTTAAGAGGATGTTGACGCATTGCACACACATATTGTGAATTTGGTGGCATTCATAGATTTGGGAGTTACTTTGTATCTCCTCTCCTCATCTCTATTTAATAGATGATTCTCCTCTTATTCTTTACTTCATGATATTATTGTAATGAGCTTCTCTCTCTCTCTCTCTCTCTCTCTCTCTCTCTCTCTCTCTCTCTCTCTCTCTAGGTTTTGCCTTCATTCATAATACATAAGGGGTTTTTCTTTTCTTTTCCCCTTTAAAAAGTGTCATAACCCTCTTTTTAGACTTTGATTAAACTTGATAATTTATTATTATTATTATTATTATTACTATTATTATTATTATTATTATTATTATTATCATTATTATTATAATGATCATTACTAAGACTATTATTAATAATATTATTAAGTTTAAGAGAAACGTTAGTTGGAGATGAAAATTGAATAAGGATGGAATTAGTTTAAAAAGAACAATTAATAAGTGGTGACTCACACGTGAGGTCATAATTTACTTGGAAATTATTTATTTTCTCAATATTCTAATTGAGCACATGGTGTAGGAGAAATAAGAAGATTCTAGAAATGAATTTCAAAATCAAATTTTGCATGGTCAAATTTAACCCCCACTACGATAACAATCATTTTTCATGTAATTAATTTGGAAATTTCTTATTTACTCAATATGTTGATTTAGCACATGTTGTAGGAGGAAATCAAAAGGTTCTAGAAGAGAAAATCAAATTTAAAAATTTTACATGTAACCCCTGTAGTCACATAAATATGTCCATTTTAATTAAATGAATATTTGCTATTTATTTGATTAAAAATCCATTAAGCCATAAGTTAATTAAATAAATATTTAATTAATTCATCTCCAAACATTCTTCTATTAATTAAATAAATTATTCAATTTATTTTAATTAATTCATTAAGCCAAATACAAATCAATTAAATAAATAAAATCTATTTATTTAATTAAATCCCCCTATTCCTCTTTTAAATAAATTAAATAAAACATTTATTTAAATCATTATCCCCCCCCCACTTGCATTTTCCTACAAATGCAACTTGTACACATTTATTGGAATAAATGAATTTTTATTTTAAATAAAATCCTATTTTTCCTCACCCACCAAATCCACTTGCAAAATCTAATCCCCTTCTAGATTCTTCTAACGCCTTCCTAATTAGCCTAATCCATCCTCTAAACTTTGTCACATCCCTAAGCAAAGGGAAGTCACTTCTCAAAACCTCAAAGTCTTTGATAACCATTAAAGGCTTCAAGTCTTCAACCACTAAATGGCTCAAAGTCTTTGATAACCTTTATAGGCTTTCAACCTTCAACCACTTAATCCCCAAAGTCTCCAATAACCATTAATGGTTAATTCAAACCTTCCCACATGGTTAAAATATTTGTTTTGACTCAACCTCTATCCAACCCAAAGGTCTCATCAGGCCATTAATGCTTTGACCAGGATTATCTCTAAAACATTTGCACAAAGGTTTATCCTTGGATTAACTCTTAATCTAGTGGGTAAGCTTAATTTAGACTTGACCCTTAGCCTTTAGATAACCATGAGGTCTTCTCAGGCCTTTAATGCCTCCAACCCCTTTTCTCAACCCAACCCTATGTTGACACTTGTCATCATTTCATTGGTGCCAATTGTGCACATGGATCCCCAACTTTCAAACTCAACCCTTGATTGAATCTTTCAATCTCAACCATCCATTGCTCCATTTTTCCTATAAATAGAGCCCATTTCTTCATAATCCAGATCCTGAAAACTTGTATGCATCTAAGCTATAGACATTTTAGAGAGCATTTTTAGCATAATCATCTAATACCTTGTTATTTTGGTTAAAATATATCATTTTAACATCAATAGCATAGCATTGACTTCTCATTTCATATTTGAAGCACAATACTACAATCTCAATCCTCCATAAGCATCCATAGTGCAAAAAGCTACTGAGAGCTACACTATTTTGGAACTTGGAGAGGAGAGGAACAAGGGAGAAAGGAACCAAAACCATGCTAAGAGGCATTTGGAGATGCCTCATTATCTTTGCTTCTTTAGTTAGATATATTAGCATGTTTTTAGTGTCTCTCTTGGTATGCCTTTTTAGATTGGTTTTTGATTGACTAATGCTAACAATCTAACAGTTTTGTGTCTTTTTGTGTTGTTGATCATTTACTAACCTTGTGCCATTTAGGAGGGCATCAACCCCCACTATGACAATTAATCATTTTGCATGGAATTATTTTGGGAAAAGAATATGGAAATCAATTAATTCTTTTGGTAGTGGAAAATTGTTCTCTTTTTCAATATATTGACTACTTGATTTTCGAAAAAGGGGAGTCCATTGTTTTTGGTGATAAAATAGTCTTTGATTTCTTATGAAATTAGTTTCAATATCATGTTAGTTATAGGAGGAATTTTTGTAGAAATATTTCAAGATTTTTGCTTCAAGGTTTAGGAAGATCTTCACCAAGCTACAAAGCAAGGATCAAAGGAAGATAGTTGGGCAACAAGGGTTAATTAAACAACAACGAATTCACTCATCAAGCATATCCAGGTTCCCTCCTTTCTTACTGCATGATTTCTTTTCAAAATGAGGGTGGGGATTTTTATTGTATGCATGTTGTTTCCTTTATGAAAAAATTATGTAGTTAAAAGGAGAAAGATTTTGTTATTTTGTTTCAAATTAAAAAATGGGAGAGTTAAATAATATAGGATTTGCATATCTTTTCAAAAGAAAACTCCTTCCTTGTTTTCAGATTTTGTTAGAGGAGAAAATTAATATGCATACATGAAATAAATTTTTAAATCTTTCCTTCATTTGAAATAGATAGGATAGTAGCTTTCCTTCCAAAATTTATATATACAAATGATTTCATTATATAAATTTTCCTTAGAAAACACTTCTCTTAATTAAAAACTGATTATTTTATATTTTTAATAAATTAAAATAAAATACATGTATTAAAATAGAATAATAAATTTCTATTACGATTAAAAATGAAAAACAAATATTCATTTTGTTATATTAAATTTCCAATCTAAATTGATTGTAGATTAAAGATTAATTTTAATTTATATATTCTAAATTTATAATTAACAGATTATATTATTTAAATAATTATATATACAAATAAAAATTCAAATTAAATAAATTTGATTAAAAAAAATTAAAATTAAATTTTAATTTTAATTTTTTTTTTTTAAATTATGGGCGAGAGAGGGCATGCACAATGGCCATAGGGAGAAGAGGGGCCCACACCTCCCTGCATGCGCAAGGCCCATAGGATGTAGGACCCACAGGACCCCCTCCCTCTTACCTTTATTTAATTATATATATCTATGATTTCTATTAAAATTGTTTAAGTTTTAATTAATTAATATATTTTTTAATTATTATTATTTATTGATAAAAGTGGCAAAGCCACTAAATAATTATATTAATATATATATTAAAGATTACAAAATCCTGGTTCAAACAGGCATATTGACAGGAAAGAACCATGTAAAGAAAACCTCTGGTTGTAGCCCTTGACCAAAAACCCATATAGTTGAATAACCCAATACATGATAACAGAATTAGCCCCACAATGATCAACCCACAAAATTACAAATAAGAACATAATATTACGCCTCAAAAACTATAAACATGGACAATCCTCCCAAGGTGTAGAAGAAGAAGGATCACACCATCAGACGAGGAGAAGCAGAACCAATCTATCCAATTGTGTAAGCTAGAGAAAATCAATAGAACACATCGAGAGCACCAAAAAAATAAGGAGGAACATGGTCGCAAAACCATTGAAGCCACAAAATTGTATCAACAAAACAATCACCACATAATCCACACCTGACTACAGAAACCAATTCTCCAATCCATCTATTAGCAAGAGACATATTATAAGATATGAAACCACTGTGGAGGAGAAAACCATAATCAAGACTATAAAGATATAGATCATAGCCCAAATCAAGAGAAGAACAGGATGTTGAGACCAAAAAGTAATCATACAAAGCCCGAACCATATGATTAACCATATAAGATACCATGTAAACAATAAGAAAACAAGAAACCACTTTAGATATATTTAAACCTACAATCTCCACTTGTCATTATTTATCCACCACCTACCAAACCGTACAACCAACATCTAAAGGAACCAGATAAAAAACTTGCCCAATTTTCTCAACATCAAATGCATGAAAATAACAAGCTGCAGAATGAAAAAGAGTGACAAAAGAAGAAACACAGAGAATAGTAATATCGTAGAGCTCATAATCTAGAAACATAAAGAGGCCGAACCACATATCTAGCCACATCATAACAAATAATTCCTGACAGGGATGATTGACTTCCCACACTAGCCAAGAGAAATGTCCAACAAAATTTAT
This sequence comes from Cryptomeria japonica, assembly GCF_030272615.1. Classification (NCBI taxonomy): domain Eukaryota; kingdom Viridiplantae; phylum Streptophyta; class Pinopsida; order Cupressales; family Cupressaceae; genus Cryptomeria; species Cryptomeria japonica. The sequence continues at coordinate 624,952,845 of NC_081414.1, read as the reverse complement.
AATTAAAACACAATACTCACAAGATACAACCAACCTAGAAGAAGCCAAAGCAAGACACTTTGAAAACAAGCAATGTTCCAGCATGATTGCAAAGGCACAACTTGGAGAAACAATAGCCTATTCATAATGGCAAACAATTGCTTGCAAATGTATGGCCCAAAATAGCCAAGTACGGGGAAACAGAAGAGAGGACACCAATATAGAAACAATAGATCTCAGCTCAAATGAAGTAAATACAAATCTACACGGTGAAATCATAAGAGAAGCAAGCCAAACAAAAGCCATTCATAGCCAAAGAATACACCACCCTCCAATGATGAGACATGTTGTCTTCAAAATCTGATTCCCTTTAACATCCTTAAAATAATATGGTTAAACTTAGTGCAGAAGAGACATCAAAGATAAGGAAATTCTCAAGACAACATATGACAAGGTTTGATTGAACCTTCTACACTTCGGGCTTATTTAGAGCCTAGGTGGGTATACCTTTGTGAATTGAATTCACACTTTCAAACATAAACCCACAATAAACCAGTCCAGAAAACTAGTGGACCTATTCACCTTGAAATCAACTAAAAAAAAAGAATGGAAATTATACTTAAATTCAGCATTTTGATCAACAAAACATGCAATAAACAACTTCAATCAATACCAGTGCCTTTCCAAGGTCACAGAGTCATCTAAATTCAGATAATACTCCTCAAACAAAGCATCTTTATGCATCTTGTTGTCTTGGTTTCTATTAATCCTTGTATATGCCTGACACCTTCAAGAATTCATGCATTCCAAATTAAGCTATGATCATCAAAATTCAAAGTCTCTTCCAAAGAGTTTATTGGTATGAGTGATCCCCGCATCTTTAATTTCCCTCCTAAAGAGAAAAGCTAATGAACACTTCTACTAAAATTGCTTTGCAATTCCATTCAAACAAAATAACCTTGGATTATTCAGAATGAAAATAGTAAACACATTGTAAACACACTTGAAGACAACACAAAGCTTCACTCAAAACCGATGGTCTGTATATTGATATTAAGTTTCAAGAAATATTACAAGAAGTTTTTGAATATTCTCCATTAGACTTGGAAAAGCTCAGACAAATTTCTGTAGCGTTTTCTTACAATTCTTTTGCAATCCCTTTTCCTCTAGTCTTGGTATCCATTTATAATAACATGGATGCACAAAGCTTTGGACTTTTCAAGGAGAGTTTGTTACAATCATTTCTTTCAAAATAAAGAGGTTACAAGCTTTTCGCAAAAACAGTTACAAGCTCTTTTCGGCCTCTGCAGTTTCTTCAACAAGTTGTTCAGTTGCAACCTCTTCTACCTTTTCAGGGGTGCTCTCCAACTATTCTGGATCATGGGTGGCATATTTAGTTGTCCACTCAGCATACACCTCTTCTATCGGCCATGAGAAATTAATCACTTTATCCTTTGTCTTAGTCAACCTTTTCCAAGAATTTCTTATTTTGTTGACTTCTGAATTAAGAAAACCATAATGTGAATTAATTTTCTCTATCTCTTGTATTGTCAAAACAAAGAAAGAAGCATCATCTAGATCAATATCTCCTTTAACTCTTGCTGACAATTTAGCTTCTATCTCCTTAAGCCACATTTGTTTGTCCTTTAATTGATCTGGGCTAGCAAAAACTCCTGGGAGCAACTCAAAAACTTGATCAGTGTACTCCTTTTTGCAAAAATTAACCTTCCTATCAACATTATCCACCTCTGCTACTAATTGTACTAAGACTTTAGCGACATCAGAAGTGGATTTGATGATGGGATTGGCCCTTGCTTCATCGCAGGATACACACATAAACTCTAAATATTGCTCCCTAGGCCTCCATTTGTCAAAAATAGGTGTCAAAATGGCCTTGTCTCTCCTGAGCTCATTCCATATATCCATAATTTTACCTACATTGTTGTAGAGCAATGAGGCATTTATTGTATCTGCAAAACTGGAAATTGTAGCCCTTACTCTCTCCTCGTACTTCTTTGCATATAAGGCCTGAGCCTATTTCAAGTTTTCTAATTCTTGAGGAGTAATTTCAACCATTTGAGAGCTGGAGGGTGCTAGAGATGGTGGAAACTCAATGATAGGGCTAGTAGGTGGAGGTCTTGTAGGAGAAGAGGAGATCATCAGTGTTGAAGACTCACCTAGATGGTATTGTCCAATCAACTGGCTCTGCAGCTTGGCAATGATGCTATCTTTAACTCCCACCTCCTCCTTGGCATTGTTATAGGCCTTCAAAACTATTTCCAACTTGACTTGGAGGGCCTCTTTCTCTTTGGCTTCCTTCTCTGCTACTGCAACACTAAATTTTGCAGTCTCTAACATAGTGCTAGTAGCCTCCACTACCCCTGTACTCTGCACTCTCTTCACCATCATCCCACCAAGGTAACTTGACCCTAGGGTGTCTTTGCTTTTCTTACTCTCATTTCTCTTGAGAGACCACATGATGAGTGCAACATTATCCTTATTGAAAGTAATCCCCTCCATGGGTTTAGCCTCTTTTCTCACTGCATCTTGTACCAGGGTGTCTGCTATATCCCATTCGCGTAAAATAAGCACTCCAGCTTGTGCTACCATATCTCTTCCCTGCTCAGGGGTGATGGTTTTGAATTCTTCCATCATCTCTTTCTTTATTTCCTCTTCTACCAGGGCTGGATCTTTATTGGGCTGCTTAGCCTTTCTCTTTTCACATCTAGTATTTTATTTATCTATGTGTTGTTTGCATATAAACTGCATAAATGCTTCTGATGTGACAAAATTGTTATCAGCTAAGAAGGCATTACTTGCTTGCTTTATCTCAGGATCCCACTCCTGGCCTTTGAATTCAATGGTAGTGATATCCATTTCAGCAGCAATGGATTCTTCTGGCATTCCTTCCTCCACTTCATCATAAGTGTAGGCAATTTCCCCTAGACTACCTAATTGTAGGAGTTGCTCAGCTGTAGCTTACTCATTTCCTATATGGATAGGGGATTGGGATGGGGAATACAAAGGTGTATCTGATTGTGCTTCTTTCCCTACCCTTTGCTTCTTTGGGCTTTCTTGGATGTCAATGACATCTTGTATCTTCCTCTTTTCTTTGGAGGTAGAGGGTTCCCCTATTGTAGGCATTAGTACACTATAACTGGATTTCTTATGCAGTGTATAATCACTAGGAGGGATTGCTTTGCTAGAAGCTGACCTACTTAGGATCATTCTTTCCTTCTCAGGGTTGCTTTTGATTATAGCTTCCCTCTTCTCCTTTAGGGTCTGCATCACATCTTCAAAGCAAACAATCAAAAACTTTATTTTCTTCTACAGAGGGAAAAAGCTAGACAATGGGTCATAGCTAGCATCAAACTGATGCACAAAATCCAAGGCTTTCTTATAAGCCACCCACTTCTCCTTCCTTAGCTCCTGCTCATCTGGATCAAACTCATTTCTGATGAGGTCTTCAGGAAACTGGAATTGATGAGGCCTACCTCTGCATGCTAGCTTCTTTCTAAACATACCATTGAAGAAGTCTTTTGGATCAGCACACCTAGACACTGCAGTGGACAAATGATAAGGCTTGAGGAAATCCTCAAAGCAATTACAGCCTCCCTTTGTTATTACAAATTGGTGGGCTATGGTAGCTGCAGGGAAAATAGTCCCTTTACCCCTGCCTATCAACTCTGCCTCTTGTAAACCACCAATTTGTCTAAAGATCTCTATAATTCCCACTTTGAGAGGGACCTGGTAAGGTAGCAAAAATGGGGTGCCTTTGAAACCAAACACTCTAAAAACTCTAGAGACTAGATACAAGTAAATGTCACCCCAGTTATGAAAAAAATTTATGTTCTCTGCGAATTCTTTTGGTCTTATGAATTCCAGAAGAACTTTGGGGATTCTTGGGTTCTTTGAGCAGAGCAGAGTCCTGATCTTGGACACAAAGTATTTGTCAACCTTCAAGAAACTGGCATCCTCTCTATCCCATGATAACACAGTACTCTATAATTGTACTGGCATTTTTTCTCCTTCTTTCTCCTTAACAAGGTCCAGTCCATTGGCAAAGTAATCACCACCTTTGAAAAGAAAAAGATGCATCAGGAGTGAGTACCATCCGAAAGGCCTATCCACCATTCCATTTTTTATTCCTGTTAACCCTCCATGGATAGCATCAACAATAAAAGAGGCATAATCAAATGTAATTGCAAGAGTAGGATTCAAAATCTGAGCAATCATTAACAAGTAATGATTCGGCATATTTGCTTCAGCATCTTCTCCCAAAACTTGGCAAAGTGCCCAATACATTCCTTTAGCCCTCAGGGTGAACATACTTAATGAAAAGGGCTCTTGTGTGTTGGGTCCTACAATTGTTAACCCTCATATCTTCACAAAAAACTCCTTGAGAGGCCCGTTCCATAGATGACTCCTCTATGCACCGTAAATTTGGGCTAATGATGTGAAATTTATAGGTTCTAGAAAATTGGTGAACTCATTAAGCCCAAAAGCTTTCCTGAATTCCTCAGCATTAATCTCAACAACGGTTTTCCCATTTATATCTCGAATGCTTCTGATGACTGAATCATAGTTGAGCACAATTTGGGTTAACAAATCTATGTCCATAAATACCCCTGGGACTACTAATTTCCCGACATCTAATTCCTAGATACTGTTTTGCGGGGCAAGAGAATTTCTCATTCTGAATCCAATTTTAAATAACCCCAACCCAAACAATCCAACCTATGGGTCTCTCAACCAGTTACCCTTGTCATAGAGTCCTTCTCCTATCTTTAAACGGGGAGCTCTAGGCACTAATTCTTTTGCCTTTGATGTCTGATTAGTTGACAACGTCAACTGTTCTAAAAAATCATCACAGACACTCCTTTTTGAATAGTTAACTTTGCCGGAAAATTCTCTTTTAGGAGCCATTTTGAAAACATAAGAAATGAATACCACTCTTAAACAATTCTATGATGAATTAATTATCTTATCTAAAACACTACACAGGAATTGCTACACAAGAATACGAGAGAACCTATTTTTCACTTGAAGGAATTTTCTCTGCAACTAAACTGACTTTCTCTGTAACTGAAGAAAATAACTCTGCATCTGCTCTTCTGCAAAATTCTTTAAAAGATATCTTCACCTAGTTGATAGGAAATCAAATATTGTACTGAGGGTCTTAACTAAAACATTGATTCCTCATGCTTCGGTCGTCCCTTCAAAATTGAATTCATATGAGAATTCATATTTTTCGCTCCAATGGGTCACAACATTCCTGCAAGTGTTTCATTTTACTCTTTCGCAACTTTGCAAAGCATAACTATCAGATAGCTTGGTCCTGCGAAATAGCGTCGACCATCCGATCAAAAGAAACTTGATCGAGCGTTGGATTAACTAATAGCTTTGGCTCTGCGCTGGGTCCTGCTTCTCTATTGGCTACATGATACCACGTGGCACCCAACCATTGGCCCTAAAATTTCCTTCGCATTCCACTTGATACTGGCCATGTGTCTTTCCTTTATACTGTCAGTTCCACCTTGGCGGGCCCACAACTTTCTTCTAAGACCACGTGTCGTCAGACACGTGGACGGCTCTCATTCACTCTCGCTATTTTGTGGGGTATAAAGAATGAGCATCTTACCTTTGTGAAATAGCATGGGTCGTCAGATCATCTTTTAAGTGATCGACATTTAACCATCTGAAAAGGCTTTCGGGAGGGGTGGGCCCGTTGACTCACCATGAACACTTGGCGTCCAGTCATCTACAATGCTGACATGTCACCTTTTTATATGCTGAAAGAAAACCATAGGGCCCCAACAAACTCTTGACAGCTGTATCCTCCAAGTCCTCCATCATGACACGTGGACAGCTCTCATTCACTCTCGCTATTTCGCAGGGTATAAAGAACGAGCATCTTACCTTTGTGAAATAGTGCGGGCCATCAAATCATCTTTTAAGTTGATCGGCATTTAACCATCTGAAAAGGCTTTTGAAAGGGGTGGGCCCACTGAATCACCATGAACACTTGGCATCCAGTCATCTGTAGTGCTGACATGTCACTTTTTTATACGTTGAAAGAAAACCACAGGGCCCCAGCAAACTCTTGATAGTTGTATCCTCCAAGTCCTCCATCATGACACGTGGATAGCTCTCACTCACTCTCGCTATTTCACGGGGTATAAAGAATGAGCATCTTACCTTTGTGAAATAGTGCGGGCCATCAGATCATCTTTTAAGTTGATCGACATTTAACCGTCTGGAAAGGCTTTTGGGAGGGGTGGGCCCGCTGACTCACTATGAACACCTGGCATCCAATCACCTTTGAAGCTGACTTGTCACCTTTTTATTTGCCGAGAGAAAGCCACTGGGCCACAATTTATTCTTGACAGCTGTACCTGCCAGGTCATCTCTTGACTACAACCTGACTCACCTCTAGGGCCCACCTTTTTGCCTTTAATCCTGACCCACTAACTGTTGTGACTTGTGCCACATGCTGCCATTTTACTTGCTATCATCAACCAGCTGGACCATCTATGTGGCATGCCATGTCATTTTTGCAACTTCACTGGTTTTAAACTACGCGCAACTTCACCTAGCGAAATAGCGAAAGCCATAGATCCATCCGCGAGATGCGCACTAGTTACTGGGCCCAACAACTTTAAGAGAAAAACTTATAAGGCATAAATTTTTCGATTAATTAACATAATCGCCTACCCAAACAACAAGGGGGGACACTTCCTATGACCCCATGACCCATTACTTAAGTGAATAAAGTAACGAAAGATTAGAAACCAAAGGGTTTAAAACAAACACAAGAGGATCTAAAATGAAAAACCCTTAAACCCTTGAGGTCTAAAACAAAGCTAAAGCATTTGAAACTGCATCCTATTCAAAACTTCAACAAACCATAGCCAATCATGGGAAAAGAAAATCCCATTTTTAATCAGTGATAATAGTGGCTCTGACTGGGGATGGTTGATTGCAAGGTCAACATAAGAAAACTCAGAAACTCTAGAGAAACAGACCAAAACAAAGACCAAAACAGAAAAGCAGGAAAGGAACAAAATATGTACAAACAAAGGACCTACCGTGCATGAACATTAAGAGAAATAATGCTTCAGGAATTGTTCATGCATTGGAAATTCCTGCATTTCATCATCCATATTCTTCAAGAAATATGAATCCTTACCATTTAAGTCACAAACCATAGAAGGGCTAATCCATAGTGATTCAAATTTCTTATGCTTTCCCTTATCCTGTCCTTTTACATTCCACTGAAGAACCATGTCATCAATTTGAAACTTCCTTAGTGATGTCCTTTTATCAAAAAGATACTTTGACTGCAACTGGATCTTCTAATTTCTCTTATGGGCAGAGGTCCTAAGCTCCTCCATTTCTACAATTTGGATCATTCTGTTTTCCATTGGTTCAGATACCTCCATGTCCTCATTTTGCAAAAACTTATACACTGGAAGAAGGTTATTTACTGGTAACCTAGCTTGGGCACCATAAACTAATTCAAAAGGTGACATTCCAATGGATTTCTTAACTATTATTCTATCTGCCCACAAAGCTAACTTCAGTTTTTGATCCCAAGATCTTTTATTCTCTTCTAGGATTTTCTTGATGATATTCAACAGGCTTTTATTGCTGGATTCTTCTTGTCCATTCCCTTGAGGGTGATAAGGTGAAGAGTATGACATGAGTATACCATGACTAGTACAAAAGCCTACAAATTCTTCTAATCTGAAACACATAGCATTATCCATCACCAATTTTGTAGGTGTTCCAAATCTAGTTACAATATTATCCATCAAGAAATCAATGACAACTTTACTAGTAGCTCTTCTTGTAGGGATGGCTTCTATCCATTTGGTGAAATAATCAATGGCCACTATGATCCATCCATGACCTCTCCCTGACCTCTCAACAATCTCTCCAATAAAATCAATGCCCCACTGGTCAAAAGGAGCTTCTACAGAGACTGGATTTAGGGGTAAGGCTCCTTCATACTTGAGCTTGGATGAGAATCTTTGACATGGGTCACATCTCCGAACATATGCATGAGTATCTTTAAATAAGGTGGGCCAATAGTACCTAGCCCAAATTATCTTACCAGTAGTAGTCTTAGCAGAATAGTGACCTCCACATACTCCATCATGCATTTCAGTCAACACCTGTTTAGCTTGAAATTCATCCAAACACATTAGTAACTCTCCATCTCTTTTCCTCCAGAAAAGATCACCCTGAATGAGCACATATTTTTGGGACTTGAGTTTCAGAGTTCTTTTCTGATTGTATGTCATTTCTTCTAGGAGTGTATCACCTCTCAAAATTTGGATTATCTCTGTGTACCAGGGTTGCCTCTCAATACTAGTGACCAAAGCATCTCTAACCTCAACATTGTGTATTTCTACATTCATGAGATTCGACTCAGTCATGAGCTTAGCCAAACCTAAACCTCTCACCAATTTGGTGATCTTTATCTCCAAGTTGAATTCCTGAAATCTATTAATCCATCTGCATCTCTTCCTAGTAACCTCAGACTGAGATAAAATATCTTTAACTGCAGCATGTGGGACATAGGCAATAATATTTGCATTTACTAAATATGGCCTAAAAGCCTTAACAGCTTTAACTAGGGCATAAGCTTGTTTCTCCATGGTTTCATATTTTAGTTTTGCCACCTACAAAGACTTACTATAGAAGGCTATGGGATGTTCATATCCTTGATTATCCTTTTGTAGTAATACTGCAGCCACCGTATGATATGAAGTAAAAGAAAATAGAGAAAAAGGCTTACTATAATCAGGGGATTTCAACACTGGTGCCTCCTGGATTGCCTTCTTAATCTCAGCAAAAGCTTTTGAAGCTTCTTGATCCCAATAAAATTTTGTATCCTTCTTAAGCAATTTGATGATAGGCTTCACTATCTCTACGAAGTTTGCAATGAATCTCCTGACAAAATTTACTTTACCTAAGAAAGATTGGATACCTTTCACATTTTTAGGGTCAGACACCTTATTGATTGCTTCAATTCTCTCAGGGTCTATCCTTACGCCCTCCTTGGAAACTATGTGTCCCAGTAGCTTTCCCTCAGTGACCCCAAAATGACATTTCTTGGGATTTAGTGATACACCAAATTCTAAGGCTTTATTGAACACCTTCTCTAGATGTCCACAATGATCATCAGCTTTCTTAGAGAAACAAGTTTGATCATCTTGATAAACCACCATGATGATGTTTATGAATTCTTTGAAAGCTACATCCATAGCTCTCTGAAATGTAGCTCCTGCATTTTTTAATCCAAATGGCATTCTCACATATACATAAGTTCCCCATGGAGTAGTGAAAGCTGTCTTAAACTATTCAGACTCCTTTACCAACACTTGATTATATCTTGAGAAACCGTCCATCATGGATAAAAGATCACATCCTGTCACTCTTTGTAGCATGGCTTCCATATTTGGGGATGAGTAGTTATCTTTCAAGGAAGCAACATTCAAATTCCTAAAACCTACACACAATCTGATGTCTCCATTCTTCTTCCTCACTGGGACCAAATTGGAGACCCATGAAGAATGCCTTATTGGTTTGATAATCCCCCCTTCTCTCAATTTGGTCAACTCTTGTTGCATTTTAGTTTCTACCAAGGGATTGATAGGCCTCTGTTTCTATCTAAAAGGCTTAGCATCTGGAAGTAAAGGAACTTCATGCTAAAAAAGATCTCGTCTATACGCCTTTAGGTCCTCATAAGACCAAGCAAAGACATGCTTATACCTTTTCAATAAATTAATAAGGTTAGTCCTGACATGAGGGGGTAGTTTCTTTCCAATATATACCAACTTAGGGGATGATTTTGTCCCCAGGTTTACCTCCTCTAACTCTTCCAACTTGGTGGTAGACTGCTGATGTAAATGACTATCATTATAACTAAACATGCTCTCCAGCTCCACTAGCCTTTTAGGTATCTCATTGGTTTCCAACTAGACCACATCGTTTCCAAACACTGTCTCTCTATTGTCTACCACTTCCACCAATGCATTACAATCAATCTTTTGTCCATCATAATCATCAACACATTGGATAAACCTAAGAATGTCTTCATCATCAGTAAAAACTTGCCAATTGTACACATTATCAGGAATAGCAGGCCTAGATTTTATTTCCATAGTGGAAATACTGGTTAGCGTTGCATCATCATTTTTCAAAGCAACATTAGCTAGGAAATCTGTCATAATATTTTTTGTTCGCTCTATCCAATTAATAGAAAATGCATCAAAATTCTCAACAACATCCCAAACAACATGCTTATACTGCTTTAATCTATCATTCTTGGATGCATATTTAGATCTCACCTAAGAAACAACCAATTTTGAATCCCCCATTACTTTCAACAGTTGGATTCCATGCCTTTTTGCAACCTCAAGTCCTAGTAATAGGGCTTCATACTCTGTAGTATTTTTTGTGCACTGGAATGCCAATAAAAATGAGTACTTAAAAGTTATACCTGATGGGGACACAAAAAGAACCCCTGCTCCAGATCCTTCTTTAGAGCAAGCTCCATCAAAATACATTTGCCACAATCTGTACTGTTGTGCTTGTAGCTCAACGACAATAGGGTCAATATTCTTCAATTGAGGTGAAATTGGTTGAAGTCTAAAGTTATCTAAATCTACATCGATCATACAATTAAGCATACTAGGGTCTACATTTTCAATTACCCTAGGAGCTCGTGGCTCTCTGTACAATTTGACTTGATTACCACTAATAGGAATGGTAGCATAAGATAAGTCCAGTTGAACATTTCCCCCTACTGCTACTACCCACTACCTGGAAAGTAACATACCATAATGGGGTTTAGTATCAGTAACAATAACATCCATTTTGCAAGTGGCTTTAGGAAATGCTGCTATTTTTACTTCTACATCTTTCATTGTACCTATCACAGGTACTTCTCTGTTATCCATGGCATAGCATTTCCCATACACAGTGGTTATTGATAACCCTAATTCTTTCATAACACCATAGGGCATTACATTAGCAACAGCTCCTGAATCTATCATGCAGTTTTTAATCAACCGATTATTGACTAACAAGGTAACATAGAAGGGATCTACCTGAGAAGGCTCCTGAGTGATAGTGGTTCCAACATAAACCTCTAGGATTTGAAACTCTTGATCCTTTCCAACTTTAGCTGAACCGGTGGGTGATACTATGTCACTATCATATATACTAGAGAATAAAGACAAAGTTGCATCCTTATGTTCTTTAATCTTTAGTAATTCTACTAATGGAACAGTGGCCTTCATTTGGGTTAAAGTTTGGGCCATGTCAAATGTAGAACTATTGCATTTTTTAGTATTAGCCCTGACTTTTTCTATTTTGAATTGACTTGCCCTTTTCACTGTCTCTGCTCCTTGTATATCACTAACATTTTTATCATCTTTGCCTTTAGGTACATCTTTAACTTGTTCCCCTTTTTCTTGACCGACCTTAGGAATAGTAGTAGCACTACTTGATGCCCCCTTTTTTGTAACTTTCTTTACAAACATAGAACCCGGCTCACCCTGATCAGTGTCTCTCTTGGTGCTTCTTAGATTATAGTTATGTTTTGCTTTGGCAATTGCAGCTTTAGTGAGATTTCTAACCTCTTCCTCACTAGGCCTCCTAAGATGAACCTCTTCATCTTCAATTGTTACCACATTCAATGTAGGATGCCAATCTAAGGCTGACTATCCTTGCACTAGCTTTTCATTATCCAGCACATCACTGTATTCACTTTGCATGGATTCCTCATCACTTTCTATGATGACTTCAAACATATTAATGTTAGGTTCTGCTTGTGGTCTCTTAGATTCTTCAAGAGCTTGAGCCACTGCACATTGATGAGGAGAATGTGGTCCATCACAAGCAATACACCAAGGAGTATTTTCTATATTGTGAACAGTTTTCCCTTTCAAGGGATCCAGTGTGTCTTGACTTTGGGTAATTTTGGGCTTCTCAATTTGGGGTTTACCATCCTTCCAATTGGTATTATATGGCATATCATGTAATCTAAAGGGTCTATCTTGCCAATTATAATGAGGTTTATCATTTTTGTTAACCTTGGCAGTCAAATTTTTCATAGCAGTAACCAATTTCTCTATTTTATCATCCTCTTTGGCAACTTTATTAGGTTGTTGTTTGGTTTCTTGCCATAATCTACCATCTATCCTTCTTCCTAATTTTCCAGATTCTTTTCTGTTACTTTCTACATTTATGGCAATTCTAAAAGCATCTCTCAAGTTATGAGGATTTTTATCTCTCAAGATATAGGCCATTTTGGAATCAAATGCATTGTAATATGTATTAAGACACATGTTATCATCTAGCCTCATCACTTGATAGAATTTGTGCATGGCCTTCTGGAATCTGGCATTGAAATCAGTGACCATTTCATTTTCAGATTTTCTAATATTATTGAGCTCATTTAGCATGAAACTCATATTAGTCTTGTCACCATACTTCTCTTGAAAGCAATTTTTAAAATCTTCCCATGAACCTATGCTATTGATTGGAAGACCTCTGTACCAATCTCTTGCATCATCAACCAGGGATTGAACAAACAGTTTCATAATAACATCTTCATCTACTATCTCATAATCATTTATTAGATCCCCAAAATATTTCAGATGTTCCTCAACACTAATTGCATTGTTTCCAGCAAATTTATGGAGTCTGTCTCTTAACTCAGTGGGAACATGATCTGGATATCCTGCGATCCCATCAAAGAACAATTGTCTATATTGTTCTAGATTAATTGGTCTTCTTTGAAAAGGGGTAATAGCACTATTATTTCCCATGGTCATTTTAGCTTTTGGGATTGGAGATTGAGGTGCTTGGGTATATTATTTATTCACAGGTATTTGACTTGCTGAGGGAAAATTAGCTTGTACTACAGGTTGAGTGTTAACCCGAGGAAAGGAAATGTGTTGGGGGTTAGGCTTGCTAAGATCTTCTAATGGGAATGTAATAGGGGGAGCCTTTAAGTAATTAATCTTTCTTTTCACTTCCTGATTTGTTGCTTCTAACTCAGCCTTTTCCAATTCCATTTGGAGATCTTCCTTTTCTTTCCTCATCCTTTCCATTTCTCTCTTATGTGCTAAAAGCCTATGAGAGATTTCTTCTGCAGTTTTAGATTCTATTCCATCATCTACCCATTTTTGTTTTCCTTTATCTATATTGGCTTTAAGAAGCTGGGAACCATTAAATACTTCCCTAGTTGGCTAGGCTATTGACTTACAAGCTTGTTTAGTTTTGGGGATTAGGATTTCTCTAATCACAGGGCCTTCCTCATCACTTTTTTCTTTCTCCTTAGCAAGCATTTCAAGATCAGCTATCTATCTAAGAAGCCTATCTCTTTCCATTAGTTTGGCTTTAACTTTCTTCTCCTTATTTGCCTCCTTTTGGGCTCTTAGGGAGATTAAATGATGGACTCTTGTATTTAAATCTTCAATCTCTTGAGACACTTTATCCTCATCAGGGAAGTTTTCTTTAGAGTCTGATGCATTAACTTGATCTATGTCAATCAGACTAATGTTCTCATCAATTGTCCTAGGAATGGAGTGTCTAATTGCATTTGAACTAGTTTTATCTTTTGTAGAAACACTAACATGAGATAAATCTTGATTTAAAATAGGTGCATCATCAATATTTCCAAACAATCCCGAATGGAAACCTAAGATATCATGCTCTGAATCTCTGGAAGATGAATTAGACTTTGCATAAACAGGTCGATCAGGCATCTTACCAGTATTATTGTTTTTCTGCACCCAAGCAGCATTTGATGGCTCATGCAACACACATCTCTTCTGGCCTCTCCGTGACTATTCTAGCAGACCTTCTTGCAAGGTTTCACGAGGATGTTTCTTCATGAATGATCTTGTGTTTTTTCCTCCTTGCATCTTGCTTGTCTTCCTTTTAGAAATATTTGTATCTCACAAGGACTGGTTCAAAAGTAAAAGAGTCACCACCCACAAAACTATGGGAATTATGAAAACAAGCAGTCTTATCCACAAACACACAACAATTTTCTTTATAAACCTCAACACAGATCTTCGTTTATATCTTTATTATAACTCTCCCCAGCAGAGTTGCCACTTTTGTTGTCTTCAAAATCTGATTCCCTTTAACATCCTTAAAATAATATGGTTAAACTTGGTGCAGAAGAGACATCAAAGATAAGGAAATTCTCAAGACAACATATGACAAGGTTTGATTGAACCTTCTACACTTCAGGCTTATTCAGAGCCCAGGTGGGTATACCTTTGTGAATTGAATTCACACTTTCAAACATAAACCCATAGCAAACCAGTCTAGAAAACCAGTGGATCTATTCACCTTGAAATCAACTAAAAACAAAGAATGGAAATTATACTTAAATTCAGCATTTCGATCAACAAAACATGCAATAAACAACTTCAATCAATACCAATGCCTTATCCAAGGTCACAAAGTCATCTAAACTCAGATAATACTCCTCAAACAAAACATCTTTATGCGTCCCGTTGGCTTGGTTTCTATTAATCCTTGTATATGCCTAACACCTACAAGAATTCATGCATTCCAAATTAAGCTATGATCATCAAAATTCAAAGTCTCTTCCAAAGATTTTACTGGTATGAGTGATCCCCGCACCTTTAATTTCCCTCCTAAAGAGAAAAGCTAATGAACACTTCTACTAAAATTGCTTTGCAATTCCATTCAAACAAAATAACCTTGGATTATTCAGAATGAAAACAGTAAACACATTGTAAACACACTTGAAGACAACATAAAGCTTCACTCAAAACCGATGGTCTGTATATTGATATTAAGTTTCAAGAAATATTACAAGAAGTTTTTGAATATTCTCCATTAGACTTGGAAAAGCTCAGACAAATTTCTGCAGTGTTTTCTTACAATTCTTTTGCGATCCCTTTTCCTCTAGTCTTGGTATCCATTTATAATAACATGGATGCACAAAGCTTCGGACTTTTCGAGGAGAGTTTGTTACAATCATTTCTTTCAAAATAAAGAGGTTACAAGCTTTTCGCAAAAATAGTTACAAGCTCTTTTCGGCCTTTGTAGTTTCTTCAACAAGTTGTTCAGTTGCAACCTCTTCTACCTTTTCAGGGGTGCTCTTCAACTTTTCCGGATCATGGGTGGCATATTTAGTTGTCCACTCACCATACACCTCTTCTATTGGCCATTAGAAATTAATCACTTTATCCTTGGTCTTAGTCAACCTTTTCCAAGAATTTCTTATTTTGTTGACTTCTGAATTGAGAAAACCATAATGTGACTTAATTTTCTCTATCTCTTGTATTGTCAAAAGAAAGAAAGAAGCATCATCTAGATCAATAACTCCTTTAACTCTTGCTGACAATTTAGCTTCTATCTCCTTAAGCCACATTTGTTTGTCCTTTAATTGATCTGGGCTAGCAAAAACTCCTGGGAGCAACTCAAAAACTTGATCAGTGTACTCCTTTTTGCACAAATTAACCTTCCTATCAACATTATCCACCTCTGTTGCTAATTGTACTAAGACTTAAGTGACATTAGAAGTGGATTTGATGATGGGATTGGCCCTTGCTTCATCGCAGGATACACACATAAACTCTAAATCTTGCTCCCTAGGCCTCCATTTGTCAAAAATAGGTGTCAAAATGGCCTTGTCTCTCCTAAGCTCATTCCATATATCCATAATTTTACCTACATTGTTGTAGAGCAATGAAGCTTTTATTGTATTTGCAAAACTAGAAATTGTAGCCCTTACTCTCTCCTCATACTTCATTGCATCTAAGGCCTGAGCCTGTTTCAAGTTTTCTAATTCTTGAGGAGTAATTTCAACCATTTGAGAGCTGAATGGTGTTGGGGATGGTGGAAACTCAATGATAGGGCTAGTAGGTGGAGGTCTTGCAGGAGAAGAGGAGATCATCAGTGTTGAAGACTCACCTTGATGGTATTGTCCAATCAACTGGCTCTGCAGCTTGGCAATGATGCTATCTTTACCTCTTACCTCCTCCTTGGCATTGTTATAGGCCTTCAAAACTATTTCCAACTTGACTTGGAGGGCCTCTTTCTCTTTGGCTTCCTTCTCTGCTACTGCAACACTAAATTTTGCAATCTCTAACACAGTGCTAGCAGCCTCCACTACCCCTGTACTCTGCACTCTCTTCACCATCATCCCACCAAGGTAACTTGACCCTGGGGTGTCTTTTCTTTTCTTACTCTCATTTCTCTTAAGAGACCACATGACGAGTGCAGCATTATCGTTATTGAAAGTAATCCCCTCCATGGGTTTAGTCTCTTTTCTCACTGCATCTAGTACAAGGGCGTCTCCTATATCCCATTTGGGTAAAATAAGCACTCCAGCTTGTGCTACCATATCTCTTCCCTGCTTAGGGGTGATGGTTTTGAATTATTCCATCATCTCTTTCTTTATTTCCTCTTCTACCAGGGCTGGATCTTTATTGGGTTGCTCAGCCTTTCTCTTTTCACATCTAGCATTTTATTTATCTATGTGTTGTTTCCATATAAACTGCATAAATGCTTCTGATGTGACAAAATTGTTATCAACTAAGGCATTACTTGCCTGCTTTATCTCAAGATCCCACTCCTGGCCTTTGAGTTCAGCGGTAGTGATATCCATTTCAATAGTAATGGGTTCTTCTGGCATTCCTTCGTCCACTTCATCATAAGTGTAGGCAATTTCCCCTAGACTACCTAACTGTAGGAGTTGCTCAGCTGCAGCTTGCTCATTTCCTATATGGATAGGGGATTGGGATGGGGAATACAAAGGTGTATCTGATTGTACTTCTTTCCCTACCCTTTGCTTCTTTGGGCTTTCTTGGATGTCAATGACATCTTGTATCTTCCTCTTTCCTTTGGAGGTAGAGGGATCCCCTGTTGTAGGCATCAACACACTATAACTGGATTTCTTATGCAGTGTATAATCACCAGGAGGGATTACTTTGTGGGAAGCTAACCTACTTAGGATCATTTTGGCCTTCTCAGGGTTTCTTTTGATTATAGCTTCCCTCTTCTCCTTCAGGGTCTGCATCACATCTTCAAAGCAAACAATCAAAAACTTTATTTTCTCCTCCAGAGGGAAAAGGCTAGATAATGGGTCATAGCTAGCATCAAACTGATGCACAAAATCCAAGGCTTTCTTATAAGCCACCCACTTCTCTTTCCTTAGCTCCTGCTCATCTAGATCAAACATACCATTGAAGAAGTCTTCTAGATCAGCACACCTAGACACTGCAGTGGACAAATGATAAGGCTTGAGGAAATCCTCAAAGCAATTCTAGCCTGCCTTTGTTATTACAAATTGGTGGGCTATGGTAGCTGCAGGGAAAATAGTCCCTTTACCCCTGCTTGTCAACTCTACCTCTTGTAAACCACCAATTTGTCTAAGGATCTCTACAATTCCCACTTTGAGAAGGACCTAGTAAGGTAGCAAAAATGGGGTGTCTCTGAAACCAAACACTCTGAAAACTGTGGAGATTGGATACAAGTAAATGTCACCCCAGTTATGAACAATTTTTATGTTCTCTGCGAATTCTTTTGGTCTTATGAATTCCAGAAGAACTTTGGGGATTCTTGGGTTCTCTGAGCAGAGGAGAGTCCTAATCTTGGATGCAAAGTATTTGTTAAACTTCAAGAAACTGACATCCTCTCTATCCCATGATAACACAATACTCCATAATTGTACCAGTATTTTTTCTCCTTCTTTCTCCTTAACAAGGTCCAGTCCATTGGCAAAGTAATCACCACCTTTGAAGAGATAAAGATGCATCAGGAGTGAGTACCATCTGAAAGGCCTATCCACCTTTCCATTTTTTATTCCTGTTAATCCTCCATGGATAGCATCAGCAATAAAAGAGGCATAATCAAATGTAATTGCAAGAGAAGGATTCAAAATCTGAGCAATCATTAACAAGTAATGATTCGACATATTTGCTTCAGCATCTTCTCCCAAAACTTGGCAAAGTGCCCAATACATTCCTTTAGCCCTCAAGGTGAACATACTTAATGAAAAGGGCTCTTGTGTGTTGGGTCCTACAACTATTAACCCTCCTATCTTCACAAAAAACTCCTTAAGAGGCCCATTCTTTAGATGACTCCTCTATGCACTGTAAATTTGGGCTAATGATGTGAAATTTATAGGTTCTAGAAAATTGGTGAACTCATTAAGCCCAAAAGCTTTCCTGAATTCTTTAGCATTAATCTCAACAAGGGTTTTCCCATTTATATCCTGAATGCTTCTTGTGATAGGATCATACTTGAGTGCAATTTGGGTTAACAAATCTATGTCCATAAACACCCCTGGGACTACTAATTTCCTGACATCTAATTCCCAGTTACTGTTTTGCGGGGTAGGAGAATTTCTCATTCCAAATCCAATTTTAAATAACCCCAACCCAGACAATCCAACCTGTGGGTCTCTCAACCAGTTACCCTTGTCATACAGTCCTTCTCCTATCTTCAAACGGAGAGCTCTAGGAACTAATTCTTTTGCCTTTGATGCCTGATTAGTTGACAATGTCAACTGTTCTAAAAAATCATCACAGACACTCCTTTTTGAATAGTTAACTTTGCCAGAAAATTCTCTTTTAGGAGACATTTTGAAAATGTAAGAAATGAATACCACTCTTAAACAATTCTGTGACGAATCAATTATCTTATCTAAAACACTACACATGAATTTCTACACAAGAATACGAGAGAACCTATTCTTCACTTGAAGGAATTTGCTCTGCAGCTGAACTGACTTTCTCTATACCTGAAGAAAATAACTTTGCATCCGCTCTTCTACAAAATTCTTTAAAAGATATCTTCACTCGGTTGATAGGAAATCAAATATTGTACTCATGGTCTTAACTACAACATTGATTCCACATGCTTCAGTCGTCCCTTAAAAATTGAATTCATATGAGAATTCGTATTTTTCGCTCCAACGGGTCACAACGTTCCTGCAAGTGTTTCATTTTTCTCTTTCACAACTTCGCGAAGCATAACTATCGGGCAGCTTGGTCCTATGAAATAGCACCGACCGTCTGATCAAAAGAAACTTGATCGAGCGTTAGATTAACTAATAGCTTTGGCTCCACACTGGGTCCCGCTTCTCTATTGGCTACATGATACCACATGGTGCCCAACCATTGGCCCTAAAATTTCCTTCGCATTCCACTTGATATTGGTCGCGTGTCTTTCCTTTATACCGCCGGTTCCACCTTGGCGAGCCCACAACTTTCTTCTAAGACCACGTGTCGCTGGACACATGGACGACTCTCATTCCATCTCGCTATTTCGTGGGGTATAAAGAACGAGCATCTTACCTTTGTGAAATAGCACGGGCCATCAAATCATCTTTTAAGTGATCAACATTTAACCATTTGAAAAGGATTTCGGGAGGGGTGGGCCCGTTGACTCACCATGAACACTTGGCATCCAGTCACCTGCAGCGCTGACATGTCACTTTTTTATACACTGAAGGAAAACCACAGGGCCCCAACAAACTCTTGATAGCTATATCCTCCAAGTCCTCGATCAAGACACGTGGATGGCTCTCATTCACTCTCACTATTTTGTAGGGTATAAAGAATGAGCATCTTACCTTTGTGAAATAGCACGGGCCATCAGATCATCTTTTAAGTTGATCGGCATTTAACCATCTAAAAAGGCTTTCGAGAGGGGTGGGCCCGCTGACTCACTATTAACACCTGGCGTCCAATCACCATTGGAGCTGACTTGTCACCTTTTTATTTGCTGAGAGAAAGCCACTAGGCCACAATTTATTCTTGACAGTTGTACCCATCAGGTCATCTCCTGACTACGACCTGACTCACCTCTAGAGAATGCCTTTTAGCCTTTAATCCTGACCCACTGACTGTTGTGACTTGTGCCGCATGCCACCATTTTACTCGCTATCATCAACTAGCTAGACCATCTATGTGGCATGCCATGTCATTTTCAAACTTCGCTGGTTTTAAACTACGCACAACTTCGCCTAGTGAAATAGCGAAAGTCGTAGATCCATCTGCGAGATGCACACTCGTTACTGGGCCCGACAACATTAAGAGAAAAACATATAAGGCATAATTTTTTTGATTAATTAACATAACTACCTAGGCAAACAACAAGGGGGGACACTTCCTACGACCCCATGACCCATTACTTAAGTGAATAAAGTAATGAAAGATTAGAAACCAAAGGGTTTAAAACAAACACAAGAAGATCTAAAATCAAAAACCCTTAAACCCTTGAGGTCTAAAACAAAGCTGAAGCATTTGAAACTGCATCTTATTCAAAAATTCAACAAACCATAGCCAATCATGGGAAAAGAAAAGCCCATTTTTAATTAGTGATAACAAGACACACGAATGGCACCACCTCCCAATGATGACACACTCGAATGCATAAAATCTGCAAAAATGCAACCACATAATAAATACGTGGATAAAACTACCCCTAATGCAATACAAACAAGTGTTCAACCTTGAAAGGAGTGCCAACATAGATACATCCATAGAAGGCACCACCCCTCATTCATGAGACACTCGAATGGATAGCATCAGCAAAAATGCAGCCAAAAAAAGAATATATGATCAACACCACCCCTAATGCAACACAAACCAAATGATCAACCTCGTGAGGAGTGCTATCCAAATATTCATAACAATAATGAAACCGAGTATAGAGGATGAAGATAATAAGCACCCATGTGAATGATGTACACATAAAGTGTGCATCCTCTGTAGGAGTGCAACGCAATCAAACCATGCCAATACCTGCAATCACCAATATACTCAAAGAAAAGGCTCATCTTGACTAACATAAAGATCTACCATTTCATAAAAGTAGTCATAGGTCACTTTTCATAACAGACACCAACCCACACCCAAATATTTACCCATTAGCCTTGAGATATAAGATCAAACAAATCATATGGAAACACCTTCCTTCACCAAGGAGGATGGAATTTCCAAAGCAAAAACATCCAAATTATCAACTTGCTCATCAATTGCCTTATTAGCTAAAAAATCTACAACTCTATTAACCTCTCTATAGCAATGAGAAATGGAATAAGAGTCAAAGAATGAAAGTTGCAACAAGATTCGATCTAACAGATACTGAAGATGCTAGGAGTGACTTTTCTTATTAATAACAACTTGAAATGTAACCATGGAATCACCCTCAACAATGGTATCTTTAATACAAAGGGAGATTGACAAACCAGACTAAAAGATAAAGCACAAAACTCAGCATAATTATTAGTCCCAATACCAATATCATGGTGTAGACACCTAAAATTGTCATGTCTAATTAAATAAATATTTTATTTATTTAATTACTTTAGCTTAATTCTTCTATTAATTAAATAAATCTTTATTTATTTAATTAATTCATTTATCCTCTTTTAGCCTTATTTCTCATTTAAATAAATACATTTATTTATTTAAATTATCCTTTTCCTAAATTAAATAAATATCTTATTTATTTAATTATCCCACTTCTTCTATTAATTAAATAAATCTTTATTTATTTAATTAATTCATTAGCCTTTTCTACCCATGACACATGTCATTCATCTCTTAATTCATACACTACCTACCCCTTTCATTATTTTATTATTTCTTTTACCTACCCTCTAATCATAGCCGACCTCCTTTTACACCTCTCAATCTTATCTCTCCATTTCATATGGTGTCTTCTATATAAGGAGATGCTTCCTTCATTATCAAACCCTAATCACTCAGGCTAATCATTCACTGGACTACACTACGATCCTACTTACAACCACATTCCGTTCTTTGTTGAGCTCTTGTGCACATAAAATCTGAGAGCAAATATATCAAGCAAGATCAATGGAGATAGGAAGAATGGAGATCAAAACCCTATTGGACATGTGATGGTATAATCTTTGTGATTTCATTTGATTTGCATTGTCTTAGGTAATCTTCATATGTTATGGTGGATCTTTGTTGTTGTTAGGCTAGGGTTTTGTGGTTGAATTCATTTAGTCTTTCAATATTGTTATTATTGTTATCCATTTTTACCATATACATTTTGGCACGCATGGTGGGACTCTTGTCCCTTTTGCATTTAACATCCTTGTTGCAGATTTTGTAATGTGAAGTTGCAGATCCGATGTTTTCGGCAGCATTTTGTTATTTCTGCGTCTGCATACTTTCGGATTGCGTTTTTTATTTTCTGGCGCGTCTACGACATCTTGAACCGCATCTGTGTTCTGGCATTATTTTATTTTGCAGGTTTCAGGAAAACGCATCTATGTTGTAAAGTCGCGTCTACGCTAGTTTTGGCTGCGTCTGTGTCCATAAGACGCGTCTGTGTTTTATAGCTGCATCTGTGTCTCACAGAACCACGTCTGTGTTACCCAGTCACATCTGTGTTGAGGGTAACCGCGTCTGTGTTTATCAGTTTCAAAATTTTTTATTTTCATTGATTCAGTTTTTCGGATTTCACATCTAGGGTTTCAGATCTAGCTAACGAAATTGGTGCAGCTTGTCTTGAAGGCTAAATCATTTGGTTGAAGGCCCCTATTTTCACAAAGTTTTTTTGGGTTTAAAATTTACCTAACTTGTGTGCTTGCAGGAAGGGGTGATTATTTGAAACAATCCAAACTACTAACAACTCTTTGTTGCAGGTCCTTGGCAAGGGTTTTTGGATTTTTATTGTATGCCTTGTTTTCATAGACTAACAAACACTTCCATTGGTGCACTAAAATTGAATTATTGTCTTTTGTGTCTTGAGCAATAGGCTCTTTTTGTTTAATCTTTAGAGGGCCTATCTTCCCGTGTGGTCATTAGGACTACTAGTGAGAAGAGAATGACCCAAGTGGTAGCGAGGAAAACCCACCTCATCCGAACCACTATAAATAAATGTATTCATGGTGAAAACTATGAATAACGTGTGCTGATTAGTTCATACTGACACTATGTCTCCCCATAAACCCGTTTGATCAAATTTATTTGATCAGTTGTAGGGCGTAACCCCTACCAGCTGGGAGCCTTTTGTATTTACAGAGCTGAAAGTGCCACATGTATGGCCACACGAGCGGATGCCCTTACTAGCACCATTTTTTTTTAGAGGCCCAAATCCTTCTAGTTGTTGGGGTAGGAGGTCGGACCTCTGGTAGCAACCCACACACATACGGTTCTTAGTAGAGATACAAAGTTCGCCACAGGGAGTTTTCATGGGGACTGATGCTTGGCTGACCCGAGAAGTGAGTGCCGAGGGTGGAGCCAGTGAGGTCAAGCATCTAAGTATCTACTCTAAATAGCGTAGCCTCAGGGGTAAAACCCCATGTGGGATCAACAACAATTGTCTTGGCCAGCCATAAGAATTGTGCTCGACTTATGTTAAACATTCAAAATATTCAAGACCAAATAGCAAAACATTGTGTCTTTTGTGTCTTCAAGTGTATGCAAAACATTTTTACATCAAACAACATTGGAGTCATTTTTGAGTCTAGACACTTGCAAACATTGATTCCTTATCAACACTGTGTCCTCTTGTCACGAAAAACAGTCAAACAGTCAGATTTGGTCACAACAAAATGACTTCACAGATTGGAAAAAATTGCATAAATTTTACAAAAACGCGTCTGTGTTGGGCATAATCGCGTCTGTGTTGTCTAGCCGCATCTATGAAGGGTAGAATCGCGTTTGTGTTCCAACAGTCAACATTACATTTGGCAAACAAAAAAATCTCAGAAGTGCATCTGTGTTAAACAGAGCCACGTCTGTGTCGGGAAACCGCGTCTGTGAAGTATACAGGCATGTCTGTGTCTAGAATTGGAAAACCATTGCAGTCCAGCAAGCAAACACAGTCAGTTTCAGAATTCTTGAGCTTCCTAGGTCATTTCTCCAGGGTTTCATTTAGCATTCAACCTGTCTTTGGGTCTCACAAAGTCCATCATTGCTCCACATCTCACTTTACATTCACAATTGTCTAAACTTGAGTCAAAAGGTCACTTGCTTGTCCTCATAATACTTTGTCAACACACTACATACAACAACACTTTGCTAAGTGGTCCCTCATCAAGGTTTCTTACCTTTGGGTCTCATTTGGTCCTACTTAGAGTCAAGGTCAACTTACCTCATCATGAGAAACTATCCTCTCTTTGGAAGTCACACCTACTCTACTACATACATACTTGGTCTTACACTTGGGACATTGCAAGTACACCTTAGATTCATTTACATTTCATCCAACTCTTGGTCTTCCATACTCTTTCCATTTTTCATTTAGTCTCACACATCTTGGTTAATACCTAGTTCATGGTTGAAACCCATCTTCAAAAATCTAGGAGAGAAACTAAAGAGGCTCAAGAGTTCGCAAACATGAGTTCTTATGAGTATGACAATGATATCTTTTTCAATTCTGATCATACTAAATTACCTAACATGGATGCCTATAGAAACATTCCAAATGTTGAGAACATGGACACTATAAACAATAATGCTACACACAATGATGATATGGACAACTTTTCAGTACATTTAGCAAATGTTGAAGAATCCATTATGAATCCCCATTTCAATCAATTGGTTGAGGAAATAATGAGGAGGGATAGACAATACTTCTTACAAATGATGGCACAAAGTGGAGCCAAGATACCTCATGATTTTGACATGTCTCAAATAATGGAAAATCAACCTTTGCAACAACCTCACTCCAACATGGATCAAAGGAGACCTAATAGTGGAGGAAATAGAGGACCATATATGGTACCTGAATCACCATCAGCTTTGCTTCAAAAGATAGAGGTCCCACACACACATGGTCAAACATATGATACTCACCTTCATAGACCATTATGGAAATCTTATGGAGAAAAATATGCTCAATCACATATCAATGCTAAGGATCAACCACCAAAGCAATGGGATATGCAAAGGCATGCTCAAAATTTGGACACAAGGAAACCCCATGTCAAATTTGGGGGCAATACAATAGAACATGACATGCCTGTAGAGTATGGTATACATGCCCAAAATAGATATGGTGTTCCTCAACATGAATCTATACCGAATGGTCCATATACGCAACATCATTATAAACCTCCTCCATATGAACATGCGTATGATCAATATCATCCATATATGCAACATGCTCCTCCTCCAATGGGTACCTCAAACATAGGATATGGTCCAAGAAGTCGATCTCCACCTAAGAGCAATTTGGAGCAACAAATCAGGGAATTACAAAAAAAAATGGAGGACATAAATGCACCAAAGCCAACATACACAATGACAGACATATGTCCTTATTCATTTGACAAGAGCATTCCAATGCCTCCTTTTCCTACACACTTTGTGATGCCTAAATTTGATAAGTATAGAGGAAAAGGGGATCCTAAGGCACACATAAGACAATTTTTCATAGCTTGCATTGAGGTAGCAACAGAAGAGACATATTTGATGAGATTATTCCCACAAAGCTTAGGTGATCAAGCTATGGAATGGTTCTCCCAACTACCGCCTGGTATTAAGTCATGGGGTGATTTAGCAGAGGCATTTATTCAACATTTCTCCTACAACATAGAGACAAACATATCAGTCACTACTTTGTGCAACACTAAGCAAAAAGAGGGAGAATCTTTTGCATCAATCTTACAAAGATGGAGAAATCTAGCTAGTAGATGCTCTTGTGAAATTCCACAAAAACAAATGGTAGAGATGTTCACCCAGAATGTTAACAAAGACATTGGCTATGATCTAAGGAAAGCTTGTTTGTCCACCTTCAAGGGCGTCATTGAAAAAGGCTTGGCGACAAAGAAGGTCCTAATTGAACAAGGAGTCATTAAGATATTCAAGGAAAACAAAGATGACTTTAAAGGAAAAGACAAGACAAGATTTTGGAATAAAAACAAGAACACAGTCAATGATGGTGTTGTTGATGCCAACACAGTGCGACCCAAATTCATCTTTTCAGGATCAAGTTCTACAAACAATCAAGTGAATACTCAAACAACTTCCAGATCATGAAGGAAGTACACTCCATTGGGAGAACCACTTGAGTCAGTTTTCAAGAAGTTAGTGGCAAACAAGGTGATCACAATTCTAGATTTCCCACCATATGAACCAAAGGTCAAACCAAATTGGTGGAATGATGATGAGTATTGTGAATTTCATAAGAGCAAGGGTCATAAGATAGGAAATTGTCATCGACTGAAGAACATCATACAAGATCTCATTGATAGAGGTAACATTGAGATTGAGGAACATTCATCTAATCAAGAACATGAGATGTTTAAGGAACCATTCCCAAAACATGACAAAGGAAAAGCTAAAGCCACAGATGATCAAACCAATTATACCAGAGCATCCTACAACTATGATTTGACTATCAATCACATATCGATGGACAATTACTATTATCATCAAGGACAAAGTATCTGAGAATTCTACTCAGAGACCCAAGATTGTCCTAAAAGGTGTTGGATCTTCTTCGGAACCTACCTCTGAATGTCATGTTACAACTCGCCGAAGTAAATTCACTTTGCAAGGTGCTCCAATTGAAAACACCGCTTCTTCATCAACCAAACCTGAGTATGACCTTGTAGAACAGTTAGGGAAGACACCCGCGCTCATTTCAATCCTTGAGCTATTATGCATATCTCCCACACATAAAGCCATTCTTGACAAAATTTTGAGAGATACTACCATCCCTACTGATCTAAACGTGGACCAGTTTCAAGCCATGGTGGGATACCTCTCCATTCCACACTCCCTTACATTCACAGAAGTAGATGACGCCTCCGTAAGTCAGCCACATAATGCACCATTACACATTGAAGCCTTCATACACAAACATCGAATAAAAAGAGTCCTGATAGATGGAGGAGCAAGTCTAAACATTTGCACATTAAGCACTATCACACAATTGGGATATTCTGATAAAGCTATGAATTCCACAAACAAAATCACCATTAAAGCATATGATGATGAAGAGTGTTCATCCAAGAATACAGTCATCTTACCTCTCAGAGTTGGGCCAGTTACAAAGGATGTGGTCTGTCAAGTCCTGGATTTAAATCTCACTTATAACATATTGCTAGGATGCCCTAGATCCATGAAATGAGGGCAGTCCCATCCACATATCACCAATGCATTAATTTTCCTCATAATGGAGTGGAAGTAACAGTTAACGGGGATCCTAATCCATTAATATATTGCAATAACCTGAAATCAAAGACTGAGACCATCATTCCCAGTAATCATGAGGCTATTCCTTCGTCGGCATACATTGATCCTGAATCATTAAAACCCTCGACCTCAAAACAAGGTGAGCTTAAAGGCAAGTTTCAGGACAAAGGCATGGGGGAATATACTTTCAATCAAACCATGTACTTATGACAAGTCATGAGTTCCCCAAAAGAATATGGAAGACCACATCCTAACAAGCAAGTATCCATCATGATGCTCAAATGGGACCCTACTACCTTTCAAAGATGGGGTGAACTAGAAGAGGAAGATTTATACAAAATGCTTTTCAGGGACAATGAAGAGGAAACACAAGACCACATCAATCTACCATGTGAGAAATATGGCAAAGGCTTCAAAATTTTACAAAAATTCAGGTATGATGGAAAAAGCCCTCTGGGGTTATGAAAGGAAGGCATCATGGAACCTTTACAAATTGAATTGACCCTAAAAAAGGAATGCTTGAAAGGACTTGGTTTCTTAAAGGTCCACACCCAAAGGACAGAAGAAGCCTTACAAATTAAAGCTGCCAAAATTCAACAATAGGATCGCTATTCCACAGATTCCAACGAATGGGAATGGGGTTCAGACAAGTCTTCTAGTGACTATGAGCTCACTAAGACATTCGGAGAGCCAGATGAACCCACGAAGAAGAGGAGTTTTATAACAAGATCAAAGTTGGTCAAGAAACAACCTATGAGGATTATACACAGTCCTTGTCTCAAGGTTCTAGGTTGA
The DNA here is from genome assembly GCF_030272615.1 of Cryptomeria japonica. Lineage (NCBI taxonomy): Eukaryota > Viridiplantae > Streptophyta > Pinopsida > Cupressales > Cupressaceae > Cryptomeria > Cryptomeria japonica. The sequence continues at coordinate 624,924,868 of NC_081414.1, read as the reverse complement.
AATCACATAGGATGAGAACACCTGTCCCAGAATGCGCTACTAGTGATGATAATTTGGATTTGCTCGCGATTGAGACTGATGAGGAGAGTGCCATCAATGACCTTGATAATTACCTTGAAATACCCAAATATAACCACATCTTCACTCTTAGCCCCACTAACTTCGAAGACATTAACGGCCTTCCCCTTATTCACCACCAACTCATTGACTGGGATCATGAAGGGCCTGCACAGTTTGATACATTCCAAAATGATGAAGCTTTTATTGACTATCTGGGCATACAAGATGATCTTCCCCCTAGAGACCATAAAGTGGGATACACTATAGAACTCAATAGCATGGCATATTTTGGTGAGGGTGTCGGACCTTCCAGTCGCAAAAATGTGAAAATAAGAACAAATCAAGGGTCTTATGGCGAAAACCACACTGTGGCGTTGTCTGACCCCAAAAAATAAAAAGAAAGGATGTATCTGAGGGTGAAAACCTCTCCAAGGCACCCGAAGATGGAAGGCTCGACATTCTCGCAGCATCATATGAGGAAAAGTCATCCATGTTGGTAGAGGAGACTATCAAAACAAACATTGGTATAGAAGAGGTTCCACGCAACATATTCCTAGCTCAATCACTGACAGAGTCCGAAAGGTCAAAATTCATAAGTTTCTTCAAAGAACGACAAATCAACTTCCCCTGGTCATACGCTGATATGCCTGGATTAGATCCAGATTTGGTAATGCATCATTTGATAGTCAAACCGGGGGCAAAACCAGTAAAACAGAAACTAAGAAAAATGCCTCCACAAGTGGCATTATTAGTCAAGGCAGAACTTGAGAAATTACTCGATGTCGGATTCATACGCCCAATTGATTATCCTGAATGGATCTCCAACTTGGTACCTGTTAGTAAACCGGATCGCAGCATCAAAATTTGCATAGATTTTAGAGACATCAACAAAGCTTGTCCAAAGGATGACTTCCCATTACCAAATATTGACTTGATTGTTGATCTCACAGTAGGTCATGAAATGTTATCATTGATGGATGGATTCTTTGGTTATAATCAAATAAGGATCGCACTCGAGGATCAACATAAAACAACATTTACTTGTCCGTGGGGAACTTTCTACTGGAATTTCATGCCTTTCGGGCTGAAGAATGTAGGTGCTACATATCAAAGAGCCATGACTACTATCTTTCATGATCTCATGCACATAATCATGGAAGATTATGTTGACGACCTCTTGGGAAAATCAATAGACAGAAATACACATTTGGACATACTTTCAGTCGTCTTTGATCGGTTGGAAAAATACAAAGTAAGATTAAACTCCAAGAAATGTGTCTTTGGAGTAACCTCTGGGAAGCTCCTAGGATTCATTGTATCCAAAAGAGGAATTGAAGCTGATCCAGCAAAAGTCAAAGCCATCTTGGAAATGCAACCTCCAAGGAATATCAGTCAACTTCGATCCTTACAAGGCAGACTCCAGTCCATCCGATGATTCATAGCACAACTGGTAGACAAGTGTAATCCTTTTCAGCACCTGCTACATAAAAACATCAAATTCAAATGGGATAATAACTGTCAACAGGCTTTCTAGATGCTCAAAGATTATCTTCTAAATCCGCCAGTTCTAATGCCACTAGTTCCAAATCAGCCTCTATTACTATACATATCAGCTACTCCAACAGCACTGGGGGCACTCTTAGCACAATAAATTGCCGAGGGCAAGGAAAAAGCAGTATACTATATTAGTCGCACATTGGTGGGATATGAGTTAAACTACACACCAATTGAGTGTGCATGTCTCACCGTGGTCTTTGCTTCGCAGAAATTATGACATTACATGCTTACTCATAAGACTAAGTTAGTTGCAAGGATAGACCCATTGAAATACCTTCTCAATAAGGCAACACTTACTAGGTGACTGGCCAAATGGGTAATGATCCTGAGTGAATTCGACATTGAGTATGTGGATAGAAAAGCAATAAAAGGACAAGCCATTGCAGATCAATTAGAAGATGCTCCCATGATAGATGATGTTCCTCTAAGTTCAGAATTTCCAGACGAATCCATTTTGACAATGTCACATGCAAAGCCATGGCAATTGTACTTCGATGGCTCATACACACAACATGGGGCAGGAGTTGGCATCCTCTTTATAACTCCTCAAGGGTATTCTATACCAAAATCATATCGCTTATCATTTCCTTGCACTAACAATATAGTGGAGTATGAGGCATTAACAACAGGATTACGAATTGCAGTTCAATGGAAGATCCAAGAACTTCCTATTTTTGGGGACTCCCAACTGGTCATCCATCAAGCAACTAATGAATACCAAACAAAAGATGAGAAATTAATGCCTTATAAACAAATTGTGGATGACCTGAAACAGCACTTCATAAAAATAGATTTTGAGCAGATACCAAGAGAGCAGAATCGTGCCGCAGATACCATGGCTACAATTGCTTCACTGATCGATCTACCTCCAAACGAGACCCACTATGAGTTCTTGGTGGATAACCTTTTGGTCCCTTCATATGAGATCATGCAAACTAAGACTATATGTGTTGTCAGTCCCGAATCCCAGTTATATGGTTCCATTTTCACATACCTACGTGACAATACTTTACCTCCTGATCTATCAAATAACCAACGTCGCACTTTAATTCACCAATCCTCTCAATATGTCATTTTAGCTGATATCCTATACCGACAAGGTCTAGATGGCACTCTTCTTAGATGTTTAGAAAGAGACGAAGCTCAGATTGCGTTACGAGAAGTGCATGAAGGGATATGTGGTCCACATGCTAGTGGTCCTACCTTGGCCAAGAAACTCATCAAGATGGGATACTACTGGCCCAATATGGAGAAAGACTCATATCAGTTTGTCAAGAAATGTAAGCAATACCAAATTCATGGAGACCTCATACATGCGCCAGCACAAGAACTTCAACCACTAGCGTCTCCTTGGCCCTTTTGTCAATGGGGACTCAATCTCATAGGCAAGATTCACCCTCCTTCTTCCAATGGTCATAAATTCATTATCACTGCCATAGAGTATTTTATAAAATGGATTGAAGCCGTGCCTCTCACACAAGTTACTGGAAAACAAATTGCTACATTCATCCTCAACTATATCATTTGCTGATACGGTATTCCTGTTTCCACTATCACTGATAACGGGCGTCCCTTCAAAAATCAGGATGTTTGTGAACTCTGTGACTACTTCCATATCTCTCATCATTTCTCCACACCATATTACCCCCAAGGCAATGGCCAAGCTGAGGCGTCTAACAAAACAATCCTTAAAATCCTAAAGAAGACAGTCGACGATGCTGGTCATAATTGGCATATGCAACTTAATCCTGCACTTTGGGCCTACCGCACAAGTGTTCGCACACCTACAGGAGCTACACCCTATTCACTTGTCTATGGCACTGAAGCTATCTTGCCTATTGAGGTTGAGCTACCCTCTTTATGGGTTTCTTTGCAAAATATCATCAGTGACGAAGACTATAGGGCCTCTCGCTTACAAGAGCTGGAAATACTGGATGAAAGAAGACAAACTGCTTTCAATCATCTCAAGGCTTACCAACAACGAATGAGTCGCAGCTACAATCACAAGCTCAAGCCTCGCACATTTGGGGTAGGTGACTTAGTTCTCAGAGAAAATCCTAAAAATCAACAAGACAGAGAGAAGAAGGGCAAGTTCGAACCAAACTGGCTTGGTCCCTACATTATTACAGCAGCATATGGATCTGGTGCATATCAGCTCTCAACTACAAAAGGTGAACCTTTGGAGGATCCTATCAATAGCATGCACCTTCGTCGGTTCTACACATAGCTCTTCAGAATATCCTAATTCAAAAATTCAAAAAAATCAAAAAAATTCAAAAATACAAAAAAAAATCAAAAAAATTCAAAATTACAAAAAAATTGTAGAACAAACAAAAAATCGTTACTTGGTGAAAACCTGGCAAACAGGTGCCTTGTGACACAAAAAACATTGAAAAATTGAAAAAAGTAAAGAGAAATAATTTCGTCCAACGGTGAAAACCACTTCGGTGGCGCCCTGGGCAAGTACCATGGTGAAAACTGGGTCACCAGCGCCATGCGTAGAGACATTGCTCCTCCCTCCTTCAGGATTCACTTTCATCCTTTCACTTTGCGCACACTCACGACCAATTCATCCATAATAAACTTACCCTTTCCCATCATGGCTTGTTATTGATCTCCCTAAGATTGGTTAGCCATTCATAATAAACCTCCCTTTTCATCCCTTTCCATCCATAATAAACCAAATCCTATCTCTGGCTAAGGCAAATCCTATGTCTAGTGATGGGTGTGGAACTGAGAACATCACATGTTTCGAGGAATACAGTTTCTTCAAGCTTCCTTCAGTCTATCCGTGCACAATCCACAATAAAGCAACATCTACATTACAAATCCGCAATAAAGTTTCATCTTCTCCGCAATAAAGTATCAGTTTCATGGATTCGGTCAGTTTCAGATGAAACACAGCAGCAATAATGGGCTTCAACAAATCAAATCTTTCAACAGACTCAGACAACATTATGGTTCAGTGCTATCTATCCTTTTTGTGAAAGTGAACATTGTGACCACAATCAAATAAGACTTATACAGACACTAAACTTGAGGACTACAGTGGATGTCGGTGTTGAGGCTTGGTTTTCTTTTGATTTCATCTTTTTTGGTGACATGTCTTTTATCTTTTCTGGGATGTCTCTGACTAGAGATTCTATCTCCAGGATGTCTTTGACTAGAAAGGTGAGGATGGGGTATCGTCACCGATTTTGTATTTGCTGTCTGTGGATTGTCTTTTAGTAATGCTATGACTTGTCCAAGGATATGAAGACACTATGAGTCTAGTGTGAACTAGGGCATTCCTTGTTTGTGACTGTCTTATCTCCATGCAAATAGGTACAATGACTTTCTAGGTTGAATATATGCCTCGATTGTCATAACCTACTTGCCATAATAAAGCTCAATGATGATAACACACAAGAAGCTCTTTCACTTTCATATCTTCTATCTTTCCTCCCCCTTTCTTGATCGACTTCCATTGTCCTTCTCAAGTCCGCGTAGCCTGCTATCATATGACTAAGTATAATGACACACCAAAAACATTTGCATTTCATGTAGTTGCACCCGCATTACCACATATAAGCATTTCATACATACATATAGATATCACAACTGCATCACATCCTGCACACAACACTTGTTAGCACAATAATCATTTCCATTATCATATTCATTTGCATTACATACATTCACATTTTCCTCATGCATAACATGTTAAACACATAAAAGAACAAAAATATTGCATTACATACATATTTGCATCCATAGCATAAAACATCACATAAGAACATCTCATCACATAGGTACACATGCATATAGCTGCCGCAAAAATGAATCATCTCGTATATATAAATAAAGTGTCATGATATAATGATGTCAAAATCATATGGCTACAAAAGCACCCGTAGGTGTCTACAATACAAAAATGGTACAAAACTAATACAAAGGGAGCCCTCTAAGGCTATGATGAACTCCCTCCCTCAGAGCTGCCTGGCCTCGGTGGAATCTGAGCCCCTGAAGGACCCACCCCAGGATCATCCTCCCTGTCCCCCCTATCTGGTGGTGGTGGAGGACCCATAACCCCACCACTAGATGCCTATCTCCTCCGGCTCCCTCCCATAGTTGTCGTTGTACGCGACCATCTATGGAAGCTCCTCACCCACTGATCTGCTAGCACTGCACCATAGTAGAGGTCCCTCCAGTAGGCTATCTCCTCTCCTGCCCGCAGGACATAAGCGTATCCTACCCCTGTATCCTCAGCTGCCTGTCTCCCTACCCTCAGTGCTGTCTCAGCCTCTATGTAGCGCTGGATAGCCTGATCTTGCTCCCACTCAGTATCCTTGAGCCTCATCCTGAGCTGATCCCTCTCCCTCTCTAGCTCCTGGATCTCATATGCCTGGCCCTAGCAGATCTCCCTCAGATCTAGTAGCTCCTCCTCCACTGGGTCAACTCCCTCTGCCTCTACCTGTGGCTCCACCTCTATGGGTGCCTACCCCTGTGCCTGTACCTGTACCTATACTAGTACCTGTCTCTGTCCCTGTCCCTGTATCTGTACCTGCCTAGGACCCTATGCTGTTGGCACCTATAAAGGCAATCCACCACGACCCCGCACCACCTGAGCCTGCCTCTCCTCTCCACCCTCCCTCTGAGGTGCAACCTGCCTCTCTCCAACTACTCCCCTCCTCCTCCGTCGGCCTCTACCCCCATCACCTCCACCCTTCTCATCATCTCCCCCCCATCTCCCTCCAATGCCTCTCCTGGATCTGTCACATTGGGAACGGATGCTCTGCCCAATAAGCTGTATACTCAGCATCCATGCTGGCATCCTCAATCTCTGGCCACATGTCCTAGGGTAGGGGTATCATCTCCACTAGCTGAGTCACTGCCTGATCATACGACAGCAAGGGCCCAAACTGTGCTTGATCTCTATCTGTGCATGCATACCAGCTTGAGACCTGGGGCATCCTCTGAATCCGGCCAAACTACCAGCCAATCCTGTCTACAAGTTGTCTCTCTAGTACATAGGGCGTCTGCCCAATTAGGTACCTACTCCAAAAGGTGTATGGCAACTCAACTATGTCATCCTCCCACTACTCGTAGCCCAGATATGGTCGCCATATGACCTCGTCAATGTCATCAAACACCTGCCGCCAATGCTCTAGCCTGCCAATCCGTGGCTATGACGTGATCTTGTCGTACAAATGTACAAAGCTGCATCCATGACCTCTGCCCCTGAAGTGTATCGGTTGGGTAACCGGCAGATGCTCGTAGGCCCATACCTATAGCAATGTAACTCCATAGCCCAATCCTACTGATCCATGATAAACAAACTGATGAAGCTCATAATACAGGTGGGCCAGCACACATGGTCCCCAGGCATATCTGGTGTGTTGTGTCACTAGCATCTCCAGTGCTCCTCCCCAGCCCACAGCCAACCCCCGTGTTGCCCTATCTGGACACAGGAACCCACTGATAGCTCCTTCGATCACTGTCGACAATGCTAGCCCTATGGCTGTCATGTTATCCCATGCCACATGTCCTGCCCTCATCTCCAGTCCTGGGTCCTAGAACACCCATCTCAGGGCCTCTCTGTCACCATCTCAATCATATGGGATCAACTCCCCATCGATCGGTATCCACAATATCCTGTACACATCCTCTAGGGTGACTGTCATCTCACCCATCGGCAAATGAAACATGCACGTCTCAGAGTGCCATCTCTCAACCAGCGCAGTCAGCAAACCCATGTTTTCCCGAAACTCAGGCACATACAGCACATGTCTCAAACCCATCTCCTCGATGCCAGCTCTGTCCTCGAGCGACAACTCAGGTTGCAACCTCTGCGTCGACGGAATCTCTCCCGTGACTCTAGCATCAACAAATACTCCTGCAGTCAAGCAAATCAATCATGTCAGTCATAGTGGCATTCCTTGTTCATCACAAAATGCTACTTTTTATCTAAATGCATCTGGCTATCTACTCTAGTGACACTCACTGGTCATCACAAAGTGTTGCTATTTATCCTAGTGGTACTCCCTGTTCATCACAAAGTACTACGTGTGTGACACTCACTATTCATCACAAAGTGTTACTCACATTTGCACTCCCTGTTCATCACAAAGTGCTACTCATATTTCAGTACTCCCTGTTCATCACAAAGTACTCTCTCTTGGTACTCACTGTTCATCACAAAGTGCCTTGATCTATCCTAGTCTTCCTAGAGGACTTGCTTGAGTGTATCCTCTCAGTAGCTTATCCAATCGACAACATATGTTCATCACAGAACTGCCGATTTGTCCTAGAAGATGCAAATTCATACTTTTCAAATGCAAATGCGCTTACATGACATAAACGTGCTCAAAGACTACATAGACGTGCTTGAAAAACATAGACGCACCTTCTTGACACAGACGTGCCTGGGCGACATAGACGTGCCTTCTTGGCACAAACGCGCCTGCGCATCACAGACACGGCCGCATTTGACACAGATGCGGGTTCCAACATAGATGCACCTGGCACAAACACAGACGTGCCTAGCGAACATAGACGCACCTGGCACCAACACAGATGCGCCTGGATGTTTTTGACACTTTTTGGACCTTATTCTAAGCGCATTTATGACCCTATCTAGAATGCATTAATGACAAAATTAAATGCGTCAAAGTACGAGGAGGTTTGGTGGTACTTACCGGCTCTCCTGCCTCTGCTGGCCTCTGAAATCGGTGAACATGGTCGAATCTGTGAGTGAAAGCCATCACTACTGACTACTCCTACTCTATTCTCACTCTGCAATATGCTCTTGTGGATGTGTAGATGAAAATGAGGATGTATTTTCCCCCATGGTCTATCTTATAGCCCACCCTAGCCCTCACCTTCATTTCCTGAGTCAGTCTTCATTATCCTGTGACTCTGTCACTTTATCTAGTCCATCCATTCTAGCCTCTCTTTCTTATCAAGAGATTGTCTGTGATCTTTCTAGACATTTTCATCCAATCTCTCGAGGGGGCATATCATTCCCATCCTAGGGCAACTCTGTATCAATTCATCTTATCTTCTTTGAAACAACGCGACAAGCCGCATTGTCTCAAAGAGGGGCAAAATGTAGACACCTAAAATTGTCATGTCTAATTAAATAAATATTTTATTTATTTAATTACTTTAGCTTAATTCTTCTATTAATTAAATAAATCTTTATTTATTTAATTAATTCATTTATCCTCTTCTAGCCTTATTTCTCATTTAAATAAATACATTTATTTATTTAAATTATCCTTTTCCTAAATTAAATAAATATCTTATTTATTTAATTATCCCACTTCTTCTATTAATTAAATAAATCTTTATTTATTTAATTAATTCATTAGCCTTTTCTACCTATGACACATGCCATTCATCTCTTAATTCATACACTACCTACCCCTTTCATTATTTTATTATTTCTTTTACCTACCCTCTAATCATAGCCGACCTCCTTTTACACCTCTCAATCTTATCCCTCCATTTCATATGGTGTCTTCTATATAAGGAGATGCTTCCTTCATTATCAAACCCTAATCACTCAGGCTAATCATTCACTGGACTACACTACGATCCTACTTACAACCACATTCTGTTCTTTGTTGAGCTCTTGTGCACATAAAATCTGAGAGAAAATATATCAAGCAAGATCAATGGAGATAGGAAGAATGGAGATCAAAACCCTATTGGACATGTGATGGTATAATCTTTGTGATTTCATTTGATTTGCATTGTCTTAGGTAATCTTCATATGTTATGGTGGATCTTTGTTATTGTTAGGCTAGGGTTTTGTGGTTGAATTCATTTAGTCTTTCAATATTGTTATTATTGTTATCCATTTTCACCATATACACATGGCACCCAACTTTTACAATTTGGGACATGATTTAAAATGACCACTCCAATTCCTTCCCTATGCATATTTCCCCTAGAAGATCCATCATAATTTAATTTAAGTTTAGCATGAGGAGGAGGACACCATTTGGCATTTTTCCTTTTAATAAATGAGAAAATATGAGTAGCAACCGAACCATGAGAAGGAGGAGATTTGAGAGCCTTCCAATACTGGTAATCCAACTATCCCATTGAGAGAAGGAATTAAGGTGATCAATATTCTTATAAACGTAGGAAAGGACAACTTTTGAAATTGAAACCTCAATTTTAGTCAACACTTCCTACAACGAAGAAAACTTCTTAAAAATTCTACTATTCCTTTTAACCAAATGTTCTACATAATAATAGAAGGAGCCACCACCCATAGACATGAATAAAAGGAAGAAGGGAATAAGAGAGGCCACACCCTAAACTAAGTGAAGAGATCTGGACAAAGAGTGGAGGACCAACCAAGTTTATCAAAAAGCCAATACCAACATTCGGATGCAAAATGACAATACAAAATAGATGGGAGGAGGATTCCAAACAAGAGCCACATAAAACACAAGGAAAAATAGTCGTAACCCCAAGCCTATCTAATCTCATGCCCGTAAGAGTTCTATCTTGAACCGCAAGCCATGAAAAATCCCTAGCCTTGGGAAGACAAGCAATATACCAAAAGAGCTTGGAAGGCCAAGAATGATCATTTGAGGCAGGCATAAGAGACTTATAGCCTTCTCTAACCGAATATAAACTTGGAGTGTTCTTGGTCCATATCAATTCATCTTCAACATTAAGAAATACCAATGGCCTCTTCTGAAGTTCCTCCATATAAGCATTTTTTAAAGCTTGGTCCACTGGAAGAAAGTTAATTGATTTCCATTGAGCCATCGGATATGGGCCCAAGGTATCAACATAAAAATAATTAGATACATACACACCCCATTCAGATGATAATAAGTTAATAATAGGAGACCAATCCATCATATTTACCAAAGAAAAATTCCCATTCCACACCTCATCCCAAAACCTAGCTTTCCTACCATTATGAATGACCCAAGGGAGATAAGGAAGGATAATAGATCTGCACTTAACCATAAAATTCCAAATGGAAGAACCCTTAGGAAAAGAAGAGGTAGTAAAGATGCTTTCCCTAGTACCCCTTACATAATACTTGGCAAACATAAGGGTGGTCCAAGAACTATTGGGTTCCTTATACAATTTCCAAACCAATTTAGCTCCTAGAGCTAGATTCTAATAGTAAATGTCTCAAAAACTAGAACCACCTAAATCCTTCGGGAGACAGACCTTATCCCAAGTCAGCAGAGGAATTTTTGTTTACTTCCCCTATTAGCATTCCATAAGAAAGATCTTAGAATAGATTATAGCTAAGTGATTGAAGCTTTTGGAGTTTTCAAAATTGACATTAAGTAAATAGGATTTGCATTCAAAATAGATTTGATCAGAAGGATCTTTCCAGATAAAGTAAGCCATTTATGATTCTAGGACAAAATCCTAGAAGATACCGAAGAGATCACTCTATCCCAAAAATTACACTTCTCAGAGCCCAGAAAAAAGGGACACCAAGGTATTTGCAAGGGAAATTCCCAACTTCATAACCCCAAAATCATTGCAACCTCTGTGAAACCAAGGGAGAAGTATTAAGAAAGAAAACTCTAGATTTAGCACTATTAACCTTCTGACTTGAAAAAGAAGAATAGTCATAAAATATTTTTATAATGACCTTAGCTTTTTCCATAGAATCATACCCAAATAACAGAGTAGCATCAACAAAAAGGCAATGAGAAAATGATTTCGGTAAATTTGCAACATGAATTCCCTAACAAAGGCTAGAATATCTAGCTGACTTAATGGCACGACTAAAGGCTTCAGCCAAAATAATGAACTAAAAAGGAGATAAAGGGTCTCCTTTCCTAACCCCTCAAGAAGAAGAAAAAAATCCACAAGGGGAATCGTTTATGAGGACTGAGAACCTAGTGGAAGAAATACAAGCATAAATCCATTTGATCCAAGATTTCCCAAAACCAAACTTGCTAAGAACTAAAGTCAAAGCATTCCAATCAACCCTATCATAAGCTTTCTTCATATCTAATTTAAGGATCATAATAGGATTTTTTTGAGAGAAAATGGAATGAAGGATCTCATGAGCCACAATAGCCCCATCTAAAGTTTTCCTACCAAGAACAAAACCCCCCTATTCAATATAAATAATCCCTGGAATACGCTTAGCAAGTTTAATAGATATAGCTTTCCTGAAGATTATATACAAAGTATTGCATAAAGCTATAGGATGAAAGTCAGAAAAGGATTTGGGGTTGGCCATCTTAGAAATAATGGTGATCAGAGTAGTATTCAATTCCTTAATAATAACTCTATTCCTCTGATATTCTTCTAGAGCTAGCAGAAGATCACTAACCACAAACTCCCAGCATTTTTGATAAAATAGAGCAGTAAACCCATCCGGGCCAAAAGCCTTATCAAGCCCCATGGATAAAACCACCTCACTAATTGTGAAAGGAGCCATGAGAATCTTGTTATCATCATCTAAAATAATAGAAGGAATAGACTCAAACAAATAATTATCCAATGAAACAGGTTCAACCGAGAGTAAAGATTTAAAAAACCCAATAGCCTCAGCTGTAATAGCATCCTCATCTACCAAAAGAGACCCCTTGATATCCTGAATACAAGAGATTCTATTTCTCTATCTCTTAATTTTAGTAGAAGAATGGAAAATTTTAGTATTTCTATCACCTTTAGAGAGCCAGAGGTCCCTAGACTTCTGTCTCCAGTAAATTTCCTCTCTAGCTAAGATTTCCTCAAGCTGAGATCTAAGGGGTTTGAGCTCATCAAAAGATGTGGAATTCATGCCATAACACAAAAAATGCCCATTCAAAAACTCAATTTCCCTCCGTATTCTGCCTTTCTCAACAAAAATGTTCTTAAAATGAGAGAAATTCCATTCTTTAATTTTTTCTTTTTAAAAGTCTAAATTTTTTGTGAGTTGAAACATTCTAGAACCTTCAAAAAAAGGAACAAACAACCACCAATCCCTAAGAAAAGGTAAAAATGTAGGATCCCGAAGCCACATAGGCTCAAATTTGAAAGGGATCTTATGTAAGGCTCTATCTTCAAGGACGGAAAATAAAATTAGAAAATGATCATACCCCATATTAGGCAAAACTAAAGAAAAAAAATCCAAAGCAGATTCTATCCAATTTTTTGAAATAAAAAAATGGTCAAGTCTTTCAGCAATCTAAGAAAAACCTTTTCGCATGTTGGTCCAAGTAAAGGGACCATTCTGAGTCTTACAATCAATCAAACTCATATTCTGAGTAAAAGAAGCAAAGTCCTCAATAATCTTACTGTTAGGCAAACTCCCTCCAGATTTCTCCTCCAAATCCAAAATGGCATTAAAATCACCACCAAATATTACCAAGTTATTCTTCAAGGGAGAAGAAATATGAATCAAATCTTCCCAAAGAGTTCTTTTCTCCAAGATACCCATGGGGCCATATACATTAAAAAGCCAAATATTGGTGTCTGAAGATCTACTTTTAATCAAGGCTAACATCCAATTGCAAGAAGAAGCAACCAAAGACAAATCAAGATTAAAATCATTCAGAGAAAGGAACGCCCCTCCCCCCCAACGCTCCCGAAGAGGGAGAGGCACAAAATTTCCAAATCTTCTAGGTTAAAAAATAGTGATTCAGCAAAGGACAAACTTAACTTAGTTTCTTGCAACATAACAACATCACGCTTTATTAAATCCAATTGGGACTTAATCAAGAGTCTTTTGTTAGGTTCATTTAAGCCCCTAACATTCCAAGAAATGATACTCATTGGCTTCAAGGGGAGACCGAGGCTCCCCTCTTTCCTTGAATAGACTCCTGAGAGGTCTTTCCCTTATTAAATGAATCCTGCAAACTCTTCTTAATAGTAGTGGCCCTAATTAGAGGAGGACTACAAAAAAAAATTCTTTCTCTTCTTGAAAGTATTATCAAGAGATGAGAGTAGACTAAATACTAGCAATAATCTCCTGCTAGATCTTAAAGACTTCGGCTTACGACCCCATTTTGAGGGAGAGGTGAAAGGAGATCATGGGGGTAAAGGAGTCTAAACAATTGTAATCTTATCTTCAATAGCCAAAGGCACCTCAGGGTCAAAAGACATGTTATGATTAATAACCCCCTTCTCATTTAATAATGCATCAAAAGAATTACATGAAGGAGGGACTGCCAAATCTTTGCTTAGAATAGCAGCAATCTCATGTTGAGCCTTAAAAGACTTTGTCTTACGACCCCATTTTGAAGTAGAGGTGAAAGGAGATGGGAGCATAGATTCAGTAATCAGTGGCACCTTAGGGTCAGAAGATATGTTATGATTATTAAATTCCTTCTCATTTAATAATACATCAAAAGGATAACATGAAGGAGGGATTGACAAATCTTTAGATAAAATAGTCAGATCATTATCAATGGAATCAATCACTTTGTCAATAGTGATCGAATCCAAAACAATATTATTCTTATTGACCAAATTTTGCACCTGCATAATTAATTGCTCATTAGGAACAATAGAAAGAATATTTAAACCAAGGTTATCCAAAGGGGTGTCACCAGGATGAGCCTTAAAAGTTCCAACTCCCATATCAAGAACATTACCTTCTCCAAAAGGTAAAGCATTAGAAGTTTCCATAGAAGGCAACTCAACATCAACCCTACCAGCATCCACAATATTTTCCACATGAAGAGGAGAAAAAGGTTTATGATTCAGAGGAGTCACAGAAACATGACCATTATGTATAAGGATGTCTTGCATCTCATGCCAAGAGAGGGATTCAAGATTCACACCTCCCTTAGTCGAGGTCTTATGTTTAGCTAGTTGATACCTAATGGGTTTCTAGAAAAAAAAATGTTCTTGAGGTTTGAAAATAAAGGAGAATCCATAACAACAGATGCTTTCCCAAAATAATTAGAATCCTTAATAATATCTTGATGCCATATACCATTAATAGATTTAATTTTACAAATCCTAGGAAAATTATCATTTGGATTAACCAAAACACAAATTTTAACAAGAAAATTATCATCCTTGTAGACCAAATCAGAAAGGAGAAAAGTGCCAAAAGAATCCCCCACCAATTTTAAAAACATCAGATTCCATAAACTCAAAAGGCAAATTGGGCAATTTAAACCACATTGGGATATTTTTAGGGTTAGTAGAAGAGGGCACATAAAAGGGTTTCCATATTTCAACAAAAATCATTTTCTTCATGAACTAGAAAAAAGAATTTTCTAAATCCCTAGCTCTTGCATCCATAGAATCAAATACAATAATGAAAGAGCTAGCAGAAATCACTTGAAAGTAAAGGATCCCAAGACATTTATTATGAAATTTACGATGCAGTTTCAAAAGATTAATAGTATCACCCCATACCTATATAATAGTTGCAAGTGAATGCAAATCGCGAGCTTTCTTAGCCAAAGGGTTCTCAACTATGTCAATTAATGGGACTGAAAACCATACCTTTTTCCCTTCAATAGTAGGGTTTAAAGGCTTTTCATTCACCAAAGTCTGAAGATCCCACTTTGAATGAAGAGAGCTTGAACTAGGTTGACCCACATGCGAAGAAACCCTAGCACCTGAATCCACACTTACAAATGATGTATTAGCCATATCAAACACAATTGACTTCCTAGGGTTAGAGTTTTGCACCACCTCCTTCCAAGATTTGTTTGTATTCTTACCAATCCTCCCATACCCTAGCTCCCATATATTCGACACAGTGCAACGACTACCATTGTTATTAGGTGGACCTGTATATCGCATGTTTCTCCTCTAGTCACAAAGAAAACCTTGAAAGTACTTGGAAATTGGCCTCAATCTATGTTGTATATGATATAGTCCAAGATTATATTGTTCTGAAACTGCCATATCCACCCATTGTCCATGATCAAAAACCCATTGCGGAGTATGACCAGCCTTCAATCCAAAAGGATCCACAGGTGGAGGCATGTTCACAAAAGAGACATCCCCCAACACTCAAACTACTTACCTTCGGACATGCCGAAAAAATGCAGCATATTTTTTTATTATTATTAAAAAATAAAAAATAAAAAATAATATTTTAAGTTGTTTAGTAAATAAATGTTGAAAATTAAAATTTATTACAAGTAGAGTTATAAGTAGATTTATTTTATTAAAATAAAAATAATTTATACTTTAAGTTTGTTTTATGAATGAAATTTGATAATTAAAATCAATTTATAAATCCAAATTTGTTTTAAATTAGAACTTATTTACTTATCAATATTTTTTAATTTTTTTTTATCGGTAATTGGTTGAAGCCTAAATAGCTTTTGACTGGAGCTATGAACCAATGGGGACATAGTAGGGGGGCCCATCCCCATTACATATCTTTGATTTATTATTATTATTATTATGTTTGATTAGATTGACCCCAAGACCTTCCCCATCCTGTGGAAGGCCAAGAGTCGCAGCTTAGAATTCCACTTCAGATGTCCCTATTGGGAATTGAACTTGGGTCTCCACAGTGAGACCCCAGTGTTTTAACCAATTAAGCTCAACCCCTTGGACACTTATCAATATTTATTTAAAATTTAAAGCAATAATGATTATTTTAAAAAAATTTAAATAAAATATCTTTATAAGGGGATGAGTAATGAATCTAAATGGGCTTAAAACATAATAAAGTATTTTAAAAATAAGAAAATAAAAATAAAAAATAACTAAAGAGATGTTTACTAAATCTAAATTTATTTTGTGGTACCTTTATTAAAGACTTGTAAAATGGATATTTATTTGCAAATAAGACTCTCCTTCCAAATAAATATTTAGTTAAGGAGTTTGTCATCCCTACGAGATGGAAATATGAATCCTTGGATTAAAATAGATTTGCAATCCATGGGACAAAATAATAAAATACACCTAAGGTTCAAATGGTTAGTCAACAAAGTAATTGTTGCCTCATTAAGTGATCTTTCACCTTAAATTAAACCATTGTTTAAATCTTCTTATGAAATAAGTTAGTGAATAATCATGGATCAACATTCTTTGTTTACATTAAAGGAAATTTTTGTACATTATAAGGAGGGTTTAAAATTCAATTTTATTGATTAACGTAAATTGTTTTTTTAATTTAGAATTTAACTATTTTGACTTCTATTTGAGACAAATAATAAAATATGTCCTCAATGAAAGTTTGGAAGTTGTTAACATAGACAAATGCATGAAGAATAAAACTACAAGGGATATTATAGCATATTTTTCTTAAAGACAACTCTTTAAAATTTATTTAAATATATTGTATATTTTAAAGAACAAAGGGTTTATATAATAAGTTATCTCTCAATCTATTAGTAGTTAAAATTTGTATAGTTGTATCTCCTATCTTTAAAGGTACATAATATTAGTAAAAGGAGAAGATACATTTATATTGCAAGGTAATTAATATAGATGAATTTGGAGAAATGATATTGCATTCAGGATGCACCTTGGAAAGAATTTGCTTAAGTTAAAAATACATGAAATTATTCCAAAGTATTGGATTCCCTTTCATCAAGTTTCACTAGTTAACCTCAAATAAATAGACATTCAATACTTTTCAAGCATTTAAGTTCTTTATTTATTAGATATCAAATAGCTTTTTGTATACTTCAAATTAGTACAAGTATTAATAGTTAATGGAATTTACCTCTCAAGTAAATTTGTGTTTAGATTCAGAGTTACCCCTTTTGTGTACTTCAAGAAATATTAATTAATGTTAGTTAAGGGTTCCCTCAATTCAAGAAGTTGAATATATTTGATTTTGCAAAGTTAAATTTTAAGACAGAGTATGCAAGGCATTTGAGAATAATCAATCTACGAATAGTCAAAGACATATAAGACTAGTAAAGGTGAAATTACACTTAAGTTGCAAAGTAATTAGCATAGATGAATTGATTAGCATTTAAATTTGGAGATAAGTTGCGTGGTATAATCTATTATGTAAGAAAATTTCTATTAATTAGGATGCAAAGAAAGTTTATTCAAAACCAAAATTATTTAGCAAATGGAAAAGAAACAAAAGATGAAATCTTTTACATGGGATTATTAACTTGACTTATCTCATGAACCTCAAATCAAGTACTTATCTTTTATTGTAAATATCTAATGAAACTTAGTTTCGAAGATGAAATAAAGATAGAATTTCGTTGTTCTAGATTATTGGATCCTTATCCATATCAAGGAAATGAGTTTTGAAGAAACCTATCCCATGATCACTTGGAGAATTAAATTGGAGTAAATTTTAGAAGCAAACATTAGCTCACTTTTAAGAATCTGAAATTGGAAGAGTTATTATTACAAAAATATCTACTTGGATAAAGTCAATGTTGCTTCAAATGAAAGAAGTAGTTAGTTATAATTTTTCAAATGAATTGGCATTAGTCTAAGAGTAACTAGAAGTAGGTTGATTATAATTGGTTAATTAGAAAGTAATTAGACTCTCTCCTAATCTTATTTTCAAACATTGGTAATCAAGCTTCTTGTTAAATATTTTTCCTTCAATAGGTAAGTATTAAATTCATTTTATTTCAAGCAATTTAGTACCCTCCAAGTATTAGGATTCATATTTAAAGTAAGGTTATCTTTCGTAGAAAATAATTAAAGATAAAATTTATGTTACTTCAAATGGAAGAATTAGTTGAGATTATTATTAAATAGATTTTCTCTTTAAACAATTAGTTGTTAAATTCATTTCCAAAGTTTTGCTATTTAATCATTTAAATTTTCTTTCAAGCAATTTAGTGCATTTCAAGTATTAGGATCCATACTCAAAGTGTAGTGGTTTTGTTCCAAGCACTTGGTATCTTATAAGTATTTTAAAATCATTTTAATAAGCTTCAAACAATTAGTAATTCATGTATTTTAGTTCAAGTTTTAGAATTTTAATTATTATCATAATTTTATTTCAAGAAATATTATTTCCAAAGTGGCTAATTTGTTTATTTCTGTTACCATCAAGCATGTAAAACTTATATCTTAGTTATTTCTTAAGCAAGATTCCATGCATGTAAAAGTATCTTTTCCATAGTTGTTTTAGTGTAATGATTATTTAAGATTTCATGATATTCAGTTAAATTTCTAGTTAGACAACTAAAAAATAGGAATTGAAACCAAAAAACCTTAGCAGCGTTCAATATCTATGGTGCCTCTGGGTCATGCTTATGAGTAATGTTGATGTGTTGAACTATTGCATTAATGTCTAATAAAGTTGCAACAACGATGTCTGTGGCATTGTCCCTCTAAACCACCAGGGAGAAATAAGGGTCATTTGGAAGTTAAAATCCAAGGGGTGGGTAATCTCCCTTGGATCAATAATCTAAAAAGATTAATTTTAAAATAAATTTACATCCAATCAGTAAAACTTTAGAAAACCCCATTAGGGTTTGGATGTGTGTGATGATCTTAGAAATTTATTTTTTATCTTGATGAATTCAATGGATGATAATAGATTAAGGGTGACGTATTTAATAGGAAATAGGACTTTAGTTATCTTAGGCCACAAGCGGTAGGCCACCTTGACCCTTTTTTCTATAGAGCTACCATCATGGGTAGCAACCATAGAGAAACTGTCTGGGACATTGACCCTAGAAAGGGTTGCGTACCCACCATACAGTTTACATTAAACCATAGTTAGAAACCAGAACTAAATACTTTATGCCTGGATCCTGTGCTGAAATGGGTATGTAGGCAGTCTAGGGATGAAGTTGTCCCTTGTACTTAGGCGTTTGGGGATGGGGATTAGGATTTGGTTAAGGGTGAGTTGATTAAGGTTTTTGAAGCTTCTTAAGCCCCTTAATCAAAGGGTATAGATAATGCTAATTGGAAGATAAGGTTAATTCAATGCATGCTCAGAATGAATCTCATATGGAATCACTTGATTACTCGAGGATTTAGGCCAAATTTTGAGGCGAAACTCAAGCTTGTTTATGTAATTATTTTTATACTCCTAAAGATAGTGACCTTAGTGCACTCCTAGTAGGGGAGTGTAGTCTTTAGAGTGTGTCTCTGGATCTAGATGGTCCCGTTGATTCTAAATTCTTTTGCTAGAGAATATCATATTCTTATGAATAGATGCCTACCCCATTTGGGTAGATGCCTATCCTAGATTGGATAGATGAAACCTCATGTCTTGTATGGACAGAAGCCTAACCTATATGGTTAGATGCCTATCCTATTTGGATAGATGTACCTAAGTATGCAATTGAATCAAACACAATTAAGAATAAGTAAGAATAAGAAATCAATATTTTTATATAAAAAAAAAAATTAGTTGAGTTTTTGGATTAAGTGAAGTGGGTTATTACAAAAATATCTTGTGTCTCCTTTTTAAGTTTTGGGTGATTTCTCTCAGGTTGCTCTCTACTTTGGTAATATTACTTCAATCAACTTACTTACTTGGATTTCTTTTTTAATTTTCTTTCTTTTGTTTTTCCTTTTATGGTATCGGAGTAGGTTACTAATCCTTGTTTAATTTGAAGTCGATGAAGGTTGCCATTATTCATTTTGGAGATCATCTTTCTTGGAGGCACTCTTTGAGAGAAGAGAAGAAATTTATTCATTAACGTTTTTCTTGTGCATGTTTTTATTTATATTTTTAATTTTATTTTTTTCAAACTTGCTAACAAGTTTGCATGCAAGATTGATCTATTTAAATTCTATTTTAAAAATTTATTTTCTTTTAGTTTTAGAAGGTTTGCCACCAAAACTTTGTTTCTAACCTCTTTATTTTCTTGCATTCTTTAAATTATATGTTTTGGAAGGCTTGCCACCAAAACCTTTTCACTATCAAGTTACATCTCTGACTTGTTTGCATGTTCTAACATTTTACTTGTAATTGTTTTGATAAAAAGAAATCCATATTGTTACTGTTGGAATCCAAGAACACAGAGAGGGGGGTGAATCAATGTTCTACCAGAATGCAGAAATTTAACCTTATTAACACAACAACTTAGCAACTAGTAAACATAAAAGAATGTAACAATAAGCAATAATGCAACCACAAAGATGAACATGTAGTACCCCTTATCGATTAGAATTTTTAGACTCATGTTTCACTACAGTTGACTTCTCAGTGGATACATTATTGTTATATTTTATTTAGACTTTATGTGATGTTATTACATGCTTTAATTTGATTTGTAATGTATGTTTTCATGCAGTATTTCCTTATTTATGTTAAATGTGATTTTTATGGATTACTACAATGGGTTGACACATTTACTTCATAAGTGCGATGCATTATTTATATGTTTCATGTTTGCAAGTGTATGGGATGCAAGGGGATGATTTTCCTTCACTCACTCCGGTGAGACAAGGAACGTCACGATTCTCCTTCATCGGTGTCCATGCCGTGTATGTTTATATATTTTTCTATATGCATGTGTGGTTTTTTGATGCAAGACATTGCAGGTACAAGTACCGAGTAGGTACGAGGTATCGACTTCACCTGGTTTCGCGGGTCAGAGTGTGCCTTATTTGTCCAAAGGGAGTGGAGGAGATAGTTGTTGGAACCTAAACTGGCTCGTAGTTACACTCATGCGAGTGTTGTGAATCGATCATATTTTCCCATTTGACCAGTATGTGAGTCATAGTGCTTTCCTATTTTTCATTTTGTGAGTCATCGTATGGTCATTTCTCATTTTGTGTGCTTCCAGTTATTTGAATAGATTTAAATTGAGTGAATTGTTTTATTTTGTGTTGGTGTATTTAATTTAATTAATATGCCCTTGAGTTTATTGTTTTAATTAAATAAATGAAGTTGTTAAATTAAATGATTAAATTGCATGTCATATTGTAAAAATGGTTGTATTAAATTATTTGAAAAACAAATAAGTTAAATGCTATGCTATTTGAATTTTAGTGCAAATTTTGAGTTAAATTCTTATTGGGAAAAGAAAATAAATAAAAAGCATTTCCATTGACCTTTTAGTTAGCTTTTAGATTTTTATTTTTGTTTAAAATAATTGTGTCATGAAAAAGGGAAAATTGGATTTTTTACTTTTTAAATATTTTATTCCTATTGGTTGAGGAAACTTTTAACCTAGAAGTTTAGGTTAAAAAATATTTTTCCTATATTACCTGTGAGTTCCTGGGAATTGGAGGTATTTTTTAAAACCAAAACTTGGAAACCATTTGGAAGGAGGAATCTGGATTTTGGAATTGGTGTGTAGGATTAGAGCTCTTCTACAATTTTTCTTCCCCGGTTGCTTTTCAGGTTGCATAGGTTTATCTCTTTTGTTGCAATAAAAATTTAAATATTTTGAGCTTTTTCCTGTGTGTGTGATTGAAAATTGTTAAATCTTATTGGAAATTCTTGTTTGAAAGTTTTGTTTGGAAATAGAGTAGTTTGCTCTTGAATTTAATCAAATTCCAAATCAATGTGTTTTTTGTTGAAGAGATTGTCCAATATCTTGTTGGCTGTGTGCTTTCAAGTTTTTGTAAAATTTAGTTTTGATTATTTTCTCAATTTGAGTAGTAAGGAATATATTTTGTTTTCAGAATGATTGCAAGTTTTTATTTGTCTAAAATTAGGGGGGTTATGCTGGCAAATTTTTGTCAATTTGCCTCTTTGTGTGATTCAAAGATTTTTCATGTGTGTGAAGAAATGAAGAAATGAATCAAATCCCCTCTAATTGCTTAAAATTCTTTTGAATTTTTTCCCAAGATCTTTGGATTTGGGTCTTTTATGCTTTAATTTATAAACAAAAATCCTTATTGAAAATTTCATTGAAAAAAATAAAATAAAATAAAATAAAAATTGTTCACTGTTATTTTTTTACCAGTGATATTTTGCCGAATAGGGAATGGTTTATTTTTAGTAAATTTAATATATATATATATATATATATATATATATATATATATATATATATATATATATATATATATATATATATATATATATATATATATATATATATATATATATATATATATATATATATATATATATATATATATATATATATATATATATATATATATATATATATATATATATATATATATATTAATATTATAACCCCCCATGTGGCAGGGTATACCCCACCACGTGGGATGGTAGCATCTACTACCATAGGGTAGCGGTTGCTACCTTATGGTAGCAGTGCTACCATTTGGTAGTGACTGCTACCATTTGGTAGAAACACTACCAAAGGGTAGTGACTGCTACCGTATGGTAGTAGCGCTACCAAATTTTAGTAGCAATCACTACCAGAGGTAGCAACCACCGCCTTTCTTTAAAACCATAACCCCCCCTCGGTGCTATTAAATTTGTTTGTTGTTTCTTACAACGTGGTTATAAATTATATGTTTTCATTTTCAATATTATTTTATTAATGTTTATATATATATACTTTTCTATCAAGGCATTAGTTTTATGTGATCAATTTAGTAAATTATATTTATTCTGGAAGTAGATCAAATATTTTAATATAATTCATATGTTATATTAATAATATATATTTAATATGAATTTTTATTATTTTATTAGGAGTATTGTATTGGAATATAAAAATTGAATGACATCTATGCAAAGATGTATTAATTAATGTGGGGTGTTTTATTCATTAAAACGATTATGACTGTTGCTTGTTCAAATTGAAAAGAGGTAAATTAATTATTTATGATTATTTCTTGTCCTATTAGTTCAATGATGACTTGAATTTCTCTTAATCATTATGGTGGCATTTTATTAAGTTTTAAACGATGAATTCACAAGTGTGTATGATGTTGTTTATTTAAAAAGATTGTCTGAGTTCATTCTTAGTGAATTTAGCATTTCCTAAAAGGGACTTATTTCGCTGCAAATTATTGTCTATGTTTAGTCATCCTGTTGTGGTGTATATTGTGCCTCTTGATCAAGTGTTGTATTTATGACCTCGTTGTTTTAGCCATATTGTGCTTATTCCTTATGGTTAACCAAGGGTTAGTAAGTCTATGTTTTTGGTCACCTATATTTTGGTAGTGGTGTTATGGTTGTTTGTTTCACCATAGGGTCCTTGTAGAGTGACCATGTTTGTTTAGTGTCCTATGGGAGAGTGGCTTTCGAGTGGGGGCCGAGCCCGAAGTGGTTGGCAGGATAACCCCTCGAAAGTGAGATAATAAGTGATAACCTAATAATTGATTAGGGGGTGGGTAGTTCTTAACATTAATTAAGATATTGTACCTCATGCATGGTTGAGTACTCATATACACTCAAGATGTAGTGGGAAGGCCTGGAATGGAAAACCAACCACCTTGTCTTCACAAAGGGTTGGTAGGGTCTACATGAGACTTAGATGGAACTAGGGGTTCGGGAAAGGCTACCAAGATAACCCAAGATGGGGGTCAGGACCTATGGAGGCCTACCTAGGGTAACCATCATAAGCTATGTGATTACACTCTCTCTTTAGGGTCACTAGTGTGTTGTGATGTTGAGTTCTCCTAGAGTATTGTGGAGTCTCTCTTATACTATCGTCGATGTCTTTCTTATGCTTGCTTGAGGGTCTTCTTCTATCTCCTAGCACAGTGATGTGATTCCATTTTCAGATCACATGGTCAGGTGGTAGTGCCACTTCCCATCTCATGTTTATGTTCATGCCTTCATGCAAGGATTGGCTTCGCATATATTTCCTATGGTTCGTGATTCGTGCATCATCTCATGTTGGAGATTATTATCCTTTTGAGACCTATGTGGTCATTTGTATAAATGGATTTATGTAACCTTGTATTTGGTAAATATGGAAATTTTATACGTATTATTGGAAGCCATCTATTTTATGAACAGTGTAATCTTAAGTTATTGGATGTTATTTTATAAGTTATCCTTATGCTTTGTGCAAATGCTTTATTGAAGAGAAAATTATATTGTAATACTTTCAATCTTTAAATGGTTTAATTTTTTATGTGAATATGGTTTGTTATGTTCAATGAGTAATTGATGGTTAATTGGATTAATCTTAATTATGGAATTTAACCTTTTGTTTAATTTTTCATTGTTAACCCTTTAGGAATTCTTGTGTTAATATTTTTCTTGCATAATTGTGTGCAATATAGTAATTAAAGTACTTAATGTGAATTAAAATTTTAAAAAAAAATCATTTCACCCTTAGTTGCTTAGTTGTGTGGTTATTGCTTTGGGGTTCCTAGTGGGGCATTACATTTGGTATTAGAGTCCACGTTTCAACACCAGGTACTCTTGTTTTATATTAAGCCCATTCAGCTTGACCTTTTGATTAGGTCTTAGTGTTTGTGTTTCCCTTGTTAGTATCCTTGATGTAGATCTAAACCTTTTTCTCTTGTGTAGTGTTAGGTCATGGATAGGAAAGCTAAGGGAGGTGGCCGTGTTGGTGGCTACAATAGAGGTAGAGGTGGGGGACTTGGTCAAGGTTTTGACTGCCATAGTCATTTACCACCATCCACTCATGTGAGTGTGGATTAGGATCATTCTGTTCATCAGGATGAGTAGCATGTAGCAGAGCAGGTTCCCAAAAGGAAAGAGTGGAGGCATATTTTTCAGGAGGTGCTAGGCAGACTAGGCCCCATACTTGAGGCCGAACAACCTATGCATGCTCAAGTGGGGGAGTCGCATCAATAGAATCAGGAGGAGAGGGAGAGAGAGAGATCTCCTAGGAGGAGAGAGATATCAGTGGACCAGGACTTAGTTACCATGGGGCACATGAGAGACTTGATGAGAACTCATCCTCCTTCCTTCGATGGTATGGGTATCGGCCTTGAGGCAAAGACCTGGCTGATTATTTTAGATTGGTGTTTCACCATGCACCCTTATGGTAGCAACACCAAGGTGAGTTGTGCCATCATGCATATCAAGAGTTTTGCATCTATCTAGTGGTTGTTAGAGGAGGAGAGAATCAGTTTGAATATTAGCATTGTGTCATGGGAGATTTTTTTGGAGAGATTCAAGGCATGATTTCTCTCACCTCAGTGGAGACCATCTTGGGTAGATGAGTTCTATGCTTTGTGCCAGTTTGGCATGTCTTTAGATTGGTTTGAGAATAGGTTTTATGAGCTCAAATAGTATGTCGGTGCTGGAAATGATGAGGCGATGCTAGTTCAACACTTCTTGAGGGATCTAAATGACCGCATTAGTGGAGCAGTGAGTGTTTGAGCCTACTTCAGTAGAGATAGTCATGGCGAAAGCCAGGTTGGTAGAGAAGAACCTTGGACATGCTCGTGGAGGTTAGTCTGGAGTGAAGACTGGGAGTGTGCCTTTTAGTGGGTCCAAAGTTAGAAGGAATCAGTCCCAAACTGCTACACCCTATAGGGGTTCTTAGGCACCTGCTAAGGGTGGGTAGCAGAAGCATCAGCAACAGCTGAGTTTTCAGCTGAGGCCGAAATAGTTTCAACGCCAGCAGGGTGGCAACTCTCAACCTAAGAAGAATAGGAACTGGCATAGGAGTAGGCATAATTTCCCAGGGAAGTCCTCTCAGGGTGCATCTTAGGCCCCTAGTAGGGGTAGTTTTTAGCAGTCTAGTGGGTCATCTAGAGGTAGAGAACCTGGTAGGGGAGCTTGCTTCTCCTATGGTCAGTTTGTCCACATAGCTGCCTAGTGCCCTCAACGTTCTCACCAGATGGGTAGTCAGAGGCCAGCAGTGTCAGAGCCAATAGTAGGGGATGCAGGTAGATCCCATAGAGTTTTTGCAGTGGTTGATGACCGCTAGGCTAAGCACCAGGGTATCGTGATTGAGACTGCAGGTGTGTTGGGTGGTATTCCTATCTCTGTACTTTTTGACTCTAGTGCTTCTGATTCTTTCATTTCTTCATCCATTGTGGAGTGGTGTGGGCTCATGTCTACTAAGAAGGTGGATAGGTGGTGAGTAGAGTTGGCTACCAGTTTTTTGTGTGTGCGTAGATACCCTCATTCCTAGTTGTGAGTTGAACCTAGGACCCTTTGTTACATCAGTTGACCTTTGATTCATTCCTTTGGGGTCTTATGGAGTTATGTTGGGGATGGATTGGCTATCATCTCACAATGCTCATGTGGACTATTGTCAGAAGACAATGGAGTGTTTAGATGATCATGGTAGGAAAGTAGGGATCATGGGAGTTCATAGATCCATATCCTTACTTATGATTTCTACTATGCAACTTAAGCAGTGTTTGCATCAAGGGTGTCATGTTTTTGTAGTTGCTCTTGAGGATGTGTATGAGGAAGAGAGTCAAGAAATCACTCTTGATGGTCACCCTATTCTTCAAGAGTATGCTGATGTGTTCTCTATGGATATTCTGGGTATGCCTCTGAAGCAGGACATAGACTTTCGCATTGACTTTTTTCCTAGTGCGGAACCTATTTCAAGAGCTCCATATCAGATGACTACTCAGGAGTTGAGTGAGTTGAAGTTGTAGATGGAGCAATCGATGGACAAGGGGTTCATTCATCCTAGTGTTTCTCCTTGGGGTGCACCTATTATCTTTGTTAAGAAGAAGGATGGTTCTCTTTGGTTATGCATTGATTACCAACAGTCGAATAAGGTAACCATCAGGAATCAATATCCATTGCCTTGTATAGATGATCTTTTTGACCAGGTAAAGGAAGCCAAGGTGTTCTCTAAGATTGATCTGAAATCTAGGTATCATCAGTTGCGTATTCATGATGCAGACATTCATAGAATGACATTTCATACTCATTATGATCACTATGAGTTCACAGTGGTGCCATTCGGGTTGATGAACGTGCCATCAATTTTAATGAGCCTCATCAATGGGGTTTTCCACACCTACCTTGACCATTTTGTCCTTGTCTTCTTAGATGACATTTTTATTTATTCTAGATCTATGGAAGAGCATGGGGGCCACTTGCGAAAGGTATCGCAATGCTTGAGGGGGAATCAACTTTATGCCAACTTGGCAAAGTGTGATTTCTTCCAGTCAGAGGTGAACTATCTTGGTCATTTAGTTTTGAGAGAAGGTGTATTTGTGGATCCTTCTAAGATCCAAGCCAGTGTAGATTGGCCAGCACTGACCAATGTTTCTGAGGTTTGAAGTTTTATGAGTTTGGTCGGATATCACCATCACTTTGTTCAGAGTTTTTCCTAGATAGGTCAGCCGATCACTTCTCTTCACAGGAAAGGGAAGAAGTTTGTTTGGTCAGAGCAGTGTGAGTCATCTTTTTGTAGCTTGAAGGAACTCCTTGTTAGTGCTCTAATTTTGGCAGTTCCTAATCCATCCAGAGATTTTATGGTATGTACAAATGCCTCTTTAGAAGGTATAGGAGAAGTTCTTATGCAAGATGGTTGTGTGGTTTCCTATGAGTCTCACAAAATCAAGGATCATGAGCTGAAATATCCAATTCATGACTTGGATTTGGCAACTATAGTGCATGCATTGGTTAGATGGCATCATTTTCTATTGGGGCGTCGGTTTGAGCTACATAGTGATCACTGTAGTTTGTAGTATATTTTCATGTAGTTGAACTTGAATGCTTGATAACGAAGATGGATGGAATTCCTTGGTGAGTATGATTTTGAGGTTCGGTATATTCAGTGGAAAGAGAATGTAGTGGCTGATGCTTTGAGTCATAGGCAACATGAGGTTGCAGCATTGTCCCTTGGAGTGGACTTGAGAGAGAATTCTTGGGATTCTTCCTCAGGATAAAAGGTATTAGCCACGACAGAGTCCAGAAGACCATTAGAGGGTAGATATTCTAGATATAACCTTGAGGCAAATGGTCTTCTTCAACATCTTGGATGGATCTATGTACCTCCTTTGGAGGGTCTTCGCGTTTTGATCATGACTAAGGCCCATCGTGCACCTTATTAGGCACACCCTGGTGTTAAGAATATGCATGCATATTTTAGGTAGATATATCATTGGGCTGGTATAAAATGTGACATTGTTGATTTTGTGTCAAAGTGTTTAGAATGTCAGCAGGTGAAGACAGAGCATCAGCACCCTGCAGGGCTTTTACATCCTAATTTGGTATCGGATTGGAAATAGGATATCATTTCCATGGATTTCATAGTGGGGTTGTCTATTTATTTGTGTAATCATGATGCCATCATGGTAATTGTTGATAGATTGACCAAAGTTTCTCTTTTTGTTCCTATTCAATCTTCTTATATAGCAACAGTGGTGGCATGAGTTTTCTTGGAATATGCGGTGAGGTTGCATGGGATTCCTAGGCGGATAATTTATGATAGAGATCATGTCTTTACTTCAATATTGTGGACCTCACTTCAGTATTCTTTTGAGACCCAGTTGAACTTCAGTTCATCTTATCACCCAGAGACCAACGGTCAGACTGAGTGTGTGAATCAGGTCTTGGAGGACATGCTTCACATGTTTGTTATGGACCGGTAGTCACGCTGGGAGGAATATCTTTTCCTTGTGGAGTTTTCTTATAACAATAGATATCATAGCTCTATAAGCACGTCTCCCTTCCAGGAATTGTATGGTCATCCTTGTCGTACTCATTTGAGTTGGGATCGGTTAGAGGATAGGGTGCATTTAGCATTGGATATGCTTCGAGAGATGGAGCAATAGGTTGAGAATATTCATGGGCATTTGGTAGCTACTCAGGATAGGAAGAAGAAGTATGTTGATGCTCATAGAGTGGATCGTCAGTTTTCAGTTGGGAAACATGTGTTCTTGAGAGTTCATCCAGAAGAGTTTGATCCATTATGGAAAGGGTTCTAAGTTGGCGCCTCATTTTGTTGGCCCTTTTGAGTTCCTTGAGAGGATAGGACATATTACCTACCATCTTGCCTTGCCACTGAGCCTATCCCATATCCACGATGTATTTCATGTTTATGTTCTTCAGCCTTATCATCCTGATGTAACTCATGTTCTTGATTGGGATGCTTTGCAAGTCGAGGATGGGCAACTTTCCATGGAGCCCGTGCACATTCTTCAAGATTAGGATTTGACCCTCAGAGGTCATACCATCAACCAGGTAAGGGTCCTATGGTACCGAAATGATGAGTTCTCGGGGACATGGGAGGATGTAGCAAAGATGAGAGAGCTTTATTCTTATCTATTTTAGGCTTCCAAGAGTAAGCCTAGTTTTGGAGGAGAGAATGTAGTACCCCTTCTAGATAAGAAATTTAGACTCATGTTTGACTTCATTTGACTGCTCAGTGGATACATTATTGTTATATTTTATTGAGACTTTATGTGATATTATTACATGCTTTAATTTAATTTGTAATGTATGCTTTCATGCAGTATTTCCTTATTTATGTTAAATCTGATTTTTTATGGATTACTAACATGGAATGATACATTTACTTCATATGTGCAATGCGTTATTTACATGTTTCGTGTTTGCAAGTGAATGCAATATGAGGGGATGCTTTTTCTTCACTCACTCTAGTGAGACAAGGAATTTCATGATTCTCCTTCATCAGTGTATGTGTCGTGTCTGTCTATAAATTTGTCTATATGCACATGTGGTTCTTTGATGCAAGACATTGCAGGTACAAGTACCGGGTAGGTACGGGGTATCGACCCCACCTGGTTTCATAGGTATGAGCATGCCTAATTTGTCTGATGGGAGTGGAGGAGATAGTTGTTGGACCCTAAATTGACCCACAGTTACACTCATGTGAGTGTTGTCAGTCGGTCATCTTTTCTCGTTTAACCGATATGCAAGTCATAGTGCTTTGGTATTTTCGCTTTGTGAGTCATCGTATGGTCATTTTTCACTTTGCGTGCTTCCAGTTATTTGAATAGATTTAAATTGAGTGAATTGTGTTATTTTGCATTGGCGTATTTAATTTAATTAATATATCCTTGAGTTTATTATTTTAATTAAATAAATGGAGTTGTTAAATTAAATGGTTAAATTGCATGTTATATTGTGAAAATAGTTGTATTAAATTATTTGAAAAAGAAATAAGTTAAATGCTATGATATTTGAATGTTAGTGCAAATGTTGAGTTAAATTCTTATGGGGAAAAGAAAATAAATAAAAAGCATTTCCATTGACCTTTTAGTTAGCTTTTAGATTTTGATTTTTGTTTACAAGAATTGTGTCATGAAAAAGGGAAACTTAGATTTTTTACTTTTTTAAATATTTTATTCCTATTGGTTGAGGAAACTTTTAACCTAAAAGTTTAGGTTAAAAAATATTTTTCCTATATTACCTATGAGTTCATGGGAAGTGGAGGAGGTATTTTTGAAAACTGGAACTTGGAAATCATTTGGAAGGAGGAATCTAGATTTTGGAATTGGTGTGCAGGATTGAAGCTCTTCTACAAGTTTTCTTCCTAGATTGCTTTTTAGGTTGGGTAGATTTATCTCTTTTGTTGCAATAAAAATTTAAATATTTTGAGCTTTTTCCTGTGTGTGTAATTGAAAATTGTTAAATCTTATTGGAAATTCTTGTTTGAAAGTTTGGTTTGGAAATAGAGTAGTTTTCTCTTGAATTTAATCAAATTCCAAATCAATGTGTTTTTTGTTGAAGAGATTGTCCAATATCTTGTTGGTTGTGTGCTTTCAAGTTTTTGTAAAATTTAGTTTTGATTATTTTCTCAATTTGAGTAGTAAAGAATAGATTTTGTTTTTGGAATGATTACAAGTTTTTATTTGTCTAAAATTAGGGGGGTTATGCTGGCAAAATTTTGTCAATTTGCCTCTTTGTGTGATTCAAAGATTTTTCCTGTGTGAAGAAATGAAGAAATGAATCAAATCCCCTCTAACTACTTACAATTCTTTTGAATGTTTCTCCAAGATCTTTGGATTTGGGTCTTTTATGCTTTAATTTATAAACATAAATCCTTATTGAAAATTTCATTGAAAAAAAATATATATATTTGTTCACTGTTATTTTTTTACCAGTGATATTTTGTAGAAAAGGGAATGGTTTATTTTTAGTAAATTTAAAAAAAATATATTATAACCCCCCATGTGGCAGGGTATACCCCACCACGTGGGATGGTAGCATCTTCTACCATAGGGTAGCAGCGCTACTGCTTGGTAGCGATTGCTACCATATGGTAGCAGTGCTACCATTTGGTAGCAGCGCTGCTACAAAATTGTAGCATTGCTACCATATGGTAGTAGTGCTACCAAAGGTAGCAACCATCGCCTTTCTTTAAAACCATAACCCCCCACCCCCTCAGTGTTGTTAAATTTGTTCATTGTTTTCTAACAACATGGTTATAAATTTTATGTTTTCGCTTTCAATATTATTTTATTAATGTTTATATATATTTCTATCAAGGCATTAGTTTTATGTGATCAATTTAGTAAATTAGATTTATTCTAGAAGTAGATTAAATATTTTAATATAATTCATATGTTATATTTTTATATATATTTAATATGAATTTTTATTATTTTATTAGGAGTATTGTATTGGAATATAAAAATTGAATGAAATCTATGGAAAGATGTATGAATTAATGTGGGGTGTTTTATTCATTAAAATGGTTATGCCTGTTGCTTGTTCAAATTAAAAAGAGGTAAATTAATTATTTATGATTAGTTAGATTTCTAGTCCAATTAGTTCAATGATGACTTGAATTTCTCTTACTCATTATGGTGGCATTTTATTAAGTTTTAAATGATGAATTTGCAAGTGTGTATGATGTTGTTTATTTAAAAATATTGTCTAAGTTCGGTCTTAGTGAATTTAGAATTTCTTGCAAGGGGCTTATTTTGCTGCAAATTCTTGTCTACGTTCAGTCGTCCTGTTATGGTGTATATTGTACCTTTTGATTAGGTGTTGTATTTATGACCTCGTTGTTTTAACCATATTGTACTTATTGCTTATGGTTAACCAAGCGTTAGTAAGTCTATTTTTTGGTCACCTGTATTTTGGTAGTGGTATTATGGTTGTCTATTTCACCATAGGGTCCTCGTAGAGTGACCATGTTTGTTTAGTGTCCTATGGGAGAGTGGCTTTTGAGTGGGGGTCGTGCCCGAAGTGGTTGGTAGGATAACCCCTCAAAAGTGAGATAATAAGTGATAACCTAATAATTGATTAGGGGGTGGGAAGTTCTTAACATTAATTAAGATATTGTACCCCACGCATGGTGTAGTGATCGGATAAGCTCAAGATGTAGTGGGAAGGCCTGGAATGGAAAACCGACCACCTTGTCTTCATGAAGGGTTGGTAGGGTCCCCATGAGACTTAGATGGAACTGGGGTTTCAGGAAAGGTTACCAAGATAACCCAGGATGGGGGTCAAGACCTATGGAGGCATACCTAGGGTAACCATCATAATCTATGTGATGAAATGCTCTCTTTAGGGTCACTAGTGTGTTGTGATGTTGAGTTCTCCTGGAGTATTGTAGAGTCGCTCTTATACTATCGTCCATGTCTTGCTTATGCTTGATTGAGGGTCTTCTACCATCTCCTAGCACGGTGGGGTGATTTCATTTTGGGATCACATGGTCAGGTGGTAGTGCCACTTCCCATCAAATGTTTATGTTTGTGCCTTCATGCGAGGATTGGTTTCATAGATATTTCCTATGGTTCATGATTCATGCATCATCTAATGTTGGAGATTATTATCCTTTTGAAACCTATGTGGTCATTTGTATCAATGGATTTATGCAACCTTCTATTTGGAAAAGATGTAAATTTTATATGTATTATTGGAAGCCATGTATTTTTTGAACAACGCAATCTTAAGTTATTGGATGTTATTTTATCAGTTATCCTTATGCTTTGTGCAAATACTTTATTGAAGAGAAAATCATATTGTAATACTTTTAATCTTTAAATGGTGTAATCTATTATGTGAATATGGTTTATTATGTTTAATGAGTAATTGATGGTTAATTGGATTAATCTTAATTATGGAATTTAACCTTTCATTTAATTCTTTGTTGGTAACCCTTTAGGAATTCTTGTGTTAGACTTTTTCTTGCGTAATTATGTACAATATCTTAATTGAAGAACTTAATGTGAATTAAACTTTTTTTTTTAATTATTGCACCCTTAGTTGCTTAGTTTTGTGGTTATTCCTTTGGGGTTCCTTGCAGGGCATTACAAAACACCATAAAACCATAGATTTATACGTGGAAAACCTTAAAGAGGAAAAACCACGGTGGGATTGGGGACCCACAATATCTATCCACTGATCAGATGAATAAATATTGCAACAAGGGGCCTTCACATGCAAGAAGGCCAACAACGTAGAGCACACTGCTCATCACAAAAGGAGCCTCACTGACTACAGAAAACATCAGACTACAATCTGGAGTGAAGATTGAACTGCAAGAATAGCATCTCCTATGCCTGAGTATAGTTCCGGTTAAGCTCAATACCAGAGGTCTTAAACCTCTTACATAAACCCATTTCAATCACCTATGATCTACCAAAACTTCTGCATATGATTACAACCTTATTCGTACATAGATAAACCTATAACCTTAATCCCATGCCATAAACATGATATACAAATAGATCTTACATCATATGTATACCAACCCAAGATCTAAACAATTAGGTCAGCCACCTAAAAGATAATACAATAAATTCATAATATAAACCCGCAATCCAATGATCAACCAAGTTGTCCTAAGACTGAAACACCATAATCCAATCAATAAATCCAACCGGTGATGCATCGGGAGCATCAACCTAACAGAATAACCACCTGACCTAAAATAGGTCGCCATAAGCCAAATGAAACACCATGAACAACTAGAGCATGAAAAAGATAACCATCAACATCCTGATAACCTTCTAGAAGCCGCACCAACACCACTTATCAGATTCATCAAAAGATCTTCAACAAAGAGTTGTCAGTAAAACCCTTACCAGTAACCAAAAGTTTTAATAGAACAAATGATAGCATCTGAATCATCAAATCTTGAACCAACTGAATGTGATACACATCACGAGCACATGAATAACCAATCCAAACCAATTCCAATAGTCAAACAAAAACTAGAGACAAATCTCCAGATCAACATCAAAGACCAACCACTCTACTGAATGTCGGTAGACAGCAAAACAACTAGTGTTGACATCAATGAAACACATAATCAATTCCTCCATTGCCAACATTTAAATCATTTAATCTTTGTGTATTTAAAAAAAATATCAAGGTCTAACATTTTTTGCAGGTTCTAACTTGTAATAGGTGCAAATATTTGTGTTTGTTGTTCTAAATTGCATTCCTTTCAGGTTTAACACATTTCTCTAAGTATACTTTTAGATATCTATCTGTCTATGTTTAAACATTTAACATAATTTCAGCCTACATTTTTTTCACCTGTTTTCTGCCTATGTAATGTTGTTTTTTTCGGTTTTTATTTCATAAAACGTATTCACCATTTCTATTTTGTTCAACCCTTTGTTACATATTTACTTATTTCAATCTATAATGTATTCCTATATAATGTATACATTATCTATTTCTCTTTGTTATCTGTCTAACCTTCTCTTACCTCCCTACACACCTATCCTTATCTTTGTTTATTTTTGTGTTCTATCATTTTCTTTTTGTCACCTATGGTTGGTAATGCTAAAGAACTTAGTTTATATTGTATTCTTATGTCGTAATGCCTCTTTTCCCTACACTTTTGTCTCTTTCCCCTACACTTTTGTTTGCAATGTATACTACTCTTTGGTTCACTTTATAATGAAATTCTCTTTATTTCATAGTATATAGTTTTGTTTTCAAATCATATTTCATTTAACCCTCTTTCTTATTCTTTCTCCCATTTAAAATTAAATTTCATTTAAAAGGCTTTTAACTTTAAAAGTTTTTATAAATTTAATACTCTTTCAACGTGTAATAAAGTTTAAAAACTTTATATTAAAAATTTTAGAAACTTTATTTTTAAAAGTTTTAAAAAAAGTTTATACAAAAATAAAGTTTTTTAATATATAATTTTTTTGAATAAAGTTTCTAATAGTTTTATTTTATTACTTGTAAAGTGGAAAATTGGATCCTAGTGACTCCCCATCTAGGAGAGAGAAAGGAAGCCACTATGATGATTTTCACTTGGAAAGGAACTTTACAATCAAAAGAGGGGTTGAATCCGCTAGATCCAAATCCAAGGGAATCAAGGATGTGAATTCTAAGTGGATTACAAGTGGTTGAAGTATGATTTATCCTCTTTTGTAAATGAGAAAGTTGACTTGTTGACTATGTGGAAAAGAGAGAAGAAATGAGTGAAATGAGGAGCTACCAGTTCGGGATCATGTTGTAACTTCGGATCTGAGCTAATTATACTGATACGGATCTGCCCTGCAAATTTGCAGAAAAGTCATCAGGACCATGGCGGTAATGTACATGGTCCGCCACAAAATCTGTGAAATGAAAAGGGTTCTTCCATCTCTACAAATGAAGCCCAAACCTACAATTACAATTGTGCACCTGCAACCTACACACAAAAAAGAGAGGGTGATTGGTTGTGGATAGGGGTTTGCCTCAATCAAACCCTGGTTGAGGAATCAACCTTGAAAGAAAGTAATTGTGAATACTTGAATGTAAACAATGGAGATGTATACATTGTAGATCTACAACTTGTTGATGATGATTGCTTTGCTTCTTGAATGTAACCACAAATGTTGTATTAAATGGCATGAAATATGACAAAACCCTAACACACACACATGATTGCAAATGAATGTTGTAATGTTTCTCCAATGGATGAATTAAGAAGACTTGAATTCTTGAATGCTTGATGATGACCTTGAAATCTTGTATCTTCTCCATATGCTATCTATCTGTCTTTTCTTTGTCCATCCATCCATGAATGAGGATATTGAATTCCTTTTTATAAATGCCTCAAGGATTAATTTTCAACCACCAAAGGCTAACAAAGAGGAATTACAAACCCCAACGACAAGAAATGCATAGGAGATCGGGCAGACCGAACATAGGGCCACCCTAAGAGGTGGGGATAGGGGCACCACACCCTTGTCTTGCCCTATTTTGGGGCCCAGACAGGGTCTAAAGAAGACACAAGACATGAAGGAGAAAGAGTGAAGGGGTGGAAATGCAGAAATAGGTCACGGTTAGGGAAGGAGATTTCGTTGCCAAGGTGAGGACCCAAAATATGGTTAAAATTGCATGGGTCACAATTTTATGACACTACATTACTATTAAAGATTTAATATTTTTTATGGAATTTAAAATCATAGATGAATTCTTATTAAAGTTTGATTCTATTAATATCTAGGTAAATGGTTTAGGAGTTAAACTAGATGATATACATTTAATTCATCTCATCCTTAAAAAATGTCTTCCTAGACAATTTCAGCAGTTTATTACTAATATTCATGCTCAACTTATTATACCTAGTATAGCTACTCAATTAACATGATATTTTTCATAATTTATTACGTTAAGAGGAAGCTAAATTAATTCAATTTGATACTCTTAAAAGTATTGAACATGCTTTTATTTCTAAAAATTAAAATCATAATAATCATTTTAAATCCAATAATAATAATCATAATCATAATAATTATTATTCCAATAATAAGTTTCATTCTAAATCCTATATTAATAATTCTAATAATAATAAAAAATTAAATTATTCTAAAAGGCCCCATTTTACTTATTGTGGTAAAGATGGTCATTGGTCAAATACATGTTTTAAGAAGAAAAAAAGGTAAAAATCCTATGGCTCAAACTAATCAATCAAATAACTCTAATCCTAAAAAGTTTAATAATAATGGTAATAAATCTCATCATCCTTTTACATGTAGTTATAATTTTTCTTAGCCTCTTGACTGGATTATTGATTCTAGTGCATCTAAACATGTTACTTCTCATAAAGAAATTTTTGATTCTATGCATCCCGATACTTCAAATATTCTTGTTCAACTTGCTAACAATTATAGTTGTAAAGTAGAAGCTATTGGTGATGTGAATGTACCTAATGGTAAATTACATGATTTTCTTTATGTTCTTGAATTAACCTCAAATTTTCTTTCTGTTGCTAAGCTTCTCCAAGATTATAAGATTGAATTCTATAAGGATGTAAGGATGTGTGTTATATCATTGATCCAAAGCACAACCAAGTTATTGCTAATGCTAAAATGGATAATGATAACTTATTCAAATTTCATGAGTTTTCTCATTCAAAGTATTCTTTTCTTATGATCATTGATTTTAATGTTTGGCATAATACTTGGCCACATAATTTTTGATAATGTTTGCCTTGATTCAAAAATCAAATATGGTAGATGGATTGCCTAGCATTGTTCCTTCTAAAATTGTATGCACAGGATTCATGAGTGATAAGATGCATAGGGATCCCTTTCCTCATGGTCAATCATGGAGGGAAAATCATAAATTACACCTCATCCATAATGACCTTTTGGGACCCATGGACAATAATTTCATCCAAGGATCAAGGTATGCACTAAAATCTATTGATTAGTTTTCAAGGAGAACTTGGATCTATTTCCTTCATAGTAAGGATCAAGTTCTTGATGTTTTTTATTGAATTTTATATGTTTGTTGAAAGGCAATTTGGTTTTAAGATTAAAATACTTACAACTAATAATGGTAAGGAATATGTTAATAATGAATTTAATGGTTATTTGAAATCTTTTGGTATTAAAAATAATCTTACCATTCCTTATACACCTCAACAAAATTGTGTAGCAAAAACGAAGCATAGAACCATTGTTGAAATGGCTAGATATTTATTGCATCCTACAAATATGAATTATAAAATTTTGGCTGAATCTATGGCTTGTGCTACTTATCTTATTAATAGGACTCCTACAAAAGCTTTACAGGATATAACTCTTGAAGAAGCTTGGTCCAGTAGAAAGCCCAATTTAAAGAATTTAAGGATTTTTGTTTCAATTAATTATGTTCATAGACCTAAATAAAAGAGACATAAATTAGATTATAAATCTCATCCTTATATATTTTTTGGTTATAATAAACATTATAAAGCATATAGAGTTTACAATCCAATCATTAACAAAGTTAAAGTTGCTAGAGATGTTTGTATTGCTGAAAATAGTATTCATGATTATTCCAAAGTGAGAGATAATGAATTTGTTGGAAGTAAAGTTGTTGTTGTGGAGGATGAACCTCCTTCTCTCAACTCTATTCCTAATGCATCCCTTCCTTCTAGTGTTGGTGATAATGATAATGATAATTCTACTCCAAATGGTTCTTCTTCTAGTGATGCTTCTATTACTTATAAAAGGAACCCTAAATGGTTTAAGAATTTGATTCAAGAAAGTGATTATTAGTTATCTACAACGGATAAACTTAAGGCTATAAGAATAAATTATTTCAATTATTCTTTCATGTCTACTATTATGAATACACATGATCCTAATTCTTTCAAGCAAGTTAAAATTCAATCTCATTGGCAAAAAGATATGCAAGAAGAATATGATACTTTTCTTGCTAACCAAACTTGGGATTTAGTTCCTTTACCTCGAGTTAAAAATATTGCTTCTTTAAGTGG
This sequence comes from Cryptomeria japonica, assembly GCF_030272615.1. Taxonomy (NCBI): domain Eukaryota; kingdom Viridiplantae; phylum Streptophyta; class Pinopsida; order Cupressales; family Cupressaceae; genus Cryptomeria; species Cryptomeria japonica. The sequence goes on along the minus strand of NC_081414.1, from coordinate 624,885,935 downwards.
CTATATAAACTAAATTGGATGAAAATAGGGAAGTTACTAAGTTTAAAGCTAGATTAGCTACTAGAGGTTTTTCTCAAATTGAAGGCTTGGATTATAATGAAACTTTTGCTCTTGTTCTTGTTATTGCTCTTGCTTTAGCTTCTAATATGAATTATCATATTCATCAAATGGATGTCAAAATTTCTTTTCTAAATGGTGATTTACATGAGGAAATTTATATGTCTCAGCCTCCTAGTTTTGTTAAGGAAGGTAATGAACATTTAGTTTGCAAGTTAAAGAAATCAGTTTATGGTTTGAAACAATCTCCTAGAGAATGGTATTCTAAGATAAATGCATTATTTCTTTCTCAAGGTTTCATTAGAAGCAAAAATGATCTAAATTTATATATTAAACATAGAGAATATGACATTGTGATTTTTATTTTATATGTAAATGATTTAATTCTAAATTCAAGTTCTATTAATTTGATTTCTGAAATTAAGTTTCAACTCAATAAAAAATTTAAACTGACTAATTTAGGACTTTTACATTATTTTTTGGGAATGCAAATTTGGCAAACAAGAATGATATTTTTCTATCTCAAAGTAAATATGCTCAATATCTTTTAGGCAAGTTTAAAATGAATGATTCTAATCATGTTTATACTCCTTGTGAATTAGGAACAAAGTTAATGCTTGGTATGAAAACTCCTTTAGTTGATGCTACTTTATATAGACAACTAGTTGGAAATTTAAATTATTTAACTCTTACTAGACTATATACTGCATATAGTGTGGATTTAGTCTCTAAATTTATGTCTAAACCTCAACAAACTCACTTTAAAGTTGCAAAACAAATCTTGAGATATATTAAAGGAAATAATAATGTTGGTTTATTTTATGATGCGAATTGTGGTTTTACTTTAAAAGAATTTAGTGATTCAGATCTAGGAGGAGATCCCAATGAGAATATTGTTTCTTTTTTTATTTAGGTGTCATTTCTTGGAATAGTGAGAAATGACAGTCTACTTCACTTGGTTCCACCAAAACCGAATATAAAGGATGCACTAATGCCTCTAAACAAGCCTTATGTCTTAGAAGATTTCTTTAATATGTGGGGCTACCTCCAAAATACCCCACACCTTTGTATTATGAAAATCAAAGTGTCATTGCCTTGGCTAAGAATCATATCTTCCATGCAAGGACCAAACATATTTCTCTCCAACACCACTTTATCAAAGAACAAATTGAAGACAATCATTTAACTTCTATATTACAAGGGAGAAGACCAAGTTGCTAATATTCTAACTAAGCCACTTTGTAAAGATAAGTTCCAATTTCATGTTAAAAATATTGGTTTGTAACCCATTTAAGGGTTTGATGTAAACTCCCCAACTAAAGCTTAAAGAGGGGTGTTAGGAATTAATCTTTACTTGGTGAAGTCAATTTCCTTTTATTTTTTTCTTGTAGGAATATTCTTAAAGGATCTCTACAAGTACTTTGTCTTATTTGAGTTCTCATAATATTTTATTTATTCCAAATATGTGTAATATTAGTTTGTCCTCCTTAAGAGGATGTTGACACATTGCACATACTTATTGTGAATGGTGGCATTCATAGATTTGGGAGTTACTTTGTATCTCCTCTCCTCATCTCTATTTAAGAGATGTTTCTCCTCTTATTATTCATTTCATGATATTATTTTAATCTCTCTCTCTCTCTCTCTCTCTCTCTCTCTCTCTCTCTCTCTCTCTCTCTCTCTCTCTAGGCTTTGAATTCATTCATAATACATAAGGGGTTTTTCTTTGCTTTCCCCCTTTCAAAATCTCTTATGTCTTCTATTTAAGTTTTGGGTGGTTTCTCTCAAGTTGCTCTCTACTTTGGTAACATTACTTAAATCAACATACTTACTTGGATTTCTTTTTCATTTTCTTTCTCTTGTATTTCCTTTCATGTTCTAGTTTTTCCACATTCATATGCAGAATATTCTACCATTGTAATGTATTTGCTATGTATCTTCGAGAAGTTATGTAAAAGGATATGTAATTGTATAATTGTACTTGTAATTGAAAGGATATTTGTAATTGGATATTCCAAGTGAAAGAATTGTAGTAGGACTATTTTGATATAAGCATTTGCATTAATGGATATCTTGTAAGTGATTGTACTAGTGTGGATTATATGCATTTTATTATTCTTTATGAAGGTTATCATAGGAATCTTTTATTTGGTGCTTTAAAATGAACTTAGTATAGATATTTTTATGATGATTTTTATGGTTAATGAATGTTAGTGAGTGTTCCTTAGTAGTGACCTTAGTGAACCATTAGAGAATAGTTATGAGATGAGATTAAGTCTTCTTCTAGATGTTATGATTAATTTATATTATGTAATAAATTTACTTAGTATTGCATTAAATTAGAAATGGTTGATGTAATGCTTCGTTTTAAAAAAAAATTATTTGTTTTTTGATTCATGAGATATTATTATTCTAGGGTTCCCTAGTGGGGCATCACAATTTGGTATCAAAGCCCATGTTCATAAACTGAGTACTCTAGTTTCATATGGACCTATTATATTATCTTTGTAGAAATGTTCCTTTCATTATATTTCTTAGATTCAACCCATATTTGTTCTCTTATTAGTTAGACTATTTAACCTCACCTTATACGTGTGTCTTGTTGGTTGTTAGGAAGGATGCCTCCTCAAGGTAGAGGTCGAGAATGAGGAAATCATCATAGCACTTGACTAAACCCTCATCAGGAAGATTATCTTGAGGTTGATCAAGGGGAGTAGTAACATGATCATCATAATGGCCATGGAGTTGAGTAGTAGAGTGATAATCAATAGGGTGGTTTAGAGGGCCCTCAATTGGTCTATTTGTTGTAGGATCTTCTTTCTGATTTGGTACCTCATCAGGAGATTCCTCAACATGTGTATTCTTATCAGTCCCAACATTAAGAGAGGGAAAGTGCATAGACTCCTCATAATAATAAAATAGCTAGTAATGATGCCATTCAAGCTAGACACATGAGGGGCCTTCTCATGTCTCAACCATCAACTTTTGATGGAACTAGCACTGGATTTGAGGCTAAGACTTTACTTATTGATTTGTATAGGTATTTTTCCATGCATCCTTATAGTAGTAACACTAAGGTTGGGTGTTCTATCATGGACCTTAGAGGTTTTCCATCTATATGATGGTGTATGGAGGAACAAAAGCTTCATCTCAAACTTGTTTCAGTATCTTGGGAAACATTTCTAGGAAGATTTTGAGCCTGATTCTTGTCTGGTCATTGGGCACAGAGGAGAGAAGATGAGTTTCATGATTTTTTTTAGATGTCTATGACCAAGGAGCAATATGAGCATTGCTTCTCTGAGATGAAGTAGTATGTGAATATACTAGATGACTAGCTATGTTAGTACAACAATTTTTTTGGATCTTCAATCCCCACAACAGCGTTGGAGTTCTGGTTTTTGAACCTAAGACTATGGATTTTGTAGTAGGGAAGGCATGACTAATAGAGGATATTCTATCCTTGGAACATGGAGGTTATTCAAGTGTTGAGGTATGTAGTGCCCCTCCATCAGAATAAATTTTGAGAGGTAACTAGTTTCAAGCTTCAGAACCTAACAAGAGTATTTTAGAATAGGTTTTAAGGGAGGACAATTTCAGAAGAAGAAGAACTTTCAAAAAAATTAGCATGTTCGTGGTAGACATTTTCAGCCATCAAAGGATCACAATTGGTATCACACAAAGAACCATCAACCTAGTCAGTTTACTCAGAATGCACTGCAATTTTCTAGTATAGGTAGTGCTTAGCAGTCTAGTGCACCTTTTAGAGGTAGTGATTTTGGAAGAGGAGGAGGATATTATTCATGCAGTCAGCAGGGTCACATTATAGTTCATTATCCTCAAAAGAACACTTTTGTGCCTATTTAGACACAAGCTATTTCTGATTCCGCAGTTGAATATGCTGGTAGATCGCATCAACTATTTGCATCAGTTGACAATTGCCAGGTTGAGCATTAGAGAATAGTAATTCAGACATCAGATGTGTTATGTGGTATTCTCATTTCTGTTTCATTTGACTCTAGTGCTTTCGATTCTTTTATTTCCCCTTTCCTAGTTGAGAGATGTGGGTTAGAAAAAGAAAGGTAAGATGATCTAGGTGGCAAGTAGGACCGGCTACTCACTCTAAGGTGGTTGTAGATTCTATTATTCATGGTTGCATGATAGATTTAGGAGTCTTCACCTCTATTGTGGATCTTCGTATTCTTTCTTTAGGATCCTATGAAGTAGTGTTGGGAATGGATTGGTTGGATGTGCACCACGCTCATATTGATTGTCAGTATAAGATAGTGAATTATGTAGATGGTACTGGTAAGAGTGTAAAGATAGCAGGGATTTAGAGAGCCATTTCCCTACATATTATCTTAGCTATGTAGTTGAAAAGTGTATGCATTAGGGATGTCAATTTTTTGCTATCACAGTAAATGATTTAGATGAGGATGAGACTCGAGAGGTTTTCCTTAACACTCATCCTATTCTCTATGAGTTTGCAAATGTGTTTTTGAAGGATATTCCAAGTATGCCACATAAGTGTGACATTGATTTCCAGATAGGTCTTGTACCTAGAGCTTCGCCTATTTGTAAGGTACCTTATAAGATGACCACTCAAGAGTTGAGTGAGCTTCAATTGCAATTGGAGGATTTGTTGGCTAAGGGGTTCATTCATCCTAGTGTTTCCCCATGGAGAGCACCTATTATCTTTATGAAGAAGAAGGATGAATCTCTTTGTTTGTGCATTGATTACTGACAGTTGAATAAGGTGATAGTGAAGAACCAATATCCTTTGTCAAGGATAGATGATCTCTTTGATCATATCAAGGGAGCTAAGGTATTTTCAAAGATTTATCTTAAGTAGGTGTATCATCAACTTCACATTCGTGATGATGATATTCATCGAATAACTTTTTATACCTGTTATGGACACTATTAGTTTACAATTGTTACATTTGGTTTGACTAATGCACCATCAATTTTAAGGAGTTTTATGAATGGGGTGTTCTACAAGTACTTTGACTAGTTTATTCTAGTGTTTCTTGATGATATTTTAATCTATTCAAGAAATATGGAGGAACATGAGGATCACTTTCATTTGGTGTCGCAATGTCTTCGTGATAATTAGTGTATGCCAATTTGGCTAAGTGTGAGTTTTTCTAGACAGAAGTGAAGTACCTTGGTCATGTTATCTCTATTGAGGGTATCACAACTTGGACCCCTCTAAGATTTGAGTTGTTGTGGAATGGCCAACATCAACTAATGTGTCAGAGGTTTAGAGTTTCATGGGTTTGGTTGGATATTGTAGACACTTTGTGAATGACTTTTAAAGGATAGCTCATCCTATCACTTCTCTTTAAATGAAAGGGAAGAAGTTCAATTAGATGTAAGGAACATTTGACTAGCACTCCTATATTGGCGATTCTTGACCCAACAAGTAATTTTGTGTTTTGTATCGATACTTCTTTGGATGGTATAGGGGTAGTTCTAATGCAATATGGTTTTTGTGATATCCTATGAGTCTTGCAAAGTCAAGGATCATGAGATGAACTACCCTAACCATGATCTATAGTTAGCAATAGTTGTTCATGGTCTTATGCATTGGAGACATTTTCTTTTGGGTCATCAGTTTGAGTTGCACATCAATCATCATAGTATGTAGTACATCTTCACTCAACATAACCTAATTTTTAGGCAGTGATATTGGATGGAGTTGATGTGCGAGTATAATTTTAATGTTCTCTATATTCAGCAAAAGGAGAATATGGTAGTAGATGCCTTGAGTAGAAGGAGACATGAGATATTTGTGTTGACTCTTGGTGTTGATTTGTAGAGTAAGATTCAAGAGGCACTTTCTTTGGATCGTTAGTATCAAAATGACATATTTGTGTTGACTCTTGATGTTGATTTATAAAGTAAGATTCTTGGGGCACTTTCTTTGGATCCTTGGTATCAAGAAGTGAAAGCAGAGGCAGAGTCATAGTGACCTTTAGAGGTTGGATATGCAGGTTATTCATTGGAGGTAGATGGTCTTTTGCAACATGTTGGGCCTATATATGTTTTTCCCATAAAGGGTCTTCATACTTTGATTATGACAGAGACTCATTGTGCACCTTTTTCTAGACACCCCAATGTGAAGAAGATGAATGCAAATCTCAAACTATTTTATCATTGGTCTGACATGAAGCATGATATTGCAAATTTTATGGCTAGATATTTGGAGTGTCAAAAGGTGAAAGTGGAGCATCAACATCCCCCCGGACTTTTGCAGTATAATATTGTTTCAGAATGGAAATGGGATATTATATCATTGGATTTCATTGTTGGATTACCAATCTCTTCACATAGACATGATGTCATTATGGTCACTGTGGATAGATTGAATAAAGTGGCACACTTTTCTCCTATGATATCATCTTATATGGTGTCTTCTGTAGCACAAGTGTTTATGAGGAACATTGTGCAATTGCATGGGATTCCTCATAGGATCATATCAGATCAAGATCTAGTATTTACTTTTGCATTATGGGCATTTCTTCAGTATGCTTTTGAAGCTCAGTTGAATTTCACTTCAACATAACATCCTAAGATAGATGGATAGACAAAGTGATTGAATTAGGTGTTAGAAGATATGATTTGGATGTATGTGATGGATTAGCAATCTTGTTGGGAGGACTATCTACATCTTATTGATTTTGCCTACAATAATGGGTATCATAGTTCGATTAGTATGTCACCCTTCTAGGATTTGTATGTTCATTTATGTTGTACTTTGTTGAGTTGTGATCGTTTAGAGGATTCAGTTGTTATGGGTCCTGAGATGCTTCGAGATATGGAGCAATAGGTTATCTGCATTCGAGAGAATTTGATTATAATGCAAGATCATCAAAAGAAGTATCCAGATGCTTGTAGAGTGGATCAACCATTTTTGATAGGAGATTGAGTGTTTTGAGAGTGTTTCCATGTAAGAGTTCAATCCATTATGAAAAGGGTTCTAAGTCGCTAGCTTGTTCTCTTGGTCCTTTTGATATTCTTGAGAGGATTGGACCTATTGCCTAGCACCTAGCTTTGTCACTAAGAATGTCCCATATTCATGATGTGTTTCATGTTTCAATGCTTAGATAGTATATTCCAAATGTGACACATGTTATTGATTGGAATGCTTTGTAGGTTGAGGACATTCAATTTTCTTTGGAGCCCATGGGAATAATTTATCATCGTAGGTAGAACCTCAGGGATTAGGACATAGAGAGGGTAATAGTCCAATGGGACCTAAATGATGATACTTCAGCTACTTGGGAGGATGCAGAGTGGATGAGAGAGTTGTACCCCTTCTTGTTTGTAGGCTTCCAGTAGTGAGCCTAGTTCTAGGGGGCGAGGATGTAGTACCCCTCCATGCTTTGCTTCAGATACTTATTACTTTGACATGTTAGACTATGTTTGACTCTTTATATATGGCTATTTTTGTTAGTGTGTGTGTGTGGATACATTCACGTGATCTATTTTATTGGACTATTTTATAATGCTTATATGTTTTAGGACATGATTACTATTATGCTTTATTTGAGATGGACATATTGATGTTAGTGATGATATACTTATGACAAATTATATATTGGCAATTCATTATCATGCTTTATGAGATGTTAATCTATGTTCAAATGTTATTATTTTATTACTAATGATATTGATGCTTATGGGTGTAATTCCTGCCAAAATACCTTAGAGATATAACCATCTAACATAAAAAATAGAGAATTCTTTTTATTAAACTAATGCATCACATATAACTCAATAAACATGTACATCTACTTAACATCAACTATCCATGCATGTGCTCAAATTAAAGCATGATCATAAGAACATATTTACACAAGTAGAAATAAATAACATTACATCAACTAGCATTCCCTAGGGTATCTCAATGCCATTACTTAACTAGGAACATAAGCATCATACACTCTACCATTATCTAGTTCATTCTAACATTCTTTTCTATCATTTACTTCTTCAATAACATAAGGAAATCATACAAACATGAACACATTCTATTATAATCCCAACTACTGATTATCCTTTATATTCATTTTTAAATTCACCCAATACAAATATTTTTATTCTCTTATTCTCATACAATGTATAACCATCCAATTTCCAAAAGATTACATTTCTAAACATAATATTTTCTCATACTCTAATCCATACAAGACTAATTCAACATTATCATTTTAATTCATAAGGTACTCATATTACCAATCCAATAATATCTTCTAGTTAACCATGAATCTTAATCCCTAAATTACACAAGTAATGAATATCCAAAATACATCATATATCCAACAAGGGTTACAACAACATCTTCTATCACAAGAATCATAATCACAACCTACTACATCAATATCCTATTACATATGAATACGATATTCTCTTACATCAAGATACATAGTTTTCCAATCTAAAATTGTGAATGTCTCATGGTACATAATACAATAATGTCTTTCAACCAATACAATAGTACATATCACCTACTCCAAACATCCAAGCTCAACTAAAGAGACAGAATATCCAGATCCATGCACATAAACATCCAACGAAGAAGAACATCCCAATGGAAGAAGGCATCAAACCACCTGACCATTTGGAACCAATAAGGAACCACCCCCCATGCTACAGAGAATGACACAAGGTCCCACACACACTCTAGACCTAGGCTGACACCTAACAACCAAAGGACACAAACATAACCATAACCACAACTTAAAAGAAATCACATGAACCATAAACCAAGATAAAAAACAAGGCTAATCAAAAGAATAAACTCCCAGAAGCTATCCAACAACCAATATATAAGGAACAATGACACATATAGGGAAGAGTGTCATCACATAGAAGGAAAAACTACAGGATCTCTACCCACCATCCTGATAGTCATGCAGAACCATCTCAACCTATGAGAGAATCAAGGGAGTTTGGTTTACCGTCTCCATGGCCTTCCCAAGCTCATCCCGAGTCTCCACTCTAGGGATATGGGATGGGGCACTAAAATCCAATTTATTATCTTGATTAGATGAATCCTAATTACCCAAACCATCTAAGTTAATTATTAAGGTTATCACTTGTTTAAAAAAGAAAACTCCCAATGTGTTCCTGGTGGTCTAGACTCCAAGCATCCTTACAAGGAACCTCTTGGCAACCTGTCTCTCATGACCACATGCATCACATGGAAGCCCACTCCCCCTAATCATGTTCCAAGACCTTATAATAAAAACATACATAACAATTATGAGGCTCATACAAATTTCACATAAAGTCCATACAAGGATTCCATAAAATCCCAATAAATCAATAAAGTCAAATACAATAATCTCCAAACATATAAAAACCAAGAGCCTCATAGATAATCAATAAATCACAGTAAGACGTGATCCATCTTGTTGGAGCCACAAGGATGCACAACTATCCATAGCAAGGAAAAACCATCTTTCTTCATCATAAGATACAAATAATCCACCTCTAATCACAAAGACAATTCTGAAACAATGTAATAAATCTCAAGAATCTAGAAACAGCCTCTGGAATAAAACACAGACTCAAAAAAAAAACAACCCAGACTGAGAAAAAGACCACAAAAAAATAATTAAAGCAATCTAGCACATTTACTAAATTAAACAACGCATTTACCAAATGAACCAACGCATAAGTAAACCAAAACAATGCCTTGGCACATCAATTCAATGCATATGAAAAATAGTGCAATGCATATGGAAGACATATTAGCGCATATACAAGGGCAAATAGCATGCATTCACTCATATGTGAAACACGTATACATTCTAGACTAGTGCATGTAGAAAATAGTATAGCACATATAATATAAACCTTAGCTCATTTGAGACAGAGGGGAAAAAGAAACGGAAATGAAAAATATGCAACTAAGTTCAAATTACATTAAGATCATAAAGACGATGCCAAGAAAGACATTACAGCTGTAGTACAATACATAATCAAGGAACATCATAATAATAAACAACCAACATTACAACACCTTTTGAAAACTTCTCATGAAGAAAACTCATAATAGAGCAAAATCAAACTGGCACACAAAATAACAGTGCTACCTGACTTGCAAAACAAAATACACAACACACAAATATCAAAATCTCAAGCCTTCTAAGGTACAATGAACAAATCCATCATTACAAAGGTACCCAACTTCAACAACCAAGAGCACAGCCATACGAACTCAAACATTCATGATAACACATAGAAATAAGATCCCAACTCCCAATTTAAGACAAAGTTATTAAAATGTACAATACCCAGATCTCTCTCTCTCTCTCTCTCTCTCTCTCTCTCTCTCTCTCTCTCTCTCTCACACACACACACACACACACACACACACACACATATATATAACAAATCCTAATTTTCCATTTCTACGGACAATCTTTTGGAATAAAATGCAAGAAGGTAAAATATCCAACCTGGTAAATTAAAATTATGACCTATGAAAGTTGAAGAAGCTCAATCCACAATCCATCGAAAACCAAGCCAAGCTCCAATCCCATTGAAATCCAAAATCTTTAGACAATAAAGAAACCTCTCTAGCAAAAAAAGAACCCCTGACAATGCTCAGAAAACCAAATTTATAAAAATTACTCAAAAACTATATAATCTCCCAACCAAACAAAATAATTTAAAATACTATTTTTCATACCAGTCATAATGAAACTCAAGGTAGGAAATAGTAAAATATCAATATCTCAAATCCCAAATCTCACAAGCAATAATAAAAGAGGGTAAGTAGGGTAAATGATAAATAAATAAATGGGTAACAGATTAAACAATAATAAATAATAAATAAACCCATTAACCAATAAATAAAACAGAAAGGGCTAATAAATAAATCAAAAGCCCAATAAATGCTAAACCACAAAAATAACATAAATAAACAATCACAATGACAACTCCCAAAAAGGCCAATCATAACAAGGGGTAAGTAAATAAATAATAACAAATAAATAACCAATAAATAAATAAACCAACAGTAAATAAATAAATAAATAAACAATAAACAAATAATTAAATGTACATATAGATAACAATGCTCTAGCCAATATAATTTAAACTCAATACCATTAATATTTCCCACATACATATAACATATAATAAATAAATAATCTTTCATGCATAATTATAGATGCCAAATATTATGATCAACAAAATAACATTAATAAATAATAACCCTCAATAATTAAATATGTCATTATATTTAAATATCAATGTCATCCAGCTATTTAATTTAATATTAATAAACCATATAAACCAATTAATTAATTAATAATCTAATTAATAATCGCAACTCCTCAAGGCAACCTAACATAAGGTTGAATCAACATACCATATGATGCCTACAAGATGACTCAAGCCAAGACACTAAACTGACAAGGTATCAACTTAAGCATAGAGTGTGTAGTAGGAACTCATATTACCTCTTATCAACTTGCCATTGGGAATAAAGACATGCTCAGATCTGTGGAACCAGGTGGAGTCGATATCTAGTACCTGCAAACCTATACCACCAATATAAACACAACGACATATAGCATATAACATGAAATAATCAGATAGGTGAAAGAGAGTCACAACGTCATACCATACCCATAGGCGAGTGGTATGGCATTGTCTATTTCACTAATATAGTAGTAAAACAATCATGACAACATAACATCATCTTCATCATCATTACCCAATGTAAACATGACCTAAGGTTAGCACATAACAAGATACCATTATATCATCATAAGAAAATATAAACCTCACCTGTATAATCAGTGCATATAAATCATCAATCCTATGTCCCCCATCATAATAGTCCTAAATATATTATCAGCTACATATCACCATAGTGTCTTATCTGTCAATATGAAATGTCTAGCACAAAATAAATCATCATAAAGAATAATCATGAACTAAATGTCCTAAATGGTGCAATAATGAACATAATAATCATAATAAATCCACTATTGTCAAAGAGAATATCAATATTTAGAGTGAAATAGGAGGCATCTAGATCGTGATCAAATCTAAAAGTGTTTATCGCATCCTCTCATAAAGGGTGAATCAAGGAGAGTCACTACAATGGGATTTATGTGCAGAATAGATCTTTACTCCATTGTTTGCTTGGGGATTATGGTGAAAGGAATGATTTTGTGTTACTCATTCATGAGCTCCATACAATGTCATGATTTCCTTTCACTAGATGAGATTATATATATATATATATATAGAGAGAGAGAGAGAGAGATGTATGGATGTATGTATGTATGTATGTGTATGTGTATGTGTATGTGTATGTGTATGTGTATGTGTATGTGTATGTGTATGTGTATGTGTATGTGTATGTGTATGTATGTATGCATACATACATACATACATATAAAACATGTTTTATGCAGGTTGCACATACCAAACATCGACTCCAATTGGTTCCATAGGTTTGAGCATGTCTTTAAATCCCAATGGTGGTACAGGAGATAAAACGAGGCCCAAAATGTATCTAACCCTTGCTATTGTCCAAACCTAAGGACAATTATATAGTCTTTATTTTATCCCTTCAGATGTGTCATCTAGACAATGTCTGACGATCTTGTTGTTAGTGATAAGTATTGTTTTGATATCAGCATTATTTTATGATTTATTTGAGTGTGTGGGATTTTATGTTATTTTGATTATTGATATTAATTATAATTTGAGTATTATAAATTAATTAAGTATTAATTATTGTTTATTTTAGTTTTAATTATATATATATTTTTAATAAATATATTCCTTTTATTGGATATTATTTATTAAGTGATTCATTATTGTGCATGTGAATATTTTTATGGTGGGAATTATTTTACTGTGGAAAATTTTATATTTTATTATGGAATAGATTGGTCTATCTTGGTGGAACTAGTCCTATTTTTATGAATAATTATATTTTTAATTGGAATTAAATAGTTATCATTTTCTTGGTTGTCAAGTGGGAGTTAACTATTGTTAGGGGGTTTTTAATTGGTGATTTAATATTTAATTATTATTGTTTAATTATTTTATAAGGATTTTTATTGAGAGATTAATTTAATATTATTGATTTAATGCTTTTTTTATGGTTTTTGAATTAGAATTTTTTGAGCATGTATTTTGTGAGCTCTTATCCGATGGCATATAAATTGACTATTCTTATCTTTTAAGGATCTAACTATAATTTCCGGAAAGTGAAGATGAGAGGCTACCTAGTCTCTTTGAGATATTACTTTGGAAAGCTGTAGAAACTCGGTATGTTCAACTGGCAAATGGTTTTACCACTCTTGATGAGATTCAAGCTTATGACGAGAATTAAAAGGCAAGGTAGCATGCTATCTTTAGTGCTTTATCAAAGATTGAATTGACGAAGGTTATTTCATTGAATACAGCTTATGAAGTTTGGGAAAAGTTGAAAGATGTCTATGAAGGAAATGACATAGTTAAATAATCAAAGAAGCTAATAGCTAAGCGTGTATTTGAGAATTTGAAAATGGAAGAAGGAGAAGACATAACAAGCAATTTTCAAAAGGTATATAGTCCAGTAAATGAAAGCAAAGAACTTGGTGGCACCTTGACAAATGAAGACATAATTGAGAAGATTTTGATGTCCCTGCTGAAAAGTTACAATGACAAGATCTCAGCTATTGAAGAAACCTATGATCCGAAGAAGCTTACCAAAGAGCACTTGGATGGTACTCTATCAGCATATGAGATAAGGAAGTTTGGAAAACACAAATATAAGATTGAATATACCTTTAAATCATCTAAGGAACATTTGGAAGATGAAATTTCAGATGAGATGGAAGCGAACTTTGTGAGGAAATTGAAGAAAGGCACCAACAAATATAAAGGTATGTTACCCTCTAAGTGATTTAGATGTGGAAAAATTGGTCATATTTCTACTAGGTGTCCAGAGAAAGGTTCAAGACCAAAGTCTACATAAGATAAAGGAAAATTTAATAAGAGAGCCTATTATGTCAAAGATGATGATGAATCAAACTATGAAGATGGTGATTGCTTGTTTTTGGTAGAAAAAGAATAACCTAAGATTGATATTCCTAAGACTGTTGTGACTACTTTACATGTTAGAAGAGACAAAAATGAATGGTTGATAGTGGATGTTCAAATCATATGACTGGTGATAAAAGTAAGTTTATAAAACTTAAAAAGTATGATGGTGGTTCTGTTAGGTTCGGAGATGATCAAACAACACAGATTATGGGAATTAGTTTCATTTCTTATGATGAAAAACATAATAATGACAATGTTTACTATGTGAAAGGTTTGCATCATAATCTTTTGAGTGTTGGACAGATGTGCGAAAATGGCTATAATGTTGTTTTTTCAGGATGATGATTGTGAGATCCGAAAGGGATCCGAATTTGTTATTACAGCAAGGAAAAAGACTGGTGGAAATATGTATCTTCTAGAAGGAGCTACAAAACATTGTTTATTATCTCAGATCAATGATAGCTAGCTCTAGAACTGGAGGATGTGTCATATCAATTTTGACAATCTGGTAAAGATCAATTCATCAAGAGATTTACCGAGGCTAACTAAATGGGATGACAATATAGGTGGATAATGTCAAGTTGGAAAGAAGATGAAAGGAAATTATAGAGGAAAGGAGCATTCATCCACCAAATTTTTAGATTTAGTGCACACAAACCCTATGCGGTCTAACCAGAACAAGGAGTATACAAGGTGAGAAGTATTTCACGTTGTTGATTGATGATTATTCTAGAATGTCATGGGTTGCATTTCTAAGAGAGAAGTTAGAATCATTAGAGAAATTCAAAATATTCAAGGATAAAGTTGAAAAGGAAGTTGTCAGAAAGATTAAGTGCTTGAGGTATGACAAAGGAGGAGAATTTACTTCTGATGAGTTTAACAATTTTTGTGAGAAACATGGTATTCTACAAGACAATTGTTTTCCCCAGGAACACCTCAACATAATGGTGTAGTGGAAAGGATGAATTGAACAATTCAAGAGGCAACCATAGCTATGATCAAAGGAGCAAAACTCCTAGAAGTCTATTCGAGAAAACCAATTCATATTGTAGTATACACTCTTAACAAAATTTTATATCGAAAAAGATATGGGAAGACATCTTATGAGTTATGGCATGGTAGAACTCTGATAGTGAAATATTTCAAGGTATTTGGAAGCAAGTTCTATATTCAGAGAGATGAAGATAATCTTGGAAAGTTGACAGTAGAGCATATGAAGGCATATTCCTACGATACTCTAAAAGGACCAAGGCATACCGGTGTTACAATAAGAGATTGAACAAGACTGTTGAAAGTACAAATGTGAAGGTCGATGAAGGTACTTCTAAATTTTTTGACAAATTGGCAGATTATGAATTTGATGAATTGACTGATAGAAAAAGGGAAGAGAAAACTAGAGAAGATGAGAAAGAAAAGGATACTCAAGAAGATTCGGTATCTACATCTAAAACCTTGAGGCATGTATAGAAGAATCATTTAGTAGATTAGATTATTGGAGATAAGAATAAAGGAATCATCATAAGAAGCAAGGTAGCTCAAGAATAAGTCCTCTTATGCTTACCTTAAAAGATTGAACCGAAAAAAATAGAAGAATCTTGCAAAGATCATAATTGGATTAAGGCAATGAGAGAAGAGTTGGATCAAATTGAGAAGAATTAGACATGGGAACTAGTTAACAGGCTGGAAGATAAGAATGTAATTGGAACAAAATGGGTATTTTGGAACAAGCTAGATGAAGATGGAAAGGTTGTGAGAAACAAAGCAAGGTTGGTTTGCAAAGGTTATACTCAGATTGAAGGTATTGACTTTGAGGAGACATATGCCCTAGTTGCTTAGAAGGAGGAAACCTGGATGTTTCTTGCTTTTGCAGATTTTAAATATTTGAAGCTCTATCAAATGGATGTAAATCAACATTTTTGAATGGAGAATTGAAAGAATAAGTTTACATTGAACAACCAAAAGGATTTAAGTTGAAAGATGATCTGAAGATTGTTTGGAAATTGAAGAAGGCTATGTATGGATTGAAATAAGCCCCTAGATCTTGGAATGGAAGTCTAGATAAGTACTTGATTGATCAAGGTTTTCAGAAGGGTTTGGCTGATAACAATTTGTATTTCAAAATTGACTGAGGCAAAACCTTAATCATTGTGGTTTATGTTGATGACATAATATTTGGATGAAATGAAGGGATGTACAAAAAATTTACTAATGTGATGCAAAAAGAATTTGAGATGTCCATGATTGGTGAGTTAAATGTATTTCTTGGTTTGCAAGTAAATCAAAGTGACAAGGGAATTTTCATTTTGTAGTCTAAATACATTAAGGAATTGTTGAAGAAGTTTGGGTTGGAGAACTCCAAATAGGTGTGTACACCTATGACCACCAGATGCAACTTGAAAAAATATGATAAATACCCTAAAGTCAATGCAAGTCAGTACAGATCAATGATTGGAGAACTATTATATTTGATTGCTACCAAACCGGATATCATGTATGCAGTATTTTTGGCAGTTATATTTCAGCAAGAACCAAAGGAATCACATGTTGTGGTACTAAAAATAATTTTTCAAATATCTAAAAGGAACATAAGAGTTTGTCTTATGGTATCCTAGAAATTCAGATTTCACTCTAATAGCTTATTTTGATGCAGATTGGGCAGGAAGCATTGATGACAAGAAAAGTACAAGTGGTGGAGCAATCTTTCTTGGCTCCCAATTAGTTGCCTGTGTTGGAAATTGACACTCAATTGGTTGGTTTCACTATGTTGTCATTGATGGCAACATGGTATTATGTTTTGGATTCATGTTTTGGTTCTACGATACTTCACAGATACTTCACTAGCACCGACACCGACTGGACAAGAGGATTTCTTTGGTTACCAGCAATGTCGCCCAACATGGTTTAGTAAAGGTTATCGGTATTGGAGGCCGACATATCTTGGATCCAACATCGGAAATTGATTTTAATTTTTATGCATTTATTTTATTTGGCCGACATGTAATTTGATATTGCATATATATTTTTAAGCCGACATAAGGCATGTAAATGTGTATAGGGTATATAGGACAGTTTGATAGATCATTTTGATATATATATATATATACAAGAGACATATGATAGGAGATTATGGATATGCGAATGTAATATGATGCGAAATATATCAGAGAGATCATGTATGTGAGGAAATTTATGTAAGGGTTATTCCGGTAAAAAGTTTAGGGTTTCAGACCAGAATAAACAAAGCTTAAACTAGAACTGTACTCTGGCATAGAAGATGCTATCTTAGCAGTTCACACTTCTCTGGATTGTAGTCTAGAATTTTATATAGTCAGTGAGGTTCCTTTTGTGATTTAGCAACGTGCTCTAGGCTGTAAGCCTTATTGCAAGGGCAAGCCCCTCATATTTTGTAATATCTCTTCATATGGCCAGTGGATTGATATTGTGGGTCACAAATCCCACCGTGGTTTTTCCTCTTTGAGGTTTTCCATGTATAAATCTATGTGTTATGGTTCTCATTTATGTGATTGGCTTATTGGTTGCTTTACTTTTTTCAATTCTATATGTACAGGTATACTGGTTGGTGTATGCATGTTTTAATAAGGCTAAAACTTGTCATTCTAGTATAAAACTGATTCACCCCCCTTCTCAGTGTTATTGGTTTCCAACAATTGGTATCAGAGCCTTGTGCCTCAAAGGAAGTTTAACAACTTGAGGAAGATCTTGAAACCGGAATCCATGGATATGGATTTGGAGAAGCAACTTGAGATGGCACTTGAAGATTATAATGTTGAAAGATTGAAGAACTTAAAGCTACAAGATGAATTGAATTCTGCTAAGGAATTCATTCTTGTCCTACAAGAGAGGCTATCATTTGTTCAAGCTAGGAGGAAGGAACTTTTGCAAAGTCAGGATGATGAAGAGAAAGATGCACTTAAGGAACATTGTCAAAAATTGAGTCAGGAGAACATGGTTATGAAAAATGAAATGCAAGTTATAACTATGAGGATTTCTAAGGAGATTGAGGATGGAAAGAAGAAGGAAGAAAATCTTGTTCTATCCCTGAAGAACAAATTTGAAGAATGTGGTAGGTTGGTTCATGAAAATGATATGTTGAGAACTGATTTGGTACAATCCTAGAGTAATGAACAAGAGCTTGAGAGATAAATGATAATTCATAGAGAAGATTTAACTATTGCAAGTGAGTATAAACAAAAAATCAAGATCAGCTTAGCACAACTTCATGAGTTATTGAAGAGACAAAGGCAGATTGGAGATTCCAATAGACTTGGATTTGAGCAAAGACAGAGTTCTAGTATTGCTAATGAAGATCAAAACCATAAGGCATCAGTAAGGCAATTTAATGCTTATAAATTCAATGGTATATGTTTTTTTTGCAATAGATTTGGTCGCATGGCTAGGCAATGTGGAAACAGAGCAAATCAGAACCCTGATTCTACTCCCAGTAAATGTTCTAAATACAATAAGTTTGTTCATAAAAGAGAAGATTGCAGAATGAATGTCAAATGCTATGCATGTGGAAAATTTCGACATATGGCTAATTAGTGTAGGTCAAACAATTTCATCGATATTAGCAAAGCAATTCAAAGGAACAATGTTACATTTTTGCATGTAATGAGGTTGGACATATTGCTAAGATTTGTAGAAGAAAAAATCCAATGGTTGGTAATGGAGGATCAAGTGAGAAAGGAAAAGAGAAGGTTAGTGAAATCTGACAATATCATACTTAGAGATGGGTTGGAACTGAAGAACAATCATCAAATGGTAATGCATCAGTTACTTATCTGACAGAAGAGGCTGCTCCTACACTAGTAGAGAGCTCATCCGGTAATGGAGGCAGATACCTTAGCGGTAGGAAAAATTCATCAAGATGTTGTATATGCCCCAAGAAGAGGTTTTGGAAGATGTTCCTGATATTGGAGATGATTATCTAGCATGGATATGTTCTGAGTGTGATCTACTATCTTTCACCGGTAGTCATTTATGTCAATGGAAGATTAGGGTTTTTATCAAAGGATAAAAATGTCAAATACACTTCATTGTTGATAACCTTTCATTTAGAGTGATTTCAGAGCGATTTCAGAGTGATTCAGAGAAATCAAAGGCAATACAGAGCAATCAGATTTCTTCTTGAGTGATCTCACCGGCGGCTGGAAGAATTTGTTGGAGGTTTTCACCAAGAGTGATCAAAAGGTATTTATCTTTAAACATCGAAGCCGGATCATCATCTATTCCTATTTTTATTGCAAACCCAACTATAGTAGAGGTCAAGCGGTATCAAAATGTGGCTACCCTAGAAGATTCGGTTGGAGCATTTTATCGCATTCTAGAGGGAGTTCTCAATAGAGAGGATGTTAGCCTAACATATATTCACTGTCACATCGAGGACTTTGGAATTTCATAAATTAAGAGCATGTATATGAGTGAGCTGATGGGAGAATCTGGAAAGATCAAACCAACATACAAACATATTGAAGACCTAGGGTTTATAGACATTCTGGATATTCCAGAATTTGAGGATGAGATAATCAAATATGTTCTGAGAAGAGTACATGGGGAGTTTATATGGTTAAATAGACCTTACAAAATCTCCAAGGAATCCATCCGGGCAATCACTGGATTGCCATCGGTTGGGAAACATCTAGACAAGAAGGTTTCAAATGATTTTGTGAGAAAGCACCGACACAACATTTGACAAAAGATCCATGAAAGTGAGCACTATCACCGACATGAACATCAAATTTGGTAGCATGATCATCGGGTATAAGGTAGCTCAGTCAAATTAGCTGAGTTTTGTTTCCAGTTCATACATTTTGGTTGCATACAAAAGGATGAGAGAGAATGTAAAGTTAGATCTATGCAGTTGGATGCTAGATGAGTTGTTAATAAATCTAGGGAAGATTAAGGGTAAAAAGAAGGGTACATTCTGGTATGGCAACTTGATAGTTTGCCTGATGCTATATTTCATGATTGATACACCCAATTTTGGTAAGAGGCAATGGGAATTTGACATCCTAGTAGGGAGACAATTGAAATAGTCAATTTCTGCTTTAGGAAGTCAGATAAATGATAAGGTATGGGGATATTTCAAAGAATTTCATAAATCTATGAGGTATATGGTAATGGTACCTGGGCATATTATAGAAAAATATTCAACCGACATATGCTTCATGGTAAAGAAGGATGAGACACTCATGGAAGCAGTTAGGCCCTAAAAAATTTGGATTGAATAAATGGGCTATGAGGTGGATGCACAGATTCTTGATGCCTATGCAAAAATATTGATTGATGCACCAATTGATGAGGCAGAGAAGCCCTGTGGTACTGCACAACAGAAAACTCAAGAGGTTGAAACAGAGATCAATTGGAAGAAAATAGAGAAATGGGAAGGGAAAGCAAGCAAATTTGTAGAGAAGGTCTCAAAGGACATCAAAGAATTAATTGATGTTTTCCCAGAGAAAGGTAGAAAGAGGAAGGATCCTGAATTTCATATTAAGCCTGTTACTATAGAATCATAATTTGAGGATGACACATCATTGGCATTTAAGAGGGTTGTGAGGAAGAAACCACAGGAAACAAAGGCAGAATCTAAGAAGCAATTGGTTAGGAAGGTTACAATCAAAATACCGGCACAAAAGCAAGCACCAAAGGAAACACCTTCAGCTGCATTCGATACTACAAAGAGGAAGAAGAAGAATGATACTGATTCTAGTAAGGTTCCACCTAAAAATTGTGCAAAATTAATAGATGAAATCACTCAAGATGGAATGTTGAAGAATGTTCAATTTTACTATGATCACTTAGAGGACGAACAAAGAGAGGTAGAGGAAGCAATCTTATTATACCTGGATATTTATAAGAAAGCCTTAATAGAAATAGAAAATCAAATACCGGTTCAATTGTATAACATGTTAGATGCTAGAAGATTGTCATCTATGCAAGAAGATGCATATTAAAATTCAAGAGCTATTATCTATCTATGTTACTATTGCTCCTGATGAAATGGAAAAGACACTTGACGTGGTAGACATAAAAGTTTTCAATAGCAAACATAGGATAACTAGCTTGATTCTAAGAAAAGAAAATGAAATAATAAAGGAGACTCAAAAACCATGGGTTAAATTTCGTGGAGAAAACAGGGGATTTTTTACTTCACTTGAAACCAAGACAGACACTGTAGATAGCCCAGTTGAAGAAAAAGGAAAGGGGATTATGGGTACTTCACCCTTAGTTTTGAAAAATATAAAGATAGTGGAAATTGAGCCCCTAGTAAATACAGATGTATAGACAAATATTGAGATACCAGTTAATACAGAGAGTTTACAAGATAATATTGTACATGATACTAATATTGAGGGTAATTGTCCTCTAGATATAAATGTACAGTTTGAGGTTATAGTTCCTACAGAGGAACTGACAGTTACATAGACTATACCAAGTGGAGAAGCTACTAGTACAAGTGAGGAGGTTATAAAGGATAAATCTTCAAAGGAGAAGGTAGGGAAATCCAGCAGGGAACTAGTTGTTGGTCCATCATTGTTGTCAATTGACACTTCACATGTTGAAAAGAAAAACATCATAGAGATGAGTCTCACTGAACTGATGATGATGGCAACACAAAAACTAATGGAGGAGGGATCCACAGATAAAGGGATTATAAATCAATCAATCACTATTTTACATAGACTAATCCCAGAGTGTAAGATTAAAAATGAAGCAAACCCATCCGGCAAGCTTAAGATAATCACTGAGCATATTTCAAAGGATTTTCAATCCTTAGAACAAATATCAAACCGGCAAGCACTAGAAAGGTTTACTCAGGCTAAGACAGTTGCATTTGATCAGGTAATTGAATCAAGAAAGAAAAAGATTGATGAGAAGTTGATACTAATAAAAAATTCTTTGAAGTAATGTACAAATATATATAGGGTATGTTGTAACATTGAAATACTTACAGCTAATGTGAATAAAAAGATAAAAGAAATTCAGGAGAAAATTGTAAGTATAGCTAATTCTTTTGACAGATTAATTTCATTGACTACATCAATTGATGTTCAAATTTTGATTTTGGAGAACCAAATTTTTGTTCTTGAGAAGGAAAGAGAAAAAATAATAAGAAGAGCCAGAAGTCTAAGAGGCTTGATAAGTCCCCGATTGGATTCACTCAGTTTACATAAGAAAGAATGCATGGATATGGTGGGAAGGTCCACACTGGCAGAGGTAAATGAGAAAGAGTCTTTTGCACATTTATTGAGTGGACTTGTATCTATTTCTGGCACATTCAAAATTGGCTGGGATACTTATCTTGAGTTATTGGAGAAGGCTTATCCGGAAATTTTGAAATTTGTCAAGCTTCGGTAAGACATTTTTGGGATATTCATTGTATAGTTTTTATTCTTTGTCATTATTTTTGAAATTTTTATGGCATTGATGTCAAAGGGAGAGTAGTATAGATGTGAAAAATAATAAAAAGAGTTGTATACATTAGGGGGAGTAATGGAGTCATGGAGTTTTGGAGTTTTTTGCATATTCAGCTTAGGGGAGCAGGGCAGGATGAAACCGGCAGATGAAACCTTGACCATTTTTCACATGAGTGTTCCCATCAATGCCAAAGCAGGAGATTGTTGGAAATTGACACTCAATTGGTTGGTTTCACTATTTTTTCATTGATGGCAACATGGTATTGTGTTTCGGCTTCACATTTTAGTTCTATGGTGTACTGATAGGAACTTCACAGATACTTCACCAGCACCAACACCGACATCGGTAGGGCAGGAGGATTTCTTTGGTTATTGATAATGTAGGTTGACATGGTTTAGTAAAGGTTATCATTATTGGAGGTTGACATATCTTGGATCCGACATCGGCAATTATTTTAATGTTTATGCATTTATGTTATCTAGCCAACCTAGAATTTAATATTGTATATATATTTGTAAGCCGACATAAGGCATGTAATTTTTTATAGGGTATATAGGAGAGTTTGATAGATCATTTTGATATATATATACAAGAGACATATGATAGGAGATTATGGATATGTGAATGTAATATGATGAAAAATATATCAGAGAGATCATGTATTTGAGGAAATTTATGTAAGGATTATTCCGGTAAAGGGTTTAGGGTTTCAGACTAGAACAGATAGAGCTTAAACCAAAATTGTACTCTGGAATAGAAGATACTATCTTAGAAGTTCACACTTCTCTGGATTGTAGTCTGGAATTTTATGTAGTTAGTGAGGCTCCTTTTGCGATTGAGCAGTGTGCTCTAGGCTATAAGCCTTCCTGCAAGTGTAGGCCCCTCATATTTTTAAATATCTCTTCATATGGCTAGTGGATTGATATTGTGGGTCACAAATCCCACCATTGTTTTTCCTCTTTGAGTTTTTCCATGTATAAATCTGTATGTTATGGTTCTCATTTATGTGATTGACTTATTGGTTGCTTTACTTCTTTCAATTCTATATGTACTAGTATACCGATTAGTGTATGCATGTCTTAATAAGGCTAAAACATCATTCCAGTATAACACTGATTCACCCCCCCTCTCAATGTTATTGGTTTCCAACATCTTGGTTAAGTAAGAAGCAGGATTATGTCTCTTTATCTACAGTTGAATCAGAGTACATTGTAGCATCTTCATGTTGCACACAAATTTTACGGATGAAGTAGACATTGCGGGATATTGGTGTAACACTAAATGAACCCATCTTTATTATGTATGATAACACTAGTACAATAAACATTTCTAAGAATGTGGTACAACATTATAGAACAAAGCATATATCCATTCAATATCACTTCTTGAGGGAAAAAGTGTTGGACAATGAAGTAAAGCTTGAGTAGGTACCTACAAAAGAGTAGATTGTAGATATCTTCAAGAAGGCATTGTGTAAAGATACCTTTGAGTATCTCCAACAAAATTTAGGAGTATTACCCCTTCCTATTTTGAACTGATGTACATTTGGATGTACATTACTCCAATGAAATGCATGAATATTATTATCTGGACTGATGCTTGGGTGCTTTCTCTTAGGGGGGGCAAGAGTGAGTTTCATAGGGGGAGATTCTCCCACCTTTGTCATTGTTGTCAAAGGGGGAGAGATTTTGAGAGTTTCAGATAGTCAGATAGTTGTTGAGTTGATGCAGAGTTGTGCAGAGAGTTTTTGTGTTTGTTATTGATGGATGTTATCACCAATGACAAAGGCGGAGATTGTTGCAAATGTGATATTGATGATTATGATTGGTTTCCATTGATGTCAACATAATGGTTGTCATTAGTGTTAACATGTGATCTTAGTGTTGGTGATCTAGAAGATGCGTCCCTAGAATCTTTGGTGCTCCGAAAGTTGTATTTCAACATGGATCAATTGTGTTGTTGGTGATCCATATATTTCTGTTATGGTATTGATTGATTGTATTCGTGCATATCTTGATTCCATTCTCATTTTTGGTGTATTGGGTTTGGATTAGGTCTAGAATTAGAGGATGTGTAGTGGCATTGGTGCAGCATGTGAGTCATGTGATTTGGATCTAGAATTTCTAATGGATATAATGTGTTGAACTTACTATTATTGTGTGTTGTGGTATGGTCTACTTCTCATTCCTTCCCACCACCAAAATGTTTAGTGTTGAAATTTTTTAGATCTCTATCTTGGCTGAATTGGAAGATTATGCTTTTCAGAAGACAGTATTCATATGAGGATGATTAGACTGTGTTAGTATGAAAAAGCATGGCATTGTTATAGAAGATATGTGATATTGATAAGGAAGGATATGATTGTTGATGTTGTGTGAAGTGTGTTCATATTGAGGCACCGAAAGCAATCTGGCTTTGTAGATTATGTTACAATGGTAGATTCTTATTTTCTTTCTTTCTCTCTATGATAGTGTGTCTTTTTTTTGGCAGTGATCCCTCCTATAGTGAACATTGTAGCAATAAGCCACCCTTTGTAAAAATCACCTTAACCAGTGTTTTATTGAGAACTAACATTCTTCGTGGTTTTTCTCTTCTTGGGTTTTCCATGTCATATGTGGTGTTCACCTATGTTGTGTATGTTCTTTCATGTTATATTTTATTCTGAATGTGCAAAAGGATTTAAAAAATTAATTTAAGTTATCAACTTATTCACCCCCCCTCTCAATTATTTGGATATTGAATAGTGATGCTCTTTTTCAACCTTATCAAAAGTGGAAGAATGAGATGATCTTATCTTTGAGTAATCTTAGAGATCCTAAACCTATTCCTCCTCCTCATGATGGACTTGGTTTCCTTTCTGTTGGAATTGGGGATCAGTGAGAGGGGGAGGGGTGAATCAGTGATCTACTGGTTAGCAATTTTTCAAACTGAATTTTAAACCACTGGAAGCATACGAGTGAAACTAAAATGTAGGAACATAAGATAATCAACCACAAGATAATAACACTGGATTTTTACATGGAAACCCAAATGAAAAAACCATGGTGGGATTAGAACCCACAATATTATTCCACTATAGCTAGTAGAAAAATAATATTATAGAATGGGAAAGGACAGGCATTCAGGCACATTGCCTAGAGTTCACTGCTCAAATACAATTAGGGCTACAACCCTGGAAGGCTCACTACCTTACTGATTAATTACAATGATGAATTACAGAAAAATGAACTCCAAAATAGCATCTGCAATGCTTGGATGAGTTCTAGTTAAGTGCCAAGTATATCGACTGAATCACCTCTATTGATTTTCTTTGTTTTGCCATTTTCTCTATCTCAGTCAGCTATTGGATCAAGAATGTGCATGTGAAACTGCACCAAAATAGATTCTCAATCACCACTCACTCGCACACACTCATACCATTCCCCAAAAAGATCATCTACACTAGTCTTATATATCTGCACTCACAAAATAGGTCATTTACCATGTCGACCTGCTAATGTAATTTGTAGTTGTTGGCATTTTGATGATGTTTTGATTGTCATTGATGGACACACACTTTCTTGATGTATGAGTTATGCTCAACCGGTATTGTGTATTATTGAATGTATAGTCTTTAGACTATCGGTGTTTTGCAGAAAATGGTTTACTGGTCACAGATTGTATGAAGATCGCAAGCAGTATGAAGACCCCAAGCAGTTCGAGGAGCTCAAGTGGTACAAAGGAACCAAATGGTAGTTAACTTTTCATCATAACACTACGATCTACTAGTCCTCATTTTTGACAACCAGTAATCGGTATATTGTATTAACCGATATTACTCTGTGATGAGTTACCAACCAATATTACTGTAATGTGTGATGAGTTATCATCCACTGACACTTTGGCAGTGTTTTTGTGTCGTGTTACCAAATGTGTCTAGATACACTAAACCTAGGAACTTGTAGTCTAATCCTATTGGACTGACATGAAATCAGTTTCCTTTATAAGAAAATCATGTCTAGGGTTTGCATGTGTGAGACATAGAAGAGAAAATGTCATGTGTGATCATTGAAGAGAAGATTAGGTCTGTGTGAAGAGATAGAGTGTGGAGATATTGAAGACTAAAGTAATAATGAAATGCATTAACAATGAGTTGTCAAGGATCTAACTAAGCATACTGTGCTATTATCTAGATCATTCACTTGTTGATTACTAATATCTTCGACAAGTCTGAAACCCTTAACCGAGTAGGCTCAGCAAAGCCTTTGTAAATCCTCTACCAAGGTGGTTCACAACTGTGGATCTGAAATCCTTAAAAAAGGTAGTCTTTAATAGGACTTATCTCCTAACAGACATCTAGATTCCTAACAGGATCTGTTCTAGTGAAGAACATTGTATGACCTTAACCGGTCTGACCTTAACTAATCTGGTTTCTATTCTGCAGATAGTTACTTGTGAGTTTCTTCTCGCCGTGGTTTTTCCCATTTGGGTTTCCACATCAAATATATTATGTTATGGTGATTGTGCTCTTGTGAGTGAATGTTTTGTTTTCTATTTGGTTTGCATTTATCTTAACTGGTTTATTAGTGAATCTGTTGTACCGGTTATCTACTAAATTGTTTAAAAGTTTGTTTACAATATTGTTTGGCATACTAATTCACCCCCCCCTCTTAGTATTCATAAATTGGTATCAGATCCAACCTTTCTATAAGTCTAACCACTTAGAAGGAGATATGGGGGAATACAGTGTGAGGGAACTTACTCACCATCTCACTCAAACTGAGAGAGCCTATGATGAACTCAAAGTCAAGTATAAAGCCTCTTTGGCCAAAAGAAGAGAGCATGCTAAAAAACAAATGGAACTTACTGAAAATAGCTCTTATGATGAAGTTGACATGGATGCCCTAGTTTAAGAAGTTAAAAAATTGAATGAATCTAAAGCCAATTTGAGAAAAGAGTCGGAAGGACTGACTATCAAAATATGTCAAGAGCTTGAGAATAGAAGGAAAGTTGAAGATTTGGTAAAAGACAAAGATCATGAGATCTCCAAGATGAAGCAAGAAATCAGTACCCTTACCGCTCATCTCCAAGAGAGTAAAATGGGAAAAAAAGAAATGCAAGGTGAACTAAACATGGTTATTTCTGAGAATGCAACCTTGATGGAATCCAATGCTATTATTTCCAAGGAACTTACCAAGTCAAAGGAGATACTTGTCAAATTCAATCATACTATTGCTAAGCTAGAGCAAAAGCTAGAATCGGCAAAGCCAGTAAAGAATACCACTGGACTTGGTTTCTCTGGGTATGAGGAAGTTGAGACCTCTGGAACAAAAGTCAAAGCATCAAAGAAGCATTCGACATCCAAGGATAAAGGTAAGAAAAACTTTTAAAATGTTTGCTTTAATTGTCTCAAAGAAGGACATACTACCAATGTGTTTAAAAGCAAGGCCTACAACAATTTTCCTTATTTTCAAAACAATATGCCTAGATCCAATAGATTCAATGAAAATTGTTATGCATGCAAAAATTTTGGGCATAGAGCATTTGAATGCAAGTCAGTTTTGCACAACATTGGGAGATATCCTCCAAGGACTCAAGGAGTCATCCCAGAACCTTTTGTGAACTGGAATCCCAACTAGTATAATACCTATGACCATCGGTCAAGTGGTTATCAAGCAGCTACTAGTTGGAGAGCAACTTGTTTGATCTATCATGGTAGCGATCACATGGCTGCAACATGCATAAGGAAGAATGGAAGTATGAATAACGAACCATGGAGAACACCTAGAATGGTATGCTATCATTGCAACAAACCGGGACACATTGCCAAAACTTGCAGACTGAGAAAGAATCTATCAGGTGATATACCGATCACTCTAGAAGGGAAGATTGATGTTGAAACCATTCAAACAGAAATGAATAAAACTTGGAAAAAGAAATTAGAAGAAGAGTCACATAATGAACCTATTTCTACACCTAGTGTGGAAGTCTCTAAACCAACAAACTGAGCTTCAGAAAATTTTAGGGGGAACATATCGATGAAATATTTCAAACCCCCAGTTTATATTGCTAAAGACCTTAACTGGCATATGTTACCTATCAGTCAGTAGAAGACTTGAAGCGATAAAAGGCAAAATTAGGGTGTGTGCCCTAGTAGTGATGCATTTATTATGGTTGGTGAGAGTTTGTTTAAAAGGGTTTTCGTCATCATTTTCACTTATCTATTTTCGAAAGAAGATTTTTTCAAGAGCAGATCAACCAAAGTGATTTATCTAGCAGTTGACGAAATCTTGTGTGAAATCTTGCAACCATCTTCAAGCAATTAGTGAAGAAATCTAAGCGGTGAACTTGCAACCGAAGTGGTGTTTTGTGCAGGACATTGGAAAACCTAAATTCTAGTTTGTGAAGGTATTTTCCAAAATTCTTACTTATCATTTGATTATGGCTTTTGCATCGCACTCTAGTTCTAGTGCACCTGTAGATTCAGCTGAATTTCTTCAAAAAAAAATGAAATACAATGTCCTATCTCAAATACCCACCAGAGTTATTGTTGAGGGAGATATTTTAGGGTATATAGACTGTAAATTGGAAGACCTAGGATCCCTAGTGATTCATTCCCAACTAAGTAAATTCCGTGGGGATGACAAGAAGATCAAACCTGATAATGTCCTTGAGAAGATGAAACTACACAATGTGGTATATTTTCTGGAAGAGTTTATAGAAGAACATATTCTCATCATCCTTAGCAGAGTGCATGGTGACAAGATGTATCTCAAGCAAACCCATGACATCACACCAGAAGCAATTTATGCCATCATCGGTTTTTGCAATATTGGAGAGGTACCAGCTCTACGGAAGGTCACCAAAACTGAAATGACAAAGCTCACCGGTTCTATGAATGACCAATGGGCGATGACCATCAACACCATCTTTGATGATCTGGTAAAATATGCTTGCATGGTGATTGGTTAGCAGATATTTTATGCCAGCAGAATGAATTTTGTCCTTGGTGCTGCAGTGAATGCTGCTTACAAGATGATCAAGGAAGACACTACATTTGACCTATGTACCTATCTACAGAAGCAAATGTTGTTGAATCTAAAGTCCATCAAATAGGACAATTCTCTAAGGTTCTGGTTTGGCCAACTTCTAGTCGATTTATTCTTCTACTTTCAAGGTTATTTTCCTGGAGTAGGTGATGTTCAATGGTCTGCTGACCTACCGGTTTCTAGACAAATTAAGGAAAGTCTATAAGCAATAGGAACTAGATATCCCGAGGTTCTTGATAAGTATTTTTATGAATTCAAGCGGAAAATGAACTAGATAATGAGGATATTTGATGATATAGTGAAGAAGTATGAAGATGACATCTGCTTCACAATAAGGATAGATGACTGCATAATGGAAGTTATGGAACCAAGAAAGGAAGTAGTTGAACCTATGGGGTATCAAGTGGTGAATGACATGTTGATCAGGTATGCCTCTACCCTACTTGCCTCACCACTGGATGCAATGAAAAAGAGAACTGGTACCTACTTGGAGAGGGTCACACCAATTGAGGAACCAAAGCAGAAAAAGGGCAAAGTAGTGCCATCGATATCTGCACCAGTTACCTCTGCCAATCCAAAAGTGACCAAGCGGTCACCAGCTAAGAAGAAACTTGAGATTATTCTAGCAAAGGTATTCAAGAGGAAGCGAAAATCTAGGAATCACTCACCAATGTCAGAGGACATAGAACCGAAGGCTGAAATAAAGAAGTCAAAACAAACAAGCAAAAAGACAAAGTCTACCGATAATGTACCAGCAACTTCTACACTGGTAAATATAGACATTTCTTCTTATAATCCAATGACACATTGTCAGAGGACAATTTAGAACATTAGGAGGAAATTGCTTGATGATTTAAAAGAAAATTTTGATGATTTTAATGATAATGAGAAAGAAGAGGTAGAACAGGAAGTCATTAAATACTTATGTATTAATGATCGGTCACCATCTGAGATTAGATCAGTTACACCAGATTCTTTGTATAATTATTTAGATAATAAATGGCACATTGCCATTGAAAGAGAATAGGAGATCAGGGAGAAAAATTTTGCACAATACTTTCCTGATGCTTCAAATTCTGAATTATTTGAAACAATGGATAAGAACAAAGGCATCTTCTTCATGAGAAGAAGAATACTCAGGATACTAGAAGGTAAAGCTTCTTAAGTGGAAAAGGACACACATATACATGTTAAAGCTATTGTCGAAATACATCAGGTAGCTGAAGCCACTAAGAAGACTGAACAAGAACCTAACCTATCATCAGGCAAACGGAATGAGGTATTTGATAGTCAAGGTGAAAGAGTGACATAACAAATTGATCCTATTGATATTGATGCATTAGATAATGAGGATGTCACTCCTGACAAAGAGAAAGAGAAACAGGACAAAGAAAAAGTTGCGAAAGAGTAATAGGACAAGGAAAAAGCTGAAAAAGAGAAACAGGACAAAGAGAAGACAAAGAAAGAACAAGAGGAAAAAGCAAGGCAAGAAGAAGATAATAAAAAAGAAGAAGAGAAGAAGAGAGAAGAATATAAGAGAAAAGAAGAAGAGAAGAAGAGAGAAGAAGAATAAGAGAAAAGAAGAAGAGAAGAAGAGAGAAGAAGATAAGAGAAAAGAAGAAGAGAAGAAGAAAGAAGAAAACAAGAGGAAGGAAGAAAAAAGCAAGAAGGAGGAAGAGAAGAAAAAGAAGGAAGAGGACAAGAAGAAGGAAGAAATGGAGAAGAAACAAGAAGAGGAGAAAAAGAAAGAGGAAGAGAAGAAGAAGGAGGAAGAAAAGAAAATAGTGGAAGAGGAGAAGGAAGCAGAGAAGAGAAAACAAGTAGAGATCCAAACCAAAGAAGGTGGGCAGACTCTTGAGGCAACTGGTGATCAAACCCAATAGGTTGATTCCACCAGTCCTATTGATCTAACTCTTGCATGTATGATTCAATCTCAAGATGAGTCTGAGCTACTTTGAGGCATCAAACTTGCACAAGAGAGACTAGAAGAATTGCGGAGGAAGAAAGAACAGAATGTCATACAAATTGCAGTTGAAACCCTTACCAGTCTAATTCCCAGTACTAACCTCCCCAGTACCAATTCCTCTCTATCTAAGCTCAAACTTCTTTGTACCATAGTGGAGGATGAGGTACAATGCTTGGAAGATGTTGCTGAAGTGACTGCAAAGAAGAACCATGAAAAGGCACTCAATGTTGCCTTAGTCAAGCAAATGAATGAACTGAGGACACAACTATTGAAGCAGCAGAATGACATCAATGTTTCTATGGATGAGGGAAAATTACTTTTGAGTAAAATCTACCAACCTCATTTATTTTGTGAAGATGCGCTCAAACAGAAAGCTCAACTCCAATCGGAGTTACAGGGATATATCAACACCTTCAAGATGCCCTATGACTTATTCACTACCTATGGGCAAATGGTTCATCATTTTCAGCGTCAGACTACCAAGATGGACTTAGAGATCAGCAACCAGACTAAAGATTTGCAGGAGCTTCAAGTACTCCTATTACCTAAACTGTAGGTTCTTCAGAGATGTTTTCTCAACTTGGAAGCCATCACGGTAACTCAAGAGCTGAGTACCATCAATGTAATGGAAGAACTAGCATTCCAGATGAAGACTGAAAGTGAGGTTACTACGTCCTTACTTGAGTCATGCACATTGGCAATGAAAACTTTTGTGCAGGACTTTAAATCTGTTTTTGAGAAATTTCATTCCTTATTGTCATGAACATCTACTCTATTTTATTATATAAGCGAAAAAGGGTTACTTTGCATTACTTTGTCATTGTTGGCAAAGGGGGAGTAGTGTACATTAAAATTTTGGTGAATGTTACCATTTCATGTACTTTCATGTTACCATTTTGGGGAGTAGTGTACATTGTAATCTTTGCAAAAGGGGTAGTGTATATGCTTAGGAGGAGTAATTTTGATTATGGCATTTTTGTTGTAAAAACACTTAGATGTCAAAATTTTCCTAAGTGTTGCCATCAATGCCAAAGGGGGAGATTGTTGGAATTTTGATGATGTTTTGATTTTCATTGATGGACACACACTTTCTTGATGTATGAGTTATGCTCAACCGATAATTCCTCCAACCGGTATTGTGTATTATTGAATGTATAATCTTTAGACTATCGATGTTTTGCAAAAAATGGTTTACCGGTCACAAATTGTATGAAGACCCCAAGTGGTTTGAGGAGCTCAAGTAGTGCGAAGGAACCAAGCGGTAGATAACTTTTGATTGGAACACTACAATCTACCAGTCTTCATTTTTGACAACTGGTAATTGGTATATTGTATTAACCAGTATTACTCTATGATGAGTTACCAACCGGTATTACTGTAATGTGTGATGAGTTATCATCCACCGACACTTTGGTGGTGTTTTTGTGTTGTGTTACCAAATGTGTCTAGATACACTAAATCTAGGAACTTGTAGTCTAATCCTATTGTACCAACATGAAATCAGTTTCCTTTATAAGGACATCATGTCTAGGGTTTGCATGTGTGAGACATAGAAAAGAAAGGGTCATGTGTGATCATTGAAGAGAAGATTAGGTCTATGTGAAGAGATACAGTGTGGAGATATTGAAGACTGAAATAATGCTGAAATGAATTAACAATGAGCTTTCAAGGATCTAACTAAGCATATTGTGCTATTATCTAGATCATTCGCTTGTTGATTACTAATATCTTTGACAAGTCTAAAACCCTTAACTGGGTAGGTTCAGCAAAGCCTTTATAAATCCTCTAACAAGGTGGTTCACAACTGTGGATCTGAAATCCTTTAACAAGGTAGTCTTTAACAAGACTTATCTCCTCATAGAGATCTAGATTCCTAATAGGATCTATTCTAGTGAACAATATTGTATGACCTTAACCAATTCTGTTTCTATTCTGCAAATAGTTACTTGTGAGTTTCTTCTCACCGTGGTTTTTCCCATTTGGGTTTCCATGTCAAATATCTTCTATTATGGTGATTGTGCTCTTGTGGGTGAATACTTTGTTTTCTATTTGGTTTTCATTTATCTTAACTAGTTTATTAGTGAATCTGTTGTACCGGTTATCTGCTAAACTATTTAAAAGTTTGTTTACAGTACTTTTTGGCATACTAATTCACCCCCCCCTCTTAGTATTCATCAGTAGTATCATGTCGTATTGACCGGATCATAAAATATAAATGTGGATCACCAAAATAATAATAAAATGATGTCTCTATGTTAGCTCAATCATCCCAAACATGATTCAGCATACCGCAATCACCAGAAAGTTTCTGAACCAAAACTAATTTGTTCATCCTGGAATACTGATTAACTAGCTACCGGTTAACATCTGCTTCTGGTTAAGAAGAATTATCGCTACTAGATCGAATATACATGAATATTTTCTATCAATGATATCCCTAAACTAATAATCAACCATCAGAGGCCACCAGATGAGTGTCAATTGCCAACAATCTCCCCCTTTGGCATTGATGTAAATACTCATGAAAAATGGCTAAGTGTTGAGCATTGTGTGTTGGCATATGCACACTCCAATGAGACATTGTATGTGATTCAAGGTTTTGTCATTGATGGCAGCCTTGCAATCCTATGGCACTGGCAAAGGCATTATACTGGCATCAGTAGATCACACTCTACACCGGCACTCAGGAAACCAGCACCGGCACAAAGAAAAAGAAGTATATCAGCACAGAGGCCGACAGGATTTTGTTATATTATATTTTGTTTATTATTGTAAAAACTTTGTAAGCTGACTTGGCAAATTGTAAAATGACTCTTATATATATAAAAGAGATCATTGTAGACATTTGAAAAAGGTGTGAGAAACCATTAAGAAAAATATTAGGCAGACCTATTATGCGAAATATAGGCTAAGGGTTTATGTAAGAAGCAGAGCAGCAACTGGTACTGGATCAGGCATTATAGATGCTATTGTAAAGCAATACAAGATATTGGATTTGTATAATCCTCATTGTAAGTCAATGAGACTTCCCATTGAGCAGTGAGCTCTAAGCAGTTGGCCTTCCTGCATGTGCAGGCCCCTATTGTAAGTAATATTCTCTTATTGGCCAGTGAGTGAATATTGTGGGTCACAAATCCCACCGAGGTTTTTCCCACACTGGGTTTCCTCATCAAAACCTTGTGTTATGGTGTGCTTTTCATGTGGATGTTCTTAATTTTGTTTATTGCATTATTTCTTCCATACCGGTACACTATTATAATATGTTCTACATGTTTTAATTTAAGAAATATCAAATACCAGTTAGATACTGATTCACCCCCCCCCCCCTCTCAGTATCTATGGGATTCCTAACAATTGGTATCAGAGCTTGGTCCTCTATTTTTAGAAGCCTAACAACTTGAGGAACATCCTGACACCGGTAAAGATGGAGAATCTGATGAAGCAACTTGAAGGAGCTCTTACAAACTATGATGCAGAGAAATTGAAAAATATCAAACTAGAAGATGATTTAAGGGCAGCTCAAGATATCATTTAGGCACTTCAAGAAAATTTTACTATTGTAAGAAATAAGAGAAGAGAACTTTGTGAAAAATTGCAAAATAAGAATGATGAAAAGGAATCACTTAATGATATGATAAGCAAGTTGAAACAAGAGAACATGACAACAAAGAATGAGATGCAGGATATGACTATGAGATTTTCCAAAGAGATTGAGGATAGAAAGAAGAATGAAGAAGAATTGACCAGAAGACTAAGTGATACAACAAATGAGAACACAAGACTTAGCTATGAAAATGGCATGTTGAAGACAGATCTGATGCATACTTAGAATGACTCAAGTGAACTGATGAGACAAAAAGAAGTCTTAGAAAGAGAACTAGAAACTGCAAATCAACATAAAGAAAAAATCAAGAAAAGCTCAGAGGAACTTGGCACCTTGCTGAAGAATCAAAAACCTAAAGGTGACACTTTTGGAATTGTCTTTGAAGTTGGTGAAAGCTCTAGTACTGCAAAAACTCAGGATCATAGCAAACCAGTAAGACAACCTAATGCTTATAAATTCAATGGAAAATGCTTTAACTGTAATAAGTATGGTCATAGAGAAAATGAATGTAGATCTAGAAATTATTAGAATATCAACACACCCACTAGTCAATGTTCTAAATGCAACAAAGTTGGTCACAACTCTACAAATTGCAGAATGAATGTGAGATGTTATGTCTGTGGAAGATTTGGACATTTATCTAATCAATGCAGAACACAAACTGGCATAGGTTATGGGAAAGCTATTCAGAAGAATAATGTAACTTGTTATGCATGTAACAAGATTGGGCATATTGCAAAATTTTGTAGAAGTAAAGGAACACCTGTAGACAACAAAAGTTCTAGCTTGAAAGGTAAAGAAAAAGTTGAAGAGGTTAAGCAAGAATTCTCAAAACAATGGATTAGAAAAGTTGATCTAAATATTGGAAATACTCCTCCACTGGTAGAACAAACCAATGTTTCACCAGAAGGACAGAGTGATGCTTCACCAATAGGACATAGTAGTGCTCCACTGGCAGGAAGTTCTTCATCTAATTGAAGAAAGTATTCTTGAGGGTTTGGCAATCTAATGACACATGTACTATTATTCCCTCAGTTAGAGATAAGAAGTTGAAAATTACTCTTTATCGACAGACAATGTTAAGAGAATACCTAACCAACATGCATTTAATATGGTAGATGGCAAAAAGACACTATAAAATTGAGGTTTTGGCTCCATTCCATTTCACCGAGATTTCAAACCTACGAAGAGTGCCAAGATTCTGAGCTAAGGCATTTTGAGCAAGAGGCAAGAACACTCCAAGCATTCATCCATCCTAAAGGCAGTAAAAGGTATTTAATCATGGCATCCACCTCTACAATTGAATATATAGCAAACCCTACTATTATCAAAGTGATAAAAAGACCTAGGCCCATATTTTAGTTAGTTCCCAAGGTAGCAAAGAAAGATGATACCTTAGGTGCTTTTTCTCAAATTCCCAAGGGAGTTGTCTATGCTGAAGACCCCATAATTTACATCCACTACAACATTGAGGAACTAGGAGATGAAGAGATTAAAACCATGTTTAAAACTGTGATATGTGATAAAACTGACAATGTAAAAGATGAACACAAGATCATTGAAACCCTAGGATTTACAGAGATCCTTAGCATTCCTGAATTCCCCAAGGATGTGATTAGGATAGTCTTAAGAAGGGTACATGGTGAATTTTTCTAGTTAGATGCAATCCACAAAATCACTAAGGAAGCTGTGAAAGTTGTCACAGGGTTACCGACCACTGGTAAAATGCTAGATAAAACCAGGAAGGTATCCAATGACCTAGTTACAAACCTAACTGGTGCAACATTCGATAAAAGGTCCGTAAGAGTTAATGATATAACAGACATTAATGTGAGATTTATCAGCATGATATTAGGGTATAAAGCTACTCATGCAAATAGACTCAATTTAGTTTCAAGTTTATGAATTAAGAGTGCTTATGATATGGTCACAGAAAATGCAAAGATTGATATATGTGAGTGGTTAAAAGATGAATTAATTGACAACCTTGGAAAGATTAAGAAGGACAAGAAAGGAACTTTCAGGTTTGGAAATATGTTAGTATGTCTGATGCTACATATAACAAAATAGGTTCCTGGTATAGGCTACAAAGAACTTGGTTATGATATACCGGTAGGTAAACAGTTAACAGAACTATTCAATAACATGGGAGAAAACAAGGAAAACAATATTCGTGACTTTTTTCAAGCATTAAAGGCCAAAATGAAGAAAAGAATGAGGTTATCATAAAAGATTGGCGACAAATACAAAGATAAAATATGCTTTGTAATCAAGAAGGATGAAATCTGGATGGAAGCAGTCATCCTTAGGATAGTTTGGGTAACTGAGATGGGCTATGAAACAGATGATCACATAATTGAAACATATGCTAAAGCACTTCTAGAAGCCCCCAGAGAACCTAAGGAAGAAATATTTGGTAGTGCAGAAACTATTGAAAGCCAAATACAATCAAAGAAAAGAGTGAAAAAGGTTGAGGCAGTTGTAAGGAAAGGTTCTAGACAAGCAAAGGCCATCAAAGAAGATGTGTTGAAGAAAACCGGTATAACAAAGGATGAGTTAGCAGCTCCACAACCTGAAACTCACCTATCACTGGTAGGTACTTCTTCGAGGAGTGACATGCCTGCAACTTTCAAAAGAGTTGTAAGGAAAAGAGATCCCTCACCGGCAACCATACCCTCACCCAGGAGGACAAGACAAAAACAACAAGCAGTGAGATCTTTGGTAAGAAAGGCTACACCAAAGAAGAAGAAACTGGCACCCAAAAAGAAGAAGAGGACAAACAAAGACTTGGCCCCTCTTGATATACTGCTAAATGAAATTATAGAGGAAGGTAAATTGAAAAATATAGAGAAAATATATGACACTTTAACAACTGATGAAAAAGAACAAGTTCAAAATAGTGTTATATTGCATATGGATATGTATAAGAAGTTTTTGATGGAAGTAGTAAATGAAATTCCAAATAAACTATTTAAGAGACTGGAAGCAAGAAGACAAGCAGTAATAGAAATAGACAAGAAAATAAAGATTGAAAAGCTACTTGCTATTTATCCAGTAAACTCACCCAAAGAAATTGATGACCTAATTGCTCAAGCCAACCAGTCAGTATTTTCTACTGCACACTGGCACATTGCTTTAATGGTTGGAAGAATTAATGAGGTGACTAAGGAAATAGAAAATGGATGGGATATATTCTTAGTTGAAAAAGAAAAACAAGAAGAATATAGGAACCCCAAACCCATAAAAGTTTATCACAAAGATAGAGACAAAGGTAAAGGTAAAGTTGGTGGACCACCTAGTATCAAGGTTAGAGACAATTTACCCCCACCTCCTTTGATTACTCCACTGGTAAAAACAACAGCTATAGAAGATCAACCTGTGGCTGAGAATATGGATGTAGAGGATGGTAATACTAATCCTGAAGTCTTATTTACTGTGGACGTTGATACTCAAAATATCAACATAGTGGTAGACAAAGATACAGCTGATAAGAATGACATGGCTAGTGAGCCTCCGGTAGCTGAAAAAACTGAAAACACATAGGAGAAAATGGCAGAAGACAAAGAGAAAAAGGTAGAGACTCAAACTGAGACAATGCAAAAAATAGAGCAAAAGGCTCTGGAACAGGAACAACAGCAACATGAACAGGAACATAAGGAAACAATGCCATCGGCAACTGGAGAAATAGAAAAACCATTGCTTAAAGAAATGCAGACACAAATAGACCTACCAGAGGTCAATACAAGCTTGGTTATTTCCACCGGTACTCAGATTGTTGGTTCATCATCGGGCTTCAAATCAACTAATGTGACGAAGGTACTATTAGAGTCAATAAAAAAGATAATAGACTGCAACTCACAAGCTTACAAAGCAATTGATGATACCATACCAATTTTGAAGGTAATTGCTCCTAACTGTAATATAGACAATAAAGATTCTTTAGGACAACTTGATACACTGTGTAAATATATCATAGAAAACATTGAGAAAATAAAGGAAGAGTCATTGAAGGATAAAGTAGAAATTGAAAAACAGAAATTCTTTGATGAGAAAATAAAGAAGTG
This sequence comes from Cryptomeria japonica, assembly GCF_030272615.1. Classification (NCBI taxonomy): domain Eukaryota; kingdom Viridiplantae; phylum Streptophyta; class Pinopsida; order Cupressales; family Cupressaceae; genus Cryptomeria; species Cryptomeria japonica. Next base: position 624,846,710 of record NC_081414.1, on the reverse strand, counting down.
TAACAGAGATTTTGACACACTTCTACCGGAATTGTGTAATCTATTTAAAGAGTACAAAACTCTGTATAAAGACACCTACAAGACAAACTTTTTGACTGTAGATATAGAAAAAAAGATGAGCAAGGTATAGGATGAGATCAATAAACTTGCAGATAATTTTGTTAACTCACCAAATACACTATCATTTTTTGAGGAGAAGATAACAAATTTTGAAGAAGATTTACTTAAATTGGAAAGAGAGAGAGAAACAATAGTGAATAAGGCAAAACATTTGAGATCAAAACTAAGTCCAAGATTGGACTATCTAGCATCACTATGAAAGGAAGTATTTGAAGCACTAATACAGGGACAGAAAACACCGGTAGAGCATTTGCAACATCTCACTGGTACAATAAAGAGAACCGAGACAACAATAAAGGATAGCAAGAAGGTTATGGATAGTATAAACTTGATTTTGGAAGATCTTTTTCAAATTATAACCACCCAGTTAGAAGGTTGAAACTCCAAACTTTACTGACATCTTGACAACCTTTGTCATTTATGCCAAAGGGGGAGTAGTGGGATGAGAAAATTCAATATCACAGGAATCATATGCTCAGGGGGAGCACACACATTTTTGGTAACATTTTTGGACTTCACATTTTTGGATACATTTTTTGAAATTTCTCATGAGTATTGCCATCAATGCCAAAGGGGGAGATTGTTGGCATATGCACACTCCAATGAGACATTGTATGTGATTGAAGGTTTTGTCATTGATGGCAACCTTGCAATCCTATGGCACCGGCAAAGGCATTATACCAGCATCAGCAGATCACACTCTACACCGGCACTCAGGACACCGGCACCGGCACAAAGAAAAAGAAGTATACCGGCACAAAGGCCGACAGGATTTTGTTATATTATATTTTGTTTATTATTGTAAAAACTTTGCAAGCTGACTTGGAAAATTGTAAAATGACTCTTATATATAAAAGAGATCATTGTAGACATTTGAAAAAGGTGTGAGAAACCATTAAGAAAAATATTAGGTAGACCTATTATGCGAAATATAGGCTAAGGGTTTATGTAGGAAGCAGAGCAGCAACCGGTACTAGATCAGGCATTATAGATGCTATTGTAAAGCAGTACAAGATATTGGATTTGTATAATCCTCATTGTAAGTCAGTGAGACTTCCCATTAAGCAGTGAGCTCTAGGCAGTTGGCCTTCCTGCATGTGCAGGCCCCTATTGTAAGTAATATTCTCTTATTGGCCAGTGAGTAAATATTGTGGGTTACAAATCCCACTGAGGTTTTTCCCACACCAGGTTTCCTTGTCAAAACCTTGTGTTATGGTGTTCTTTTCATGTGGATGTTCTTAATTTTTGTTATTGCATTATTTCTTGAATACCGATACAATATTATAATATGTTCTGCATGTTTTAATTTAAGAAATATCAAATACTAGTCAGATACTGATTCACCCCCTACCCTCTCAGTATCTATGGGATTCCTAACATTGTGCATCGAATCAAAACAATTTCTAAGGCTCCACATTAGACAAAGAATCCCACTCTTCTATATCGTATATTTTTTACCTTTTCTCTCCTCCTTTGACAGCAATGCCAAAGATGGGGGTGCTATCCGAAACTTATATACAAAGATATTTGCCAAATATTTTCCAAATACTTGAGATGTGAGCAAAAAAAGTTTTCAAAAACCCTAGGTGAGTATCCCACCCGCTCTTCAAGTTATCCAAAACTCTAATGAATGTTGAACACTAAATGTCACTGAGAGGGGGGGTGAATTAGTGATTTACAAACTTAACCCTTTTCTATCCTATGTGTGTATACCGATTAATAGATCTAACATCAAGTAGACATACCAGTTAGATGGGAGGATAACACAAATGCCATCACACATAAAATGGACATCACATTGCACTAGATGTACGAGGAAAACCCAAGATGGGAAAAACCTTGATGAGAAATGTTGTTGGAGACTACTGCTCCAATCGAGCCTCACAATGAAACATTCGGTTACAACATTTAGGGCACCAACACAAGGAGTACCACTCCTACTTTAGGGCACCAACCTAATGAGTACCACTCCTTCTTTAGGGTACCAACCCAAGGAGCACCAACCCCTGCACCGAGCTCCAACTGAGTGATTACAAAATCATATTTTGAATACAAAATTTATCTTCTTGTTACAAAAGAACTTTGTAACTCTCATGTATGTCTCTCCACCGGTTCTCCTCTCTACAGATCTCTATCAATTCTCCATTCACCTTTTCTCTGCTGCAACCTTATCTCCTATTGCAACTTTCATAGTTTAGACTCTTCTTTTTCTCCATCGGTTCTGCTCTTGGCCGACTCTCCAACCTCTTTGTCACACTACTACTGGCCACCAACTCTCTACTTTTCTCAGTTAGTTGTCTTCTATCTAATTGTTGTTGATTTTTAGCTATCTTTCTCTGCAATATTTTGTGACTCTTCTCTACAATATTATTTGCCTCTTATTTATTAGTTTAGTCACCACCGGTATACTCCTCTCTCAGACTTAACGGAAGACTACTGGTTGCGTCACTCTTGCTGATTGAAATCTTCAACCTGATTCTCTCTCACACTCAGTCTCTTCTCTGATTGTCTTTGAACACTTGACTAATTTTCTTCCTCATGTAGAAGCACCAACAATATCTTTGGCTCGCATACTTATAGCCAGATTTTCCTACCGAAATGTGAGTTTGAACATTGGCACACTAGGGTTTTTGCCATGCACTGAATCTACATCCGATCTAAATTTTTTTTATCATCATGACATATCATATCCAATCTGATATCATGTCCTTGATCGATGTTCAACACTAAATCAATGACCATCACCCAACTGTTTACCTTGTGAAGAATGTCTTCTCTCTTTTGTCATCTGTAGCATGATTTTTGGCCTTTTGTCTAATCAATCACGTCAGTGATGCGGTTTCCTTCATCCTCTTTGATCTGTAAGATCAGTCTTTTTTGGATCTTTGTTGTTTACTTGATCTTGAACCACAATCATCTATCATGCTTCCTCGATCTTCTTAGTCGCCACAAATGTTGGACCAGTCGCAAACAACTTTATCAACTCATCACACTAACCTATTCATGCATGCCACTTCACCTCCACATGGCCCCTTTGTCAGCATCCACCTTTTCTAAGTCTTCTATGTCAGTTCAAACAAGATCACTGACCAACCACTCAATCGGGTTCATCTACTAGTTCATAGACCCTATCGGTATAGCCTAACCGATCTACCTTCAACCTTGCATTTTGCTTCTCTTCTGGTGGAGCACCTAAATTGGTTGGCACACATGCCAACCTACCTCATTCACATATTCATCAAATGGGAGCCTTTTGCATCTGTACTTTGTCAGCATTACTGATAGACATATTTATCGGTAAACACCTTGATGACATCATGTCATCAATCTTCAACATACTCCATCTATTTGCAACTGCTCAACCTTGCCTTCTTCATTCAATAGACTGGTTCTACTATTAACATGTTTGTCAAAGTGACAACCATATCCTTCAATCTTTGTACCGTAAACTCATCATTATCTACTTGGTTGATCCAGTACATATCCATGATCTCATGCACCTAAGGCAACTTAGTGTTTCACTAGTTCATCTGGTGTGAGCCTTCAAACACTTTCCTTTAACCCTTTTATATTATCGCTGAGAAATATGATGCATTCCATGCATAATATGAGATAAAATCTACTTATAGGTAGATTGGATCCTTTTCATCTACATCCTGCATTTTGCCAATGTAGCTTCCCTATTTGAGCAACATATCTTCAAATAGGCACATGTGAACTGGTTGGGCACATTCACTATCAGTCATCTCTTTATATGGTGACTGCATCTTTATCTAGTGGGAGTTCTATAGTTTCACTTCCACACAACATCCTAGTGGCCTGCCCATACTTCAGCTCTGGTGTTGATGTGATTTTGGTAACATTACCCCTCTTCATCACAATCAATAGCCCAACATCTTTCTCTCTTGTTCCAGTGACAACTATGCACTACCAACATGTCACTTAATGATCTTCAATCCTTATGTTTTCAACACAAGTCAACACTAACTTGTGTATTGGTGACTCCAATGGCCATTATTATAAATGACCTTCTCTTTCTTACCAATTATACACTATTTCCAGTATTCATCAATGCCAACACTTCTTATCAATCTCCCATATCGGTTGCCATCCTATACTGGTTGACATCAATGACAACACAATGTCAACAATGTCCCCCTTTGGCATTGATGTCAACACATGTAGTATCCGACATACTACAAAAACTTTCTCCTCCTTTGACAACAATGGCAAAGGGAACTATCAAGGTTTCTCTCCTCCTTGAGTCTACCGGGCACTGACGGAGTTTTCTCTCCCCTTTTTCTCTACCGGATGCTTCTCCTCCTTTAACCATCATATACTTCATCCTCTCAATTCACAGTACTTGAGATGGAGAGCTCAACCACCAGTTGCCACCAATTTCTCAGCAACCAAGTGTATATGCAAACTGGAAACAGATGCATATACAAGTCTGAAACCAATTGAAGGCACATGTATCAGTGAATACAACATACCTGTCGGTCAGACTACATCATCTCCCCTTTAATATGCAGAAGTCTTTCTAACCCCAATTTTTTAATATCAAGTGTTGAAGCTAACATTGATACCAATTGTATCTCTTCTGATACCAAATGCATGTTCTCTTGTGCAGGTAACTCTCCTTTTTAGGTAACACTCTTGGTGGTCCAGTTGTAATTTCAATTTGATAGACATTGAAATATCTCACAACCCTAGACACTTCCAAAGATATAATCATAACGGTACAGCCATAAACCCTTGCACACCCTCTGTGTCCATTAAATCTGATACAAGTTAGAAATCAAGGCTATCAACTCCCCCTAAGTCATACATCTTAGGTTACCATTGCCTATCAAGCTCAAAATCCGAGCTCCAATTTGCACCATATACTGGTTAAGTTGTGCATATGTGATCAATCAGATGATCTATCAGCTCCATTATATCCACCACAACATATGATATGATCATGGATGTACACAATTGTTGGCCATTTGGAGGAATTGATTATGTGTTGCATTGATGTTTTGTCATTGATGTCAACAATAGCTATTTTGAATTCTTTACTGACACCCTTCTAGTCCTGATAGGATGAGTGGTTTCTGTTTGGTTTGGATCTGACATGATACGGTATGCTCCGGTATGGTTTGGTTATGGAATTGGCTTATTCATGATACTCATGTTTATATTCAGTAAGTTGGTTTTGGTCTGGTGATCAGATGCTATCCTGTTTGCTTAGAAGCTTAGCTTGTGGTGCCGATGAGAGTTTCACCAGCAAATCTTTGATGAAGATCTTTGATGATATGCCTAAGTGGTGCTTGTGCAGCTTCTAGTGGAGATTCAGGGTGCTAATGGTGATCATGTTCAAGACTTTGTGTATGGAGATCATTTCTTGAGCGTGTAGACCTATATTGGGTCTTGGTTGATCTAGGTTATGGACCAGCTTAATGGAACGTGTGGATTGGACCTCTCAATGTGTTTTCGGGGTGTCTTATGTGTTGAATATTCTTTGTTTGGTCTAAGGTCGACATGTTTTGTAAATATGTATTTGGTTTATTGTTTGGTGGCTGACCTAATTGTTTATGGTCGAGGGTTTGTATATATATGATGTAAGATCTCATTGTATATCATCATGGTTATGGTCAAGGGATGTAATGTGCAAATAATGTAATATCATTCAAGCAGAGTATTTGGTCGATCATTGGAGATTGAATTGGGTTTATGTAAGAGGATTTAGTCCTCCGGTATTGAGCTTAACCAGAACTATACTCAGGCATAGGAGATGTTATCTTTCCAGTTCAATCACTTCTCTGGATTGTATTCTGGATTTCTATGTAGTCATTGAGACTCCTTTTGTGATGAGCAATGTGCTCTAGGCTGTTGGCCTTCCTGCAAGTGAAGGCCCCTCAATTATTATTTGTATACTTACTGCAAAAGTATTATTTGACTGTGGGTAGGCTTCCCACCATGGTTTTTCCCTTTGTCAGGTTTTCCATGTATAAAACTTGGTGTCATGTTGATGGTATTTATTCTCTGATTATTGTTTATTCTTAATTGGTTTAACTACTATTCTAGTATTTGGTTTAAACATTCTGTTCTTAATGTTTTGGGTTTTGATATTAAAGTTTTAATTGCTAAATGTTCAGGTAATCTATGACAACTGATTCACCCCCCCCCCCTTAGTTGTCTTCTGGTTATTTGAATTGTCTAACAATTGGTATCAGAGCTTTGATCCCCTTTTTAGAAAGCTTAACCACTTGAGGAAGATCCTATGGCATCTCACAGTTCAAGTTCATCCAATTCATCTGGAGCTATCTTTCAAAGAGATATTCCTAGGCTTGATGGAACAAATTACACAATATGGAAGATTCAGTTGGAGACTCATCTGAGATGTCTTGGTAAGGAGATCTGGGAGATCACACAAAATAGTTTTACACCTTATAATCTAGCATCTAGCAATCCTCCTCCATCAAACCTGGATAAGGATCTTGAGAATGATTGTAGAGAAAGAAAAGCCCTCTTGTGTGCACTTTCTTATCAGAAAATAATGGGATTAACTGACAAATCATCTAGAAATGCTATATGGGATAAGTGTTGGCATTTTGATGATGTTTTGATTGTTATTGATGGACACACACTTTCTTGATGTATGAGTTATTCTCAACCGGTAATTGTTCCAACCGGTATTATGTATTATAGTCTTTAAACTATCGGTGTTTTGCAAAAGATGTTTACTGGTCACAAATTGACTGAAGAACTCAAGCGGTATGTAGAACCCAAGCAGTATGAAGACCTCAAGTGGTTCGAGGATCTCAAGCGGTACGAAGGAAGAAAGCTATAGTTAACATTTTCCAATCCTCATTTATGACAACCGATAATTGGTATATTGTATGAACCATTATTACTCTATGATGAGTTACCAACCGGTATTTCTATGATGGGTTATCATCCACTGACACTTTGGTGGTGATTTTGTGCCATGTTACCAAATGTGTCTAGATGCACTGAACCTAGGAACTTATAGTTTAATCCTATTGGACTGACATCAAATCAATTTCCTTCATAAGGACATCATATCTAGGGTTTGTATGGATGAGAGATGTATGATGTATGAGAAGGTTATGTGTGATCTTTGCAGAGATGATTAGGTTTGTGTGAAGAGTTAGAGTGTGGAGATATTGAAGACTGAAGTAATGCTAAAATACATTAACAATGAGCTATCAAGGATCTAACCAAGCATATTGTGCTAGTATCTAGATCACTCACTTGTTGATTACTCACATCTTCGACAAGTCTGAAACCCTTAACTAGGTAGGCCCAGCAAAGCCTTTATAAATCCTCTAACAAGGTGGTTCACAACTATGTATCTGAAATCCTTTAACAATGTAGTCTTTAAGAGGACTTATCTCCTAATAGAGATCTAGATTCCTAACAGGATTTGTTTTGGTGAAGAACATTGTATGACCTTAACCAGTCTAACCTTAACCAGTCTGGTTTCTATTCTGCAGATAGTTACTTGTGAGTTTCTGCTCACCGTAGTTTTTCCCATTTGGGTTTCCATGTCAAATATCTTGTGTTATGGTGATTGTGGTTTTGTGGGTGAATGCTTTATTTTCTATTTGTTTTACATTTATCTTAATCGGTTTATTAGTGAATCTGTTATACTGATTATCTGCTAAACTATTTAAGAGTTTGAGTTCAGTATTTTTTGGTATACTAATTCACCCCCCCTCTTAGTATTCATCAATTGGTATCAGAGCCAACCTTTCTATAAGTCTAACCACTTGGAAGGAGATATGGGGGAACGCACTATGAGGGAACTTACTCATCTTCTCACTTGGACTTAGAGAGCCTATGATGAACTCAAAGTCAAGTATTAAGCCTCTTTGGCCAAGAGAAAAGAGCATGCTGAGAAACTGATGGAACTTACTGAAAATAGCTCTTCTGATCAAGCTGACTTGGATACCCTAGTTGAAGAAAATGAAAAATTGAATGAATCTAAAGCCAACCTGAGAAAGGAGTTGGAGGGACTGACTATCAGAATGTGTCAAGAGCTTGAGAACTGAAGGAAAGCTGAAGATCCGGTAAAAGACAAAGATCATGAGATCTCCAAGCTAAAGCAAGAAATCAGTGCCCTTACCACTCATCTCCAAGAGAGTAAAGTGGAAAAAGAAGAAATGAAAGGTGAACTAAATATGGCTATTTATGAGAATGCAACCTTGATGAAATCTAATGCTTCTATTTCCAAGGAAGTTACCAAGTCAAAGGAGATACTTGCCAAATTCAATCAAAGTACTGATAAGCTAGAGCAAAAGCTAGAATCGACAAAACTGGTAAAGAATACCACTGGACTTGGTTTCTCTGGGTATGAGGAAGGTGAAACCTCTGGAACAAAAGCTGGAGCGTAAAAGAAGCAACCAACATCCAAGGATAAAGGTAAGAAAAAGTTTAAACCTATTTGCTTCAATTGTCTTAAGGAAGGACATATTTCTAATGTGTGTAGAAGCAAGGCCTACAATAATTTTCCTTATTTTCTAAACAATTAGCCTAGATCCAATAGATTCAATGGAAACTGATATGCATGCAACAAGTTTGGGCATAGAGAATTTGAATGCAAGTCTATTTTGCACAACATTGGGAGATACCCTCCAAGGACTCAAGGAGTTATCTCGGAACCCTCTATGAACTGGAATCCCAATCGGTATAATACCTATGACCATCGGTCAGGTGGCTATCAAGCAGCAACTAGTTGGAAAGGAACCTATTTGATCTTTCATGGTAGTGGTCACACTGCTGCAACATGCAGAAGGAAGAATGGTAGTATGAATAATGGACCATGGAGAACACCTGGAATGGTATGCTATCATTGCAACAAATCGGGACACACTCCCAGAACCTGCAGAATGAGAAAGGACCTATCAGATCATATATTGATCACTCCAAAAGGGAAGATTGATGTTGAAACTGTTCAAGCAAGAATGAATAAAACTTGGAAAAAGAAACCTGAAGAAGTGTCACAGGATGAACCAATTTCTGCACCTAGTGTGGAAGTCTCTAAACTGGAAAACCTAGCTTCAGAAAAGGTTAGGGGGAGCATATTGGTGAAATATTTCGAACCCCTAGTTTATATTGGGTATGAAGTGAGGTATGATATGTTGATCGGGTATGCCTCTACCCTGCTTGCCTCACCACTAGATGCTATGAAAAAGAGAACTGACACCTACTTAGAGAGGGTAACACCAGTTGAAGATCCTACACCGAAAAAGGGCAAGGCAGTGCCATCAGTATCTACACCAGTTGAAGATTCTACACAGAAAAAGGGTAAGGCAGTGCCATCGGTATCTACACTGGTTACCTCTACTAGTCCCAAAGTGACCAAGCGGTCACCTACCAAGAAGAAACCTGAGGTTTCTCCCGCTAAAGTATTCGAGAGGAAGCAAAAAACCAAAACTAGCTCATCGGAGTCAAAGGATAGTGAACCTGAAGTTCAACCTAAGAAGACAAGACAATCAAGCAAGAAGGAAAAATCTATTGGTAGTGCACCTGCAACTTTGGAACCGGTAAACATAGATATTTCCTCCTATAATCCTATGACACATTGTTAGAGGACAATCAAGAACATTAGGAGAAAATTGCTTGATGATTTAAATGAGCAATTTCATGATTTTAATGATAATGAGAAAGATGAAGTAGAACAAGAGGTTATTAGATATTTATGTGTTAATGATCGGTCACCATCTAAAATCTAATCGGTCACACCAGATTCTTTATACAATTCTTTAGATAACAAATGGTGCATTGTCATTGAAAAGGAACAGGAAATAAGGGAGAGAGTCTTTGCACAATACTTTCTCGATGCCTCTAATTCTGAACTATTTGAAATAATGGATAAGAACAAAGGCCTCTTCTTCATGAGAAGAAGAAGACTCGGGCTACTGGAAGGTAAAGCTTCTGAAGTGAAGAAAGACACACATTTACATGCCAAAGCTATTGTCCAGTTACACCAAGTGTCTAAGGCCAATCTGAAGGCTGAACAAGCACCTAATCTAACATCAAGCAAACTAGATGAAGCATTTGATAGTGAAGGGGAAAGAGTGATAGAGAAAAATGATCCCATTTATGTGGATGCATTAGATGTTGAGGATATCACTTTGAACATAAACAAGGAGAAACATGACAAGGAAAAAGCTGAAAAGGAGAAGCAGGACAAAGAACAAATGAAGAAAGAGCAAGCAGAAAAAGCAAAGAAAGACGAAGACAAGAGGAAAGAGGAAGAGAAAAAGAAAGAGGAGGAGAAGAGGAAACAAGAAGAAGAGAAGAGAAAAGAAGAGGAGAAGAGAAAAGAAGAAGAGAAGAGAAAAGAAGAGGAGAAGAGGAAAGAAGAGGAGAAAAAGGAGGAAGAAAAGAAAAAGCAGGAAGAAGACAAGAAGAAGGAAGAACTGAAGAAGCAACAAGAAGAGGAGCAAAAGAAGAAAGAAGAGGAAAAGAAAAGAGCAGCAGAGGAGAAGGAAGCAAAGACTCCCAAGGCAACCAGTGGTCAAGCCAAACTAGTTGACACCACTAGTCTGATTGACCTCCAATCAACAGATGAGTCCAAGCTGCTACGAGGCATCAAACTGGCACAAGAAAGACTAGAAGAGTTGTGGAGGAAGAAGGAAAGGGATGTCATACAAACTGCGGTTGACATTCTTACCAGTCTGATTCCTAGTACTAACCTCCCCAGTACTGATTCCTCTCTGTCCAATCTAAAACTCCTTTGTACTATAGTAGAATACCAAGTACAATGCTTGGAAGATGTTGTTGTAGCCACTGCAAAGAAGAATCATGAAAAGGAACTCAACACTTCCTTAGTCAAGAAACTAAATGAGCTCCAATCACAAATTCTGAAGTAGCAAAAGGATATCAGGGGTGCTATGGATGAGGGAAAATTACTATTGAGTAAAATCTGCCAACCCCATCTATTATGTGATGATGTGCTTAAGTAGAAAGATAAACTTCAATCCGAGTTCTAGGCATACATCAGCACCTTCAAGATGCCATATGATTCATTTACTACATATGGGCAAAGGGTTCATCATTATCAGCTGCAAACTGCCAGGGTGGAATCAGAAATCTGCAAGTGGACAAAAGATTTGTAGGAGCTTCAATTGGTCTTATTACCCAGACTGTAGATTCCTCAGAAATGTTTTCTCAATCTAGAAGCCATCACGGTAACTCAAGAGATGAGTACCATTGGTTCTATAGAAGAACTGGTATTCTAGATGCAGACAGAAAGTGAGGTTGCTACCTCATTACTTGAGTCATGGACATTGGCCATGAAAACTTTTATCCAGGATTTTAAATCTATTTTTGATAAGTTTTATTCCTTATTGTCATAAACATTTACTCTATTTTTATATATAAGGAAATAGGGGTTATTCTGCATTACTTTGTCATTGTTGGCAAAGGGGGAGTAGTATTTAAAATTTTGGTGAATGTTACCATTTCATGTATACTTTCATGTTACCACTTTGGGGGAGTAGTATACATTGTAATTTCTGCAAAAGGGATAGTGTATATGCTTAGGGGGAGTAATTTTGATTATGGCATATTTTTGTTGTAAAAACACTTAGATGTCAAATTTTTCCTAAGTGTTGCCATCAATGCCAAAGGGGGAGATTGTTGGCATTTTGATGATGTTTTGATTGTCATTGATGGACACACACTTTCTTGATGTATGAGTTATGCTCAAGCGGTAATTGTTCCAACTGGTATTATGTATTATAGTCTTTAGACTATGAATGTTTTGTAAAAGATGTTTACTGGTCACAAATTGACTGAAGACCTCAAGCGGTATGGAGAACCCAAGCGGTATGAAGACCTCAAGAGGTTCAAGGATCTCAAGCAGTATGAAGGAACAAAGTGGTAGTTAACATTTTTCAATCTTCATTTTTGACAACTGGTAATTGATATATTGTATGAATCAGTATTACTCTGTGATGAGTTACCAACCGGTATTTCTATGATGAGTTATCATCCACCAACACTTTGGTGGTGATTTTGTGTCATGTTACCAAATGTGTCTAGATGCACTGAACCTAGGAACTTGTAGTTTAATCCTATTGGACCGACATGAAATCAGTTTCCTTCATAAGGACAGCATGTCTAGGGTTTGTATGGATGATAGATGTATGATGTATGAGAAGGTTATGTGTGATCTTTGCAGAGAAGATTAGGTCTATGTGGAGAGTTAGAGTGTGGAGATATTGAAGACTAAAGTAATGCTAAAATGCATTAATAATGAGCTATCAAGGATCTAACCAAGCATATTGTGCTAGTAACTAGATCACTCACTTGTTGATTACTCACATCTTCAACAAGTCTAAAACCCTTAACCAGGTAGGCCCAGCAAAGCCTTTGTAAATCCTCTAACAAGGTGGTTCACAACTATGGATCTGAAATCCTTTAACAAGGTAGTCTTTAACAGGACTTATCTCCTAACAAAGATCTAGATTCCTAACAGGATCTATTTTGGTGAAGAACATTGTATGACCTTAACTAGTCTGACCTTAATCGATCTGGTCTCTATTCTACAGATAGTTACTTGTGAGTTTCTGCTCACCATGGTTTTTCTCATTTGGGTTTCCACGTCAAATATCTTGTGTTATGGTGATTGTGGTTTTGTGGGTGAATGTTTTATTTGCTATTTGGTTTACATTTATCTAAACAAGTTTATTAGTGAATCTATTATACTGGTTATCTACTAAATTGTTTAAGAGTTTGAGTTTAGTAATTTTTGGTATACTAATTCACCCCCCCCCTCTTAGTATTCATCAATAAGTTGGAGACTCTTAATGAAGGTGACCCTAGAGTGAAAATTGCTAAACTTGATGGTTATCGGGTGAGATATGAAAACCTAAAGATGGAAGAAGATGAAAGGATTACTGCATTCATGGAAAGGGTAAATGAGATTGTTATGGGAATTCAATGTTGTGGTGGAACTCTGAGTGAAGATGAAATTATTTCTAAAGTCCGAAGAGCCCTACCACCTTCTTACAAGATGAAGGGTACTACTATTAATGAGTTGATAACAATGGCTAATACATCTATCAACAGAGACACCTTGGTTGCTAAATTATCTACTTTTGAGTTTGAATAATTTGGACCTTCTGGAGTTGTGAAGACTAAACCTTCTTTTCATGCATCTGCATTAGCAACTGATAAGAAAGATTGGAAAGCTTTGTATGCAAAGGAATTGGATATATGAAGAGATAAGATGATTATTTTGAGCAACTTAAAGCACTATTTGCTAGAAGAGTGCCTAAAGTACTGGTAGGAAGTAAGTATGAAGGAAAATCACCTTTTAAATGTTTTGGATGTAATAAGATTGGTCATTTTGCATCTAGATGTCTTGAAGGGAATTCAAGGTTTGAAGAAGAGTTAGAAGATATTTTAAGCCTAACCCTGGATATCAGAACAAGTATACATACAAGAAAAATAGAGATAAATCATGCTACATAGTGGATGAGGAAGGTATTACTGACTCTGGTGATGAACCGGCAAAAGACTCTTCTAGTGGTTCTAGAAATGGAAAGGAATGGGTGTTCTTGGTTATCAAGGAAGATGTTCTAACACTAGAAGAGAATGTACCTAAAGAGAAGGCACTTGCTGCTAAAATTGAAGAGAAGGATAAATGGGTAATTGATAGTGGATGTTCACATCATATGACTGGAGATAAAGGGAAGTTTTTATCTTTGCAATAATTTGATGACGGTCGGGTTAGATTTGGAGATGATAAAGCATTTATGATCAAAGGAAAAGGAACTATATAATTGGATGGTAAGAACAATACTGATAATGTTTATTATGTTGAAGATTTGAGGCATAATCTTTTGAGTGTAGGACAATTGGTGGACAAGGGATTTCAATTAAAATTCAAGGATGAAAAATACAAAATCATTAATAGATCTGGTTTGGAGATTGCAACCGATACATAGACAAAAGGTAATATATTTCATTTGAATTCTGGTGAGAAGAAATGTTTGATTGCACAAATTGATGAGATTTGGCTATGGCAAAAGAGGTTGTGTCATGTGAATTGTGATTGCATTGTAAAGATCAGTTTTTTCTGGATCTTTGTTGTTTCCTTGATCTCGAGCCACAAAATTTTGCCATTCTTCCTTGAGCTTCATAGTCACCATAAATGTTGGACCAATCACCAACAACCTCATAGACTCATCAGACTGACCTGTGCATGCATGCCACTTCACCTCCACGTGGCCCCTTGATAGGGAGATACTAAAAAATTGGCTCAAATTATGTGTTTGTAATCAATTTAGTTTGCAAGTTCCCTCAAGGGGAATTGTTGAAGGTTTTATCACTTTTTTAGGTAATTTTTCTTTGATTTTTTTCCTTCTCTATGCTTCATACCAACCCTGAGATCTTCCTACCATGTTAGTGCTTGTTTTCATTCAAACTTGCTCTCAAGTCTCACAAAAGTGAGACTTTGCTTCTTTACCTCCAACCACCAAGATCACTCACCAAGGGTTGCAAGAGGTCTAGAAAATTAACTAACATCCTCTTAGGCTTATTTCAACTTGGTTTTGTGGTCTTTCCAATTGTCTTCTTACCCAATTTGAAGAAAAACTCAAAACAGGGCTACAAGAAAAGAGCCCCAATTAGCCCTCTGAAACTGCAAATGTACTTATCACTCCACAAACTGATAAAATGTCCCATAAAAACTTTGTATTTCTAGATACCCTTATGGATATCTTTCAAATTGTTTCTATGAGGAGGTCTAACAAGGCCGTACAACCACTGTCCTATATATGTGCCTAAAAACAAGGGTTTTCAAGGGTTCTAAGTCTTCTAACACCTTAACACCATTCCAAACACTTCTTCAAACCACCAAATCTCTTGAGAAGGTCTATAACATCATTATGTATCCTTCCAACTTCCTTTCCTACAAGCATAAATTAAAACACTTGATTTCCAACCAAGTTTCAAAGGAAAAATGCTCAAAACCATTGTCTTACTATACTTTGACTACTCAAAATGCATTTCCCAACTAATTATTCATTGAAAATCCCTTGTATATATCTTAAAATATCTTTCCAAACTTCAATTCACCTTGGAAAACCAAAATAAGGTTCACTTGGTGAGGGTTTGTAGAGAAACTTTGTTTTTCACCATGAATGTTCACTAGCCAAGCTATAGGAGCTTGCCTAGTTAGCAACATAAACCACTTTCTTTGTCATTTCCAACAAGAAAACACTTGTATGTACAAGAAGGCTATATACAACAACTTGCCTTTCAGAGTACATGGAGAAAGAACCAAAGAAAATCAAGTTGCTTCCATTATTGAAGCCAAACCCTTACTCAACCGAGAACACGGTTAAAACAAAATAATTTTGCTACAATGCTAAAACTCCACACCAACATGAAAACCCAAGTGAAAAAGATTCAATACAACATGGTACAAGTTTTCAATTGAAAACAGCATGGCCAAATGCACAGGAAGTATGAACTGCTATACCATATGGAGCAAAAAATGCAAGAAAAAGGACAAAATTCTGAGTTTTTGTATTGAGTTCTTCTTTTCTTCGAATTCCAACCAGATAAAAAGTTGTGGGAGGATTTAAATATTCACTAACCACCTAAATCATTCCCAATTATGGACCAATAACCACCTTTTGTATTGTTTTACAAATTTGTCAAAATGTTGCTTGCCAACATTGCCACTTTTTGGTACAATGAGCATTTTTTACTTGTGAGCCAAATAGACTTAACTCCACCATGTGAAATGGTTTCCTATAATGACACAAATATATTCCAATGCCTAACAAGGTTTTATAAGGATTTTTGACCATATTTCCACATTTTGCCCATTCTAGGCTTACAAAGCTTAAAAAGGTCAAAAATAGACCAAAAACTCAACAAACAACAAAACTAAGACAAAGAGGACACTTAAACACACCCTTTGGACATACAAAAAATTCATTATTAAATTTTGACCAACATAGGCCATTTCAAACCAAAATTTGATGAAGTGCTCCATTAGCTTCACTAGGTGCTCCTGCACCACCCCTTTGTCGGCATCCACCTTTGCTAAGTCTTCTATGTCGGTCCAGACAAGATCATCGACCAACCACTCAACTGGGTTCATCTACTGGTTCACAGACCCTATCAGTTGTACTCTAACCGGTTGGCCTTCAACCTTGCACTTTGCTTCTCTTCTGGTGGAGCACCTAAATTAGTCAGCACACATGCCAACCTACCTCATGCACATCTTCATCAGATGGGATCCTTTTGCATTTTTACTATGTCAGCATTATCAGTGGACATACTTATAGGTAAACACCTTGATGACATCATTTCATCAATCTTTAACATACTCCATCTATCTGCAACTACTCAACCTTTCCTTCTTCATTCAATAGACTGGTTCATCTATTAACATGTTTCTCAATGTGACAACCATATCCTTCAATCTTGTACCAACAACTCATCATTGTCTACCCGACTGATCCAGTGCATATCCCTGATCTTATGCACCTAAGGAAGCTTAGTGTTTCACCAATTCATCCGGTGTGAGCCTTCAAACACTTGCCTTTAACTCTTTTATCTTATCTCTGAGAAATATGATGCATTCCATGCATAATAGGAGATAAGCTCCACTTACCGGTGGGAGTGGATCCTTGTCATCTGCATCCTACATTGCACCAATGTGGCTTCCCTATTTGATTAGCATATCTTCAAATAGACACATGTGAATTCATTGGGCACATTCGCTATTAGTCGTCTCTTCATATGGTTACCGCATCTTTATCCAATGGGAGTCCTATTTTTTCACATCCACATAGTATCCAGGTGGCCTACCCATACTTCACCTCTAGTGTTGATGTGATTTGGTAATATTCCCTCTTCATCACAATCAATAGCCCAACAGCTTGATCTCTTGTTGGTGACAACTATGCACTACCAACATGTCACTTACCAGTCTATAGTCCTTATGTATTCAACATAAGTCAACACTAACTTGTGTACTTGTGACTCCAATAGTCATTATGCTAGAGCACCTTCTCTTCCTTACCGGTTACACACCATTTAGAGTATTCATCAATACCAACACTGCTCATCAATCTCCCATACTGGTTTCCATCCTATACCAGTTGACATCAATGACAACACAATGCCAACATTAAATGCACTAAATATAGTGGCATGAATCTCTACTTGCTTCAGATCAGATGAAATAGGTTGTTCCATAGCCTTCATGTAGTCTACCTTATTTCTTAGCATGGTGTCCAACCGAGGGTCAATCAAGTTCTGAAGTTTACAAACTGTCCTCAAGATCTTGTCCTTCTCCACATTGAGCCTTGAGATCTTATCATTTAGAGCCAAATTTTTTTCTTCCACACTGCTGGTTGGAGATACATTGGGATCAAAGGACTATGAAATACTAGCAAGTTTTCCCTAGTAAACACTTCTTTTCTTATCTATATCTATAGTGAATTTAGGTAGAATTAGACAAGATTTGTACAATTTACCACCTTCTATCAGAGTATCTGAAATAACCTATAGACCTTTATTCAATCTCACACTATCATCCTCAATCATCTTCAAGAATGTCTACATCCTTACATCCTTAAATCTATCCAAAACTAGATTAGTAGTAGACTTCTCTAAAGAATCAAAATAGGTATTTACACTATTAATCAATTGAAACAATTTACTGGAGGGGCTAGCATTAGTATCTAATTGTACATTCAGAGCCACCATTTGTAAAACATTAACTAACATCAAAATGATGTTTTTATCTTCTGATTCATACTTTACTTCACCAGATCTTGTCTATCTTGAGCTTGAATATTAGTTGTGAGCATTAGCTTCTTGGCAAGATACATCTATTTGAGGTTTAGTGGACCATCCAGATTAATGGAGATTTGAGGTGCAGTCCTTGTGACTGGAGGAGTGTCAGTTTTTGAATCAGCAACTCATTTTCCCTTGTCTACCTCTACAATCTTTACCTCTCCACCATCATCTTCCTTTTCCTCTTCTCCATCCCCTTTTTTCTTGTGCATTAGTGTTGCCACTTGGTACAGTATCATCTTTTTGGATCTCAATGACTACTGAACTGTCTACTATCAGAGGATTATCACCAACCTCAGTATCAATATTTGTGTTGCCTTGATCTTCCAGATGTCCCTTAGTTTTAGTTTCACCCTTTTGATCACTAGAAACACCTTTCTTTTCTTCCAATAGAGAAGACCTAAATGCATCTTTGTACAAAAGATCATTCATAATTATTTTTCTCCATATATCCTCTATCTCCTTCCTTACCTCTTCCACATTGCCAATAATTAACCTATTTACCCTATTTTTGCTTCTAAATTCTTTCTTGTTAGCTTCTTCAATAAGTCTTTTGACTTCATCATGGGTGATATAGGTGCAAACATTTATCGGTTCTCTTTCTTTCATCTCCTTATCAATTTTGTTGGTAGTTAGTCTTCTTGCATCAATAAGGTTGTATAAATCCTTAGGAATTCTCTTCTCCATCTCAATCAAAGCTTTACTAAAATTGTGCAAGTATAAAACAACTACTTCTTCTACCTTTCTCTGATCAACCTCATTCACATTCTCATAATAGGCTCCAATATACTTCTGATTACCATCTTGAATTATCTAATCCATTAACTGATCTAATAATAATGAAGGAATAGATGTAGATTTACCTTTCTTAACACTAGACTCAAGTTGAGTTTTAACCTTTCTTCCTTTCTGAGGTCTTCCAGAATCGATTGCAGAGTACTCAAGAGGGGGTTCTTATAATCTGCATGAATAGCTCCCCCTAAGGCATAAAGCCCTAGTTACTCGATGAAGATCCTGCACTGGATTTGGGTGCGAATCGATTGCCTGCTTTGGATTCATCTTTTCTGACCCACATCTTTTCATGTTTTTCTCTTATCTCTTCTACCTTCTCCTTTCCCTTCTCATCTGATTCATTTTTGTCTACCGGAGCACTATTCTTACTTCTACAATACTTAGCAATGTTATCCATTTTGTTGCATGCACGACAAACAACATTTCTCTGCATAGGTCTGAAGTTCATCTAATTTGGTCTCATCCTACACTAGTTAGAGATATGTCCAAACATCCCACAAGCAAAGCACCTCTTATTTTGGAAGTTATTCATTTCTGCTCTACACATATTTAATTTGTGACCAAAATTATTGTATATGAAACATTGATCGGTAAAGGTAGGAACATTATTCATGTCGTTCATTCTATTATTCATCCTACTTCTACATTCATTCGCCATATGACCAAATTTATTGCAAGTAAAGCATCTACCATTGAATTTATGAGCATTACGTTGTCTTATCAGAAGATTATTTCTCTTCTTTTGATCAAGTTTTTCATTACTTTTCCCAGATTCAGAGGATTCACCTATCTCAAATCCAAGTCCTCGCATTTCCTTTCCATGTATCTGACTTTCCAGCATCTCATCAAGCCTTGCTGAGCTAGCTTTGAATTTGTCTTTGTAGTCATTAATAGTAGAAAGTTCATCCCTTTAGGTAACAATTTGTCTTTCAAGTTCTTGATCATTATTACTTGACTATGTCAACTCAAGCTTCAATTGATCATTCTCATAGGTAATCTTGAAGCATTCATTAGCTCTTTCCTTCAATGATTGTGCTAGATTCTCTTCATTTTTCTTTCAATCCTCAATCTCCTTAGTCAGCCTCATCACAATGGATTGCATCTTATTATTCAATGCAACATTTTCTCTCTCAATCTTGTTAACTTCGTCAGCTTTACCCTGATTTTCCATGATATGAGCTTGTTTATCCTTCATCTTGTCCATCAATTCTTTCCTCTTATCTCTTGAAGTACTCACTTGATCTTGTAAGTCATTAATAAAATCATCAACAACATTCAAATTTTTCTTCAAAGAACTCATCTCATTTCTTGTAGCATCTAGATCCTCAACTACCACACTGCGCTGTCTCTAAAAACCAAAATCCATTGATTCAATTTCTTGGACCTTCCTCAAGCAATTAAGCTTCCTCAGAGTAACTAAGCTCTAATACCAATTGTTGGAATTAGGGATCACTAAGAGGGGGATGAATTAGTGGTCTACTAGTTAGAAGATTTTCAGACTGAACTTTAAACCACCAGAAGCATACAAGTGAAACTAAAATGCAAGAACATAATATAATCAACCACAAGATCAGAACACTGGATTTTTATGTGGAAACCCAAATGGGAAAAACCAATGTGGGATTTGAACCCACAATATTATTCCACTATGGCCAATAGAAAAACAATATTACATAATGGAAATGCACGAGCATTCAAGCACACTACCTAGAGCTCACTGCTCAAATACAATAAGGGCTACAACCCTGGAAGGCTCACTACCTTACTAGTTAATTAAACTGATGAATTACAACAAAATGAACTCCAAAATAGCATCTACAATGCTTGGAAGAGTTCTAGTTAATTGCCAGGTATACCAACTGAATCACCTCTACTAATTTGCTCTGTTCTGCCCTGTTCTATGTCCCAGTCAGTTACCAGATCAAGAATGCGCACGTGAAATTACACCAAAATGGATTCTTGATCACCACTTTCTCGCACACACACATACCATTCACCAAAAATATCATCTACACTGGTCTTATATATCTGCACTCACACAATAGGTTATTTGCCATGTCAGTCTGCTAGTGTAACGTGTAGTCTCATGTCAGCTTGACCGGATCACAAAAGATAAATGCAGATCACCAAAACAATAATAAAATTATGTCTCTATGTTAGCTTAATCATCCCAAACACAATTCAACACACTGCAATCATCGGAAAGCTTCCAGACCAAAACTACTTTGTCATCCTGGAATATCTGTTAACTAGCTACCGGTTAACACCCGCTTTTGGTTAAAAATAATTATGGCTACCAGATAAAATATCCATGAAGAGTTTCCATCAATGAGAACCCTAAACCAATAATCAACCATCAAAGGCCACAGGATGAGTGTCAATTTCCAGCACTTCCTACACCTTCTATTCCTCCTTAATATGATATAGTCCTGCCTCCTATATCTTACAAAAGGAAGCCTCCAACATCTCCTATATTTCAACCTGGTAGACCTTCTCCCATTCCTCCTCCTTTGAAGGAAGAGAAGAAGGCTATGCCCATTGATCCTAAACCTTCACAACCCTCATCTAAAAATAAAAGAAACCATTGTGTGAAAGAACACTAATAGAGATGTCATGCTAAGGCTTGTGAACTTCCTTCTCAACCTATTTCCTCCCCAAATATACTAAATATTGACATTCTCCCATTTGTCTCACCTTCGCCTAACCCTAGGGACAAAATTCAACCTAAATATTCAAGGTTAAAAATGCACAAGAAAAGTGATGGTTCCTGTTTTATTCATGTTAAAGATCCTATTTTTAATAATATTGATGAAGAAATGGATGAAAACGATGTTCATGATAGCAATGTTGGTGCTAATGATTCTAACGATGAATATGAGTTTGTTGATGTTGACATTGATTTATCTAAACAATTTTCAAAAGCATTAATCCTAGCTCCTAGTAAGAGACAAAGTGACTCATCATTAGAGCATGGTCCTTGTTTAGAACTTGCAGTAGCTCCATCTACCATGCTCAAAGTTGCTCCTCTTGCATATTTTCCACCTTCCCAAAATAATGTTTAGAAAGATTGGGAGGTGGATGATTTTCTTGACTAGCTTCATTTGTGTCGTAGATTCTCTCTCTCTCTCTCCTCTCTTCCTTGTTTGTAACATTCTTCTATTTGTTTCTCACTTCTTCTATTTATTGTCTGTAATTTTGTTTACTTGAGGACTATTCAAAGCATTGAGATCTCTTTTGGTCTCTTCCATATTGACTCAAAAGACACATGTTCCCTTCTTCCATTATGGTTATACTTCCTTTGGGGTATGAGGTCAATTCAATACAAATACATTTCATGATATACATTATTTATCATAAGAGCATACTGACCCCAGCGTTAAGTAGAACCCTTATGTGTTTTATGTGACCATTCTCCTTTGATTTATCCTTGCTTGGGGGCATATCATTGTGGTCACGTGCATGTCTTTTGGATGCATGTATGATACCTTAAAGCAATTGTTGTCAGTGAGGTGTATGTAATCACTTTAAGGTGGAGGCATGCACTCTGCTCAATGTTTCACTTTATGCACACACTTTCACATATCTTGATACTCAAGTTACTTTGCAAACTGAGCCTTTTGCTTGGTAATTTTGGTATTTTTATTTTTCATGACTCATAGTAAGCAAGCCTCACTAGGATAATAGTCATGTTTCTTTCTCTCTTTCTCCTATGATGTCCCTTTTATCTTGATTTTGAATTAGTAAGATCCTAAAGTCCACTGGAGGCTTAGTGTGTCTTGTCTCTTTGATGTCTTGATGAAATTTCTGAATGTAAACCTTTGTAGTTTACCGAGACTATGCCTAGTCTCATACTCCTACTAAAGTGGGGTCTAAATGTAGCATCCTAAATTATACCCCCTTGCAATTTTGTCCTCATTTGAGCCCTAACCTTGGCATTTGTGTCCCAAGGCTTGATCAAAGCCTTTATTCTACTCACACCATGCAAATAACTCAAAACCTTCATCATGCATACCTTTCTCCCCAATTTCATGAGCCCTTGATTGGTCAAGACCAGGGTGCCAGTTCTCTAGTCCTCCTAATCAAGGCCCATTTTGGGGCCACATAATGGTCATTCATTTTGAGCAATAATTATGATCCCATCTTGACTCTGTTGACATATGCAAACTCCAATGAGACATTGTAGGTGATTGAAGGTTTTGTCATTGATGGCAACCTTGCAATCCTATGGCTCCAGCAAAGCATTATACTGGAAAGGCATTACACCGACAAATTAGTGCACCAGCATCAGCAGATCACACTCTACACCGACACTCAACACACTGGCACCGGCACAAAGAAAGGAAGTATACCGACACAGAGGCTGACAGGATTTTGTTATATTATATTTTGTTTATTATTGGAAAAATTTGTAAGCCGATTTAGCATGTTGTAAAATTTCTCTTATATATAAAACAGTTCATTATAGACATTTTGTAAGTAAGGAAGTAAGTGAAGAAAATGATGTATGCAAAATATTAAGGCAGACCTATTATGCAAAATATAGGTTGAAGGGTTTATGTAAGAAGTAGAGCAGCAACCGGTACTAGATCAGGAATTATAGATGCTATTGTAAAGCAGTACAAGATATTGGATTTGTATAATCCACATTGTAAGTCAGTGAGACTTTCCATTGAGCAGTGAACTCTAGGCAGTTGGCCTTCCTGCATGTGCAGGCCCCTATTGTAAGTAATATTCTCTTATTGGTCAGTGAGTGAATATTGTGGGTCACAAATCCCACCAAGGTTTTTCCCATACCAGGTTTCCTCGTTAAATCCTTGTGTTATGGTGTGATTTTCATGTGGATGTTCTTAATTTTGTTTATTACATTATTTCTTGCATACCGGTACACTGTTATAATATGTTCTGCATGTTTTAAGTTAAGAAATTCTAATTACCAGTTAGATACTAATTCACCCCCCCCCTCTAAGTATCTGTGGGATTCCTAACAATTGGTATCAGAGCCTAGCTCTCTATTTTCAAAAGCCTAACAGGTTGAGGAAGATCTTGACACCGATAAAGATGGAAAATCTGATGACGCAATTTGAACGAGCTCTTTCAGACTATGATGTAGAGAAATTGAAAAATATCAAACTAGAAGATGATTTAAGGGCAGCTCAAGATATCATTCAGGCACTTCAAGAGAATCTTACTGTTACAAGAAATAAGAGAAGAGAACTTTGTGAAAAGTTGCAAAATGATAATGATGAAAAGGAATCACTTAATGATCAAATAAGCAAGCTGAAACAAGAGAACATGACAACAAAGAATGAGATGCAGGATATGACTATGAGATTTTGTAAAGAGATTGAGGATAGGAAGAAGAATGAAGAAGAATTGACCCGAAGACTAAGTGATGCAGCGAATGAAAACACAAGACTTAGCTATGAAAATGACATGTTGAAGATAGATCTAATGCACACTCAGAATGACTCCAATGAACTAATGAGATAGAAAGAGGTCTTAGAAAGAGAACTAGAAACTGCAAATCAACATAAAGAAAAATTCACGAAAATTTCAGAGGAACTTGGCACCTTGCTGAAGAATCAAAAACCTAAAGGTGACACTTTTGGAATTGGCTTTGAAGTTGGCGAAAGCCCCAGTACTGCAAATACTCAGGATCACAGCAAACTGGTAAGACAACCCAATGCTTATAAATTCAATGGAAAATGCTTTAACTATAAGAAGTATGGTCATAGAGAAAATGAATGTAGATCTAGAAATTATCAGAATATCAACACACCCACTGGTCAATGTTCAAAATGCAACAAAGTTGGTCACAACTCTACAAATTGCAGAATGAATGTGAGATGTTATGTTTGTGGAAGATTTGGACATTTATCTAATCAATGCAGACCACAAAACGGCATAGGTTATGGGAAAGCTATTCAGAAGAATAATGTGACTTGTTATGCATGTAACAAGATTGGACATATTGCAAAATTCTGTAGAATTAAAGGATCACCAGTAGACAACAAAAGTTCTAGCTTGAAGGGTAAAGAAAAAGTTGAAGAGGTTAAGCAAGAATTCTCAAAACAGTGGATTAGAAAAGTTGATCTAAACATTGGGAATACTCCTCCACTGGTAGAACCAATCAATGCTTCACTGGTAGGATAGAGTGATGCTTCACCGATAGGACAGAGTGATGCTCCACTGGCAAGAAGTTCTTCATCTAATTGAAGAAAGTTTCCTTGAGGGTTTGGCAATCTAATGACATGTGCTATTATTCCCTTGGTTAGAGATAAGAATTTGGAAATTACTTATTACTGGCAAACAATGTTAAGTGAATACTTAACCAGCATGCATTTAATGTGGTAGATGGCGAAAAGACACTATAAATTCGAGGTTTTGGCTCCATTTCATTTCACCGAGATTTCAAACTTATGAAGAGCACGAAGATTCTGAGCTAAGAGGCAAGAACACTCCAAGCAATCATCCATCCTAAAGGCATTAAAAGGTATTTTATCATGGCATCCACCTCTGCAATTAAATATATAGCAAAACCTACTATTTTCAAAGTTATAAAAAGACCTAGGCCCATATTTCAATTAGTTCCTGAGGTAGCAAAGAAAGATGATACCTCGGGTGCTTTTTCTCAAATTCCTAAGGGAGTTGTCTATGCTGAAGACCCCAAAATTTACATTCACTATAACATTGAGGAACTAGGAGATGAAGACATTAAAACCATATTTAAAACTGTGATATGTGATGAAATCGGAAATATAAAAGATGAACATAAGATCATTGAAACCCTAGGATTTACAGAGATCCTTGGCATTCCTGAATTTCCCAAGGATGTGATTAGGATAGTCTTAAGTAGGGTACATGGTGAATTTTTCTGGCTAGATGCATTTCACAAAATCACTAAGGAAGTTGTGAAAGTTGTCACAGGGTTACCGACCACCGGTAAAAGACTAGACAAAACTAAGAAGGTATCCAATGACCTAGTTACTCAGTTAACTGGTGCAACATCTGATAAAAGGTCCTTAAGAGTAAATGATGTAACAGACATTAATGTGAGATTTATCAACATGATATTAGGGTATAAAGCTACTCATTCAAATAGACTTAATTTAGTTTCAAGTTTATGCATTAAGAGTGCTTATGATATGGTCACAGATAATGCAAAGATTGATGTATGTGAGTGGTTAAAGGATGAATTAATTGACAAATTAGGCAAGATTAAGAAGGACAAGAAAGGAACTTTCAGGTTTGGAAATTTGCTAATATATCTGATGCTACATATAACCAAATAGGTTCCCGGTATAGGCTACAAAGAACTTGGATATGATATACCGGTAGGCAAACAGTTAACACAACTATTCAATAATATTGGAGAAGACAAGGAAAACAATATCCATGATTTTTTTCAAGCATTAAAGGTCAAAATGAAGAAAAGAATCCGACTATCACAAAAGATTGTTAACAAATATAAGGATGAAATATGCTTTCTAATCAAGAAGGATGAGATTTGGATGGACGCAGTCATCCCTAGGACAGTTTGGGTAACAGAAATGGGTTATGAAACAGATGATCATATAATTGAAACATATGCTAAAGCACTTCTGGAAGCCCCTAAAGAACCCAAGGAAGAAGTATCTGGTAGTGCAAAAACTATTGAAATCCAAATACAATCTAAGAAAAGAGTGAAAAAGGATGAGGCAGTTGTAAGAAAAGGTTCCAGATAGGAAAAGGCCATTAAAGAAGATGTGTTAAAACAAACTGATATAACAGAGGATGAGTTAGCAGCTCCACAACCTGAAACTCACCTATCACTGGTAGGTACTTCTTCGGAGAGTGACATGCCTACAACTTTCAAAAGAGTTGTAAGGAAAAGAGATCCCTCATCGGCAACCACACCCTCACCTAGGAGGACAAGAGAAAAACAACAAGCAGTGAGATCTCCGGTAAGAAAGGCTACACCAAAGAAGAAGAAACTGACACCCAAAAAGAAGAAGAGGACAAACAAGGACTTCGCCCCTCTTGATATACTATTGAATGAAATTACAGAGGAAGGCAAATTGAAGAATATAGAGAAAATATATGACACTTTGACAACTGATGAAAAAGAACAAGTAGAAAACAGTGTTATATTGCATATGGATATGTATAAGAAATTTTTGATGGAAGTAGTAAATGAAATTCCAAATGAACTATTTAAGAGACTAGAAACAAGAAGACAAGCAGTAATAGAATTGGACAAGAAAATAAAGATAGAGAAGCTACTTGTTGTATATCCAGTGAATTCACCTGAAGAAATTGATGACTTAATTGCTCAAGCCAACCGGTCAGTATTTTCTACTGCACATCGACACATTGCTTTAATGGTTGGAAGAGTTAATGAGGTGACTGAGGAGACAGAAAATGGATGGGATATATTCCTAGTTGAAAAAGAAAAATAGGAAGAATACAGGAACCCCAAACCTATAAAGGTATATCAGAAAGAAAGAGACAAGAGTAGAGGCAAATTTGGTGGACCACCTAGTATCAAGGTTAAAGACAACTTACCCCCACCTCCTTTGATTACTCCACCGGTAAAAATAATAGCTATAGAAGATCAACCGGCAACCGAGAGTATGGATGTAGAGGATGGCAATCCTAATCCTGAAGTCTTATATACTGTGGATGTTGATACTCAAAATATCAACATTATGGTAGACAAAGATATAGCTGATAAGACTGACATGGCTAGTGAGCCTCCGGTAGCTGAGCAAACTAATAACACATAGGAGAAACCGGAAGATGACAAAGAGAAAAAGGTAGAGACTCAGACTCAAAATTAGACTCAGACAATGCAACAAACAGAGAAACAAACAAAGCAAAAGCCTCCTGAACAGGAACAAGAACAGAAGGAAACAATACCATCGGCAACTGGAGAAGTAGAAAAACCATTGCTTAAGGAAATGCAGACACAAACAGACCTACCTGAGGTCAATACAAGCTTGGTTACTTACACTGGCGGTACACAGAATCTAGGTTCATCATCAGGCTACAAATCAACTAATGTGACTGAGGTACTATTAGATTCAATTAAAAAGATAATAGACTACAGCTCACAAGCTTATAAGGCAATAGATGATACCATACCAATTTTAAAGGTAATTGCTCCTAACTGTAATATAGACAATAAAGATTCTTTAGGACAACTTGATACCTTGTGTAAATATATCATAGAAAACATTGAGAAAATAAAGGAAGAGACATAGAAGGATAAAGTAGAAATTGAAAAGCAGAAATTCTTTGATGAGCAAATAAAGAAGTGTAACAAAGATTTTGACACACTTCTACTAGAATTGAGTACAAAACTCTATACAAAGATACCTGTAAGACAAAATTTTTGACTATAGATATAGATAAAAAAAATGAGCAATGTACAGGATGAAATCAATAAACTTGCAGATAATTTTGTTAACTCACCTAATACACTATTAGTTTTTGAGGAGAAGATAACAAATTTTGAAGAAGAATTACTTAAATTGGAAAGAGAAAAAGAGAGAATAGTGAATAAGGCAAAACATCTAAGATTAAAACTGAGTCCAAGATTGGACTATCTAGCATCACTGTGGAAGGAAATATCTGAGGCACTAATATAGGGATAGAAAACACCAATAGAACATTTGCAGCATCTCACCGGCACAGTTAAGAGAATAGAGACAACAATAAGAGATAGTAAAAAGTTTATGGAGAGTATAAACTTGATTTCGGTGGATCTATTTCAAATTGTAACTACCCAGTTACAAGGTTGAAACTACAAACTCCACTGACATCTTGACAACCTTTGTCATTGATGCCAAAGGGGGAGTAGTGGGATGAGAAAATTCAACATCACAGGAATCATATGCTTAGGGGGAGCACACATATTTTTGGTAAGATTTTTGGACTTCACATTTTTGGATAATTTTTCGATACACATTTGAAATTTCTCATGAGTGTTGCCATCAATTCCAAAGGGGGAGATTGTTGGCATATGCACACTCCAATGAGACATTGTAGGTGATTGAAGGTTTTGTCATTGATGGCAACCTTGCAATCCTATGGCTCCGGCAAAGCATTATATTGCCAAGGCATTACACCGACAAATTAGTGCACCAGCATCAGCATATCACACTCTACACCGACACTCAGGACACCGGCACCGACACAAAGAAAGGAAGTATACCGACACAGAGGCCGATAGGATTTCGTTATATTATATTTTGTTTATTATTGGAAAAATTTGTAAGCCGACTTGGCAGGTTGTAAAATGATTCTTATATATAAAAGAGATCATTGTAGACATTTTGTAAGTAAGGAAGTAAGTGAAGAAAATGATGTATGCGAAAATATTAAGGCAGACCTATTATGCGAAATATAGGTTAAAGGGCTTATGTAAGAAGTAGACCAGCAATCAGTACTGGATAAGGCATTATAGATGCTATTTTAAAGAAGTACAAGATATTGGATTTGTATAATCCACATTGTAAGTCAGTGAGACTTTCCATTGAGCAGTGAGCTCTAGGCAGTTGGCCTTCCTGCATGTGTAGGCCCATATTGTAAGTAATATTCTCTTATTGGCCAGTGAGTGAATATTGTGGGTCACAAATCCCATCGAGGTTTTTCCCACACTGGGTTTCCTCATTAAATCCTTGTGTTATGGTGTGCTTTTCATGTGGATGTTCTTAATTTTGTTTATTATATTATTTCTTGCATACCGGTACACTGTTATAATATGTTCTACATGTTTTAAGTTAAGAAATTCTAATTACCGGTTAGATACTAATTCACCCCCCCCCCCCCCTCCCAGTATCTATGAGATTCCTAACAAACTCATGTCAAAAAAAAAGCTTTTTTTGATGTAAGAATGTATAAAAGGAGGTCTACCCCTCTCATTTTTATCATCACCTATCAATTGAAAAAGTTCAAGCAATCAAACATTCATTCAAATTCAAGTGAGAAAGAGAATAAGTAAGGTCAAGATTTAAGCATTGGAGTTGACATTCATGTTCTATGTTTATGAAGACTTCATGAAACCCTAATTATTTGTGGGGACAAGAAAAACTCGATAAATAGGTATAACATTAGTGTTTCAAACATTTTTCAACATTTCCCTCAAAAGGAAATCATTTCAATTACAACAATTTAATTACATTTCATTTCTATTTCATGGTTAATTCCAAAATCGGGGTTTGACCTAAGGATAACCACTATTCCTAATCATTTTTCCTTCTCCACTGTGTGCAGTAACAAGTACAAAGCTACAATTCTTAGGATCGACTTTATTTACAGAGGCAAACAAATCCCCCTTTGGATGGTAAAAAGTGTGGAGGACCAAAGCGACGGGCATTCTAGTACCAAAATTTCAGGATGACCTTTTGTGAGCAGATCCAAGCACTCACATATTGCTTAGATATAGTTTGTGGCTTTTTCTGATGATTGTAGCTCACTATTTATGCATAATTACTTCAATTTTAGCACATTTACCCTAATTTCAACATTTTCACAATTCAGCTTAAAAGAGGGTATCAAATCCTAATCCAGTGAATCCAATATAAGTTCTCAACCCTATCCAATCTGATTTGAGGTGATCTAGTGGGTTCATCCATCTTTAATGTTTTGGTCCCTAAGAAAAATATTAGTGGTTTTACTATATCATTAGGTGAAACCCTAATATGTTTACTATCACACCATCTAACTTAATAGATTATGTTTAGATGTTGGGCTAGAGATATGAGTCATTACGGTTCATTGTGATAGTCAAAATACCCATATGTTCAACAAATAACCCAACTTTTCATGTAAGGAAAAGGGTGTTGATGTCCAATACCATTTTGTTTAAGAAATGGTAGAGGTTGGGAGGGTGATGCTAAAAAAAATTTAACACTTAGAAGAATGTTACAAATGTGTTGACAAAATTAGTGAGTACAAAAAAAGTAGGTGGTGCTACAAATCTATGTGTTGGTATGATTAATTTTTTTGACATAGTAAGGTCTTGTAGCTAGTGATTTTCACAGGTTCCTAGAAGGGGACGTATTCACATTACTTAATTTCACTTAGGTCCTAGGTGGCATTCTTGATGGTTAGTTAATTTTCACATGATGTTATCTTATAATATGGTAACTACTTTTAGTTACATTAGTCAACATTTAAATTATCTCTTTACATAGGATTATGAAACATGCCAACATCTTGTGTAATATTACATCTTGCCTTGTCCTTATATGAAAGGATCGTGTATATTGTAACATAGATCCTATATCTCAATATTAAAACAAGCTCTTTTGTTGTATAATCTCTTGTGGAAGGTTTCTTTGTATCTGTTGGTGGTCTTGAAGGTTGAAGCTTCAACACTATGGGCCTCTTGTGCAGGAGCACCTAAGGTTTCTTGATGAACTTAAAATGAATGATCCTCATTGGGTCAATGATTGAATAAAGGACTATTGAAGAGTACAATAATGTGCTTGATTTTGTTTTGTAGTTTTTTGGTCATTAATCTTAGCTTGTTTGCTTAGTTTTGGCCTATGTGCCTTTGTAAGCCTAAAATGGCATCATATAGAAAAATTGTGTAAAACTCCTTGTAAGGCCTCATAAGGATTTTGGAAATGTTTATTTGATGTTAGGAAACCATCCTAGGGGTTCAAGAGTGTGAAGATATGCAGAAGTTATCATGTTTGCTTGACAACATTTTGCAACAATGTGAGCAATTTTTACAAAATGCTCAAATCAGTAGTTAGAAGTCCAATTGGTGGTTGTTTTTGATTGAGTAGGAATATATAAGGCCTCTCAAAATTTTGTATAAGAGTTGGAAGATCAAAAGATTGAATTCCTCAATAAGCAACTTCAAGCAATTTCCTGTTTTCCACAAAA
Organism: Cryptomeria japonica; assembly: GCF_030272615.1. NCBI lineage: Eukaryota > Viridiplantae > Streptophyta > Pinopsida > Cupressales > Cupressaceae > Cryptomeria > Cryptomeria japonica. Next base: position 624,815,075 of record NC_081414.1, on the reverse strand, counting down.
AATGTCAATTTGCTTGTTGCAATCTATACTAAATGCATAGATTTATGTATTGTAATTTCATGGAGGTCTAGTACTCATTATTGTGGTTCTTGAAAAGTATTTGTGTTCACTTGTTGTTCAGGTTTAGTTGGGGAATTTGAAAACATTCTTGTTTCCACTACTCTCGACTTGAGTAAGGGGTTAAAGCCATAAAATTGACTCCAATTTGAATTCCCTTTGTGGTTTCTCTATGCCCTTTGGGATTTGATTAATGGAGTTTGAATATAGTGTAAATATTCCAATTTGTGTCCTATAATTTTGTTTGGATCATTTTACCATCATGCCCTAGGCGAGCTCTACCATAGCTTGGCTAGGAGCATGACTTCTATTTTCAATTTTTCTTGCAGGGGTGATCTAATATAATAGTGCCAAGTAATTGGCATTGAAGTTGGATGTTATATAGTTCTTCAATGTGAGTGTGGAGGTCTGAAAGGGTGTGGAGATCAGTAAAACCCATTGGAGAAAGCTTTTAAACCTAAAACCCTTCAAAAGAGCCATTTTGGGGGCTGCACATGTACGAACATATCAAACCACCTCATCCCCTAAATCCTGAAGAGTTTCCAAATGGTATCCAGATCACAAAATATTTTGGGGGGTCATTTGGAATTTTTTTAGTACAAAAGAAAAAAACCGTGAAGGGAGGGCTAAAATGGGCTCATAGGGCTACTAGGCCTTGAAAATAGGAATCTATGAAAGTGATAGAGAAATGAAAGGAAGAACACACCAAAACCACATGGTGGGAGTTTAAAAACTATCTCATACCCCTCCTAATCCCCTAGAAGTGAAGGATAAAGAATTAGACATGTTGGTGGTTGGACTTACTCCTATCAGTTCTAACCTTGACTAAGTAACTGGAGCAATCCAATTGGTAGAGAGTTCTCCAAAGGAGTTTGGGGGTTGGTGTTGATTCAAACAAGGAAGCCCACAATGAGACCTATTCCTAATGTATGAGCCAAATTTCACTTCTTTGTGATATTCTCCCTATCAAAGTGGTATCAGAGCCCAATAAGACTTGGGAAGGAACTAGTTTATGTCAAAGATTGAATTAGTGGGTGAAAACAATTTCAGTATGGTGACTAATGCAGAATTATCCAAAAGGATAGAAGACCAAGAGGAAGAGAATAGGCTCCTCAGGGAAAATTTGCAACAATTGGAGAAAAAGTTAGGTGAAGTAGAAGAGAAAACCGAGAAGATGACTATCAAGGTTAATGAAGAAAAGGGTAAAGAAGTGGTAGAAGAGGATGGCACACTTGAACCAGATCCTATTTTGCCAGAAGAACCTTTCCTTAGAGCCATCAAAGACTTAGGAGGTAAGTCCCTAGAAGGAGTGCCACATTTTTGTGGAAAAATGGAACCAGAAGTGGTCATGGAGTGGATTGAAGGGTTAGAGAATTACTTTGAGTGTGATGGAGTTAGTGAAGACCAAAAGGTAAAGGTAGCTTAATCTAGATTGAGAGGAGCAACTTTGACTTTGTGGAAGTTCATGATGGACTTGAAAAGCACTGAGAGGGGGGGTGAATCAGTGACACCAAATAAAAAACTACTTCAAACACTAACCGGTAGATGAACTTAACCAAGCATTTAAACAAAATACATGCTATCCAAAATGATATAACAACATCCACAAAAAGTAAAGCATCCACCATAACACAAGTGTTTTATACATGGAAAACCCAAATAGGTAAAAACTATAGTGAGATGGAACTCACAAGTTAACTATCTGCAGTAATAGATAACTGACCGGTTAAGGCCTTACAAAGTGCTTTGTTAGGAGTGAATCTTGTTAGAGATCCCAAAGCTTGATTAGAAGCTTATACCCTATTAAGAGTACTACCCTGTTAGGAGTAACCTCACTAGAGGATTTGAGAATCCAAACTAATGGATCACCTTGTTAGAGGATTTGTACAATAAAGCTTGTTAGATCTTACCCTGTTAGGGGATTTGATTCTGTTGTAATGATTAGAAAACAACAAGAATGGTTTGAGTTGTTCTGAGTAGCATAATACTTGCTTAATCAGATGATTCTAAGTACATTCAACACTTCTCTTCATCTTAACACTTATCGCTCTTCAACAAAATCTTTCACTCTTTATGCATATCAGTATTCAGATAACATCATTCTCTATCAGTTTCAAATGATTCACTAAGATGTCTTAATATAGACATTCAAATCTTATGTCGGCCTAACAAAATCAAAACACAATTTCCTAGGTGCACTATATCTAGACAAGTAATCATAACTCATCACAAAAATGACCGCCAAGAAAATGGTGCTATTAACTCATCACAAAATCAAATACTGGTTAGAACAAAACATGTGAACCATTGTCCTGGAATCTTCCACTTGATCTCCATCTTCATCTTCATCTTCATTTTGATGTCGACTTAGTGTAGCCAAAGGTTATCTCTTAAGCACATATCGGTTGACACAAAGTACCAGTTAGAGATAAACCTTAAACATACCAGTTAACACTGTAAACCAATTGAAGTTACATTGGTAGTTAATGTAATCAAATGTGTGTGTGAGAGTGTTTCATCAATGACAACAAGTGATGAATAAATTAAAATCATCATCAAGCCAACAATCTCCCCCTTTGGCATTGATGGCAACACTTAGAAAATTTTAGAGTAATAGAATACCGCTAAGTGTGCATACACAACATATTTACACATGCGCTCATACTCCCCATTAATGCAATACTCTCCCTTAATGCATGCATAAATACAAAATTTTCAAAAACACACATACATATTATTACTCCCCCTTTGACAATAATGCCAAAATGATAAAGTAAATATATATACATATACATATATATAGAAAATTTGTATCAAAGTGTTTAGCATATATTACAACTTAAAAAAAAGGTTCATGCATTGGCTAATCTCATAAAAATATCATTGAAATTCTACTTCATTTGTGATAAAGCATTTTCCCATGATTCCAGTATGTTAGTAGTATACTCAAATGTAGACATCAACTGGGAATGGAATTCTTCCATTGAGTCCAATGTGCAGGTTTCAGGAGTAGCAAGAATAACTTTTGCATTGGAGTAGGCTCTCTGAAGAATGTCAACCTGTAATGTGAGCAGACTCTTGAGCTCTTTTAGAGATCGAAGTCTCTTAGCCCTCTTATTATTATTCATGTTCAATCTATCATGTCAATCATCTACGGACCAATTAAAGGCATGAATGGAGTCCTGGAGTGGGACATATGCCTTGCATATCCATTCCATTTCTTGCTCAGTTTCAACTTGACTCTTAGAAATGTCATAATAAAAGAAAGAAACATTGGATGTAAAGGCAAGATACTTTCCTCCAGATTCAATTGCTTTTCTCATCAGACTTCCATTATGAGATAAATCCATTTTGCCACTTTCAATGTTCTTTGCCAGTTTATCTCCATATTTCTTCTTGTGGCTCTTCTCAGCAAACATTTGAGCAACATCTTCAAGCAACTTGATTTGATCAGATGCATCTGCAACTAACTGACCAAGTTTGCTAATGGGTGTAGGAAGATGTACAACAGTTGTTTTCGGTAGTAAACCAGACAAAATTTCTACTGCATTCTAGATTGTCTCTACTTCAATCCTTTGCTCTTGCAGTCTCTTCTTATGTGCTCGAGATTGCATAACATTAGCAATCTTCATATTTATGACATGCTCAAAGTGTTCATATCGATGGGTCCTGAAATACTTAAAGAATCATCATCATCATCTTCAAGTAGTTTCTGCTTTGCTGGTTCAAGGGGTACACTCTTAATGATATCTCTTTCTGTGTTTTGCTCTGTTGTCTCTCCAAGTAACTAAGTGATAACTTTCTCAGTAGACTCTTTTTGAGTATTTTCAATGACTGGTGGAGATTGGGGTTTCTCTAGTTGTTCTACTGCCGGTTCATTGTCCACTGTTAGTTGAATAGCCAGTTGATCAACTAATGTAACCTGTACTTTAGTGATTGTAGGAGGCTCCATATCTAGTGTAGTTTTGTCTCCAGATAGGTCTACTGTGTTCTGATCATCTTCATCAACAATAATAATGGAATCATCCTCTTCTTGATTGGATAGACTATGTTAGGTTGAACAATATCCTTTTCATCCATTTTTGGTCGAGGAACATCATCTGTAGTATTATCCTTATTGCTAGAGTGGATGACTTCTTCCCTCTTTTTGATTACACAGGCTAGTTGATGTGTCTCAATCTCAATAACTTCCCTTTTTGCATTAAGAAGCTTCAATATTTTCATTTTAAAATAAAAATATACTTTGTATTGCTCAACTAAAGCACTAATTCCATCCGAGGATAAATTGGGAAAATATTGTACAAATATTTCATCAATAATCTTCTTTTCCAATTGAATAGCTTCCTCCCATTTATCTAAAAGAATATTATACAAAGAGATTGGAATATATTTTTCCAAGTCATGCGGAAATCTATTGTAATGACCCAAATAAGTTATTACCTATTGAACGACTTGCTTCTGCTCATCTTCAGTGAAAGAATCAAAATATTCTTTGACATTGTCAAACCTATTTCTTCCTAATGTCTTCATTGTTCTCTCAGAAACTATGTTAGGTTTGTAGGTAGCAATATCTATAGGTGTAGTTGCCTTCAGCACTACCTTTACCTTCTTGGGTGTTCTGCTGGTTGCTTTTTCCTTCTTTGGTTCTTCTTCAGAATTTGTACCCTCAAACTCTGGTTGCAAACTCAATTTCTTATTTCTCTTCTTTGGTGCACTCTCCTTCTTTACATATACTTTAGGTGTCTGTTCCTTTTTGGTTAGGACACTCCAAATCACCCTTGTGGTCTTTTTCACAGGAGACGTTTCATCAGACTTATTTTTCTTTCCTTTCACATTAGCTACAGGTACAGTACCAGTTTCTGTTGGTGCAACTTGGAGTGCCACAATGTCCAATTTTTCCTATTGATTATCTTTAGGCGATTTAACAAGGTATTAGCATAGCCAACCAGTAAATCATTATTAACCTCATAGCTCATATCTTACATATCTTCCTCTCTAGGCTCAATTGCTTACATCAAGCTAAAGTCAGTGGTAACAGTGAAGACTATGTCTTTTGCAAAGTGTTTTACCACATCTTCAGGTAACCTCATTCTCATGCTCATCTTTTTTCTAAAATTCATTAAAATACTTATTCATGACAGCTAAAAAAGTATTCTTCACAACCTTAATGTTGTTCTTGATATGTGCATTGATCGATAGGTCTTTTGATGATTCAATGTCTCCAATACTCGGTAGGAAGTTCTGGAAATAGAAAAATAACCCGGCTAATAGCTGACCATATTTGAACTTTTGAGTGTTGTCCTTCTTAATGGATTGCAAATTTTGAAATAATTGCAGTTTGATGGCTTCACAGATATCATAATTTGCATTATCAACAATCATTCTATGTGTTGTATGAATTGTTGTAGATGGAACACTATTAAGTCTACTAGAGTAAAATACTCGGTAGCCTATCACCATTGTTGCTAGTTTCACTATAGGGTCTCTAATATTGTTGATAGAAAAAGAACGCTTATCAGATGTAGAACCAGTTAATTTGAAGACAGTATCCTTTGAAATTATTCTTAGCATAGGAATTTCACCGGTTGATAAATAACCCGTTATAGCCTTAATAGCTTCCTTGCTTATTGTGTGAGTCCTTTCTAAATATATGTTCTCTCCATGGACTCAACTCAAAATGATTCTTATGTGTTCTTCCTCAAAATATTCAAGAAAGTAGGCGACATTATGAAACCTTTTTTCAAAAACCCTAGCATATTTGGTTACAATCTTTCTGTTCTTATCACAAAGTGATTTCAACTATGTATAAATGTGTAGAGTTCTTAAATCTTCTATCTTGCAATCTATATAACTGGACAAGTCACCTTTGGCCACAACACCGCTTGGGACTTGCAAAAATGCATTATAAAACATAATTTGATCTTCCTTTAGAGCTTTTTTAGGCTCAACAGTGATCATCAACCTCTCTACAGAGTTAGAATTAGATTCCATTCTAGATAAGCAAGTTTCGAAGTGGTATACAAAGAAATACCTTGTTTCTTGCATGTTTCTTCGTTTCCCGGTTGAAATGCCCAAATGCACACCCATTCGCCTCTCTGCAACTTTTGATTCAACTTAATCTCTCTAATCACAAAACAATTTGCCAATTGACACCAAGAGAATCTTGTTCGGCTCTGCAATCACTTCAAATTTCTTTCTCGAAAGAGTTAGGGTAAAAAAGATAAGAGTAAAACTTGATTTTATCCCTTTTTACCAACTGTAATAAATGCTCGCACTTTAGGTTACAAACCCTAATTTCACTACTTAAGTGAAAAATTCATTGATAACACGTCAACAAAAAGTCACCAAATTTCAAGATTCAAAAATTCTTTCATGCTCATTTTACAAGGGGTCCGGAGATGTTTTACCGTTATGCTCCCTTTAGCCATGTTAAAACAGGCTTATGTTGTCGGTGTTGGGTTCTCTTCACTAGGTGAAGGAATAGTTTCTTCTCTAGGCAAGTCATCACCTTTCTTTTTCCAAATCTGATTCATATCTTCTCTGGTTTCCTCAACATCAACTTTCTGCTTGCCTTTCTGATCATGGAAAGAGTTGATCAGTTTGTTATTTCTTGATCTACAAAATTTTGCTAAATGCCCTGGTTTGTTGCAGTGATAACATACCATACCAAATGATCTCTAGGGTCCTACATATCTTCTTCCTGTTCTTTTTGTGTAGTTCATAGCCACATGACCAAAGTTATTACAGAAGGTGCAAACAACATTTGTTACCTTTTCCATCTTGAATGGACTAAAACGGTTGCCATAGGATCTTTGCCAGTTTAGATTTACCCAGTTGTCAAAGTTCCTTATTGGGTCACCATTTGGTCTAGGATGCATGTGTGGTACAAGATTGTTTTCTCCTTATCTATACTCAATATTTCTCTGCCCATACATTCCACATGTGAAGAAATGACCTTCAAACTTTCTAGACACATGCCTAGCATTAGTATTGTAATTTGCATTTCTGTTATGTTTGTCTCTACACATATTTGTAGTATGACCGGGCTTATGGCAAACAAAGAAGACGGGTTTAAAAACCTTCTTACTGTAGTCTTATTGGCTTTAGGAGTAGTTTTATTCTTTGTACCGAAGGACTCACTTTTTTTAGTTGTATGAAAACCAAGTCCAAAGATATCACCCTTCATTCTCTATGACTGAATTTGTTCTTCCAGCATGGTAGAACTTTTAACGAACTTCTCCAATTTCTCATTGGCTTTAGTAAGATTTTTTACAAAATCTTCATTATGCTTAGATAGGTTCTCTTTCAAAGATGATGCTAGCTCAAGATCTAGCTTTAGGTTCTCCTTTTATTCAGTTTTAGAAATCAAGTTCTCATGCATAGTGTCTTTTTCCCATTTGATATTTATAATCTCTTGATCTCTTTCCTTGATAAGATCTTCAACAGCTCTTTTGGCTTCCAATTCCTAACTCATGTGGATAGTGAGACCTTTTATCTCTCTCTTTAGATTCAGTTTCTCATCATTCAACTTTTCAACTTCTCCTGCTAAAGCTTCAATATTGGCTTCATCTAAAGAACTATTATCATATATTTCTAACAGTTTTTTAGATAGTTCTCTCCTTTTGACTTGAGAATCTTTTAGTTTTCCCCTAAGGGATTCAACTTCATTTCTACTAGCTTCTAGCTCTCTATCCATCTCTAAGTAGCTCCTAACCCTCATGGTAGTTTCAAGACTCCCTTCTAAGTGGTTAGGCTTCAAAGAAGTTAGGCTCTAATACCAATTGATGGACTTAAAAATCACTGAGAGAGGGGCTGAATCAGTGACACCAAATAAAACACTATTTCAAACACTAACTGGTAGATGAACTTAACCAAGCCTTTAAACAAAATGCATGTTATCCAAAATGATATAACATCATCCACAAAAAGTAAAGCATCCACCATAACACAAGTGTTTTATACATGGAAACCCCAAATAGGTAAAAACCATGGTGAGATGGAACTCACAAGTTAACTATCTACAGTAATAGATAATTGACCAATTAAGGCCCTACAAAATGCTCTGCTAGGAGCGAATCTTTTTAGAGATCGCAAATCTTGATTAGAAGCTTATACCCTGTTAAGAGTACTACCCTGTTAGGAGTAACCTTGTTGGAGGATTTGAGAATCCAAATTAATGGATCACTTTATTAGAGGATTTGTACAATAAATCTTGTTAGATCTTACCCGGTTAGGGGATTTGATTTTGTTGTAATGATTAGAAAACAACAATAATGTTTTGATCTATTCTGAGTAGCACAATACTTGCTTGATCAGATCATTCTGAGTACATTCAACACTACTCTTCATCTTAACACTCATCACTCTTCAATAAAAGCTTTCACTCTTGATGCATATCAATATTCACATAACATCATTCTCTATCAATTTCATATGATTCACTAAGATGTCATAATATAGACATTCAAATCTTATGTCGGCCTAAGGAAATCAAAACACAATTTCCTAGGTGCAGTGTATCTAGACAAGTAATCATAACTCATCACAAAAATGACCACCAAGAAAATGGTGTTGTTAACTCATCACAAAATCAGATACCGGTTAGAACAGTCAATATTGGTTGGAACAAAACATGTGAACCATTATCCTAGAATCTTCCACTTCATCTCCATCTTCATCTTCATCTTCATTTTGATTCCAAATTAGTGTAGCCATGGGTTATCTCTTAAGAACATACCAGTTGACACAGAGTACCGGTTAGAGATAAACCTTAAACATACCAGTTAATAGTGTAAACCTATTGAAGTTACACTAGTAGTCAATGCAATCAAATGTGTGTGAGAGTGTTTCATCAATGACAACAAGTGATGAATACATTACAATCATCATCAAGCCAATAGTTCATCCATGAGGAGAGACAAAAGGAGAGTAAGAACCCAATTGCCACTTGGAAAGGAATGTTAGCCAAGGTGAGAGAAGCCTATATCCCTTAAGACTATTAGATCCAACTACACAAGAGGAGGCAAAATTTGAGACAAAGAGAACTAGATGTGAGCAGCTACAATGAAGAATTTCAGAAGTTGTGTTTGAGATCCAAAGTGGTAGAAGATGAAAGCATCAAGGTTGCCAGGTACTTGAATGGTTTATGATGGAATATCCAAGAAGAGTTAAGATTGTTATGTCCTAGTACTATCCACAAGTGCTATCAATTGGCACTCGAGGTGGAAGAGAAGAGTAAAAAGAAACAGGAGCAAAGTAATAGAGGCAAAGGTAAGGGAAGAGATGGCAGAGGAAATAGAGGTATCTATGGTGGAAGAGGTGTAGACCAAATATCCCAAGGGGAATCCAAGTTGGTAGAGAAAAGTGGGGTTTTCAATAGCAAGAGTAGCTATAGAGGAAGGGGATCTTGCAACTCTAGTAGAGGAAGGTCTAGTGGATCAGGAAGAGGGTCGTATTTCTCCATAATGAAGTGCTACAACTGTCATCAACTTGGGCACCCGACCTATAGATGTCTTGAGAATTATTCTTCATCCCAAGGAGGTGAAAGGAGAGTGAGTTATATCCAAGAGGATTCAGCAAATATGAAGACACCAAAAGTGAGCTTAGATTCTGAAGTTGGAGATAATTTCATGATAAGAAGAGTTTTGATCAAAGAACTAGTAAAGGAGGAACCTAGTCAAAGAAGATCCTTGTTTATGATAAAGTGCAAGATCATGGGTAACGTGTGCAGAGTGGTGGTGGATTCAGGATCCACTGATAACATAATGTCAAAAGAAGCAGTCAAAAAATTTAAACTACAAAGAATCCCACATAGTGATCCTTATAGGGTTACTTGGCTCAACAAGCGGCAACATGTTTTGGTGAATGAGCAAACTTGGTGTTATCACTGTTTAAAAATTGGGTTTTCCCTTCCCATAATTGGCTATGATTTTGAATTTTTGAATAAGACATGCTGGCAATTGCTTTAGCTCTATGTTAGGTCTTAAGGGTTTAGGGTTTTTAGTTTTAAAATCACTCAATGTGTTATCAAAAACCCTCTGGTTTCTATTTCTTCGTTACTTTATCCACTTAAGTAATGGGTCTCAGGTTCATCGAAAGTGTCCCCCCTTGTCATTTGTCTAGGTGGTCATTTGAATTAATCATAAAATTTTATGCCTTATATATTTCCCCCATAATGTTGTCGGGCCCAGTAAGTGGTGTGCATCTCTCAAGAAGATCTATGGTTTTTGCTATTTCACTAGGCGTGGTTTAAGACCCGCGAAATGGTGAAAAGGCTTTGCGTTTAGAATGGCGATTTTGGTCCGGTTTAAAGAGGTCTCATCTTGTCCAAGATCCAAAGGTAGGCGTTATTTCGGAGCCTGAACTTGCAAGTGAAATACCTTTCGCGAAATGGCAAAAGCATTTGGTGGGACCCTGCATGTGAGGATTTTCTAAAGTGACTAAAAGGCGATCAAGTCCCATTTGATCCAACGGTTCGCACTATTTTGTAGGATGAAAATTCTCAACAATTATCTTTCACGAAGTAGCAAAATGATGTGGCACTCCAAGTAGACAATCCAGCTGGTCTAAAGAGCGAGTGAGATGGTTACACATGGTAGAGGCCACAATAGTCAACAAAGCTGGTCCAAGGGTTAGAAGAAGGTGGGTCCCAGGTGGTGAGTCATGCCATGGGATAAAAGGTGATCTGGCAGATGTAGGTGGTAAAAATTAATTGGGACCCCGTGTTTTCTCTCGACAAATGAAAGATTGACATATCAGCTCTGAAGGTGACTAGTTGCCAGGTGTTTGAGGTTGAGTCGGAGGGCCCACATTTGCCAAAGTCTGTTCAGATGGTTAAGCACCAAGCAAGTAGAAAATAATCCAAGGGCCCGCGTGAATTCACAAGGGTAAGATGCTCATGCTTTATACCCTACGAAATGGCAAAAAGGTTTTTCATCCCCAAAGGCAGATAAAACACATGGATAAAGGAGGTTCAACTTTGTTTTGATCCAACAGCCGGCACTATTTCGCAGTTGCGAGATGCTTGAAGGATATGCTTCATGAAATAGCGAAAGTAAAAGAGGTTCATCCAGGTGTCAAGCTGGATGGTGACATGTCAGTGGACACATGTTTTCAAAAGAAGCTGAGGGCCCGCCAAGGTGTAACTGGCGGTAAAAGGGAGAGACACTTGGCCAACGTGAAACTAGGCTTGAACGGTTTTCTAAAACCAATGGTTGAGTGTCGCGTGGTAATAAATAACCAATAAAAGGTAGCATAAGAAAAGCAGGTATAAAGGGCTTCCCTTAAAGGATGGTCATCTCCAAACAGATCCAACGCTTTGCATTGTTTCGCAGCCTGAAGTTGACAGATGTTTAAGCTCCGTGAAATAGCGAAAGACCGCTAGCAATTAAGGTAAAGGCACAGTTAGTAAAGATGACTGCAGTCTCGGTGAGAATTAAAGGCCGAGTAGTTAGAATTCCATCTAACATCTGCCATTGTTTCATGAAGGAGAAGTGCTCAAAAGATAAAGTCTACAAAATGGTGAAGAGGAGGTGGGGCCCAGTGCGAAGGTAAGACTGTTAAGTCAGTATAACGGCCGATCAAGTTTCTTTTGATCGAACGGTTGGGCTGATTTTGCTTATCAAAATTGCCTGAAGGTTATGCTTCGTGAAACAGTGAAACAGTGAAAGGAAAGAATTGCAGGAACGTTGTGGCCCATTTGAGTGAAAATTATGAATTCTCTCATGAATTCAATTCTGAAGGGACGGCTGAAGCATGTAGAATCAATGTTGTAGTTAAGACCCTGGGTACCATATATGATCTCTTGTCGATTGAGTAAAGGTATCATTCAGAACAATTGCTGCAGAAGAGGAGATACAGAGCTTTTGTCTTCAGATATAGAGCGAGTCAATTTAGTTGCAGAGAAGATTCCTCCGAGCTAAAATTAGGTTTTCTTGTACTCCTATGTGGTAATTGCTTTATAGTGTTTTAATTAAGGTCTTGATTCATCGCTGAACCATTTGGGGGTAGTTTTTTTATTGCTTGCATTTTCAAATGGCACCTAAGAGAGAGTTTTACGAGAAGGTTAATTATCAAGAGAGGGCTATTTGTGATGATTTTCTTGAGCACTTGATGTTGTCAACTAACTAGGCCTCAAAATTAAAAGAGCTAGTGCCTAGAGCTCCTCGTTTGAAGATAGGAGAAGGGCAATTGGTTGAGAGATCCGCAAGTCAGATTGTCTGGGTTGGGGTTATTCAAGGTTGGATTTGGAATGAGGAATTCTTCGGCCCCACAAAATAGCATCTAGGAGTTAGATGTAGGGAAGTTGGTAGTCCCAGGGGTATTCATGGACATGGATCTACTGACTCAAATTGCACACAATTATGATCCAGTTACCAGAAGCGTCTAGGTTTATAGCTCTGCATGATATCTGAAACATTCTATTACTATTATTTTATGTCAATTTCTCATTGTTTTTCCTAGATCTACCATTGCACTTCAACCCTAATTTATTGATATTAATACTGAAGAGTTCAGAAGTGCTTTTAGGCTAAATGAGTTTACAAATTTTCTTGAACCCATAAATTTCAAATCATTAGCTCAAGTATACAATGCACAAAGGAATCATCTTAGGAGTGGGCCTCTTAAGGAATTTTTTGTGAAGATAGGTGGGTTGACAGTTGTAGGACCCAACAAAGAAGAGCCCTTCTAATTGAATCTATTCACCAACAGGGCTAAGGGAATGTATTGGTCACTCTGCCAAGTTTTGGGAGAAGATGTTGAAGCAAATATGCCCAATCACTACTTCTTAATGATTGCTCAGATTTTAAATCCTTCCCTTGTAGTAAAATTTGATTATGCTTCTTTCATTGCTGATGCTATCCATGGAGGGTTAGTAGGAATAAAAAAAGGGAAGGTGGATAGGCCTTTTGGATGGTACTCACTCCTGATGCATCTATTTATGTTCAAAGGAGGTGATTACTTTGCTAGTGGATTAGACCTCATCAAAGAGAAGGAAGGAGAAAAGATGCCAGTACAACTATGGAGTACTGTGTTGTCATGGGATAGAGAGGATGCTAGCTTTTTAAAATTTGATAAATATTTTGCATCCAAGATTAGGACTCTCCTCTGCTCAGAGAACCCAAGAATCCCCAAGGTTCTTTTGGAATTTATTAGACCAAAAGAATTTGCAAAGAATATAAAGATTGTTCATAATTGGGGTGACATTTATCTGTACCCAGTCTCAACTATTTTCAAAGTTTTTGGTTTTAAAGGCACTCCATTCTTGTTTCCCTATCAGGTCCCTCTCAAAGTGGGAATTACAGAAGTCCTCAAACAGATTGGTAGTGTACAAGAGCCAAAGCTGACAAGCAGGGGTAAAGGGACTATTTTCCCTACGGTTACCATAGCCCATCAATTTATAATAACCAAGGGAGGTTGGAATTGTTTTGAAGACTTTCTCAAACCCTATCATTTGTCAACTGCAATATCCAGGTGTGCATATCCTGAAGATCTTCAATGACATATTCAGAAAGAGGGCAGTGTGCAGAGTAAGACCCCATCAATTTTAGTTTCCTGAGGACCTCATTAGAAATGAGTTTGATTTGGATGAGTAGGAACTGAGGAAAGAGAAATGGGTGGCTTATAAGAAAGCCTTAGACTTTGTGCATCAGTTTGATGCCAGCTATGACCCATTGTCTAGCTTTTTCCCTCTGGAGGAGAAAATAATGTTTTGAATTGTTTGTTTTGAGGATGTGATGCAGACCTTGAAGGAGAAGAGGGAAGTTGTGATTAAAAGCAACCTTGAAAAAGCAAGAATGATTCTCAGTAGGTCTGCCTCCACCAAAGCAATCCCTCTTGGTGATTAAACACTGCATAAGAAATCTAGTTATATTGTGTTGATGCCTACAACAGGGGAGCCCTCTACCTCCAAAGGAAAGAGGAAGATACAAGATGTCATTGACATCCAAGAGAGACCTAAAAAGAAGAGAGTAGGAAAAGAAGTACAATCTGATACACCTTTGTAATCTCCATCCCAATCCCCTATCCACATAAGAGATGAGCAAGCAGCAGCTGGGCAACTTTTATAGTTGGGCAGTTTAGGGGAAATTGCCTACACATATGATGAGGTAGAGGAAGGAATACTAGAAGAACCCCTTGCTGCTGAAATGAACATCACTACCACTAAACTTAAAGGCCAGGAGTTGGATCCTGAGATAAAGCAAGCTAGTGATGACTTCTTGGCTGACAACAATTTTGTCACTTCAGGAGCATTTATGCAGTTTGTATGGAAACAAAACATAGATAAATACAATGCAAGATGCGAGAAAAGAAAAGGTGAGCAACTTAGCAAAGATCTAGCTCTAGTAGAGGAAGAAATAAAATAGGAAATGATGGAAGAATTTAAGACCATCACTCCTGAGCAAGGAAGGGACATGGTGGCACAAGCTAGAGTGCTTATTCTCCCTAAGTGGGACATAGCAGATGCCCTGGTATTGGAGGCAGTAAGGAAAGAAACTAAGCCCATGGAGGGAATCACTTTCAGCAAGGATAATGTTGCACTCATCATGTGGTCTCTCAAGAGAGATGAAAATAAGAAAAGCAAATATACCCAAGCGTCAAGCTACCTTGGTGGAATGATAGTAAAGAGGGTGCAGAGCACAGGGGTGGTAGAAGCTGCTAGTACTATGTTAGAGACTGCAAAATTCAATGTTGCAGTAGCAGAAAAGGAGGCCAGGGAGAAAGTAGACCTCCAAGTCAAGTTCGAGATAATTTTGAAAGCCTATAACAATGTCAAGGAAGAGTAAGAGGTAGAGATAGCATCATTGCTAAGCTGCAAAGCCAGTTGACAAGACAGTACGATCAAGGTGAGTCTTCAACATTGATGATCTCCTCTTCTCCTGCAAGACCTCCACCTAGCAGTCCTATCATTGAGTTCCCACCATCTCCAGCACCCTCCAGCTCCCAGATGATTGAAATTACTCCTCAAGAGCTAGAGAATTTGAAACACGCTCAGGCCCTGTACGCCAAGAAATATGAGGATAAAGTAAGAGCTACTATTTCAAGTTTTGCAGATATAATGAGTGCCTCATTGTTATATAATAATATGAGCAAGATTTTGGATATGATGAATGAGCTCAATGGAGATAAAGCCATTCTGACACCTATTTTTGACAAATGGAGGCATAGAGAGCAAGACTTGGAGTTTATTTGTGCATCTTATGATGAAGCAGGGGCCAATCCTATCATCAAATCCACTTGTGATATCACCAAGGATCTAGTCAGATTAGCAGAAGGGGTGGATAATGCTGATAGGAAAATTAATTTGTACAAAAAGGAGTATACTGATCAGGTTTTTGAGTTGCTCCCAGCAGTTTTTGCTAGCCCAGATCAATTGAAGGACAAACAAGTGTGGCTCAAGGAATTAGAGGCCAAATTGTCAGCCAGGATTAAAGGAATTGTCGATCTAGATGATGCTTCTTTCTTTGTTGTGACAATTCAGAAGATTGAGAAAATCAAGTCTCGTTATAGTTTTCTCAACTGAGAAGTCAACAAGATGAGAAATTCCTGGAAAAGGTTGACCAAGGCTAAGATAAAAGTGATTAATTTCACATGGCCCACTGATGATGTGTACAATGAATGGACAGCAAAATATGCCATCCAGGATGTAGAGTAGTTAGAGGGCACTCCTGAACAATTAGAAGAGGTTGCAACCGAATAGCAAGTAGAAGAAGCTAGAGACGTCGAAAAGGACTTCTAACCGTTTTTGCAAAAGGTTTTGTAACTTCTTCTGGAGAAGCAACAATTGTAACAAAATTCTCCTAGGAAAGTCCGAAGCTATGTGCATCCATATTGTTATAAATGTATACCAGGACTAAGGAAAAAGGATCACAAATGAATTGTAAGAAAACGCTGCAGAAATTTATCTGAGCTTTTCTAAGTGTAATGGAGAATACTCAAAAGTTTATGTAATACTTTCTTGAAAATATATCAATATACAGACCATCGGTTTTGAGTAAAACTTTGTGTCATCTTCGAATGTGCTTGTAGTTGTTTATTGTTTCATTCTAAATAATCTAGGGTTATTTTGTTTGAATGGGGATTGTAAGGCAATTTTCAGTAGATGTGCTCGCTAGCTTTTCTCTTTAGGAGGGAAATTAAATATGCAGGGATCGCCTCTACCAGTAAATTCTTCATAGGATATTTTGAATCTTGATGAGCATAGTTTGATTTGGTGTGCATAAATTCTCATGTATGTCAGGCATATATAGGGATTAACAGAAGCCGAGCCAATGGGATGTGTAGAGATATTTTGTTTGGGGAGTATTTTTTGAATTTTGATGACTCTGTGACCTTGGATAAGGCACTAGTATAGATCAAGGTTGTCCATTGCATGTTTTGTAAATCAAAATACTGAATATGAGTATAATTTTCATTCCTTTGTTTCAATTGGTTTCAAGGTGATTAGATCCACTGGTTTTCTAGACTGATTTTCTATGGATTTATCTTTTGAAAGTGTGAATTTAGTTCACAAAGGTATACTCGCCTAGACTCTGAGTAAGTCCAAAGTGTAGAAGGTTAAATCAAACCTTGTCATATGTTGTCATAAGAGTTTCCTTCCCTTTAATATCTCTTCTGCCCAGAGTTTGACTCATTTTATTATAAGGATGTTGAGGTGAATCATATTTTGAAGACAACAAAAGTGGCGACTCTGCTGGGGAGAGTCACATTAAGGATCCAGACATAGATTTGTGCCTAAGTTTGTGAAGAAAATCATTGTGTTTGTGGATTTCCTGCTTATTATTCTAAAAGCTTGTATTCATAATTCCCATAGTCTTGTGGGTGGCGACTCTATTATATTGGAACCAGTCCTTGTGAATTGTAAATCATTTTAAAAGAAGACAAGCATAATGCAAGGAGGAAAAAACACCCAGTCATTCATGAAGAAGCATCCTCGTGAAACTTTGCAAGAAGGTTTACCAAAGCAGTCATGAAGAGGTCAGAAGAGATCTGTACTACCTGAGCCATCAAATGTTGCTTGGGTAAAAAAGAACAATAATACTGGTAAGATGCCTGATCGACCTATTTATGCAAAGTCTAATTCATCTTCTAGAGATTCAGAACATGATATATTAGGTTTCCATTTAGGATTGTTTGGAAATATTGATAATGCACTTGTTTTAAATCAAGATTTGTCCCATGTTAGTGTTTATGCAAGAGATAGGACCAGTTCAAATGTAATTAGACACTATGTGCCTAGAACAATAGATGGAAACATCAGTTTGATTGACATAGACCAAGTCGATATGTCAGATTTTGAGGAAAATTTCCCTGATGAAGATAAAGTGTCCCAAGAAATTGAAGATTTAAACAAAAGAGTTCACTTTCTAATTTCCCTAAGAGCCCAAAAGGAAGAAAATAGGGAGAAAGAGGTTAAAGCTAAATTAATGGAGAGAGATAGGCTTCTTAGGTGGATAGCTAATCTTGAGGTACTAGCCAAAGAAAAAGAAAAGAGTGATGAAGAAGGCCCTGTGATCAGAGAAACCCTGATCCCCAAAGCCAAGCAAGCATATAGGTCAGTAGTCCAACCTAACAAGGAAGTATTTAGTGATTCTCAACTTCCTAGGACTAATGTTGATCAAGGAAAATAGAAACTGGTGGATGATGGAACTGGATCTAAAACTGCAGAGGAGATTTCTCATAGGTTGTTAATACATGAGAGAGAAATGGAAAGAATGAGGAAATAAAAGGAGGTTCTCTGAATGGAACTAGAGAAAGCTGAATTAGAAGCAGCAAATCAGGAAGTAAAAAGAAAAATTAATTACTTAAAGGCTCCCCCTATCACGTTCCCCTCAGAAGATCTTAATAAGCCTGATCCTCAACAAATTTCCCTTCCCCCTGTTAAAATTCAACTTGCAGTGCCTGCTAATGCAGCATCAGTGAGTCAAATCCCTGTGACTAGTCATCATACCCAAATATCTCAATCTCCAATTCCAAAAATTAGAATGAACATGGGAAATAATAATGCTAGTACCCCTTTTCAGAGAAGACTAATCAATTTAGAATAATATAGACAATTGTTCTTTCATGGGATCCCAGGATATCCCAATCATGTTCCTACTAAGTTAAGAGATAGACTCCATAAATTTGCTAGGAACAATGCCATTAGTGCTGAGGAACATCTGAAATATTTTGGGGATTTAATAAATGATTATGAGATAGTGGATGAAGATGTCATCATGAAACTATTTGTTCAATCCTTGGTTGATGATGCAAGAGATTGGCTCAGAGGTCTTCCAGTTAATAGCATAGGGTCATGGGAGGATTTTAAAAATTGTTTCCAAGAGCAGTATGGTGACAAGACTAATGTGAGCTTCATGCTCAATGAATTCAATAATATCAAAAAGTCTGGTAATGAAATGGTCACTGATTTTAATGCTAGATTCCAAAAGGCCATGCACAAATTGTATCAAGTGATGAGATTAGATGATAACATGTGTTTAAATACTTATTACAATGCATTTGATTCTAAAATGGCCTATATCTTGAGAGATAAGAATCCACATAACTTGAGAGATGCTTTTAGAATTGCCATAAATGTAGAAAGTAATAGAAAAGGATCCAGGAAGTTAGGAAGAAGAACAAATGGTAGATTATGGCAGGAAACAAAATAGCAACCTGATAAAGTTGCTAAGGAGGATGATAATATAGAGAAATTGGTTATTGCAATGAATGATCTGACTGCCAAGGTAAACAAAAATGACAAACCTCATTATAACTAGCAAGATAGACCCCCTAGATTGCATGATATGCCATACAATACCAACTGGAAAGATGGCAAACCCCAAAATGAGAAGCCCAAGATTGCCCAAAATCAAGACACTCCAGATCCCTCGAAAGGGAAAACTGTCCATAATATAGAAAATACTCCATGGTGTGTTGCTTGTGGTGGACCACATTCACCTCATCAGTGTGCAGTGGCTCAGGCTCTAGAAGAATCCATGAGACAAGAAGTTGAGCCTGACATCAATATGTTTTAAACCATCACAGAAAGTGATGAGGAGTCTGTGCAAAGTGAATATAGTGATGTGCTAGAAAATGAGAGGTTTGTTCAAGGATAATTAACCTTAGATTGACATCCTACATTGAATGTGGTAACAATTGAGGATGAAGAGGTTCATCTTATAAGGCCTAGTGAGGAAGAAGTCAAAAACCTCACTAAAGCCGCCATTGCCAAAGCAAAACACAACTATAATTTGAGAAGCACCAAGAAGGACACCGATCAGGGTGAACCTGGTTCCATGTTCATAAAAGAGACCACCCAAAAGGGGGCAACATGTAGCGCTACTACTGTTCCTAAGGCTGGTCAAGAAAAGAAGGAGCAGGTCAAGGATGTACCCAAGAGTACAGATACTGGTGATGTACAAGGAGCTACCACAGTGAAAAAGGCAAGTTAGCTCAAGACAGAAAGAGTTAGAGCTAGTATTGAAACAAGCAATAGTTCTACATTTGACATGGCTCAAGCTCTTACTCAGATGAAGGTCACTGTCCCATTAGTAGAACTACTGAAGATTAAAGAACATAGGGATGTAGCCTTGTCTTTATTTTGTAGTATATCTGATAGTGACACAGTCTTACCCACTGGTTCAGCTAGAATTGGAAAGGATCAAGAGTTCCAAACCCCAGAGATCTATGTTGGGACCACTTTCACTCAAGAGCCTTCACAGGTAGACCCTTTCTATGTTACTTTGTTAGTAAATAACCAGTTGATTAAAAATTGCATGATAGATTCAGGAGCTGCTGCTAATGTAATGCCCTATGGTGTTATGAAAGAATTAGGATTGTCAGTAACCACTGTGTATGGGAAATGTTATGCCATGGATAATAGGGAAGTACCTATGATAGGTACAATGAAAGATGTTGAAGTAAAGATAGCAGTATTCCCTGAAGCAACATATAAAATGAATGTTATTATTACTGATACCAAACCCCATTATGGTATGTTACTTTCTAGGCAGTGGCAGCAGTAGTAGGAGGAAATGTTCAACTGGACTTATCCTATACCACCATTCCAATCAATGGAAATCAGGTCAAATTGTACATAGAGCCATGAGCTCCTAGGGTAATTGAAAATGTAGAATCTAATATGCTCAATTGTATGATTGATGTAGATCTTGACAACTTTAGACTTCAACCAATTTTACCCCAATTGAAGAATGCTGACCCCATTGTGGTTGAATTAGAAGCACAACAGTATGGTTTATGGCAGATGTATTTTGATGGAGCTTTCTCTAAAGAAGGATCTGGAGCAGGGGTTCTTTTTGTATCCCCATCAGGTATAACTTTCAAGTATTCATTCTTATTGGCCTTCCAATGCACAAATAACACTGCAGAGTATGAAGCTTTATTGTTGGGGCTTGAAGTTGCAAAGAAGCATGGAATTTAGCTATTGACAGTGTTAGGGGATTTAGAATTGGTTGTATCTCAGGTGAGAGCCAAATATGCATCCAAGAATGATAGATTAAAGAGATATAAGCATGCAGTTTGGGATGTTATTGAGCATTTTAGTGCATTTTCTATTAATTGGATAGAGCGGTCAAAGAATATTATGGCAGATTTCTGAGCTAATGTTGCCTTGAAGAATGATGATGCAACATTAACTAGTATTTCGAGTATGGAAATAAAATCTAGGCCTGCTATTCCTGACAATATGTACAATTGGCAAGTTTTTGCTAATGATGAAGACATTCTTAGGTTCATCCAATATGTTGATGATTATGATAGACAGAAGATTGATTGCAATGCACTGGTGGCGGTGGTTGATAATAGAGAAACAATGTTTGGAAATGAGTTGGTCCAGTTGGAAACCAATGAAATACCTAAAGGGCTGGTAGAGCTAGAAAGCATGTTCAGTTATAATGACAGTCACCTACATCAGCAGTCTACCACCAAGTTGGAAGAGCTAGAGGAGGTAAACCTGGGGACTGAATCATCCCCTAAGTTAGTATACATTAGAAAGAAATTACCCCCTCATGTTAGGACTAACCTTATTAATTTATTGAAGAAGTATAAACATTTTTTTGCTTGGTCTTATGAGGACCTAAAGGTGTATAGACAAGATCTTTTTTAGCATGAAGTTCCTCTACTTCTAGATGCTAAGCCTTTCAGGCAGAAACAAAGACCCATCAATCCCCTATTGGAAACTAAAATGCAGAAAGAGTTGACCAAATTGAGAGAAGGGGGGATTATCAAACCAATAAGGCATTCTTCATGGGTCTCCAATCTAGTCCCAGTAAGAAAGAAGAATGGGGATATTAGATTGTGTGTACATTTCATAAATCTAAATGTTGCTTCTTTAAAGGACAACTACTCTTCTCCCAATATGGAAGCTATGTTGCAAAGGGTAATAGGTTGTGATCTTTTGTCCATGATGGATGGTTTCTCAGGATACAATCAAGTGTTAGTGAAGGAATCTGAATAGTTCAAAACTGCTTTCACTACTCCATGGGGGACATATGTCTATGTGAGAATGCCATTCGGATTGAAGAATGCTGGAGCTACATTTCAAAGAGCAATGGATGTAGCTTTCAAGGAGTTCATTAATACTATCATGGTGGTCTATCAAGATGACCTAACTTGTTTCTCCAAAAGGGCTAAAGATCATTGTGGACATCTGGAAAAGGTATTCAGTAAAGCCTTGGAGTTTGGTGTTTCACTAAATCCCAAAAAATGTCATTTTGGAGTTACTGAAGGAAATCTATTGGGACATATTATTTCCAAGGAAGGGGTAAGGATAGATCCTGAAAGAATTGAGGCAATAAATAAGGTCTCTAAACCTAAGAATGTAAAAGGTATTCAGTCCTTTCTAGGCAAAGTGAATTTTATTAGGAGATTCATCACAAACTTTGCAGAGATAGTGAAGCTTATCATCAAGTTGCTCAAGAAGGATACCAAATTTTGTTGGGATCAAGAAGCCTCAAAGGCTTTTGCTAAGATTAAGAAAGCCATTTAGGAAGCACCAGTGCTGAAATCTCCTAATTACAATAAACCTTTTTCTCTATTTTCCTTTGCTTCATATCATATAGTAGCTACAATGTTATTACAAAAGGATAATGAGGGATATGAACACCCCATAGCCTTCTACAGCAAGTCTTTACACGCAGCAGAACTGAAATATGAGACCATGGAGAAACAAGCTTATGCTTTGGTTAAAGTTGTCAAGGCTTTTAGGCCATATCTGGTGCATGAAAATATCATTGCCTATGTCCCACATGCTGCAGTTAAGGATATTCTATCCTAGTCTGAAGTTACAAGGAAGTGTGTGGGGGAAAAAGCGAGACTAGGTTATCATGCCCTAATCCTACCTCTTGTCACACATTACGGAATACGAAAGAGCCTAGAGGTATCGCACAATTGGCTACTTCTTTTTGTGAAAGAGAGAGCCACGGGCTACCTATTAGGGTTTCTATTCCTTTGTTGTAATTGAAAGGTAAGATTATGCAAGTCCAATTCCTAACCCTAAAATGCAAGTATGAACTAACAACAAGATTGCAGAATTGAACTTAGACAATGGAAAGCTATAAACACAAGGATAAAACAAGAATGCAAATGTGTACCCAGAGTCAAAATCAGACTGAAAATGTTCAGGACGGGGGCGCGGGCGCCACTGTCCTGATTCTGTCCTGAAAACTGCACCGAAAACTGCTGTTTTGTACTCTGGAACACTGTCAGAAACTATCGAAAATGTTGTCTGTCCGGAGGACCAGGGCACCCAGCGCCTCTGTCCCAGGGACCAGGGTGCCCAGTGCCCCTGTCCTGGCAAGACCAGGGCACCCGGCGCCCCTGTCCCAGTCTTTTGCTCTGCAATCTGATGCAGAGTGTTGTCTCGACCTGTTCTCTCCGGATCTGTATCCTGTGGCGTCGTCCAAGTCCCGAAACCTACACTTATATCTGAAAAAGGGTGTATGGGCAGCTATATAGGGTTTTGCCTTAGTCAAACCCCCACTTCGGTGATTTCCACCTCCACGAATAGCCAAGTTGTTTTGTAAAATGTATTGTGTGTGCAGACCTAGTGTGTGTGCAAGGTCCTAAAATGCAAGAAAGCAAACTAGAGCAACCTAAAAAGTAAACCCTAATTGCTTGTAAATGATAATGTAAATGCTCTAAATCAAGATGCAGAGTGATCTAAAGCATGAATAAATGAGATATTGAAGCTTATGCAAAGACATGAAAACAACATGAAATCATACCCAACCCTCAAGGGAGAGGTACAAGCCAATCTTCAGTCGGTAATCTCCTATTGTTCTTCAATGTCTTCCAAGCCCTAAATGGATGAATGGAATTGATAAATGCTTGATAGAGGGATGTTGTAAGATGTTGAAGTTTTCAAAGATCTGCCCTTTCACTGCATATTAGGTTCCTGGAAACAAAATCCGACCCTTTCAAATGAAGAAAGAGAGCTCTTATGTATGAAACCCTAGGTCACAATTTCGTCTTTTGGCCGACCTAGAGATTGAATATCCTGTCAATTTCTTGGGGTTAAGCTTTATTTTATGATTGGATCGCGCTCCTAAAATTTCAAGAAAAATGTTCGGGACCGTGTGCACTCCGGGCGCCACGGTCTTGACAACTTTTCACCAAACTTTCAGGGCCGTCAGATATGATGATTTTAGAGAGAATCCCGAAGTTACAGGTGATTTTGAGATGTTTAGACCCCTGAAATCAAGCCCCCAAGTTTGAAATAGGACTTAATTAGGGTTTTTGATTAGATGATGTATTGGAGGAATAAAATGAAAAGGGGCACACTTTAACAAAAGGGCCCGACTTTATGATGTGAAGGATGATGAAATAGGACCTTAGACCTAATTAATTTGATTAATTAAGTGCTAAAGGAACAATGTAATGCAAAATGTAAAATGCACTAAGGCGGGTGCTAAACTAGGTGTTAAATTGTACCGCTTTAGCAAGTGCGTACAATTTATGATGTTACATTTAGCCCCCACTTTAGCGGTCATATGAGTACTACGTGCATATGCAAGCTAAAGTACAAAAAAGTAAACATCATTTGAAAAAGGATATATCCATAAGTTGTCGGACGAAGCCCCCAACGGTATCTGCAGTACACAGTTAGGAACCGCACCCTACAAAACACACGTCAGATCACAAAATCACCTAATGCTACTAAAGAAAGGTGATGAAATCTGTGAGTAGCTATATGCCCCCCCTGTTTCGACTTGCTTATTAGGGAGGTGAAACAGGGTAGCATGTTTACTTACGACAAATTATATAAAAAAGTATTGATGAGGGACGTTCACTAAATAGGCTTCATCAGAGCACTTTTTGGAACATCCCGAAAGTAGGGGAATGAAAATACAATTCCTACACAACAAACAGTTTGAAAATCGCATCTCCCAAACTCAAGTTATGATGAAATGAGTGATAGAGGAAAATTAGGGTTTGAAAGGTAAAGATAAAGAAATGAAAGTATATACCTTGAAAGTGACATTTGCATTTGTCACTTTGTTGTTTTCTAAATACTGTTCATTACAACGGAGCCCACATAGCCATCATCATGCCTTCATGACAATCAGAGTGTCCCACGAGGGTTGAGATCCTGCGCCAAGCCGTGATTGATGACGAGCCACTGGACGAGGTGAGTTGACTGAACATTTGACTTTTGATTTTTCACATTTTGACTTTTCTGTGATCGTTTGCGGGCCCTGAAGGCTGACCCGGGCCCCACCCAGGGTGCCATGGTCCCCCCAGGGTGCCATGGTCCCTATGGGGTGCCTTGGTCCCCCCAGGGTGCCATGGTCCCTGACAGGGCGCCATGGTCCCCTCAGGGCGCCATGGTCCCTGACAGGGCGCCATGGTCCCAATCAGGGCTTGGCATACGATGTTCGATAGTTTGCATGAGCGATTTTGATGATCGAGTACTGATTACGGTTATGTTTTTGTGTTGCAGGGCCTCCCGTACATGAGAGAGCATACAGCGGGACATATTCTTCGCAGTTTGCGAGATCAGATTCCGCGGCTGACTTTGGTAGAGAGAGACACATTATCGATCATGGGATTATAGTATATGATCCTCATGCCAGCCATTCGGTTCCATCCTGCAATGCTGATGGCATTGATGGAGCGATGGGATCCTAACACATGCACATTTCATCTTCCAATAGGGGAGCTGACGGTTACACTCGAGGATGTGTACCGTATACTTCATCTTCCTATCAGAGGAGCGACTGTTACATACGCGACCGATCGGTCAGTGGAGGATCATCAGAGGGAGCAGGTATATTGCATAGGGAGAGTCATGCCAAGCGAGATGAGAGGTTGTATCATGGTCAGCTGGCTCTTACATCCTACAGGGAGGTACCCCTTCTGAGATGCCTTATGATCGCCATCATAGCACTAGCCGTCTACCCTAATGGGCGAGGCACGCACATGCATGGGGGTCTCACATGGTGCATCAGAGTGATGGAGAGACACAGGAGAGTGTATGCTTGGGGTCGAAGTATGCTTGCACATCTCTATCATGACCTTGAGGAGTATGTATTTGGACAGGGTTGCAGTTTGATGACATGCACACTTCTGCAGGCATGGATTTTAGAGCACTTCACATGCACCAAGCCTATTGGATTTCCGCTAAGTACGGCTAGCAAGCGAGTGACCTAGGGTGTTTGCTTATCCACTTACCAACGAGTGGAGATTTGGAGATCTGTTATATTGGAGAGTGATTTTTGATAGACTGACTACCAAGGTGACAGTGTGGAGACCTTACTTGCAGATGCACAGATGAGATGGGATGGAGAGACAGTTAGCATGCTTACAGAGGAACTGCCTACTACAGGGATGATATTCACACATCATAGTCCCTTTCTACTTTGATCGAGTACGGAGGCAGTTCAGGCTAGAGCAGTGTGTTCCAGCCGATGTGCCCATCTATACTCAACACTCACGGGTCCTTCCCAAACCTAGAGCAGTAGCGAGACCGATGATAGATGACATCGAGACTACAGATATAGAGGGATCTGATCAGGATGTAGTCACTAATTATTCTGCAGAGCCTGGAGCATAGCGCAGGTATGTCTCATGGTTTATGAGATCATATCCAGGTCCTATCTTTCCACCGGATCACCCGACAGGCCATCCAGGCCCATGGAGACATGGAGACCCAGATGACAACCAGGGATCCAGGTCAGAGGAGCCAGAGGAGGGAGAGGGTCATGAGGAGGTGGGAGATCCTGATCCACCTACAGGTGATCAGCCTAGCGCTGAGGAGGGGGAGGACACAGATGAGGACGAGGAGGAGAGAACTGATGATGAGGAGAACGAGGATGCAGATGAGGATAGAGATGATGAGGAGGAGTCAGATGCAGCTCCTCACCATTCAGGGGATGATACCATAGCTCTGGATCCTCCTCTTATTCCCCAATAGGGGGAACATGAGGTGATACGGAGACTTGTTCCTAGTACCGTCTAGCCTACACCCATTGTGCACAGATTAGTCGAGCGAGGGGAGCCTAGTAGATCCCAGTCACAGATGCTACTGTACCATGATCCCTACTAGCGTGAGGGAGACCCAGGTATAGTAGGTTTAAATTGATTATTAATGTTTTGATGATATAGAATGGTACTAATACAAAAACCTATTCTACTGCCACAGCTAATGTGCAGGAGTGGCGTTCCCTGATTCAGTAGGCAGTGACAGACATTTGCATGATAGCACAGATCCCTAGTTCCTCACAGATTGCCTATAGGCCTCAGGGGAACACGGGTCGGCATGAGGACTTGTTTTCCCCATTCCAAGTATAGGTAGACATATGGAGGGAGAGAGAGAGAGTCCTATCAGAGGACCTTTAGCGGGCGCAGTGAGATCTAGTAGCAGCTCAGGCCGAGGCTACCACCTATCGCGCGATCCTTATGGATAGAGATCATAGGAGTTCTTCTCGGAGTCACTCACGGTCTGTATCGCGCTACACACCCATGGGTCCACCTTCACGGCCAGATCAGGAGGGAGCGTCCAGTCGACACTCTCTAGCCACTAGTCCTAGGGATAGGAGATGATTTTATGATGTAGGAGAGGTCACATTTTGGATGTATAGTGACCTATATTTGTATACGATCCACATATATATATATATATATGTATATATACATGCTTCTCTTTTGTCTCAAATGTGTTATCTTTAAAGCTTAAAACAATGTATATTTTGCTTTGATTAAATCTAATACATTTGGTAAATGTACATGTATGTTCAGAATTTAATTTCCATGCGATTGATTTCTCAATGCACCATGATTAAATTGATACATGTGTGACTTAATTAAATATTTAATCAAGTACTACATTGATGATAGGGAAGAAATATGCATTAAGTCTAAGAATCATATAACTAATGTGATTTAATTTTGAACTTAAACACAACATGATACGATTCTACTTAACACATAAAGACACTGTACAATATGCTAGCATAATGGAAATGTAAATCTTTTACAACTTACATAAATGAATTCAAGACAAACTATGAAGTAAGGAAACACGCTTGTCAAGAACGAAGCAATATAGATTAAACATCATAACATTTAATTCTATTTTGCTCTAATTAGGAGATACTAACATATTACCCAATGTTAAAGAACTGAAAAGAAGATAAATAAGGAATGAAGAATTAAGCATAATATCTACACAAGTGCATAGCATTTATAGGTTCTTTAAGAGGTGTACCATCTACATCCGCTATTTTGTAAGCACTTGATCCATAATCCTCAATAACGATATATGGTCCAAGCCAATTAGGACTAAATTTTCCCTTTTCTGCAGGTAAGGATTCACATTGCGCTGATTCTCATAAAGGACTAAGTCACCTACTGAGAAGGAACGTTGAATAACCTTATCATTATAGCTTCGTTGTAGAGTTTTGTGATACGCTTGAATATGCTCAAGAGCGTTTATACGCTATTCATCAAGTATCTCAAGCTGTTGAAGTCATTGTTCTCTATAAGAGTCACCATCTACTATACCTTTGAGAGAAACCCTAAGTGATGGAATCTCTAGCTCTAAAGGCATAATAGCATTAGCACCATAAACAAGATTATAAGGAGAAGTTCCCGTAGCAATTCGCACACTCGTTCGGTAGGCCCAAAGAGCATAGATTAGCTGGTTACTCCAATCCTTACCATGCTTATTCACGGTTTTGCGAAGAATTTGTTCGATTATTTTATTGGATGATTCAGCTTGACCATTTGACTGAGGATAGTATGTTGTAGAAAATCAATGTTTGATATGATACTTCTCAAGGAATTTCTTCACGTCCTTGTTCTTAAATGATGTCCCATTATCTGAGATTATAGTAGAAGGTATCTCGAATCGAGAAATGATGTTTTCTAGAAGAAATTGACAAATCACTTCAGCAGTGGTAGAGCAAAGGGGAATAGCTTCTACCCACTTCGTAAAGTAATCTGTTGTAGTTATAATGAAGGTGTGTCCTTGAGATGAAGGAGGAGAGATTTTACCAATAAGATCCAAACCCCACGCGGAAAAAGGCCAAGAAGCTACTTGAGAACGGAGTTCTTGGGCAGGAGCATGAATCAGATTATTATGTTGTTGACATTGATGACATTTCTTAACAAATGAAAATGAATCCTTCTGCATAGTTTGCCAATAGTATCCCATACGAAGCAATCTATGAACCAAGGATTTTCCTCCAAAATGCCCCCCACAGGCACCTGAATGTGCCTCTTCAAGAGCAATGGGGATTTCCGATTTGTTAAGACAGTGAAGGAGAAGACCATCATAACCCCTTCGGTAAAGGATATTAGAAAGAATGATATATCTAGCAGACAGCTTGCGGATTCTAGCCCTAGTGTTTCTATTAGCAGAATCAGGAAAGGTACCATCGGTCAAATATCTTACGATATGCGAGTACCATTCATCTGAGTCTATAAAGTCACAACATGTTACCAGACTAGGATCATCTACAATAGCTGAAGAAATAAGGTTGTGAATAACAAATTTAAGATCAACCACAGGGTCCTCTAAAGATACAAGAGAAGCCACACATGCCATTGCATCCGCATGTCGATTATCTTTTCGAGGAACAGGTTCCATGGTATAAGAATCAAATTTTTGTAATAAAGAGATGGCAAGGTCTTTATATTGTGATAATTTGTCTTGTTTTGCTTGATATATTCCTGTTACTTGTCTTATAATCAATTGTGAATCTCCATAGATATGTATGTGTTTTATGTTCAGAGCTAACGCTTCTTTTATTCTCGCTATAAGAGCCTCATACTCAGCAATGTTATTGGTACATAGGAAATTTAGACAATAGGATAAGGGAATGGGTTTCTTTGTAGGAGAAATCAGAACAACACCTGCCCCCGATCCCGTACGACACTTAGAGCCATCAAAGTATAACTCCCAAGTTTCATCTTTCTCTATAGAAAGAATGAAGTCGTCAGGAAAAGACTCAGGGTTAGGGAAGGAGAAAGGTGAAGGGGCCTCAGCTAGGTGATCGGTCAACGCTTGCCCTTTAATTGCTCTTTGTGAGACAAATTTAAGGTCAAATTCAGTTAACATCATAACCCACTTAGCTAGGTGTCCTGATAAATCAGTTTTAGAGAAAAGATGCTTCAATGGATCAAACTTTACCATGACGTGGACTTCTGAGTTTAAGAGATAATGTCTCAATTTCTGAGTCGCAAACACCAAGGCCAAGCATTGTCTTTCTATCACAGAATATCGGGTCTCATAATCGAGTAAGGTACGACTTATGTAATAAACCGGACATTCTTTACCATCTTTATCATGTTGTGCTAATAATGCTGCAAGAGCATGAGAGGAAGCAGCCATATACAGAAGGAAGGGTTTAGAAGGTTTGGCAGGTTGAAGAATAGGAAGACTAGCCAAATACACTTTTAAATCTTCAAATGCTTGCTGACAATCCTCATTCCATTGAAAAGTGATATCCTTTTTAAGGAGTTGAGTAAAAGGAAAGGTACGATCCGCAAGTTGAGACACGAATCTACGAATGGCTTGAATCTTTCCTTGTAAGCTTTTAAGTTTAGACACATTTCTAGGAGGTGGCATGTTGACAATAGCATCTATTTTCTTAGTGTCCACCTCAATCCCACGATGCGAAACTATGAATCCTAATAGTTTTCCACTATCCACACCAAAAACACATTTTCGGGGATTCAAGCGCATGTGATATTTATGAATTCTTTCAAAGATTTGACGAAGGATTTTAATATGATCCATGCGAAGAAAGGATTTGGCTAAAATGTCATCAACATAATCCTCTAAAATCTTATGCATATAATCATGAAATATAAGGGTCATCGCTCGTTGATAAGTTGCACCGGCATTTTTAAGTCCAAAAGGCATCATTATCCAACAAAACGTACCCCAAGGAGTGGTGAAAGCGGTTTTGAATTGATCTTGAGGGTTAATAAAAATTTGATTGTATCCTGAAAAACCATCCATGAAGGATAACAAGGCATGTCCTACCATAGAATCAACTATCATGTCAATGTTTGGAAGAGGAAAATCATCTTTTAAAGAAGCCTTATTTAAATCTCGAAAGTCGGTACACATTCTTATTTTGTTATCTGGTTTAGCCACAGCGACAATATTTGAAATCCATGGGGAATAATCAATAGGGCGGATAAATCTAGCCTCCAATAACTTTTCAATCTCAGCCTTAACAAGCAGAGCCACCTTAGGATTCATTTTTTGAATCTTTTGTTTCATGGGCTTAGCATCAGGAACTAAGACAATGTTATGAGTAACAATCTTAGGATCTATACCAGGCATGTCAGAGTATGTCCAAGCAAAGATCTCAGGGAATTCATGCAATAAATATTCATATTGTTTTTTTTCCTCTCCATCCAAACATTTTCCAATTTTAATAACTTTCTCTTTATTGCCAGGGTCCATCTTAACATCAGTGGTGTCACTTATGAGAAGATTGCTTTGTTGAGGAGTATCCTTTAGCTAAGGGAATTTTTTCACAATCTCATCATTATCCGTCTCTTTTCCAAAGTAGGCTTCAGTGTTCAAACAATAAGGGAGTCCCCTATTGTGATGATAATGAGGAAGAGTGTCATATGCTCCTAAAAATTCAGCTAAAGCATCATCGGTAGGGAAAATGTCAAAAGCACAAGCACACGCAGGATCCCCATCAATATACTCAGGGTGTTGCATTGATAGAGATGTAGAAATAACATTAACACTAATGCATGGTCTTTTAGAAGCTTTAGTGCGCTTGCAGGGATTATAGCCAAGTCCAAAGGCATAACTGTGAAAATTAGTCTCTAGAGGAACTTTTATCCCTTGTTCATGAGCACCGCAACCATTTCCATGATACCCATGCTTAGCAAAAATGTGAAAACCACGACCATAATGATCAGCCATTTCAGGAAGAGAAGGTGGTTTTTCATAAGACAAAGAATCAAACTCTTCATATTTAGAGGTGTGAGGAGAAGAAGTTTGAGAAGTGGCCACAAAATTATTACTCATAGGTTCGGGTAAGATTGATTGATTTTTAGCTTCTTCCTTCTTTTCAACTTTAAGCTCTCTAGAAGGAACCTTATATTCACCTACAAAGGTGGGATTAAAATCAAGAGATCCCCAATCATCTTCTTCAAGGATCTTCCCAGGATCAAAATCCTTCTTATGTGTAGTTTCAAGTCGAGAAGAATCTTCTTCAAGAGCTCCAGACTCATCCAAAGAATTTTGATCATCGGAGAGCGAGGATTCACTGATAGGTATCTTATTTAAAGAGTCATCACTAGATGAGGACGGCTTAGAAGAACTCCCCTTGGAAGTAGATGTTTGCAAACAAGCTTGAAAATTAGTATCACCTATCAAGGTATATGTCTTATTGTTATAAATAAATTTAACTTGTCTATTCAATGTAGAGGGGACAGCTTGCATACTGTGAATCCAAGGTCTCCCTAGTAGCAAGTTGTACGTTAGATTTCCTGACATAACATGGATAGGTGTAGGCAAAGTAACAAGCCCCACTGTGATGGGTAAGGTGATAGTACCTAATGAAGTTTTAGCCACATTATCAAAGCCTCGAATAGGATGAGAATCCGGTTCAATTAATGATGTATCCACATTCATCTTATGCAAAAGATTAATGCTACACACATTGAGACTAGAACCATTATCCACTAGTGTTCGTCTTATAGTAGTGTCTTTCATGATAACCACAATCATCAAGGGATCATATTGTTGTTGGATTTCACTAGTAGGAAACTCATCTTGGGTAAACACAATTTGAGCTTTAGGATTCATCACAGAGTTAACCAAAGATGCTATATTACTAGATGTATTCGGTGGAGGAACATTCAAATCTTTCAAGGCATCTTGTAACATTCCATGATGAGCGGAAGAAGTTTGAATCAAATCCCAAAGGGATATCTTAGCAGGGGTAGCTTTAAGTTGTTCTATGAGATCATATTCCTTACTAAGAACTTGTGAAATACGGGGAGCTTGTGGAAGAATCGGTTGAGGATTCGGAAGAGAAACTGGGATAACAGGAGGAGGACTAGGCTGCCTATTATTTCTGGTATGATAAGTATGGGCAACCGCATGATAACTCTCTCTAGTTATTTGCTTGGCATAACTATAAGGACTTATAGGTTTTCTTCCTTGCACAATGATGATTGGTTTATTCGGAGTACGAAAGGAATCATGATCATACCCTCCTTGGACAGTAAGGAGAGGTGATTTAGGAACTTGAAAGGTGGGAGAAGGATAAGCTCCTTGGACTTCCAAGAGAGGCTTTTTATGCTCATTCAAGTTTATCATGTTAACTAATTTAGAAGTCTTGTTCTTGTTTAAAGATTTCGATAAAGCCACAAAGTCATCAAGAGCATCATCCAACAAAGCATGATCATATCTATTAAAGGGTTTATCTTTTGATTCAAAAGGAGACATCTCCTCATAGAGGGGATTGTTTAAAACAACCATGTTACTAGATTTAGTGGAAGAGTTGATAGGAATGTACCCTTGAGAGGACTCATTCAACTTATCTTTCTCATCGCAATGAAATGGCATAGTAACAAGGTTTATGAGATTTTGGTAAAATGAAGGTTTGGTATCTTTAGGGTTCAAAAACTCATCTAAAGCTTCATCTAATTCATCTTGGCTATACTCATAATAATCATCATAAGCATGAACATTTTGCAAATAAAAGTTGCATAAAATTTAAACATACAATGTAAAGAAACACACTCTTTTTTTTTTTTTTTCTTTTTAATGAAAATGAAATGAAAACACACTAAATCTAGATCTAGATCTAACAAATGCAATGCAAGAAGAAGCAATGATAGATTCACGTCAGGTTCACCAAAATGTGTGGGGGAAAAAGCAAGACTAGGTTATCATGCCCTAATCCTACCTCTTGTCACACATTACGGAATACGAAAGAGCCTAGAGGTATCACACAATTGGCTACTTCTTTTTGTGAAAGAGAGAGCCACGGGCTACCTATTAGGGTTTCTATTCCTTTGTTGTAATTGAAAGGTAAGATTATGCAAGTCCAATTCCTAACCCTAAAATGCAAGTATGAACTAACAACAAGATTCTAGAATTGAACTTAGACAATGGAAAGCTGTAAACACAAGGATAAAACAAGAATGCAAATGCGTACCCAGAGTCAAAATCAGACTGAAAATGTTCAAGACGGGGGCACGGGCGCCACTGTCCTGATTCTGTCCTGAAAACTGCACCGGAAACTACTGTTTTGTACTCTAGAACACTGTCGAAAACTGTCAAAAATGTTGTCTGTCTGGAGGACCAGGGCACCCAGCGCCTCTATCCCAGGGACCAGGGCACCCAGCGCCCCTGTCTTGGCAGGACCAGGGTGCCCGGTGCCCCTGTCCCAGTCTTTTGCTCTGCAATTTGATGCAGAGTGCTGTCTCGACCTGTTCTCTCCGGATCTGTATCATGCGGCATCGTCCGAGTCCCGAAACCTGCACTTATATCTGAAAAAGGGTGTATGGGCGGCTATATAGGGTTTTTCCTTAGTCAAACCCCCGCTTCGGTGATTTCCACCTCCATGAATAGCCAAGTTGTTTTGTAAAATGTATTGTGTGTGCAGACCTAGTGTGTGTGCAAGGTCCTAAAATGCAAGAAAGCAAACTAGAGCAACCTAGAAAGTAAACCCTAATTGCTTGTAAATGATAATGTAAATGCTCTAAATCAAGATGCAAAGTGATCTAAAGCATGAATAAATGAGATATTGAAGCTTATGCAAAGACATGAAAACAACATGAAATCATACCCAACCCTCAAGGGAGAGGTACAAGCCAATCTTCAGTCGGTAATCTCCTATTGTTCTTCAACGTCTTCCAAGCCCTAAATGGATGAATGGAATTGATAAATGCTTGATAGAGGGATGTTGTAAGATGTTGAAGTCTTCAAAGATCTACTCTTTCGCTGCATATCAAGTTCCTGGAAACAAAAATCCGATCCTTTCAAATGAAGAAAGAGAGCTCTTATGTATGAAACCCTAGGTCGCAATTTCATCTTTTGGCCGACCTAGAGATTGAATATCCTGTCAATTTCTTGGGGTTAAGCTTTATTTTATGATTGGATCGCGCTCCTAAAATTTCAAGAAAAATGTCCGGGACCGTGTGCACTCCGGGCGCCACGGTCCCGACAACTTTTCACCAAACTTTCAGGGTCGTCAGATATGATGATTTTAGAGAGAATCCTGAAGTTACAGGTGATTTCGAGATGTTTTGACCCCTGAAATCAAGCCCCCAAGTTCGAAATAGGACTTAATTAGGGTTTTTGATTAGATGATGTATTGGAGGAATAAAATGAAAAGGGGCACACTTTAACGAAAGGGCCCGACTATATGATGTGAAGGATGATGAAATAGGACCTTAGACCTAATTAATTTGATTAATTAAGTGCTAAAGGAGCAATGTAATGCAAAATGTAAAATGCACTAAGGCGGGTGCTAAACTAGGTGTTAAATTGTACCGCTTTAGCAAGTGCGTACAATTTATGACGTTACAGGAAGAGATGCAGATGGATTAATAGAATCCAAGAATTTGACTTGGAGATAAACATTACCAAATTGGTAAGAGGTTTAGGTTTGGCTAAATTCATGACTGAGTCCAATCTGAGTCCAATCTTATGAATGTTGAAATACATGATGTTAAAGTTAGAGATACTTTAGTCACTAGCATTGAAAGGCAACCTTGGTATTTAGAGATAGTCAGATTCCTAAGAGATGTTGCATTCTTAGAAGGAATGACACATAATTAGAAAAGAACTCTGAAGCTCAAGTCCCAAAAATATGTGCTCATTCAGGGTGATCTGTTCTGGAGGAAAAGAGATGGAGAATTACTAATGTGTTTGGATGAATTCCAAGCTAAATGAGTATTGACTAAAATGCATGATGGAGTATGTGGAGGCCACTACTCTGCTAAGACCACTGCTAGTAAGATAATCCGGGTAGGATACTATTGGCCCACTTTATTTAAAGATACTCATGCATATGTTCAGAAATGTGATCCCTGTCAGAAGTTTTCATCCAAGTTGAAATATGAAGGAGCCTTGCCCCTAAATCCACTCACAATGGAAGCCCCTTTTGTCTAGTGGGGAATTGATTTTATTGGAGAAATTGTTGAGAGCTCAGGGAGAGGTCACAGATGGATCATAGTAGCCACTAACTATTTCACAAAATGGATAGAAGTTATTCCTACAAGAAGGGCTACAAGTAAGGTTGTCATTGATTTCCTGATGGATAATGTTGTAACTAGATTTGGAATACCTACAAAATTGGTGATGGATAATGCCATGTGTTTCAGATCAGAAGAGTTTGTAGGCTTTTGTACCAGTCATGGAATACTCATGTCTTACTCTTCACCTTATCATCCTTAGGGGAATGGACAAGCAGAATCCAGCAATAAAAGCCTTTTGATTATCATCAAGAAAATCCTGGAAGAAAATAAAAGGTCTTGGGATCAAAAATTGAAGTTAGCTTTGTGGATGGATAGAATAATAGTTAAAAAGGCCATTCGAATGTCCCCTTTTGAACTGGTCTATGGAGCTCAGGTCAGATTGCCAGTGAATAATCTTCTTCCAGTTTACAAGTTCTTGCAAGATGAGGATATGGAGCTATCTGAACCTATGGAAGACAGAATGATCCAAATTGTGGAGGTGGAAGAGCTCAG
This sequence comes from Cryptomeria japonica, assembly GCF_030272615.1. NCBI lineage: Eukaryota > Viridiplantae > Streptophyta > Pinopsida > Cupressales > Cupressaceae > Cryptomeria > Cryptomeria japonica. The sequence goes on along the minus strand of NC_081414.1, from coordinate 624,778,832 downwards.
AGCTTTAGCTCACAAAAGAAATAAGAAGATCCAATTGCAATCCAAATACCTTTTCGATAAAAGGACATCATTAAGGAAGCTTCAAATTGATGACATGGTTCATAAGTGGAATGCAAAAGGACAAGACAAGGGAAAACATAAAAAATTTGAATCATTATGGATTGGCCCTTTTGTGGTCTATGACTTAAATGGTAAGGATTCATATTTTATGAAGAATATGAATGATGAAGTATAGGAATTTCCAATGCATGGACAATTCCTGAAACATTATTTCTCTTGATGTCCATGCACGATAGGTCCTTGTTTGTACATATTTTGTTTCTTCCCTATTTTTCTGTTTAGGTCTATGTTTTGGTCTATTTCTCCAGAATTTCTGAGTTTTCTTGCATTGATCTTGCGATCAACCATCCCCAGTCAAAGCCGCTGTTATCACTATTTAAAAATTGGGTTTTCCTTTCCCATAATTGGCTATGATTTTGAATTTTTGAATAAGACATGCTAGCAATTGCTTCAGCTTTGTGTTAGGTCTTAAGGGTTTAGGGTTTTTAGTTTTAAAATCACTCAATGTGTTAACAAAAACCCTCTAGTTTCTATTTCTTCATTACTTTATCCACTTAAGTAATGGGTCTCAGGTTCGTCAAAAGTGTCCCCCCTTCTCATTTGCCTACGTGGTCATTTGAATTAATCATAAAATTTTACGCCTTATATATTTCCCCCATAATGTTGTCGGGCCCAGTAAGTGGTGCGCATCTCTCAGGAAGATCTATGTTTTTCACTATTTCTCTAGCCAAAGTTGCACGTGGTTTAAGACCCGTGAAATGGCAAAAAGGCTTTCCGTTCAAAATGACAATTTTGGTCCAATTTAAAGAGGTCTCATCTTGTCCAAGATCCAATGGTTGGCATTATTTCGCAGCCTGAACTTCCAAGCAAAATACCTTTCATGAAATGGCGAAAGCATTTGGTGGGACCCTGCATGCGAGGATTTTCTAAAGTGACTAAAAGGTGATCAAGTCTCGATTGATCTGACGGTTCGTGCTATTTTGCAGGATGAAAATGCTCGACAGTTATCTTTCGCGAAGTAGCGAAATGATGTGGCACTCCAAGTAGACAATCCAGCTAGTCTAAAGAGTGAGTGAGATGGTTGCACGTGGCAGAGGCCACAATAGTCAACAAGGCTGGTCCAAGGGTTAAAATAAGGTGGGTCCCAGGTGGTGAGTCATGTCGCGGGATAAGAGGTGACCTGCCAGATACAGGTGGTAAAAATTAATTGGGACCACATGTTTTCTCTTGGCAAATGAAAGACTGACATATCAGCTCTGAAGGTGACTAGTTGCCAGGTGTTTGAGGTTGAGTCGGAGGGCCCACGTTTTCCGAAGTCTATTTAGATAGTTAAGCACCGAGCAAGTAGAAAATAATCCAATGGCCTGGTTGAATTTGCAAGGGTAAGATGCTCATGCTTTATACCTTGTGAAATGGCAAAAAGGTTTTTCCTCCCCAAAGGCAGATAAAACATATCGATAAAGGAGGTTCAACTTTGTTTTGATCCAATAGCCGGTGCTATTTTGCGGTTGTGAGAAGCTTGAAGGATATGCTTTGCAAAATAGCGAAAGTAAAAGAGCTTCATCCAGGTGTCAAGTTGGATGGTGACATGTCGGTGGACACATGTTTTCAGAAGAAGCTGAGGGCCTGCCAAGGTGTAACTAGCGGTAAAAGGGAGAGACACGTTGCCAACGTGAAACTAGGCTTGAATGATTTTCTAAAACCAATGGTTGAGTGCCACGTGGTAATAAATAACCAATAAAAGGTGGCGTAAGAAATGCAGGCAAAAAGGGCTTCCCTTAAAGGATGGTCATCTCCAAACAGATCCAACACTTTGCATTGTTTCATAGCCTGAAGTTGACAGATGTTTAAGCTCCATGAAATAGCGAAAGACCGCTAGCAGTTAAGGTAAAGGCACAGTTAGCAAAGATGTTTGCGGTCTCGATGAGAATTAAAGGCCGAGCAGTTAGAATTCCATCTAACATCTGGCATTGTTTCATGAAGGAGAAGTTCTCAAAAGATAAATTCTGCAAAATGGCGAAAAGGAGGTGGGGACCAGTGCGAAGGTAAGACTGTTAAGTTAGTATAATGGCCGATCAAGTTTATTTTGATCAAACGGTTGGGGTGATTTTGCTTATCAAAATTGCCCGAAGGTTATGCTTCATGAAACAGCGAAACAGCGAAAGGAAAGAATTGCAAGAACGTTGTGGCCCGTTGGAGCAAAAAATATGAATTCTCTCATGAATTCAATTCTAAAGGGACGGCTGAAGCATGTAGAATCAATGTTGCAGTTAAGACCCTAGGTACCATATATGATCTCTTGTCGATTGAGTAAAGGTATCATTCAGAAGAATTGCTGCAGAAGAGGAGATACAAAGCTTTTGTCTTCAGATACAGAGCGAGTCAATTCAGTTGCAGAGAAGATTCCTCCTAGCTAAAATCAGGTTTTCTTGTACTCCTATGTGGTAATTGCTTTATAGTGTTTTAAATAAGGTCTTGATTCATCGCTGAACCATTTTGGGGTAGTTTTTTGATTGCTTGCATTCTCAAATGGTACCTAAGAGAGAGTTTTCTAGGAAGGTTAATTATCAGGAGAGGGCCATTTGTGATGATTTTCTTGAGTAGTTGATGTTGTCAACTAACTAGGCCTCAAAAGTAAAAGAGCTAGTGCCTAGAGCTCCTCGTTTGAAGATAGGAGAAGGGATATATGACAAGGGCAATTGGTTGAGAGATCTGCAAGTTGGATTGTCTGGGTTGGAGTTATTTAAGATTGGATTTGGAATGAGGAATTCTCCGGCCCCACAAAATAGTATCTAGGAGTTAGATGTAGGGAAGTTGGTAGTCCTAGGGGTATCATGGACATGGATCTACTGACTCAAATTGCACACAATTATGATCCAGTTACCATTAGGGACATAAATGGAAAATCCCTTATTGATATTAATACTGAAGAATTAAGAAGTGCTTTTGGGCTAAATGAGTTTACAAATTTTCTTGAACCCATAAATTTCAAATCATTAGCTCAAGTATACAGTGCATAGAGGAATCATCTTAGGAGTGGGCCTCTTAAGGAATTTTTTGTGAAGATAGGTGGGTTGATAGTTGTAGGACCCAACACAGAAGAGCCCTTCTCATTGAATCTATTCACCAACAGGGCTAAGGGAGTGTATTGGTCACTCTGCCAAGTTTTGGGAGAAGATTTTGAAGCAAATATGCCCAATCACTACTTCTTAATGATTGCTCAGATTTTAAATCCTTCCCTTGTAGTAACATTTGATTATGCTTCTTTCATTGTTGATGCTATCCATGGAGGGTTAGTAGGAATAAAAAATGGGAAGGTGGATAGGCCTTCGGATGGTACTCACTCCTAATCCATCTATTTCTGTTCAAAGGAGGTGATTACTTTGTCAGTGGATTAGACCTCATCAAAGAGAAGGAAGGACAAAAGATGTTAGTACAACTATGGAGTACTATGTTGCCATGGGACAGAGAGGATGCTAGCTTTTTAAAATTTGATAAATATTTTGCATCCAAGATTAGGACTCTCCTCTGCTTAGAGAACCCAAGAATCCCCAAGGTTCTTTTGGAATTTATTAGACCAAAATAATTTGTAGAGAATATAAAGATTGTTCATAATTGGGGTGACATTTATCTGTACCCAGTCTCAACTATTTTTAGAGTTTTTGGTTTTAAAGGCACTCCATTCTTGTTGTCGTATCAGGTCCCTCTCAAAGTGGGAATTGCAGAAGTCCTCAGACAGATTGGTAGTGTACAAGAGGCAGAGCTGACAAGAAGGTGTAAAGGGACTATTTTCCCTATGGTTACCATAGCCCATTAATTTATAATAACCAAGGGAGGCTGGAATTATTTTGAAGACTTTCTCAAACCCTATCATTTGTCAACTGCAATATCCAGGTGTGCAGATCCTGAAGACTTCTTCAATGGCATATTCAGAAAGAGGGCAGTGTGCAGAGGAAGACCCCATCAATTTCAGTTTCTTGAGGACCTCATTTGAAATGAGTTTGATATGGATGAGTAGGAACTGAGAAAAGAGAAATGGGTGGCTTGTAAGAAAGCCTTAGACTTTGTGTATCAGTTTGATGCCAGCTATGACCCATTCTCTAGCTTTTTCCCTCTGGAGAAGAAAATAAAGTTTTTAATTGTTTGTTTTTAGGATGTGATGCATACCTTGAAGGAGAAGAGGGAATCTATGATTAAAAGCAACCCTAAAAAAGAAAGAATGATTCTAAGCAAGTCTACCTCCACCAAAGCAATCCCTTCTGGTGATTACACACTGCATAAGAAATCTAGTTATAGTGTGTTGATGCCTACAACAGGGGAGCCCTCTACCTCCAAAGGAAAGAGGAAGATACAAGATGTCACTGACATCCAAGAGAGCCCTAAAATGCAGAGAGTAGGAAAAGAAGTACAATCTGATAGACCTTTGTACTCTCCATCCCAATCCCGTATCCACATAGAAGATGAGCAAGAAGTAGTTGAGCAACTTTTATAATTGGGCAGTTTAGGGGAAATTGTCTACACATATGATGAGGTAGAGGAAGGAATGCTAGAAGAACCCCTTGTTGCTGAAATGAACATCACTACCACTAAACTTAAAGGCCTGAAGTTGGATCCTAAGATAAAGCAAGCAAGTGATGACTTCTTGGCTGACAACAATTTTGTCACTTCAGGAGCATTTATGCAGTTTGTATTGAAACAAAACATAGATAAATACAATGCAAGATGAGAGAAAAGAAAAGGTGAGCAGCTTAGCAAAGATCCAGCTCTAGTAGAGGAAGAAATAAAATAGGAAATGATGGAAGAATTTAAGACGATCAGTCCTGAGCATGGAAGGGACATGGTGGCACAAGTTGGAGTGCTTATTCTCCCTGAGTGGGACATAGCAGATGCCCTGGTACTGGCGGTAGTAAGTAAAGAAACTAAGCCCATGGAGGGAATTACTTTCAGCAAGGATAATGCTGTACTCATCATGTGGTCTCTCAAGAGAGATAAAAATAACCAAAGAAAAGATACCCAAGGGTCAAGCTACCTTGGTGGAATGATAGTAAAGAGAGTGCAAAGCATAGGGGTGGTAGAAGCTGCTAGTACTGTGTAAGAGACTGCAAAATTTAGTGTTCGAGTATCAAAAACGGAGGCTAGGGAGAAAGCAGACCTCTAATTCAAGTTGGAGACAATTCTGAAAGCCTATAACAATGTCAACGAAGAGGTAAGAGGTAGAGATAGCATCATTGCTAAGTTGCATATCTAGTTGACCAGACAGTACCATCAAGGTGAGTCTTCAACACTGATGATCTCCTCTTCTCCTGCACGACCTCCACCTAGCGGTCCTATCATTGAGTTCCCACCATCTCCAGCACCCTCCAGCTCCCGGATGATTGAAATTACTCCTCAAGAGCTAGAGAATTTGAAATACGCTCAGGCCCTATACGCGAAGAAATATGAGGATAAAGTAAGAGCTACTATTTCAAGTTTTATGGATACAATGAGTGCCTCATTGTTATATAATAATATAAGAAAGATTTTGGATATGACGAATGAGCTCAATGGAGATAAAGCCATTCTGACACCTATTTTTGACAAATGGAGGCATAGAGAGCAGGACTTGGAGTTTATTTGTGCATCTTATGATAAAGCAAGGGCCAATCCTATCATCAAATCCACTTGTGATATTACCAAGGATCTATTCAAATTAGTAGAAGGGGTGGATATTGCTGATAGGAAAATTAATTTGTACAAAAAGGAGTATACTGATTAGGTTTTTGAGTTGCTCCCAGGAGTTTTTGCTAGCCCAGATCAACTGAAGGACAAACAAGTGTGGCTCAAGGAATTAGAGGCCAAATTGTCAGCCAGGATTAAAGGAATTGTTGATCTAGATGATGCTTCCTTCTTTGTTTTAACAATTCAGGAGATTGAGAAAATCAAGTCTCGTTATGGTTTTCTCAACTGAGAAGTCAACAAGATGAGAAATTCCTGGAAAAGGTTGACCAAGGCTAAGACAAAAGTGATTAATTTCACATGGCCCACTGATGATGTGTACAATGAATGGAAAGAAAAATATGCCATCCAGGATGCAGAGCAGTTAGAGGGTGCTCCTAAACAGTTAGAAGAGGTTGCAACCAAATAGCAAGTAGAAGAAGCTAGAGAGGTCGAAAAGGACTTGTAACCATTTTTGCAAAAGGTTTTGTAACTTCTTCTTGAGAAGCAACAATTGTAAATGAATTCTCCTAGGAAAGTCTGAAGCTATGTGCATCCATATTGTTATAAATGGATACCAAGACTAAGGAAAAAGGATCGCAAAAGAAGTATAAGAAAATGCTTCAGAAATTTATCTGAGCTTTTCTAAGTGTAATGGAGAATACTCAAAAGTATATGTAATACTTTCTTGAAAATATATCAATATAAAAACCATTGGTTTTGAGTAAAACTTTGTGTTGTCTTCGAATGTGCTTGCAATTGTTTATTGTTTCATTCTAAATAATCTAGGGTTATTTTGTTTGAATGGGGATTGTAAGGCAAGTTTTAGTAGATGTGCTCGCTAGCTTTTCTCTTTAGGAGGGAAATTAAATATGCAGGGATTGCCTCTACCAGTAAATTCTTCATAGGATATTTTGAATCTTGATGAGCATAGTTTGATTTGGTGTGCATAAATTCTCATGTATGTCAGGCATATATAGGGATTAACAGAAGCTGAGCCAATGGGATGTGTAGAGATATTCTTTTTGGGGAGTATTGTTTGAATTTTGATGACTCTATGACCTTGGATAAGGCACTGGTATAGATCAAGGTTGTCTATTGCATGTTTTGTAGATCAAAATACTGAATATGAGTATAATTTTCATTCCTTTGTTTCAGTTGGTTTCAAGGTGATTAGATCCACTAGTTTCTAGACTGGTTTGCTATGGATTTATCTTTTGAAAGTGTGAATTTAGTTCGCAAAGGTATACCTACCTGGACTCTGAGTAAGTTTGAAGTGTAGAAGGTTAAAGAAAACCTTTTCATATGTTGTCATAAGAGTTTCCTTCCCTTTAATATCTCTTCTGCCCAAAGTTTGAATCATTTTATTATAAGGATATTGAGGTGAATCAGATTTTGAAGACAACACTTGGGTGGAGTTCACCATAGGAGGCTATAAAGACAATATTTTGTGTGATATCTTTCCAATGGATGCATGTCACCTACTCCTAGGTAGGCCTTGGCAGTTTGATAGAAAAGCAATACACCATGGAGAAAATAATTCCTACACCTTTCAAAAAGATGGAGTTACCTACAAAATTCAGTCCATATGAGATGAAGAAGAGTGAAGATCTAAAGGTTCAAATGTGTTACTAGTTGGTGAGAAGGATTTTATGAACACTCTCAAAGAAGGAGAAGGAGTGGGGTTTTCACTTGTTGTGAAACCAAAAGAGGAAAAGAAGGGCAAGAAAATTTTTATTCCTGATGAAGAGCAACACATACTCAATCAGTTTAAGGAGATCATAAGTGATGCAACACCTACTACTTTGCCTCCTCAATGAGCCATAAGCCATCAGATTGACTTCATACCCGAAGCCTCATTGCCTAATAAAGAAGCGTACAAAAAGACATTGGAGTATAACAAAGAAGTGGCTAAGAAAATCCAAGAAATTTTGGATAATGGTCTGATAAGGAAGAGAATCAGCCCATGTGCAGTTCCCACCATTTTGGCACCTAAGAAAGGAGGTACTTGGAGACTTTGTACTGATTCAAGAGTCATCAACCGGATTACAATCAGATATAGATTTCCTATTCCAAGAATTGAAGATTTTATGGATTGTTTAGGGGGTGCTAAGTATTTCACCAAGTTAGACCTCAAGAGTGGCTACCACCAAATAAGAATCAAGGATGGAGATGAGTGGAAGATAGCATTCAAAACCACTAAAGGTCTTTATGAATGGCTTGTTATGCCATTTGGACTCACAAATTCCCCTAGCACATTCATGAGACTCATGAATGAAGTCCTCAAAGATTACATTGGTAAATTTTTTGTTGTTTATCTAGATGACATCTTGATTTTGATTAAATTTAAAGAATAACATCTTAGGCATATAGAGATTATATTGAAGAAATTATGTGATGAGCAACTAACTATCAATTTGGAGAAATGTGAGTTCATGAAACAAGAGTTGGTATATCTTGGGTTTGTAATCTCAAGTGGTGATTTGAAGATGGATACCTCAAAGGGAGAAGCAATAATCAGTTGGCCTGCACCTAAAACAACAAGTGAAGTGAGAAGTTTTCATGGTTTGGCTCAGTTACAAGAAGTTCATCAGAGGGTTCAGTGAGATATGTGTACCTATGCTTGATACAATCAAAGGAGGTGTAAAGACTAAGTTTCAATGGAAAAAAGAGGTACATAAAGGATTTGAACTTTAAAGACAAAGGTGGCTACTCAACCTGTCCTTGTTCTCCCAAGATTTGACAAGCTCTTCACCATTGAATGTGATGCAAGAAACATAGCGGTTGGAGTAGTCCTAAGTCAAGACAATAGACTGGTTGCATTTTTCAGTGAAAAACTCAATGAAGCCAAGAAAAGGTATTCTTCTTATGATTTGGAATTATATGCACCTATTCAATAACTTATAAAATGGAGGCATTTCTTATTTCCTAAAGAATTTGTGGTTTATAATGATAACCAAGCTCTTAGTTTGCTCAACTCCCAAGAAAAGTTGAATCATAGGCATATCAAATGGGTAGAGTACTTGCAATCTTATACTTTTACCATTAAGCATAAGAAAGGTCAATGTAATAAGGTTGCTAATGCATTAAGTAGAAGGTTACTAATATTTCAAGAAGTGCAGCTCAAGAGCATCGGGGTTTATAGTTTCAAAGGGCTATATCAAGATGATGAAGATTTTGATGCCATCTACAAGGTTTGCCAACAGTTTAGGAATCATTTTCATAGTGAATATGCAGATTTTACTTTGAAAGATGGTCTTTTATTTAAAGGAGGACAACTTTGTGTGCCAAGAGGGTCCATGAGAGAGAATTTGATGCAAGAGAAGTACAATGGTTGCTTAAGCAGTCATTTTGGGTTGAATAAAACCTTGGAACTTGTTCAAAGATTCTATTATTGGCCAAAGATGCAAAGGGATATGAGAAAATATGTTGAAAAATGTTTTGTTTGTCAAAGGGAAAAGGGAACCTCTTCCAATGCTGGACTCTATTAGCCTTTACCTATCCCAAACCGGTCATGGGATTGTGTAAGTATGGATTTTGTTGTCGGTTTACCCAAGACCAAAACTGGATTTGATAGCATCTATGTTGTAGTAGATAGATTCAGTAAAATGGCCCATTTTATTCCATGTAAGGTGACTCATGATGCTAGTCACATTGCTCCTTTTTTTTCAAATAGATCATTAGGATTCATGGTTTACCAATTGGCATAGTGTCAGATAGAGATACCAAGTTCATTGGTCATTTTGGAAAACTTAATGGCAGAGATTGGGTACTAACTTGTCTTTTATCTCAGCATACCATCCCCAAACGGATGGCCAAATAGAGGTGGTAAATAGGACACTTGGGAACCTTCTCAGATGTTTGACAAATGAGTATGGGAAAGCTTGGGATCAGATCATCCATCAAACTGGATTTTCTTATAATGATAGTGTGAATAGATCAACCGGCAAGAGTCCTTTTGAAGTAGTTTATGGGATTCATCCAAGAGGTGTGTTGGAGGTTAGATACCTTGGAAGTGTGGAGCAAAGGAGTGGACATGTTGTTGATATGGCTCAATCCATGAAGTAGATTCATGAGCAAGCTATGCAAGCTTTACAAGAAAACTCTCAAAGAATCAAGGACAAAGTGGATTACAAGAAGAAGAATGTGCAATTTGTTGTTGGTGACTTGGTAATGGTCCACTTGAACAAAGAAAGGCTTCAAAAAGGTGTTCCTAGCAAGCTTCAAATGAGAAGGTGGACCTTGTAAGGTCTTGGCTAAATATGGACAAAATACTTACAAGATTGATCTATCTGAGGACATAGCTTTGTCTCCTATTTTCAATGTTGCAGAATTGGTGCAGTACAAAGGCCCAATTCTAGAGGAATTCAATAGAGTTTTAGATGTCTCTCAGTCACTTTCAGACCTGCCTTTGCCACCTCCAACCATGCTACAAGTGGAGAAGGTGTTGGATTCAAGGATTTTCAAGAAGACTAGGCATACCGCCTATATGGAGAATTTGGTTAAATGGCACCATCTTCTAGAATCTGAGGCCACTTGGGTACCTACAGTAGACTTTCCAAAGGTTGGAATTGACCTCTCTTTGTTCCCTAAAGAAGTCACTTGACTTCTTTCTCATTGGGGGAGTATGCTACAAAAGCACCTGAGGTTTCTTCATGAACTTTCAAATTTTTGAGTGAATGATCCTCATTGGGTCAATGATTGAAAAAAAGACTATTTAAGAGTCCAAGAATGTGCTAGAGTTTGTTTTGTAGTTTGTTGGTCATTAATCTTAGCTTGTTTGCTTAGTTTTGGCCTATGTGCCTTTGTAAGCCTAAAATAACATCATATAGAAAAATTGTGTAAAACTCCTTGTAAGGCCTCATAAGGATTTTTGAAATTTTTATTTGATGTTAGGAAACCATACTAGGGGGTCAAGAGTGTGAATATATGCAAAAGTTGCAAAAATGCATTGTGGAGCAAAAGTTGTCATGTTTGCTTGACAATATTTTGCAACAATGTGAGCAATTTTTACAAAATGCTCAAATCGGTAGTTAGAGGTCTGATTGGTGGTTGGTTTTGATTGAGTAGGAATATATAAAGCCTCTCAAAAAATTGTAGAAGAATTGGAAGATCAAAATATTGAATTCCTCAATAAGCAACTTCAAGCGATTTCCTGTTTTCCACAAAAAATGTCAGTTTGCTTGTTGCAGTCCATACTAAATGCATTGATTTCCTTACTATGCTTTGATGGAGGTCTAGTACTTGTTATTGTGGTTCTTGGAAAGTATTTGTGTTCACTCATTGTGTAGGTTTAGTTGCTGCATTTGAAAACTTTCTTGTTTCCACTACTCTTGGCCTAAGTAAGTGGTTAAAGCCCTAAAAATGACTCCAACTTGAATTCCCTATGTGGTTTCTCTATTCCCTTTGGGATTTGAGTAATGGAATCTATATATAGTGTAAATATTTTTATTTGTGTCCTAGAAGTTGCTTTGGAACATTTTACCATCATGCCCTAGGCGAGCTCTGCCATAGCTCGGCTAGGAGCATGACTGTTATTTTTTCTTGTAGGGGTGATCTAACCTAATAGTTCCAAGTGATTGGCATTGAAGTTGTATGTTATATAGTTCTTCAGTGTGAGTGTGGAGGTCTGACAAGGTGTTGAGATTAGTAAACCCCATTGGAGAAATCTTCTAAGCCTAAAACCCATCAAAAGAGCCATTTTGGGGGTCATACCTATAAGGACATATCAGACCACCTCATCCCCTAAATATTGAAGAGTTTCCAAATGGGTATCCAGATCAAAAAATCTTTTGGGGGGTCATTTGGAATTTTTTAGTACAAAAGAGCAAAAACTGTGAAGGGAGGGCTAAAAGGGGCTCATAGGGCTACTAGGCCTTGGAAATAAGAATCTATGAAAGTGATAGAGAAATGAAAGGGAGCACACACCAAAACCACATGGTGGGAGTTTACAAACTATCTCAGACCCCTCCTAATCCCCTTCAAGTGTAGGATAAAGAATTAGACATGTTGGTGGTTGGACTTACTCCTGTGAGTTCTAACCTTGACTAAGTAACTAGAGCAATCCAATTGGTAGAGAGTTCTCCAAAGGAGTTTGGGGGTTGGTGTTGATTCAAACAAGGAGAGTAGGGCATAGGAAAAAAAAAGGAATCCCACAATGAGACCTATTCCTAGTGTATGAGCCAAACTGCACTTCTTTGTGAGTCTCCCTATCAGCCTCTTGGTGCCTAGCAATCAGATAATAGTGTTGATACTCCCTTTTCTCTATTTGAAAAGTGAGAGAGTTTTCAAAAATGTGTATCAACCTTGTTCATAATGTTAATGTTACAAATGTGAAATGTTTAGGTATAAAATGGAACAACTCAAATTTTGGGCTACAAGCTTAGTTTCTAGCCAAAAAAAAATTCTCATTCGCTCAACAATTCTTATGGAAAGGCTATTATGTAGATCTCTCCAAATAATTCAATTTAAAAAAAAGGCACAATCAACCCACCAAATAAAAAATTATGTCCCGTAAAAATTTATATAGGAAACATAAAAAAGTTGTTGGATATAAAAGAGTTATAAAGGGGAGTTGTGCATATTGACCATCTTATGATGTGTATTATGACACATCATAAGGCAACTTTGGTTGGGAATAATTTGAACACTACTTTTGGGTAGTTTTAGCTCACTAGTTTCTAACTATCATTTAATAGTTTCAACTTGTGTATCTATTATATATTAGGTGCTTGAGATGGAGGTTTTGTGTAGAGTTTTGTAGGTATAGTTTAAGCTATAAGAATTCCTCCAAATCTTTGTTTGGTGTTGCTCCTATGAAGGCGTTCTCTACAAGTGAATTGTAATTTTGTTAATTTGAATAATATAAATTAAGCTTCTTTCAAGTGTGCGGTTTTCTCTCTCAAAAGGGTTTTCCCCACATACCCCTATATTATGGTATTTATTGTTTATTTTTTATTTAAATATATTTCTACTTTCTATAATTGTTAAGAGATTAAAATTTACACAATAATCTCCTTAGAATATTAATGTAGGAAGTGTTTCCACGTATTGTGTTTCCTCTCATTATGTTGAGTTTTTAGGTACTGGTATATGCTACACACAAACTAATCACCATGGCCAAGGATGAACCTTGATCATGGGACATGAAAACACCTAGTATGTTATGTCATCCTATGGTTGTCTAGTTAGATCATTACCATACCACTTTTTGTATAGGTTGAATTAGTTAGCTATACTCCTCATTTCTCTCATTTAATATCCTAAATAATTAACTAAAATTTTAATATGTGCCTATTTAATTTGTTAAACAAGAGATACTTAGTACACATATTTTCTCTATTTTGCAAATTCTCATGGAGAGCACATGTCAAAGGATGAATAGATAGAGATACCAATAATGACCTCCATCAAATTACATGAGCCTTGTATCCTATTTATGCCTAATTATTTACTTGCATGCATATTTGTAAATGATTATTTACTATAAAATGCATGTGTGTGTTAAGATTTGAATACAGATCAAAGTGGAATTAAAAAAGAATGGTTAAATTTGCATGCCTATGGAAATTCCCATTTAGGTTTGCGCCCATTGTGATGGAATCACTTAATTCAATTACATATCAAAAAATGGTATGATCTTGTGTCAAATTGAGCTCATTCCCTAATCCTTCCCCCATCTACATTTCATACATTCTGACATACCCAAGCAAATTTCATTCATTTGTACACATATTCCTATACACATGACCTTTATTAAGTTATTTCTATCACCCATGTCTAGACATTCATCCCTTGCATTGACATTAACATTTCATTATCATGTATTTAGGTCAATCTCACAATAAACTCCATCAATCCTATGTTGGACACAATATACTACTGAGAAGGGGGGGTGAATCAGTGGTATCCAAACTTTACCCTTTTAATCCCAAGTGAGAATACTGGTTAGCAAAACAAACACTAAGCAATCTTACCAGTAAGCTAAAACAAAGCAACACAATGCAATCACACAAAAGGGGTACACCACATAACACTAGTATGTACGAGGAAAACCCTATATGGGAAAAACCTCGGTGAGCAATGTTGTTGGAGTCTACTACTCCAATCCACCCTCACAATGAAATATGTTACAAATTTTTAGGGCACAAAACCAAGGAGCACCAACCCGTGATTTAGGGCACCAACCCTTGCACCGAGCTACAACTCAGTGATCACAATGATAGCATCAAATACAAAAGTAGTTATACTATTACAAGTGAATCTTGTAACCATTGCATATACATCATTCTGCCAGTGAAACACCTTCTCTACTACATTGGTTCACCTCTCTCTATTGCTTCTTTATCAGTTTATACTCTACCAGTTACCTTGCTCTGCATCCTCTTTGGCGGATTTCTCCTTTATTGTTCTGCAATTTAGCACCCTTTGTTGTCTTCCTATCTATACAAGAACCTACCGGTTATCTTCTCTGATGCAATCTAGCTGCTTTACCAGTTGCTCAAATCATACCGGTTAAACCCTTAGTCAAACCTTATCACCGATTTAACCTTCACTCACTCAGTCACTGTTATCTTCTTCTATTTTCACTTTTTTTGATCTAACTCTCTCATGCAACAACTATACACTCTCCCATCCAGCAACACTAAACAATATCTTTGGCTTGCATATTTATAGCCTATTCTTCCTGCCAAAAGCCAATTCAAATCACAGGTGGTTAGGATTTCCTTATGAACCTCAAGGAAAACCAAATCCAATCAGATCTTATCCAATCTGATCACTCAAACAGCTATTTGCACATCACCACGATTTTTTGTGCCTTCCAGAACACACTTTCTATGTTTGGCATTCTACATTAAATCTATCGATTCATCCCTTAGTCAAACGCCATAAATGTCTTAGTTGTTTCTTTTGTCAACCTGACCTGCATAATCAATCTATCTTGGATCTTGAGCCGCAAACCTCTATTGTGAATTCTCAAGCAGCGCAGTCATCATTAATGTTGGAGCAACTGCCAACTAACTCATCATCACTCTACACCGACCTATAGAATTTTGCCACTTCACCCCCATGTGGCATCACTATCCATCTCGGTTGAGTCATCTGTGTCGATTTAGACAAGATCACTGACCATCATGCATTACCGGTGTACATCTACCGGTTCACCAAACCTGTCGGTATAATAACCCTATCAGTATATCATACTTTACTGGTTGACCTTCATGCCATCACCTTTTCTATCCTATCAGTGTATACCATTATTCATTTTTGCAAAGGCATCATGCACATCTTCTCCTGATTGACATCATATCCTTTCCTTCATGTCGGTCAAACCTTTATGTCTGCACTTCACTTCTCTATTGGTGAATGATAGGGAGAGTCCTAATTTACCACCAACTAGAGTTCTTTGGTGGTGTAATCCTATTCTCTATTAGGGCCCATATTCTTCTCCTATGTACTCCCCTACCAGTAGTTTTCTTGTTTCACCTTCCTCAAGCTCACAAGGTAAGCTTGCTCACTATATCCTTGCAGGGGTGCAGGACAATCAACACTTGTTCTCTTTCTTCACAAAACCACCCTTCATGTTTGGTTTGGAAAACTCTCTCCTTTTGGTTACAAAATGACTAAGTACCAAGGCTTATAGCCTTCTAGATCTTCTTCCAGCTCTCAATAGATTCCTCCCTTGCAAGTTATCTCCTTCACACTACTGACACCTAGTCGGACTATCACCAAGCTCGCCTAGGGCTAGTTTGCAGGAATAACTAATGCCATCTCCTGGACTTCCACAAATGAAACCTATTGTACATGATTGGCTCTACTTGACCACCTCCAATGGTCGAGTGGAGTTTCAAGCCAAAGCCATGTTATTATTTACAAATAGAGAACCAAAATTAAAAAAGGAAAACTTATTTACAGATTCTGAGCTTATTCTTGGGTTCAACCTAGTAACTCACAAAGTAGAGAAATAAAGCATTTACATTGACTGCATAAGTGAACTTAAAGATTCTAAAACATTATTGCAATTCATAATAGAAATCAAACTCTGAATGGAAACCAGAAAATAGACTTCTCTTTGTTATTCAGGAAAATAGATGTGCTCTCCATGGGAATCAAAAATCCATAATCAAAACCACAACAACCCTTTTACAAATGCCCGTTGGGTCTTTTATCCATTCCATCATCTATCATGAACTCCTCCTATTGGACAAGATTGATCTTGTTACCAATGGTTTCTAGTGGCAACTGTTGGGCAGGTTCTATCGAAGCATTAGGGTACCATCCAAACAAAGTTACTGATGTCCAATGACAACTCCCAACTCTTCGCACTTCCTATCGGGTCTTTGGTGTAACATCATAATGGGCTACCGATGACCGACATCTTCACACTTCCACTTTGCACTTTCCAACGGGTCTCACTTGTGCTTTGTTATCAGGCCATCGGTGTAACATTGAAGTGTTCCATCCGATAGCTAATGACTTGCTCTAGTCCATCCACTTTCCTATTAGGTCTGTGGGATAGCTTGAAACCACTCTCCCCGATAGACGATAACAATACTTTGTGCCTATGGTTTCTCATCGGGTCATCAGGGTAGCTTGAAACCCCTTCCGCCAATACCCAATGGCTCTGCTTCAAGCTAATGCTAACTCATCAGGTCATCGGGGTAGCTTGGAACCACTTTCATTGATACTTGATGGCTCCGCTCTAAGCCAATGCTAACTCATCAGGTCATTGGGGTAACTTGAACCAACTCCTTCTGATGCCCGATGAGTCACCAATTGGGTTATCCTAATGCACTTATGAGATGCCATTTCAAACTGATAAAACACACATTTGAACCTAATCACACCAAAAATGTTGAAAACTTTGTAAATGCAACCAAAACTGGGTGCTCCTACACCATACTCCCCCAATGAGAAAGAAGTCAAGTGACTCCTTGGGGCAACACAGAGGAGGTAAGTCTAAGTTTTGAAAAGTCTACCTCAGGAACCCAAGTGGCCTTAGATCCTGGAAGGTGCTGCCATTTAACTAAATGCTCCATATAGGTGGTATGCCTGGTCTTCTTGAGGACTCGTGAATCCAACACCTTTTTGGCTTGTGGCCTATTTGCTGGTGGTAAGGGTACGTCTGACAGTGTCTTTGAGACCTCTAAAAATCTCCGACATTCTTCTAGAAGTGTACCCTTATACGGTACCAAGTCTGCAATATTGAAAATAGGAGATAAAGCCATGTCTTCGGGTAGGTCAAGTTTGTAGGCATTGTTTCCATACTTGGCTAAGATCTTACAAGGTCCAATTCTCCTCATTTGAAGTTTGCTAGGGACACCTTTTTGAAGCCTTGCTTTGTTCAAGTGAACTATTACCAAGTCCCCAACAACAAATTGTACATCTCTTCGCTTTTCATCTACTTTGTCCTTGATTTTCTGAGAGTTGTCTAGTAAAGTTTTCCTAACTTGCTCATGAATCTCCTTCATGGACTGAGCCATGTCAATAGAATGTCCACTTTTTTGTCCCATCTTCTCAATTTATCTGAGCTCCAAAACACCTCTAGGATGAAGGCCATAAACTAATTCAAAAGGACTCTTACTAGTTGATCTATTCACACTATCATTGTAAGAAAATTCATCCTAATGAATGATCTGATCCCAAGTTTTCCCATACTCCTTTGCCAAACATCTGAGAAGGTTCCCCAGTGTTCTATTGACCACCTTTGTTTTGCCATCTATTTGGGGATGGTATGCTGAGCTGAAAGACAAGTTAGTTCCCAATCTCTGCCATAAAGTTCTCCAGAAATGTCCAATGAATTTTGTATCTCTATCTGACAATATACTAATGGGTAAACCATGAATCCTAATGACCTCTTTGAAAAATAAATGAGCAATATGACTGGCATCATGAGTCACCTTACAAGGAATAAAATGGGCCATTTTACTGAATCTATCTATGACAACGTAGATGCTATCAAATCCAAATTTGGTCTTGGGTAAACCAACCACAAAATCCATACTTACACACTCCCATGGCCTATTTGGGATAGGTAAAGGCTGATACAGTCCAACATTAGAAGATGTTCCCTTAGCTCTTTGACAAATTACACATTTCTCCACATATCTCCTAATATCCCTTTGTATCTTTGGCAATAGTATAATATTTGCACAAGTTCTAAAGTCTTATTCAAACCAAAATGTCCACTCAAGCATCCATTGTGCTTTTCTTGCATCAAATTTTCTCTCATAGACCCTTTGGGTACACAAAGTTGTCCTCCTTTGAACAAAATTCCATCCTTCAAAGTGAAATCTGCATATTCACTATGAAAATGATTCCTAAACTCCTGGCAAACCTTGTAGGCAGCAGTAAAATCTTCATCTTCTTCATACAAAATCTTGAAACTATCCAACCCAATGCTTTTGAGTTGCACTTCTTGTACTGTTAGTAACCTCCTACTCAATACATCAACTACCTTATTACATTTTCCTTTCTTGTGTTTGTTGGTAAAAGTATATGACTGCAAATACTCTACCCATTTGATATGCCTATGGTTTAACTTTTCTTGAGAATTAAGAAAGCTAAGAGCTTGATTATTAGTGTAAACCACAAATTCCTTAGGTAGAAAATAATGCCTCCATTTCCTAACTGACTGGACAAGTGCATACAATTCCAAATCATAGGAAGAATACCTTTTCTTTGCATCATTGAGTTTCTCGCTGAAAAATGCAACTGGTCTGTTGTCTTGACTCAAAACTACTCCAACCGCTATGTTGTTGGCATCACATTCAATTGTGAAAAGTTTGTCAAAGCTTGGTAGGATTAGTACCGGTTGTGTAGCCACCTTTGTCTTCAAGAAATCAAAACCTTTTTGTGCTTCCTTTTTCCATACAAAGTTGGTTCTCACACCTCCCTTGATTGTCTCTAGCATGGGTGCACATATCGCATTGAACCCTCTGATGACCTTCCTGTAAAACTAAGCCAAACCGTTAAAACTTCTTACTTCACTTGTTGTTTTAGGAGTAGGCCAATTGATTATTGCTTCCACTTTTGAAGTGTCCATTTTTAAATCACCACTTGAGATTACAAACCCAGGATACACTAATTCCTGTTTCATAAACTCACATTTCTCCAAATTGATGGTTAGATGTTCATCATATAGTTTTTCCAATACAATTCCTATAAGCTTAAGATGCTCATCTTTAAACTTGCTAAAAATTAAGATGCCATCTAGGTAAACAGCAACAAATTTACCAATGTAGTCCTTGAGTACTTCATTCATGAGCCTCATGAATGTGCTAGGGGCATTGGTGAGTCCAAATGGCATAACAAGCCATTCATAAAGTCCTTATGTAGTCTTGAAGGTTGTCTTCCATTCATATCCCTCCTTGATTTAGATTTGGTGGTAACCACTCTTGAGGTCTATCTTGGTAAAATACTTAGCACCCCCTAAACAATCCATCAAATCTTCAATTTTGGGAATAGGAAATCTATAACTGATGGTAATCCGGTTGATGGCTCTTGAATCAGTGCATAGTCTCCAAGTACCTCCCTTCTTTGGTGCCAACACAGTGGGCACTACACATGGGTTTATGCTTTTCCTTATCAAACCATTATCCAAAAGCTCTTGTATTTGTTTGGCTACCTCCTGATTCTACTTTGGTGTCATCTTATAGGCTGCCTTATTAGGCAAAGAAGCTCTAGGTATGAAGTCAATTTGGTGACTGATGGCAGGTTGAGGAGGCAACATTGCAGGTTTTCCTTCACTAATGATCTCCTTGAACTGGTTTAGTATCTGTTTCACTTCATTGGGAATGTATACTTTCTTTTCCTTGCTTTCTTCCTTAGGTTTCACTACAAGAGAAAACCCCACTCCTTCTCCTTCCTTGAGGGTGTTAATGAACTCCTTCTCACCAAATAGCAGCACATTGGAACCCTTAGGTCTTCTTCCTTCTTTATCTTTTAAGGACTGAATTTTGTAAGTAACTCCATCTTTTTGGAAAGTATAATAATTCTTTTCTCCATGGTGTACTGCTTTCCTATCAAATTGACAGGGTCTACCTAAGAGTAGGTGGCATGCATCCATTGGCAAGATATCACACAAAATCTTGTCTTTGTAACTTCCTATAGTGAACTCCACCCAAGTTTGTTCATTCACTAGGACATGTTGCTCCTTTTTGAGCCAAGTAACCCTATAAGGATCGCTATGTGAAATTCTTTGCAGGTTAAGTTTACTTACTGCTTCTTCTGACACAATATTGTCAATGGAACCTGAATCTACCACCACTTTACACACTTTACCCATAATCTTGCATTTTATCCTAAACAAGGATCTTTTTTGGCTAGGTTCCTCCTTAACCGAGTTTTTGATCAAGACTCTTCTCATCATGAGATTCTCTCCACTCTTAGAATCTAAACTCACTTCTGATGCCTGTTAGGTCCCGGAGACAACTAAGAGGGGGGGTGAATCAGTTGTCAAATAAATTCAAACCAAAAACTTATTAACCAACTTAATGCTTAATACCGATAAACAAGCTAAGTATGTCGGTAGACAGTGTTAATAGTAAATTGCTATACCGGTAAGGATTAATGCATGAAACATAAACACAAAGTCATCCACAACACATGACACCAATATTTGTACGTGGAAACCCTATAAGGGGAAAAACCACGGTGGGAAACCTTACCCACAATCAGATGATACTACTGCAGATAGTAAGTGTACATAAATGGGGTGCAGAAAGGCCAACAGCCTAGAGCTCACTGCTCAATCACAAAATGGGAGTCACACTGACTATAGTTGGATGGTTAAATCCAATAAGAGTGTACTGCACAAAATAGCATCTTCATATGCTTGATTCAGTACCGATGTAATGTTGATATGCTTCTACAAAAACCTAACTTCACCTTCAAATGATGTCTTCGTGTATATCCCTACTTGATCTCACATGTACTTTCACTTAATTCTTTTTTGCATTCCACACTTGATCTTACAAATAAGATCTTACATTTATACCATACCCTAAGACCAATTTTAGTAGGTCAGCTCTACAAGATATTACAATAAAAACATTTTACATACAATACAATATCCAAAGCAATAACCGATCGAACATGTCGGCTTAATGCATTTACAACAATAATAATTCATCTCCATAGCGTGCCATGCTGATCTGGAAAAGATAAACCTGCCGGTGTAACCCTAGATAACCTAGACCTATTTGTCGGTAAAAGAAAATATGCAAATATGAATATACCAATGATTATTTCTTCAAAATAAAGTGTTGACATGATGTCTTCGACATTACCAAGTGTCTTCCATATCATTCCAGGTACCGGTGAACAATATATCCTGTCGGTGAACCATATACTAGTAATTGTTGCACAATTTACTGCTTGCTGGTGAATGTTGCTAGATCTCCAAAGTAGGTGTATTAGTAGGTGTTGACATCAATGACAAAACCATACCAAAATACCAACAATTCCTTCACATTTTCTGCATCTTCTTGAATATAATTTACTCTCCTTTCACCTCCTTGGGATGAAGAAGACTTCTCGGGACATCCATAAGCTGGGTGTCCAATCTGATAGTAGTTGTAGCACTTCATTGTGGAAAAATAGGACCCTCTTACTGACCCACTAGACCTTCCTCTATTAGACTTTCTAGATCCCCTTCCTCTATAGCTTCTCTTTCTATTGGAATCCCCACTTTTCTCTACCAACTTGGATTCCTCTTGGGATAGTTGGTCTACACCTCTACCACCATAGCTACCTCTATGCCATCTACCATCTCTTCCTCTACCTCTACCTCTGTTGCTTTGTTCTTGTTTCTTCTTGTTCTTTTCCTCCACCTTCAGTGCCAATTGAAAGCACTTATGCACGGTGTTAGGACATAACAAACTTAACTCCTCTTGAATATTTCATCTCAAGCCACTCAAGTATCTGGCTACCTTGATGCTCTCATCCTCTACCACCTTGGATCTCAGACATAACTTCTGAAATTCCTCAGTGTGGCTACTCACATCCAAGTCTCTTTGTCTCAAGTTTTGTCTCCTTTTGTGCAATTGCATCTAATAATCATCAAGGATATAGGCTTCCATCACCTTGGTTACCATTCCTCTCCAATTGGCTATTTGGTTCTTACCCTCTTTTTGCCTTTCTTCTTGGATAAACTTCCACCAAGTCAAGGTTGCTCCTCTCAATCTAGACTTGGCTACCTTCACCTTTGGGCTTCACTAATTCCATCACACTCAAAGTGATTCTCCAATCCTTCAATCCATTCCATAACTACTTCAGGCTCCATTTTTCATTAAAAAAGTGGCACTCCTTCCAAGGATTTTCCCCCTAAGGCTTTAATTGCTTTAAGGAAAGGTTCTTCAGGTAGAACAGGGTCTAGTTCAGATATCCTATCCTCTTCTACTGATTATTTTTCCTTCCCTTCATTGACCTTAATTGTTACTTTCTCATTTTTATCCTCAACTACATCTAGTTTGCTCTCCAATTGTAGCAATCTTTCTCTCAGGAGTCTATTCTCTTTCTCCTGATCTTCTACCTTCTTGGCTAAATCTGCATTGGTCACCATTTTGAGACTATTTTCTCCTACGAATTCAGTGTCTTTCATCAACAAGTTTCTTTCCAAGTCTTAACTTTCTTTGATACCACTTTGATAGGGAGAGTCCTAATTTACCACCAACTGGAGTTCTTTGACGGTGTAATCATATTCTCTATTAGGACCCATATTCTTCTCCTATGTAATCCCCTACCAGAAGTTTGCTTGTTTCACCTTCCTCAAGCTCACAAGGTAAGCTTGCTCACTATATCTTTGCAAGGGTGTAGGAAAGTCAACACTTGTTCTCTTTCTTTGCAAAACCACCCTTAATGTTTGGTTTGGCAAACTCTCTCCTTTCGATTAAAAAATGACTAAGTTCTAGGGCTTATAGCCTTCTGGATCTCCCAGTTCTCAATAGATTCCTCCCCTGCAAGTTATCTCCTTCACACTACTAACACCTAGCCAGACTATCACCAAGCTCGCCTAGGGCTAGTTTGCAGGAATAGCTAATGCCATCTCCTGGACTTCCACAAATGAAAACTTGTTGTACATGATTGGCTCTGCTTGACCACCCCCAATGGTCGAGTGGAGTTTCAAGCTAGAGCCATGTTATTATTTACAAACAGATAACCAATACTGAAAAAGGAAAACTTATTTACAGATTCTGAGCTTATTATTGGGTTCAACCCAGTAACTCACAGAGCAGAGAAATGAAGCATTTACATTGACTGCATAAGTGAACTTAAAGATTCTAAAACATTATTGCAATTCACAACAGAAATCAGACTCTGAATGGAAACCAGAAAATAGACTTCTCTTTTTTATTCAGGAAAACAGATATGTTCTCCATGGCAATCAAAAATCCATATTCAAAACCACAACAACCCTTTTACAGATGCCTATTGGGTCTTTTATCCATTCCATCCTCTGTCGTGAACTCCTCCTATTGGACAAGATTGATCTCATTACCAACGGTTTCCAGTGGCAATTGTCGGACAGGTTCTATCGAAGCATTCGGGTAACATCCAAACAATGTTAGTGATGTCCGATGACAACCTCCAACTCTTCTCACTTCCTATCGGGTCTTCGGTGTAACATCAGAATGGGCTACCAATGACCAATGTCTTCACACTTCCTCTTTGCACTTTCCAACGGGTCTCACTGGTTCTTTGTCATCGGGCCATCGATGTAACATTGAAGTGTTCCATCTGATAGCCGATGACTTACTCCGATCCATCCACTTTCCTATCAGGTCTGTGGGATAGCTTGAAACCACTCTCCCCGATAGCCGATAACAATACTTAATGCCTATGTTTGCTCATCGGGTCATCGGGGTAGCTTGAAACCCCTTTCACCGATATGCGATGGCTCCGCTCCAAGCCAATGCTAACTCATCGAGTCATTGGGGTAGCTTGTGTTAGGGGTCCCACAAATACTGAGAGGGGAGGTGAATCAATATCTAACTGGTGATTAGAATTTCTTAACTTAAAACATGCAAAACATAATATAACAGTGTACCGGTATGCAAGAAATAATGCAATAAATAGAATCAAGAACATCCACATGAAAAGTACACCATAACACAAGATTTTAACAAGGAAACCCGGTGTGGGAAAAACCTTGGTGGGATTTGTGACCCACAATATTCACTCGTTGGCCAATAAGAGAATATTACTTACAATAGGGGCATGCACATGCAGGAAGGCCAACTGCCTAGAGCTCACTGCTCAATGGGAAGTCACACTGACTTACAAATAAGGATTATACAAATCCAATATCTTGTACTGCTTTACAATAGCATCTTCAATGCTAGATTCAGTATCGGTTCCTACTCTGTTCTTTACATATACCCTTTGGCCTATATTTCGCACATTAGGTCTGCCTAATATTTTTCTTGTTTTTTCTACATCACTCCTACAAATGTCTACAATGATCTCCTTTATATATAAGAGTCATTTTACAATTTGCCAAGTCGGCTTACAATAATAATAAACAAAATATTATATAACAAAAATCCTCTCCGCCTTTGTGCCGGTATACTTCTTTTCTTCTGTATCGGTGCCAGTGTCTTGAGTGCCAGTGTTGAGTGTGATCTGCTGATGCCGGTATAATATCTTTGACAGTGCCATAGGATTGCAAGGTTGCCATCAATGACAAAACCTTCAATCACATACAATGTCTCATTGGAGTGTGCATATGCCAACAATCTCCCCCTTTGGCATTGATGGCAACACTCATGAGAAATTTCAAAAAGTATCCAAAAATGTGTAGTCCAAAAATGTTACCAAAAATGTGTGTGCTCCCCCTGAGCATATGACTCCTGTGTTTTGAATTTTCTCATCCCACCACTCCCCCTTTGGCATCAATGACAAAGGTTGTCAAGATGTCAGTAGAGTTTGTGGTTTCAACTATCCATAACCTCAACCTTGTGGTTGGGTAGTTGTAATCTAAAAAAGATCTCCCAAAATCAAGTTTATACTATCCATAAACTTCTTACTATCCTTTATTGTTGTCTCAGTTCTCTTCACTATACCGGTGAGATGCTGCAAATGCTCTACCAATGTTTTGCTTCCCTATGTTAATGCCTTAGAAATTTCCTTTCGCAGAGATGCTAGATAGTCCAATCTTGGACTTAGTTTAGATCTCAAATGTTTTGCCTTATTTATTATTCTTTCTTTCTCTCTTTCCAATTTGAGCAGTTCTTCCTCAAAATTTGTTATCTTCTCTTCAAAAACTGATAGTGTATCAAGTGAGTTGACAAAGTTGTCTGCAAGTTTATTTATCTCATCATGTACCTTGCTCATTTTCTTGTCAATATCTATAGTCAAGAAGTTTGTTTTATAGTATCTTTATACAGATTTTTGTATTCTTTCAACAAATTACATAGTTCTGGTAGAAGTGTGTCAAAATCTCTATTACACTTCTTTATTTCCTCATCAAAGAATTTTTGTTTTTCAATTTATACCTTATCCTTAACTGACTCTTCCTTTATTTTCTCAATGTTTTTTGAGATATATTTACACAATGTATCCAATTGTCCTAAAGAATCTTTGTTATCTATATTACAGTTGGGAGCAATTACCTTCAAAATTGGTATGGAATCATCAATTGCTTTGTAAGCTTATGAGCTGTAGTCGGTTATTTTCTTGATAGAATCTAATAACACCTCAGTCACATTTGTTGATTTGTATGCTAATGATGATCCAACAATCTGAGTACCACTGGAAGTAACAAAGCTTGTATTGACCTTCGGTAGGTCAGTTCGTGTCTGCATTTCTTTAAGCATTGGTTTTCCTACTTCACTAGTTGTCGGTGGCACGGTTTCCTTATGTACCTGTTCTGGTTGATGTTGTTCTAGAGCCTTTAGCTCTGTTTGTTTCTCTGTATGTTGTATTGCCTTAGTCTATGACTCAGTCTCTTCCTTTTTCTTTTTATCTTCTATCGATTTCTCTGTTTCCCCTACTACCGGAGGCTCATTAGCCATATATGACTTATCAGTTGTATCTTTGTCTACTACTATGTTGATCTTCTGAGTATCAACATCCACAGTGTATAGGACTTCAGAATTAGGATTATTATCCTCTACATCCATACTTTCAACTGTCAGTTGATCTTCAGTATTTGTTGTTTTCACCAGTGGAGTATTTAAAGAGGGTGGGGGTAAGTTGTCTTTAACTTTGATGCTTGGTGGTCCACCAACTTTTCCTTTCCCTTTGTCTCTATCCTTCTAATAAACCTTTATAGGTTTGGGATTCCTATACTCTTCTTATTTTTATTTCTCAACTAGGAATATATCCCATCCATCTTTTGTTTCCTCTGTCACCTCTTAACTCTTCCTACCATTAATGAAATATGCTGGTGTGCAGTAGAGAATACTGACCGGTTTGCTTGAGCAATTAAATCATCAATTTCTTGTGGAGAGTTTACCAGATATACAGCAAGTAATTTCTCAATTTTTATTTTCTTATCCAATTCTATCACTACTTATCTTCTTGCCTCAAGTCTTTTGAATAATTCATCAGGAATTTCATTGACTACTTCCATCAAAAATTTCTTGTACATATCCATGTGCAATATAACACTGTTTTCAACTTGTTCTTTCTCATCAGCTGTTAGAGTGTCATAAATTTTCTCCATGTTCTTCAGTTTACCTTCCCCTGTGATTTCATTCAATAATTTATCAAGAGGGGCCAAGTCTCTGTCTGTCCTCCTCTTCTTCTTGGGTGACAGTTTCTTCTTTGGTGTGGCCTTTCTTACCGGAGATCTCATAGCTTGTTGCTTTTGCCTTGTCCTCCTAGGTGAAGGTGTGGTTGTCGGTGAGGGATCTCTTTTTCTTACAACTCTTTTAAAAGTTGCAGGCATGTCACTTCCTGAAGAAGTACCTACCGGTGATAGGTGAGTTTCAGGCTATGGATCTGCTAACTCATCCTCTGTTATGCCGGTTTTCTTCAATACATCTTCCTTAATGGCTTTTGCTTGTCTAGACCCTTTCCTTACAACTGCCTCAACCTTTTTCACCCTTTTCTTTGATTGAATTTGTCTTTCAATGGTTTTAGCACTACCAAATACTTCTTCTTTTGGTTATCTGGGGGCTTCCAGAAGTGCTTTGGCATATGTTTCAACTATGTGATCATCTATTTCATATCTCATCTCAGTTACCCAAACTATCCTTGGGATGACCGCTTCCATCCAGATTTCATCTTTCTTGATGACAAAGCATATATCATCTTTGTATTTGTCTACAATCTTTTGAGATAACCTTACTCTTTTCTTCATTTTGGCCTTTAATGCTTGGAAAAAGTCATGAATATTGTTTTCTTTGTTCTCACCCATGTTATTGAATAGTTCAGTCAATTGTTTTCCTATCGGTATCTCATATCCAAGTTCTTTGTAACCTATACCGAGAACCTATTTTGTTATGTGTAGCATTAGGCATACTAATAGATTTCCAAATCTGAAAATTCCTTTCTTGTCCTTCTTGATCTTTCCAAGGTTGTCAATTAGTTCATCCTTTAACCACTCAAATATGTCAATTTTTGCATTATCTCTTACCATATCATAAGCACTCTTAATGCATAAACTTGAAACTGAATTAAGTCTATTAGCATGAGTAGCTTTGCAACCTAATATCATACTATGAATCTCACATTGATATCTGTTACATCATTAACCCTTAGAGACCTCTTGTAAAATGTTGCACCAATTAGGTTTATAACTAGGTCATTGGAGACCTTCTTGGTTTTATCTGGCCTCTTATCGGTGGTCGGTAACCCTGTGACGTCTTTCATAGCTTCCTTGGTGATCTTATGGATTGCATCTAACTAGAAAAATTCTCCATGTACCCTGCTTAAAACTATCCTAATCACATCCTTTGGAAATTCAGGAATGCTAAGGATTTCTGTAAATCCTAGGGTCTCAATGATTTTATGTTCATCCTTTACATTGCTGGTATTATCACATATCATGGTTTTATACATGGTTTTAATTTCCTCATCTCCTAACTCTTCAATGTTGCAGTGGATGTACATTTTGGGGTCTTCAGCATATACAACTCCCTTAGGAATTTGAGAAAAAGCACCTAAGGTATCATCCTTCTTTGCTATCTCGGGAACTAACTGAAATACAGGCCTAGGTCTTCTTATTACTTCAACAATAGTAGGGTTTGCTATGTATTCAATTGCAGAGGTGGATGCCATGATAAAATACCTTTTACTATCTTGGATGGATGATTGCTTGGAGTGTGCTTGCTTCTTTCTCAAAATGCCTTAGCTCAAAATCTTCGCGCTCTTTGAAAATTTGAAATCTTGGTGAAATGAAATGGAGCCAAAACCTTAACTCTATAGTGTCTTTTCACCATCTACCACATTAATTGCATGTCGGTTAAGTATTCACTTAACATTGTTTGCCAGTAATAAGTAATTTTCAACTTCTTATCTCTAACCGAGGGAATAATTAGCACATGTGTCATTAGATTGCCAAACCCTCAAAGAAATTTTCTTCAATTGGATGAAGAACTTCCTACCAATGGAGCACTGCTCTGTCCTGCCGGTGAAGCATTGATTGGTTCTACCAGTGGAGGAGTATTCCCAATATTTAGATCAGCTTTTCTAATCCATTGTTTTGAGAATTCTTCCTTAACCTCTTCATCTTTTTCTTTACCTTTCAAGCTAGCACTTTTGTTGTCTACCGGTGTTCCTTTACTTCTACAGAATTTAGCAATATGCCCAATCTCGTTACATGCATAACAAGTTACATTATTTTTTTGAATAGCTTTCCCATAAACTATGCCGGTTTGTGTTCTGCATTGATTTGATAAATGTCCAAATCTTCCACAAACATAACATCTCACATTCATTCTATAGTTTTCAGAGTTGTGACCAACTTTGTTGCATTTAGAACATTGACCGGTGGGTATGTTGATATTCTGATAATTTCTAGATCTACATTCATTTGCTCTATGACCATGCTTATTACAGTTAAAGCGTTTTCCATTGAATTTATAAGCATTAGGTTGTCTTACTGGTTTGTTGTGATCCTGAGTATTTGCAATGCCGGAGCTTTAACCAACTTCAAAGCCAATTCCAGAAGTGTCACCTTTAGGTTTTTGATTCTTCAGCAAGGTGCCAAGTTCCTCTAAGCTTTTCTTGAATTTTTCTTTTTGTTGATTTGTAGTTTCCAGTTCTCTTTCCAAGATTTCTTTTTGTCTCATCAGTTCATTTGAGTCATTCTGAGTATACATCAGATCTGTCTTCAACATGTCATTTTCATAGCTAAGTCTTGTATTCTCATTTGCTACATCACTTAGTCTTCTGGTCAATTCTTCTTCATTCTTTTTCCTATCCTCAATCTCTTTGCAAAATCTCATAGTCATATCCTGCATTTCATTTTTTGTTGTCATGATCTCTTGTTTCAACTTTCTTATCATATCATTAAGTGATTCCTTTTCATCATTCTCATTTTGCAATTTTTCACAAAGTTCTCTTCTCTTATTTCTTGCAATAGTAAAATTTTCTTGAAGTGCCTGAATAATATCTTGAGCTACCCTTAAATCATCTTCTAGTTTGATATTTTTCAATTTTTCTGCATCATAGTCAGTAAGAGCTCCTTCAAGTTGCTTCAACAGATTTTCCATCTTTACCGGTGTCAAGATCTTCCTCAAGCTATTAGGCTTCTGAAAATAGAGGACCAAGCTCTGATACCAGTTGTTAGGGGTCCCACATATACTGAGAGGGGGGGTGAATTAGTATCTAACCGGTGATTAAAATTTCTTAACTTAAAACATGTAGAACATAATATAATAGTGTACCGGTATGCAAGAAATAATGCAATAAACAGAATCAAGAACATCCACATGAAAAGTACACCATAACACAGGATTTTAACGAGGAAACCTGATGTGGGAAAAACCTCGGTGGGATTTGTGACCCACAATATTCACTCACTGGCCAATAAGAGAATATTACTTATAATAGGGGCATGCACATGCAGGAAGGCCAACTGCCTAGAGCTCACTGCTCAATGGGAAGTCACACTAACTTACAAATAAGGATTATACAAATCTAATATCTTTTACTACTTTACAATAGCATCTTCAATGCGAGATTCAGTACCAGTTCCTGCTCTGTTCTTTACATATACCCTTTGGCCTATATTTCGCACATTAGGTCTACCTAATATTTTTCTTGTTTTTTCTACATCACTCCTACAAATGTATACAATGATCTCCTTTATATATAAGAGTCATTTTACAATTTTCCAAGTCGGCTTACAATAATAATAAACAAAATATTATATAACAAAAATCCTCTCAGCCTTTGTGCCGGTATACTTCTTTTCTTCTGTGTCGGTGCCGGTGTCCTGAGTGCCGATGTTGAGTGTGATCTACTGATGCCAGTATAATATCTTTGTCGGTGCCATAGGATTGCAAGGTTGCCATCAATGACAAAACCTTCAATAATATACAATGTCTCATTGGAGTGTGCATATGCCAATAGCTTGCAACCACTTCTGTCGATACTCGATGGCTTTGCTCCAAGCCAATGCTAACTCATTGGGTCATCGGGATGACTTGAACTGGCTCTTTCTGATACCCGATGACTCACCAATAAACAACCCATTGAAATAGATTATCCCAATGCACTTATGAGATGCCATTTCAAATAGAGAAATCACACATTTGAACCTAATCACACAAAAATTATTGAAAACTTTGTAAATGGAACCAAAACTAGGTGCTCCTGCACCAATGAAACACCTCTATGAATATGTTCACTTGCCAGCAACATAGCTACTCTGACAACTCTACTTAACCTTCAGTTCCCTGTACTCCTCTTTATCAGGCGAGAACCTTATCTTCCTTGTCTCTTCTCTGATGTTTCACCGGATGACATAACAAGTCAACTATCACCAATGCAGATTCTAGTAGATGTGTCTTCCAGTGGACAACATACTTTCCTTCTTGCCGGTGAGGCACATTTATGACACTAGGCCATCAAACTCCAACTATTCTGCACCAGCCTTCATCTGCATCCCGGTATCACCATTTATGTTCCTACAGACTCACTAGTGTCCTTCTTCATCTAGTTGGTTCTCCTCTTAACTGGTTTGTCAAGATGACAAACACACCATCTCAACTCCTCATCCTTCCTTCACTGTCCCGATAGCACACTTTTTTTTCACTTTCTTATGTGGTGTGCATTTCTGATCTCATGCTCTAGAGGTTTTATCATCTTCCACTTGTTCATCTGGTCTTTGCATTCAATCACCTACCTATCTCAGGGAATCATTCTATCAGTACAAGTGTGACTTTACCGAGGGGAGGATATATCTTCAACTTGACATATGTCCTGGTATCTTTCTATATGTCAGCTTGCTCAAAGAAGCATCATACACTGTCAACTTATCCCTTAACCTATGATAACTTCTTCATTCATTGGGATTTCTCCTAGTTAACATCATACTAGCAATCCAGTAGCCTACATAAATCACCTCTGGTGTTGATGTGATTCAAATAACATTCTGCTTCTTCATCACAATTATCCTCCTAGTATGCCTTATCTTTCATGTTGTTTGTATGCATCACTATGTCAACAACTTTTTACTCATCGGTCTCTTAACTGTGCCACTAGTATGCCGGTACATATCGGCTCATGCTTCTGCATACTGAAGATCACTAATGACAACGCATCAACTTTTCTCCTATACTAGTTGACATCAATGATAGTAGTACCAACAATCTATCACACCGGTTGCATTATTCTATACTAGTTGACATCAATGACAACACAATGCCAACAATCTCCCCCTTTGGCATTGATGTCAATACTTGTAGTATTTGGGATACTACAGCTTTCTTTCTCCCCCTTTAACAACAATGGCAAAGGGTCTATGGCATCCGGTATGCTATAGCTTTCTTTCTCCCCCTTTTTACTATGTGCATCTCCCCCTTTGAAGATTATGCACAACATCATCTCAATCATCAACACTTGAGATGGAAAGTTCAGGTACCAAACAACCTTTAACAACATACATTGGTCTTTCTCCTTTTGCTCAAAACCAGTTGAGGAAATGAATTTCTTCTCTTGTGCATGTGGTCCTACCGGTTTGCCAAACTTCTCTTATTTTCAACTGATGACCCATAGTCAGATGAGCAATTTCTTTACCTATTCAAATTTTCTCTCGGGCAAATGGATTATGAGTTTGATAGACAAATTGAATACTAACAACTCTAAAAACATAATCATACTGGTATTATCAAGCATCTTCTTGATCTCCTTCTGTGTTCAATATATCTGATATCAATCTAAAAATATGGCCCTAAACTCCCCCTAAAATAGAAACCTCTGATCTTCATCTATTTAGTTTGGTCCTAAATCGAGACTCACATCTATACCTATGACATATACCATCATGACCATAATGCCAAATGCAAGTCACATATCCAGCCGGTTGACCCATAAATATGTATGCATATAAGGTCAGCTACCAAACCAACACATGTCATTCAAGTCCTTTCCAATACCACCTGAGACATAAGCACTTCATTACATGCTACCAAGGCTACTGCAATGATCTCCAACCTCATTGTCTTACATGACCTAAAACATTGATCAACATCTGTGTCGGTAACATGCTACACATACCGGTGTCCAATATCGGTTCATCTTCTCCATCGGGACTCTTTCCTCTTGACCTCTATCTCCTGATCCCAATTATCTATGCTACCATTCATTTCACCTATAGCAGTAAACCATCTTCCATGTGTAGTCAAGGAGGTAACTACACACACACTTCCATCTCGTTTTCTTCCTCTTACTGGCAGCAGCTTGTTTATCTCCTTGTCTACTTTCATTAAGAGGGTGAATGATCTGATCAGCATTTAGCTCCCCCTTAGACCTATATCTCCTTTAAGCCATAGGAGATATCACCTATGCATTTAATGCATAGTATTGGTCCATGGTCCTACTTTCCTTCTTCTTCCTCCATGTCTACTTGGTCTCACTTATCTTCCCCTTTTCAGTCTAAGGAGCAGGTTTCTTCTTCTCTTGCTGATTGATCCTTACACTTCTGGATTCTGTAGCATAACTGGAAGTAGTGTTGTAGTAGCACACAACATCCATGCCAATCTCATGATTGGGGAATCATCCAACATATCTGTTTTCTCTTCCTTTTTTGATCATGTCATTGTGGTTGGTTACCGATTTCCTCGAATTCCTTGAATATGTAGGAACATTTCTCCTCTTGTTCCAAGTAGGTCTATGCTGCTCATATCCCCTGTAACTGCTCTCACATTGAGCATGATTGTTCCACCGGTTACCATAGGAATGCATATTCTTCTTCTTGCATTCATAATTTCTATGACCTAATCCATTGCAGTTATAACACATAATATTTGCATTATTAGGAACAACAAATGGATTCTTCCTAGCATAACCGGGAGAGGGGATATGCATGCTTCTATCCCTAGATGTATTATGCTTATATGCATGTTTTTTATGAGATCTTACATAATTTCTTCTAGATCACTTTCTACATTCTCTTCTCTATGGCCATAGCCATTACATGCAAAGCAATAACCAGAGAGAGGAGACTTATTACTTACAAATTTATTCTCCCAAACATGTGGTGGTCTTACCGGTTTGGCATCTCCATTTCTGCTTCTTTGGGAATGGATCCAGGGTTGTCCATTCTCTACGGGTCTTCTAACAGATCCCTTATTCCTCCACAGTTGATTTGATGTGTCGGCAGTAGCAACTCCTTCTCTTATACTGGTGGAAGGCCTTCTAGGCTGCCTTCTCATGTTCTTTCTTCTGGTGAAGTTGTCTTTATCCATTTTCCCTTTTTCTTTGGGATCTACATTGTTCCTCCTTCTTGCAACATTGGTCTTCATTCTTGTTTGCAGGTCTTCACCGATTATGGTCAGGTCAACCTTCTTCTGGGGATCATTTCTAGTAGTGAAGGTTTGTCTCTTGTTCTCTCCATTTGAGGAGACAAATAGAATGCCATTGTGGGCGACATTATTGTTGGTGGAGCATTCACTGGAACCACTTCCTAATCCATTGGTATCCTTGGCATGCTTTTTCTTATTCAACATCTTGTCCAAGCAATCACTACTACCATCAAACCGGATTCTTACCTTGAGCTCATCCTGACATTTCTCAAGGTCATTTCGAAGAATCTCCATTTCTCCAAGCAGCTGCTAATATTCTTTATCTTTTACTTCTAGCTCAAAGGCTAGATCACTGCACTGACATTCCTTGGTGTCGCCTTCTTGGGACTTCAACTCTGAGATGCATTTCTCAGACTCTTCAAGGCATTTTGGCAACTGGTTCTGCTCTACAATGGCAACATTCTTGAATAGCTTGTATTCATTCCTTACTCTTCTGAGTTCTTCGAGTGCATTTGCAAGCTCTCCTTCAATGTCAACTTCTGCTTCATCTTCACTATCAAATAGATCTTCCTAGCTAGATCTATTTACCTTATCTCCTTCATCTTCATCTTCTTCATTATCACTGCCAAACACATCAAACCGATGGGATCTATCTTCATTAACCTCTTTTGATGTGTGATTCTCAATATCTATCTCATGGGCCATGAAGAGACGAGTCTCCTCATCACCATTGCTACTACAACAATTTGATCTACCTCTATCACTTGTACATGTGTTTGCTGCATTGTTATTTTCACTCTCACAAACTGATCCAGTGGTACAGGATCCATTTTCATAAATCTTCTTTAGTCTATCCCATAGACTCTTTGTCGATCTACACTTATCCACCTGTGAGGGAACATCACTGATTAGTCCACTGAAAATAACCTTCATGTCTTCATCATTGCACAAGGATCTTCTTTTTTCTTCAAGACTGGTGGGAGGACTGGCATTCCTAGGGAGACCATTAGCAACCGCCATCCAGACATCATAACCTAAGGACACGTAGACTTCCATTTTACAACTCCAAATGGCATAGTTTAATCCATTAAAAATAGGAGTAGAGATTTACTCACACTTAACCATTGTGTCCTTGACAAGATCTACCCAAGTGAGAGAAAGATTGATAAACAGGGTACCTATGTTCTGATACCAATTGTTGGACACAATATGCCACTGAGAGGGGGGTGAATCAATGGTATCCAAACTTTACCCTTCTAATCCCAAGTGAGAATATCGGTTAGCAAAACAAACACTAAGCAATATTACTTGTAAGCTAAAACAAAGCAACACAATGCAATCACACAAAAGGGGCACACCACATAACACCAGTTTGTATGAGGAAAACCCAAGATTGGAAAAACCTCGATGAGCAATGTTGTTGGAGTCTACTACTCCAATTCAGCCTCACAATGAAATTTGTTACAAATTTTTAGGGCACCAACCCAAGGAGCACCAACCCTTGCACCGAGCTACAACTCAGTGATCACAATGATAGCATCAAATACAAAAGTATTTATACTATTATAAGTGAATCTTGTAACCATTTCATATACTTCATTCTGTTAGTAATACACCTTCTCTACTACATCGGTTCACCTCTCTCTGATGCTGCTTTACCAGTTTATACTCAACTAGTTACCTTGCTCTGCATCTGCTTTGCTGGATCTCTCCTTCACTATTATGCACTTCAACACCCTCTATTGTCTTCCTGTCGGTACAAGCACCTACCAGTTATCTTCTCTGATGCAATCTAGTTGCTTTACCGATTGCTCAAATCATACCGGTTAAACCCTCTATCAAACCTTATCACTGGTTTAACCTTCACTCACTCAGTCACTATTATCTTCTATTATTTTCACTTTTTCTGATCTAACTCTCTCATGCAACTTCTATACAGTCTCCCATCCAGCAGCACTAAACAATATCTTTGGCTTGCATATTTATAGCCCAGTCTTCCTATCAAAGCCAATTCAAATCATAGGCGGTTAGGGTTTCCTCATCAACCTCGAGGAAAACCAAATCCAATCAGATCTTATCTGATTTGATTGCCTAGACATCTATCTACACATCACCACCATTTTTTGTGCCTTCCAGAACACACTTTCTATGTTTGGCATTCTGCATTCAATCTGTCGGTTCATCCCTTGGTCAAACGACATAAATGGCTTAGTTGGTTCCTTCGCTAGCCTGACCTGCGCAATCAACTTGTCTTGGATCTTGATCCACAAACCTCTGTTGTGAATCCTCGAGCAGCGCAGTCACCATTAATCCCAGACCAACTGCCAACTACCTCATCGTCACTCTATACCGACCTGTGCAAGTTCACCACTTCACCCCCACATGGGATCATTGTCATTATCCACCTCGGCTGAATCATCTGCATCGATTCAGACA
Source organism: Cryptomeria japonica (assembly GCF_030272615.1). Lineage (NCBI taxonomy): Eukaryota > Viridiplantae > Streptophyta > Pinopsida > Cupressales > Cupressaceae > Cryptomeria > Cryptomeria japonica. The sequence continues at coordinate 624,742,722 of NC_081414.1, read as the reverse complement.
AGATCACTGACCATCATGCATTACCAGTGCACATCTACCGGCTCACCAAACCCGCCGGTATAATAACCTTGTCAGTATATCATACTTTACCGGCTGACCTTCATGCCATCACCTTTTCTATCCTACAAGTGTATACCTTTGTTCCATTTTGCAGCAACATCATGCACATCTTCTCCTGATCAATAACATATCATATCCTTCATGCTGATGAAACCTTTATGTCTACACTTCACTTCTCTGTTGGTGAAACACCTCTATGAATATGTTCACTTGCTGGAAACATAGCTACTCTGACAATTATCCTTAACCTTCAGTTTGTTGCACTCCTCTTTATCAGGTGAGAACCTTATCTTCCTTGTCTCTTCTCTGATGTTTCACCGGTTGACATAACATGTCAACTATCACCGATGTAGATTCCGGTAGATGTGTCTGCCGGTGGACAACATACTTTCCTTCTTGCTAGTGAGGCACATTTATACAATGTCAACTTATCGCTTAACCTATGATAGCTTCTTCATCTAGTGGGAGTTCTGCTAGTTAACATCATACTAGCAATCTAGTAGCCTGCACAAATCACCTCCGGTGTTGATGTGATTCAAATAAAATTTCTCTTCTTCATCACAATTAGCCTCCTAGTATGCCTTATCCTTCATGCCGGTTGTATGCATCATTATGTCAACAACCTTTTACTCACCGGTCTCTTAATTGCACCACTAGCATACCGGTTCATCCTTCTATATATTGAAAATCACTAATGACAACACATTAACTTTTCTCCTATACTAGTTATCCTGCTATACCGGTTGACATCAATGATAGCAGTACCAACAATCTATCACACCGGTTGCATTCTTCTATACCGGTTGACATCAATGACAACATAATGCCAACATCCTATACCCCATGGAATTGATCCCTTAAAAAAATAAAAATCTAAATTCAAGTTTTAATAACTCCCACCTATTCTATTCCCACCATAAGCCAACATGGTACACATTTAGCACAATCTATTAATATATAGTGGTATCTAAAGACATTTGATGTGGATTAAGTTATCATCTAAGTGTTCATTGAACAATATTTCTCGTTCAAGGAGTATTCAATAAGAACACTTCAATTGGAGCACTAAAAAAAATCCATTTGCATTTGAATTCAAGATGCTTGTACACTTACCTATTGTCTTAAAGTTGATAACTTCTAAGGGGTTAACCTATGAGAAGCTGACCCCAACAATGTAATATTTCCTCCAATGTATTTTTAAAGGATCAATAAGAAGCAAAGAGCATAATGAACTAATGAGTAGAAGTGCAAGACAAATTAGATCAAATCCATATGGTCATGAGATAAACCCCTAATAGTTAGCAAGCAACAAAGAACATAGTGATCTAAGGAGAAAAATTGTGAGATTTATCAAATTGAATCCATTGGACCATGCAACAAATCCACACCCATAGAAACAATGCAGAACTATGGATTCAATTTGAAAAATATTCATAGTTTTGTGCAAAAACCAAGATAAGGGTTAGATCCAAATTATATGTTTTTGTGTACCATAGCAACAAATTTCAACATTGCATCAAAAATATTCTTCTTCATTATTCCTAAAGCTAAGTACCACACTCCTTTGCGTTAACTTTTCTAGAATAACATTAATTGTTCAATTGTCTAGTCCCAACTTTTCATGAAGCAAGTCACAAGAAGATAGTGAATTGAGGAGTAAAATTGTGACATGTGTTAAATTACATCCATAGGCCATTGGACAAATCTGCACCATAAAAGCAACCCAAGACAATAGATTTGACTAAAAAGTGATTATAATTCTTCACAAAACTCAAGACAAAAAAATAGATCTAGATTATTATTATTATTTTGATACCATAAAAACATATTTCAACACTACATCAGAATTATTCTTCTTCATCATTTCAAAAATTAAGAACCATAATCCTTCATTTTTACTTTTCTAAAATAACATTAACTAATCAATTATCCAATTCCAAATCCTAAAGTGAACAGATGAACTATTTTCCATCACAATACTATAAACCATAAAACTTCCTTGCAACAAGGAGATGAAAAGCTTAAGATCTTATAATTATTATAATAGTCTTAAACTGCATGAATATTTGAGTAAGCTCCATTTCTCCATTAAGGAGAAAAACACCTACAATAAATAGATGAAAGCAGCCCTTGATGAGTGTGTCCATATATTAAAGATAAGCTTCATTCTCCACTCATCACCAAGCACAATAAATGCAATCTTCACATCTCAAGATCACTCCTCTTAGGTTTGTTTGAGTTTGGTAATGCCTGCAAAAGTAGCCCAGAAAGTTAACTTTGGCTCTCAGATCAGTCAAGATCTAGCTTGCCCTTTACCCTTACAACTTTCATGGTGTTTTAACACCCAAAAAGTTGAGCCAAACTTCAGAACACACAGAAGAAACTAGAATTGGGTAAAAGATCATATGTTCTCAACTTATGCCTTTATTTTCTATAGATTCTCACCTGTTCAGCAGAGGGGACCCATTCATTAGTTGCAGGGTTGGTTGTGGTATGTTGGAAGGATCCATTAGAAACTGACCCCAAGTGAAAATCACTGTCACTCTTTCTCCCTACCTTAATAAACCCAGTTCCAGTCTGCACAGAAACAAATCGTATCATAAATCTCCATACAGATGACCTAAAAAATTAACAGAATGACACTCAGATCTTAATAACTTACAGTATGGTGCTCCTTATCAATGTCATTCAAATCCTTGTAGTAATCTGTTTCGATGAACTCTTCAGCTGGCGAATCCCCAGTGTAGATCAATTCCTACAAACAAAGATAACTCCATCAAGACAAACATGAACAAATATCCATTTTTCAGTTAAAAGTTTGGGAAACTTAATAGTGGGGTCATTAATGTAATGACCCATATGAGTGTCAGTTTACATTTACTCCTATGACCATTTTCAAATAAGGACTGATGGATTATTTATTTAACTAAATTGTTCAGGGTTTAGATCTGGCTCAACAGTCTCATGGACAGTGACAAAATGGAGCTCTGAAAAATTAGATGGTATTAGAAGCAAAAAGATAATCTTTAGCTTTCTTAGATTTAATAAGATTAATAAGATCTTCAAAAGTTTTTGTTTTTTTCTGATCTCCAAAATTATTTATCTTAGTTAAAATAAAATTTTATTGGTAGTTTTCATCAACATTTTGGATCACTTTTTCATGGTCTATATCATCAAGATCAGAATGTAAGAGAGTTCAACGAGATGTAAGATCATAGAATGTGATTGGAAACATTGATGAAAAAAAATCTCTCTACAATCAAATCCATAAACTACAAATAATATTCGAATAGATTATCTAATAGCAAAATAAAATCTTCAACATAAAAAGATAAAATTGAAACTATCAAAACGAATCATCTAATCAATAAGTTTCTTTCTTTAAATGCGTACATCTTTGTGAGATTCGAGCTCTTGAAACTTGGTATATTCTGGGATTTGCAGACCAGAGCCTTGTGGAAAAAGTTTATCAGTGTATTGTGAAGAGTATTCGCTTCTCTGGGGCTTGGTATGGCGCTTGGGGGCAGCAGCATCGAATTGTTCCTTCACGTTTTGCTCCATTTGCTCTTGTATTTCCAATGAAGATAACTCCTCGCTCCTGCTTGGCTTGCTTGCTTGATTTTCCATTCTGTGGTATACTGTTTTACCCCCAAAAACTTCTTCAATACAGACACTTGAAGATATACAATTCTGTTTATAACATGCAGAGTCTTAATGAAATAAATGTAGAGTCTGACCCATTTTTCTAGGGTGCAAAAGGCTGTACTGAAACTTTTGTCGAGTCTGACCCATTTTTGTTATTGGGCAAAAATATCTTTGTAAGCAGTGGTGAAACCTTATCTTCAGAGCGAAGAATAGAAGCTTATCTGCCAGATAGGATGTGGGATGTGGGACGCACACAGCCCCACCTACTTTGGATTGGAGGTGGACTGTTTTCTAACATGGCCCTTTCCTTGGATATATAGTCTATACATTAGTGGTTCCTATTTCAATGAGATATGTATGATGTTATATTATTTGTTAAGGGTCCACTAAAAGAATAGATGGTGTTTTGGGTTTGCGTTAACGTTTGTTAGTATGTAATTTAGGCTTAAATTTGAGAATCTTATAGTTCTATTAAAATGATCTGACATCTTGAGTTCATATTGTGACTATATAGTTTTTGGTTAAAATCAATTGGTCCAATATGAAGTTTGCAATTATTCGCGTGAAAATTGGTTGTCAAACTTATATGGAAGGGAAGGAAGACGTTGGTATGGGAAACTACTTTCATGATGATTAAAATTGAGAAAGATTTATCTAATTTGAAAAATGAAAATATGGTCACCTTGGTTGAGTGTAAGAATTGGAATTGGTAGCACTCTATTCAACTGAGCAATCTTGAAAATGAACTCATGGTCATTAATAATATTCTTAGCCATATAGTCCAAGTTAATGAATGTATTCTTCTAGACAACACTGTAAATATCAAAAAAAATCACAAACAAGCTAAAAGATTTACAAGAGAGACGTGTTATTTATATTACTGATGAGAAAGTTGCTTCAGGGGATAAGAGTGGAAAAGTAGGTCTCGATACGAAAATCAAAGCTAACAAGAAGAAAACACCCAAAGAGGAAAAAAAAATGAACTAATGGACTTTGGTTACATGAGAATTTCTACCAAGAAGAACTAGATGTAACAAAAATTCTTAAGAAGATGCATTTGGGGTATTTTCTTTCCTTCTCCTTTATACATCTAGTGGACTAGGTTGTCTTTGTTGTTCGATGTTTGCTAAGAGTTTGTGTCTATGAATGGTTTTTGGTGTTTTATCTTTGCTTTCATTGTTTCTTCGCTTTATGTAAAGGATTTCAAGTACCTTCAAAAACATGGTAAGTATGGTTTATCTAATCTGAAAGGAAATACAAGAGCAAGGAAAGAAAAATAAAATCCAAGTAAGTTTATTGATGAAGTAAATGTTACCAAGAGAAATGCAGAAACCTTGGAGCAATCACCCAAATGTGAAGAAGGAGGCACAAAAACTTTTGAAAGGGGAAAAGCAAAGAAAAACCCCTTGTGTTATTATGAATGAGGCAATGCCTAAAATGTGTGTGTGAGAGAGAGAGAGAAGCTCTTTACAATATTGTCAGTTTAGAAGAAATGAGAGAGGAGACATCTCTTAAATAGAGATGAGGAGAGGAGTTACAAAATAACTCCAAAATCTATGAATGCCACCATTCATAAAATGTGTGTGTCATGTGTCCACATCCTCTTATGGAGGAAATCTAATATTCCTTGATAAAGGAAAATTAAAGAAATGACTTGTCCTCACACATGTACTAGAGGACAAATTACATGTAGGAATTCCAAAGGAATATCCTAAACTAAATACAAATAAACCTAAGCCAAGTAAAGATTAAATATTCTAACACCCCCCCTTAAGCTTTACTTGGGGAGTTTACATCAAACCCTTCAATGGGTTGCAATCCAAGATTTTTACAATGAAATTGGAACTTTTCTTTACAAAGTGGCTTGGTCAAAATATCTGCAACTTGGTCTTCCCCCTTGCAATAGAGGAGTGAAACTTGCTTGTCTTCAATTTTCTCTCTAATAAAGTGGTGTTGAAGAGCAATGTGCTTTGTCCTTGCATGGAAAACCGGATTTTTAGCCAAGGCAATGGCACTTTGGTTGTCACAATACAATGGAGTTGGTTCGTGTTGAGGTAGACCCAAATCTTCAAGTAGTCTTCTAAGCCACAAGGCTTCTTTGGAAGCATTAGTGCATCCTTTGTACTCAACTTCAATGGATCCAAGAGAGGTAGATTGTTGCTTTTTACTATTCCAAGAAATTGCTCCCGAAGCAACAAAAAAACAATAACCACAAGTAGATTTCCCATCATTGGGATCTCCACCTAGATCGGAATCACTAAAACCATTTAAAGTAAAATCAGAATTTGCATCATAAAACAAACCTACATTAATAGTTCCTATATCTTAAAATTCTTTTAGCAACTTTAAAGTGTGTTTGTTGAGGTTTAGACATGAATCTTGAAACCAAACCAACACTATAAGCAATATTCGGCCTAGTAAGTGTTAAATAATTCAAACTTCCAACTAATTGTCTATACAAAGTAGGATCAACAAGAGGAGTTTGCATATCAAGCATTAACTTAGTGCCTAATTCAATAGGAATTGAAACATGGTGGGCATCATTCATTTTAAATGTATCTATGAGATCTTGAGCATATTTACTTTGAGATAAGAAAATTCCTTTAGAGGTTTGCCAAATTTGCATTCCTAAGAAATAATGTAAAAGACCTAAATCAATCATTTGAAATTTTTGATTAAGTTGAAACTTAATATCAGAAATCAAAGTATTGGAACTTGAAGTAAGAATCAAATCATCTACATACAAGATAATAATGACAATATCATCTTCACTATGTTTAATATACAAGTTAGGATCATTTTTACTTCTAATAAAGCCTTGAGAAAGAAAGAATGCATTAATCTTTGAATACCACTCCCTAGGAGATTGCTTTAATCCATAAATTGACTTCTTTAATTTACAAACTAAGTGTACATTACCTTCTTTAATAAAATCAGGAGGTTGAGACATATAAATTTCCTCATGTAAATCACCATTAAGAAAAGCACTTTTAACATTCATTTGGTGGATAGGCCAATTCATTCTAGAAGTCGAAGAAAGTACAAGTTTAATTGTAATTATTTTAGCAACAGGAACAAAAGTTTCAGTATAATTTAAGCCTTCAATTTGAGAAAAACCTCTAGCAACTAATCTAGCTTTAAATTTACTAACTTGATTATTAGAATTCAATTTAGTTTTATAAAGCCACTTGCAAGAAACAATATTTCTACCATGAGGCAAGGGAACTAAATCCCAAGTTTGGTTAGAGATTAAAGTATCATATTCTTCCTTCGTTGCTTTTTGCCAATGTGATTGATTTTTACCTTGATCAAATGTTTTAGGATCATTAGAATTCATAATAGTAGTCATTAAAGCATAATTACAATAATTAACTCTTCTAGCTTGAAGTCTATCCATTCTAGCTAAGTATTCATCACTATCTTGAATTAAAGATTTAAACCATTTAGGTCTTCTTTTAGAAGTAATGGACTCATCACTAGAAGAAGAGTCATGAGGAGTAGAGTTATTATTATCATCATCACTATCACTAGAAGGAATAGAAAGAGATGCATTAGGAGTAGGGTTAAGAGAAGGAGGTTGGTCCTCCACAAGCACAACTTTGCTTTGAGCAAGTTCATCATCCTCCACTTTAGAACAATCATGAATGCCTTTTTCTACAATACAAACATCTCTTGCAACTTTACCTTGTTAGTAATAGGATTGTAAACTCTATAACCTTTAGTATTTTCATCATAACCAACAAAAATAAAAGGAGAAGATTTAGCATCTAATTTTTTTCTTTTCTCCTTAGGTTTATGAACATAAGCTATGGAACCAAAAATTCTTAAATTCTACAAATTGGGCTTTCTACCAGACCAAGCTTCTTCAGGAGTTTTATCCTTTAAGGATTTGGTAGGTGTTCTATTAATTAAATAAGTTGCACAAGCCATATCTTCAGCCCAAAACTTGTAATCCATATTTTTTGCATGCAATAAACATCTTGCCATTTCCACAATGGTCCTATGCGTCCGTTCCGCCACACCATTTTGTTGTGGTGTATAAGGAATGGTAAGCTCATGTTTAATTCCAAAAGATTTCAAATAAGCATTAAATGCATTATTGGCATATTCTCTTCCATTGCCAATACGAAGAATCTTAATTTTAGAACCAGATTGTCTTTCTACAAACATATAAAATTCAGTAAACACATCAAGCACTTGATCCTTACTATGAAGGAAATATATCCATGTTCTCCTTGAAAAATCATCAACAAAGGTAAGAGCATACCTTGAACCTTGGATGGAGGGATTCTTCATGGGGCCCAAGAGATCACTATGAACTAGATGCAATTTAGTATATGCCCTCCAAGATTGACCATGAGAAAAGGGTTCCCTATGCATCTTACCACTCATGCAACCATTGCAAACAATTTGAGAAAGAACAATAGTAGGCAATCCATCAACCATATTTACTTTTTACATCAATGAAATATAATCAGAATTGAGATGGCCAAGTCTTTCATGCCATATAGTAAAATCAATAGTAGTAAGCAAGGAATACTTTGTATGAGAAAATTCATAGAACTTGAATAAGTTATCACTATCCATTTTACCAGTAGCAATAACATGATTAGTTTTTGGATCAATGACATAACACATGCCCCTATAAAAGTTAATCTTAGAATCTTGACAAAGTTTAGGAACTGAATTCAAATTTGATTTTAATTCAGGAACATAAAGAACATCATGTAATTTCCCATTAGGAACATTCATATCACCAATAGCTTCAACTTTGCAACTATGATTATTAGCTAATTGAACAGGAATATTAGAAGTATCAGGATGCAAAGATTCAAAACATTCTTTATGAGAAGTAACATGCTGAGATGCACCAAAATAAATAATCCACTCAAGTGGTTGAGAAACATTATAAGTACATGTAAATGCATGACGAGATGAATTACCATTATTATTACCTTTCTTATAATGAGGTTTATGTTGATTATTTTGATTATTTTGGTTCATGGATTTTTTACCATTTTGCTTCTTAAAACAATTATTAGTAATATGACCATCTTTCCCACAATATTTGCAATGGGGTCTTGTTCGAGAATTATTCCTTTGATTACTGTACGTATTATTATGATTATTATTATGAGAATTGTTATGATAGGATTTAGAATGAGATTGATTATTATTATGATTATGATTATTATTATTGGATCTAAAATTATTATTATGATTTTGGTTTTTAGACATAAAAGCATGTTCACTACTTTTAAGAGTACCAAATTGAATTAATTTAGCTTCCTCTTGACGTAATAAATTACGAAAAATATCATAAGTTAATTGAGTAGCTAGACTAGGAATAGAAAGTTGAGCATGAATATTTGTAATAAATTATTGAAATTGACGAAGAAGACATTTTTTAAGAATAAGATAAATTAAACGTAAATCAACTAGAGTAACTCCTAAACCAGTTAATTGACTATTAATAGAATCAAAATTTAATAAGAATTCATCCATGGTTTTAAAATCCGTATACCTGAGATCTTCGAGTTGATCTTGAAGCTGAATTTTTCGGGATTCATTTGAGCTATCATAAGTTGTTTTTAAAATTTCCCAAGCGTCATATGCTTTTGTACAATTTTCAATTAGAACATACAAATCAGGACCCATTGAAATACCAATTAAACCAAGTGCTTCCTCATTTTGAGCCTTCCACCTGTCTTGGTCGGCTTGAGGAGCAGTTGTAGCGGGCTCAGAGGTTTTATCAGTAGCAACATCCAAAAGGTGTTTGAAATGAAAAATAAAAGAGATATGCATTTTCCATGAACGTTAATTACTGTTATTTAACTTAATTTCAAGAATTAAAGTAGACATGATAGCAAAATAATAATTAAAAAAAGAAAATAAAAAAAAATTAACCCCTTTGATTAAAAGACTAATAAAAAATAACCTCCTTGAGTAAAATTACAAAAAAACTTTAACCTTTTTTTTATAAAATATATTATTTTCAATTTTTTAATAATGAAATATTTAACTAAACAAATTGTATATTAAAAGAAACTTTAAATCTTTATTTATAATAATATAAAATAATTTATATTAAAAACTTATTAAAAAAACTTTATATAAAAAAATACTTTAAGAAAAAGAAACTATAAACTTCTTAAAGCTTTTTTTTTTAACTTTTGTTTGTGTATGAAAGTTCATAAAATATACGAATGATAAGGTTACATTATATTAAGAATTTAAATGGTTTACTTTATTTAAAAGAAATGAAATTTTATTTAAAACTAAAATAGACAAGAGTGAGCTGAAGATTTATAAATTAGTTATATGAAATGTAAGAGAAAGAATAAAAGAAATGTTACAAAGGCAACAAAAGGAAGCAGAAACGTTACAGATCTGGTAATGCAAAAACATAAGAAGAATAGGTAACGTTAAGGATATAGGGAAGAATATCAACAAGGACAGAGTGAAGGTAGAAAGCGTAGACCAAGAAGGAGAAAAGGAGAGAAATGATGAAGAGAGAGGACATAAAAAATGTTACAAAAGATGCAGAAACAACAGGCAAAGACACATGAATCTTAGACACACGGGGCTCTTGGAAAATGATTCCTACAGAAAATAGAAATCGCAAGACAAAGAACTGGAGATTTAAGTTTAGAATTAAAAGGATTTAATACAGAAAAGTTAGTATTAAACGATTAAATAAAGAACGTGATACAATATTAAACTTTTGGTAAAATCTTGCAATACAAAAAATGGAAAATATAAAATGAAAGTCATAGATATTTATGACAGAGAGATCAATATGATTTTATTTTTAACAAAATCCTCCAAACACAAGATGTTAGAACCTGCAAGCAAATAGAGAATGCAATTTAATAATAAATCAAATTTGACAGCAAACCGACCAAACAGATTAAGGAGGCTGAGTTTGGCGGTAAACCTTCCAAACTAATCACAATAAAAAACCAGAAAGAAGAAACTTTGGCGGCAAGCCTTCCAAAGCCACAACTTTAAACCAGAAAGAAGAAACTTTGGCAGAAAGCCTTCCAAAGTTTTTTTTTTTTAAACTAGAATCTAAGAAGATTAAACCTGTAGGCAAACTTGTTAACAAGTTTGAAAAAAAATTAAAATCTGAAGAAAAAAAACCTACACTATAGAAAATATTAGAAAAAGAACTTCTTCTCCTCTCAAGAATGCCTCCAAGAAGGTGAACTCCATAGAATGGTAACCTTCATCAATCTCAACTTGAAACAAGGATTAGAACCTACTCTGATACCATGAAAGGAAATACAAGAGTAAGGAAAGAAAAATAAAATCCAAGTAAGTTTATTGATGAAGTAAATGTTACCAAGAGAAATGCAGAAACCTTGGAGAAATCACCCAAATGTGAAGGAGGCACAAGAACTTTTGAAAGGGGAAAAGAAAAGAAAAACCCCTTGTGTTATTATGAATGAGGCAATGCCTAAAATGAGAGAGAGAGAGGGAGCAAGAAACTCTTTACAATATTGTCATTTTAGAAGAAATAAGAGAGGAGACATCTCTTAAATAGAGATGAGGAGAGGAGTTACAAAGTAACTCCCAAATCTATGAATGCCACCATTCATAAAATGTGTGTGCCATGTGTCCACATCCTCTTATGGAGGAAATCTAATATTCCTTAATAAAGGAAAATAAAAGAAATGACTTGTCCTCACACATGTACTAGAGGAAAAATTACATGTAGGAATTCCAAAGGAATATCCTAAACTAAATACAAATAAACCTAAGCCAAGTAAAGATTAAATATTCTAACATAATCACCCAATTAACCAATAAAATAGGGAATTATAAGAAGACTCCATAATTCTTAGACATCAAATTTTCAATTTTTCTCATATAAAAAAATCTTGGCTAACAATTTTAAATAAGTGAAAGTAAGATGAAAATGTACACCCATAATTACCAAGAACATTAACAATAAAAAACAAGACTATTTTGATCATACCTAACTACTACATACTTTCCTTTCAAATGTTTAAATAGATGAACATGGAACATGTGTGTGTTTGTGTACATATACATATATGTATGTGTATATATGTATATGCATTTCTATATGTATATGTATATGTATATGTATATCTATATGTATGTATGTATATGTGTATGTGTGTGTGTGTATGTGTATGTGTATGTGTATATATGTATGTATATACGTGTATACATGTGTATGTGTATATATGTATGTATATATGTGTATACATGTATATATGTATATATACACACATATACACATACATACAGATATATACATATATGTGTATATATGTGTATATATGTATATATATGTGTGTGTGTGTGTGTGTGTGTGTCTACACACACACACACACACACACACATATATATACATGTATATATGTATATATAAATGTATATATATACATATATATATATATATATAAGTATATATATACATGTATATATATACATGTGTGTGTGTGTGTATGAATGTGAATGTGAATGTGAATGTGCATGTGCATGTGAATGTGTGTGTGTGTGTGTTTTTGTTGTCCACACACACACGCACATACATAGGTAGGCAATTTTGAAAATATAAATCATCACAAAAAAGTGTGTTAAATAGGTAGAATCAATTTTCAAGTTCAAGCTGTAAAGTCTATTCAAGTCTCATAATGTCCTGTTGCCACTTTACCAATGACATATAAAAGAATCTATCTCCTCCCATCCTTCAATCATTAACAAATTTTTTACCGACATATAAGATATACCATGGTTGAAGTTAAGTTGTTAGAAACATGAAAATATAAACATCTACAAATGAATAGACATTTTTTTCCACATACAATTAAAAATGTATGCTCTAGGGAACATGAAAATTTATCAACAAGGACAATTATAAGTAGTAAATATTATTTAATCAAATGAAAATCACAAAAACTTACTTTTGAAGAAAATGTTCTTGTTCTTGTGACATATTGATGGTTAAAGAAAATACCTTATTGTAACATATATTCATCATTATGTTCACTATTATTTTCACTACATACAAACTATTTTAACATGATTGTTTTTGAACTCCATGCATTGTAGGCTTAATATCATAAATTGTACTCCTTTAATTATGGAGTCTAATTTCACACTCTCCCAGCAATCATTTTAGTGTGTCTCATTCTTCTATTCATTATAGAACTTTTTCTAACATTAAATTAATAATTAACTCAAGAATATGAGTCCTTTCTTATTTTGAATCTCAACACACTCTTATTTGGGCCCTTATTTTAAGATGTGCCCTTTATCTTACATCATTTTAATTCTTATGAATCCTATCTCATTTTAAATTTCAAGATACATTTTCCCTAGTTAAACATCATCATTTTTATAGATCCCATATCAAGACCCTATTATCTCATGACCCTTAAAATTTGGGCCTATTTGTCAGGACACTAGGTACACCCAATGTCCGACGTTTTTTGGTTGAAATTTTGGAAGGATAAATTGCCAATCTTGTCGTTTTGGATCTATCCTTGAGTGAAAAAATAATTATTTTAAGTCATCCTTTTATCAATTTAAAGTTAGGAATTCATATATAAGTAAGTTACTTTCCTCATTTGTGATAACAATCAATGTTGTTATCCTTATGATGAGAAATTACTGGCAAATGTGAAGTTCCAAATTTGTAAATTCAAGGAATAATAAAAAATGTTAAGTCTTCATCAATATTTAAATTCATCATGATGGAAGCTTCAAGGGATGTTGGAGTATGATATGGATTCGTTGACCGATGATTGTCTTGTACCTCTCCCTAAGGGGTTGGTATGATTTAATGGTATTCTCACATTTCTAGAATTAATCTTTATATCTAAGTTTTACTATTAATTTATATGATTCATGCATTATTGAGTTAATTCATGTTTCATAATTGATCATCTCATTTAGGGTTTTTCTCTAGAGATACTTGAGTATAAGTCTAGTTTATGTTTATGCATCTTAGCTCATCATGATCTTAGACACACATAAGATTTACAGGGCACACATTATTTTCAGATTCAACTTGGGTATTGTAGAAATAGAAATTTCCCAAATGGGGGCTTGACCAAGGAAAACCCCTTTATTGCCACAACCCCATACTCTTTTTATTTTTCAAGTTTAGCTACAAATTTCCAACAAAGTATGAAGACAGGAAAGTGCGCAAATCCTAGAAACAAATAAAATCTACATGAATTTCATCAAAAGTGACTAAACACTTGCAATTAGCGCCCAATACCACTAGGACTAGGGCGCCTAGCACCATATTCCTACCTTTTTAGGTTTAGATTTGGCAAAAATATCATTCAAACACTCAAGGTTTTAGATCCACTCTCTATGTTTACTTGTTCATCAATTAGACTAGGGTACCTAGCTATAGTGTCAACTGAATTTTATCTCTACTTTTACGCACATGTGTATCTTTGAGTCCATGTGTTCACTTATGTATTTATTCTATAATTTTATTTTTTGTATCAGATAGTTTCATCAGTTTATATGTTCCTTTATGCATGCTTAAGATCTAGTTAGTTTACATTTTGAATCAAATAAGCAATCTCTTAAGAGACATAGGAATAGAACCCAAGCATTGCTTGACTCTCTTCAAGTAAGAGTTATTCAAACATATATCCCCTTTTGAGGTTTGTATTCCAATATTTGATGAAATATGGTTTGGTCCTAGTTGAATTGATAACTAGTTTAGTCCATCCATTTTTCACCATTAAACATTTTGGTAAACCCAGCATGCATACCACAACACAATGATTTACGTGGGGAAAACCCTTTTGGGAGAAAAACCCCACATTCCAAAAGCTGACCAATATATTATTCAAAAATCAATAATAGATTACAATATACGTATAAAGAAAGCTTCTCAAAGGAATATTACCAATGGAGATCCAAAGGCAACTTAATAGTTATCAAACTTTGATAATACATCACAATACCTATCCATAATGCAATGCCCTTATAATATAGGGTTGCCTTCTAGGGAAAACGAAGCGCACAAAATATCCACTGTTAATCTAGGACCTAATGATAAATGGTCAAGGTTTACAATGATAAGTTGTAAATAAAATGTGGCTTTATCAACTATCAAGTACTCTAGAAGCACTTCCACAATATACAGAATGCACTAGTAGGAAAAGTTGACCACTCCTTATCTAGCTTACAAAATGCACTTCAATACTTGTGTTTTTACAGCATTATAAATGTAGATGATGCTCTGCAAAAAGGATGGTTATAATGTGTTATTAAGATAAACACAAACACACAAGAAACAATCCAAGTGTTAGTCTTAGAAATCACATATCAACAGCTATCCTAAGCAAGCATATCAAGAGAGACACCAAACACAAAATAGAAAGCTTAACAAAATTAAGAAATGCAACAAAACATCTCCAAATGCCCTCCACCATGTTTGTAGCTACTCCTTCCTTGTTCCTCTCCTCCCCAAGTTCCAAATGAGTGTAGCTCTTAGTAGTTTTTTGCATTATTCTGGATGTCTTATGGAGATTCAAGATTGTAGAATGAAAACTTATGAGAATGCAAATGTAAACAAGCTAAAACATGAGAGATTATTTAATTATCTAATGTTAATTTTAACCAAAATAACAAAAGGTAAATGTTCATAAATTCTCTCTCTAATTTTCACTATAACTTAGATGCATACACGATTTCTGGATTATAGATATGCTTGAGAATTCTTCAGAATTTTAAAATGAGGAATGTGAGCTCTATTTATAGGTAAAATGGAGGATGGTTGAGATTGAGTAATCTCAACAAGGGTCAGGATTGATGGGTTTATGATCCATGTAGGGGATTTCAACCTAATCCCGGGATGACAAATGTCATCATGAGATGGGTTGAGGGGAGAGGAAAGAAACATTATATGCTTGACATGACTTGAAGGTTAACTTGGGAGGTAAGGTTAATGTTGAGTCGAATGAATAAGGCCATTATCCAATAAATAATGTCTTTATCCAATGGATAAATTCTTGTGCAAGAGTTAGTGAGGATAACCATGGTCAAAGCAATAAATGCTTGAAGAGACCCATGAGTAAAATGAAGGTTGGGTTAGAGGTAAAGTCTCTAAACATGAGGGTGAGTTGAATTAACCATAAATGGTTATGTAAGAGCCATTAATGGTCATGTAAGAGCCATTAGTGGTTTGGAAGACTTTTAGGGGTTAGCTTGTTGAACACATAAAGCATTAAAATGCTTTTCAAAGACTTTGGAGGCTTTGAGAAGTGACTCCAAGTTGCTTAGGAATGTGACAATATTTAAGAGATGGATTAGGCTAATTAGGAGTGATTAGAAGAATTTAGAAAGTGGTTAGAAGAGTCTAGAAGGGGATTTAGGATTGCAAGTGGGTTTGGTGGGTGAGGGAAAATAGGATTTTATTTAAAATAAAATTAATTTATTTCAATTGTGGTTGCAACTTGCATTTGTAGGAGAATGCAAGTTGGGGGTAGTTTAGGGATTTAAATAAATGTTTTAATTATTTATTTAAAAGAGGAAAGGGGAGGTAAATTAAATAAATAGGATTTATTCATTTAATTGATTTAGAGGTGTGGTTTAATGAATTAATTTAAATAAATTGGATAATTTATTCAGTTAATAGCAGAAGAGTGTAAGGATGAATTAATTTAATTAATTGTTGGATAGTGGATTTAATAATCAAATAAATAGTAAATATTCATTTAATTAAGTGGACAGATTTATGTGACTACATTTACCCCTCTTTGAGACGGTGTGGTTTATCGTGTCGTTTCAAAGAAAGAAGGATAGGTGTGAAGAAAATGCTCCATAAATGTTAATTTAGTGGGTGGTATGCCCCATTGAGAGATGGGCCAAAAAATTTCAAATAATTGGGAGATCTCTCGAAAAAGAACGACAAGTGGAAGGGAGGTAGAATAGAAGAAATTAGCAATGATGGTGAAAGAGTGGAAGAAATCAGAGTGAAACAGAGAAATAGCAAGCCAGTGAGTACCCTTAGGTCATGTAGGAGATACGGTGTGAATGTGGTGCGTGCTTTTGATTGATGCTATACAATTTATTAAAATTGGTTGAACAATCTGGTGCAATTGGTTTAATTGCCCCAATCGAGTCAAAGCATGACAGTTGATGTCAACTGTTTGCTTGGACAAGATAAAGTCTGAGTAAGTGAATCAAAGTGATCTGTTGGTGACTTAGACAATTGGTGTAATTATTCGATGAATTCAAGGTATATGAAGCAAAATCCTTGTTGAGACTTAGACAATTGATGTAATTGTTCATTTTTTTTATGTTTGATTGGTTGATCAATCAATAGTGTTTGTGTTGTAGGTTGTTTGTGATGAATCATAACAGCCCTGTTGAGACTGGGTCATTATGAGAAATGTTTGTTGTAGTCTAGGTTTGCCATGATCGATTACCTTTTGAGACCGGGAGGGTGAGGGGGGGGATTCAATGTTAGATAGAAGATATGGAGGACCTATGACTCATTCCTATGGAAGAAGGTCAAAAATAGAGTATGCATCCATTGTCATTACTATGTATGAATGATATGCAGCTATTATGAATGTACGGATGGATGGAATGACATGAAATGCAATATATATAGATGAGATAGAATGACGATACATAGTGCTTTATTTTCATCATTGAGCATAGTAGTATCAATCTTGGATGAGGCAGTAGGAACCAAGTTTGGAGCATTGTACCTGTAAGCAAGTAGTATAGATAAATAATATGGACCCTCCATTCTGGTTCATGTGCAGATGGTTGAGGTATACACTGTAGTTAGTAAGCCATAGTGATCCATGACTAGATTTTTGCATATGATCACGTAGCCTAGTGAACTTCCCACATAGACATCATTAGTACATGCCCTAGAACTTCATTGGAATAATTCACAAATAATAAACAAAACGATACTTAGGAACCATTCTGGCTACTCTAATCACTTGTGGATATCTCAAAGTAACGTAGGAACTTGATATAAATGAATAAATAACTTATCAAACCGACCAAGTACTTGATAGCTTAAACAGAATTTTCTTGTCAAAGAAAGTGTTATCATGTCTTTGTTTTGGTAAGGAAGGATGCATCCTTATAAAGACAGTTGTGTGTATCTATGTTGATTGTTTGGTTGAGTTGATAAGGGATCATCATTTGAGTAGCTCAAAATGTTTGTTTGATGTTGATTGTGATGCATATGTACAAAAGGTTTATTATGCGTTGCCATGTTTTTGATTGATTTCTGATGTTTTATGATGTTTTTGGGTTTTGTGAGTGTTTTTTAATGTTTTTGGATTTTGTGAGACAGTTTTGAATGAAGAACTCAATGAATCATAAGTAATGCAGAATCCACTTCCATCAATAGGTTAAGAGAATTCCCTCAATTTAGATATTACTATGAAAAGAAGCATGCAGGACGCATGAAGTACTAACCCTGATTGCAAATCAATAATAAGTCATGGTTTGAATGATGGATGAATGGATGCAATGAATGTGATCGCAACAAATCTAAAAGATAATGGAGCTATAGCCTTTATGAGTGGCACCTTTTTTCCAGGTTTTCACCATCGCACTTACCCAAGGTGCCACTAGAGTGGTTGTTTACCATTTGGATGCATGATTTGTCTTTACGATTTTCTGATTTTTTTTGTACTTTCTTCAGGACTTTTATCTAAATGTTTTTTTGGTGTTTTTTCGATATGTATGGGAGCCTGATGCTCTACAAAGCTTATGTATGAAACCGTTTGAGGTGCATGTTGTTGATCGGATCTGCTAGCAGTTCTCCCTCTGAATTAGCCAACTGATATGCCCCAGACCCAAATACAATAGTGATAACATATGGACCCAGCCAATTTGATTCAAACTTTCCCTGATGTTCTCTATTTGGTTGATTACGAGGATTCTCCCTGAGAATAATATCACCTACCTCAAATGTACAAGGTCTAACCCGATGATTATAGCTTCTGCTCATGCGTTGTTGATAGGCCTTGAGGTGGTTGTTTCATCAAGTAGTTCCAAGTCTTGAAGATGGGAGACTCGGTATGCTTCATCATCTATCAGATTGTGCAAGGAAACCCGTAGAGATGGTATTTCAACCTCAATAGGAGGGATGGCTTCTGTGTCATAGACCAATGAGTAGGGAGTTGCGCCTATAGGGGTTCGAATGCTAGTTCGATACGCCCATAGTGCTAGATTTAATTGAACGTGCCAATCACGGCCAACATCATTGACTGTCTTCTTGAGGATTCTCAATATATTCTTGTTTGATGCTTCAGCCTGACCATTGCCTTGTGGGTGATAGGGAGTGGAAAAGTGGTGTTGGATGTGAAACTTCTCACAGAGCTCACGGACATCCTGATTTTTGAAAGGAAGTATGTTATCTGTGATGATGGATATTTGTACACCATACCGACAAATGATGTAATTAAGGATGAATGAGGCGATCTTCTTGTCGGTGACTTGGGTAAGTGGAACAACTTCAATCCACTTTGCGAAGTATTTGGTGGCGGTAATGATAAATTTGTGGTTGTTGGATGAAGATGGATGAATTTTACCCACAAGGTCAAGTCCCCATTGACAAAAGGGCCATAGTGTTGTGATTGGTTGCAATTCCTATGCTGGTGCATGTATCAAGTCTCCATGAACTTGGCATTCTTGTATTTTCTAACAAAATAGTAGGAGTCTTTTTCCAAGGATGGCCAATAGTATCCTGCATGCATGATCTTCTTTGCTAAGGAAGGACTGCTTGAGTGAGTCCCACAAATGCCTTCATGTACCTCTTCAAAGGCCTTTATTATCTCATCTTGTTCCAGACATCGAAGGAGAGTACCATCAAGGCTTCGCCGGTATAGGGTTTCGGCAATGATGGTGTATCAAGCGGTTTGGCGAATGAAGGTTTTGCATTGGTTATTGGATTGGTTAGGAGGGAGTGTGTGATCACGGAGGTAGGTGTAGAACTCACCGTACCATGGGGATTCAGAACCGATAAGGTGACATATCATCTCGGATTTGGGGATATCATAAGCGGGAATCCAAAGTTGTTCTACCAAGAACTCATAGCGTGTTGAATTTTGTGGAAGATCTAGAAGAAATGCAATTGTAGCCATAGCGTCAGTAGCTCGATTCTAATCTCTGGGTATCCACTCAAAGGTGATAGTTGTAAATGATGCTTTTAAAATGTCCACCATGTGCTTGTACGACATGATCTTATCATCCTTGGTGTGATATTCATCTGTGACTTGTCGGATGACCAGTTGGGAGTCACCATATACCTATATCTCTTTCAGTTTCCATTGTATGGCTAGTTTGAGTCCTATGATCAAGGCCTCATATTTTGCTATTTTGTTTGTACATGGAGAAGTTAGCCTGTAAGACTTTGGGATATTGTCACCTTGAGGTGTGATAAACAGAATGCCTACCCCCGAGCTGTGTCTAGTATATGAGCCATCAAAGTAGAGTTTCCTCAGTTGTGCTACTGTGATCATGAAGATCTCTTCATCTGGGACATTAGAAACAAGAGGATGATCACCTATGAGGTGTGCATTGGCCAACTGATCTGCAATAACTTGGCCCTTGATAGCCTTGCATTCCACATACTCAATGTCAAATTCACTCAGAATCATCACCCATTTGGCCGGGCGGCCTATCAATGCTGCTTTGCTGAGTAAGTACTTTAGTGAATCAATCTTTGCAATGAGTTGTACTTTATGCGTCATCATGTAGTGCCTTAGTTTAGTGGCTACCAAAATAACTTCTAGGCGAGCTCGCTTAATAGGTGTGTAATTGAGTTCATAGCCGACCAGTGTGCAAGAGATATAATATACAACACACTCTTTCCCTTCTGCATTGTGTTGTGCCAGTAGTACTCCTAATATCGTATTTGTAGTTGAAATATAGAGAAATAGAGGTCTACTTAGATCTAGTGGGATCAACAATGGTGTATTCATGAGATAGTCTTTAAGCATCTGGAATGCTTGCTGGCATCTGGAATCCCATTGAAAGTGAATGTTTTTGTGTAACAGATGCATGAAGGGATGACACTTATTTGCGAGTTGTGCAATGAAACTCTGAATTGATTGTAGCCACCCTTGTAGTGTCCTTAACTGACTGATATTCTTCGGAGGTGGCATGTCCATGATAGCTTTGACTTTTGCCAGATCTACTTCAATGCCCTTGCTTGAGACAATGTATCCTAGAAGTTTCCCTGAGGTTACTCCAAAGACACATTTCTTGGGATTGAGTCAAACATGATATTGTTCTAGTCTATCAAAGATTTTATCTATTATTTCCAGATGACCTTCTCTTGTTAATGATTTAGCTAGTAAATCATCGACATAATCCTCCATTATGGTATGCATCATATCATGAAATATGGTTGTCATAGCTCTTTGATAGGTCGCCCCTGCATTCTTTAGACCAAAAGGCATCATCTTCCAATAGTATGTTCCCCATGGACATGTGAAGGCAGTTTTATGTTGATCTTCTGGAGTGATCTTTATCTAGTTGTACCCTAAAAATCCATCCATAAGAGAAAGCATGGCAGGTCCTATTGTTAGGTCCACGATCATGTTGATGTTTGGTAGGGGGATGTCATCTTTAGGACATTCCTTGTTTAGATCTCTGAAATTTGTACAGGTACGGATGCCCTCATTTGGTTTACCAAATGGGTACTATATTGGAGATCCACTCTATGTAATCAATTGGTCTAATAAAACCAACATCTAGGAGTTTCTTAATTTCTTCTTTGACTAGTACAACAATTTGGGGGTGCATCTTGTGAAGCTTCTGATTTACCGGTTTAGCTCCTTCAGTCACGGTGAGGTGATGCATGACCAAATCAGGATCTAGACTAGACATGTCTACATATGACCATGCAAAGTTGATTTGATGCTTCTAGAATGATTCTACAAACTTGGGTTGTTCCTCTGGAGTGAGTAGAGATGCCAAATATATTTGGTGAGGAGTCTCAAGGGTCCCTACATTGAATTCTTTTATTTCTTTGATTAAGGTTTTTTATCTCTCCTGATTTGTGCTAGAGGGGAGGATGTCAAACCTTTCATCCTTAGGCGCCTAAGAGAGGTTTTCACCATTGGATACGCTCTTTCTTTTTACTTTTTTTGGATCAACAAGTGCCACTATGTGGTTTTCACTGGAAGATCCATGTTTTATTGTGATATTTTTGTAGTTGAAAGGTTTGGCATCCTCCCCAAAGTATGTTGTACTATTAAGTTTGATGGCGAATCTAGCTTTGTGATCCCCACTTGGTATGTTATCCCATAGTTCCAAAAAGTCAATGCTTGCCTCAGTGTTTTGGAAATGGTCAAAGTGGGGGATTAGGTTGGTTCCAGTCAATGAGTTCGGGGTAGATAATGGGCATGGCCTCTTAAATTAAGTTAAGTTTAGAGGAGGTGTCAGTGAGGGTTAAGATAGATGAGTGAAGTTCATCTATGGTACTCTCCTTGTCAGATTCTGGTGTCGGATTTGATGTAGGACCTGTGGAAGGTGCTTCTTGCTCATGAGACCAAAAGGTTTTAATCCATGCCTCCCCATAAACTAGGATATGCTTACGGGGTGGGGGGAGGTGATGTGTCTTCCTTGTCTGAAGTCTTCAGATTCACTAAATCAAACTCCCACTCATGGGAGTCGGTCTCTGAATCACTTTCTAACGTCTGATTACTGCACCATGCTAGGATGTCCTTTGTATTGAATAGTGTATTGGTTATAGGTTTGTGCATTTTTATGGGTGGGATTGATGGTGTTGCTAGTAGGATTATTGGTGTTGAGGATGTTGCTATTATGAGTATCGGTGTTGTTGATGTTATTGATGTTTCTGATGGAATTGTTAGTGATGTTGCTGATGGTATTGATGTTGTTGATGGAGTGATGTGGTTTGTTGATGCGGTGGGTGCTATTGTTGCTACTACTAATGGGATTATTAGTTTTGTTGGTGCAATGGGTGTGAGTGATGCTGCTGATTTGATTATCAGTCTTGTTGGTGCAGTGGGTTTTGTTGGTGCCGCGGAGATAATCAAGGAGGGCCTCCTTGGAGTAACTGTTTGATACATGGGTTTGTTGGGTTTACCTTTGAATCTGAGCTTGGGAAGAGCTTCTTTTTGAAAGCCTAATCCAGTGTTATCTTTTAGTTTCAGCTTAGGCTGCAATGGCTCGTGTCATCCTTGCTTGCAAGGTCCCAAATAACTCTAACCATCATAGCCCATTATTTGCATAATGATAAGGCATTTTCTATATTTTTCTGTAGGAAGCTTAGCCTATGGGATTTCCATGGTGATAGGGTATTTATAGATCCATTCTGCTAGGTCTTCATCTCTAGTTTCCTCTTCCTGACTTTTACTAAGGACAAAAGGCACCAAAGTGCATGCTTTTTTGACCGATGGAATTTGAAGTAACTTTTGAGGCTTGCAATGAGTTCTAGGAGAAGTGGATAATTTCCCAACACAAAAGAGTTGGCTTAGGTTATATTCCCCTAGAACTTCCTCTGCTATTTTCATTTTTAGCTTCTCTTGCTTTGGTATAGGGGTGTTTGAGCTGGAGAGAGAGGCTAGACTAACATATGATGTGGATGGGATAGCTTCTATGTTGTTAGGAATGGTAATCTCTAGTTGATGGTTAATATTGTTACAATATGCAAATGGATTTGCATCACCCAGGATTGTGATATCTACACCATTATCGGGAAACTTGATACATTGATGATAGGTGGATGGAATGGCTTGTATGGCATGTATACAAGGTCTTCCTAACAACAAATTATATGACAGAGGAAGATACATAACTTGATATATGATGTTCTTCACCATTGGGCCCACTCAGATTGGTAACATAACTACTCATTTGGAAGAACGCTCTGCATCATCATAAGCTTTTATGGTTATCTTTTTGTGGGGGTCTACTGATTCAACTGCATATCCCAATGTTGTGACCAATTATAAGGTACATATATTTAGGCTGGCTCCATTGTCAATCGAGACTCGCTTGATTCTGTGTTGGTTGATGAATCCTTCAATATGAAGGGATGTGTTATGTGGTTGTTGGAATGAAGCATTGTCACTTTCAGAAAAAGTGAGGCATGGTGATGACCTAAGACTGCCAACCATGGATTGAAATTGATCTGTGTTAAGGTTGGCGGGGACTGACACTTCTTGGATAGCTTGATCCAAGATTGTTTTATGAGACGGGGATAGGTGCAAAAGCTCTAAGATGGATATAAGTGTGGGCGTCTTATCTAACTACTCTACAAAATTATATTGCTTTGGGATGGATATTGTGCCTTGTGGAGCTGCTTTAATAGTGATCTTGCTACGACACATAACAACATTGCAGGTAGGGTTTGGATCTTTGATGGTGAGGGTTGTAATTTGTTCATTGACATCATAGAGGTGATTCATAGTGTAATTATAGGCAGCTCGCGTATAATTAGTTGTATCTGTGTTTTGCCCTGAGGTGGAAGGACCCCTTTGATCTTGTGATGGAAGTGGATTCTTGAACATGAGATGATCATTATTTGAGTTTTTTGGGTCGTGTCCTTCGATTTCAATTTCTCCTCAATCAATAAAATCTTGAACAAGATCTTTTAGCCTATGGTAGTTATTTGTTTTATGCCCTTTCCCTTGGTGGAATTCACAATTTTCATTATCTTTCCACCATGGAGGTTTGACCTGAGGTTCATAGTTAGATGTCTTTGGTAAGGTTACCAAATTTGAAGAGACCAATTGATGCAATACCATTTCAATGGGTTCCCCTAAGGGTGTGTATGTACGTTTTGGTTTATAATTTTGTGTCGTTGTCTTGGTTCCTCTTGCAGTGTATTGCGACCTTGATTTTGTGGAGGAGCAATGGTGTTGTTTTTAGGAGGGGGATTTTGCCTCGCAAATCTGACCACAGGTTGTGCACTTTTTATGGTTCTTGCATCTACGACCCCATCATTGACGATGTTTTTGTTCTTATTCCAGAAGTTAGGTTTATCATTGTTAAAACGTGGGTGAGGGCCATCTTTTGGTTCATTGTATATCTTGATAAGTCCATTTTTTATAAGGGCCCATTCACATTTTAATCCCTGGGTAATCATATCTTCAAAGGACTCTATGCCCTTCATGTCTAGGTGGAATTCCATTTCATCATTCAAGTTGGAAATAAATATTTCCATTAGCTCTCATTCAGGTAGATGAAGAGAACATCTACTAGACAGTTGCCTCCACCATTGTAGGAAAGATGAAAATAGCTCCCTTGGATTTTGCTTGGTATTGCACAAATCTGCCATGGTAACATCGCGTTCTATGTTGTGTGAATAATGTGTGATGAACTTTTTTACTAGTTATTTGAATGTCCTAATGCCACCTGGTAATCTATTAAACCATTGCTTGGTTGTTCCCCCCAAACTCTGAGGAAAGAGGCACACTAGATATGTGTCTTCATATGCCACTTCTAGGCAAGTTGAGTGAAATTCCCTAACATGATCTCTCGGGTCTCTTCTTCCCTGATACTTTTCAAACTTAGGTGTTTCAAACCCTCGTGGAAAAGGTGGCATATGTAGGTTTCTATCAAAGGGATAGTGACAAATATTTTTAAGTGAAAACTGGGTAGTCTTCACACCACTGTGGAGTTGTTGGGATAGATTCTTGACTTGTTTCCTCAACATGTCTATGTCGTTAGGAGGAGGAGGTGGGGGATTTCCTTGATTAAGGTCATATCTGAAGTGATCTCGACCTCTTCCAAATTAGAGGGTATTTTAGCTCCCACTTGAGCAAGTCTCAAAAAATGAGCATCTATGTTATTTTTGAGGATTTCATCGAAAAGTCAATTGAAGAGGGGGTTGTGTTGTGCTCTTTCTATTGCTTCAGGAGTGGGAGTACTAGGATCTTCATCATTTGTACCTCCTCTAATGGCTTCTTGAAAGTCATTGAGATTTTCATCATCCTCTTCTTCAATCTCTATTTGTCTGGTTTTCGATTTGGTTTGAGCCATTTTGTTTGAAAGTTGTTTTTCAAGTCTGGTGAAAGTGATTATGAGTTGGTGATGGAATGAAAGATAAATGTTTTGTGAAGTGTTTAGAAGATGAATCTCTAACACTGAAAGTTTGATGTTACCAAAGTTTTTTTATGAATTGCTTTTTGTGTTGTCAACAATGTTGACGTGATAAGGTATAGCAAGGTCTAAAATGTCTTACAAACCAAGCTACCTTTTAATGAGAGGATGCACTCATAGACTAGTTTTAACCTGCATAGAGATGCTTCTTAGGATGATTTATCCTAGATGTAGAAACACTCTAAAAAGTGATGTATTGTTTTGATTTAAGCAATATCTAAAAGGAACTTAGGAAAAGATCTTTTTATGTTTCGAGAGTTGAAATGGATTGATGATGTATGAATATGAGAGTGGATAGAATGGGAACTTCAATAAAAACTTTATGTTACTGTAGACACCTAAAATTGTCCACTCTAATTAAATAAATATTTTATTTATTTAATTATTTAAGCCTAATTCTTCTATTAATTAAATAAATCTTTATTTATTTAATTAATTCATTTATCCTCTTCTAGCCTTATTTCTCATTTAAATAAATACATTTATTTATTTAAATTATCCTTTTCTTAAATTAAATAAATATTTTATTTATTTAATTGATCCCATTTCTTCCATTAATTAAATAAATCTTTATTTATTTAATTAATTCATTATCTTTTTCTACACATGACACATGTCATTCATCCCTTAATTTATACACTACCTACCCCTCTCATTATTTTATTATTTCTTTTACCTACCCTCTAATCCTAGCTGACCTTCTTTTTACACCTCTCAATCTTATCCCTCCATTTCATATAGTGTCTTCTATATAAGGAGATGCTTCCTTCATTATCAAACCCCAATCGACAATTTGGAGGACTTGACTACACTACGATCCTACTTGCAACCACATTCCGTTCTTTGTTGAGCTCTTGTGCATATAAAATCTGAGAGCAAATATACCAAGCAAGATCAATGGAGATAGGAAGAATGGAGATCAAAACCCTATTGGACATGTGATGGTATAATCTTTGTGATTTCATTTGATTTGCATTGTCTTAGGTAATCTTCATATGTTATGGTGGATCTTTGTTGATTGTTAGGCTAGGGTTTGGTGGTTGAATTCATTTAGCCTTTCAATATTGTTATTATTGTTATCCATTTTCACCATATGCATTTTGGCACGCCCGGTGGGACACTTGTCCCTTTGCATTTAACCTCCTTGTTGCAGATCTTGTATTTTTGAAGTTGCAGATCGGATATTTTCAGTGGCATTTTTGGTATTTTCGCGTCTATGCACTTTCGAAACGCGTTTTTTATTTTCAGGCGCATCTGCGACAATGGGATCCGCGTCTGTGTTTTGTCAATATTTCATTTTGCAGGTTCCAGGGAGGCGCGTCTGTGTTCCAGAAGCGCGTCTGTGTTATTTCTACCCGCGTCTGTGTCTAAAAGGAGTGTCTGTGACTTTTAAGCGCGTCTGTGTGCTCTAGACACGTCTGTGTTGAGGGTAACGGCGTCTGTGTATTTATCATTCCAAAATTTTGAAATTTTAGTGATTCAGTTTTCGGATTTTTGCATTTAGGGTTTCAGATCTAGTTTATTTTTGGACTAACAATTTCAGATCTAGCTAACATTAGTGCATCTTGCCTTGGAAGCTAAATCGTTTGGTTGAAGGCCCCTATTTTCACAAAGTCTTTTGGGTTTTAAAATTTACCTAACTTGTGTGTTTGCAGGAAGGGGTGATTATTTCAAACAACCCAAACTACTAACAACTCTTTGTTGCAGGTCCTTGGCTAGGGTTTTGGATTTTTATTGTGTGCCTTGTTTTCATAGACTAGCAAACACTTCCATTGGTGCACTAAAATTGAATCATTGTCGTTTGTGTCTTGAGCAATAGGCTCTTTTTGTTTAATCTTTAGAGGGCCTGTCTTCCCATGTGGTCATTAGGACTACTAGTGAGAAGAGAACGACCCAAGTGGTAGCGAGGAAAACCCACCTCATCCGAACCACTATAATCAAATGTATTCATGGTGAAAGCTATGAATAACGTGTGTTGATTAGTTCATACCGACACTATGTCTCCCCATAAACCTGTTTGATCAAATTTATTTGATCATTTGTAGGGCGTAGCCCCTACTGGCTGGGAGCCTTCTGTATTTACAGAGCTGAAAGTGCCACATGTATGGCCACACGAGCGGATGCCCTTACTAGCACCATTTTGTTTTAGAGGCCCAAATCCTTCTAGTTGTTGGGGCAGGAGGTCGGACCTCTGGTAGCAGCCCATACATATATGGTTCTTAGTAGAGATACAAAGTTCGCCATGGGGAGTTTTCATGGGGACTGATGCTTGGCTGACCTGAGAAGTGAGTGCCGAGGGTGGAGCCAGTGAGGTCAAGCATCTAAGTATCCACTCTGAATAGCGTAGCCTCGGGGGTAAAACCCCATGCGGGATCAACAACTATTGTCTTGGCCAGCCATAAGAATTGTGCTTGACTTATGTTAAAACATTCAAACATTCAAGACCAAACAAAAAAACATTGTGTCTTTTGTGTCTTCAAGTGTATGTAAAACATTTTTACATCAAACAACACACTTTTCTTGGAGTCATTTTGGAGTCCAAACACTTGCAAACATTGAGTCCTCATCAACATTGTGTCCTCTTGTCACGAAAAATAGTCAAACAGTCAGATTTGGTCACAACAAAAATGACTTCACATATTGAAAAAATTGTACAAAGTTTACAGAAACGCGTCTATGTTTGTTTTAACCGCGTCTGTGTTGTCTAGGCGCGTCTGTGAAGTGTAGAATAGCGTCTATGTTTATAACAACATCTGTGTTGAATAGAAACACGTCTGGGTCGGATAATCGCATCTGTGCAGTATACAGTCGCGTCTGTGTCCAGGATTGCAAAAAAATTTCACAGTCTAGCAAACATAAATAGGAAAAATCTCATAAGCGCGTCTGTGAAGGGCAGAGTAGTGTCTGGGTCAGGAAACCGCGTCTGTGCAGTATATAGGCGCGTCTGTGTTCAAAATTGCAAGAAAAATTTCACAGTCTAGCAAACACAAGAAATTAGTTTCGGAATACTTGAGCTTCCTAGGTTGTTTCTTCAGGTTTCATCTAGCATTCAACCTGTCTTTTGGGTCTCACATAGTCCATCATTGCTTCACATCTCATTTTACATTCACATTTGTCTAAACTTGAGTCGAAAGGTCACTTGTTTGTCCTCATCATACTTTGTCAACACACTACATACAACAACACTTTGCTAAGTGGTCCCTCATCAAGGTTTCTTACCTTTGGGTCTCATTTGGTTTTACTTAGAGTCAAGGTCAACTTACCTCATCAAGAGAAACTATCCTCTCTTTGGAAGTCACACCTACTCTACTACATACATACTTGGTCTTACACTTGGGACATTGCAAGTACACTTCAGACTCATTTACATTCCATTCAACTCTTGGTCTTCCATACTCTTTCCATTTTTCATCTAGTCTCACACATCTTGGTCAATACCTAGTTCATGGTTGAAACCCGTCTTCAAAAATCTAGGAGAGAAACTAAAGAGGCTCAAGGGTCCGCAAACATGAGTTCTTATGAGTATGACAATGAGATCTTTTTCAATTCTTATCATACTACATTACCTGACATGGATGTCTATAGAAATAATCCAAATGTTGAGAACATGGACACTCTAAACAACAATGCTACACGAAATGACAATGTGGACAACTTTTCAGTACATTCAGCAGATGTGGAAGAATCCATTATGAATCCCCATTTCAATCGATTGGTTGAGGAAATAATGAGGAGAGATAGACAATACTTCTTACACATGATGGCACAAAGTGGAGCCAAGATACCTCATGATTTTGACATGTCTCAAATAATGGAACATAGACCTTTGCAACAACCTCACTCCAATATGGATCAAAGGAGACCTAATAGTGGAGGAAATAGAGGACCACACATGGTACCTGAATCACCATCAGCTTTGCTTCAAAAACCAGAGGTCCCACATACACATGGTCAAACATATGATACTTACCTTCGTAGACCATTATGGAAGTCTTATGGAGAAAAATATGCTCAATCACATATCAATGCTAAGGATCAACCACCAAAGCAATGGGATATTCCAAGGCATGCTCAAAATTTGGACACAAGGAAACCTCATGTCAAATTTGGGGGCAACACAATGGAACATGACATGCCTGTAGAATATGGTATACATGCACAAAATAGATATGGTGTTCCTCAACATGAATCTATACCAAGTGGCCCATATATGCCGCATCAATATAGACCTCCTCCATATGAATATGTGTATGATCAATATCATCCATATATGCAACATGCACCTCCTCCAATGGGTACCTCAAACATAGGATATGGTCCAAGAAGCCGATCTCCACCTAAGAGCAATTTGGAACAACAAATCAGGGACTTACAAAAGAAAATGGAGGACATAAATACACCGAAGCCAACATACACAATGAGAGACATATGTCCTTATCCATTTGACAAGAGCATTCCAATGCCTCCTTTTCCTACACACTTTGTGATGCCTAAATTTGATAAGTATAGAGGAAAAGGGGATCCTAAGGCACACATAAGACAGTTTTTCATAGCTTGCATTGAGGTAGCAGCAGAAGAGACATATTTGATGAGATTATTCCCACAAAGCTTAGGTGATCAAGCTATGGAATGGTTCTCCCAACTTCCACCTGGTATTAAGTCATGGGGTGACCTAGCAGAAGCATTTATTCAACATTTCTCCTACAATATAGAGACAGACATATCAGTCACTACTTTGTGCAACACCAAGCAAAAAGAGGGAGAATCTTTTGCATCATTTTTACAAAGATGGAGAAATCTAGCCAGCAGATGCTCTTGTGAGATTCCACAAAAACAAATGGTAGAAATGTTCACCCAAAATGTTAACAAGGACATTGGCTATGATCTAAGGAAAGCTTGTTTGTCCACCTTCAAGGATGTCATTGAAAAAGGCTTAGCAACAGAAAAGGTCCTAATTGAACAAGGAGTCATTAAGATATTTAAGGAAAACAAAGATGACTTTAAAGGAAAAGACAAGCCAAGATTTTGGAATAAAAACAAGAACACAATCAATGATGGTGTTGTTGATGCCAACACAGTGCGACCCAAATTCATCCTTTCAGGATCAAGTTCTACAAACAATCAAGTAAATACTCAAACAACTTCCAGATCACGAAGGAAGTACACTCCATTGGGAGAACCACTTGAGTCAGTTTTCAAGAAGCTTGTGGCAAACAAGGTAATCACAGTTCCAGATTTTCCTCCATATGAACCAAAGGTTAAACCAAATTGGTGGAATGATGATGAGTATTGTGAATTTCATAAGAGCAAGGGTCATAAGATAGGAAATTGTCATCGACTAAAGAACATCATACAAGATCTCATTGATAGAGGTGACATTGAGATTGAGGGACATTCCTCCAATCAAGAACATGAGATGTTTAAGGAACCATTCCCAAAACATGACAAAGGAAAAGCTAAAGCCACAGAGGATCAAACCAACTATACCAGAGCATCCTACAACTATGAATCAACTATCAATCACATCTCGATGGACAATTACGTCTCTACTATTATCATCAAGGACAAAGCATCTGAGAATTCTACTCAGAGACCCAAGATTGTCCTAAAAGGTGTTGGATCTTCCTCTGAACCTACCTCTGAATGTCATGTTACAACTCATCGAGGTAAAATCACTTTGCAAGGTGCTCCAACTAAAAACACTGTTTCTTCATCAACCAAACCTGAGTATGACCTTGTAGAACAACTAGGGAAGACACCCGCGCTTATCTCAATCCTTGAGCTATTATGCATATCTCCCGCACACAAAGCCATTCTTGACAAAATCTTGAGAGACACTGCCATTCCTACTGATCTGAACGTGGACCAGTTTCAAGCCATGGTGGGATACCTTTCCATTCCACACTCCCTTACTTTCACAGAAGCTGATGACACCTTCGTAAGTCAGCCACATAATGCACCATTACACATTGAAGCTTTCATACACAAACATAGAATAAAACGAGTCCTGATAGATGGAGGAGCAGGTCTAAACATTTGCACATTAAGCACTATCACACAATTGGGATATTCTCATAAAGCTGTGAATTCAACAAATCAAATCACCATCAAGGCATATGATGATGAAGAACGTTCATCCAAGGGCACAGTCACCTTACCTCTCAGAGTTGGGCTAGTTACAAAGGATGTGGTTTGTCAAATCCTTGATCTAGATCTCACATACAACATACTCTTGGGATGTCCATGGATTCATGAGATGAGCATAGTCCCTTCTACATATCATCAATGTATCAAGTTTCCACACAATGGAGTTGAAGTGACCATCAAAGCGGATCCAAATCCATTCATATATTGCAACAATCTGCAACCTCAATCAGAAATAACAATTCCAGTCAATCACAAAGTTGTTCCTTCATCGACATATGTGGATCCTGAATCCTTAAAAGCTTCTACATCCAAACAAGTAGAGCTAAAAGAAAAGTTCAAGATTAAAGACCTAGGATGTGGTGAGTATATATTTCATGTTGACCAACTCCCATTATCTCCTAAGGTATTCTGTCAACAGGAACAACCTACAAACAATTTGCAATGCCAAGGAATTGGGTGTGAACCACCTAGTGTTGTGGCTACTAAGTCTGAATGAAAATCTCCTCCAGTGGTGCAAGCAACTCTTGATATCAATAGTCCTAAGAGTGGTTCCAACAAAGAATCTATTGAGCGTATCACCAGCCCTCTTGCAAACTCACATAGCCTTACCATTTCATCCACTCATTCCATTTCCACTCCACTTCCAGACTTGGATCAACAAGAATTACAAAAGCCCTTACTCATTGGGGATCAAAAATCAAGCATTGAAAAGAAAAATATAAAAGTCAATAATAAAGAAAAGTCCTTTAGTCCAAATCAAAATCAAAAGCTATTGGATTCTGAAAAAAACAAGGTCAAGGATAAAAATCCTATGAAGCAAAAAGAGCAAGAGTTGATCTCCCCTAATATCAAAATAACTGGGGGCAAAAGTTCTAAAATTTCAAGTCAAAAAGCACACTTGTTGATCTTAAGTCTCCATCATGCTATCCTACTTTCACTTCTTTTCACAATCATAAGCCTTCATCACTCATCCACTTGTTCCACACATCCATCCCCTTTTGGTGATACATCACGGACCTTTAATGGAGCTTCCTCGAAGGACTTTGCTATCAGTGATGCCCAAACTTCTTCAGGTGACACGCATACGGGCCTATGTAGTCCACACACTAGTAATTCTATCTCAATTCCTTCATCAAGGAAGATAGACACTCAAGCTACACATCATTCAGTCAAGAAACAATGCAACTACAATCATAAGATCAAGCCTCACACATTTGAGGTAGGTGACTTAGTTCTCAGAGAAAACCCCAAGAATCAGCAAGACAGAGAGAAGAAGGGCAAGTTTGAACCAAACTGGCTTGGTCCTTACATCATCACAACAGTATATGGCTCTGGGGCATATCAGCTCTCAACTACAGAAGGTGAACCTTTGGAGGATCCTATCAACAGCATGCACCTTCACAGGTTTTACACATAGCTCTTCAGAATATCCTAATTCAAAAAAATAAAAAAAATAAAAAATTTCAAAAATACAAAAAAAAATTAAAAAATTCAAAAATACAAAAAAAAATTATAAAACAAAAAAAATCGTTACTTGGTGAAAACCTGGCAAACAGGCGCCTTGTGACACAAAAAACATTGAAAAATTGAAAAAATTAAAGAGAAATAATTTCGTCCAATGGTGAAAACCACTTCGATGGCGCCCTGGGCAAGTACCATGGTGAAAACTGGGTCACCAGCGCCATGTGTAGAGA
Source organism: Cryptomeria japonica (assembly GCF_030272615.1). NCBI lineage: Eukaryota > Viridiplantae > Streptophyta > Pinopsida > Cupressales > Cupressaceae > Cryptomeria > Cryptomeria japonica. The sequence goes on along the minus strand of NC_081414.1, from coordinate 624,709,054 downwards.
CATTGCTCCTCCCTCCTTCAGGATTCTCTTCATCATTTCACTTTGCACACACTCACAACCTATTTGTTCATAATAAACTTACCCATTCCCATCATGGCTTGTTATTGATCTACCTAAGATTGGTTAAGCATTCATAATAAACCTCCCTTTTCACATCCCTTTCCATCCATAACAAATCAGACCCTATCTGTGGCTAAGGCAAATCCTACGTCTAGTGATGGGTGTGGAATTGAGAACATCACATGTTTCAGGGAGTAAAGTTTCTTCTATCTTTCTTCAGTCTATTCGCGCACAATCCGCAATAAAGCAACATCTGCATCACAGATCCGCAATAAAGTTTCATCTTCTCCGCAATAAAGTATCAGTTTCATGGATTCAGTCAGTTTCAGATGAGACACAGCAGCAACAATGGGCTTCAACAAATCAAATTTTTCAACAAACTCAGACAACATTATGGTTCAGTGCTATCTATCCTTTCTATGAAAGTAAACATTGTGACCACAATCAAATAAGACTTATACAAGTGACAAGAGACACTAAACTTGAGGACTACAGTGGATGTTGGTGTCGAGTCTTTGTTTTCTTTTGATTTCATCTTTTTTTTTGGTGACATGTCTTTTAGCTTTTCCAAGATGTCTTTGACTAGAGATTCTATCTCTAGGATATGAGGACACTGTGAGTCACCCATTTTCTTTTGTTGTCTGTAGATTGTCTCTTAGTAATGCTCTGACTTGTCTAAGGATATGAGGACACTGTGAGTCTAGTATGAACTGGGGCATTCCTTGTTTAAGATTGTCTTATCTCCATGCAAACAGGTACAATGACTTTCTAGGTCGAACATATGCCTCGATTGTCATAACCTACTTGCCATAATAAAGCTCAATGATGATAACGCACAAGAAGCTCTTTCACTTTCATATCTTCTGTCTTCCATCCCCCTTTCTTGATTAACTTCCATCGTCTTTCTCGAGTCCACGTAGCCTGCTATCACATGACTGAGTATAATGACACACCAAAAACATTTGCATTTCATGTAGCTGCACCTGCATTACCACATATAAGTATTTCATACATACATATAGATATCACAATTGCATCACATCCTGCACACAACACCTGTTAGCACAATTTGCATTATCATATTCATCTGCATTACTTACATTCACATTTGCATCATGCATACACATATAAAACATAAACGAACAAAAAAAAAATATTGCATTGCATCATATACATATTTGCATCCATATCATAAGCATCACATAGAAACATACATGATTAAAACATCTCATCACATAGGTACACATGCATATAGCTACCGCAAAGATGAATCATCTCATATATATATAAAGTGTCATGATACAATGATGTCAAAAAAAAAATCATATGGCTACAAAAGCACCCGCAGGTGTCTACAATACAAAATAATGGTACAAAACTGATACAATGGGAGCCCTCTAAGGCTATGATGAACTCCCTCCCTCGGAGCCACCTCGCCTCGGTGGAATCTGAGCCCCTAAGGGACCCGCCCCAGGATCACCCCGCCTATCTCCTCTATCTGGTGGTGGTGGAGGACCCATGACCCCACCACTCGATGTCTGCCTCCTCTGACTCCCTCCCATAGCTATTGCTGTACGTGACGGTCTATGGAAGCTCCTCACTCGCTGATCTGCCGGCACTGCACCATAGTAGAGGTCCCTCTAGTACCCCATCTCCTCTCCAGCCCGCAGGACATATGCGTAGCCTACCCCTGTGTCCTCCGCCGCCTGCCTCCCTGCCCTCAGCGCTATCTCAGCCTCTATGTAGCACTGAATCGCTTGGTCTCTCTCCCGCTCCAGCTCCTGTATCTCATCTGCCTGACCCTGGCAGATCTCCCTGAGCTCAATCAGCTCATCCTCCTCTGGATCCCCACCCTCTGCCACTGCCTGTGGCTCTCCCTTAGCGGGTGCCTACCCCTATACCTGTGTTGGTGCCTGTACATGCACCTGTCTCTGTCCCTGCACCTGTCTCTGTCCCTGTCTCTGCCTGGGACCCTGTGCTGCTGGTACCTGTAGGGGTAAGCCACCGCGACCCCTCACCACCCAAGCCTGCTGCTCCTCTCCACCCTCTCTCCAAGGTGCAACCCTCCTCTCCCCAACTACTCCCCTCCGCCTCCATCGGCCTCTCCCCCCATCACCTCTGCCATCATCATCCTCATCTCCTCCTCCATCTCCCTCCACCAGCTCCCCTAGATCTGTCAGTCGTGGGAATGGATGCTCCGCCCAATATGCTGAATACTCAGCATCCATCCCAGCATTGTCGACCTCTGGCCACATATCCCAGGGTAGGGGTACCATATCAACCAACTGAGTGACCGCCTAATCATATGACAATAAAGGCCCAAACTGCGCCTGATCCCTAACTATATGGGCATACATACCCGAGCCTCGTGGCATCCTCTGGATCCTGCCATACTGTCTGCATACCCTTTCCACAAGCTGCCTCTCTAAAACATAGGGTGTCCACCCAATCAGATACCTACTCCGGAAGGTGTATGGCAGCTCCATGGCATAATCCTCCCACTCCTTGCATCCTAGATACGGTCTCCAGATGACCGCATCAATATCATCCAGCACTCGCCGCCAATGCTCCAACCTGCCAATCCGCGGCTACGAGGTGATCATGTCGTATAAGTGAACAAAACTACGTCCATGTCCCCTACCTCGGAAGTGTATCGGCCTCGTCACTGGCAGATGCTCATAGGCCCAAACCTGCAGTAGTGTCACCCTGCAGCCCAATCCCACTGACCCATGGTATACAAACTGGTGAAGCTCATAGTACAGGTGGGTGAATACACATGGTCCCCAGGCATATCTGGTGTGATCTGTCATCAGTGTCTCCAGTGCTCCCCCCCAGCCCACAACCAATCCTCATGTTGCCCTCTCTAGGCATAGAAATCCACTGATCGCTCCTCCGATCACGATCGGCAATGCTAACCCTATGGCGGTCATAGTGTCCCATGCCACATGTCCTGCCCTCATCTCTAGTCCGGGATCCTGGAACACCTATCTCAATGCCTCCCTGTCTCCATCACGATCATATGGAATCAACTCTCCATCAATCGGTATCTGCAGAATCCTATAGACATCCTCAAGGGTGACTGTCATCTCACCCATCGGCAAATGGAAAGTGCATGTCTCAGAATGCCATCTCTCGGCAAGTGCAGTCAGCAAACCCATGTTTTCCCAAAACTCAGGCACGTATAATATATGTCTCAAGCCCATCTCCTTGATGGCAGCTCTATCCTGAAATGATAGCTCTGGTCACAATCTCTGTGTCGACGAGAATCTCTCCCGTGACTCCAACATAGGCAAGTACTCCTGCAGTCAAGAAAATCAATCATGTTAGTCATGGTGGCATTCACTGTTTATCACAAAATGCTACTTCTTTATCTAAATGCATATGGTTATCTATCCTAGTGACACTCACTATTCATCACAAAGTGTTGCTTCTATCCTAGTAGTGCTCCCTGTTCATCACAAAGTACTACGTGGGTGACACTCACTGTTCATCACAAAGTGTTACTCACATTTGCACTCCCTGTTCATCACAAAGTGCTGCTCATACTTTGGGTACTCACTATTCATCACAAAGTACTCTATCTTGGTACTCACTGTTTATCACAAAGTGTCTTGATCTATCCTAGTCTTCCTAGTGGACCTGCTTGAGTGTATCCTCTCAGCAGCTTATCCAATCGACAGCGTATGTTCATCACAGAACTGCCGATTTGACCTCGAAGACCAAAACTTGCATTTTTTCAACGCAAACGCGCTTGACTGACACAAACGCGCCTACAGACTACACAAGCGTGCCTGTATAACATAGACGCACCTGTATGACATAGACGTGCCTAAGCTGTGCACAAACGCGACTTTACTATGCAGACGCCCCTGTGCATCGCAGACGCCCCTGCACATCACAAACGCGCTCACATTTGATGCAAACGCGGTTCCAGACACAGACGTGCCCGGCACCGACACAGACGCGCCTGTCGGACACAGACGCACCTGGCACCGACGCAGATGCGGTTGCACGTTTTCAAACTTTTTTGTACCCTATTCCTAAGTGCATTTATTGCTCTAACTAGCATGCATTAATGACAAAAATAAATGTGTCAAAATACGAGGAGGCTTGGTGGTACCTACCGGCTCTCCTGCCTCTGCTGGCCTCTGAAATCGTCGAAGGCGATCGAATCTGTGCACGGAAGCCATCGCTGCTGACTGTTGCTGCTCTTTTCTTGCTCTGCACTTTGATCTCGTGGATGTGTAGATGACAATGAGGATGTATTTTCCCCCGTGGTCTATCTTATAGACTACCCCTAGCCTTCGTTTCCCGAGTCAGTCTTCGTTATCCCGTGACTTTGTCACTTTATCCGGTCAATCCATTCTATCTTGTCTTTCTTATCGAGAGATTGTCTGCAATCTTTTCAGGCATTTTCATCCAATCTCTCAAGGGGGCATATCATTCCCATTCTGGGGCAACTTTGTATCAGTTCATCTTATCTTCTTTGAAACAACGCGACAAGTCACATTGTCTCAAAGAGGGGCAAAATGTAGACACCTAAAATTGTCCACTCTAATTAAATAAATATTTTATTTATTTAATTATTTAAGCCTAATTCTTCTATTAATTAAATAAATCTTTATTTATTTAATTAATTCATTTATCCTCTTCTAGCCTTATTTCTCATTTAAATAAATACATTTATTTATTTAAATTATCCTTTTCTTAAATTAAATAAATATTTTATTTATTTAATTGATCCCATTTCTTCCATTAATTAAATAAATCTTTATTTATTTAATTAATTTATTATCTTTTTCTACACATGACACATGTCATTCATCTCTTAATTTATACACTACCTACCCCTCTCATTATTTTATTATTTCTTTTACCTACCCTCTAATCCTAGCCGACCTTCTTTTTACACCTCTCAATCTTATCCCTCCATTTCATATAGTGTCTTCTATATAAGGAGATGCTTCCTTCATTATCAAACCCTAATCGGCAATTTGGAGGACTTGACTACACTATGATCTTACTTGCAACCACATTCCATTCTTTGTTGAGCTCTTGTGCATATAAAATCTGAGAGCAAATATATCAAGCAAGATCAATGGAGATAGGAAGAATGGAGATCAAAACCCTATTGGACATGTGATGGTATAATCTTTGTGATTTCATTTGATTTGCATTGTCTTAGGTAATCTTCATATGTTATGGTGGATCTTTGTTGATTGTTAGGCTAGGGTTTGGTGGTTGAATTTATTTAGCCTTTCAATATTGTTATTATTGTTATCCATTTTCACCATATGCAGTTAAAAATGGGACAAATTCTTCCTGGGCTATGCTATATGTAATGTAGATATTTGGAAAGAAAGTAGGGTTGATTTTGCCTCCTTTGTTTTTAGGATAGCTCAAATCTCTATACTGAGTAAAGGCTTTGTTGTTCAAAGGCTCTTTATCAAACTTGTTGGATTTTCCTTGAAGATATAGATGCATATGACGCAAGAAGGCTCTGTGTGAGATAAAAATTTGTCTATTGAGATAGAAAAATTTCCTTCTTTTGATGAATGCCTTTGAACTCAATGGTTGTTTCTTCAAATCGATATGTTGATGAATATTCCTTTTTCTCAAAATTTGAAGGATGGTCATATAATTTGATATCTTGCTTTGCACTTTGTTCGATGTTGTTTTTTATGGAAATTTATGTTGGATGAATACTTGGTTTGAATTGGTTTTGAATTTATTTGACAAGAACACAAGCACAATAATGTTGCCTAAAAAGGCACAAATAGGTGTGGGTCTAAATCAACCCAATCTTTGAACTTTTTGACCCATTTTTAAATGTTTTTGTATGTTTTTCAAAAAGTCTGAAGTCGGCTCAATTTATCACTGGTCTAACACAAAATGAAGACACTTCAAACACACTTTATCCCTAAGGTCAAATGGCCAGTTGCGATAATTTCAGCCCACATCTTGATATTTCTTCAACTTTGGTACTACATACCTTATGAATCTCGTCGTAGCAGGTAAGGATGTGATATACTAAGTCTTGTGTGAGCATAATAAATAGATGATCCCTATGATGGGGGAGTCACCACTTTTATCAAGCTACAAGTAGCCTTTCAAAAAACCTTATTTCTACTCAAGGAAATATGTATGGTGAGTATCTTGGGAGCAAAACTATCTATGCTCTTGCACTGAACTTCTCACAAATATCCTCAATCAATAGAATGGGTGGGTTTTTATATAAAAAGGTGTCTAGTAATGTTCGATGTTTTTGGACATAAGATCATTCTACAGTGAGTCACTTAAGAGCCTTGTAACTTATGGTGGGGCCCATATTTCCTTTCGGCAAGTTACACTATAGGAACAACTATACCTAAGGCTACAACTTTCACTCACACCTGATTTCTATAGCGGCTCGAAGGATTTACCGCGTGAGGTCGTTCCCAAGAGTGATGTGTCTCTTGGCAAGCCTCTCTTAAACAGATAAAATTTTGAGTGTTAATAACACTTTTCTCTTGCACCTAGGACCACGAAAGCCAAGGGAGAGGACAGTGTGTGTTAGAAGTAGGACCACTCGGCAAACTTTGCACAAGTGTGCCAATCACCAAAAACACTTGTTCTTTTTAACCAAGTTATAGCAATGTGATCTAACTATTTGGAGATGTTGCTCCAACAAAAATGGTGTTCTTTTTAACTTCAATGGAAAAATGTTATGTAATCTAGGAACTTGAAATCCTAGTCAACTGAATTTGAAACACGTTTTGCTTAAAGTAAATTGATTTTGGAATTTGAAGGGACAAATGGTTTGTTCTTTTTAAACTATTGCCCAAATGAAATGTTGATTGTGAATTTTAGTTTGTTGTAAGAAATAAAAGTTGTTTTGTCTTGTTTTAAAACCCAAAATAAAATGAATCCTAACTTGCAAAAAGAAAATTTGTTAGGTTTGAGTTTGTGGTTCTTTTTATCTTGAAAAGTGAGATTCTTTTTAAAACCCAAATTTAAAAGAGGTGATTCATTTAAGCCTAGAATGAAAATGTGAAGTTAATTGTTGTTGGTGTAAATAATTATTCATCTTGGATATTATTACACTTACTTAAGTTTACTTAGGAAATGCATTTCATAGTAGTTTGGGTATGAGACACTTGGGTGTTTGTGCCACATTGGGATAGTGTGTGTAGGAGAAATTCCACCTTTTATGGTGTTGATCTTGTTGTTACACTCCACATTCAGTGGGTGATCCACCTCATGTGGACTATTATATTATTTCTCCTACCTACCCACACCTATTTCCTACCTACCCTTGTTTCTTATTGAGCCACATGTCATGTTTGTGTGCTCACATATCCCTAGCCTTGCCTATATAAGCAAGCTCATCTACATTGTATGTAATTGGATATTATTGATCATTTTCTATTGATGAGAATACAACTTATTCTTGTCCTATATTGTGTCTCTATTTTATACATTTCATTGAGCTCTTGATCTTGGCAAAATCTCACATGGTATCAGAGCCATTGGGGATTCATTAATTCATCTTGAAGAGGCATTATTGCGACATCAAGAGGCAGATCTGAGGAGCAGCATCTTTTGGAGGCATCCTAGACTAGATCTGACCCCGCCATTGCATCCAGAAAGCCATTTCCATGAATTTTGGTTATAAAGTCGGCCTATTTTGGTGAGAAAAAAAATTTCGCCAATTTTGCTATTATTGTATGAATTTTGAAAAAAAAAATCATAAAAAAAATATATTTGCAAAAAAAATTCGTCAAAATTTTAAAAAAAAAAAAAATTAAAAAAAAATTCGAAAAAAAATTAATTTAAAAAAAAAATAAAAATAAAAAAATATATATTTTGGGGGTCCGAAGACCCCCCCCCTAACCCGCAGGTCTGCAAGGCTCCTCCAACACTGGTGGCTCCTCCTTCACTGCCCACCGGTAGCTCCCCCGCTGCAGCCGTAGTCCGCAGCCCGCAACTCAGCCGGAAGCCACAGCTGCCACTCCCCTTCCAGCCCCTCCGGCGCCGCCGCCGCTCCCGCTGGCCCCTCCAGCCCTGCTAGCTCCCCCGCTGCGGCACCACCCAGCGCCACCCGTAGCCTTTCGCGCTACAGCCACCGCAGTCTCTCGAGTGCCTCAGCCTCCTGCATTGCAGCCCCCGCGTAGAAGCCTCCCACTGCCAGCCCTGCACCACCCTTGCCCGCCACCGTCGGCTCCCCCTCCCGCTAGGTCTCGACTTTCCAGCAGTCGTCGCCGGTTTTTTGGCCACTCTGGCAAATGCCAAGCAGACACCGGGACCCACCTGAGCGCCACGTCAACAGACTGAGCCTAGTCACCTGCCAAATCAGCCTACACAGTCAGCTTTTTTTTGGCCAATCAGATTGCACCACGTCAACACCCAGTCAGCCATGAAGTTTTGGTGATGGACACACGACTGTCAAATTTAACCCCGCAGTTTGCTGACATCATCATTTTTCAAAAATTTGCAGGCCACTCTCATTGAGCTTTTTGATTTTGCAGTTCAACTTCAAATGGTCATAACTTGCTCATTTTTGCTCATTTTTTGGTGCAATGTTTTTTGAAATGGGCTATAATTTCATGTACTTTCATGTGGTGGAATTATTTTCTGATTTTTATGGACAATTTTTTTAGAATTCTCAGTTTTTGGTGACTGTACCTGTCCAATCCCCGTTTCTGCAACTTCCAGGTCTCCATTCAGGCTCATACGAACTCCTTTTCAGGTGCTATTTTTTTTTAAAGTGCGTTATTTTTTGTCTAATCTTAGAATATGCTATCAATTTTCAGAAATTGTGGGTAGAAATTGTACTTTCATCATATGGTCTTATTTGGCCAATTTGGCATTTGTATTGCATAGATCTATCTTTTGATCTTTTGCTTTGTAGTTCTCAACCTATTGGGGCAGCTGTAAAACAAAATCAGAAGTCCACCTTGCCATTGTTTGCAAGTGGCCTATTGTACACGCACTACATATAAAGTGCCAAAATCATCATTTTTGGGGGGGTACTTTGATTGAGTGAATTTGGGGGGGTGTCTCTTGTGCTTTTGTGCTCTTGTGTTCCTTCCTTTTTGCTACTATGGGTTCTTCTAAGTTTCCTCTCTTAACTCCTCATAATTATGCTACTTGGAAAATTGATGCATGGAGTAAACTTATGGAAAAAGGACTCACTAATTACATTGATGGAACTATTGTTGCTCCCACTGATCCTAAGGTTGATCCAGTTGGTCACTTGGATTGGCTCACTAAAAATATCATGGAAATTGGTACCTTAAGAAAGTATGTGTCAAAGGATCTCATTTTTCATATTGAGAAGTGTACTCTAATCAAGGATGCTTGGCAAAAGTTTCAAGACTTGTATGGTCAAGTTGATGAGATTAGAGGATATCAAATTGATAGTGATCTCACCATGTTAGATCCCAAGAACTTTGATACTATACAAGATTATGTCACTAAGGCAAATGAGTTGAGGGCACAACTCAAAGATTGTGGCATTGATAAGAAGGATACTCAATTGATATTCAACTTGATAGGCAAACTTCCACAAGAATATGCAGCATTTGTTTCTAGTTTCCAAACCCATAGGATGACAATGGGTTCAAACTACACAATGCCTACATTTGATGCTTTCAATGAAATGTTGATGATGGAACAAACTAAGTTGATAAGCATGGGCATTCTTAAGGCTTCTAAGTCTCAAGCATTAGTGGCAAATCAAGGGAACAAAGGAAATCAAGGAAAGGACAACTCAAACAAGAAGAAATGGCAATCAAAGCCTAAGGAAAAAGCACCATCTTCTCCACAACAAGGAGATTCATCCTCTTCCAAGAGAGATAATTCACCAAAGAGGGAGAGACCTACTTGTGCTTATTGTAAAAAGATTGGTCATGAGGAGCATTGTTGCCATTCTAAGAAGATTGATGAGCTCACACATATCATCAAAAAGCATAACATTGATTTGCCTAAAGTCTACAAGAAGGATGATTCATCAACTTCCACTTCCTCACATTCAAAAGGAAAAGGGCAAGCATTCATGGCTTCTACAAGTGGGAAGACTCACTCTTTTGGGACAAGAAAAGGAAAAGCTCTATGTGCTACTATCAGTCATGATTCAGAGAGATGGCTTCTAGATTTAGGGGCTTCTCATCATATGGCATCTTTACAGTCTATGTTCTCTACATTTGAGCCTTGCACCATGCCACAGATTTTGATGGGCAATCATACATACATGGATGTTATTGGGAAAGGATCTATTGACATTGGGGATAACTCTTTCAATGATGTGTTGTGTGTACCCCACTTGACAAACAATCTCCTTTCTATCTATCAAATCACACATTGCGCAACTAAGAGAGTTGTGGAGTTCACACCTGAGTCAATTTTCATTAGAGACTTGGAGACTAGAGCTATCATTGCGACTGGGGTGGTTGATCATGCATCTCAGTTATACTCCTTTTCAGATTTTGTTGATGATGATGATTTCACATTTGATGATTCTAAACATGATGATCACACTTCTTGTGATGGTTTAGTTTTTGAGGAGAACTTTGGACACTTGAACATGGGGATTCTCACATGTGACCCCATTCTTGAGCCTTGTATTCCATCTCCTCATATTGATATCACATCACCTATTGTACCTGATGATGCAGATAGTGCGACAGTTTTGCCTTCATGTGATTTAGTGGAGTAGGATATTCATTGTCTTCCAGCTTCAAATTCATGGGATGATTACTTGAGAGACATTGCAGGTTTATTTGCGGAATCCTACATTGCAGATTTGGGAGACATCATTGATGACATTCATCTTCTCTTTGATGAAGATGACCCTTCTTCGATTGTTGCGAGGGAACACTCTGACCCTCTTGTGCATTCTCTACATGATCAATCTTTAGAGGTTGACATGATTGTGGATACTTGTGTACAACAGTTGGAGGAGGTCTCTTTATTTTTTGAGGAGACATGTGAGTCTTTGGGACATGTTCTACATCCATCTCCACTAGATCTTGGAGTGCCTTTTTCAGCAGTGTGGCACAGTTTACCACCTTTGGAGGGGGTATCTTTCAGCATCGACATGGGGACACTTGAGTAGTTTTTAGAGATTCCATTCATCATGAGTTTTCTTCATACATCTTCCCTTCATGTTTGGGGAGACTTCATGGATACAGCTTTGGTTTTGTTTCTTCCTAAGGGGAGGAATGTTGTTCGACGTTCATGGAGTAGTTTCTTCATACATCGAGCTTCTTTCATTGGTGCAGATTCCACATTGAGGGGGGGGCTTCCTAGCTTCTCTTCTTCTCTCATATGGGGGGACTTTTTCCTCACATGGGGTTTTGTACAATTGTTTTAAGGCAAAATAGAAAGTGAATCTATTTTAAACCCAACTTTAAAGACAAAGTTAGCAAAACAAACAAATTTACTTCCTAATCTAACTTTTGAAAATCCTACAAAACGGGTTAGTCAAAACCTGCACAAAAAGTAAATAGTTAGTAAAATTTGAATTTTTGGTGGGCTTCTACAAGCCTAATTTTTTTCTATTTTTCAGTTGCAAAAAAGTTTTTACAACTCTCTGTTACAATAGTGCTACTATGTGTGAAAACAGAAGTGCTATTTAACATGAAAGCACTAAATGAATGACAAAAGCGCTAAACTAACTACAACCACGCTAGAAGAATGACGATCGCGCTAAAAGACTTTGTTTAAATAGAATAAATTATGTCAAACAAAGAGCACAAAAGCACTAAAAATAGACACAATAACACTATTGAATGGTCAATTGCACTATAAGAAAGACGATAGCGCCATTTGGAAGACAATAGCACTATTATTGTGAACATTAGTGCGAAATCACCAACTTTCGAAGGCGCTAGAGAGTGAGCAATGATGCTAAAGCATGACCTGTGTGTCAATTAAAACAAGCAAAAAAGTTAGTAGTTTCAAAAATTGGATTAGAAGTTGCGTGTTCGATTCACGTCAGGTTCACTAAATGATGCTCTACAAAAAGGATGGTTAGAATGTGTTAGGACGACAAACACAAACACACAAGAAACAATCCAAGTGTTAGTGTTAGAAATCACAAATCAAAAACTATCCTAAGCAAGCATATCAAGAGAGACACCAAACACAAAATAGAAAGCTTAACAAAATAAAGAAATGAAACAAAACATCTCCAAATGCCCTCCACCATGTTTGTAGCTACTCCTCCATTGTTCCTCTCCTCCCCAAGTTCCAAATGAGTGTAGCTCTTAGTAGGTTTTTGCACTATTCTGGATGTCTTATGGAGATTCAAGGTTGTAGAATGAAAACTTATGAGAATGCAAATGTAAACAAGCTAAAACATGAGAGATTATTTAATTATTTGATGTTAATTTTAACCAAAATAATAAAAGGTAAATGTTCCTAAATGCTCTCTCTAATTTTTACTATAACTTAGATGCATACAAGATTTATGGATTATGGATGTGCTTGAAAATGCTTGAGGATTTTAAAATGAGGAATGTGAGCTCTATTTATAGGTAAAATGGAGCAATGGATGGTTGAGATTGAGTAATCTAAACAAGGGTCAAGATTGATGGGTTTATGATCCATGTAGGGGATTTCAACCCAATCCCAGTATGACAAATGTCATCTTGAGATGGGTTGAGGGGAGAGGAAAGAAGAATTAAATGCTTGACATGACTTGAAGGTTAACTTGGGAGGTAAGGTTAATGTTGAGCTGAATGAATAAAGTCATTATCCAATAAATAATGTTTTTATCCAATGGATAAACTCTTGTGCAAGAGTTAGTGAGGATAACCATGGTCAAAGCAATTAATGCTTGAAGAGACCCATGAGTCAAATGAGGGTTGAGTTAGAGGTAAAGTCTATAACCATGTGGGTGAGTTGAGTTAACCATAAATGGTTATGTAAGAGCCATTAATGGTCATGTAAGAGCTACTAGTGGTTTGGAAGAATTTTAGGGGTTAGCTTGTTGAACACATAAAGAATTAAATGCTTTTCAAAGACTTTGGAGGCTTTGAGAAGTGACTCCAAGTTGCTTAGGAATGTGACAATATTTAGGAGATGGATTAGGCTAATTAGGAGTGATTAGAAGAATTTAGAAAATGGTTAGAAGAGTCTAGAAGGGAATTTAGGATTGCAAGTGGGTTTGGTGGGTGAGGGAAAATAGGATTTTATTTAAAATAAAATTAATTTATTTCAATTGTGGTTGCAACTTGCATTTGTAGGAGAATGCAAGTTGGGGGGTAGTTTAGGGATTTAAATAAATGTTTTAATTAGTTTTTTAAAAGAGGAAAGGGTAGGTAAATTAAATAAATAGGATTTATTCATTTAATTGATTTAAAGGTGTGGTTTAATGAATTAATTTAAATAAATTGGATAATTTATTCAGTTAATAGTAGAAGAGTGTAAGGATGAATTAATTAAATATTAATTTAATTAACTATTGGCTAGTGGATTTAATAATCAATTAAATAGTAAATATTCATTTAATTAAGTGGACATATTTATGTGACTACAGTAGAGTATAATTGTTTTAATTTTACAAGGTTGAGACACCATTTTCCTAACAATTCTCCCACTTGTCAAACACCTTCCAAGAGTGACAAGAGGGATTTGAACATCATTGTTTAATCACTAGGTGTTGAGCAGCCCATAGATTTTGAACACCATTTGAACATCTTTGTGCTCATAGCCTTAGTTTAATAATTTGCAACATTGATCAAAGTCTCTACCTTTACCAGCTCCAACCTACCATCCTCAACCATGTCTTTGACAAATGATACTAAACATCAATGTGATTGGTTGTGGCATGAAATGTTGGGTTCTTAGCTAGGCAAAACGCCCTCTAACTGTCACAATAAACTATCATTGCAACTTATTTTGTTTCAATATCTAAACACAATCTCTTAAGCCAAATGGCTTCTTTACAAGAAAGATGAGTTGTCATGTACTCTTCTTCAATAGTGGACAAGCAACCACAACCTATTGCTTACTTATCCAACTAATTGCACCAACAAATAAAGAAAACATATAAGCACTAGTGGATCTCTTTCTATCAACATCACTTTCCCAATTTGAATCCACATAATCATGAATATCAAGGGAAATTTTGTTTCCTATCAAATTACCATGATAACATAAAAATACTCTAAGGTACCCTTCAAATATCTAAAGACTCTTTAAATTGCATCGCAGTGAACTCTACTAGAATTAGACATATATCTCGACAGAACTCCCACTACTTGGGAAATGTATAGTCTAGTACATACTATATCATACATCAAGCTTCCAATTGCACTTTTTTAAGGCACTTTACTCATGGCTTCCATATTTGATGAGGATGTAGGACAATTTAAAATAGATAACTTCATTCGAACTGAAAAGGACCACATAATGGTCTGCTATCTTGTATGTTGAACCTCTATAAAATTGAATTCACATACTTGCTCTGGCCTAGCCATAGCTTTCTATTCACTCTATATCTTCTAATTTCCATCCAAATAATGTGTTTTGTTACACCAAGATCTTTCATTTCAAATTTATCAGCAAACTAAGACTTGAGTTTTGAAATCATACATTTCCCTTTACCAATGAATAATAAATCATCAACATATAATGTAATGTAACCGAAGTTGTGATCTTTCTCTGCAAGCTAGGTTTCTTGTGGGAGGGTAGTACTATGTTGGTCTTCCTCCTGGTCAAAGGTTTTCCAACTAGGCATCCATGGTAAGGGGGGTTGTGGTAGTCTTAGAAGTGTTGTTGTGCCTAATCATTCTCGGAAGGATGGTTTTGGAGATACTATAAGCTGGAAGGGCTTTTAAGATAATGTTGATGGCATTATTGTTCAAGGTGGTTTGGGGGGTTGATATTTCTCTCAACCTGAAGAAAAGTGAAAATACTTAGCACGAGTGATGAATGGCCTGGGCATTCTAGACTAGAGTGAACAGCACTTGATGGATTGTGATAAATCGATGCCACTTGGTATGGATTTTTTGAAACCCTCTACTTTGGCTTTGGTGGCAATGGCCAAGTTGGTAATGGTTTCATTGACATGAGAAATAGAGAAGGAGGTTGAGCACAATGAAAGGGTTTTTGGGTTTTTGTTGGTCTAGGACTTATTGGTTGCTTTAGAGGGCACTGGCCAAGTCTTAGCGATCTCCATAAATGAATCTCGGTACATTATGAATCCATTGTGGATTATTGTGTATAGATTTACCCCCATGCCCAAGGGTTCTTTATTGTTGCTTTCCAAAATGAAGTGGATAGGAACAAATTCCTGGGATGTTGTTAATGGTGTTGGGAGGACAGTCATTTGTTGATGTTGAAACCTTGGCATCTGACTTTCAATATTAATTCGAAGACTTTTGATTGCACCCCTATTTGGATCAGGCTCCTGAATCTCCTAATGTACTTTTGGCTTGACTCATGTTTTGAATCCATTGGGAACTCTTTAGGTAATTTTTTGATGACTAATGAAGGTTATCTTAATTTGATGCATACTACTTTTGCACGTTTATTGGTTGAAATAGACTCTTCCAAGGATCTCCCTTCAGAGATTTCTATCTCAACTTTGAAAGTTAGATGGATGCAGCCTATGAACTACGAAGAGATTCCTTTTAGGTTTAAAAGATGTTTTAATAATGGTCATAATGTTAATTCATGTGATAGGCATAGGGTGAAGAGATCAACTTCATGGTGGAAAGAGGCCACCCCCAATTTTTACATGGTGGAAAAGGAGGAGGTGAATTTGACTTCCTCACCAATTCCTTGGGCTGCCAGTGGTGTGAATTTGGGTGGAAAGGGTAAGGTGCCAGAGTCTAAGGGTGACTCTGGTACAACAATGCAAGGTAAAATTGGAGGTTCAGGAGGTGTGGGGATTGATAGCATTAATACAGTCAGATGTGTGAACCAAGTAGGTAATGAGAAAATGCAAGAGTTGAAGGATAACTCTAGTTCAAAGATGGTTATTAGTGTACACCATATCAATCAGCAAAGCTTGGAGAAAAGGGGGAAAGAGGTTTTGGGAGCCTCCAATTTGAAGTTATTGGAAAATGCAAGAGAAGAAAGGTGGATTGAGATTAAATGAAGCAGGATAAGAGAGCCAAGGATGACAGTATTAGGCTGATCCTTCACTCTCAGGAATTGGAGGAAATTAATCAACTTTGCACACAATGACCTGTTGATGGGTCTGTTGTGACTGTGAGGAGGTGGCTCCCTAGTTGTAGCCTCACTTGGTTCAGGCCAAGTCAAAACCTGATTTCTTAATAAAATCAACAACTATTATCGAGAAAAAAAAATAAAAAACATATAATGTAATGTAAAGGAAATTACCATCATTAGATTTATAATAAACAAAGTGATCTAATTTAAAATGCTCAAATCCCAAACTCAACACGTATGTATCAAATTTATGGTACTTTTAGGGTTTTGGGGATTATTTTTTTCAAGAAATTTTATGATTCTTTTATGGATTTGTTCAGGGCTTTTTATGAATTTTTTTGGATTTTTTAGGACATTTTACAATTTTTAGGGATTTTTTCAAGACATTTTTTTTTATATATAGACTTTTCCAAAACTTTTTTTATTTTTAGGGATTTTTTCAATACTTTGATATGTACAAAAATAGTATGCCCTCCTATTTGTTATGAAATGATTCAATTTTATAACCATGGTAAGAGACTACCTGCAATCAAATACAAGACTACTTATTGCAGAAGGGTGAAGGCAAATTAACTTTCATGCAAATTGGGATGACACTAAACATGAACTAATCATAGGACATTAAAGAACAACCAATTTTATTACGGTTAGATGAAGTGAACCATTTATTATGGTTGGGTGAAAGTTTACTGTAGAGATGACAAAAGACCAAATAGAATGGTGGTAAATGGCAGAGAAATGACTTGCTAAACATGGCACCTGCTTGCTAGGTTTTCACCATGGTACTTACCCAAAGTGTCTGTTTACCAAGTTTCACTATAGGGCAAATTATTTCTCTTTACTTTCCTTTCATTTTCTTTTTTGATGTTAAACAAGATGCTTATTTGTCAGGTTTTCATCAAGGTGACAATTTTTTTGCTTTTCTTCTTTTTTTGTATTTTTCAATTTTTTTGTTCATTTTTTTAGATCATTTTTCTGAATTTTTTTCTTTTTTGAGGATCATGTATAGTATATTCTTAGGTGCATATTGTTCACTAACTTTGGAAGCAACTCACCTTCAAGAGTAGTAAACTAATATGCACCTAATTAATATGTTGCAGTGACTATGTAAGGTCCTGGCCAATTGAGCTCAAATTTACCTAGTTATCTGTATCATATATATGACCACAAATCAAAAATGATACAAATGTAATATTATTGGGTTCACCAAAATGTATTGGTTAAAAATGGGATTGGGTAGTTTAGGACCTAATCCTACTTTCATGCAAACATTGAACGAAAGCACTTAGAGGTGTGATCTTCTTTGACTAACACTTGTGAAAGAGAGTCAAGGGGTACTTCTAGGGTTTCTAATCCTTCCCTTCTATGAAAGGGAATATACAAAATATGAGATAATGTGAAACTATGTAAAGAAGATGAATACAAGTGACTAAAATAGTAAAACAACAAATGGATAATCAACAGAACTGAGACAGGAAGTACAGATCTGGGAATGAAATTCTATTGTGCACATGTAACCAAAAATTAAGGCCAAATTGGTAGGACCAGGGCGATGTATTCTCTGGTCTTAGTGATTGTGAAAAGCTGCAAATTAAAAATCAGAATTCTGAGACTATTTGGGAACTATTATGATAATCTGGAGCAAAATGAGGAGGACCAAGGTGTGGAGAACCCCGGTCCTGGAGAACAAGGGTGTGGGGCTCCCTAGTCCCTAAAAACCAAGTCCAATTTCTAAAAATGGATCTATGCCTGATTGCTGAGATCTCTCAAAAATTGCCCACTCTGACGAAAACCTATAATTGCACCTACAAGCTGTAAAATGGTGTGTTTGTGGCTATATAGGATTTTTCCTTGGTCAAACCCATTTTTTTGGTGATTTTTGCCTCCACAAATAGGTAATACTCTATTAAAAAGTGTGTGTGCCCTATAATCTCATGCATTTGTAAGATTCCTCTAAGCTAGATGCAAACTAGATTTCTACCCTATGTTTTGAGAAAAACCCTAAAATTAGTGTAATGTAAATTCTTTAAATCACAAATGCAATGCAAATCTAAAGCGATAATGCAAATTTGAAAATTAATGTTATTGTAGATCTGAAACTCAATATAGAGATATTAAAACAACATGAAATCATACCAAATCCTAAGGAAGAGGTGATGAGTCTTAGTTTTATGCCTTTATTTGCAATCATTTTACCATGCTCAGGACTCTTATATACTTACTGATGGGACTTAATATTATGTGTTGACTGATTTGTAGAACCTATTTGATGATCATGTTATCTATAGTTTGAAACCTTTATTTTGATAAAACAATGAACCTTATGAATTCAAATATAAATATTTATTGTCTTTGTATGTCATTGAATGTGTTACAATGAATGATCATGAAATGTGGATAGGAGTTCTTGTTCTAACCTTGGTGTTGCGGCTGTGTGGAAGACTTTTTATGATGAAATAGGGATTTATTGATAGCAGCATGGAAAAATGGACAGGACTAGACAGCAAGGTGTGAAAAGGTCAAGGGTTGTTACAACTCAGGAACTATTTGTTTGAGCTCATTAAGGAATCTTCAAAAGTAGTCATGATCTTATTAATAATTTTGTTAATAGCCATGTTGGATGTTGGAGCATATCAAGGAAATATTTACAAATTTTCAAAGATGGAGAAAATTTTTGTTTTCTTAGTTCTCTTAGATTTCATACTCTAAATAAAAGCATCCACCTAAATATTAGGGAGTGGGTAGCTCTTGTGGAAAATTGTTCTAAGGATGAATGTTATAAATCCTTCTCGAGTTCCCTAGTTAGTTAGTTGTTGTTTTTAATATCGGACCATGTTATACTATTGAATTGATTTTGAATATAAGAAGCATATCTACTTTCTTGAACAAGTTCATGGTGTTGTGATATGACTATGTGAGCTCTATAGTTAATTTTGTTGTAACTTATAATCTAGAAGACTCACTCAAGGGGGCCTACTTGGTGAGGATTTTGTCTAGTTGTTTTTATGCACTTTATCTTTCAAAGTAGTTTAATTTGGTTCTATTAGATTTCTCATTATCCATTCCTATTGTTGGAGTCAAGGATCACTAAGAGGGGGGTGAATCAGTGATCTACCAACAAATAAATTTTCTCACTTATTCTCAAACCACCAGAAGAATATGCAAGAAAGTAAAATGTTGAAACACAAGATAATCAACCACAAAATCATAACACCGGGATTTTTATGTGGAAACCCAAATGGGAAAAACCATGGTGGGATTTGAACCCATAATATTATTCTAATATGGCCAGTAGCATAACAATATTACATGAGGGGAATGCACTTGCATTCAGGCACACTGCCTAGAGTTCACTACTCAAGTTACAAAACAGGGCTATAACCCCAAAGGAAGGCTCACTACCTTACAAGAGATTACAAATTGATTACAATAAGTGAAGAACTAGAAAATAGCATCTGACTATGCCTAATATCAGTTTTGGTTAGGCACAAAATGATCTGTTGCACTTGTAGTGTCGTAAATTGTATACCCTTGCTAGGGTGGTACAATTTCACACTTGGTTTAGTACCCACCTTAGTGTGCTTTGTATCTCGCATTTCTAATCTCTTTTAAGTATTTAATTAATCAATTTAATTAAATCTAAATTCATAATTCACCACTTTGCATGTTATTGGGCCCTTTATCCTAAGTGTGCCCCTTTTATTCCTTCAATAAATCATTTAATAATAAACCCTAATTATGTCCTATTTCATCCTTTAAGGCCCAATTTTGCATATCAAAACACCTCACAATTAGCTATAACTTTGGGATTTGCTCTAATATCATCATATCTAACGACCTTGAAAATTTGGTGAAAATTTGGTTGGACCATGTGCAAAGTGCACATCATCCTTGACATTTTTCTCGAAATTTAGGGAGCATAATCCTGTGATATAATAATTTTTAACCACAAAATATTGGCAGGAAATTCAAATCCTAGGTTAGCCTAAAAATGAAATTAAGGTCTAGGGTTTCATACTTAAGATCTCTCTTTCTTCATTTGAAGGGTTCTTATTTTAGGAATCTAAGAGTAGGTTTTTGGAGCATAAAGAGCCTTCTTTTCAGAGAAAGGGTAGATCTTTGAATTCTTCAACAAAATTCAACATTCATCCATAAAACATTCATCAAGCATCATTTCATCAATTGGGGGCTTTTGAAGATGTAGGAGAACAATAGGAGATCACCCACTGAAGATTGGCTTGTACCTCTCCCTTGGGGTTGGGTATGGTTTCATATTGTTTCCATGTCTTTTTATGAGCTTCATTTTGATTCATATTCATGATTTAGATCACTTTGCATCACGGATTTTGAGCATTTATTTTGTCAATTATAAGCAATTACAGTTTACTCTTTAGGGTTGTTCGAGATTGTTTGCTTTCATTTTAGGATCTTGCACATACACAAGGTTCTAGTGCATACTTTTCAATACATTATTGATTATTTTTTGATGTGGAAATCACCAAAATAGGGGTTTGACTAAGGAAAACCCCTCCATAGCCACCTAAAACCCTCTTTCTCAGCTACAGGTACAAGTTCGGATCTGAGTGTCACTGGAAGTTTTAGGACTGTCAAAGTACAAAAAGGCTGCCCTAGGGTTCAAATCTCAATAAAAAACCCTAGGAAAGGGGTGTGGCACTTTGGTCTTACCCAGGACAGGGGTGTGGCACCCTAGTTCTGCCTATTTTCAGCAGGATTTGACAGTGCAGCAGTTTGCAGATCTTAGATCCCATCCTGTCAGTTGTAGCTTCAAACTTGCAGAATCAGGATAGTGGCATGGCACCCTAGTCCTAGACATTTTATCTCAAATTTCAAACATAGGTGCACCTCTAATTTTTCTTCCTAATCTGTACTTTTCAGCAGTTTATTTGTTGTTTTATTTTCTACATTTCTAGATTAGAGTTTGCTTTCTTACTTGTACTTTAGGTTAAATTGCATTTTGAATCATTCCTCTCTCTCATTTGCAAAAAGGTAATATAAACCCTAAGAGTTAATCCATGGCTCTCTCTTTCTCATAAGAATTATCTGAAGTGTGTTACCTCCCTGGGCTCTTTCCTATTCCATGAGTGTGTATGAGAGTGGGATTAAGGTTTCCATACTTAGTCTCACTTTTTCCCCTACACATCTTTGGTGAACACGACGTTAATTCAATTTCATTTTCATTGCATTGCATTGTTAGATCTATATCTATTATATTTCATTTGCTTTCAAAACATTAAAAAAAAGAGAGAGAATTCTTTCTTGCATTGTGTGTTTGAATTTCATTCAATTTCCATTTCAAAATGTCAGAATTTTTATTTACAAGATGTTCATGCTTTTGATGATGTATGCAATTATGTTGATTATGATTTTAGTAAGGATGAATTAAAAGAATCTCTAGATGATTTTTTGAACCCTAAGCCTTTTAAACCCTCATTTTGTCAAAGATTAATCAACCTTGTTACTATGCCATATCATGGTGATGAGAAAGATAAGTTGGATTATTCCTCCCATGGGTACATTCCTATCAACTCCTCCACTAAATCTAATAATATGGTTGACCTTCACGATTCCCTTTATGAGGCTATGTCTCCTTTTGAATCCAAAGATAAACCTTTCAATCACTATGACCATGCTTTATTGGAAGATGCCCTTGATGACTTTATGTCTTTACCTAAACCCCCAAATAAAAAAAATAGATCTAAAAGATTAATCAACATGATCAATGTGAATTAGCATAGTAAACCTCTTTTTGTAGTCCAAGGTGCTCATCCTTCCCCAACTTCACCTCTTTCTAATCAACCCCTTTTCGTAGTTCAAGGTGGATATAGTCATGATTCCTTTAGCACTCCAAGTAAACCTATCATTACTGTGCAAGGAGGAAATCCCACTAATATTCCTTATATCTATGCTAAAAAATTAACTAAAGAGATTTATAATGTGGTTTCCCATACCTATAGCATGAGAAACAATAGGCAACCTAATCCTCCTCTGGTTATCCTATCTTCTCTTCCTAATCCTCAACCTATTCTTCCTCAAGCACCTCGCATTTCATAAACTCTTGGTAAGGAATATGATCTTGTTGAAAAACTTAAAGATACTCCTACCAAGATATCCCTTTAGGACTTCATTCAGACTTCTTCAACTCATCATGAAATTCTACAATATGCCCTAAGAATATTGAATGTCCCACCCCCATTGACATCTAATAATATGGCCTCCTTGATTAATTTTATCATAGCTCCTAAGGCTCAAATTGTGTTTACACAAGATGAGCTACCCACTAGTGAAATTCAACATCAATATGATCCCTTAATGATTGTGGTTATTATAAATGATAGTGCAATAAGATGAACACTAGTGGACAATGGTTTTGGCCTTAATGTTTGTAGCATTAATCTGTTGCATAAGATCAATGTCGATACATCTCTTATTAAGCCCAATTCTCTCACTATCTGAGGCTTTGATAATGTTTCTAAATCTTCATTACTTATCATCACCTTGCCTGTTAAGGTAGGTCCTGTTACTTTATCCACACCCATCCATGTCATGTCTGGAGAATTAACATACAACTTGTTACTAGGGAGACCTTGGATTCATAGCATGCAAGTTGTCCCCTCTACATTACATAGGCAAGTTAGGTTCATTTACAACAATAAGACATATACCCTACTAGGTGATGCAAATCTCTAGGCGTGTCTGCAGACATCAACATCCAATTCCTCTTCAACTGGTTCTTCCCCAACTATCTTAGATGATTCCTCTAAAGGTTCTATGACCACTAGTGTAATCACTTCATCAAACCAATATCCTACTTCTGAATCGCTTCCCAATACTTCCTCAAGTGGACCTAAAGTTCTTGAGGAAGAGTCTTCTCTTGAGGACACTTTCTCTCCTGAAAAGGTTCTTGTAGAAGACAATTGGGGATCCCTTGATTTTAACCCTACCTTAGTAGGGGAATATAAAATTCCCCCTAGAGAACCTAAGGTCGAAAAGAAGGCAGAAGAGGAAGAACCTAAAAAGAAATCCACTTCATCTGGGCCATTGAGTGATAACTTTGTGGGAGCTTCCTAGACTTCATCTCCCTTAGTTTATGACCTAGAGGACTTTGACCCTTCACTTTATGAAAATTCTCCTTCTCTTTCAAAAATGCCTAACCTTTATGGTCCTAGTTTTCACATCCTAGGTGCGGATATAATGGTAATGGATGTGGTGCTCAAGAACAAGGGATAAAGGTTCCCTTGTAAAATAACTTTTGTGATATGACATTTGGGCTTGGATATGATCCTTTTGAGCATACTAATGCTTTTAAGAGACAATCTATTAGTGTTAATGTCATTTTTGCTTCTCTCCCAATAAAATATCTAGAATATGTTGACTATGACTCTTCTACAATCCTCACTTTCGATGTTTTTCCTACTGATGATTCCTTAGCTAAATTCTTAGGAGCTTATGACAACGTTCCTCATTATCACCATAATCGTGGCTTTCCCTATTGTCTGAATGTGGAAGCTTACTTTGGGAAAGAAACAAATAATGATGAGATAGTTAAAGAATTTCCTTAGTTAAATGGCACTCCTCAACAAAGCAATCTCCTATTAAGTGACACTATTGATATCGAGATGGATCCTTATGTTGAAGATAAAATCATCAAGATAGGTAAATGTCTTGACGAAGAAGAGAAAAAATAATCTTCTAAGGAATTCCCTGAAATCTTTGCTTGGATGTACTCTAACATGCCTGCCATAGATCCTAAGATTGTCACTCATAACATTGTCCTAATTCCTAATGCTAAACCTTTGAAGCAAAAGATTTGAAAGATTCACCCTAAAATGGCATTACTTGTTAAAGTTGAGATTGAAAATTTGTTGGATGATGGATTCATTCGTCCTATCAATTATTCCCCATGGATTTCAAACATTGTGGTTGTGGCTAAGTTTGATAATAATATTAGGATGTGTACAAACTTTCGTGATCTAAAAAAAGCCTCTTTAAAAGATGATTTCCCTCTCTTGAATATTGATATGATAGTGGATTATGTAGAAGGTCATGCCTTATTATCCTTCATGGATGGTTTCTCTGGATATAATCAAATCTTCATTAATCCTCAAGATAAATACAAGACTGCTTTCACCACCCCTTGGGGCATGTTTTGTTAGGTTATGATGCATTTTGGATTGAAAAACATAGGTGCAACCTATCAGCGTGCTATGACGCTCATTTTCCATGACTATATGCATAAGAACTTAGAAGATTGCGTTGATGACATCTTCGCCAAATTCATCCTTCGCACAGATCATGTTAAGATCCTTCGTCGAGTCTTTGAGAGAATTCGTAAGTATAACATGCACTTGAATCCCCAAAAATGTGTTTTTGGTGTGGATAGTGGAAAAATATTAGGGTTCATAATTTCACATCATGGAATTGAGGTGGATACGAAAAAGGTAGATGCCATCATTAATATGTCACCTCCTAAAAATGTCTCTCAACTCGAAATTTTGCAAGGAAAGATTTAGGTGATTCATAGGTTTGTATCTCAACTCGTAGATCATACCTTCCCTTTTACTCAATTTCTTAAAAATAATATCACCTTTCAATGGAATGAGGATTTTTGTCAAGCATTTGAAGACCTAAAAATTTATTTGGTCAATCCTCCTATTATTCAACCCGCTAACCCTTCTAAACCATTTCTTCTATACATAGTTGCTTCCCTTCATGCTCTTGCACCCTTATTGGTGCAATGTGATAAGGATGGTAGAGAATGTCTGGTTTATTATATAAGTTGTACTCATCTCAATTATGAAGTTTGATATTTTGCTATAGAAAGACAGTGCCTTGCTTTAGTCTTTGCAACTCAAAAATTAAGGCATTACCTCTTGAATGTTGAAGTCCATGTTATCATTGAATTTGATCCTCTCAATCATATTTTCTCTAAATCTGACCTTTCGGGATGCTTAGCTAAGTGGGTTATGATGTTGACTGAGTTTAACCTTAAGTTTGTCTCACAGAAGGCAATAAAGGGTCAAGCGTTGACTGACCACTTAGTTGAGGCTTCTTCACCCTTCTTCATACCTAATTCAGAGTCCTTTCCTAATGAATATATTTTCTCTATTGAGATTGATGAGATTTGGGAATTATATTTTGATGGCTCTAGATGTCGTACAGGATCAAGGGCAGGGGTGGTCTTAATTTCTCCTAAAAAGAAGCCTATCCATTTATCATATCGTCTCAATTTTTTATGTACCAATAACATTGCTGAATATGAGGCTCTTATGGTTGGAATTACAGCAACCTTAGCATTAAATGTAAAACATATACATATCTATGGAGACTCGCAACTAATCATAAGACAAGTGATAGGAGTTTATCAAGCTAAGAAAGACAAATTATCACAATATAGAGATCTAGCTATATCCTTGTTACAAAAGTTTGATTATTATACCATGGAGCCTATTCCTCGAAAAGATAATCAATATGCTGATGCGATGGCATGTGTAGCCTCTCTTGTGTCTTTAGAGGACCCCTTGGTAGATCTCAAATTCACTATTCACAACCTCACTACACCGGCTATTGTTGATAATCTTAGTGATGTGGTGTATTGTTGCATTGTAGATTCTAATGAATGGTACTCACATATTGTGAGATATTTGAGTGACGATACCTCTCCTGACTCTACAAGTCGTTGGTATTATGGATGACTTCATCATGTGTTGCATTGGTTTTGTCATCGATGTCAACACTTGTCTTCTTGGAAGTCTACATTATGTTCACCAGTATGGTTAGTGACTTATGCATAGTCACCATATGTTTTCACCAACAGGTTACATGGTTCATCGGTAGTGATGATAACTTGTTATCATCTGGAGATCATTTGGTTATGTCTAAGACATGGATTGGATGTTTGGATTTGATATTTTGCTTATTGGTCTAATCAGGTTGACAGATTTGCCTTTACCAGAAAATAGGTCTAGGTTATGGACCGGTACTCCAAATCAGCACAGCATGTTATGGAGATGGTTTATTTATTGAATAATATGGTAAATGTATTGATCCGACATATTGTAAGGAAATCCATGCATGGAAAATGCTCTCCTATCGTCAATTCTAAGGGGATTAGCAAGCAAGGAAGTATTTCAATTTCAGTTTGCAGTACATTAAAATAAATACAGACATAAGATTAAGATGAACCAGATAGAATAGCACCAGAGAAAGACACCAGATATACGTACAAAAACCCTTACGAGTAAAAAAACCACCACCAAAGAGAGATCACTTTATTTAGTAAACAACACGATTACAATAAAGTTATAGAATCCTCTTTTTCGGACTCTGATCTCAAAACTCTGTTCTTGCTTCCTACAGGCACACCGACTTGGATACTTATAAAACCATCATCTCCACATAGCCTTCATGCAAACCCTTCTTCACTCTTCTCATTGGTTACATCTCTAGCAACCACCATCTGTCAAACCAAACATTCTTCTGTCAGTTTGTATAATGGTCTTGGAACATAACCATTGAGTAATAGCCTGTCCATTCATGAACTCGTGGAAAACATATTATCCCACATTCATCTGGAAGTTGGGTCAGTTTGTATTCAAATACACCGACAGAAACATTCCAAGTGTCTTCCTACTAGTCTTTTGGACTTCGGTCTGGGTGACCATCTGCAGTCGGATACTTCCTCATCGGCCATCGGAACCAGCACTTAAAAGTTACCCCAATATCCGATCAACAGTAAACGACTTCATCAGACTTCGGCGTAAATTTCATCTAGTCAAACTGATCGCCGAAGGTAACCTCATCGAGTATCAGTGTAGCAAACAACCAATTCTCCTGATCTTTGATAATACCCGATCACTGAAGGCAATTCCATCGGGTCATCGGGAAGACAACCAAACAACTATCTCGATCGTCCAATCTTCCTTGATCTCTTTTTGTGCTCTACCATGTGGCACCCCCTGATTGGCTCCGGGGTCCCTGCCCTACCACCTTAGCACAACCTCACTAATCGCTGGAATGAATCTCTTCTTTGTCAAGCCCCACCTTGGTCACCAAGTCACGAAGGATAAACTTCATGCATCTTGCCATAGTGGTATAGCAACAATTGTCCAATCATCCTGGACTTGCTCACCTATTAACCCATCTGAGTTTCTCTTTTATTGGGCCCCACCTTGGTCGCCAAGTCGCGAAAGATAAACTTTGTGCATCTTGCCATAGCGGTATAGCGACAATCATCTGATCAACCTGAACTTTCTCACCCGTTAACCAATCACAGGAAGAAGGTTCAAAACATATCAGCCATATTGGCCATCGGCAACATTATTGCAAAGTTACCTCAATCACCTAAAGAAACTTCATCGAGTCATTGGCACATACCCTAAACTATTTCCCCAATGAGCGATGCACTCCAAGTTAGAAGAAGTCAAACTCATCGGACATCAGCGTAGCTTCCAACTTGTTCCACCGATAACTGATGACAACTCGGTCACCAAAGGTGACTTCATTGGGTCATCGGCCAGACTCCAACAGTGCTCCTCTAATAGATGAAGCACGTGAAGGTGACTTCATCGGGTGATCGGAACAACATCCAGCAGGCTACATCGGGACATCGACAGGACTTCAATATGGCTAACCCGATAGGCAATGTTAACCCAATGACCACAAAAGTGGGTCCCATCACTGCTTCCAGATAACCAAACAAGGAGGATGCATCAGGTAGACCTAACCCGATACTTGTCTCCAACATGTTCATCGGCCAGAGTTACACTGATAGGAAAAGTCCACAACTTGATACCTTCCCACAAGTTGTTCCATCAAAGTAAGTTAAACCAATCAACCCGATCACTGGTCAGGAGAATTCGAGGCATATTTCCAACACATATTTTATCACATCAAGACTTATTTGTAATTGATATATTTGTAATCTTTAGTGAGATGACTTATACATTTCATCTTAGGTTTTGTATAAATGATTGTAAGATCTTATTAAAGATCAGGATATAGGATTATGGTATGAGTGTGTGTGAATAGTGAAGAGCAAAAATAAGTAGATCCTTGTGCAAATCACGCAGACATTATTTGAAGGTTGAAGGAAAATTTATGAAGGTGTTTGACACTCACGTTCAGAGATGAAACAGATATTGAATCCAGCATTACAGATGTTATTTTGAGCAGTACATTATCATTGGATTTAACCATCCAATTGTAGTTAGTGTGACTCGTATTTTGTGATTGAGCAGTGAGCTCTAGGCAGTTGGCCTTTTGGCATGTGCAGACCCCATTTGTATACACTTACTATCTGAAGTAGTATCATTTGATTGTGGGTAAGGTTTCCCACCGTGGTTTTTCCCCTTACCGGGTTTCCATGTCAAAATCTATGTGTCATGTGTTGTGGATGTTGTTTCTCTTTATGTTTCATGCATTAAGTTATACCAATACTGCTATAACTATTAATCTATTTTACCAGCATTAAGTTTAAGTTGGAATAATTTGCATTTGATCTATAATTTATTAACAACTTGTTCATAATTGATTCACCCCCCCCCCCCTCTTAGTTGTCCTTCTTGGGTCCTAACACAAATAAGAATAATAGGGCTATGATTCACAAATTGGCGGCTAGATACATTATCCTTTCTTATGTTCTTAATAGGAGGGTTAATAATGGTGTTCTCCTTTGATGTCTTAACAAAGCTGAAATCCCTATTGCTCTTGAGGAAGCACATTCAAGTGCTTGCAGGGGGAATTTTGGGGGTAGATCTTTGGTTCAGAGATTACTCCAAATGGGATATCATGTTAGGTCCCAGAGACAACTGAGAGGGGGGGGGGTGGTGAATTAGTTGTCAAATAAATTCAAACCAAAAACAACTTAACCAACTTAATGCTAAATACCGGTAAAGCAGTCTTTTATACCAGTTGACAGTTTTATCAGTTAATTGCAATACCGGTAAAGATTAATGCATGAAACAAAAGATAAAGTCATCCACAACACATAACACCAATATTTGTATGTGGAAACCCTATAAAGGGAAAAACCACGGTGGAAAACCTTACCCACAATCAGATAATACTACTGCAGATAGTAAGTGTATACAAATGGGGTCTGCACATGCAGAAAGGCCAAGTGCCTAGAGCTCACTGCTCAAACACAAAATAGGAGTCACATTGACTACAAATGGATGGTTAAATCCAATAAGGATGTACTGCTCAAAATAGCATCTTCATATGCTAGATTCAGTACCGGTGTAGTTCTGATATGCTTTCACAAAACCTTGCTTCACCTTCTAATGATGTCTATGTGTATAGCTCTACTTATTCTCACATATATCTTCACACAATTCTTTATTCGCATTCCCACATTCGATCTTACAAATAAGATCTTACATTTATATCATAACCTAGGACCAATTTTAGTAGGTTAGCTCTAAAGGATATTACAATAAAATCAATTTCCAATTAAAACAATATTCGATGTAATAATCGATATAACATGTTGGCTTGATGCATTTACAACAATAATAAATCATCTCCATAGCGTGTCATGTTGATCTGGAAAAGATAATCCTGTCGATGTATAACTTGGACCAATTTGCCAGTAATAGCAAATATGCTAATACGAATATGGCAATAAACAAATCTCCAAGACAAAGTGTCCAAATGATGTCTTCAACATAACCAAGTGTTTCAATGCCATTCCAAGTGTCGGTGATCATTATATCCTATCGGTGTACCAGATACTGGTGACTGTGCATGAGTCATTTGCTTGCCAGTGAATGTTGTTGATTCTCCAAAGTGCCAGAGTTGATAAGGTTTAGTAGGTGTTGACATCAATGACAAAACCATACCAAAATACGAACAATCTCCCCCTTTGGCATTGATGGCAACACAAGATGGAAAAACCATCAAAGTGCCAAAACAGAAATGCCAAATACCAAAAGCCAACAAAAGCCAACAATCTCCCAAAAGAGATCATAACCAAAAATAAAAAAAATTCAGATATAAATAATCTCTCCCAAAGTAACAATCTCTCCCCCCTGAGAGTAAAAAGTGTTTCCTTGTGTTTTTCCATACCAATCTCTCCCCCTTTGACATCAATTGACAAAGTAAAAACATTTTTTAGATACAAAATACCAACCAATTCAGTATACCAACTACTCCCCCTAAGAAGTAGCTTCCTCATCAAAGCCAGAGTAAAAGATTTATCTGTTAATTCTATCTGTTGATGACAAACATCAACTTCCTAAGTCTCTATCGGTGGGGGTATGACCCCAAGCTGATCTCTAAGATATTCAAAAGTCTCCTTAGGCAGAGGTTTAGTGAAAATATCTGCAATCTTCTCTTTGGTATTTACATAAACCAATTTTATTTCTTTGGATTCAACATTCTCCCTTAAAAAATTCTGTTTGATAGAAACATGTTTGGTTTTAGAATGTAGTACCAGATTCTTAGATATATCAATTGTTGTAGTGTTATCACAATAGATAGTAATAGGTTCCTTGCATTTTACCTTTATGTCTTTCAACATTTGTTTAAGCCATAATACTTGTGTACAGTTAGTTGAAGCTGCAACATATTCTGATTCTGTTGTTGATAAGGATGTACAACTTTGTTTCTTACTCAACCAAGAAACTAGTCTGCTTCCAAGAAAAAATGCTCCTTCGGTGGTGCTTTTTCTATCATCCATATCTCCTACCCAATTTGCATCTGTGTATGCACATAATTCAAAGTTTTCATCTCTAGGATACCATAATCGAATATTTGTCGTGCCTTGCAAGTACCGCAAAATCCTTTTTACTGTTGATTCATGATTTTTTCTAAGATTACTCTAAAATCTTGAAACAATACATACTGCATGCATGATATCAAGTCTTGTTTGTGTCAAATACAGTAAACCTCCTATCATAGATTTGTATCTAGTCAAATTAACAAGTGTAGATTCATCCATTTGTGATAGTTTGTCATTTGTAGTCATAAGTGTGCTTACCGGTTTAGAGTTCTCCATCCCAAATTTCTTTAATAACTCCTTCAAGTACTTGGATTGACTCAAGAATATACCTTTATCAGTTTGTGAAATCTGTAATCCTAAAAAGAATTTTATTTCTCCAATCATAGACATTTCAAATTCTTTTTACATTTCAATAGAAAATTCTTTACATAATCCATCTTCTCCTCCAAAGATTATATCATCAACAAAAACTTCTATAACCAAGATGTCATCATTTTTCACTTTATAATATAAGTTGTTGTCAGCGTTACCATTAGAAAAACCAATCTTCAAAAGATACTTATCTAATCTTGCATACCAAGCTCTTGGAGCTTGCTTCAACCCATACAAATCTTTCCTTAGCCTGCAAACCATATCTTTGTTATCTGTCAAAGAAAATCCATCAGGTTGTTCAATGTAAACTTCTTCTTCAAGATATCCATTCAGAAATGCACATTTAATATCCATTTGATATACTTTGTAGTTCTTATGTGCTGCAAAAGCCAAAAATAATCTAACTACCTCAATTCTAGCTACCAGTGCAAAGGTCTCATTATAATCAATTCCCTATTTTTGAGAATATCCCTTACACACTAGTCTTGCTTTATTTATGATAACCTTACCATCTTCATTAAGTTTGTTTCTAAAAACCCATTTGGTGCCAATTACATTTTTATCTTTAGGTCGGGGAACTAATGTCCAAGTGTTATTCTTCTCAATTTGCTCTAATTCTACTTCCATAGATTTAATCCAGTGTTTATCTTCACATGCCTTATTAATTGATGATGGTTCAATTTGAGAAATAAGACATACCTCTTCATTTTCCAATCTTCCTCTTGTCATAACAACTTTATACTTATTTCCAATTATCTAATCTTCAGAGTGATTCAGTCTTACATACCGGGATGTCTTCATTTGTTGTTGTTCCTCAGTTATAGTGGAATTTTTCAGATGATACCGGTGTAACTGGATCTTCATTCTGTACCGGTGGGTTCAGTGTAGGTTCATTTGTCAGAATTTATGTTGTCAGTTCAGAATCTATATACCTTGAAGTTCCTCTGAATTGTTCATCAATCTTCACATTTGTACTTTCAACAATTTTCTGTAATCTTTTGTTAGAACATCTATATGCCTTGCTCTTAGATGAATAACCAAGAAATATTCCTTCATCACTTCTAGGATCAAATTTCCCAATATACTCATCTCTTCTAATATAGCATTTACTTCCAAATATTCTGAAATATTTAAGAGTAGGAGTAATACCAAACCATAGTTCATGACGGGTCTTACCAGTTTCACCTTTGATGTGAACTTTGTTGAATGTATAGACCGTTGTACTTACTGCCTCTCTCCAATACACATGTGGTAGATTTGCTTCCGATAACATACTTCTTGCTGCATCCAAGATAGTTATATTTTTCCTTTCAACAACTCCATTCTGCTGTGGTGTCTGGGGTGTTGATAGTTGTCTTCTGATTCCATTCACTTCATAGAATGTATTAAATTCCTTAGATGTAAATTTTCCTCCTTGATCTGATCTCAGACATTTTATTTTCTTACCGGTTTCATTTTCTACCATTGCTTTGAACAGTTTGAACTTTCCAAGTGCTTCTGATTTTTCTCTGAGAAAAGTAACCCAACACATTCTAGAGTAGTCATCAATCATTAGCATGAAATATATATCACCTTGGAAACTTTTAGTTCTAGCTGGACCACATAAATCAGTATGTGTTAAGTCAAGAGCATTATTTTATTTTTCTGGAATACTTTTAAAAGTAGCTCTAGTTTTCCAAATTGACATTCCTTACATACTGTATTGTGAGGTTTGACAATTTTAGGTAAATCTCTAACTGCCTTAGTAGTACTGATTTTTACCATGCAATCAAAGTTTACATGACAGAGTCTCTTATGTCATAGCCATCTTTCATCAATATGTGCAATCAAGCATGTCTTTTCACTGTTATTCAAATGAAAGATATTCCCTCTAGTTTGATTACTGGTTGCAATTTCCAAACCAGTTATATTCATGATTTTGCATTTTCCATTTTTGAATTGTAACTGAAATCCTTTCTCAACTAATTGACCAACACTCAAAAGATTATGCTTTAAACCTTCAACATAGTAAACATTGTTAGTATTATGCTTACCATCAAGAGATATTGCACCTTTACCTTTGATCAGGCAAGCTTTATCATCTCCAAATCTCACTAAGCCTCCATTATATTCTTCAAAGTTCAAGAATTTACTTTTATCTCTAGTCATATGATGTGAGCATCCTGAATCAATGATCCATTCATCCTTTACTTCAACTTTAGCTGCCAAGGCCTACTCTACCAATTAAATAGTAGGTGTCAGTTGATCTTCTGTTATAGCAACAAAAACCCATCCATTTTCTATCGGATCCTCATCAGAATCATCAGTCACTCCTTCATCAACAAGATAACAATATTTGTCTTTATTCTTCTTAAATCTATATCTATGATATTCAGGGTTAGGCTTGTATGTTCTTCTAGCTTCTTCTCTTAGTCTAGCATGTCTATCAGGGCATATAGAATCCATATGACCAATCTTATTATAGTTAAAGCATTTAAAGGGTGCTTTACCTTCATACTTACTTCCAACTAGACCTTTAGGCATTTTTCTTGCAAATAGTGCTTCAAGTTCTTCAAGTTCTTCAATTTCTTCATTTTCTCTCCTGCCTTTCTCAAGTTCTCTTGCATAAAAGGCCTTCCAATCAAACTTGTCAAATGATGGTGCAGATGATGTTGATTCTTTGAAGGCTAAATTTATCTTTATAGTAGCAACAGGACCAAATTCCTCAATTTCAAAAGTTGAGAGTTTTCCAATCAATGTATCCCTAGTTACTGATGTATTAGGCATTGTTCTTAACTCATTTATAGCAGTAACCTTCATTTTATATGTCGGTGGAAATCCTCTTAAAAATTTTGAAATAATTTCATCTTCACTTAAGGTTCCTCCACAACATTTAATACCTAAAACAATTTCATTTACTCTTTCCATAAAAGCATAAATCCTTTCATCTTCTTCCATTTTCAGATTTTCATACCTGACCCGGAAGCTTTCAAGTTTTGCAATTTTGACTATGGAATCTCCTTCATTCAGTGTTTCCAAATTATCCCAAATAGCTTTAGCAGTGGATCTATCTGATAATCCCATGATTTGTTGTTCTGTTAATGTGCTCAAAAGTGCTTATTTTGCTTTACAATCATTTTCTTCATCTTTTCCCAAGGTAGGTGGATTAGGTTGACCAGGAGTAGGAGCAGTATAGCCATTCTTTGTAACTTCCCAGATTTCCTTTCCAATGCAATTCAGATATGTCTCCATTCTGATCTTTCATATGCCATAGTTGCTTCCATCAAGTTTAGGACTGTCCTTCCTAAAATAGTTAGTAGACATTGGATCTCCTCAAGCTATTAAACTTCTGCAAAAGAGGACTAGGCTCTGATACCAATTGTTAGGTCCTAGAGACAACTGAGAGGGGGGGTGAATCAGTTGTCAAATAAATTCAAACCAAAAACAACTTAACCAACTTAATGTTGAATACCGATAAAGTAGTCTTTTATACCGGTTGACAGTAAATATTAATGCATGAAACAAAAGACAAAGTCATCCACAACACATAACACCAATATTTGTATGTGGAAACCCTGTAAGGGGAAAAACCACGGTGGGAAACCTTACCCACAATCAGATGATACTACTGTAGATAGTAAGTGTATACAAATGGGGTCTGCACATTCAGAAAGGTCAAGCACCTAGAGCTCACTACTCAAACACAAAATAGGAGTCACACTGACTACAGTTGGATGGTTAAATCCAATAAGGATGTACTACTCAAAATAGCATCTTCATATGCTAGATTTAGTATCGGTGTAGTTCTGATATGCTTTCACAAAAACCTTGCTTCACCTTCAAATGATGTCTATGTGTATAGCTCTTCTTATTCTCGCATATATATTCACATAATTCTTTATTCGCATTCCCACATTCGATCTTACAAATAAAATCTTACATTTATATCATAACCTAGGACCAATTTTAATAGGTCGGCTCTAAAGGATATTGCAATAAAATCAATTTCCAATTAAAACAATATCTGATGTAATAACCGATATAACATGTCGTCTTGATGCATTTACAATAATAATAAATCATCTCCATAGCATGCCATGCTGATCTAGAAAAGATAATCTTGTCGGTGTATAACCTGGACCAATTTGTCAATAACAGCAAATATGCTAATACGAATATGCCAATAAACAAATCTCTAAGACAAAGTGTCCAAACAATGTCTTTGACATAACCAAGTGTTTTCCATGCCATTCCAAGTGTCGGTGCTCATTATATCCTGTCGGTGTACCAGATACCGGTGACTGTGCATGAGTCATTTACTTGCTGATGAATGTTGCTGATTCTCCAAAGTGCCAGAGTTGATAAGGTTTAGTAGGTGTTGACATCAATAACAAAACCATACCAAAATACCAACATATTATTAGATGACCATGGAAAAGGATTCCTTTGTGTTTGTTAAAAAATGTCATCAGTGTCAGCAACATAGAAATTTGATCCATGCCCCTGCCCTAGAACTTTGATCTCAAGTAGCATCTTGGCCCTTTTCTACATGGTTTTTTGGATCTCATTGGTAAAATGTCTCCTCCTTCATCCCATGGACATACTTTCATCATAACTGCAACTGATTACTTTACGAAGTGGGTGGAAGCAGTTCCTCTTCGATCCACTACCACTAAGGTAATTTGTCAATTCATCTTAGAGAATATTCTTTTTCAATTTGGAATACCTTATTCCTTAGTTTCAGATAATGGAACGTCATTTAAAAATAAGGATGTGAAGAAGTTCCTTGAGAAATATCATATTCAACATAAATTTTCTACACCCTACTATCGTCAATCGAATGGTCAGGTCGAGTCTTCGAATAGGATAATTGAATAGATTATTTGAAAAACTATAAACAAGCATGGTAAGGATTGGCATACTCATTTATCCTGTGCTCTTTGGGCTTATTGAACATGTGTACGTGTTGCTACGAGTTGTACCCCTTATAATCTTGTTTATGGCATTGAGTCCATTATGCCTTTGGAGTTAGAAATTCCTTCTTTAAGAGTTTCTATTAGGGGTATAGTTGATGACGAATCCTATAGAGAACAAATACTTCAACAACTTGAGATGCTCGATGAATGACATATAAACTCTCTCAAGCATTTTCAAGTGTATCATAAAACTTTACAACGGAGCTATAATGATAAAGTCATTTCGCGTTCCTTTTCAGTGGGCAATCTAGTGCTTTATAAAAATCAGCATAATGTGAATGCTTTACCCGAGGAGAAAGGAAATTTCAGTCCTAATTGGCTTGGACCATACATTGTTATCGAATTCTATGGATCGGGTTCTTACAAGATAGCATATGTGGAAGATACGCTTCTCATGGAACCTATAAATGCTATGCACCTTCGTAGATACTATGCCTAGCCTCTATCTATTTCTTTCTCTCCCTCTTTCTCTCTTTCTAGTTTATCTTTTCCCTCTTTATACCTTTTCTTTCTTCAAAATTGGATAATGTTTTAGCATATCTTCATTAAAGTATGTGGTATTGAATGATATTGTATTATTTAGTCTGTATTACTTCGTTCTTGACAAGCAAGTTCTTTTACTATGTTGTTTGTCTTGGATTCATTTATGTAAATTGTAATAGATTTACATTTTATATGTGCTAGCATGTTATACAATTTCTTATGTGTTAACTAGGATTATATCATGTTGTATTTAGTTAGAGTTAATTAAATCACATTAGTCATATAGTTCTTAATCTTAACACATTTCTCTTCTACATCATCAAAGTAGCATTTAATTAAATACTTAGTTATATAATTAAATCACACATGTATCAATTTAATCATGAAGAATTGAGAAATCAATCACATGTAAATTAAATTAGACATACATGTTCATCACCAAATGTGTTACTTTTAATCTAAGCAATGCATACATTGTTTAGGTATTAAAATAACATGTTTGAGATATAAGATGAGCATAAATAAATACATATCCATGAGTTGTTAGGATTAATGATAGTCCCAAAGATACTGAGAGGGGGGGTGAATCAGTATCTAACTGGTTAACAAATTCTTTAACCTTGTTAAGTATTTTGCATTCCAAAACAGTGTACCCGTAAACAAGAATTAATGCAGTAAATAGGAATAGTAAAGACTGCATAGAAAACACACCATAACACAAGATGTTTAACGAGGAAACCTAATGTGGGAAAAACCTCAGTGGGATTTGTGACCCACAATATTCACTCACTGGCCAATGAATGGATATTACTTACAAGAGGGGCATGCACATGCAGGAAGGCCAACTGCCTAGAGCTCACTACTCAATCACAAAAAGGAAGTCTCACTGACTTACAAAATGGATTATGAAAATCCAATATAATGTACTGCTACAATTCAGCATCTGCTATGCGAGGTTCAGTACTGGTTTAAGCTCATACTATAACCATAAACCTTATACAAAATTTGCCTTAATATTCACTCATCACTTCTACTATGTTCATGTCCTTACAAAATGATTTACAAGATCTCATACATATATGAGTCTATTACAATATGCCATGTCAGGTTTACAAAAGATATTTACAATTAAATACAATAAACAAAACTTTATTCCTATCGGCTGGGGTGTCGGTATACATTGTTGTCACTGTTAGTGAAGTGTCTATCGATGCCAATGCCTATCGGTGTCAGTGCCTTAAGGTTGTCAGTAGGTTGCCATCAATGACAACACCATCATTTCTCACTAGAGTGTAGAATGCCAACAATCTCCCCCTTTGGCATTGATGGCAACACTCATGAGAAAAATCCAAAACTCTGTCCCAAAAATGAAGTCCAAAAATTTTACCAAAAATGTGTGCTCATCCTGAGCAGATGTTCTCCTTTGATAACCATTTTTCTCTATCCACTACTCCCCCTTTGACATCAATGACAAAGGTTGTCAAAAATTGTCAAATGAGTGCAGATTTCAACTTGAACTTTGTAACCGGTTGGTTACAATCTGGAATATGTCTGCTAATACCAATTTTAAGCTCTGTATAAACCTGTTACTATCCTTCATAGCTGCCTCAGTTCTCTGGATTGTACCAGTGAGATGATGCATATGTTCCTCTGGTGACCTTTGACCTTGAATTAATGTCTCAGAGATTTCTTTCCCTAGAGAGATAAGGTTATCTAACTTAGGACTGAGTTTGCACTTAAGCTCTCTGGCTTTTCCCTTTATCATTTCCTTCTCTTTTTCTAACTTCTCCATTTTTTCTTCAAATCCAGCAATTTCTTGCTCAATAACTGATATAGGTTCAGATGAACCAATGATATTATCAACTATATCATCTATCTCCTTTTGTATTGTGCTTATTTTCTTTTCAATATCCATTGTTAACATATGTGGCTTGCATGTATCCCTATACAGTTCCTTGTACTCCAAAGTTGTTTTATTCAGTGTCGGTAAAAGTGTGTTAATGTGTTACGTGCACTTGTTTATTGTTTCCTCAAAGAATTTTCCTTTTTCCTTTTCCATTTTCTCCTTGAATGTTTCCTTGTTTATTGATCAATTGTCAGTAAATTACCAGTAATATATTTAGATAATGTGTCTAACTGACCTAAAGAATCCTTTACTTTATCTAAATTGCATTTAGGTGCAATCATCTTTAGAATAGGAATTGTGTCATCAATTGCCTTATAGGCCAATGCATTACAATCTATTATTTTCTTTATTGAGTCCAAAAGTACTTCAATCACATTAGTAGGTCTAAATTATGTTAGTGAAGTACCAGATGTCTGGCCAACTACCTTTACAATTTTTGTGCTTTCGGTGGGAGTAACCAATTTGCTTTGTCATAACCCTCTTTTTAGACCTTGCTTTTCTTATTATTGTTATTTCTACTTTATTATTATTAATAATTTTAAGAGTACTGTTTGTTAGAAATTATAAATTTAATAAGGTTGAAATATTTAAATGAAAAGAATTAATAAGTGGTGACACCCATGAGGTCATAAATTTAATTGGGAATTTCCTATTTACTCAATATATTTAATTTAGCACATGTCGTAGGAGAAAAGAAGAAGTTTCTAGAAGAGTTTTTTTTTCAATTCCATTTCTCGCATGTAACTCCCACTTTGACAATAATTAATTTGCATGGAGTTTATTTTGGGAAAAAGAATCTCTAATAAATTAATTTCTTTAGTAGTGGGGAAATGACTCTTTTTCTATATAGTAATGAATTTCAGTTTTGGAGAGGGGGGGGTTCAATGTTTGTTTGTTTTTTTGATAGAAGAGTAGTTGCTAGATGTAGGAGGAATTGGGTAGACATATTGTAGGAGATAGAAAAAAAATTTTAGGGGTTTTGGAGGAGATCTATACCAGGTTGCCAGACAAGGATCAAAGGAAGATAGTTGGGCACCAAAGAATTGATTCAGCATTAATGAATTCACTCATCCAGTAGATCCAGGTTCCCTCCTTTATTATTGCTTGACTTCTTTCCAAAATGAGGGTGGGGATTCATATTTGCATTCATGTTACTTTTGTTATTTTGCTTAGATCTGAAAGAGGGCGCAATAATAATATAGAATTTTCTTTTCTCAAATATCTATTAAAGAAAACTCCTTCTTATCTCCTTCAGATTTTTGATAGAATAAAGCAATATGCATGTAGGAAATTTGTATCTTTACAAAAAAAATTCTCTTCTTCTTTTTTTTCAAATTTTGATAGGATAAAGCAATATGCATGTATGAAATCTATAGTTTACAAAAGAAAACTCCTAAACAATAATTTTCAGATTTTGCTAGAGTAAATTAATACGTATGTATAAAGTTGCAAAATCATGACTCCCTTTTTTGGTTATTTAGTAAATCTCCTTTCGAAAAATTCATATATTATGATTTCTTCTATTAGATTTTGTAATCGGCCTTTATTATCTATCCACAAATTTATAAGATCATTCTCACACTTCGGATGGTTGTAACCATTGCTCCACAAATGTTATTTCTATTAGCAATTGGAACAAGTTGTGTCAAAGACCAGGTAAAATTTTCGTAGGAGGAATTGGGGGTTATACCAATGTTTTTCTGCACAATATGCTTAAAAAAAAGAGAGTCAGTTCTTGAATTTTCAGTTGTTTTCTGTTTCTGCCATGCACATTTCTTGAAGCCGTTGGTTGTGAATGTCGCCCAACTCTCTTGCTAGCTGCATTTACCTATTAATCTTTTCTATTATGATTGCAAAATATTAAGTATGCTGAAGTCTAAACTAAAATAAGATGGTTGATTTAGAAGGGGTTCGATGTTTGATATTTATTTTGGCATGAATCAGAGTAATTTGTGTTTGGAAATAGGTTGAATATCTTTGAAATTCGTTGTTGGCAAGGTTGATTTATGGTCATCTAATCTTCTCCAACGATCCAGCACCTTTATGACCTCTGTCAAGACTCGCATGCCTTGAGTTGTTCTAAATCCTTGTTGATTAATGTCATCTGTATTCCCTTTGTTGTCATTTCAATTTTTTTTATTTGTTTTTCAGTTTCTAATATGCATGTTTTTTTTTTTAGCTCCCTCTTGAATTTAAACACTGTATTTTTAGTTTATTTCCTTTTACATATTGCCAGATTTGCTACAAATTTGGGACACTCGTTAGTTGACAGGATTTCATGTTATTCTATTTCCATTGGAATCTCTCTCTGCATTCATATCTTAGTTATTGTTTTAATTAAATAGGGAGGTTGTATAGTTTTTTTTCAGATTTAAAAACGAAGGAAAAGAAATTCGGACCTTCATTGGATACTAATTCAAGAAAAGGATATGATGAAAATATAGAATCCTCCTCTTTTTGTGAATATCGTAAAAATATGTAGATGCCAATATCTATAATTCGGATAGAAATCAAGAAACTGGGTTAAGCCTTCATGTGGGTCACGTTACAAAGGTCGGTGGTGGGACAATGTAGTCATTAAAGTTAAAATAAATTAAATGACCCACAATGTAGTCATTAATGTATCTCCCACATAAACAAATTTTTGACTTAGAGCTTTCCACGTGACTGCTCATGTATTAAATGACCATCCATCTTGGGGATAGTTTTAAAATGAAACATATAAAATATCCATGTAAGAAGATTCCTCCTCCATAAATAATTTCTATCCTACTCACAAGTGGATTAAGAAAATCATATAAAAGCCCACTAACCATTACAGAATAGCTACATGTGGAGGAATAGGTGGGCCCAAAGTCTGAAACATTTTAGAAGGCAGAATTAGAGGATAGTAAATTCATGATTTCTATTGTATAGAGGTATACTTAAATAAGTACTATGGTATATTAGTGATATAATAATAACCAAGTTTATTATAATGTAGTGGCAACAATAAATAATGGATCACAATTAATTCTAACTCAAATATTAATATTATTGGGGAATTTCAAAAGATAAACTGTATTTTCAAAAACAAATAGTAAATTGTTGAATAATAAAAATAATAAACTAGCAAATGATTGCTTTAGTAATAATTATAACAATATAATAATCTAAGTAACATTGGTTATACCATAGTGAATTCTACAATAACGTCAATATTAATTTCATGACCTCTTTATTTATTTTTATTTTTATTTTTGAAAGAACATTAGTATTGATTAGGATGTAAAGAAATTTTATTTGAAATCAAACTAGTTTTTTTTGTTAGCAAGTTGAAACGGAACAAAAATTGAAAATCTTTTTATAAGATATTATGAACTTGACCTTATCTTGTGAAATCTCAAATTTAGAGCTCATCTTTTGTGAATGTCTAATGAAACTTAGCTTTGGAGATGAATAAAGTTATAATTTGTTATTATTGGATTCTTACCTTAATATGAGTGATCAATTTGTTAGAAAGTTTTTAAAAAATAAATAAAAATAAAAAAATATGATTTTTAATTGAAGTATAAATTTAAGAGCAAGCATTAGCTCATTTCGTAGAGTTTTGAAATCAATAAGGTTATCTTTGCAAGAAGTATCTAAAATTAACGTCACTTCAAGTGGAAGAATTGGTTGGTTTATCATTAGTCCAAGAGAGAGTAAAAGTAGATTGATTTGAAATATTTAGGAGATTTTGATCTTTTTCCAATCTTATTTTGATAATTAAAAGTGATGTGGCTATTTTGATGCTTATTATTAAATGGCAAGTAAGTGCTAAATTGGATTCCAAAGTCTTGCTATATAATCATTTTATTTTCTACCCTTCAAGTATTAGGATCCATATCTAAAGTAAGGTTATCATTTGTGGGAAATAATTAAAGATAGAATTTATGTTGCTTCAAGTGGAAGAATTAGATGGTTATCAATAATGCGGTTACTTTCAAGCTTATTAATATTAAGTTTTTTTTTCTTCAATCAAGTAAGTATTAAAAATTCATTTCTAAGGCCTTCTACCTAGGCATTGGATTTTCTTTAAGCAATTTAGTACCTTCCAAGAAGTTTTTCATAAGTTATAATTTTACAAGTTTTCAGGCAAAAATTCTTTGTATACTATAGTTCTTTTTCATGATTGTATTAGTATATTGCTTTACATAAGATCCATGATTTCAAAATTAGAATCCTTAGCTAGACAAATAAACAAGAGGAGACGAAACCAAAACCTTAGCAGTGTTCGATATCTATGGTGCCTCTGGGTCACGCTTACGGGTAATGTCGTCGTGTTGAACTACTGCACTTAACACCTAATAAAGCTGCACTAACGGCGTCTATGGCATCATCCCTATAAATCGTCGGGGAGAAATAAGGGTCATATGAAAGTTAAAAATCCAAGGGGCAGGTAATCCCCCTTGGATCGATAATCTAAAAAGATAATCTTTTAAAAAGAATTTACATCCGCTCAGTTAAACCTTAGAAAACCCCATTAGGGCTTGGTGGTGTGTGATGATTTAGAATTTATCTATCTTGATGATTTTCAAAGGATGATAACGATATAAGGGTAACGTTTTTAATAGGAATTAGGACTTAGTTTTTAGGCCACAAGCGGAAGGCCACCTTGAGCCTTTTTGGCTATAGAGCTACCATCGTGGGTAGCAACCGTAGAGGAACTATCTGGGACATTGACCCTAGAAAGGGTTGCATACCCACCAAATAGTTTACATTAAACCATAGTTAGAAACTAGAACTACATACTTTACGCCTTGATCCCGTGCCGAAACGGATATGTAGGCAGTCTAGGGACGGAGTTGTCCCTTGTACTCAGGTGTT
This sequence comes from Cryptomeria japonica, assembly GCF_030272615.1. Classification (NCBI taxonomy): domain Eukaryota; kingdom Viridiplantae; phylum Streptophyta; class Pinopsida; order Cupressales; family Cupressaceae; genus Cryptomeria; species Cryptomeria japonica. The sequence continues at coordinate 624,665,526 of NC_081414.1, read as the reverse complement.
CGGGGATGGGGTTAGGATTGGTTATGGGTGAGTAGTTGGTTCTTGAAGCTCCTTGGTATTTTAAATCAAATGGTGCAAATAATAATTGAAAGGTTAAAATTAATTCAATGCATACTCAGAAGGAACCCCATATGGATTCGCTTGACTTCCCGAGGCTTTAGGCCGAATTCTGAGGTGGAACTCAAGCTTGTTTATGTAATTATTTTAATACTCCTAAGGACGGCAACCTCAGTGCACTCTTAGTAGGGGAGTGTAGTCTTTAGAGAGTGGCTCAAGACCCAGATGGTCCCGATGAGTCTAAAGTCTCTAGCCAGAGCATATCCTATTCTTATGAATAGATGCCTACCCCGTTTTGGTAGATGCCTATCCCAAATTGGATAGATGAAACCTCCTATCCCATATGGACAGATGCCTAACCTGTATGGCTAGATGCCTAACCCATTTGGTTAGATGCCTAGTCCCATATGGATAGATGCCTAACCCGTATGGTTAGATGCCCATCCCAGTTGGATGGATGCCTATCTCGTTTGGATAGATGTACCTGAGTATGTGATTGAATCAAAAATAAATAAGAATAAGTAAGAATAAGAAATAAATATTTTTATATAAAAAAAAAAATTTAAAAATTATGTTAAGTGGGTTATTACATGCTCGAATCGACCTTTGGTGGGTCAGTCTGTGTTTGCATTTCCACTAGCAATGGTTTTGGTTTCTCTGTGATTGCCGGTTTCACTACCTCAATGTGTACCTATGAATCAGTCGGTTTCTTAGTTTGTTTCTATGTACTATCTACTACCGGTATCTCTGTGTTATCCACTATTGGTATCTCTGTCAGTTTTATTGTGCCAGCATCTACACTACCAGTAACCATTCCACTATCCAGTGTTTCCATTGAATGCTTAGCTTTCTCTGCTTGTGTCTCAACCCCAATATTATGTTCCTGTGTTCCAACCTTAATATTTTCTGCCGATTGCTCATTAGCAATATCATTTTTCTTTTCCTTTGTGTTCTCCTTATCAACTACAATGTTCACTTCCTGAGTGTCAATATTCATAGTGTACAAAATTTCTAACTCAGGGTTGGTATCCTCATGTGGTGTATCCACGTTCTCAGTAGCCGATGTGCTATCAGTCTGTACCAGTGGAGTAACCAAAGGTGGTGGTAGGTTGTCAGTTACTTTAATGTTTGGTAATCCACCTACTTTACCTTTTCCTTTGTCTCTGTCCTTTTGATAAACTTTGAAAGTTTTCTTAGGTTTATTCAACTCTTCCTATTTTTCTTTCTCAACAAAGAAGATATCCCATTTGTCTATTGTTTCTTCTACAATTTCATTTACCTTGCCAGCCATTAGGCTCACATATCGGTGTCCACTTGCAAAAATTGATCTATTAGCTTCACTAATAAGTTCATCAATTTCTTCTACAGAGTTGACCAGATGTATAGCTAGTAGTTTTTCAATCTTTAGCTTCTTATCAAGCTCCATGACTGCAATTCTCTTTGCATCTAACCTCCTATACAATTCACTTGGTAAATCATCTACAACTTCTATTAATACTTTATTGTATATATCAAGATGTAGTATTATGCTATTCTCAATACTTTCCTTTTCTTCATTAGTGAATGTATTGTATAGTTTGCTAGCATTAGCTAAGTTACTGTCATCAGTTATCTCACTCAATAAGTTATCCAGAGGTGGTATAACATGTTGTTTCTTCTTCTTTGGTGTCAACTTCTTTTCCGGTGGTGTTACTACCTGTTGTTTCTGCCTTGTTGTTCTTGTTTTCTTGGGAGGAGGAGAGGGTACCAATGAGGTTTTTCTCTTCCTATCAACTCTTTTAAACTCAGCAGGAATTTCACTATCAGAGGGTGTACCAACCGGTGAGAGATATGCCTCCGGTTGTAATCCTTCTAAGTCACTTTCCTTTATTCCAGTTATGTTCATGATGTTATCACAAAAAGGAAGTCTCACTGACTTACAAAATGGATTATGAAAATTCAATATAATGTACTGCTACAATTCAGCATCTGCTATGCTACGTTCAGTAGCAGTTTAAGCTCATACTATAACCATAAACCTTATACAAAATCTACCTTAATATTCGCTCATCACTTCTACCATGTTCATGTCCTTACAAAATGATTTACAAGATCTCATACATATATGAGTCTATTACAATATGCCATGTCAGCTTTACAAAAGATATTTACAATTAAATACAATAAACAAAACTTTATTCTTGTTGGTTGAGGTGTCAGTATGCATTGTTGTCGTTGTCGGTGAAGTGTCTGTCGGTGGCGATGCCTAACGGTGTTAGTGTCTGAAGGTTGTCGGTAGGTTGCCATCAATGACAACACCATCATTTCTCACTAGAGTGTAGAACGCCAACATGAGTGTCATAACATATACATCAACAAAATGTCTCATAATAAAGAAAAGTCATCTCTTATCCCTAGGACTAGTAGTTAGAGGATGGTGACTAGATGTGCCCTCCTGATCTGGTCGTGGGGGTGGGCCCATGGGTGTGTATCATGATATGGAACACAAGTAACTCCACAAGGATCTCCTGCAATCCCTCTCCATCATAATCTTGCAATATGTGGTTGCCTCTGTCTGAGACGTTGCTAGATCACACTCTATTTGCTTTAATCTCACTCACAAAGATTGCTTTGTCTCTTAAGAGACCTCCATCTCCATCTAAATGGGGGTGAATAGGTCCTCATTTCGTTCTGCCCTTCCCTGTGATGTTTGTGATATCTACAAGGAACTGGGGATGTGTCCAGACAAGATGAGGTATGTCACTGCATTTCGAATAAGGGAGCGTCATTCCTAGATGCTAGCTACAGAGAGAGAGAGAGAATTTTTCATCAACAATATTCTATTTCATCAAATTTAAACAAATAAGTTGCATAAATTAGACAATCATAAAACACCTTACCTAGATCTCCCTCTCACCAGTAGGGGTCGTGGAAAGGAATCGCTTGAGACTGGGACCCACTAGGCTCTCCACGCTCATACCATCTCTAAATACTAGGTATTGGTCAATGGGGACTGGAATCAAGACCCCTTATAGGGTCCTTCTCCGCCTACAATGGGAGGCTTGGTGGATCTAGTGCTATGGTTTCATTCTCAGAGTGATGAGGAACTGCATCTAACTCATCCTCCTCAACCTCCTCCTTAATCTCCTTGTCCTCCTCCTCCTCCTCCTCCTCCTCCTCCTCTTCATCATCATCATCTCCATCTTGATCTCCCTCTTCTATATTAGGATCATCTCTATCACCACCTACATCCTGTTGTCCCTCATCGTCAACCTGATCATCTGTGCCCTCCTCAGATGCATCGGGTCCCTCCTTGTCGCATGTCTATCTCCATGGTCTAGGATTCCCTCTAGGATAGTCTACTACAATGATGGCTCTAGGGTATGTCCTCCCTCACCATGTGATGTACTATCGGTGCACACCCACATCATCTCTATAATCCATCACAATATCTCGATCTGATCCATCTGAATCCGTGATATCAATCTCATCGCTCATAGGCCTTGGAATAGATCTCGTCCTAGAAGTCATGCGTGAGTGTTGGATATAGACAGGCACATCAGTAGGAACACATTGCTTGAACCCAAACTGCCACTGGACTCAGTTGAAGTAGAAGGGAACGACTATGTGACTATACCGTCCCTCTAGTAGATGGTTCCTCTACATGCAAAATAACTACTTGTGTATCCCTACCCACACATACATCCTGATGTAAGGTCTTCATATGATCATACCCACTGTCAATCTATCCAGACTCAATCTCCAATGCAGTAGATCCCTGAACTGCCACTCATGGGTAAATGGATAAGCAAATACCCTAGGCTACTCTAGAACTAAGTCCGTAGAGACTCCAACAGGCCTAGTGCATGTAATATGCTCAAACATCCACACCTGTAGTAGTCTGTAGGTCATCATACTGTGCCCCTATCCAAACACATACTCCCCAAGGTCATGATAGAAATGTGCAAGAATTCTTCAACCACAAAAGTATACTCTCTAATGTCTCTCCATGGCCCTAATCATGTAATTGAGACCTCTATTAATGTGGGTGTTGCATCCATTAGGACACATGGATAATGTAATGGTAGTGATCATGAGCCACCTCACCATTGGAACCTCTCTGGTAGGGTGTAGGAGCCAACTAACCATGATGTGGCCCCTCATCTTGCTAGGGATCACTCTCCCTATGCAGGAGACCTACTCCCTCCTGTACTCGGTAGCAGAGCGATCGGCTCAATATCTAACGGTCTCTCCCCTGATGGGAAGGTGTAGAATATGATATACATCCTCAAGGGTAACCATCATCTCCCCCATAGGTAGGTGGAATGTTGAGGTATCTACATCCCACCTCTCCATCAACGCCATCAGCATCACAAGATGAAACTTGATGGTAGGTATAGTCATCATATACCATAAGCCTACAGTGTGAAGCAACTCTCTCTCCTCCAGTGTAAGCCTCAAAATCTTATTCTGAAGGATCCAAAAGGTGTGACTGACAGTGTGCTCATGAATGTATGGAAGAATCTACAAATCAAAACATCAAATCATCAAATCATCAATAATCCATCATTGATCATAATCATAATCATCCAACAGAAAACATCATCAATCTATTATATCTGTCTTACGCCTGATCCCATGCAACCTTTGGCAACCCCGAATAGGGACCAGGGCGCCCTGAGTGGACCAAGGTGCACTAAGAGGACCAGGACACCCCCTGGCATCAGGGAACCCAGGTGGGACCAGGGCGCCCTCATAGGACTAGGGCACCCATGGAGGACCATGGCACCCTAGGAGACCATGGTGCCCGAATAGGGGCATGAGCATGATCTTAATGATGACATCATTCAACATCAAATTCAGTGCAAACATGAAAATTCAAAGATGAGTCCATGACAAGTCAACTCACCTCATCTAAGGGTCGGTCGGCGAGTATGAACTGGCATAGGATCTTCATCCGCGTAGGTCACTCAAGTCGGCATCGAGGCATGATGGCAAATAAGTGGGCTCCTCTGTAGTGAATAGTGTTGAAAAGTAAAAAGTGACAAATGAAGGTGTCACTTTCATATTTATGTGTTATGCACTTTTTGATTTTATGTTTTTAAGTTAAAAACCCTAATTTCTATAATTTTCCTTCAATCTATCATATCTTGAGCTAGAGAGCTCTGATTTTTACACCGTCGGTGGCATTGGAATCATCAATTTGCTTTCTCGCTCCGCATCAATTCTATAAAGCACTTGGATGCACAACCAACCCTTGTTGTGAATATTTTCATCAAGAAGTTCATCACAATTCGCTATGGTAAACATGATACCTTGTTTCAGCTCACTAATAAGCAAGCCGAAATAGAGGGGGCATATAGCTACCCGCAAATTTCATCACCTTCCTTAGTATGCATTAGGTGATTATGTGATCTAACATGCCATTTTGTAGGGTGTGGTTCCTAACTATGTATTGCAAATACCATTGGGGACTTCGTTCGACAACATGGATATATCCCTTTTCAATTGATGTTTACTTTTTTTGTACTTTAGCTTGCACATGCCAGTAGTGTCATATGATCGCTAAAGTGGGGGCTAAATTTAGTGTCATAAATTGTACACTCTTGTTGTGGTAGTACAATTTCACACTTGGTTTAACACCCACCTTAGTGTGTTTTGCATCTCGCATTTAATTAATCAATTTAATTAAATCTAAATTCATAATTCATTACTTATCTTAGAGCATGTTTCTACCAAGGAGCAGCTTGTAGATATTTTGACTAAACCTCTACCTAAGACTACATTTGAGTATCTTAGAAGTCAGCTAGGGGTTGTACCCCTTCATGAGGTTAGTTGAGCATGATGTAGATTACATCAGTCCCTGAGCTACTTGCAGAATTTTATAGAACGATTGGTGTAGAAGTGGAAGTTATTCCACAGGGGGAGCATCTAGCTACAGATTATTGTTGTTGCACAGTGAAATTTGACATTACATGTTTTACTTTCAATTTGGTATTGTTGTCAAAGGGGGAGAAGAATTATGTGATTATGAGGAGGAGAACCAGTGACAAGATGAAGACATGGATAGCATGGTGCATACTTGGTAATTTGAACCAGGATTCTGATTCACAATCACAGCAGTAATCAATGGTGTTGATATTTATATTGCCATCAATGCCAAAGGGGGAGATTGATTGGAATTTGCATGAAGATTGCATTAATGATATGTTATGTTGTCATTGATGTCAATTAACCAGTAATGATATTGCCAATGTTGTTGATATTGTCTTGTAACTGGTAGGATGAGCTAAGTGAAGGAAATTGTAAACCGTTATGTAAGTTTGTGAGTTGAACCGATAACTGGTAAAAAGGTTAAACCCTATCCATTGATGTAACTGGTAAAACCTACCTGTTGTTTTAGTTAAACCCTAACCGATTAAGGTTGTTTAATTGGTTATGTTGGTTTATGATCTGATGATGAGCGGTAATGATGGTGACACGTATGATTATTATATGAAGACAATTTCAAGTGTTTTTGGCGCGTTGTCATAGCAATTTTTTGTCTAGGGAATGAGCAAAGTGTATTGCATATAATGCAAAGAGCGTGATGAGTTATTGAGATCAATGAAGCGGTTATCAAGGAGCGGTCAAGGTTTTCTTGATTAATGTGCAGAGATTGCTATGTGATCTAACACTCATGCTTGAACCAGTTTGTTTTTAATCTCTATGAGAATTAGATTTTTGTTGTGTTACCGACCTAATTGATTTATTTATAATGTTGATGAAGTTGTTTATTTTAAGTGTTGGAAAAAGATCAGTTGAGTGTGTGGTTGCCGAACCGGATGATGTATCTGCAGTATGAGTAAAGGCAGATAGGAGCATAAAAAGGATTTGATCAAGAAAGTGTAGTGCTATTTAGACAAATCAGCAAACTCTTGTTGTTTTCTAACAATTACAACTGAATTGAAATCACTTAACCAGGTAAGCTCTAACAAGCTTGGTGCTATTTAAATCCTCTAACAAGGTGATCCATTAGCTTGGATTTTCAAATCCTCTACCGAGGTTACTCCTAACAGGGTATTGCTTCTAACAAGGCATTTGTAGTCAATCCCTTAACTGGGTGGTTCTTAACAAGATTAGTTCTTAATAGGACTTTTGTAAAGCTTTAACAGGCTTGGCTCCTAACAGGGCGAACTTCAGAAGAGTTCAGATAGTTATCTCTTGCATCTCATCTCACTGTGGTTTTTCCCATTTGGGTTTCCACGTCAAAAATATTTGTGTCAAGTGGTGAATGTTTTTGTGGTTATGATCTTATGGTTGATTTGATTAACTACTTAACTAATTTTGATAAGTCATGATAACTGAAAGTATTGAGAAATGAAGTATGTTGACATATGATAAAGCATTTGGATGTTTATAATTTTGATGTTGTTTACTGTTAAATTGTTGTAACAGTCAACTAGTTTATCTTATGAGTTTTTATCTTGACAGTGGTATTTCATTGATAAGTTTACTTTGAGAGATTGAAATTAAGTTTGGGAAAGTTTGTATCAGTTTTTCAATTTACTGATTCACCCCCCCCCCCTCTCAGTAATCTACCGGATACTATTTCTTTCTTCATACCATCAATTGGTATTAGAGCATTTCAGGTCCTCTAAAATCTAAGCCTAATAGCTTGAGGTAAAGATCTTGTTGATCATGATAAAGAAGGAAGGTTTGAAGTTTAATAGAGATAACTATAGGATATGGAGCAACAAAATGAAAATTTACATCAAGATTCTAGGAAGTCAGTATTGGGAACATGTCAATACTAAATATGTTGCACCCATTGGGATGTTAACTGATGATCAAAAGAAAGAGCATCAATAAAATCATCAAGCATTAGAGGCCATTATCAGTTCCTTGTCTAATGTTGAATATGTAGATGTTCATGGTCTAGAGACTGCACATGAGGTATGGCAAAAAATTAGAGAAATTTATAGCGGTGATGAACATGTTAAGATTGCTAAAGAGGAGAGTCTAAGAGGAAAGTTTGATGACATGCGGATGGCTGAAGGTGAGAATATCCAACAGTATGGTCAAAGGATAAAAGAGATAGTAGGTGAAATTAAGAGTGCAAGAGGGAAAGTGGAAGATGCCATAGTTATCAGTAAGGTACTGAGAACCCTGGTACCGATCTATGCTATCCAAGTTGCAGCCATTCAGGAGCTGAAGTCCATTGACAAAACTAAGGTAACTCTTGATTCCATCATTGGCAAACTTACTACTTTTGAATTGAACGGTTATGATGCTAGTGTACAGAAATCTAAGTCTATGTTTAGAGCTTATGTTTCTAACCCATCTGTGAGAAAAAGTAGAGATTCATGTCACAGTTATGAATCCTGATCTAGTAGAGAAGCTGATGATGAAGACAATTTAGTTGAGCTTGAAGCATTGTTGGCCAAGAGGTTGCCTAGAGGTATAGGTAAATATAGAGGTAAATTAACTTTAAATGTTTTGCATGCAACAAGATTGGCCGCATAGCTGCTAACTGTCCTAATGGTGAAAATGAACACAAGCGAGAGAAATTCATCAAGTATAAGGGTAAAGGCAAGAGAGATTGTCTTATTGTTGTTGATGGTGGTATCACTGATGAAGAATCTGATGGTGATGCCAATGAAGATATAGTCTTTGTATCTATTCAAGAAGAGATATCAGACCAGAAGGCATTAGTATCCAAGATGGATAACTCAGATGATTGGATCATTGATAGTGGTTGTTCACATCATATGACCGGTGATCGGACAAAATTTATTTCTTTGAAGGAATTTGATGGCAGATTTGTAAGATTTGGTAATGACTCACCCTGCATGGTTAAAGGTAAGGAAATTATTTCTCTTAATGGGAAGAGCAGTGTAGATGATGTCTACTGGGTTGAAGATCTAAAGAACAATATTTTGAGTGTGGCACAACTCAATGATAGAAGATACCCGCTGGAGTTTAAAAATGGTATGTGCAAAATCTTTGACAACAAAGGTGAACTAATTGCAACCGGGAAGCAAACTAAAGGTAACCTATTTCACCTTAATCTTAAAGTTAGCAATTGTTTAATTGGAAAAATAGATGATACCTGGCTTTGGCATTGGAGATTTTATCATATAAATTTTGATAATATTGTTAAAGTGAGTAAGTCCAAGACAGTGAGAGGTTTGCCTCAGTTGGACAAACCGGTTAATGCTCTTTGCAAAGAATGTTAGTTAGGAAGGATGACATCCTCAACTTTCACAAGAAAATCCTTTTCAATGAAGCATTTGTTAGATTTGGTTCATACAGATCTTTGTGGACCAATAAGAACAAAAAGCATTCAAGGTGACAGATATTTTATGATCCTCACTGATGATTTCTCAAGGATGATGTGGGTCACATTCTTGAAGGATAAGGCTGAAGCTTTTGGTAGGTTTAAGACTTTCAGGGCCTTAGCTGAGAAGGAGAGCGGTAAGAAGATAAAATGTCTGAGGACAGATCAAGGCGGTGAATTTACTTCTGAGGAATTCACTAGGCATTGTGAAGAGAATGGTATCAAATGGCAGCTATCTGCACTAAGGACACCACAGCAAAATGGAATCACAGAGAGGAACAATCGGTCAATTGTTGAAGCTGCTAGGACAATGTTGATACAAGGAGGTGTAGCAAAAACTTTTTGGAGAGAAGCTGTCAGCACAGTTGTCTACACTATGAACCGAGTTCTGGTAAAATGAGGTAAGGAAAAGACTCCCTATGAATACTGGTATGAAATATCACCTGATGTTAGTTATTTCAAGATATTTGGAAGTAAATGTTTTATTAAGAGAGGTGATTATATTAGTAAATTTGAGGCTAAAAGTGATGAGGGTATATTTCTTGGTTATTCCACCAAGAGTAAGGCCTGCAAGTGTTTTAACAACTGGACACAGAGAATTATTGAGAGTGTTGATGTTTGAGTGGATGAATATCCTGAAGTCTCAATTTAAACCAGTTTGGAGAAGAAGGACGAAGATCCTTGCATTTTGTTTTTGGAAGAGGAAACTGTCAAATCTAAAATCGACAAAATAAATTTTGATGCACTAATTCAAATGGAATAGATAAATTCTAAAGATGATGATAATGATGAAGCTGAACCTGAATATAATGATCATTTTATTCCAAGATATGTGAGATTGAATCACAATCCTGAACAGATTATTGGGGATAAGGATGTTGGAGTACTAACCAAAAGAAGCGTCAAAGAGAACTCTTGCATGATCTCCACCAATGAACCAAGAACTGCTAAGGAAGCATTTGGTGATGATCACTGGGATATATCTATGGAGGAGGAATTGGATCAAATTGAGAAAAACAACACTTGGACCCTAGTACCCCAACCGGTAAATAAAAATGTAATAGGTACTAAATGGGTATTCAGGAACAAGTTGAATGAAGATGGTGTTGTAGTTCGCAACAAAGCTAGGTTGGTTTGCAAAGGTTATACTCAAGAGGAAGTAGAAGACTATGGTGAGACTTTTGCACCAGTGGCAAGATTGGAAGGTGTCGGAACTTTACTTGCATTTTCAGCCCATAAGAAATTCAAGGTATACCAGATGGATGTTAAGTCTGCATTTTTTAATGGGATATTGGAAGAAGTTTATATTGACTAGCCATATGGTTATGCTTTAACTGATGAGAAAGACATATTATGCAGATTGCATAAGGATTTATATGGATTAAAGAAGGCACCCAGAGCATGGTATGAAAGGCTTCATACACATGATGAAGATAGGATTTCTGAGAACCAATGATGACAGTAACATATATCTCAAATTTGAAGGAGATGAAATACTGGTCAGCAAAGTATTTGTAGATGATATCATATTTGGAGGTAATAATGTCATGAGCAATAGTTTTGCAGATGAAATGAAAAATGAATTTGAAATGTCTTTAGTAGGGGAAATAAAAAAATTCATAGGCTTGCAGATGCAGCAAATGGAGAATGGTATTTTCATTACATAGTCTAAGTATGTAAAAGAGGTCTTGAAGATATTTGGCATGAGTGACTGTAAACCAGTTGGGACACCAATGGTTATAGGTTGTAAGTCATCTAAGGAAGATGAATCTAAGTTTGTTGATGAGAAGGAATACAGGTCAATGATTGGAAAATTGCACTATGTAGTTCACAGTAGACCGGATATAGTTCATGCAGTTGGGATAGTTGCTAGATTCCAAGAGAATCCTAAGGAAACACATCTGATAGAAACCAAGAGGATTTTTAGATACTTGAAAGATATTGTTGACTATAGATTATGGTATCCATATGGAGGAAATTTTGTCTTGAAGGTGTACACAGATGCAGATTGGGCAGGAAATGTTGATGACCAGAAAAGCACAACCAGTGGAGCATTCTTTCTTCGAGGAAGACTTGTTTCATGGAGTAGTAAGAATCAATGTTGTACTTCACATTCTACTATTGAAGCTGAGTATATTGCAGCTTACATGAATTGCACATAGGCTATTTGGATGAGGCACATTTTGGAAGGTTTTAAGATGAAGATTTCAGAACCTATAAAGATTTTATGTGATAATACAAGTGCCATAAATATTTCCAAGAATCTTGTTTTGCATGCATGAACCAAGCATATTGAATTGAAGTATCATTTCTTGAGGGAAAAAGTGTAGAGAAAATATGTTATCTTAGAGCATGTTTCTACCAAGGAGCAAATTGCAGATATTTTGACTAAACCTCTACCTAAGACTACATTTGAGTATCTTAGAAGTCAGCTAGGGGTTGTACCCCTTCATGAGGTTAGTCGAGCATGATATAGATTACATCAATCCCTGAGCTACTTGTAGAATTTTACAGAACAATTGGTGTAGAAGTGGAAGTTATTTGACAAGGGGAGCATCTGGCTACAGATTATTGTTGTTGCACAGTGAAATTTGACATTACATGTTTTACTTTCAATTTGGCATTGCTTTAAAAGGGGGAGAAGAATTATGTGATTATGAGGAGGAGAACCAGTGACAAGATGAAGACATGGAGAGAATGGTGAATACTTGGTAATGTGAACCAGGATTCTGATTCACAATCACAACAGCAATCAATGGTGTTGATATTTGTATTGCCATCAATGCCAAAGGGGGAGATTGATTGGCATTTGCATGACGATTGCATTAATGATATGTTATGTTGTCATTGATGTTAATTAACCAGTAATGACATTGCTGATATTGTTGATATTGTCTTGAAACCGGTAGGATAAGATAAGTGAAGGAAACTCTAAACCGGTATGTAAGTTTGTGAGTTGAACCGGTAACCTGTAAAAAGGTTAAACCATATCCATTGATCTAACCGGTAAACCCTACCTATTGTTTTTGTTAAAACCTAACTGATTAAGGTTGTTGAATTGGTTATGTTGGTTTATGATCTGATGATGAGCGGTAATGATGGTGACACGTATGATTATTGTATGAAGACAACTTCAAGTGTTTTTGGCGTGTTGTTGTAACAATTTTTTGTCTAGAGAATGAGAAAAGTGTATTGCATATAATGCAAAGCGCGTGATGAGTTACTGAGATCAATGAAGTGGTGATCAAGGAGAGGTCAAGGTTTTCTTGATTAATGTGCAGAGATTGCTATGTGATCTAACACTCATACTTGAACCGATTTGTTTGTAATCTCTATGAGAATTTGATTTTTGTTATGTTACCGACCTAATTGATTTGTTTATAAGGTCGATGAAGTTGTTTAGTTTAAGTGTTGGCAAAAGATCAGTTGAGTGTGTGGTTGCTAAACCAGATGATGTATCTGTAGTTTGAGTAAAGGCAAATAGGAGCATAAAAAGGATCTGATCAAGCAAGTGTAGTTCTATTCAGACAAATCAGCAAACTTGTGTTCTTTTCTAACAATTACAACAAAATTCAAATCCCTTAACTGGGTAAGCTCTAACAAGCTTGGTGCTATTTAAATCCTCTAACAAGGTGATCCATTAGCTTGGATTTTTAAATCCTCTACCGAGGTTACTCCTAACAAGGTATTGCTTCTAGCAAGGCATTTGTAGTCAATCCCTTAACTGGGTGGTTCTTAACAGGATCAGTTCTTAACATGACTTTTGTAAAGCTTTAACAGGCTTGGCTCCTAACGGGGCAAACTTTAGAAGAGTTCATATAGTTATCTTGTGAGTCTCATCTCACCGTGGTTTTTCCCATTTGGGTTTCCACGTCAAAAATATTTGTGTCAAGTGGTGAATGTTTTTGTGGTTATGATCTTATGGTTGATTTGATTAACTACTTAACTATTTTTGATAAGTCATGATAACCGAAAGTATTGAGAAATGAAGTATGTTGACATATGATAAAGCATTTGGATGTTTATAAGTTTGATGTTGTTTACTGTTAAATTGTTGTAACAGTCAATCAGTTTATCTTATGAGTTTTTATCTTGACAGTGGTATTTCATTGATAGGTTTACTTTGAGAGATTGAAATTGAGTTTGGGAAAGTTTGTATCAGATTTTCAGTTTATTGATTCACCCCACCCTCTCAGTAATCTACCAGATACTTGTTCTTTCTTCATACCATCAGAAATGTGTACCTGCAAGTCAGCTTCAATCTTATCAAAAAAATTGTACTGGACTTAAAACACATTATCACATGCTTCCTATAGGTCTCACATAACTCCCAAACATGATTCCAACCACCAGAATTATCTTAAACAATCCGGACACACACTGCATCATCAAACATTAAGAATACTCTACTTTGCTGCTCAACCAGATACCAAATCTTCAAACAAGTGACAAAATCAATACCTGAGGGTAGATTTGTATGATAATAGACTTTTGATACTTAGCTAATCAACCTTGATCACAAAAACCAAAATATTCTTCACCAGAAATTAAAAGTGCTCTCAAACTTGTACATTGAGCTTCATCAGGCAAACCGATCATATAAGACATATTCCAGATTACCGGTTAACCAAAACTTCATACCGGATCAAATCAACAAGCTAATTTGTCATCAACGACAACTCCTAAGCATCTGCAATCATCAAAGACTACCAATATTCACTTGAACATCACTAGAACATCAAATGCCAACAATCTCACCTTTGGCATTGATGGCAACACAGATGAAAAACGATGAGTATCCCAAAATTATGCTAACACCAAAAATCTGAATTCTATACATTCAATCTACACTGACTCCCTCCTAAAATGATTACTTCATTTTTCACTGCTCTCTCCCCCTTTGACATCAATGGAAAAGGGTGGGGATCCACCAACACATATTAACAAAATAATGAATGTGCTTATTTATATAAACTTATAGATGTCTGAGTAAGTCACCTTTAAGGACTTCAAATACTCAGTCCATCCTCTCAAGAAATAGTCAAAGACATTTATTAAAGCATTATACATAAATGCATGAATCTCAAGACTGGTAAGGTTGGATGGAATAGGTTTGGCCAAGGCATTTACTACATCTTGTTGAGATCCCAACAAGGTATCCATCTGAGGTGTTATCAAACTTCTCATTTCATCAACTCTACTCAAAATTATATCCTTGTCTTGATTCAAACCCTTTATTTTAGAAGTGTAATCCAAAATTTGTCCTTCAAGGGTACTTGGGAAAACTGATTGAGGTACGAAAGATTCTCCTATACTGGCTAACTTACCCTCAAGTTCTCTTATTTTCTGATCAATGTTTGTTGTGAATTTGGGCAAAAACAGACATGATTTGAAGATTTTTCTGCCCTCATCCAAGACCTCATCTACACTCTTCATTGCGGTTCTCAAACTTGCTCTATCTCTCTCCACATCTTTTAAATTATTTTGCAATCTCATCTCATTAAACCTCTTATGTACAGTTTCATCCATAGCCTTTTCCAATGATACAAAATTGGTATTAATAACATTTAATAAATTCTTAAGCTTTCTAGATGGAGAAGCACCAAAATCCTGACAAAAACTAGGTAAGAATTTCTCTAAAACCTCAGTGGCAAGAGTAATAACTTCCTTTTCTTCTGTCTGAGATTTCAACATATCTTTGCTTGCCATTAATTTGAGCTTGGGTGGCAAGTCTTAATTCTTGAAGAGGAGAAAGATTTCTTAAGTCCACCAGACTGTGGGAAAAGGAATCCTCAATAACAATTTGCTTGCCTTTGTAAGAGACATTGGTTGCAGTCATGAATACAGGATGATCCTTTGAAGTTTCATCACTCTTCTCCTTCTCTACCTTTGCCCTTTCATCCCTTTTACCTTTATAAATCTCCTTTGCTATCAATTTTGCAATCACTTCTATCTTAGAAAGGTCCTAAGTAGCATCACCAAAGACATCTACAACTAGATTTGCATCTTGTGTTGCTTCTTGTTGAACCTGGTCAGCAGATGGTTGATCCATATGATCACCGGAGACCTTTGCATGTACTTCTGGAGTGGAAGTGTCTTTAGGAATGTCCTCTGCTAGGGGGGTGCTAACTTGACGTTGATTTATCTCATATTTCTACTCCAGTAAAAATCCTTTCATAATCTGCTCAATCTCATTTGCAACTTCATCAATTTTACCGATCATTATTCAGTTGACCCTCTTCTTACTTTTGAACTTTTCTTTGGCCAACTCTAATAATTTACTGATTTCTTCTCTAGAAATATCCGAACAAGAGCTAACCAAAACATACTCCTACATTTCCTCATCTTTCTGGAAGGTAGTATTGTTAGGATAATCGGTGAACAACTAAGAAGGGGGGGTGAATCAGTTGTTAACAGATTATAACTTTTAAGCCACAATACAACCTTAAACAAATCAAGCACCGGTAAATCATATATAGATGCTGGTAGGAATAGATACCAGTAAATAATACGACTTAACAATTAACTAGATAATCAATGCAAAGCAACCATACCACATAACACCATGATTTGTACGTGGAAAACCCAGAAAGGAAAAAACCACGGTGGGAAGCCTACCCACAGTCAAATGATACTTCTGCAGAAAGTATGCGTTACAATGAGGGGCCTGCACTTGCAGGAAGGCACACTACCTAGAGCCTACTGCTCATTACAAAAGAGTCTCACTGACTCCAGAGAGGCTACAACCATCTCAAGATAAATGGACAACAATCCAATAGAGTGAACTGCCAGAGATAGAATCTACCATGTCTAATTATAGTTTCAGTTAAGCTCAATGCCTGAGGACTAAATCCTCTTTTGAATCCAATTCGATCACCAATGATCAACCAACTCCTCTTCCTGAATGATATTATAATATTCACGAATTACATTCCTTGACCATGACCTTTCCAATAACCATGATACTCTACAAAAGGTTTCTACCTCTTATTTATACAAACCCTAAGGCCTAAACCAATTAGGTCAGCCACCTAAATATATTAAAATAAGATCATTACATGATTCCATATTACAATGATATGCCATGTTGGCTTAAGACCAAAACAATCATAAAAAATCCATAAATCATCTCGAGACATCCCAGTAATGTGTAGAGTACACGTTAGCATGATACTGGTCCATAACCTAGATAGGTACCAAACCTATTCTGGGTCCACCATGCCAAATAAATGTCTTCAATCATTTGAAGCATGATCAAAGAACATCTTCAGCATCCTAAAATCCATGAAAAAGATGCACCAATACCAATTATGCATCCTATCACAATTCCTCAATGAAAGCTCTACCGGTAAAGCCTTAAACCAGTTTTGATAAGGGTTTACCAGAGTGTATGATAGCATTTGATTACCAAGCCAATACCAACTGACCAAAACATTCTCATGGATCATATAACACATGAAATCAAACATACTTCACTGATCCAAACATGCCAGAAGTGTCCAACAGATAGTCTCTTCTGCCGGTAACACTAGATCTTCTACCGGTAACCAAAACCTGTCTGTCGGTAACCATCCATAATAGCTAGTGTTGACATCAATGACAAAACATCAATGCAACACATAATAAATTCATTTATAATGCCAATAATCTCCCCCGTTGGCATTGATGGCAACACTAGATGTGAAAAACATCTAAGTACCAAGAAGTGTCAAACAAGTCTCCCCCTGAGGAAGAAAACCAACAATAAATAGCTCTCCTCCTGTGAATGATATCCCTGTAAGGTTTTGAATAGTTTTTCACATTACTATCACTCCCCCTAATGTGTACAACTCTTTTTCTTTATTTTCACATCAATATCTCTCCCCCTTTGACATTATTGCCATAAATCTGACAAAAATATCAAAGCAATGATATAAGCCTCTGAATCTCAAATATAACTACTCCCCCTGAGTAGTAGCACCACTCATTAGTGTCAGAAATAATAATATCTTTGATAATGCATGTCAGACTGATGAAAAACTTCATCAATCAGGTCTCTGTCGAAGGGGCATAAACCCCTAACCTGTCTCTCAAGTACTCAAATGATTCCTTAGATAGCGGTTTAGTGAATATGTCTACAATTTGTTCTTTAATGTTCACATAAACCAATTTGACTTCCTTTGCTTCAACCTTGTCCTTCAGAAAGTTATACTTTATTGAAATATGCTTAGTCTTAGAGTGAAATACTGGATTCTTAGACATGTCAATAGCTGCAGAGTTATCACAGTAGATAACTACCGGTTCACTACAATTTACCTTGATATCCTTCAACATTTTCTTCATCCACAAGACTTGAGTGCAATTAGTTGATGCTGCAACATACTCAGCTTTTGCAGTAGATAAAGAAATGCATGACTTTTTTTTGTTGATCCATGAGACCAATTTCTTTCCAAGAAAGAAAGCTCCACCAGAAGTTCTCTTCTTGTCATCAGTATCACGTGCCCAATCTGAGTCAGTATATGCACATAAAGTGAAATCATCATTTCTGGAATACCATAAACCATATTTTGTTGTTCCTTGCAAATACCAGAATATTCTCTTTACGGCACATTCATGATTTTCTTTAAGATTAGTTTGATATCTTGAAACAATACTTACTACATTTATAATATCAGGTCTAGTCTGAGTTAGATATAACATTTTGGCATTGTTTTGTCATTGATGTCAACCGGTATGGGATGACTACCGGTAGAAGAGATGGTTGTGAAACATTGCTATGGAGGAGTACATGATGTGACATCTTTGATATCACCTTGTGCTGCAGAACACTAGTATAATAAGAAAGAGTGATCAATGGTGACACCGGTACATAAGTTAGTGCTTGTCTTGTGTGGCAAGGAAAGTATGTCAACTGGCAAATGGAGTGTTAACAATGAGAAGGGTGTTTGGATGGTGTTTGTGATAAAGATGCAGTCATCATGAGAAGATATGACTCACAGTGAATGTGGACACATCAGATCTCATGTGCCTATTTGAAGAAATGTTGCACAAACAGGGAAGCCACTTGAGTACATTGCAGGATGCAGAAGATAAGGTGTCACTCCACCAGTAAGTGGAGATTATCTCTTATTATGCAGTGTCTGCATAAGTGTGAAGAGGTAAAGGAAAGTACTTGAAGGCTCACATCTGATCCTCCAGTGAATTGAGGGAATGCCTTAAGTACATGAGATCAGGACCAACAGAGAAGGCATGCTGAGATACTAGTTCAGAGGAATGAATAGAATTAATCAGGGAAAAGCTAAGGCTAAGAAAATGTAGTTAGAAATAGATTGACCTGATTAAAGATAGAGTCTTGTGAAGGTTGATGACATGGTGTCATCAAGAGTGGTAACCGGTATGTAATCTCATCGTTAATATGGACAAGGTGCAGATACTCGATGGGAATGTGCATGCATAGGTCAGGCATGTCTAAAGACCGGTTTGAGGATTACACTGGCAGATTAAGAAAGATCATGACAAGAAGGACAACTGGCAAGGTGTCATATGCCAGTAGGGTTTGATTATCAGGAGATGGAACCGGTTGTTTGAATGTTCGGTGACTAGGCATAAACCAACATAACAGTGTGATGAGGTGGATACAAACAGTGATGCCATGAGAAGATGAAATGGCAAATGTGCATGAGGTGGCAAACCTGCATCAGATAAAGATGGAATGTACATCAATGGGGTAGGTGTAGAGTTGGTCGACATTAATAGAAAGGTCCCACAAATCATGGGACATGTTGCAGATTGTTGCAAGGGTTTGTGGCTCAAGGTCTGAAGGACAACTACAAGTCAGCTAAGAGTGATTGAGGAGATCAAGGCAATGAAGCAAATAGCATGACGGATCTTGTGTATTTTGACCAAGAGATCTGTTGTTAGGATAAAAAGTAGATCACTAAAGATAGAAGGGTGATCCAGGAGGTACGTAAATGGAGAAGTTGTGTAGACTGGTTGTCTAAAAGATTAGATTGGACAGGATCTGATTGGATTTGGTTTTGCCTCGAGGGTGGTGAAGAAACCCTAACTGCCTATTTTTTTTAAATGGTCTTTTGGCGGGAAACCAGTCTATAAAGATGAAGGCAAAAGACATTATTACATGTTGTTGTAATAGAAGAATATGGTGCTACTATGAAGTATGATACTTCTGCAGGTAAGAGAAAATCAGCCTATTTCTTGACGAGCATCTAAGAAGTGAGTGAAAGAGAGGGAGAACCTGGTTGAAGTGTTCAACCGGTAGGAGAGAAGAACCCATAGTGTTCATATCGGTAGAGTAGAAGTGAAGGAGGTTGTAGAGAAGGAAGACAAAGAACTGGCAAAGTGTTATACTGGTGAAGAGTAGAGAGTAAGGTGGAGATCTAGCATAGTAGAAGTAGAGGATAAGTGTACCGATAGAGTTCATCGATAGTTAAGCAGCAAAAGAGTGAGTCGGTGTAGGAGAGAAGGTATCTCATCGGCAGAGTAAGACATATGATAAGGTTGCAAGATTCACTTGTAACAAGATAACTACTTATGTATTTGATGTTTATATTGTGAACACTGAGTTGTAGCTCGGTGCAAGGTTTGGTGCTCCTTGGGTAGATACCCTAAAGGCAGGGGTTGTAGGTCCTTTGGGTTGTAGCCCATAAATCAGGTAGGGGTTGTAGCTCCTTGGGTTGGTGCCCTAAAGTCAGGGGTTGGTGCTCCTTCAGTTGGTGCCCTAAACTTTGTAACTATGTTTTCATTGTGAAGCTGGATTGGAGCAGTAGACTCCAGCAGCATTGATCACTGAGGTTTTTCCCATATTGGGTTTTCCTCGTATATGCTAGTGTTATGTTATGTCCCTTGTGTGATTGCATTTGTATTGGTCTCCCCACTAACCAGTTAGTCTGCATTGAGGTATATATATGCTCACATAGGATTAGTAAAGGGAAAATATTTGAGAACCACTAATTCACCCCCTCCCCCTCTCAGTGGCGCATTGTGTCTAACATAACAGACCACCAATCATAGACTTATACCTTATCAGATTTACCAGTGTAGAAGTATCCTTGATAGATAATTTCTCACTTGTAGCCATAGGAGTACTTACCAGTTCGGAATTGTCCATACCAAACTTCTTCAACAATTCCTTCATATACTTAGTTTGACAGATAAAAATCCCTTTGTCAGTTTGAGTAATCTACAAACCTAAGAAAAAATTCATCTCACCAATCATGGACATTTCAAATTCATTTTTCATGTTGTTAGCAAATTCCATGCACAGTTTATCTTCTCCTCCAAAAATGATATCATCAACAAAAACTTCAATAATAAAAATATCTTTATCAGTGATCTTATAATATAGATTACTATCAGCACTACCTTTAGTAAAACCAAGCTTCAAAATATATTTATCCAACTTTGCATACCAAGCTCTAGGAGCCTGTTTCAAACCA
Source organism: Cryptomeria japonica (assembly GCF_030272615.1). Taxonomy (NCBI): domain Eukaryota; kingdom Viridiplantae; phylum Streptophyta; class Pinopsida; order Cupressales; family Cupressaceae; genus Cryptomeria; species Cryptomeria japonica. Next base: position 624,644,736 of record NC_081414.1, on the reverse strand, counting down.
TATAAATCTTTCTTCAATCTGCAAACCATATATTTATCATCTATCAGTGAAAATCCATCAGGTTGCTCAATGTAAACTTCTTCCTCAAGCTTACCATTCAAAAATGCACATTTGACATCCTTTTGATAAACCTTATAGTTCTTATAAGCTGCATAGGCAAGAAATAGTCTAATAGCTTCAATTCTAGCTACAGGTGAAAATGTATCACCATAATCAATTCCTTCCATTTGAGAATATCCTTTACAAACCAATCTAGCCTTTTTTCTTACAACTTGACCATCCTCATTCAGTTTATTCCTAAAAACCCATTTAGTTCCAATAATATTCTTATTTTTAGGTCGGGGAACTAAAGACCAAGTTTCATTCTTCTCTATCTAATCTAATTCATCTTCCATAGCCTTTAACCAATATTTATCCTTACAAGCTTCGATAACAGTTGTCGGTTCAATTTGAGAAATAAGACATACCTCTTCATTTGCCAGTTTTCTTCTTATCATAACTCCCTTGTTTCTATCTCCAATAATTTAATCTTCAGAATGATTTAATCATACATACCTAGGTGTCTTTTGAACTTCAGGTTCACTACTCTGATCATTAGTCACAATTGAATTTTCTGATTCTGTCGGTGTAACTATCTCAACTTCCTGTACCAGTTGAGGCATTGTCAGTTTAGTTATGATCATTTCCACTGTCGGTTCCCTGTCATATGATATAGAATGATTTATGTACTGTTCATCCACTTTCACATTATCACTCTCCACAATTTTCTGCAATCTTTTGTTATAACATCTATATGCTTTTCTCTGAATTGAATAACCTTGAAATATCCCTTCATCACATCTAAGATCAAAATTTCAAATTGATTCATCTCTTTTGATATCGCATTTACTTCCAAAAATTATGAAATACTTAATAGTAGGTGTATGTCCAAACCATAGTTCATAAGGGGTCTTACTGGTCTCATCTTTGATGTGAACTCTATTAAATGTGTAGACTGATGTACTCACTGCTTCTCTCTAGTAGATATGAGGCAATTTGGCTTCCATCATCATAGATCTAGATGCATCCAAAATGGTTTTGTTCTTTCTTTCAACTACTCCATTTTACTGAGCAGTCCTAGGTGCAGATAGTTGTCTCCTGATTCTATTTGTCTCACAATAACTGTTAAATTCATGAGAAGTGAACTCACCACCATGATCTGATCTTAGACATTTGATTTTCAATCCAGTTTCTATTTCAACTTTCACTTTAAAGATCTTGAATTTCTCAAAAGCTTCAGACTTCTCCCTTAGAAAACTCACCCACATCATTCTAGAATAGTCATCAATAATCACCATGAAATACCTATCACCTTAAAAGCTTCTAGTCCTTGTTGGACCACTTAAGTCAGTGTGAATAAAATCAAGTACATAACTATATTTATCATGTATGCTTTTAAAAGAACTTCTAACTTGCTTATCCAATTGACATTCCTTACATACCAGATTAAGAGGCTTCATAATCTTAGGTATATCTCTAACTACCTTAGTTGAACTGATCTTAACAATACAATCAGAATTAACATGACACAACCTCTTATACCATAGCCAACTCTCATCAATATGAGCAATCAAACATGTCTTATTACCAGTGTTCAAGTGAAAGATATTACTTCATGTCTGACTACCGGTTGCAATCTCCAAACCAGTCTTGTTAATGATTTTGCATTTTCTATCTTTAAACTGAAGTTGAAAACCCTTATCAACCAATTGACCAACACTCAAAAGATTATGCTTCAAACCTTCTACATAATAGACATTATTAGTATTATGCTTGCCATCCAAAGAAATAATACCTCTAACGTTGATCATACATGCCTTTTCATCTCTAAATCTGACTTGACCACCATTGTATTCTTGCAGAGACAGAAATTTCCTTTTATCTTCAGTCATATGATGTGAGCATCCACTATCAATTACCCATTCATCCTTATCTTCAACTTTTGCTGCCAGGGCTTTTTCTTCATTCTTGATAGCCAGTTCTGGTTCATCTTCCTTCAAATCATAGAACACCCATTCCTTTCCATTGTTGGATCCACTAGCAGAGTCTTATGTTGCTTCATCTCCAAAGTCATCAGTTACTCCTTCCTCCTCTGCTATGTAGCATTGTTTACTTTTCTTGAATCTATATATGTTCGAGTTAGGCTTAAAAGATTTCTTAACTCTTTCCTCAAACCTTGCATTCCTTTCAGGACATCTAGATGCAAAATGACCAATCTTATTACATGCAAAACATTTGAAAGGTACTTTTCCTTCATACTTACTTCCAGTAGGTCCTTTAGGTACTCTTCTAGCAAATAAGGCTTCAAGTTGCTCAACTTCTTCATCTTCTTTCCTCATGTCTTCCAATTATTTTGCATATAGGGCTTTCCAATCACTTTTGCCGGTAGATGTTGATGATGATGCATGAAAAGTAGGTTCAGACTTTACAGCTTCAGAAGATCCAAATTCTTCAAGCTCAAAAGTAGATAATTTCCCAATCAGAATGTATGTTAACTGAGGTGTTTTCCATTGTTCTTAACTCATTAATTGCATTTGCCTTCATCTTGTAAGCTGGTGGAAGGGCTCTCAATACTTTGGAAACTATTTCATCTTCACTTATAAATCCTCCACAACATTGAATTCTCATAACAATCTCATTTACTCTTTCCATAAACATGGCAATTCTTTCATTATCTTCCATTTTCAAGTTTTCATATCTTACCCGGTAACCATCAAGTTTAGCAATTTTAATAGTAGGGTGACCTTCATTCAGAGTTTTCAATTTGTCCCACATAATCTTAGCCGATTATTTGTCAGTCAATCCCATGATTTGTTGATCAATAAGTGCACACAAGAGAGCTTCTCTAGCTCTGCAATCATTTTCAATATTCTTATCCAGGTCTACAGGAGCAGGATCTTAGATGTCAGATTATAAGGTGTGTATCATTTCTTAGTGATCTCCCAAATATCCTTGCCAAAACATCTAATATGAGTCTCCATTAAAATTTTCCATATCTCATAACTTGTTTCATCAAGCATGGGGATTTCTCTTCTGAAAATAGTTGCAGGTGGATTAGAAGTGTTAGTTGCCATAGGATCTACCTCAAGCGGTTAAGCTTCTACAAAAGAGGACCAAAGCTTGGATACCAATTGTTAGGATAGTCGGTGAACAACTAAGAGGGGAGGTGAATCAGTTGTTAATAGATTATAACTTTTAATCCACAATACAACCTTAAACAAATTAAGTATCGGTAAAATATATATAGATGTCGGTAGGAACAGATATTGGTAAACAATACAACTTAAAAATTAACCAGATAATCAATGCAAAGAAACCATACCACATAACACCATGATTTGTACGTGGAAAACTCGGAAAGGGAAAACCACGGTGGGAAGCCTACCCACAGTCTGATGATAGTTCTACAGAAAGTATGTGTTACAATGAGGGGCATGCACTTGTAGGAAGGCACACTGCCTAGAGCGTACTGCTCATTATAAAAGAGTCTCACTGACTACAGAGAGGATACAACCATCTCAAGATAAATGGACAACAATCCAATAGAGTGAACTACCAGAGATAGCATCTACCATGCCTGATTACAATTTCGGTTAAGCTCAATATCAGAGGACTAAATCCTCTTCTGAATCCAATTGATCACCAATGATCGATCAACTCCTCTGCCTAAATGATATTACAATATTTGTGCATTACATTCCTTGACCATGACCTTTCCAATAACCATGATACTCTACAAAAGGTTTCTACCTCTTATTTATACAAACCCTAAGGCCTAAACCAATTAGGTCAGCCACCTAAATATATTACAATAAGATCATTACATGATTCCATATTATAATGATATGCCATGTCATCTTAAGACCAAAACAATAATAACAAATCCATAAATCATCTCGAGACATCTTGGTAACATGTAGAGTACACATTAGCATGATACTGATCCATAACCTAGATAGGTACCAAACCTATTTTGGGTCTACCACACCAAAGCAATGTCTTCAATCAGTTGAAGCATGATCAAAGAACATCTTTAGCATCTTGAAATCCATGAAAAAGGTGCACCAATACCAATTATGCATTCTGTCACAATTCCTCAATGAAAGATCTATCGGTAAAGCCTTAAACTAGTGTTGGTAAGGGTTTACCAGAGTGTATGATAGCATCTGATTACCAAGCCAATACCAACTGACCAAAAAATTCTTATAGAGCATATAACACATGAAATCAAACATACTTCACTAATCCAAACATGTTGGAAGTGTCCAACAGATAGTCTCTTCTATCGGTAACACTAGATCTTCTACCGGTAACCAAAACTTGTCTATCGGTAACCATCCATAATAGTTATTGTTGACATCAATGACAAAACATCAATGCAACACATAATCAACTCATTCATAATGCCAACAATTATTTCTCTCGATGTCCAAAATATCATACAATTCTTTTGGTAACTCAAATGATAATTCAATTAAGTCTCTACTAAAGTTATTCATATAAGGAACAACTACTTCTTCTAACTCTCTCCTCTCATTATCATCCCCATTTTCATAATATAAAGCAAGATTATTCTAGTTACCATCCTTAATAATTTCATCCTTTATTTCTTCTAGAGACTTAGGAGAAATAATCTTAATATTACCAAATTCCAAGGCTTAATCAATCTCAAATTGTTGCTTTTTCCTCCCTCTAGACCTTCTGGATGGCTCATCTTGGGTCTTTGACTTCTTTGGAGGTGGAGCATCACCAGATGGCTTTTGGAATACATGAGCATAAGTTTCAGTCTCTTTAACCTCTCAAACTTCTTAATTTGACTCAGTCTCTTCCTCTACAACATGTTGTCTAGAAAGCTTCTCCTCTTTCCTTTTCTCAACTCCATCGGTTGATACTGCAAGCTTAGGCTTAGGTGGAGGAACTAGTTTCTTCAAACGGGAGATAGGTGCAAACCTACTAGGTTTATCTTTGGGCTTCATAGGAAGGTTTATCGGTTGAGTTTTGATTACATCGTCCTCCCTTAGAATAATCTGAGCTCTTGCCCTCTACACAGCTTCCTTAGTCACTCCCATCTTTTCTGCTATCGCCTCTACTTCTTTTCTTATCTTCCTCTTCCGGGCCAATTCAGAGAACTTTTGATGTAATATTAAGTCCTCCTTGAAAGTACCAAATCTCACTTCTTTTGCATCAACCGGCTGGCTCAACAAATGTTGAGCATAAACATCAAGGGTGACTACATCAAATTCATAGCCCATCGGAAGAATCCATATTGTCCTTGGCACAATGGCTTCCATTAAACATTGATCTTTGTCAACCATGAAGCAAATGGTTTTCTCATATTTATCTACAATTTCCTTAGGGATTCTTTCTTTGCTCTTCATGGAGGCATGAAAGGTTTTGAAATAGCCCCATAATGTGGATATTTTCATTGTGGCATCTCCTATTCCTCATAATCCCTCTTTGATTTGCATTGCCACCAGTTTATCATAGGCCCATTGAACCTTTCCTTTTACATTGGGTATCTCATTCAAGAAGTATAAGGCCAATCATATAAGAAGATACCCATACTTAAAGGTGTGCTTCTTGTCTTGCTTAATTTTCTTCAAATTTCTCATCACTTCATTTAGGAGGACTCTCCATAGATCATACCTCATGTCATCCTTGAGCATTTGATATGTTGTATATATGGAAGTTCCGGAGATGGAGTTTTATATACTTGATTGATAGACTTTGTAACCAACCACCATCGATGCAAACCTCACATCATGCTCCAAAATATCGTTGATAGTCATTGCTCTATTCTGTTGTTGAACTTGGATCTGGTAGCGGCTATCACTATGTTATTTGATACCTTTCTTAGGGCAGGTACTTCACTAGTTTCACTGAGGCATGTCAAACCTTGAATTTCCTATATAGTGATCTTGTGAGGCCTATCAAGCTATATGAATTAATCATATAGTCAACTTAGGATATACTGAATCCACTCTGCTTCATCGAACAATGCAAAATGGATGAACTGTGAAAAAACCCTTATCCTGAAGAACCTTATATTCTATTTTGAGGTTTCCCAAACTGTTTGGAAAAATGTTTGTTATATAAGGTCAACATATCAGCATTTCCCATCTCTTCAAGATCATAATGGATCTATGACCTAACATCCTCATTATGAAGGATATCGTAGGGTACCGAAGAAAATGCTCCTTCTGGATCATCTTCAATAGACTTGAAAGGATGTTTCTTGAAAAAAGATCTGGCTCTATCCTTGATCTCAACAACCAACGGGGTAGAAATTCTAGATGTTCATGCCATTTGAATCTAGGGTTTAAAACTGATAGCTTCGTGAAATAGAAAAAATACCTTAATTCACAACTGGGTGGAAGAATTCACCTTTGGATCATTGTAATCTTGGTTTAGATCGCCAAATCGCTTCACTTCACTATACTTCTCTATTCTCTTGGTCGCGTTGTGAAAAATAGATATTTCAAATGCCCTTTTAACCTCTAAAAACCTAATTCTGCATTGTAATAAATGCTTCAACCGGCTACCATGATATTCATGACATCACTTACTGGAGTCTCAAATCTTCCTCCGATCTTTCAAATATCATCTGCATATATGATTTAAAATTTTTGCAACCTTCTAGAATTCGTTACAGACCTTTGAAGAGGAGGTTCTATGTTTCTACATGAAAAGCTCCCCCTAAGGCCAAAAATCCTTAGTTATTGGATGAAGATCCTGCACCGGATTCAGGTGAAGATCCATTATGTATCTTGGATTCATCTTTTCTAACCCACATCTGCTTATGCTTGTCTCTGATCTCTTCTACCTTTGCTTTGCCTTTCTCATCTAATTTTCCTTTGTTTACTGGATCATCATTCTTTCTTTTGCAATACTTTGCAATGTGACCTGTTTTGTTACATGTACATCAAACAACATTTCTCTACATAGGTCTAAAATTCATCTAATTTGGTCTCATCTTGCACTGGTTAGAGATGTGTCCAAACATCCCACAAGCATAACATCGCTTATTCTGAAAATTGTTCATTACTGCTCTGTACATGTTTGACTTGTGACCAAAATTATTGCATATGAAACATTGACCGATAAAGGTAGGACCATTGTTCATATTATTCATTCCATTATTCATCCTACTTGTGCATTGATTTTCCATATGACCAGATTTATTGAAAGTAAAACATCTACCATTGAATTTATGACCATTAGGTTGTCTTACCGGAGGATTCTTGCTCTTCTTGTGATTCGGTTTTGCATTGCCTTGTCCAGATCCGGAGGATTTTCCCTTCTCAAATCCAAGTCCTCGCATGTCCTTTCCATGTCTCTGACTTTCTAGCATCTTATCAAGCCTTGCTAAGCTAGCATTGAATTTTTCTTTATATTCATTTGTAGTTGCAAGTTCATCTCTTAGGGCAACAATCTGTCTCTCAAGTTCTTGACTATTTTTCCTTGATTATGTCAACTCAAGCTTCAACTGATCATTCTCATAGGTTAAGCTTGAAGCATTCATCTGATCTTTCAGTGATTGAGTAAGACTTTCTTCATTCTTCTTCTCATCTTCAATCTCCTTAGTCAGATTCATCACAATGAATTGTATCTCATTCTTCAATACAACCTTCTCTATAGAAAGCTTGTCACATTCATCGGCTTTGTCCCGATTTTATTGATCTTCTTTCTCCTTCAGCTTGTCCATCAACTCTTTCCTCTTGTCTCTTGAAGTGTTGGCCTGATCTTTCAAATCATTAATGAATTCTTCTACTACATTCACATTTCTCTTTAAGGAGCTTATCTCATTTCTTGTTGTATCAAGGTCCTCAAGTGCCACACAAAGCTGTCTCTAAAAACTAGAATCCATTGATTCAATCTACCATACCTTTCTCAAGCAGTTAGGCTTACTCAAAGGAACTAGATTCTGATACCAATTGTTGGAGTCAAGGATCACTAAGAGGAGGGGTGAATCAATGATCTGCCAGCAAACAAATATTTTGACTTATTCTTAAACCACCGAAAGCATATGCAAGAAAGTAAAATGTTGAAACACAAGATAATCAACCACAAAATAATAACACTGGGATTTTTACGTGGAAACCCAAATGGGAAAAAATACAGTGGGATTTGAACCCACAATATTATTCCACTGTGGCTAGTAGAAAAACAATATTACATGAGGGGAATGCACTTGCATTCAGGCACACTGCCTAGAGTTCACTACTCAAGTTACAAAATAGGGCTACAATCCTAGAGCAAGGCTCACTGCCTTACAAGAGATTGAAAACTTATTACAATAAGTGAACAACTAGAAAATAGCATCTAACTATGCCTAATATCAATTCCAATTAGGCACAAAATGATCTACTACATTGTTCTTCTTATGTGCTATGTTCTACTCTCCAACTTCTCATCGGATCAACCAAGATCAACATGTGCACGTGAAACTATGCTCGATCACTCCAAAGCAATCTACCACATCACACTATATATATATATCAAAAATCATAAGTGGCATGATACAATGATGTCAAAATACATATGGCTACAATCACCCGAAGGTGTCTACATCATCATACAAACATGGTACAAACAACTGATACATAGGGAGCCCTCTAAGGCTATGATGAACTCCCTCCCTCAAAGCCAGCTGGCCTCAACAGAGTCTGAGCCCTAGAAAGACCTACCCCAAAATCATCTCTCATGTCCTTGTCCCTATCCTAAAACCTATGTTGCTGGCACCTATAAAGGTAATCCACCTCTACCTCTAACTACATGAGCTTTCCTCTCCTCTCCTCCATCTCTCCTCTGAACCACTCTCCTCTTTGCCACTTCCCCTTGCCTTCGTCATTGACCTCTCCCTCCACCATCTCCACTATCATCTCTATCATCTCCACCATCCCCATCCATCAGCTCCCTTGGATTTGTCAGTCGTAGAAATGGATGCTCTGCCCAATATGCACTGTACTCTGCATCCATCCCTGTATCCTCCACATCTGACCAAATATCCCAAGGCATCAGAACTATCTCCGGCATTTGTTTCACTACTTGATCATAATAAAATAATGAACCTAAATGAACCTGATCCCTCATTGTCTATGCATACATCTCTAGCCCCCGTGGCATCCACTGTATCCTACCAAACTACCTACATACTCTATCAATAAACTGCCACTCAATAACATATGGTGTCCTCCCTATCAGATACCTACTCCTAAACACATACGGCAGCTCCACTATGTCATCCTCCCACTCCTCACAGTCTCAGTAAGGCCTCCATACCACATTATCTACCTCATCGATCACTTGGTGCCAATAGTCTAGCATCCCAATCTGTGGCTGATAAGTAATCATATCATACAAATGCACATAGTTGCGCCCATGTCCCCTACCTCTAAAATGTATCGGCCATGTCACCGAAAGATGCTCATATGCCCATACCTACAACATTGTCTCTCTGCACCCCAATCCTATTGATCTGTGATATAAAAATTGATGCAACTCATAATAAAAGTGTGCCAGCAGACACGGTCCCCATGCAAACCTAGTGTGCTCAGTCACCAATGTATCTAGAGTCCTCCCTCATGTCGCCCTATCTGGATATAGGAACCCACTAATAACTCCTGCCAGCACTGTCGGTAGAGACAATACTGTACTTTTCATGGTATCCGAAGCCACATGTCCTGCCCTCATCTCCAATCTTGGATCTTGAAACACTCATCTCAATGCATCCCTATCTCCCTCTTGATCGTAAGGAACTAACTCCATAATGATTGATATCCTCAATATCTTGTACACATCCTCTAAGGTGACTATCATCGCACCCATTGGCAAATGAAATGTGCATGTCTCTAAGTGATATCTCTCAGCTAATGCAAGCAGCAACCCCATGTTCGCCCAAAACTCAGGCACATACATAATGTATCACAAGCCCATGGCCTCAACTGCTTCTCTATCCTCGAATGTCAGCTCTACTCGCAAACTCTGAGTCAAAGGGAATCTCTCTCATGACTCCAGCATCGGTAGGTCCTCCTACAGTCAATCCAATCAACTATGTCAATCCTAGTAGTACTCCCTGTTCATCACAAAGTGCTTCTTTTTTATCCTAGTTCTTATATCTATCATATGGCACTCTATCCTAGTAGTACTCCATGTTCATCACAAAGTGCTTCTTTTTTCTCCTAGTGCTTATATCTATCATATGGCACTCTATCCTAGTAGTACTCCATGTTCATCACAAAGTGTTGTTTTTTTATCCTAGTGCTTATATCTATCATATGGCACTCTATCCTAGTAGTAATCCCTATTCATCATAAAGTGTTGCTTTTATCTATCTTTTAGGGAACCTACTTGAGTGTATCCTCTTGAGTATCTTATCCAATTGACAATGTATTTTCTATCACAGAATTGTCAATTTCAGCCTCCTCTAATTGACAACATATGTTCTATCACATAATTGTCAATTTCTTTGGTACTCCCTGTTCTTCACAAAGTGCCTCACTCTATCCTATCCTAGGGCCTATGCTTGAGTGTATCCTCTTGAGTAGTTTCCTAATTAGCAATGTATGTTCTATCACAAAATTGTCAATCCTGGCCCTATTTGTTATTCTAGTCTTCCCTAGAGGACCTATTTGAGTGTATCCTCTCAGCAACTTATCCAATCGACAGTGTATGTTTATCACAAAATTGTCGATTCGACCTTGAAGACATAAACATGCATTCATGACACAAACGTGCTTACATACTTCATAGACATTTTTGCATTTCATAGATGCGCCTTAAACACACAGGCATGCCTCTGATTTGCATAGATGTTCCTGCCCTACATAGACGCACCTGCACTTCGCAAACATGCTTGCATTGAACATACACACTTTTTCAATCATAGACGTGCCTACACTCTGCACAGATGCGCCTAACCTACCCAAACATGCCTGGCACCAATGCAGACACACCTTCCTATCTTTTAACCTGCTTGACCTAATGCACAGTTATTACCCTACCTAGCATGCATTTATGACAACAATTAATGCAACAAGCTACAAGGAGGTTTTGTGGTACTCACTAGCTCTCCTACATCTGTTGGCCTTTGATATCGGCGAATGCGGTCAAATTTGTGCACCAATGCCATCGTTGTTGACTACACTCTCTACTCTCTCTTCATTTTGATCTCTTAGGTGTGTGGATGACAATGAGGATGTTTCCCCTCATAGTCTATCTTATAGACTACACTATCCCTAGTCTCCCCAGTCAGTCTTCTTTATCCCATGACTCTGTCACTCTATCCTATCTTGTTAGTCCTTTCTCGCCTTTATTTCTTATCAAGAGATTATCTATGATCTTTTCACACATTTTCGTCCAATCTCTCAAGGGTGCATATCATTCCCATCTTGGGATAACTTTGTATCAGTTCATCTTATCTTCTTTGAAACAACGCGACAAGCTACATTGTCTCAAAGAGGGGCAAAATGTAGACACCTAAAATTGTCCTATCTAATTAAATAAACATTTTTATTTATTTAATTATTTTAAGCCTAATTCTTTTATTAATTAAATAAATCTTTATTTATTTAATTCATTCATTTATCCTCTTCTAGCCTTATTTCCTCATTTAAATAAATACTTTTATTTATTTAAATTGTCCTTTTCCTAAATTAAATAAAAAAATTATTTATTTAATTGATCCCACTTCTTCTATTAATTAAATGAATCTTTATTTATTTATTATTTAATTAATTCGTTAGCCTTTTCTACCTATGACACATGTCAATCTTCTCTTAATTCTTACACTACCTACCCTCTCATTATTTTCTTATTTCTTTTACCTACCCTCTAATCCTAGCTGACCATTTATCTTTTACACCTCTTAATCTTATCCCTCCATTTCTTATAGTATCTTCTATATAAGGAGATCCTTCCTTCATTATCAGCCCTAATCATTCTAATCTCCTCGCACTCCCAAGCATTCTATCATTTCAACTTTCATATGCGATCAAGCCTACTTACAACCACACTTTCGTTCTTTATTGAGCTCTTGTGCACACATAAAATCTGAGAGCAAATATATCAAGCAAGATCAATGGAGATAGAAAGAATGGAGATCCAAACCCTATTGGACATGTGATGGTATAATCTTTATGATTTCGTTGATTTACATTGTCTTAGATAATCTTCATATGTTATGGTTGATCTTTGTTGTTGTTGGGCTAGGGTTTTGTGATTGAATTCATTTAGTCTTTCAATATTGTTGTATCCACTTTCACCATAAACAGTTTGAATTAGAAGTAGCCACAAAATTGTTACTAAGTTGTTTATACAAATTAGGTTGTTTCTTAGGTCCCACCATATCATCTTCATTTTTAGTCTTGGGCTCTATTCGGGGGATTTTATATTCTCCTATAAAGGTAGGTGTAAAATCTAAGGACCCCCAATTGTCTTCTAAGAGTAGCTCTTCAGATGAGGAAGTATCTTTACGAGGAGATGGTGTTTCAACTTGAGTAGTAGAAGAATTAGAAGAATGTGAAGAAGCTTTAGAATCAAATGAAGTTTTCAAACAAGTTTTGTAAATCAGTATCAATGTACAAAGTATACATCTTATTGTTATAAATGAATTTGATGCTATGATAAAGAGTAGAAGGGAAAGCCTGTATAGCATGAATCCAAGGTCATCCTAAGAGAAGATTGTACAAGTAAGACTATCGAGCATGACTTGGATAGGCGTAGGTAAAATAACAAGTCCTATCTTAATAGGGAAGGTTATAATACCCAAGGATGCTCTAGAAACATTGTCAAAACCACAAATAGAAAGAGATCCAGGTTGAATAAGAGAAGGATCCACATTACTTGTGAAATAAATCAATGCTAGAAACATTAAGGCCATATCCATTATCCACTAAGGTTCTTCTTATAAAATTACCAATGATAACAACAATAATCATAAGAGGATCATATTTATTTTTAAATTCCTTTGAAGGTAACTCATCTTGTGAAAACATAATTTGAGCTTTAGACGCTTTCATAGGATCAATCAAAGAAGCCATATTATTAGGTGTCACTACAAGTGGGACATATAAGTTCTTTAAAGCATCTTGTAATATTCCATGATGTCTGGATGAATTTTGGATTAAATCCCAAAGGTATATCTTAGCAAGAGTAGCTTTAAGTTGTTAAATGAGGTCATACTCTTTACCAAGATGTTGTGATAAATGAGGTGTTGGTGGAATTATTGGTTGAGAAGTGGGAAGAGAAGAAGAGATAACCAGAGGAGGATTAGGTTGTCTATTTTTCCTCATATTATATGTGTGGGCAATCGAATTGTAACTCTCTTGGGTTATTTGTTTGACATATTCATAAGGACTCTTAGTGGGATAACCCCCTTACACAGTAATAGTTGGATTGTTAGGAGTGCAAAGGGTATCATTACTATAACCACCTTGAACCACAAAAAGAGGTTTATTGAGAGGTTGAGAATTTTGACGAGGACTAGCACCTTGAACCATAAAAAGAGGCTTATTAGGAGTTTCACAGCCATTCACATGTATCATATTGATCAAAGATGGTTTGGGAATATTTGAGGAAGGTCTAGTAGAGCTTAAATCATTAAGTGGCTTGTAAAGAGGATAATCAACCTTAAACATTTCTTCATGAATAGCATTTTCTTCAGATAGAAAGAAAGGGGCATCCTCATAGAGGGGATTGTTAATGATAGTGAACCCTTGTAACCTAAGATTATTCTCTTGTTCCAAAGTATCCTTACAAGGGAGGTACATTTTAGGAGAAGTATCAACATCATTTGTATGATGGGGATTATTGAAATAATTTTTGATAGTCTCTTCTTGCACTGAAATGTTATCATAGATAGGATCAATTTTGGGGGAGGGACTAGCACTAGGCATTAATGTTTCATCCTTAGAGGGAAGGTTATTGAAAGAAGGTATAGTATTACTAGGAAAGGTAGCAACCATATCATCCTCTATCACCAAAGGATCCACATGGGGAAGGTACCCTCTAGAAGAAGGCTCAACACCATTATTCAAAGCTTCATCCTTGAGAGGGAAAATTTTGAAATAAATATTAACAATCTCTTCTTGAACTAGGGTATCCTCATGAGTAGGGCCAATTTTGGGAGAGGGAATAACACTATTTATTAATTATTTATCTTTAGAAGGGAGATAATTAATAAAGGCGTTAGTGAAATCATCCACATGCCTCAAAATATCTTTACTGGGATCTTTAGGACAGGGGTAAAGGATCATAAGAAGGTGTAAGAAACTATAATGATGCAAAGACACATTGGTTGAAGGCTGACATTTCCTCGTAGAATTGATGGCACGGAATGTAGTTCGGAGCAGTGCCCCAAAAAAGACATTGGCATGAAAAGATTTGAAAGTATCCTTTCTTTTTATTGTTTATATAATGCAATGAAAGAAACAATGAAAGGAAAGATGGAAAAATTAAAGTCTATGCAATGAAGATATTATGCGATTAACTAAATGCAAGCATATGAACTAACCAAGATAATTAATGAAAGTGCATGAGCTATATGTTCAAGAGTTAATTTCAAATATGAATGTTTAAGTGCATACAAATCAGATTTATCACCACAAATCAGAAATAATACAAGCATAAAAATGTTGGTTCACCAAAATGTATTGGTTAAAAATGGAATCCAGTAGTTAGGACCTAATCCATCTTTCATCAAAACATTGAAATATGAAAGAACCTAGAGGAGTGATCCTCTTTGACTAAGTCTTGTGAAAGAGATTCAAGGGATACTTCTAGGGTCTCTATTACTTAACTACTATCAAAGGGAGTGTGCAAAATATGAGAGAATGTGAAGCTATGTAAAGAAGATGAATACAAGTGACTAAAGCAGTAAAACAGGGTGAATTCACAAAGTTGGTTCCCACTTTTGCCAATGAAGGAATTTGGCAAAAGCGGGAACTTCAATTTTCTAGGTGTTCGAGCGAAATAATGGTATTCACTCGAACTACCCCTGGTAGTTCGGGCGAACCACATTGCGGACCTGGGTTCGCTCGAACCGCGGGTGACTTTGTACGGGCCAAAATCAAGCCTATTGGTTCAAGTGAATGGGGGTTCACTCGAACCATAATGGATTCGAGCGAACCCCATTCGCTCGAAGTACTATTCATTCGAACCCTCTAATTTGAGGTTTCTCCCAAAAAATTTCAGAATTTTGAAGAATTAATGACTTCGGAGCTCTAGTTCAAAGCACGAATGAAATAATCTTGATAACCCAGAAATATTAGATTATAGTACTCAGAGCAAGCTTTCCAACGAGTATAATTTTGTTATATTTTGAATTTATTATGTTCTTGTTTTTTTAATTTTATGGAAAATTGGTTTTTCATCGAACATGAACTTCTCTGTTCAACACATTGGGAAAAATAAGAAACTAATTCAAAAAAATTCTGAAAAATATCTATGCCCCTGGTATTGATGTTTTCTTTCTAACAAAAATAAATAAATTTAATTTCGATTTATATGGAACAAGTTATGTGTTCAAACGTAAACCTATGTCTAAATTATGACTAGTCGGACTTCAAAACTTTATAAAATGAAAAATATTGAACATATCACTATAAAACCAAATGCAAGCCCTGGATATTGATGTTACAAACCAAAATTCAAAAGAATTGAGTTTTTATCATTTATAGAAAAAAAGTTATACGTTTCGGGAGGCACCTCACTCTAAAAAAATGTAGTTTGTTGTAAAAAACTACTTTTCGAGGGAGATGGAAAAATTTTAAAAAAATCCTTCAAAAAAATTTGAAAAAAATGTATATAGAATCTATAAACAAAATGCTAGAAATCACTAATCTACATCATCTTCAAATTTTTAATAGTTTAAAAGTTATAGTTCTCGGAAGTTGAAGATTATTTTAAAAATGTACATCTCAGTGTCAAAAGTGGCAAAAAAGTGGGAACCATTATTGTGAGTTCACCCAACAACATATTGATAATCAACAGAACTAAGACAAGAAGTATAGATCTGGGAATAAAATTTTGATGTGCACCTATAACTAAAAATTGAGGATGAATTGGTAGGACCAAGGTGCTATATGCTCTGGTATCAATGATTGTGAAAAGCTACAAATTGGAAATCAAGATTATAAGATTATCTGGGAACTATTTTGAGAATCTGGAGCAAAATGAGAAGGACCAAGGCATAGAGCACCTTGGTCATGGAGGAATAAGGCGTGGGGAGCTTGGTCCATGAAAACTAGGTCCAATTTCTAATAATGGGTATGTGCTTTCTTGCTAAGATCTACTAGAAATTGCCTGCTCCGACGGAAACCTGTAACTATACCTGCAAGCTAGAAATGGTGTGTTTGTGGCTATATAGGGTTTTTCCTTAATCAAACCCCTTTTTTTGGTGATTTCCACCTCCACAAATAGCTGATATTTTATTGAAAAGTGTGTGTGCCCTAGAATCTCATATGTTTATAAGATACCTATGAGCTCGATGCAAACTAGAGTTCTACCCTATGTTTTGTGCAAAACCCTAAAATGAGTGTAATGTAAATGCTTTAAATCACAAATGCAATGCAAATCTAAAGCAATAATGTAAATCTGAAAAGTAATGTTATGTAGATTTCAAACTCAATATAGAGATATGGAAACAACATGAATTCATATACCAAATCCTAAGGAAGAGGTACAATCCAATCAACAATCGATGATTTCCTTATCATTTTTCAATATCTTCTAAAGCTTCCATAATTGATGAAAATGTTGATGAAGACTTGATTGATGGACAAATTTTCTAATCTGAGACTTCACACAAAGCTTCCCTTTCACTTCACAAGGATCTCCTTTCAAATTGCTAGATTAGGATCCCAAAATGAGAAATGGAAAGACTATATATGAAACCCTAATTTTAATTTTGATAAAAGTCCAACCTAGAATTAATAAAAATTGACACCAAGGAGGATTTGAACATTATAATACTGCCAAATTAAGCTCCCAAAATTTGGGGAAAAAAGCTCGAGACCAGGTAGTATACTACTTGGTTCAGTCAACTTTTTCCAATTTTCTAGGGATGTGAGGTATCATGATTCTAATGCTAAATCCAGCATACTGGGTCAATCCAAGATGTTTAGATATGTGAAAATTTGCCTTCAAGTTTGAAATTGGGACATTATTGGGATTAAATTAAGATAAAATAAAAAGGGTTGCACCTAGGGTTAAGGGCCCAATTTTATGATATGTGAATTAGTAAGAGAGGACTTTAGATTTAATTAGATTAATAATTAAATGCCTAAAGAATCCCTATAAATCAAAAATGCAATTTGACACACTAAGGCAGGTGCAAACCTAAGCGTGGAATTGGACAACCCTAATAAGCATGTACAATTTACGATGCTACATCAAGTCACCACAAATATTACATTTGAAACACTTTTTTGCAAACTTGTGTGTATCCCTCTCCATTGTAGGCCAATATTATCCTATTCTCATGAGATTTTTGCCTAGAGTAGGACCACTAGAGTGGGTTCCACATATACCATCATGTAACTCATTTAAATTTTCTTCTACTTCTACAAAATCTTGCAATGTCATTGGATTTGATGTAATTGTAGAACACCACATTTCCTTGTCTAGGCCTAAAATTTCCTTGATTTTCTCTTTATCTGCATTGATTAGCAATATGTCCAAACCTACCACATGCATAGAATCTAATGTTCCTTCTATTGCAAGAGTTATTCATCATAGTTCTTCATTCATTTGACTTATACCCATACTTGTTGCATTTTAAGCATTGATCGGAGAAAGATGGATCATTATGATTCATTCTACTTCTACATTGACTAGCCATATGACCAAATTTATTGAAAACAAAACATTTACCATTGAACTTATGAGCATTAGGTTGCCTTACTGGAGACCTTTTAGCTTTTTTCCTCTGATGTTGAGACTTAGGATTTCTTTGACCAAATCCTGAGCTTTCACCTTTCTCAAATCCAAGTCCTCGCTTGTCATCTTCACTCTTCTGGATTTCAAGCATTTCATTAAGTTTGTCTCAACTGATCCTTAATTTCTCCTTATACTTATTTGCAACTTCAAGATCATATCTGAGAAGAAGAATATGCATTCCAAGTTCTTCTTTGGTTTCATAAAAATCATGCTCTAGTTGACCATTCTCACAACCAAGTCTGTTACATTCATCAGATCTTTCTTTCAAGAATTGAGTAAGATTCTCTTCATTCTTCTTTCTTTCCTCAATCTCCTTGGTCAATTTCATCACTATAGATTCTATCTCATATTTTAGGTTTTCATTCTCTCTTGCAAGCTTCTCACATTCCTTTGTCTTCTCTTTCAATGCTTGGTCACCAGTGCTTTAGATTTCTTTCTAATTGGCTTATCAACAAGTTCCTTTCTCTTCTCTCTTGACGTGTTCAACTGATGTTTCAATGACTGGATGAATTTCTTGGAATCCTTAAGATTCGCTTTCATCTTTCAGACCTCATCTTGGGATTGATCAAGATCCTCAAGTGCCACAATAAGCTGATGTTGAAGACTACCAGAATCCATTTATTCACCTTCCCGAATCTTCCTCGAGCTAATAAGCTTCTTCTAAGGGACTAGGCTTTGATACCAATTGATGAAAAGAGGTAACACTGAGAGGGGGTGGTGAGACAGTGTTCTGCAAACTAAACCCTTAATCTAATTCTTAAACCACTTAATGAATTTAAACAAAAAATAGATGCAGAAGCATAAAGCCAAGATCCATAATAGAATCATAACAATGATTTTTATACATGGAAACCTGGTTAAAGGAAAAACCATGGTGGGGATAGACCCGCAATATAAATATACTCTATTAAAATTATAGAAGCAATGGGGAATGCACATGCATTTAGGCACATTGCCTAGAGCTCACTGCTCAAATTACAAAAAGGGCTACAACCCCGGAAGGCTCACTACCTTAGAAATCTATTACAATAGATATTTGAAGTGTTTGAACTAGTAAATAGCATCTAAAAATGTCTTGAAATAGTTCCGGTTAAGATCATATATCAAACTATACATTTTGCAACACACTATGTTGTGTTATGATGTTTTGTTGCAATCTAGAGCATAAAACTTCAATCCGCTCACATGAAATTACACCAACATAATTATTCACAACATTCACTTCACACTTGCATACCAAAATAACCAAAACAACTGCTTTTGTATAGCGGCAACCAGATTTAACATGTCTTTATGTCGGCTTATTAACACTCAACAAAATAACAAAACGTGTTCTTCAAGTCGGTTGAATTTGAACCAAAACAATCATGTGGACCAAAACAATTGTCCAACTGCTACCAAAATCATCTAACAACATGCCACGGTCAAATAACTAAGCACCAAAATCAATCCACATAATCCACACAATGATTATTTACATAATAATGCTAAACTGCTCTATCAAACTGACAACCAACACACTGGATCATATAACTCAAACATAAGTCAACATTGTGCCACAAACTTGGAATATGGTAGATAGCACATCCATAATGCTTCCCTAAGATCTGCAACACAATATATAAACTTGTATTGAGGTATGGATCAATCAACATGTTCTCTGTCAAATACTTTGTTTTCCAGTTTATCGAACTTAACCAAAACCAATCTCTTCTGGTATGAAGAAACTGAGCTATGCGGATAGGTGAATTAGAATTAGTTTCCATCAATGACTACTTTGGATCATCTATGCAATGTCTCTAGCCAACACTCCACACAAGGAATGACATCGTATCACAAGAAAACACCACTCAATAAAGGAAAAGGGGATCCCTAGAAAGGATAGGAAAGATCAATTCCCCCCAAGTGTAGGGATAATCAGAAGGATTACACAACCTCTAAGTAGAGATTATACATAAGAAAACACACTATTCCAAGAAAAGAAAGATCCTAAACAAGGAACACAAATGTACTCACATGAAAGAATATTCGATACAAGATAAGACATCAATATATACAAAATACTATTGGCAATTGACACTCTTCTAGTAAGGTGAATTACATTTTCGGTTTTCATTGATGGCAACTCATCTTCAAGTTTTGATATTTCTCATCTGGTTACATTGTCTTATCATTTTGCATAGATTGGGCCAACTGGTATACACTATACATAACCGGTATACACACACTTTGCTTTATTATTGTTAACCGGTGAGTCTTGGTACCGGTAACGTGTATTTGGGACCTGGTTAATGTATTTTAGGACCTCAGTAAAATCACTTATAAAATTTATGGTACCGTGTGAAGGCTGACATTATTTATGATCATCGGGATAATTCATATCATGCTTCATGATCCGGTAGCTGACAGGTTTATTTTCTTCATTGAGGCTGACATGGTGAAAAGATAAAGGGTATTTAAGGGAGAACAATTAGCGATGGATTGGTTGTTAATGGTTGTGCAATTTTGGATGTGATACGATAGATTGATGCTATGCAATTTGATTAGCGAGTGGAAGATTTTGTGCACAGTTTCACGTGTGCAATCCTAACCAGTAGTGCATAACAAAGCAGAACAAGGTATCAGTAAACTGACTCAGAGGAGGTTGACAAATCTTTAACCGAAACCTATCCAACATGGTCAGATGCACTTTATAAGTTCATTTTTGTAAGAAATCATTGTGTAATGTTATGTAAGTCAATGAGACTTTTGTTCAACAGTGAGCTCTAGGCGATGAGCATGATTGCATGTGCAATCCCCTCTATGTAATATTTGTATATCTTGATCAAGTATATAGATATTGTGGGTATCATCCCCACCATGGTTTTTCCCTTTATAGGGTTTTCCACGTATAAATATTGTTGAACACAAGATGCCACTGAGAGGGGGGGTGAATCAGTGGTTTCCAAACTTTGACCTTGTAATCCTAAGTGTGTGTACCGGTTGGCAGATTTAACATAAAGTAAACATACCGGTGAGATAGGGGAGGAGACTCAAATGCAAGCACACACAAAAGGAACATCACATAACATTCAATGTACAAGAAAAACCTAACATGGCAAAAACCTCGGTGAGAAATGTTGTTGGAGTCTACTGCTTCAATCCCGCCTCACAGTAAAACAATGGTTACAACATTTAGGGCACCAACCCAAGGAGCACCACGCCTTCTTTAGGGCACCAACCCAAAGAGCACAAACCCTTCCTTTAGGGCACCGATCTCCAGCTCGGTGATTACAATATCATATAACAATATAAAGTAATACCCTTGTTACAAATGAGCTTTGTAACTCTCACATGGGTCTCTCCACCAGTTCACCTCTATTTAGTTCTTTGTCGGTTCTCTTCTCACCTTCTCTTTATTGCAACATTACCGATTCAGCCTCTGCTTCTTCTCTACAGATAATCTTCTCTCTTATCACTACTGATTCTCATCTTGCCAATTATTTTACTTGTCAGTTTAAGCCCTGCTCTGATCTTCTCTATCTCTTATCCGCAAGTTCACTCTTTTCTGATTCCTTTTATGGTTCATCATCTACCTCTTCTCACTTTCTCTTTGCTCTCCTTTGCACACTGCAGGTACCTTCTTATCGGTTCACACCACTATCAGGGTCAAAGATAGTCTATCAGTTGCTTTACCATTGTCAGTTGAACTCTTCTAGCCGGTTCTCTCTCAACCACTCAGTCACCTCTGTGAGTTTTTTATGGACTCCCTGGCTAGTTAACACTCTGATTGGACTCACTTCAATGGCATCACTCTCTCGTGCAACAGCAGCAAATCTGGTCTTCAATCTGCATATTTATATTATGTATTCCTACCAAAATGATATTCTAACTTCTAGAGCACAAAGGTTCCTTCATCAACCATGAGGCATATCAAATCCAAACAAATATCCTTTCATAGATTGACCACCTACAATGGATCACTTAACTCCTCCAATCCTATTGCGTCTAGTATTTGTTTTCCATATTTAGCAAACATGACATGCACTTGTCAACCATGATGAATGAGTTTGTGGTCCCCCTTCACCAAATCTGATCAGAACCTTCTCAACATGCATCGATCAGTGCACCACTCAGATCTTTGTCATTCAGTCTGCATCGAGTCGCAAACCCCTACAACACAGCTATGATTTTAGGGGTTGACCATAAATGCGGACTCAATCGGCAACTACCTCACCGACTCACACTTTGCCTACCACAACATGCATGACACATATCTCCTATGTGTCATCATTGTCGACATCCACCTCTTCTCATTCATCATGTCAGTTTGGACAATATCATCGACCAACCACACAATCGGTGTATACATATCGGTTCTCTAACCCTGTCGGTTATACCCTAACCGGTCTGCCTTCAAGCTTGCACATTGTTGTTATGTCGGTGGAACACCTTTTCCTAGTTACTTCACTTGCCAAAACATAGCAACACATCTTCATCGGACAAGAGCTCTTCACTTTTTACTTGGTCAGCTTTACCAGTGGACATCTAACTCCATCTGCATTTTGGTAACATCCTTGTCTACAGCTGCTCAACCTTGCCTTCATCTTCATCAGCCCAGACATCATCTCAACCGGTTTGTCAAAATGACAAACCCATCACTTCTTTACTCTTCCTTCTTGTCTCAGTAGCTCAACTTGCCAACTCTTGTTAATCTAGTGCACATCTATGATTTCATGCACCTGAGGCATCCTTGTGTTTCACCGGTTCATCCAGTGTAAGCCTTCAATCTCTTGCCTTTAACTTCTTGACAAACCTATCCCAGAGATTTATAATACATTTCATGTATTTTGCGATAATAAGCTCATTACAATCACTTACCAAGGGAAGTGGATCCTTGTCGCACTCTCTGTCAGTCATATCCTCAACATATGATATCATCTTCATCTTGTGGGAGTCCTGATGATTGGCATTCAACTGCACATCGGCTCTGCACTTCTATATTAGATCACCCTACATTCTAACTGGTCACATGCTTTCTAGTTGACAACCATACACTGCCAACATATCACTTATTGGTTGTTATACCATACTGGTCTCCAGTCCTTGTGTCTTCAACACAAGCCAACACTAACTTGTGTACCCATGACTCCAATGATCACAATGCAGGCATACATTCTCTTCCTTACCAATGACAATCTTTACCGGTAACCTACTATACTAGTTGACATCAATGATAGTTATACCAACAATATCTCAAACTGGTTGCCATGCTATACCAGTTGACATCAATGACAACACAATGCCAACAATCTCCCCCATTGGCATTGATGTCAACACATGTAGTATCCAGCATACTACATATCATCTCTTCCCCTTTGACAACAATGGCAAAGGTCACTAACAGAGTTTCTCTCCCTTTTCTTTATCAGTTACTTCTCCTCCTTTGACCATTTCATTTTGCATCCTTTCCAATAGTAGCACTAGAGATGGAAGGCTCAAATGTCAATTGAAACCAATTTCTCAACTACCAAATGTATATACAGATCGGATACCAATTGCACATACAATTCTGATACCAATTGTAGAAACATGTGTCAGTGTATACCACTTACCTGTCAGTCAGACTACATCATCTCCCCTTTGATGTGCGGAAAGTTATTATGACTCCAATTTGATGATACCAAGTGTTGAAGCTGATACTGATACCGATTTGATATCATTTGTATCTTTTTTGATACCAAATATATGTTCTCCCCTTGTGCAGGTAATTCTCCCTTGCTACAGGCAACACTCCCGATGGTCCAATTGTGAATTCAATAAAGTACAAATTGAATAGACATTGAAGTACCTCACAAACACAGACCGAGGAGCACATCCCAAAGTCTCAATCATACCAGTAAAGCTATAGACACTTGCTCTCCCCCTATGTCCAGTATATTTGATACAAATCAAAAAATATGGTTGTCAACTCCCCCTGAGCCATAGATCTCAAATCTTTATTTCCTATCAAGTCCTAAACCGGTTCTCCAATCTGTACCTTATACCAGTTGAGTTGTGCATATTTGATCAACTAGTGATCTTTCGGATCCATAACATCTATCACAGCTTATGGCATGATCTTATGACATCCAATTGTAGAACCAATTGTAGAACACAATGCCATACCACATCACTATCATGCAAAAAATCAGACCGGTTAGCCCATAAAAATGTATGCACATATGATCAACTACCAGGCCAACACATGTCATTCAGGTCTTTTCCAATATCACCTAAGATATAATCTCCTCAATCCATGCTATCGAAGTTATTGCAATGATCTTAGAACTCGTTGACTTCCATAACCTACAATACCGGTCAATATCCATACTAGTAACATACTGCACATACCGGTTTACTAAACTGGATCAGCATCTCCACTGGAGCACCTTCCTCTAACTCATGTCCTCTTGTGTCAAGTGCCTCTGATTACCATGGAAATTTGAACCATCCACTAAAACACATGGCATTAATCCATCTCTCATCTGTAGATGTGAAGTCAAAGCAGCAACTACACACACTACCATCTCATCTTCTTTTTTATACCGGGAGCAACCAACCCTTTCATCCATCTATTTCCACTAAGGGGGTGAATAATATGGTCAATGTGTTATTCCCCCTAAGTCTTGCATCTCCTTTAAGCCTTAGGAGATATCACTTGTACATTGAATGCACAGTGTTGATCCATGGTTCTATTATCCTCCTTCTTCCATACCTGCTTGGTCTCATTCCTCTTCCCATTTGTAGTCTTTGGAGTAGGTCTTACCTTCTTCTTCTCATTGGTCCTTTCTCTACCATATTTTGCAGCATGACCAGAAGCATTGTTGTAGAAGCAGAATGTGTTCATACCAAACTCATGATTGGAGGACCTTCTATCAAACCGGTTTGACCATCTTCTTCTGGTCATGCTATTGTAACTACTTACTGGTGTCGGTTTATTCCTTGATACTGCAGGGGAATTACTTCTTTGGTTCCATGCAGGTATTTGACTCCCATATGCTCTATACCCATTTTCATATTGAGCATAGTTGTTAGACCGACTGCCACATGACTGGAAGTTCTTATTTCTGCAATCATGACTTCTATGGCCAAAACCATTGCATCTTTGATAGACAACATTATTATTTCTAGTAAAAACATTTTGTCTATTCCTAGATCTCATTCTGCATTCATTTGCCCTATGGCCATAATCTTTGCATGCAAAACAGTAACTGGATAAAGGGGACTCATAACTTACAAAAAAAATTTGCCATGCATGAGGAGATCTACCAGTTTGTCATCTCCATATCTGCTTCTCTGGGGATGGATCTTAGATTGTCCATGCCTTGGAGTTCTTCCATCTGATCCCTTCTTCTCCCTCACTTTCTTTGTCTTGTGGGCAGTAGCATTTATTTGTCTTCTACTGGTTGGAGGCTTTCTATGTTGTCTCCTTCTCAAGTTCTTACTTCCGGTGAAGCTATCTTCTCCAATCTTTTTGTTTCCTTTTGGGTCAACATTGTTCCTCCTTGTAGCATCGGTCTTCATTTTTAGCTTCATGTCTTCACCGGTTGTAGTTAGATCAACCTTCTTCCTAGGAGTATTTTGGATAGTGAAGGTTTGTCCCTTTTTATCTCCATTTGAGGAGACAAGCTAAATGTCTTTGTGGGAGACATCCTTTCTGGTGGAGCACTCGCCGGTATCACATCCTAAACCTCTGGTTTCCTTGGAGTGTTTTTGCTTCTTCAAAATTTTATCCAAGTCATCACTGTTGTCATCAAACCAAATCCTCACCTTGAGCTCATCTTGACACTTCTCAAGGTCATTTCGGAGATTCTCCTTTTCTCCTTTTAGCAGTTGATACTCTTTATCCATTGCCTCTAGATCTAATGCTAGATCTTTACACCTGCACTCCTTGGTGTCTGCAAGTTGAGTCTTCAACTCTGAGATAAATTTAACATATTCTTCAAGACATTTGAACAACCGGTCTTGTTCCACTATAGTAGCATTCTTAGACAACTTGTATTCATTTCTTATTTTGCTGAGTTCATCAAGAGCACTCACCAGTCCTCCTTCAAGATCTACTTTTTCTTCATATTCTTCTTCATCTTCACTATCACTCCCTAACACATCTTGTCAGTAGGATTGATCTATATGATCACATTCAGATGTGTGCCTCTCATTTTTTTATTATTGATCCATGAAGAGATGGGTTTCTTCTTCATCATTGTTGTTGTTGCTAACTGATCTATCTTCATCTGAAGACTCATGTGTTCCATTTTTCTTCTTGTTTCCAAAAATTGGTTTTGCAGTGGTAGGCTCTTTTCCATACAGCTTCTTCAATCTGCCCCATAAACTCTTTGTCGATTTGAATATATCCATCCATGAAGAAAAATCATCGGATAGCCCATTGAGTATAGCATTCATGGATTCAGCATTGCATTCATTTCTTCTTTTTTCTTCAGGACCGGTGAGAGGACTAACCGGTCTAGAGGAACTATTTAAAACTGACATCCACACATCATACCCTAAGGAGGACAAGTAGACTTCCATCCTACAACTCCATAAAGAATAGTTTGAACCATCGAACATTGTAATAGCAGTTGTCGCAAAATAAACCATTGTATTCTCAAAACTAGAATCTACCCAAGCTGGAGAAAGCTTATCAACTGGGAACCTAGGCTCTAATACCAATTGTTGAACACAAGATGCCACTGAGAGGGGGGTGAATCAGTGGTTTACAAACTTTGACCTTTTAATCCTAAGTGTATGTAGTAGTTGGCATATTTAACATAAATTAAACATACTGGTGAGATAGGGGAGGAGACTCACATCCAAGCACACACAAAAGGAACATCACATAACACCAGATGTACGAGGAAAACCCAACATGGGAAAAACCTCAATGATAAATTTTATTAAGTGTTGGTGCCCTAGAGTAGGGGTGCCCTAAATGTTGTAACCATTGTTTTACTATGAGGCTAGAATTGATTAGTAGACTCCAAGGATCACCAAACCCTGATTTAGGGCACCAACCCCTGCTTTAGGGCACTAACCCAAGGAGCACAAACCCCTGCACCGCGCTCCAACTCAGTTATTATAATGTCATATAACAATATAAAAGTAATGCCCTTGTTACAAATGAGCTTTGTAACTCTCACACATATCTCTCCATCGATTCACCTCTATTTAGTTCTCTATCGGTTCTCTGCTCACCTTCACTCTATTGCAACCTTATCGGTTCAGCCTCTACTTTTTCTCTGTCGGTACTCTTCTCTCTGATCACTACTGGTTCTCAGCTTGCCGGTTATTCTACTTGTCAGTTTAAGCCTTGCTTTGATCTTCTATGTCTCTTGTCTGTAGGTTCACTCTTCTATGATTCCTTTGCTGGTTCAGCCTCTACCTCTTCTCACTTTCTCTTTGCTCTCCTTTACACATTGCAGCTACCTTCTTATTGGTTCAACCACCACCGGTTCACACCACTTGCAGGCTCAAAGACAGTCTATCAGTTGCTTTACCCTTGTCGATTGAAATCTTCTAACTGGTTCTCTCTCAACCACTCAGTCACCTCTGTGATTTGTCAATGGACTCTCTGACTGGTTAAGGCTTTGATTGCACTCACTTCACCGGCGTCACTCTCTCATGTAGCAACAGCAAATCTAGTCTTTGATCTACATATTTATACTATGCATTCCTGCCAAAATGACATTCAAATTTCTGGCACGCACAGGTTACTTCATCATCCACGAGGCATATCAAATCCAATCAGATCTCCTTCTAGAGATCAACCACCTGCAACAGATCACTTAACTCCTTTGATCCCGCTACGTCCAGAATACGTGTACCATATTTAGAAAACATGGCATGCACTTGTCAACCGTGATGAATGAGTTTATGGTCCCCCTTCACCAAATCCGATCAGCACCTACTCAACCTGCATCAATCAGTGCACCACTCAGATCTTTGCCATTCAATTTGCATTGAGCCCCAAACCCTAGCAACACAGCCATGATTTTTAGGGTTGGCCATAAATGTGGACTCAGTCAACAACTACCTCACCGACTCACACTTCACCGATCACAACATGCATGATACATGTCTCCTACATGTCATCATTGTTGGCATCCACCTCTTCTCAGTCATCATATTGGTTTGGACAAGATCACCGACCAACCACACAACCGGTGCATACCTACCGGTTCTCTAACACTATCAGTTATACCCTAACCGATCTGCCTTCAAGCCTGCACATTGTTGTTATGTCGGTGGAACACCTTTTCCCGATCACTTCACTTGCCAAAACACAGCAACGCATCTTTACCAGATGAGAGCTCTTCACTTGTCACTTGGTCAGCTTTACCGGTGGACATCTAACTCCATCTACATTCTGGTAACATCCTTGTCTACAACTACTCAACCTTGCCTTCATCTTCATCAGCCAGGACATCATCTCAACTGGTTTGTCAAAATGACAAACCCATCACTTCTTTACTCTTCCTTCTCTATCCCGATAGCACAACTTGCCAACTCTTGTTGATCTAGTGCACATCTCTGACTTCATGCACCTGAAGCATCCTTGTGTTTCACCGGTTCATCCAGGGTAAGCCTTCAATCTCTTGACCTTAACTTCTTGACAAACCTATCCCGGAGAGTTATAATGCATTTCATGTATGTTGGGAGATAAGCTTAGTATAATCACTTATCAGGGGAAGTGGATCCTTTCCACACTCTCTGTCAGTCATATCCTCAACCTATGATATCATCTTCATCCGGTGGGAGTCTTGTTGATTGACATCCAACAGCACATCATCTCTACACTTCTGTATTAGCTCACCCTGCATTCTAACCAGTCACATGCTTTTCAGTTGGCAACCATACACTGTCAACATATCACTTACCGGTTGTTATACCATACTGGTCTCCAGTACTTATGTCTTCAACACAAGCCAACACCAACTTGTGTACCGGTGACTCTAATGATCACAATGCAGGCATACATTATCTTCCTTACTTGTGACAAACTATACTAGTTGACATCAATGACACCATTATTGGTTGACATCAATGACTGTTGTACCAAGACTCTCTCAAACCGGTTGACATGCTATACCGGTAGACATCAATGACAACACAATGTCAACAAATATTGGTGTTATGGTGTTGTTGATTTATGTGTTATTTGGTTTATGCACTTTAATTTTATTTTTTGTTAACTAGTTCAAAAGCAATAAGTTCATAAATTCATTTACCGTAGAACATTGATTCACACACCCCCCCCCCTCTCAGTGTTCCTAGATTCTAACAATTGGTATCAGAGCTTAGTTCCTCAAAAGAAGTCTAACAACTTGAGGAAGATCGAGAACTTGGAATCAATGGAAACCAGTTTGTGGCAACAGCTTCAACTAGCTCTTGAGGATCTTGATAATGAGCAGGTGGAAAATAGTAAACTATAGAATGAACTAATGCAAGCTAGAGAACACATTATTTCATTGCAAGGACGCTATCAGTTGTTCAAGCCAAGAGGAAGGAACTTTATGATCAATTGTAAAATTAGAGTAGTGATGAGGAAGATGCTTTGAAAGATCAATGTCAGAAACTTACTCAGGAGAGTACTACCTTGAAGAATGAAATGCAATCCCTAACCATGAGAATGTGCAAGGACATTGAAGACAGGAAGAAGAATGAATAAAACCTAGCTCAATTCTTGAAGGACAAATTTGAGGAATACAATAGACTGATACATGAGAATGACATATTGAAACTTGAGTTGATTCAGTCTCGGAATAATGAACAGGAACTTAAGAGACAGATCATAATCATGAGAGATGACTTAGCCATTGCAAATGAGTACAAAGACAAGGTCAAATCCAGCTCTGTAAGACTTGATGAACTACTAAAGAGCCAGAGAGATGCTAATGATAGGAGAGGTCTTGGATATGAAGTAGGAGAAAGCTCTGGTACTGCACAAAAATATCAATCATCTGGTTAGAAGTAGAATCATGCCAACAACCAGAACTAGAAATCACTGGTAAGATAGCCTAATTATCACAAATTCAATGGTACATGCTTTGTTTGCAATAAATATGGTCATATAGCAAGTCAGTGCAGAAATAAGAATAATAAGAACAATGCATCATCCATCAGTCTTAGAAATGTCAGATGTCATGCATGTAGTAGATTTGGACATATGGCTAGCCAATGCAAATAAAAAGGAAATCAAGGAAATCAGGGGTACAACAAAGTAATTCAAAAGAACAATATTGTTTGTTATGCATGCAACAAGATTGGACATATTGCTAAATATTGCAGAAGTAGGAATCCACCAGTAGTTGATGGAAATGCAGATGAGAAGGGAAAGGAAAAGGTTGAAGATATCATAAAGCAGCATGAGAGAAGATGGGTTAAGAATTCAGATACTCCACCAGTAGAGCCATTAGATCCTGCACCTAAAGTAGGAACTTCATCAGGTAACTAAGGCACACTACCTTAGGGGTGGAAAATCATTGAAGATCATGCAAACACCCCAGATTAGATCTGTAGTTAGGGAATTTTGATTGCGGATGAATACTCAGGTGATTTCAAGTGTTTATCGAAACCTATATGTAGATTATGTGATCCGGTCAGATTCTCCGATAACATTTATGATTGTGGAAAATTAGGGTTAATGGCGATAAAAGGGAAAAAGTTAAGTCATTTCTTCACACAGCGATTGAGCATTCTGAAGAGCAAATTCGAGAGAATTTCAAGAGTCTAAAGGCAATTTGTGTGAGCATCTACATTCAGAAAGAATTTCATCATCTGGCAAGATCTTGAGGTATTTACCTTCTAGAAACCCTAGATATTTATCATGGCTCCATCTTTGAATGTCGATACTCCTTTGGTAGTGGAAATCAAGAACTGTCCTCATCCAGAATTCAAGAAGCGTCCTTTTAAATCTCTTTTGGATGAGTCGTTGGGAGAATTTTTGAGTGTTTGCCATGGTGTTCTTCACACCAAAGACATTAGGGCATATATCCACTATGATATTGAGGAAATTGGGAGCTACGAAATGTCCTATATTTTCACTGAAAATCTAATCACCGACAATTAGCTAAAGCCAAAATTTGCACATTTACAGAAGAAGGGTTTTACCCAGTTCATGGATTTTCTAACTTTCGATGAAGATGAATGGGTCAGATATATTCTCAATCGCATTCATGGGGAATTTATATGGTTGGACCGTCCATACAAAATCACTGAGGAAGTCATCAAGAACATCAAATGCCTTCATAAGGTCAGAGGTTTTCTAGGCCCTAGGTCAAAACTTTCCAACACCAAACTCTGCAAACTCACTCGTGCCACCTTCGATGGTAGATCAATGAGAGTTGATTATATTAGAGATATTGATGTGAAATTTGCAGCAATGGTAATTGATTACAAAGTTTATCAGTCAAACCGGCTGAACTTTGTCTCCAGTAACAACATCGTCATTGCACATCAAATGGTGAAGGAGGATGCACACTATGACCTATGCAGTTTGATGTTGAAGGAATTAATGACTAATCTTCAGAAGATAAAGCAAGATAAGAAAAACACATTCCGGTATGGATCTTTTGTCATATGCTTGGCATTTTACTTTTTGAATATGATTCCCAGTTATAATAAAATACAATGGGCTTTTGATAGACCGATAGCCACCCAAATAGCTCAGATATTAGATAGACAGTGTGATAAACAGTAGAAGAAGTATCTATGGGCATTTTTAAAACTTTCCAGAAAGAAATGAAGAACAAGGCTAGAATTCCTAAAGAAATTGTAGAAAAATATAAAGCTACAATTTGTTTTATGGTCAACAAAGATGAATGTATGATGGAGACAGTCCAGCCTAGAATAGTCTAGATCATGCCTATGGGTTATGAAGAGGATGAGGCCACATTGGACGCTTATGCAAAACATTTATTGAAAGCTCCAGTTGATGAAAAAGAAGAAAAATTTGGCACGGCTCAAGAAAAAGGTTTAAAGGTTCCTCGAGAACAAGTTGCACCCGCCATAAGAAAGAAGATGACAAGGGTTGTTGCTGAGACATTAATTAGTGAGGGTTATGATAGGGCTGAAATTGAAGAAAATTTTAAAATCCTTGAAGCCCAAAGAAAGGAAGAGATAAAACAGAAGAGGAAGGAGGAGAGAGAAGCAAAGAAAGCAGCTCAAGCCACTCCTAATATGGTCTCGGTTTCTACTGAGTCATCAAAACAACCGGAAGCACCATCTAGTGAGCCTACCAGCCCCAAGCCAAAGGAATTAGTGAAGAGGAAGTAGAAACCGGATAGGCAATACATGACTATATCTTCAGAGGAGACTGAATCTGATGAAGAAATCAAACATGCTCCAAAGAAGAAAGGTGTTTTTGTAAGGGTTGTGAGAGAAAAGAAGGAAGAACAGAAGAAACAACCTGAGAATGAGCCTCCCAGGAAGACTCCCAAGATCACAATTGTACATAAGCGGAAGCCTAAGGTAGATGAGCCATCTAAACCAAAAGCAAACAAGAGAACCAGTAAGAATAAATTAAGGGCTCAAGACATTATTGATCAAATCATCAATGATGATAATTTGGATAATATTTCTACATTCTTTGATGATTTTGATGATAAAGACAAGAAGAAGTTAGAGGAAACAATTGTTTTGTATCTTGATTCTTTTAGTAGGACATTGATTAAGTTAGAGAAAATTTTGACCAAGGAGTTGTATGATAAGTTATGTTGAACACGAAATACCATTTAGAGGGGGGTGAATTAGTGGTTCCTAAATCTTTCCTCTTACCGATCTAACTTCAGAAAATCAACTATTTACTTAACCACTAAACAGTCATACTAGTAATGTAAGAGAGAAAATCAAAGTGATCATTCACACACAAGAAATTCACAACACCAGATTTACGATGAAAACCCAATATGGGAAAAACCTCAATGAGAAGAGTTGCTCGAGACTACTACTCTAATCCAGCCTCACTAGTAAAACATAGACTTACAAAGATTTTGGGCACCAATCCAAGGAGCACCAACCCCTGCATTTTTAGGGCACCAACCTAAGGAGAACCACCCCTACACCAATCTTCAACTTGGCGTTGTATATTGATATACTATTTGAATAAAATTAAGGCTTCTTGTTGCAAATAAATTTTGCAACTCTAAAATCAAATAACTCTTTGTTATCTTTCTCTCTCTTTCACACTCAATCTCTCAACACACTATATCACACTAGGATGTTTTTTGCTTTGCCACACCTTACCGGTTAGGTTCAACTGCCTGACTATGATACTGTCGGTAGAATCCTCTCACCGGTTTGCTCACTCACCCACACTACAACTTGCTCAGAACACCTTCTCAAGTTTACTCCTTGCTCTCTCTCCCTTCTCTTCTTTGCTCAATCTTCACAACATCAACAACCTATTCTATTCAGAGCTCTCATTACTTATACCTGTTTTCCCTCCAGAATGCAATTCAAAAACCTGAGCGGTTAGGGTTTTCTCTTTTTGACACAATCTTCATGAGATCCAATCCCACCTTTCATGGATCAATCACCTATCCTTGAAGACTGCACCTGCACACGGTTTTCATTATCCAATGCATGTTTTTCTCAGAGTGGAAATCACATATCAGATCTTCTGTCATGAAGTCAGATGACACATAAAGTGTTCCAGAAGTTTCCTTTATGAGAACGTCCTAAAATCATATTTCCTTTGCCTTGATTCAAGCGCTAACTACTCCCTGATCTTCCTCTGTCATTTCTTCTTCCTTGAGCTGCAATCAGTCAAATGCAATCCCTTTATTTGTGGTTCCATCATTAATGGAGATTATCTGTTTCATCAACCCTATTGATGAAGCTTCACCAACCAAAAAACACTTGCCACCTCAGCTCCACATGGCATCACACCGATCAAGACATGGCCTACCAACACACAGTTAGTCTGGAAAACACATATCGGTAAAACCCTTTAATAGTAGAGTGTTCTTCTTCTATTAACCAATAGAGCATCTGGTACCAGTTGCACATCTTCACCTCTAGTGGTGTGAGACAACTTTTAACATTCTGCCTCTTCATCATAAACAAGCAACCATCCTTCAGATCAGTTTGTACTTTTATCCTTTATGCTCAATCTCCATCATGTCAGTTGAAATCAATGACAACTTAGTGCCAAAATGCCAACAATCTCCCCCTTTGGCATTGATGTCAACTTCTCATAGTCTACTCCATACTGGTACATTTCTCCCCCTTTGAAACAATGACAAAGGGTACTTGCGCACTCCCCGTTTGACCCATTCCAAGCTCCCCCCGAGCCATATAACGCCTTCCTAAGTAAATGTCACAACTCCCAACTTGTGTCGAAGATACTCAAAAGTACTGACCGGTAATAATTTGGTGAAAATGTCTGCTACTTGTTCACCAGTAGGAACATAATCCATTCTTACCTCATGTCATTCAACCTTCTCTTTAAGGAAGTGATATTTGATTGCAATGTGTTTTGTTCTGGAATGCATAACCAGACTTTTTTCTATGTTGATTTCACTCGAATTGTCACACCGGATGAGAATAGGATCAATGATGTCCACTTGTATATCTTTGAGAGTCTGCTTCATACAAAGCACCTAAGAGTAGCATGTAGCAGTAGCAATGTACTCATCTTCAAAAATAGAGAGGGAGACTGAGTCCTACTTTTTAATATGCTAGGAGACCAACCGGTCACATAGAAAGAATGCACCACCACTTGTGCTCTTTCTATCATCAATGTATCCTGCCCAATCGGCATTAGTGTATGCTTCCAAGATAAAATCTCCCTATTTAGGATATCACAAACCATAGCTAAGCATTCCCTGTAGGTACCTAAAAATTCTGCTAACAACATTCATGTGTGACTGCTTTGGTGCAGCTTGAAATTTGGCCACCATGCATATTGCCTAAACTATATCTGGTCTTGAAGCAGTTAGATACAATAGACTGCCTATCATGGATCTGTACAGAATCTGATCCACCACCGGTGATTCATCATGCTTATTCAATTTGTTGCCAGTCACCATGGGAATACTTACCAGTTTGCAATATTCTAGTTGGAATTTCCTCAGCATCTCCTTTCCATACTTGACCTGTGAGATAAATATTCCTTTATCTTTCTGTAATATCTGCAAGCCAAGGAAGTAAATCAATTCACTAAGCATTGGCATCTCCAATTCTGACTGCATCTGATCAACAAACTCTTTGCAAAGAGTATCCTTTTTTCCTCCAAAGATGATGTCATCTACATACACAACCACAATAATCATGTGATTCCCATCTTTCATTATGTACAAATTGTTGTCTGCACTTCCCTTTTTGAATCCTTGTTCCTTCAAATACTAATCTAATCTTGAGTACCATGCTCTAGGAGCTTGCTTCAAACCATACAGAGTCTTCTTTAGCCGACACACAAATGTATCATCATCATGCAACATAAATCCTTCTAGTTGCTCCATGTATACTTCTTCTTCCAAATTTCCATTTAGAAAAGAAGATTTTACATCCATTAGGTATACTTTATAGCCCTTGTAGGCAAAGTAAGCAAGAAACATCCTAATTGCTTCTAATCTAGCCATCGGTGCAAATGTTTCTTCAAAGTCAATTCTCTCTACTTGAGAGTATCCTTTGCACACTAGTCTAGCTTTATGCCTTACAATCTTACCTTCTTCATTCATTTTGTTCTGGTAGACCCACTTTGTGCCAATGATGTTCTTGTCTTCTGGTCTAGGGACTAATTCCCAACTCTTGTTCTTCTCAATCTAGTGCAGTTCTTCTTCCATGGCATCCATCCATTCTTATCTCATGCTAGCCTGATTGAAATTTTTTGGTTCAACTTCATTCATGAGGCATAGTTTGACTTGTTCATCTTTCCGGGAAAGTCTTCTTCTAGTTTGCACACCATCACTCTTATTTCCCAAATTTTGTTTTTTGGGTGATTCAGCTGTACATATCGGTTGGGAACCTTCTAGGATGCTACCTCTGGTTCAGTTTCTATCTGATCTTCAGAATATTCATCACCGGGGTCATCATACCAGTTAACCTGTGGTTGAGATTTTCTGTGCATATCTTCATCAACTCTTACATGCACATTTTCAACAACTCTTCTTAGTCTTTTATTGTAGCATTTGTAGGCTTTTCTATTATATGAGTAACCAAGGAAGATGCCTTCATCACTCCTAGAGTCAAAACTTCCCAAACCATCCATATCTCTCTTAATGAAGCACTTGCTTCCAAATACTTTGAAATATTTGACTGATGGCTTCTGGTCATACCATAACACATAAGGTGTCATCTTGTTGTTTGTTCTTAATTGAACCCGGTTCAAAGTGTATGCAGCAGTATGCACATCTTCTTTCCAATAAGTATCTAGCAGACTGGCCTCGTTCAACATGGTTTTGGCCATCTCCTTGACTGTTATGTTCTTCCTTTCTACCACACCATTTTGTTGTGGTGTTCTAGGAGCAAAGTATTGCCTTCTAATTCCATTTTTTTCACAATAATCTTCAAATTCATTTGATGTGAACTCTCCACCCCTGTCTGATCTTAGGCATTTTAATTTGTACCCACTTTCCTTTTCCACCATCTTCCAAAAGATCTTGAATATTTCAAATGCTTGTGATTTATCTTGCAGAAAGGTGACCCATGTCATCCTTGAGTAGTCATGAATGAAGAGCATAAAGTATCTTTCACTGGCAAGTGATCTTGTTCTAGTTGGACCACATAGATCTGTATGCACAATTTCAAGTGGCTTTGAGGTGTTGTGCTTCTTTGTCCTGAAACTCACTTTTGTTTGCTTACCTTTTACACATTCATCACAAAATGTGTTTACCGGTTTGATAATGAGTGGAATATTCCTCACACACCCCTTTTTGCTTACTGCAACTAAGTTATCAAAATTTATGTGGCCTAATCTTCTATGCCACAACCAACTTTCATCTACTTGTCCTAACATACATTGGGACTCATAGCGTTTCTTCAGATTATAAACATTTCCATCAGTTCTCTTTCCTTCTACCACAACTTTACCAGTACTGTCTTTCTTTATCTGGCAACCGGTTGAGTCAAAGGTGAATTTCTAACCTTTGTCACACATCTGACTCACACTCAGCAGATTATGTTTGAGGCCTTCCACATAATATACATCATGTGCCTTTAGTTTTTCATCAATACTTAGTGTTCCATTTCCCTTTATTTTGATGCAGGAATTGTCTCCAAACCTTACCAATCCACCATTCCAATCTTCAAGTTTAATTAATTTTATTTTGTCATCATTCATATGGTTTGAGCAACCACTATCTATCACCCATAGATTCTTCCTTTTACCATATAAGGCAGTCTGTACTATGAGACTTGATTCCGCCTTTTCCTTTTCTTTCTCAACCCAAAATGGTTTGATTTCCTTCTTCTTGTCAGCTGCTATATTCAGCTCAGGTTCAGTTATCGGTTCTTGATCTGGATTTTTCTTCATTTGCTTGATCTTTTTGTTTTTTCATAAATTTGCTATGTGTCCAAATTCTTGCCAGTTATAGCATTTTATATTTTAATTAAAGGGAACGTCCTTAAAATTATTGTAGGATACCGATTTGTTCTTCCTACAATAAAAACTCTTATTTTCATATCCATTGCACTCATAGCAGGCAACATTCATATCCCAGAGTGCGTTAAATGAATTTCTACTTTCATTAAAGGCTTATTGTTTAACCTATAGTCATCTATTATGTGCCCAAATTTATTACACCGGTAACAATAACCATGAAAGTTTGATACATACCAGTTTGGTTGTCTTGGTCCTGAATGGAACTGCCTCATTGGGGGTCTTCCCTTCATGTTATTGAATCTGGTGAATCCTTCTTGGTCAATTCTGGCATTCCTCCTTGGGTCTGCATATTTATGCATGAAATATGGCCTCCAATTCATTTCTACATACCAGTTTGGATATCGATTTCCAACAACATCTGCATATGTCTTTTTGTTGGTATCCTTGCCTACAGTGAATGTCTTCTTTCCTTCACCTTCAATTGAAGAAGTGAACATTATCTCTTTGTCGGATTTACCTTTGTGGGTTGAACCTTTACCAACTTCAAAGCCTAATCCACCGGTGTCTTTGGATTGCTTTTGTTTGCTCAACATCTTATCCAAAGCCTCAGTGTTGCCTTCATACTTCTTATTTTTATTTCTTCCTTTCTTTCTTCAAGCTCCTTTCTGAGCTTTATTATTTCTGCTTCCAGCTCTTGATGCTCCTTTTCTTTCTTTGTTAGATCAAGGAATATAGCTTCATTGATCCTCTTAGATTCTTCCAGCTGCAGCTTCAAGTCAGATATGATTTGACTGGACTCTTCCAGAGACTGCTTCAAGAGATCTTGTTCATCTATTGCAACAGACTTAACCCTCTTGAGTTCTCTTCTTGTTTTACTCAATTCTTCAAGTGCACTGATAAGTTCACTCTCCAAATCCACTTTAGCCTCAATATCCTCTTCTTCCTCATCTTCATCAGCAGGTCTGCAAAGTGCCATGAAAAATTTTACTTTTCTATCGTTCTCATAGTCATCATCTTTTGATGGATCTTCATCATCTGTTGTGTCATCCTCAATGGTATATAGGCTATTTTGGTTCTGGTAGCCTCTTCTTCCATGTCAGCATTCATTCCTTTCTATATCTTTGCTAGTATGTCTTCTGAACTCTCTTGACTCATCTCCACCGGCTTCTTTGGGAGGACAACTTTCAGCGAAGTGTCCTACCTTCCCGCGGTTGAAGCATTTAAGTGGTAGCTTTCCTTTTATACCTGTTGGATCCTCTTTTGAGCTTCCTAAAAAAGTTTGCTACCTCAGCATCAGAGTCTTCATTGGATTCTTTATGAGTAACAGCTTCTTTGCCCTTTTTGGTGATGTTGAATGCTACGTCTTTCCTTGAGGAAGTCTCACTGGTTGTTCTCATCTCATAAGCTGTCAGGCAGCCAAATAGTTCATCCATTGTAAAAGTCTTCAGATCATTGGCTTCTTCTATGGCTGACACCTTAGTATCATATTTTGGAGTAAACTATCTAAGTATCGTTTTGAAAAGAATCTCAGATGTGATCTCTTCTCCAAGTCCTCTAATAGTATTCACAGTTTCATCAAATCTATGAAGATAGTCTACAATCTTCTCATCATCTTTCATTTTGATGCTTTCAAGTTGGCTCCTTAGTGTTTGCATCTTGGCTTCCTTGACCTTTGCATCTCCCTCAAACAACCTCTGCAATTTGTCCCATGTCTTCATTGTTGAAACACAGTGCATGACTTTGACAAATTCATTATCGGATTGTCCACTCAAGATGGCATGTTTTGCCTTTGCATTATTCTCATACTCCCTTTTTGCATCCAGATCAATGGGAGGAGTATGAGGAATGGCATACCCATTCTTGACCGACATCCACACATCAAAACCAAGAGATGAAATATAGGTTTCCATTCTTCTGCTCCAAAAGGCATAGTTGGATCCATCAAACATGGGGGATTTTGAGGAAGCAGACTCACTTCTTGCCATTATGCTCAAAGTCTAGAATCTACCCAAGGTTTAAAGATAATTGGAAACTTGGCTCTGATACCAATTGTTGAACACAAAATACCACTGAGAGGGGAGTGAATCAGTGGTTCCTAAATCTTTCCTCTTACCGATCTAACTTCAGAAAATCAACTATCTACTTAACCACTAAACAGTCATACCGGTAATATAAGAGAGAAAACCAAAGTGCTCATTCACACACAAGAAATTCACAACACCAGATTTATGAGGAAAACCCAATATGGGAAAAACCTCGGTGAGAAGAGTTGCTGGAGACTACTGCTCCAATCCAGCCTCACTGGTAAAACACAGACTTACAAATATTTTGGCCATCAACCCAAGGAGCACCAACCCCTGCACCAAGCTTCAACTTGGTGATGTATATTGATATACTATTTGAATACAATTAAGGCTTCTTGTTGCAAATGAATTCTGCAACTCTTGAATCAAATAACTCTCTTTTATCTTTCTCTCCCTTTCACACTCAGTCTCTCAACATACTGTATCACACTAGGATGTCTCCTGCTCTGCCACACCTTACTGGTTAGGTTCAACTACCTGACTATGATACTGTCGATAGAATCCTCTCACCGGTTTGCTTGCTCACTCACACTGCAACTTGCTCAGAACACCTTCTCAACTTTTCTCCTTGCTCGCTCTCCCTTCTCTTCTTTTCTCAATCTTCACAGCATCAACAACCTATTTTGTTCAGAGCTCTCATTACTTATACCTGTTTTCCCACTAGAATGCAATTCAAAATCCTGAGTGGTTAGGGTTTCTCCTTTCGACACAATCTTAATGAGATCTAATCCCACCTTTCTTGGATCAATCACTTCTCCTTGAATATTGCACCTGCACACGATTTGCATTATCCAATGCATGTTTTTTTCTCAAAGTGGCAATCATGTATCAGATCTTCTATCATGAAGTCAGACAACACATAAAGTGTTCCAGAAGTTTCCTTTATGAGAACATCCTAAATCAGATTTCCTTTGCCTTGATTCAGGCACCAACTACTCCCTGATCTTCCTCTATCATTTCTTCTTCCTTGAGTCGCAATCATTCAGATGCAATCCCTTGATTTTTGGTTTCTTCAT
The DNA here is from genome assembly GCF_030272615.1 of Cryptomeria japonica. Lineage (NCBI taxonomy): Eukaryota > Viridiplantae > Streptophyta > Pinopsida > Cupressales > Cupressaceae > Cryptomeria > Cryptomeria japonica. The sequence continues at coordinate 624,604,099 of NC_081414.1, read as the reverse complement.
TAATGGTGACTATCTGTTTCATCAACCCTATCGATGAATCTTCACCAACCACAACACACTTGCCACCTTAGCTCCACATGTTATTGCACTGATCAAGACATGGACTACCAACACGCAGTCAGTCCGGCAAACACATATTGGTAAAACCCTTTTCTAGTAGAGTGTTCTTCTATTAACCAGTAGAGAATCCCGTATCGGTTGCACATCTTCACCTCCGGTGGTGTGAGACAACTTTTAACATTCTACCTCTTCATCATAAACAAGAAACCATCCTTCAGACCGGTGTGTACTTTTATCCTTTATGGTCAATCTCCATCATGTCGGTTGACATCAATGACAACTTAGTGCCAAAATGCCAACAATCTCCCCCTTTGGCATTGATGTCAACTTCTCATAGTCCACTCCATACCGGTACATTTCTCCCCCTTTGACACAATGATAAAGGGTACTTGCGCACTCCCCGTTTGACCCATATCAAGCTCCCCCTGAGCCTTATAAGGCCTTCCTAAACAGATGACACAACTCCCAACTTGTGTCGGAGATACTCAAAAGTACTGACTGGTAATGGTTTGGTGAAAATGTATGCTACTTGTTCACTAGTAGGAACATAATCCATTCTTACCTCATGTCCTTCAACCTTCTCTCTAAGGAAGTGATATTTGATTGCAATGTGTTTTGTTCTAGAATGCATGACCGGATTCTTTGCTATGTTGATTGCACTCGAATTGTCACACCGGAAGAGAATAGGATCAGTGATGTCCACTTGTATATCTTTGAGAGTCTGCTTCATCCAAAGCACATGAGAGAAACATGTAGTAGCAGCAATGTACTAAGCTTCAGCAATAGAGAGGGAGACTGAGTCCTGCTTCTTGCTATGCCAGGAGACCAACCGGTCACCCAGAAAGAGTGCACCACCACTTGTGCTCTTTCTATCATCAATGTATCCTTCCCAATCACCATAAGTGTATGCTTCCAAGATAAAATCTTCCTGTTTAGGATACCACAAACCATAGCTGAGTGTTCCCTGTAGGTACCTAAAAATTTTGCTAACAGCATTCATGTGTGACTACTTTGGTGTAGTTTGAAATCAGGCCACCATGCATATTGCCTGAACTATATCTGGTCTTAAAGCAGTTAGATACAATAGACTGCCTATCATGGATCTGTACAGAGTCTGATCCACCACCAGTGATTCATCATTCTTATTCAATTTGTTGTCGGTCACCATGGGAGTACTTACCAGTTTGCAATCTTCTAGTTGGAATTTCTTCAACATCTCCTTTACATACTTGACCTGTGAGATAAAGATTCCTTTATCTTTCTGTAATATCTACAAGCCAAGGAAGTAAGTCAATTCACTAAGCATTGACATCTCAAATTCTGACTACATCTGATCAGCAAACTCTTTGCAAAGAGTATCCTTTTTTCCTCCAAAGATGATGTCATCTACATACACAACCACAATAATCATGTCATTCCCATCTCTCCTTATGTACAAATTGTTGTCTGCACTTCCCTTTTTGAATCCTTTCTCCTTCAGATACTGATATAATCTTGAGTACCATGCTCTAGGAGCTTGCTTCAAACCATACAGAGTCTTCTTTAACCAACACACAAATGTCTCATCATCATGCAGCATAAATCCTTCTGGTTGCTCCATGTATACTTCTTCTTCCAAATTTCCATTTAGAAAAGCAGCTTTTACATCCATTAGGTATACTTTATAGCCCTTGTAGGAAGAGTAAGCAAGAAACATCCTAATTGCTTCTGATCTAGCCACCGATGCAAATGTTTCTTCAAAGTCAATTCGCTCTAGTTGAGAGTATCCTTTGGACACTAGTCTAGCTTTATGCCTTATAATCTTACCTTCTTCATTCATTTTGTTCTGGTAGACCCACTTTGTGCCAATGATGTTCTTGTCTTCCGATCTAGGGACTAATTCCAAAGTCTTGTTCTTCTCAATTTGGTGCAGTTCTTCTTCCATGGCATCCACCCATTCTTGTCTCATGCTAGCCTAATTGAAAGTTTTGGGTTCAACTTCATTCATGAGTCATAGTTTGACTTGTTCATCATTCCGGGCAAGTCTTCTTCTAGTCTACACACCATCACTCTTATTTCCCAAATTTTGTTCTTCTCGGTGATTCAGTTGTACATACCGGTTGGGAAGCTTCTAGGATGCTACCTCTGGTTTAGTTTCTGTCTGAGCTACATAATATTCATCAATGGAGTCATCATACCGGTTAAACTATGGTTGAAATCCTCTGTGCATATCTTCATCAACTCTTACATGCACACTATCAACAACTCTTCTTAGTCTTTTATTGTAGCATTTGTAGGCTTTGCTATTAGATGAGTAACCAAGGAAGATCCCTTCATCACTCCTAGAGTCAAAACTTCCCAAACCATCCATATCTTTCTTAATGAAGCACTTGCTTCCAAATACATTGAAATATTTGACTGATGGCTTTCGGTCATACCATAACTCATAAGGTGTCATCTTGATGTTTGTTCTTAATTAAACCCGGTTCAAAGTGTATGCAGCAGTATGCACATCTTCTTTCCAATAAGTATCTGGTAGACTGGCCTCATTCAACATGGTTTTGGCCATCTCCTTGACTGTCATGTTCTTCCTTTCTACCACACCATTTTGTTGTGGTGTTCTAGGAGCAAAGTATTGCCTTCTAATTCCATGTTTTTCACAATAATCTTCAAATTCATTTGATGTGAACTCTCCACCCCTGTCTGATCTTAGGCATTTTAATTTGTACCCACTTTCCTTTTCCACCATCTTCCAAAAGATATTGAATCTTTCAAATGCTTTTGATTTATCTTGCAGAAAGGTGACCCATGTCATCCTTGAGTAGTCATGAATGAAGAGCATAAAGTATCTTTCACTGGCAAGTGCTCTTGTTCTAGTTGGACCACACATATCTGTATGCACAATTTCAAGTGGCTTTGAGGTGTTGTGCTCCTTTGTCCTAAAACTCACTTTTGTTTGCTTACCTTTTACACATTCATCACAAAATGTGTTTACCAGTTTGATAATGAGTGGAATATTCCTCACACACCCCTTTTTTCTTACTGCAACTAAGTTATCAAAATTTATGTGGCCTAATCTTCTATACCACAACCAACTTTCATCTACTTTTCCTAACATACATTGGGACTCATAGTATTCTTTCAGATTATAAATATTTCCATCAGTTCTCTTTCCTTCTGGCACAACTTTATCGGTATTGTCTTTCTTTATCTGGCAACCGATTGAGTCAAAGGTAAATTTGTAACCTTTGTCACACATCTGACTCACGCTCAGCAAATTATGTTTGAGGCCTTCCACATAATATACATCATGTGCCTTCAGTTTTCCATCAATGCTTAGTGTTCCTTTTCCCTTTATTTTGATGAAGGAATTGTCTCCAAACTACCGATCCACCATTCCAATCTTCAAGTTTAATGAATTGTCTTTTGTCACCAGTCATATGGTTTGAGCAACCACTATCTATCACCCATAGATTCTTCTTTTCAACATGTAAGGCAGTCTATACTATGAGACTTGATTTTGCCTTTTCATTTTCTTTCTCAACCCAAACTGGTTTGATTTCCTTCTTCTTGTCAGCTACTATATTCAGCTCGGGTTCATTTACCGGTTCTTCATTTGCTTGATCTTTTTGTTTTTGCATAACTTTTCTATGTGTCCAAATTCTTGCTAGTTATAGCATTTTATATTTTAATTAAAGGGAATATCCCTAAAATTATTGTAGGATATCGGTTTGTTCTTCCTACAATCAAAACTCTTATGTCCATATCCATTGCACTTATAGCAGACAACATTCATATCCCAGAGTGCGTTAAATGAATTTCTACTTTCATAATTCATAGAAGGCTTATTGTTTAACATATAGTCGTCTATTTTGTGCCCAAATTTATTACACCGGTAACAATAACCATGAAAGTCTGATACATACCGGTTTGCCTGTCTTGGTCCTTAATGGAACTACCTCATTGGAGGTCTTCCCTTCATGTTGTTGAATCTGGTGAATCCTTCTTGGTCAATTCTGGCATTCCTCCTTGGGTCTGCATATTTATGCATGAAATGTGGCCTCTGGTTCATTTCTGCATACCAGTTTGGATATCGATTTCGAACAACATCTACATATGTCATTTTGTTGGTATCCTTGCCTACAGTGAATGTCTTCTTTCCTTCACCGTCAGTTGAAGAAGTGAACATTATCTCTTTGTCGGATTTACCTTTGTGGGTTGAACCTTTACCAACTTTAAAGCCTAAGCCATCGGTGTCTTTGGATTGCTTTTGTTTTCTCAACATCTTATCCAAAGCCTCAGTGCTACCTTCATACTTCTTATTTTTATTTATTCCTTGCTTTCTTCAAGCTCCTTTCTGAGCTTTATTATTTCTACTTCTAGCTCTTGATGCTCATTTTCTTTCTTTGTCAAATCAAGGGTTGTAGCTTCACCGATCCTCTTAGATTCTTCCAGTTGTAGCTTCAAGTTAGATATGATTTGACCGGACTCTTCTAAAGACTGCTTCAAGAGATCTTGTTCATCTACTACAACAAGCTTAACCCTCTTGAGTTCTCTTCTTGTTTTACTCAATTCTTCAAGTGCACTAATAAGTTCACTCTCCAAATGAACTTCAGCCTAAATATCCTCTTCTTCCTCATCTTCATCAGTAGGTTTGTCAAGTGCCATGAAAAGATTTACTTTTCTGTTGTTCTCATGGTCATCATCTTCTGATGGATCTTCATCATCTGTTGTGGCATCCTCAATGGTATATAGGCTATTTTGGTTTTGGTAGCCTCTTCTTCCCTACTGGTAGTCATTCCTTTCTCTGTCTTTGTCGATAGATCTTCTGAACTCTCTTGACTCATCTCCACCGGCTTCTTTGGGAGGACAATTTTCAGCAAAGTGTCCTACCTTCCCACAGTTGAAGCGTTTAAGTGGTAGCTTTCCTTTGTATCGGCTGGATCCTCTTTTGAGCTTCTTGAAAAAGTTTGCTACCTCAGCATCAGAGTCTTCACTGGATTCTTTATGAGTAACAACTTCTTTTCCCTTTTTGGTGATGTTGAATGTTGCTTCTTTCCTTGAGGAAGTCTCATTGGTTGTTATCTCATAGGTTGTCAAGGAGCCAAATAGTTCATCCATTGTAAGGCTTCAGATCCTTGGCTTCTTCTATGGCTGACACCTTAGTATCATATTTGGGAGTGAAAGATCTAAGTATCTTTTTGATAAGAATCTCATATGTGATGTCTTCTCCAAGTCCTCTAATAGTATTCATAGTTTCATCAAATCTATGAAGATAGTCTACAATCTTTTCATCATCTTTCATTATGATGCTTTCAAGTTGGCTCCTTAGTGTTTGCAGTTTGGCTTCCTTGACCTTGCATCTCCCTCAAACAACCTCTGCAATTTGTCCCATGTCTCCATTGCTGAAACACAGTGCATGACTTTGACAAATTCATTATCGGATTGTCCACTCAAGATGGCATGTTTTGCCTTTGCGTTATTCTCATACTCCCTTTTTGCATCCGGATCAATGGGAGGAGTATTAGGAATGGCATACCCATTCTTGACCGACATCCACACATCGAAACCAAGAGATGAAATATAGGTCTCCATTCTTCTGCTCCAAAAGGCATAGTTGGATCCATCAAACATGGGGGATTTTGAGGAAGCAAACTCACTTCTTGCCATTGTGCTCAAAGTCCAGAATCTACCCAAGGTTTAAAGATAACTGGGAACTTGGCTCTGATACCAATTGTTGAACACAGAATACCACTGAGAGGGGGGTGAATCAATGGTTCCTAAATCTTTCCTCTTACCGATCTAACTTCAGATAATCAACTATTTACTTAACCACTAAACAGTCATACTGGTAATGCAAGAGAGAAAACCAAAGTGATCATTCACACACAAGAAATTCACAACACCAGATTTACAAGGAAAATCCAATATGGGAAAAACCTCGGTGAGAAGAGTTGTTGGAGACTACTGCACCTATCCATCCTCACTTGTAAAACATAGACTTACAAAGATTTGGGCACCAACCCAAGGAGCACCAAGCTTCAACTTGGCGATGTATATTGATATACTATTTGAATACAATTAAGGCTTTTTGTTGCAAATCAATTCTGCAACTCTTGAATCAAATAACTCTCTGTTATCTTTCTCTCCCTTTCACACTCACCCTCTCAACACACTGTATCACACTAGGATGTTGTCTTCTCTGCCACACCTTACCAATTAGGTTCAACTGCCTGACTATGATACTGTCGGTAGAATCCTCTCACTGGTTTTCTCGCTCACTCACACTGTGACTTGCTCATAACACCTTCTCAAGTTTTCTCCTTGCTCTCTCTCCCTTCTCTTCTCTGCTCAGTCTACATAGCATCAACAACCTATTTTGTTCAGAGCTCTCATTACTTATACCTATTTTCCCGCCAGAATGCAATTCAAAAACCTGAGCAGTTAGGGTTTTCTCTTTTCAACACAATCTTCATGAGATCTAATCCCACCTCTCTTGGATCAATCACTTGTCCTTGAAGACTACACCTACACACGATTTTCATTATCCAATGCATGTTTTTTCTCGGAGTCGCAATCACGTATCAGATCTTCTATCATGAAGTCAGACGACACATAAAGTGTTCCAGAAGTTTCCTCTATGAGAACGTCCTAAATCAGATTTCCTTTGCCTTGATTCAGGCGCCAACTGCTCCCTAATCTTCCTCTATTATTTCTTCTTCCTTGAGCCGCAATCAGACAGATGCAATCCATTGATTTGTGGTTCCTTCATTAATGGTGATTATTTGTTTGATCAACCATATCTATGAAGCTTCACCATCCACAACACACCTGCCACTTCAACTCCACATGGCATCACACCGATCAAGACATGGCCTACCAACATGCAGTCGGTCTGGAAAACACATATCGATAAAACCCTTTGCTATTAGAGCGTTCTTCTTATGTTAACCGGTAGAGCATCAGGTACCGGTTGCACATCTTCACCTCCGATGGTGTGAGACAACTTTTAACATTCTGCCTCTTCATCATAAACAAGCAACCATCCTTCAGATCGGTTTGTACTTTTATCCTTTATGCTCAATCTTTGTCATGTCGGTTGACATCAATGACAACTTAGTGCCAAAATGCCAACAAAGTTAGAGGTCAGGAAATTGCATGCACAAACTTTGGACTGACAAATAAAGGAAACCAAATTGGTTAATCTTTGTCCTTCAATATCTCCACCGGAGATTGTAGATTTAATCAATAAGACAGGTTCAACAGAATTCAATCTTAAACATTGGATTAATAACTTAATGTTAAAAAAATTTGAAGAGATCTAGAAGGAGACTATAGATATATGGGTCATAATTCTTTTGAGTCTTGGTTATGAGTTGAATCCCAATTTTGTACAGTCACAAAATATTCAATTACCAAGGGAAAAGGAACCGGTAAAATCTGATGAGCAGAATGTAAATATTGATCCACCGGTTAGCACTCCACCAATTACTACTCAACTAGCTATTGAATCCAATTTTCAAACTGAGGATACTAAGAATCCTCCGGCAGAAAATGTACAGGATATAGAGGCAGATATTGTAAAGGATATAGGTATAGAGGATAAGATCTTAGATGATGCACCAAAAGTGAGTTAGGCACTAAGTGGCAAAGCCACCGGTGTACAGGAGGTAAAGGATACAGAGGGTAAGTCACCATCTGACACAGGCAAACAAACAATAACAAACTTTCCTTCTAGTTTGGCAATTGACACATCATCCTTAGCAAAAGGGAAAATGCCACAATTTTTTATCATTTTTGACAAGCCTTATCATAAGATGTCACGGGCAGAGAAAATTTTGGCCATTGCAACACTCCAGGTACAGGCAACATAGGAATTGGCTTAGGAGGAGTCTAAAGATAGAGAATTGATTCATAACACTTTTGAAGTTTTGAACTGGCTTGTACCGAAATTCCAAGCAAAAGAGAGTGCAAGCTCATCCGGTAAATTGCAAGAGATTATTAATTTTATTCCTGAGCATTATGATTCTTTAGTTAAGATTTCAATAACTAAGGCTAAGAATAAATTTGTTGAGGCCCAAAAATAGACATTTTTGTAGATGATTGCATCTTAGAAGGCTAAGCTTCAAACTTGTTTACAATCTATTGATGCAGCATTAGCATAAGGTGGAAAGGTTTATAAGACCTGTCTAGATTTTTCAAAGCTAACAGCTCCTATAGACAAGCAAATTTTGGATTGTAAAGATAACTTGATTCAGATTTCTAATTCTTATAATCCGGCAGCTAATTTGACAAGTTCTTTTGATGGTCCAATTTTGGCAGTTATGAATCAAATTTTGAGATTAGAGAAGGAAAGGGATAGCATAATAAAGAGATATACAGAGCTTTGGAATTTTATTGATCCCCGACTTGATAACCCACTATTCCATAATACAGAGTGTATATATAACATGCAAAAGGAGGATCCCACAGAATCTGAGGCAATTGAATATTATGCTAGTCTCTTGAATGGATTCACCTTCATTCTTGATTCTCTCAAGCAGGGTTGGGACACATACTTCTCAATTTTGAAGACTTTGTATGCTGACATTTTAAAGTTTGTATAGGAACTGGTATGTATATATTTGTACAATATTTTTGGTGGACACCCGTTTTGTAATTGATGTCAAAGGGGGAGGAGTACAGTGAAAAATGGATGTATATCCCAGGGGGGGTACACTAGATGTATATAACTGCATGGATGTATAGGTAAGGGGAAGAAGATTCAAAGATGATATCATTTTTTAAATGAGTGTTGCCATCAATGCCAAAGGGGGAGATTGTCGGTAATTGACACTCTTCCGATAAGGTGAATTGCATTTTGGGTTGTTATTGATGGCAACTCATCTTCAAGTTTTGATATTTCTCATCTGGTTACATTGTCTTATCATTTTGCATAGATTAGGCCAACCGCTATACACACTTTGCTTTATTCTTGTTAACTGGTTAGTCTTGGTACCGGTAACATGTATTTGGGACCAAGTTAAGGTATTTTGGGACCCGAGTAAAATCACTTGTGAAATTTATGGTAGCATGTGAAGGCTAACATTATTTATGATCATTGGGATAATGCATATCATGCTTCTTGATCTGGCAGTCGACAGGTTTATTTTCTTCATTGAGGCCGACATGGTGAAAAGATAAAGGGTATTTAAGGGAGAACACTTAGAAATGGATTGGTTGTTAATGGTTATGTGATTTTGGATGTGAATCGGTCCGAGATTGATGGTATGCGATTTGGTCAGCAAGTGGAGGATTTTGTGTGCAATTTCACGTACGCAATCCTAACCGGTAGTGCAGAACAAGGTATCAATAAACCGGCTCAGAGGAGATTGACAGAGATTTAACCGAAACTTATCCAGCATGGTTAGATGCACTTTATAAGTTCATTTTTGTAAGAAATCATTATGTAATGTTGTGTAAGTTAGTGAGACTTCTGTTGAGAAGTGAGCTCTATGCGGTGAGCCTGATTGCATGTATAATCCCCTCTATGTAATATTTGTATACCTTGATCAAGTATATAGATATCGTGGGTATCAGCCCCACCGTGATTTTTCCTTTTACAGGGTTTTCCACTTATAAATATTGGTGTTATGGTGTAGCTGACTTATGTGTTATTTGGTTTATGCGTTTTAATTTTATTTTTTGTTAACCGGTTCATAAGCAATAAGTTTAGAAATTCATTTATCGGTAGAACACTGATTCACCCCCTTCCCCCCCCCCCCCTCCTAACTGGTAGTGCAGAACAAGGTATCAATAAACTGGCTCAGAGGAGATTGACAGAGATTTAACTGGAACTTATCTAGCATGGTTAGATGCACTTTATAAGTTCATTTCTGTAAGAAATCATTATGTAATGTTGTGTAAGTCAATGAGACTTCTGTTGAGAAGTGAGCTCTAGGCGGTGAGCCTGATTGCATGTACAATCCCCTCTATGTAATATTTGTATACCTTGATCAAGTATATAGATATCGTGGGTATCATCCCCACCGTGATTTTTCCCTTTACAAGGTTTTCCACTTATAAATATTGGTGTTATGGTGTAGCTGATTTATGTGTTATTTGGTTTATGCGTTTTAATTTTTTTTTTTGTTAACCAGTTCATAAGCAATAAGTTTAGAAATTCATTTACTGGTAGAACACTGATTCACCACCCCCCCTCCCCCAACCCCCCCCCCCCCCCCCCCCCTCAGTGTTCTTGGATAACAACAAATACAACTCTAAAGAAGAGGTAACCTTCAAAGAGAAAGAAATACTTGAATATATATTGCCCTTGCCCCCCAAGCGAGCAAACAAGAAATAAATATGTTGCTGCCCCAAGATGTTTGTTATTGAAAAAGTATCACCTCTCATGACAAAGAGCCCCCAATGAAGTTAACTACTAGTATCATAGGGTGAGGAGAAACATGGAGGGGTGAATGGAGTGATAAGGCACTACCTGTTCACCGAGAAAAAGTGCAAGATTGGTTGTAAGAGTTATGCGAGCTCTATCATATTGGTCTTGACCAAATTCTTTAAATGCTTTACAATTTACAAGAGAATGAGAGTAACTACATAAAAAAGACAATGTTCATTACCTTCCTTACGCTTATAATTGTAATTAAGTCTAATGAAAGGAAAAACGACATTCTTATCATACTTCAATCTCCAAAAGATCCTAATAGCTAATTTATCTTGGTCATCAATAGGAGTAGGTCTTGTCTCTTGAGATGTAGGACAAGGTGTGGTAATAGAAGGAGATGGATTGTTTTCTATTATTTTAACTATGCTATTATAAATGAGTCATTGCATTCCATTTTAAAAATCTAGAAAATCATTGGCATCATGGTCATTAGTTTGATGATGTGAGAAAAAAGGAGTTGTTGAAGAAGAAGAACCTTTAGATGGACGGTGGAGTTTATGTCTTCCAAATTACTCCTTAAGTTTCTGTACCCTAAGGAGATCATCTATAGGTGAATGATGAGGATGTCCTAGACCTTCGATATTAGCTTGTGTAGGAGACTTTATAGGGATCTTGATTCTTTGTTTAAATTTTCCAAGTCCTTGTCCTCTATAACCTTATTTGATATTAAGTTATAGCCACTCCTATAAGGACGTTTTAATTGAAAAGAAGAAGGAATATTATAATCAATTTATTTAAAATTTGTAGTGTAAGAACATCAAGAAGGAACAAAGGGAGAAGTAGATGAAGAAGGGATATCCTTTGTAGAGAGATTCTCATTTCCACCATCATTCATATCATCTTTGATAAGTTGGGATGGAAGATCCTTATCATCTAAGGCTCCATATTTACTTAATATTATTTGGGTAGATAGATCATGAATGAAATGCATAACATCATCTTCTCTACAATTTTTTTTATGGTTAAGATAAGATCTAGGAAAATAAGGGGGATCTAGAGAGATTGAAGGGTATGTGCGACAAGTTGTGGTACCAAAAGGGGGTCTTAAGATGCCACTTTTTTTTTCTGAAATCAACAAAGTCTGAACTTCAATGACAAATTGAAGATAGTTACACTCCAAATTTGAAGATGCAAAAAGAACAAGAGTCGGAGTGCTTTGAGTCTACTTTCTAAACTACTAATTTATTTTGAAAATGGTAAAGAATAAGGGCTTCAAAAAGGGGGGCCACAAAAAGTGGTTCTGTTTTTATGCAAAAAACATAACATAGCATCTGTTGTGGCCCCCCTAAAATGTTAACCTTTTTTTTGAATTTTTAAAGTCACTTCAGTAAGAAATTAGCTAACACCTTATAGTTTATGCTAGATTTTTCAGCTAATTTTTTAATGAGTAAATGATTTTTTACTAATTTTTGAAGTGGACACATCCTGAAAAACAGAAATTTGAGCGTGCTCCCCCCTAAAATAATTGATAACTAATCAAAAATCAAAACTTTTTTTTTTAAATTGTGTATAATGGAGTCTAGTTTCTAAAAATATAAGTTTCTTCAAAATCCGATGAACGTGTAAAAAACTATACCCAAAATAATGCATGTTGGTTTTCGACCAAAAATGGACACACTAACAAAAGAAATTATAGATGAAAGCCTTAATGAAATCAAAATGCGAAAAAAATTACATGCTTGGATAGCTAAGAGAGAGATTGAGATTTCTATGGTGTTTTTTTTTTAGTTTCATTGAAATACGTGCAAACCTGATCGAAAGCACAGCCAAAAATATGTCAAATTTTTTAATCTTCTGATAAAAACACGTCTCAGGCCTGAAATGGTCGTCCAACCCTCTGGGTTGGATGCCCAAGTACAATCCAACCCAAAGGGTTGGTGGTTTCCAATCCAAACCATTTGGCGAGCATCAAATATGGCTCTCGCCAAATGCAAAATTTTGAATTTTCACATTTGGCGCGCGCCAAATTTAACGCTCGCCAAATGTGAAAAATTAATTTTTTGCATTTGGTGAGCACCAAATGTTCTACATTGTCCAATGTGAAGGTTTTATGAGTGTGTATATTTTCCAATATGGGCACAAGTTATATCCACCCTCAAAGGAGAATATATACATGAAATATAACATTTAAGTATAAGACATTTCAATACGTCTTTTTTCTTTCTTACACTTTAAGTTATATTTCATGTATATATTGGTAGGATGTTTGAGAGTGGTTTGAACTCTATAGGACTTATAATGTAGATTCTATTTTTAAGAGGATCATATAAAATTTCAGAATTAGTCAAATTTCAATAATCAGCATGCTCCTATTATCACCATGCTCCATGTATCTCCTTCACCTCTATCTTTCCACCCTAGGTCTCTCACATCTCTCTTCCTAGGCTCTAGATCTCTCTCCTCTCTAGTTCTTTCCTTTCCAACTCCTTACCCCTCTTTATCTCTTTGTGAACTTGTCTCTCTTATTTCATTCTCTCTATCCCTCACCTATCTACTCTTCCTCAGCCACTCCCTAACCACCTCTCCCTTTCTTCGTAGATCTCTCTTTCTCTTTATTATTCCCTCTCCCCTCTTTTTTCTCCCTCCCTTGTATAGGATTTAGATAATAGGTTGTAGGATATAAGGTTTATGGTATGGGTTCCAAGATTGATGGAACATTGTTTAGGGTAGATGGGGTTGAGGGTAGTGGTCATATTGATACTCAGGACACCACATGACCCCTTAAGACACCATATGACCCCTTACGATACCATATGACCCCTTAGGACACCGTATGATCCCTTACGATACCATATGACCCCTTAGGACACCATATGACCCCTACCAAAACCATATCATGTCCTAAGGATTCATATGGTGTCATTAATGGTCATATGGTGTCCTAAGGGGTTATATGGTGTTGTTAGGGGTCATATGGTGTCATATGGTATTATATGACCCCTTAGGACACCATATGACCCCTAACGACACCATATGGTATCCTAAGGGGTCATATGGTGTCTTAAGGGGAAATATGGTCTTTTATGACCCCTTAGGACACCATATGACCCCTAATGACACCATATGGTGTCCTAAGGGGTCATATGGTATTTTATGACCCCTTAGAATACCATATGACCCCTAACAATACCATATGGTGTCCAAAGGGGTCATATGGTTTCCTAAGGGGTCATATGATGTCCTAAGGGGTCATATGGTGTTCTATGACCCCTTAGGAAACCATACGACCCCACACAATACCATATTACCCCTAATGACACCATATGGTGTCCTAAGGGGTCATATGGTGTTCTATGACCCCTTAGGAAACCATATGACCCCTAATGACACCATATGGTATTCTAAGGAGCCATATGGTGTCGTTAGAGGTTATATGGTGTTCTATGAGGTCATATGATGTTCTATAACCCTTAACGACACCATATAACCCCTTAAAACTATACCCAGAGTAAGTGATGCACCGAACGTACCCTGATGTAGTTGCACTGTCTGCTATAATTTGTTAACCCCTAACGACACCATATAACCCCTTAGGACACCATATGACCCTTAACGACACCATATGACCCTAACGACACCAAATGGTTTTCTAAGGGGTCAGATGGTGTCCTAAGGGGTCATATGGTATTCTATGACCCCTTAGGATACCATATGACCCCTAACGTCACCATATGGTGTCCTAAGGGATCATATGATTTCCTAAGGGGTCATATGGTGTTCTAAGGGATCATATGGTGTTCTATGACCCCTTAGGACACCATATGACCCCATACAACACCGTATAATCCCTAACGACATCATATGGTGTCCTAAGGGGTCATATGGTGTTTTATGACCCTTAGGACACCATATGACCCCTAATGACAACATATGGTGTCCTAAGGGGTCATATGGTGTTCTATGACCCCTTGGGACACCATATGACCCCTGAAGACACCATATGACCCCTAAAAATGCCATATGGTGTCCTAAGGGGTCATATGATGTTCTATGTCCCCTTAGGAGACCATACGACACCATATGACCCCTCATGATGCCATATGGTGTCCTAAGAGGTAATATGGTGTCCTAAGGGGTCATAGAACACCATATAACTCTTTAGGATACCATATGACCCCTAACAACATCAAATGACCCCTTAGAACACATATCGTGTTGTTAGGGGTCATATGGTGTCCTAAGGGGTCATATGGTGTCCTAGGGGGTTATAGAACACCATATGACCCCTCAGGACACCATATGACCCATTAGGACACTATATGGTGTCGTTAGGGATAATATGGTGTCCTAAGGGGTCATATGGTGTTGTTAGGGGTCATATGGTGTCCTAAGGGGTCATATGGTATTCTATGACCCATTAGGATGTCATATGACCCCTTAGGACACGATATGACCCCTAATGATACCATATGGTGTTGTTAGGGGTCATATGGTGTTTTAATAGGTCATATGGTGTCATAAGGGGTTATATGGTGTTCTATGACCCCTTAGGACACCATATGACCCCTAAGACCACCATATGGTGTCCTGAGGGGCCATATGGTGTCGTTAGGGGTCATATGGTGTTGTTAGGGGTCATATTGTGTCCTAAGGGGTCATATGGTGTTCTATGACCCCTTAGGACACCATATGACCCCTACCGACACAATATGGTGTCATAATGGGTCATATGGTGTCCTTAGGGGTCATATGGTGTCCATAGGGGTCATATGGTGTTCTATGACCCCTTAAGGCACCATATGACCCCTTAGGACATGTCATATGGTGTCGTTAGGGGTCATATGGTGTCCTAAGGGGTCATATGGTATTCTATGATCCATTAGGATACCATATGACCCCTAACGATACCATATAGTGTCATTAGGGGTCATATGGTGGCCTAAGGGATCATACGGTGTCCCAAAGGGTTATATGGTGTTCTATGATATTATGTTTTATAACCCCTTAGGACACCATGTGAACCCCAACGACACCATATGGTGTCCTAAGGGGTCATCTGATGTCGTTAGGGGTCATATGGTGTCATAAGGAGTCATATGGTGTTCTATGACCCCTTAGGACATCATATGACCCCTTAGGAGACAATATGGTGTCGTGAGGGGTCAAATGGTGTCTTTAGGGGACATAGAATACCATATGACCCCTTAGAACACCATATGGTGTTTATAGGGGTCATATGGTGTCCTGAGGGCTCATATCATGTCCCAAGGGGTCATAGAACACCATATGACCCCTTAGGACACCATATGTTGTCATTAGGGGTCATATGGTGTCCTAAGGGGTCATAGAACACCATATGACCCCTTAGGACACCATATGACCCCTTAGGGAATCATATGACCCCTTAGGACACCATATGGTGACGTTAGGGGTCATATGGTGTCCTAAGGGGTCATAAAATATCATATGACCCCTTAGCACACCATATGACATGTCCTAAGGGGTCATAAGGTATCTCAACGGGTCATAGAACACCATATGACCCCTAAGGACACCATATGACCCCTAGGGACACCATATGACCCCTTAGGACACCATATGGTGTTGTTAGGGGTCATATGGTGTCCTAAGGGGTCATAGAACACCATATGACCCCTTAGAACACAATATGACCCCTAACAACACCATATGACCCCCCAGGACACCATATGGTGGTCTTAGGGGTCATATGGTGTCCTAAGGGGTCATAGAACACCATATGACCCCTTATGACACCATATGACCCCTAACAACACCATATGGTATTGTCAAGGGTCATATGGCATCCTAAGGGGTCATATAGCATCCTAATGGATCATAGAATACCATATCACCCCTTACAACACCATATGGTGTCCTAAGGGGTGATATGGTGTTCTGAGGGGTCATATGGTGTTCTATGACCCCCTTGGACACCATATGACCTCTTTTAACATCCTAGTACATGACATGAACACTTGTGACACCATATGATCCCTCAAGACACAATATGGTGTCGTTAAGGGTCATATGGTATCCTAAGGGGTCATATGGTGTCGTTAAGGAGCATATGGTGTCCTAAGGGGTCATATGGTATTGTCATATGGTATTCTATGACCCATTAGGCCACCATACGACCCCTTAGGACACCATATGACCCCTAAAGACACCATATGACCCCTTAGGACACCATATGACCCCTAATGACACCATATGGTGTCGTTAGGGGTCATATGGTGTCACAAGGGGTCATATGTGTCATAAGGGGTCATAGGACACCATATGACCCCTTAGGATACTATATGGTGTCGTTAGGGGTCATATGGTGTCATTAGGTGTCATATGGTGTCCTTAGGGGTCATAAAACACCAAATGACCCCTTAGGAGACCATATGGTGTCGTTAGGGCTCATATGGTGTTAAAAGAGATCATATGGTATCCTAACGACACCATATGTTGTCCTAAGAGGTGATATGGTGTCCTAAGATAGATAGTAATGGTTTCCTAAGGGTTCATATGGCCCACCATGCTCCTGCACATACCGAGATGGGTTATATAGAGATATAAGATACCTAGAGGGGGATAGAGGCGTGAGAGACCTTGATAGGGGGAGAGAGAATGAGGGAGAAACCTAGAGAGGGGTAGAGAGAGAGAGAGGGGGGTTGAGATAGATGGAGGGGGATAGAGAGAGGGATGGATATGTAGAGAGGTGGAGAGAGAATGAGGGAGAAACCTAGAGAGGGGTAGAGAGGGTGTGATGGAAATTTGGTGATGTAGACGGTAAAGAGAGAATAAGAATTAGTTGGGAAGGGAGAGAGAGAGATGGGGATAAGGAGGGAGAGGGAGATAGAGAGGGAGAGGGGAAGAAAAGAATGGAGATGTCTATAAATGGGAGGGAGGGATAAGAGGAGAGACGAAAGAATAAAGAGAGAGAAGAGTATGAGGGGATTGAGGGCGAGGTAGACATGGAGGGATTACAAGACCTAGGGAAGGAGAAGATAGAGAGGTGGGGGGAAAGAGAGAAGAGGAGGAGCGAGTTCAAAAATAAATAGGGGTAAAGGGGGAGGGAGATAGAGGGGAAGAGAGAGGGAGAGAACTAGAGAGGGGACAAATAGATAGTTGAGATAACTATATTGGGAAAGAGAGATGAGAGACCTAGATGACAAGAGAGAGGAATGAGATAGATAGAGGGGGGGAGAGAGAGAGAGGTGAGTAATGAGACATGATGCAGAGGTAGATAGGTGGAGAAGAAGGAAGTGATAAACCTAGAGAGGCGAGAGAGAGTTGATGACCTAGAATGTATAGAGAGAGAGAGAGAGAGAGAATAAAAAAGTGGGGGAGTGAGATATATGGGGGTATGTATGGATGGGGAGGTAGAGGGATAGGGGAAGAAATGAAGGGAGAGACCTAGAGAGGGGAGAGAGAGAGAAGAGAAGAGATAGAAGAAAAAAGAGAGGGGTAAGAGGGGATGGATGGAGAGGTAGACATGGAGGGAGTGAGAGACCTATGGAAGGAGGAGATAAAGAGGTTAGGGGAGGAAGAGAAAAGGAAGGAGTTCATAATGGGATAAGGTTAAGGAGGAGGGACAAAGAGGTAGAGAGGGACAAAGAGAACTATAGAGGGGCATATAGATAGGTGAGAGACCTAGATGGCCAAAGAGGAGTGAGATAGATAGAGGGGGATAAAGAGAGGTGGGTAACGAGACCTATATGAAGAAGTAGATAGATGGAGAGGAAGGGAGGGAGAAACCTAGAGAGGGGAGAGAGGATGGGATGGACAGGTAATGACCTAGACAATGAAGATAGAGAATAATATAGGAAGAGAGAAGACGAGAGAGTGGGAGAGGGAGATAGAGAGAGGGAGAGAGGAAGAAATGAAGGTAGAGAGTTGGAGAGGGGAGGGAGGGAGAATAGAAGAGATAGAAGAACACAGAGATGAGTAAGAGGAGATGGATAGAGAGGTAGACATGGAGGGAGTGAGAGACCTAGAGAATGGGGAGATAGATAGGTTTAGAGAGGGAGAGAGTTCATAAATAGATAGAGGTAAGGAGAAGGGAGAGAAAGGTGGAGAGGGAGGGAGAGAACTAGAGGGTGGACAATTAGATAAGTGAGAAACCTAGAGGGGGAGAGAAAGGTAGGTAATAATATAGGGAGGGAGAGGTAGTGAGGTGAATGGGGAGGGAGGGACAGCCCTAGATATGGGGAGAGAGGGGATAAAAGGGATAGGTAGTGACCAAGAGAAAGGAATGGGAGGGGAGAGAAACAATAAGAGAGTGAGAGAGAAGAGAGAGGGGGAGAGTCAAGGATAGAGAAGTGAGAGAGACAAGAGAGGGAGAGAGATAGGTCTAGAGTTTGGGGTAGATAAAGAGAGTGAGATACATAGCTAAAGAATGCTAATAGGAGCATGCTGATTACTGAAATTTGACTAAGTCTAAAATTTTATATGATCCTCTAAAAACTAGATTCTACATTATAAGTCCTATAAAGCTATACTTAAATGTTATATTTCATGTATAAATTCTCCTTCAGGGGTGGATATAACTTGTGTCCAAATTGGAAAATCTATACACTCACAAAATCTTCACATTGGACAATGCAGAACATTTGGTGCTCACCAAATGCAAAAAATTGACTTTTCACATTTGGCGAGTGCCAAATTTAGCACGCACCAAATGTGAAAATTCAAAATTTTGCATTTGGCGAGCGCCAAATATGGCACTTGCCAAATGGTTTTCTTGGGAGAATACCAACCCTTTGGGTTGGATTTTCCTTGGGCATCCAACCTGTAGGTTTGGACAACCTTTTCATGCCAATGACGCATTTTTATGAAAAGATAAAAAGTGGCACCTTTTTGGTACCACAACTTGGTGCACTTACCCTGAAACACCAATATTTTGATCTTGCCCCCCTTGCACTAGGGTGTGTGTATGAGAAGAAGATGGTGTCATGTTTCTCTTCAATGCTTGCTCTCCATTAGATATATCATTGATAGGAGTATTGACTCTTTCTTCATTCACATGAGATACCCTATGAGAGGTACAAGTGTTAAGTTTTTCATTAGCATCTCTAGGATTATAATCTACAAAAGCTTTCATATGATCCACATATGTAATGCATTTTCTTAAAAAATCACCATAAAATAGCATGCATCATGGATAAAAGCTTTTAGATTTAATTGATTAATAGGATACATTTTGAAAATTCTAAAATGCAATATGCTAAAGTGCTATGAATGAAAAGAAGCAATGTAAAGTGAAAGAAACAATTATCCAAGACATGTTTTTGATAAATATAAGTAAAAAGCAATGTAATCATATATGAAAGGGAAAACAAATTAAATCTATTAAGTGTCATTATGAATGCCTAAGATCAAATCTGAAAACAAAAGCTACAAATTATGCAACCCACAAATCAAATTAACCAAAATAAATTAGGGTTTTTATGAATTTAACCTCTAAATTTATGTATTTTTATTTAAAATATAATCAATGGGTGCATACTTGAAATTTAAAATGCCTACAAATCAGATCTGAGAACATAAATAAAAAATAATGTTGTAAGAAGTTGGGTTCACCAAAATGTAATGGTGGGAAAATTAGGGGTAGGGTTAAATTAAGATAGTAAAACCACTAAATTACTTAATTAACCATTACATTAGGGAGGAGAGGAATCTAATAGAACTAGCCTTAGAAGACTGAGACTCTGATCAAATTCTAGTCTCCTTTTGATAGGGGCTTTCTCCTTCCCTAGATTGAATTGATTTGATTGTTGATGATTAGGGAAAAAATAGGTGATAAATGAAGTAATTTGGCAGAAACAATAAGCTACAGATGTCGCACGGAGCCACTGACCTAGATCTAATTTTTCATGACCGGGTAATATCAATTCACCATGGTCCTTTGAATTTTTCATTGTCGAAAGTTGAACCTATTCATCTCTGTGAACTCTGTTGATCATCCTGAGTACAACTCTACACCTGTTTTCTACACACATAAAGAAACAGAAAGATGTTGGCGATAGGGGTTTGCCTAAGTCGAACCCTAGTTTAGAAATTAACCTTGAATGAAATAATGCAAATATTAAAATAAATGTTGGAAAGATATATCTGCAATTGTTGATGATGATGCTTTTCTCTTTGAATGTAATCACAAATGTTGAATGTAATGGCATGAAAAACACATAAACATGAAAAATCCTAATCACACACAAATGTTTGCACAAGATTGATGTAATTTTGCTCCACGATGCTTGAATGATGAATATGCAGCCTTGAAGATCTCTGAAAATACTTGATTATGAATGCTTCATAGATGCACAAGTCTTGGATTGCTTGTAGATGGAGACTTAGATCTAAAATGAATTGATATAATGTCTTTATATAAGGTTCCCTAGGTAATTTACCAATTAGGTCGACCTCCAACGGTCATGTGTAGCCACAGGGATCAATTCTCACCAGAAAGATACAACATTTGCCCTAATTCAAATGTGGACCCCATTGAGAGGGACCATGGCATTTTGGGGTGTCATGGTCTAGACCAAAGTGTTACACGCCCTGATCCCTCTGCAAAAAGGACCAAAATGAAGTGCTAGGGAGAGGGGTACCTCACCATGGGACCCACCAATGGGTGTTCATAACCTCAAAGCTAAAGAATGAGGTTAGATCGGACCTAGAGAGGGGATGAGGGTAGGACACGCTAAAGTGGGAGCACAAACATGAGGTGTAAATTGGACTGGTGACAATTTGCAATGCTACAATTTTATAGAAGCTAGCTCTTCTATTTTTGAGGATTTTAGAAAAGTAGAAAGAATAATGAAATGAAAATAAACAATTTTACTAATACTAAGATGATGCACCAATATTCAAAGTATATTTCCTTTTATATAAGCATAACATAATCCACGTCAACTATAAAATTCCTAGAAATCTTTAAAAGAGCACATCACATGACTAGAATAATACTATGAATCATATAATCTACCATTATAATACTATGAATCATATAATCTACCATTATAATATAAGAAAACAAATAATCCCAAAATTATAAGAATAAGACGCCATAGACGCTTCATGTTTCAAAGAACAAAATACATAAGACCATATTAGCACATGGTACAATATTCATATCCTATCGCAAGAAGCACCTACTAAGGTTTGTTGGAATCAAAAGTTTCTCTTGCTTCTAAAATTGCTAACCCTTATTCCATCAATTAAATCCATATTTATCAGATAAGAAAATGGCCATTTTGGCAGTGATCCTAGGCCAAATGAGAAGTCAACTAGAAAGTTCCTATTGCCTTCGCATGGGAGTGATGAACATGCAGCGTAAGTCACCCTCAAAAATCACTGTTATTTTCCTTTGATAGTGTCATGCATCAAGAAATAGTCCAAGAACGGCGTTGCTTCATTATGTTTTCAGAATCTCCTATGCTCCAAGGGAGCGCATTGTTAACACAAGGCTCATTGTTGAGTCTTTTGTTGTGGATCCATTTATTGGTTCACTTTATGCCTCCATCCAATGGTGCAGCTTCTTTATGTACTTGCACTTGTAAACCTCCAAAAACTTGCACCTGAACAATGCATGTCTCAATATAATGCTACGCTTCTAAGAGCAACTGTGGCTCTTTACTTTTCTTGGGCTCGTGCCTTGATGCCACGTGTCCTTATGAACCAATAGCTGCTACAAAAAGATTATGAACAATTCCTTTGATGAAAGATAAACGCCAAGGTGACACACATTTAGCCAAATAAGAATATGGAGGCTACTTTCAGAAACAAGGCTCTACCGCTTGAATTAGGAAATATAAATATTGTTTCTATTAATGCCTTAAGTGCATCGAATCAAAATGTAGAATTCCTCTCTACAGTATTGTTATTAATGAGTTTTGTAACTTCGTTCTTAAAGGCTCTACAATCGGTAGTTACATGACCATACATACGACGATGAGTAAAAAGAAGAAATATGTGTGATCACCTCGTCGAGTTTCATAATCTTTCAAAGGTGGAAGAATGGTTGGGCAGTATTCCAATATCATGTGAAGGAAATGTGAAGGAAAGTGTTTTTGTGTGTTTGGAGGTAGTGAAGGATGTGGTGGAGGAAAAGGAGTAGGGAATCTTCTGTTTTCTCTATAATAATGAGGTGTGAAATCTATAGGGGTCTTGAGTCTTTGCTCTACGCGTTCAAGACTTTGTCCATTATATTTTTGTTGAGAAAGCATCTCAAATCCAACATTGTAGTGTGTATGCAACTCTAATGGAGGACTTTCATCATAAACCACATTAAAATTGGTTGTGTAAACATATTTTGAAGTACTAAATAGAGGAATAAGGATTGATCCTTGTGGAGGATGCACATTTTTATTAGCCTTATTCATGTCCATTTGGGAGATAAGGGAGTCCTCTTTCATTAGGTTGTTCTTATGAGTGTCACAATTGTTTTCATCTTTCAATGTCCCATCTCTACTTAATGTAATGTTAGGTGACATGTCATTAAGGAAGTGAATAACATCATGTTGCCTTGAAATGTCTTGACAAGTAAAGTAGTCTCTAGGAGAGGAGTAAGCATCTATGTCCATTAATGTGTTAAGATTTGGATTATTAATGTCCAAGGCATGTTCCTCTTGCTCCAAAGTATTCTCTGTAGGAGGTAAGTTTTGGGAGAATAATTATCAGCATTCTTCAATGCTTCTATCTCCAAGAGAGAGATCATTGAGAGAATTGTTAACGATATCTTCTTGCACCAAGATATTCTCATGAATGAGAGAAGCTTTGGGAGAGAGACAAGCATGATCCATCAAGGCTTCTTCTCTAGAAGGGAGAGCACTGGAGTGGATAGAAGGTAAAGTGTTATTAGGGGAAGTGTTAACTATATCAGCCTCTTCTATCATAATTTGTGCATGACTAGGAGAGAGATAAAGTGGTAGAAGGTCAACTAAGCCACCATCATTGTATGATATATCATCATTGTAAAGCTATAAAAGTTATCAATTATGCACACAATAAAACAAACTTGCTTTATCCACTAAAGTGATATGAGATAACAACTATGTGATTAATTAAGCAATATGAAATAGCAATCTTGTGGATTAATTAATGAATGTAAACATAAGCAATAAATTTCTAAATTTGAAAATTCAAAAAAATAACTCAAATTTGAAACTCTTAAGTCAAAAATTATGCAAAATGTAAGATATGTCAAATTCACCAAAATGGTATGTATGTAACGAAATTCTAGCCTAGGAATACAAACTAAGATCTCAAATCTTCATTGCATATCATTGGAACACAAATTAGGTTCAGCTACATTTTTTTATAGGAGAGTTGAACACTTGAAATGTTGTTCCTTTGTTGCAATGGATTTGAGATTATGAAGTATGTGTGAATGAACTAGGTTGAATGATAGCAAAATGATTGACTTTTAGCAATAATAATAAGTTATAGAATAGAAAACCAACATAGTAAGTCAGATTTGGAAATAAGACACAGAGAGGAACCTGTAGTTGCAATCTAGGCCTAAAATTGTTGGACATAGTTGGAGGGTGACCCAATTTGAGGGTGTCTATATCAACAGAAAGTTTCAAATTTTTGATCAGGAGGTATTTAGGTTTGTCTCTCCAAAATTCAGCTAGAAATTGCTAGACATGATTGGAGGGTGTCCTAGTCCTAGTGTTTCGATCTATTCAAAATTTGAGATTGTTTATCAATGTTTTCTTCGCACTCTTGTATCCCTTTCTACTATTGGGTCTAAACCTGCAAACAAAAAATAGAGGAAAATGTTTGTGTTGTATAGGGGTTGCATAATTCAAACCTCATGTTGGTGTTCCCACCTCCAACAACTATGGTTGATGATAAAGAGGGCTTGTCCTCAAAACAATAGAGACTAAACAATAATGGAAATATAGAATTGAAATGATCTTTGCCTTAGGAATTGAAATGATGGTCATGCAATGCTCTTCAGACAAGTCCTCCAAGTGTCAATGTAATAACATGATTAAAAAAAAATCAACTTGAATGTAGATTGTTGTAGCTTGTTGTTCCTTGTACTCAAATTTGCTCTTGATGATGTAGAATGTGGATTGATTACTTCATAAAACTTACTCTTATGAATGATAGAAGATTGATTTATATTGGGTTCACAAAGTATTTCAGAATTTCAACCAACAACCAATGGTCAAATGAAAAGATTGGGACCAAATCACAAATCATAGAGGCGGACACTTACACACATTTGAATTTGGGTTCCTTTTAGAGGGCCTATGATTCCTAGTACCCTAGTCCACTAAAAAAAGGACCGAAAAAAAGGGTGGTAGTATTGGGATCCAGAACATAAGACCTAGTCTTGAAATTAGTATATGATGACAATTAAGTTGCAAATTTAACAATTAAATTATAGAGTAGGATAGGGCCCAAATAGGCTTAAAATGATCTAGAAAAAAACACACTAAAGGTTCCAAATATAGTGTGAAGCTATACAAGGGTACAATTTACTACACTACACCCATAACATTTGAGAGTAGGAAACTCAAGGAGACAGAGAAGAGCTCTATTTGTGACATGGAGATGTTAGCCATCATGCATGCATTAACCAAATTTAAACAATGATTTATGGAAAGTTTGTTGTAAAAGAAAAACATAACTTGAAATTCTTCCTCAATTAGGACTTGAATGATAGCAAAAATGAGTAAGTAAACTCCAAGCCTATAATTTTGACACAAGTATGTTAAGGGAAATAATAATGTGATGGGTCGATGTACTCTCTAGGAAGCCTTATTTTTGCTCTCTAACTGATATTTCTATTAATTGGAAAAAATTTATAATAGTTGAATATGCCAATAACTTATTTGCTATTGATATTTTGGATTAAAAGTTACAAGGCGGCAGGGACAAAATGGTTGATGAACTCATCATTTACAATGGTCAGATGTATCTTGTACCATAATCAAAGGTGGAGAGGATTTTAATGTCGTGTCATGGCACGCCACTTGCTAGTCATCCAAGGTACTACAAGACATATAAACAAGTAAAGGAGAGAATTTCATGGAAAGGGGCCCAAAGATAATGTTTTGATGCATGTTAAGGAGTGTTTGGTTTGCTAATAAAACAAAATAGAGTATGTATTTCCAACTGATTTGTTGCAACCCCTACCCATTCCAAGTCAAAATGGGAAAATATATCTATGAATTTCATCAAAGGACTACCAAAGGTGCAAGGTAAGGATTATATCTATATGGTTGTTGATAGGTTTACTAAATATGCTCATTTCCATGCTATATCTTTGAAGTGCAAAGCTCCACATGTGGTTGATCTATTCTTAGGTTTTTAGATTTCATAAGCTACCAATAAACAGTGTTATTGATAGGGACAATAGATTTATCAATTTGATTTTGCAAGAGCTCTTTTGATTAACGGGCATGAAAAATTGACCCTAATCACTGGCTATCATCCTCAAACCATTGGACACATAAAAATTGTGAACAAATTGATATAAGGTTATATGAACAATTATGTTACAAAATAGCAAACAGCTTGGATCAAATGGTTGCCCCTTTGAGAGTATTGGTACAATTCTAATCACCCCACATCTATAGGTATGATCTCTTTTAAGGCACTCTATGGTTATAATGCTATTTTATTCGTTGATTGATTCTTTTAGATGATAGAGTACCAAAGCTAAAGATTTGATTACCAAAGCTTAGACATTGTGAGCACGCTTAAAGAACCAGCAAAAACATGTACAATGATCACCTCCAAACCGAAAAGGTTTTTGAAGTGGGAGATGTGATATTTTTTTGAGGTTACAACCCCACATACAATCTACCCAAAGAAGTGTTTTTTAGAAGTTGAAACCACAATTTTATGGACCTTACAAGATCGTGAGGAGGATTAGTGAGGTAGTATATGAGCTGGAACTTCTAGAACAAAATCCATGATATTTTTTCATGTGTCATGCCTTATGAAAGCTTTTGGACAACAAATCACACCCTCAATATAGCTGCCATCACTTGTGAAGAGACACTGGTTTTTGAACCAAAAGTTATCACGGATGTGAGATAAAAGAAGTTGAGAAACATGGTTATTCTTGAGTATTTGGTGAAGGAAGAACCTTCAACTCAAAAATGCTACATGGGAAGGAGTGGAAATATTTGTGCATCCAAATTTGAATCTACTTATCCCATAGGACCAACCCTCTCAACTCTTAAATTATAGTTGTTTTTAGACATTAATATTTATTATTTCATTATATTAATAATAACAAAATATTTATTTTGGTAGCTGACCTTATATGCCATTTAATACCAACAACACAATCAAGACGCTAGGCCAGTTAATCACCACTCCTGGGAGACCGTCTACACCTGCAACAGCCATGGCACTACATATCCAACCCTGGCACACACCCCCATTAAGGCATTTGAGCCCAGTTGCAAACCCCGGGCATGCTATTTGGAGAGATCCAAAGGTATATCTATTCGGTAAATATTATTGTGGTGGGCTAGAGACTTGTCAGACAGCAACTCATCAGTTGCCGTCATAACAAACTGGGACAGTCCTTGTGCATGAACTCTTTGGCCATATTGGATGTGGCAAACCTAGAAGGCAAGCTCGTCATTTGTAAATCTGAAAATCAAAATATATATTTTGTATGTTCACTATTTGCTACAAGTAATAACAGGTTATCAGAACATGGTATTTGCCAAATTGTTTACAACACATTAAACATTTTATAAAATGATGATTGGATGTTTCAGATCTGCTGCTAATTCCTAACAGTACAAGGCAAATCGCTGACCTGATTTGTTAATTTAATCTCCTATGGTTGAACTCAGCAGTAATTATGATCCATGTATGAATTCTCTAATTGTTATGTCTGATCACTCATTTACTTTAAAACCCTAGATCCGATACTAGGGCAGTAGCAAGATATCAATATATATATTTGGGATAAGTTTCTACAGTGACAATTGTTAGCACTGTTCCTTTGAGGATTCTTATACTTTTACAAAAATTAATGGGCAATCCTCCTTTACTTTTCCAATTCTAAAACAAGTACTTTTCTTATAAATGAGATCCAATAATATTCCTGCCATATTAACTCCAAATAGAAATTAAAAAGTATTTTAAGTCTCCAGCGCCCTAATCCATACCACTAAACTGCACAACGTGAATGTAGTAATTGGTCCCAAAATCAAATCTACACAATACCATATAAATGATCTTTAGATTAAAAACATACAAATGGGCAGGGTCATTTTAAATATATATCCTACATAGGCACTAATTTTTTGCAAAACATTTTAAAAACTTCATATGATAGCAAGCAAACTCCACTTGAAGTGTCCGTTTAAGCATGATCCCCTTCAAAAAGGGGACATTTTGTGAGACATTCCTACAGATAAATTGTCAGTACATGCAAGAAAGAAACTATCTTTCTAGACATTGTCTTCTGCAACTTGTGACTAAAATTTTCCTTTAAAAAATTGACCAGGCAAAACAGCCAACTTTCAAAATTAACAAAATTTTGTGAAGAATGTGTTGATCTGTCATAATCTGAGGAAAAAACAAAATCAATTTCAATCACTCATCATCTTCATCACTATCCTCATCTTCTTCTTCATCATCATCACCTTCGTCATCATCACCTTCATCATCATCTGAGTCACTTCCATTTTCCTGTAAAAACCCAAATAATGATGTAATAAATAAGTTATCAAGCTGTACAAAAGAAATGATACTGTTTCCAAACTACAAATCAAAACTCCAGCTCCATGGTAAACCTCAGGAATCGTATCCCTTAAAACTGAAAAAGGAACACCAACATACTGTAAATAAATAATCACATCGGGTTCCACCCCTTCTTGGTAGAAGAACACAACTTGAAACTCTATCACTAGTTCCAACATTAAAGTTACCCCAAGGCATACGCTTAAATAAAATGGCATACGCTTAAATAAAATTGGCTTTACATTGATTTTTTATTTGAAAGTTAATTTCAACAGGCCTCTATAAGGTTACAGGGCAAACTACTCAGTTCTAATTAAAAACTCTGGGTACTGTGTCGTGAATTGATTTTACCAATTTGGGGTTATAACTTCTCTAAGCATTTCCTTATTAATATTTCGGTTTTATCTTGACTCACTATTTGTGTTCATTCAGCTCTCCTACTTTATTGAGCAACTTATTCACTGGCTTGGATGCTTTCTCTATTGACAGGCCAGTCTCTTATCTTAAGGCATGGGCATCCTCGAGAGGAATCTTTAACCATAGCTAATACAGAAGCTACTTGGGTTCCATTCACATTAAATGTCAAGGAAATATAATACAGGGTAAATAACAGAACATGACAATAGCTTGTCAATCTATTACACATGTTAACTACAGCCATGCATTTGGTGCACACTGTACACAGATTTTTAATCCAAATAGGACTTTTAATGCCTTCAATGTATTCCTTTCTCATTGTGAAAATCATCGAATAAAAATTGATCCATTGATACGTCTTGTGGATTAATACCATTCAGCCATTCGTAATGGCAGGGGTCCTAACACAAGTGCCTGTAAAATATGTTATTCTTCAGATAAAAACAAGGAAAAAAACAGAAATTTCATACAAAAATATACTTATATACAAAAAGAAGAGAACACAATCTTACATTGTTGAAATATCTTAAGGGGTTAACCCAAAGGTCATCCTTGATTATATCAGCTATCTGTAGGAATCAAAAAAAGCATTGGTTACAGCATGGAACTTACTCAATATAAAATATGTTAAAATTCATTTTTCTGCTTCTCTGGAATCAGGGTGGCATTCCTTTGGGAAAAAAAAGGAATGACAATGATTCCAAGAAAGAGTAAAATTGAATGTGACTCTATGAAAATTTGAAAACAATTCTAACATAGTTCATTACATATGCCAAATAAATTATGCAAATCATAAGACAATTTACATGATCAACATTGCTTCTCTGGTTAAAAACTAAAAGGAATCTTACCTAAACATCAAGTTATACTTTTCATAAAAGAAATTCAAATTATAAAACATACATTGGTCATGTCCAAAGAATGTCATTCTTACTGCATAAAATGAGAAAACACAAACACCACATTATTCACTTCCACTCTGTTGTTCCTACACTGAATAAAGCGCATCTTAAAAAACACAAATATTCACACTTCTCCATCATTTCATACAACTAGCCAAAAGAGGCCAGCCACTCTAAAAGCATTTCAGAATTTCTTTGTGGACATTCTTTTCCTGGTCCTGTTCGTATTCTTGCGACAAAATTTCATATAAGAATATGCTAAATATCATTGCCATGTTCCTTAGTAATCACATTTAATTATATCAGTGTATTTCTATGTAATTTTTCTTTTACTTTGTATTGGAAGTTAAAGCTTTGACATTATCATTACCATGATGTTTAATTTAACCAAAAGCTTCAGAAAAGGAATCACAGTTTTGGAAAATGGAATCAGGAGAAAACATGTTAATTCTATGATTTCATGGCAATGAGAACTTTGGAATCATAAAACAGATGCATCATACCAGCTCCTTACCTACTATTATAATCAATAGCAGCATCAACTACAATTATATTTGTTGTCTAATATAAATACAACCAAAGGCTGGAAATAAAATACCTCATCTTGCATCATTCCAACTACCAACTCTTCTTCAACATGTTCACTGAACCAGTTGAAAAAGCTGCAAGCACACTCGCCAATATATTAGAATCTCAGTGTTATGAGTATAAATACAGTCTTCAAACACAATCATTTAAGTCCCTTTAACTTGTGGAACTCTGGCATTATCACTTGACTGATTTTTAGCATATACTACAGAATCCTTTGGTTTGGTTGTGGAACTATACAATCAAATTCATGTAAAACATATTTTAATAGCATAAACATCTTGCATATGCACAGACAAACTAGGGTATATCGATGCCTATACATGTGCATGTATGTATGTAATAAAGAAAGTGAGTGAATTTTTCTTTCTTATGTTAACAAAAACTTCATTAAATTCACCTCGAACAGTTTGAGGACATGTACATTTTCCAAAAGAAAACAAATACCTGTCTGTTTTCCTTGGCCTCTTCTTTTCTTTTGTTTCAGTTTTTTTTGGTTTTGTCAGATCCTGCAAACATTCTAGGCTATTGAATATTTCTTACAATAATTTTAAAGGTGATATGTAAGAAGTTAGTTTGGGAAGAAACCAACATTGTGGCTGATGATCAAATAAAGGGTTACTAACCATTCCATCTTTCCAATGCGGAGCATTGCCAGATTCTGTTGTTGAAGCATCATCCCCATATTTGAAAACCTTACATAATTTATTGTCTTCAAAATATGGATTTGGACCAAACTCCTGCATGATATACCAGTATTAGATTATAAAAAGTATTATACACAAGCTGAAGAAACGTCAAATAGCTATTAAAAAACATTATTTTCCTCTATGGGGTTCAAAAAGGATAATAAAATTAACAACCAACATAGTTCTGAATTACTGGATAAAAAAATAAATCAACCAAAAGTAGTTTCAATACTTTGGCTTTCTCAAATTTGAAACTCACAAAAGTAATCTTGTAGCCCGATTTAATGTCACCCAAGTCTTCGACATTGAGAGACTGAAGATACTTGAATGCCTGCAGTATTTCAGAGATAGCCCGGTTACAGAAAATCAATGCCATAAATGAAACCTCAATTTCATAACTTGGTCAAAATGATAACCCATGAAACCTCCATTTCATAATTTGGCCAAAATGATAACCCTCAGCTTAATGGGAGCACATAGTGCCAACAAGAATGCTTTCTCAAGAATGCTTTCTAAAAGAGACTTCTTGTCCTTGGCAAAATAAGGATGCATGCCTCAATGATCAACTTGGCATAAGCAATATTTCAAATTCCATTTGACATACAAACTTCAAATTTCAAAGAACACACTAAAAAGTTGACTCTTGTTTTTCATTCATAGCTGCTATTCAAGTAACCTGACAATCATTAAAAAAACTAATTTGTTTCTACAAAATAAGTATTTATCCATAGGAGCATATCATATAGGAAAAAAGAACTATAAAGACATATAGAAACTGTATAAGAGTATAACTAAATTATTTCTAAAATACAAGAAGACGATTCAATTCTGAAAAAGACTCAGAATCTGAAGAGGAAAGAGGCAGGATAGGTAAGCGATGACCCAAGCCCCATTGATTATTAATTTATTTTCTTTAAAACAGAGGGGAATAAAGGACTATAAAGACAGGATACAGAAACTGTATATGAGTGTGACTAAATTATTTCTAATATACAAGATCTTTGAGTTCTGGAAAAGACTCGAGAATCTGAATAAGAAAAGAGGTGTGATAGCTTAGCGATAACCCAAGCCCCCTTGATTATTAGTTTATTTCCTTTAAAATGGGTGATGTTTTAATTAAAAAAATACACATTTTGTGTTTGTATTTCAAGATCCCTTTTGGAACACAGTATGAGCAAATAGGAAGTATAGTAAAAAAATATGCTTTGTACTCCATCTGCATAAACCAATCACAAGAAAGACGCATCCTAGAATTGGCTACACATTTCTAGATAAAACAACAAAAACTTCATTAAGAAAAATAACACCAGAAGAGTGTTGAGTTTTTTAGCTCAGTTCGGAACTTATGCACAGGCTCAGTGTGCAAGTAGTTCAATTATTTCTATTTTGTAATTAAAATGAAAATCTTTCATTTAGTTAAAAAGTCTCATAAATTGTATATAATCACTAATGATTTAGACTTATTTTCAAGTCATCTCCAGCATGATAAGACTTCTATTATGGAAGATTAGATATTTTAGCTGAATAGTATAAAGATGATGCAAGATAGAAGTTCAATAACTCAGAGCAATATATTACTTCCATCCAACGGAAGGACTAGTTGTAGAGCTTACTTGTAAGATTTAAAAGGAATGCAAAGCGGATTAAAAAGTGTAAAATATTTGTGTCTTGTGTTCATCATTTCCGCTGTCTTAATTTCAACATTGTGTGTGTTTTTCAATGCTATTTCAGCATTAAGCAATTATACATTGTGATTGAAATTTATTAACAGAGGGAAGCAGGTCACAGAAGTCAGCTTGCAAAGAGGTAAAGACATACTTTGAACTTAACTGTCCGTTAAATACAAGTAAACATTTTCAGGCACATATGTAGAAGAATACATACCTTTTGATCTTCCTCAGTCAGAAGGTCACGTAAATGTGGATGACTCAAGAACTGCAAAAAAGAAACAGTGTTAGCAAGCCAGTTCTCCACATCAATCCTTTGATACACAACAGTCAAACATGCATGCTTGATAACCAATATACAGATATTGAAACCATATTTTCACTTTTGAATCTCACAAAATTCATTGGGGATGTAAACTTGATAAACTGTCTATATCATCTTTCTTTGCATTTGCTTCTGGTGGAAATTGATTTCTATAAATTGCCTAATGGCAAACTTTTTCCTGTAAAATATCACTCGAATTCTATGGATAGTTTCCGCAATAAACCACTAATAAGTCTCATCATAATTTATTTTCTTTCATAAGAATGGTAGGTTAGCTGAGGTTTACCACAAAGTTCCCATCTGGAATCGCACAGAAAACATGCAGAG
The DNA here is from genome assembly GCF_030272615.1 of Cryptomeria japonica. Lineage (NCBI taxonomy): Eukaryota > Viridiplantae > Streptophyta > Pinopsida > Cupressales > Cupressaceae > Cryptomeria > Cryptomeria japonica. The sequence goes on along the minus strand of NC_081414.1, from coordinate 624,571,025 downwards.
ACCAATTCTAAAGATGAGCACAGAGAAATGGAGGACTCAGATTGTGTTATTGTTTGTAACTTCAGTAGATATCGTATCATATTTCTTCTCGTCTCTTCCATGAGCTCCATCGATATGAGGTTCACGTGTGTCTTTGCCTTGGTGTCTCTTGTCGGTGTGAGAGGAGTTTCAAAGCTGTCTTGTAATTGTCACTGTATTCTTGATATCCTTGCTTTCCGTCTCCGTCTTTTCATGTTATATTGTTTCGTGCTCCTGTTCTTGCGTGTTTTGTAACAGATTGTTCGAGGAGTGCGTAGTAATTTTTAAGCAAGGCAATCTTTTATATGCTTTCTGTAATCTCTTTGAGGACGTATTTTTGGAAGAATGTTATCGTCTTCAACTATCCTGTAGCATTCGATCTTTCAGTATAATTCTTCCATATTCAATTGTTGTGTGATCTCGTCTTGTTGTAAAAGATCATATTCTGAATGTAAGATAGCAGTCATCATTTTCAGAAAGCTTCTTGATTTATACTATTGATTGTTGAAGTGAGAACAATCATTGCTTTTTAGGCTTCAAAACATTGTATCAGATTCATATTGATAATAAAATTCAATTTTGGTGTGGCTGGGTTTTTCACCCTCAAGTGGAAGGTTTTCCCAGGATAATCGTAGAGTCTCTTGTTTTGTATTTTTTCAGATTCTGAATTTTTATCTTTCTGGTTCAAATTTAACATTGTATCAGAGCGGGTCTAAATAAAAGATCCAGAACCAGATTGCTTAGTTTTGAAATTTTCTTTGTTTGAAGCTCTAGTCTGTTTATTTCAAGTTTTTCTATCATGGTGAATGGACTCAAAGTTGAAGACAGATTGAATGGTGCAGCCAATTACACAGATTGAATGGTGCAGCCAATTACACTTCATGGAAATTCAGGATTCATATTGTGCTAGAAGAGAATGATCTTCTTAACTATGTGAAGTCTGTTGTAGATGAACCTTTAGATGACACCAAGAAAGCTCAATGGAGGAAGAATAATCTCATAGCTAAAAAGATTCTAATTGATTCTGTTAAGGATCATCTAGTACCTGTTATATACAAGTTGAATTCAGCCAAAGATATGTTACACCATTTTGTTGAGGATTACAAGGGACACAAAAGTTGTATGAATTCAATAGTACTAGCAGAGCTCTAGCATTGAGACATCAACTTCTTCATATTAAAATGAGTAGAGGTGAATCTGTTATTTCCTTCTTTATGAAGATTACAGAATTGAAGGATCAGCTCAATGCTATTGGTGATTCTATTGAGGATAAAAACCTAGTTATGCTGGCCATGAATGGCCTTCCTCACTCTTGGGAATCTTTCATTCAAGGTATTAGTGGAAGAAATGAGTTACCCAATTGATTGATTGAGAGCTGATTGCATTCAAGAGGAATGCAGATTGGAGGCAAGAAGAATTGGACGTAAATCTCATCATGAAGAAGATCATGTTCTTGCTGCCCATACATCTAAAAGAAAAGGAAGAAAAGGAAACTTCAAAAGGAACAGAGATAGAAATTCTGATTCAACTCCTGAATCTAAGAGAAGAAAGGACCTCTCTAGAGTACAATGCTTCAGATGTGACAAGTTTGGTCACTTTGCTAGAGAATGTCCTTCTGGACCCAAACAACAAGCTGCAACAACAAATGTTGAAAATATTTCTCCTCATAGAGAGTCTAGTGAAAATTCAGAGGGGTTCTTATTTATTTCTGCTCTCTCCAATAATATTCCTACTGACAGTGATACATGGCTTATTGATAGTGGAGCCTCCCACCATATTACTGGTTATCGTGAACATCTCTCCAACTTGAAGGAAAAAGATTCTCATCTCCAAGTTATCATTGGTGATGATGCATGTTATTCTGTGAAGGGTGTTGGTTCTACTTCCTTTCAGTTGGATTCTGGTATTTCTCTTCTTCTAAGCGATGTTCTCTTTGCTCCTGGTATTAAGAGGAATTTGATTTCTATTTCAGCGTTAGAAGACAAGGGTTATCATGTTGCTTTTGCTGATGGAAAAGTTCTTGCATGGAAGAAGAACACCAACATTCAATCAGCTCGTGAGATTGGTGTTCATCATGACAGTCTTTACAAGCTTTCAGCCCGTCCTATCCAAGCATTAGCTCATGATTCTACAAGTTCAAGTGAGCCGTGGCTTAAAAGATTTGGTCACCTAAATTTCAGACCTTTGTCTTCAATGGAGAAGGTAGTTGTTGGTCTTCCAAAGCTGAATCAAAACCATGAAGGTGTCTGCAAGGGATGTGTTGTAGGTAAGAATGTTAAGAGTACTTTTCATAGTAGTGAAAATGGAGCAAAGGATATTCTAGAGTTAATTCATTCTGATTTGTGTGGCCCTATGTCAGTTGCTTCCCTTAGTGGTTTTAGGTATTATGTTACCTTCATTGATGACTTTTCTCGTAAGTGTTGAATTTATTTTCTTAAGTCTAAAGAATCTGATGAAGTGTTGTCCAGATAAAAATCTAAAGCACTTGTTGAAATTTTATCCAACAACAAGATAAAGGTTCTAAGATCTGATAATGGGGGAGAATATGTTTCTAGTTTATTTCATAACTTTTGTGTCCCTTATAATCCTCAACAAAATGGTGTAGCTGAAAGAAAGAATAGGACAATTGTTGAGGCAGCGAAGGCTATGATCCATGATCAAAGTCTTCAAACATTTTTATGGCCAGAGGCTTGCAGAACAGCAGTATACATTCAGAATCGTAGTCCTCATCAAATCCTGGACAACATGACTCCAGAAGAAGCTTTTTCAGGTATCAAACCAGACATTAGTCACCTCAGAATTTTTGGATGTCCTGTCTATATTCATGTTCCAAAAGAGAAAAGAACTAAGTTAGAACCTTCAAAAAAGAAAGGCATCTTTGTTGGTTATAGTGAATCTTCAAAAGCATACAGAATCTACATTCCAAGTCAAAAGCAAATTGAAATCAGGAGGGATGTCTCTTTTGATGAAGATGTAGCTTGCAAGAAATCCAAAGAGTCTATCATGGAATCTGATAAAGAAGACTTTGAGCCTCCTCAAGACATAGATATGGCTTATCCGGATTCACCTTCAGAGATTCAGAGGGAGAATACAGATTTAGAAGTCTCTATTGATCATGTTGATCCAATTGATTCTATAGATACTTCTACAAGTCCCAGTAATATTTCAACTAATAAGAAAAGACCATTGTGGGCTCGGCACACTATGGAAGAGGCTGAAAAATATGCAGCCCCTCGTGGCACCTTGAGAGAGAGTAAAAGGCCTCATAAGTTTGCAGGATATGTAGCTTTGATGAGTCACTTTATAGCATCTGAGCCTTCTAATTTTGAAGAAGCTTCAAATCAGCAAGTGTGGAAGGATGCCATGATGGAGGAGTATCAATCCATCATCAAAAATGATGTGTAGGATATTGTTCCTAGGCCCAAAGGTAAATCTGTTGTTTCTTCTAAATGGCTGTTCAAAATTAAACATGCAGCTGATGGGAGTGTAGAAAAACATAAAGCTAGATTTGTAGCTAGAGGTTTTTCACAAAAGGAAGGCATAGACTATGAAGAGACTTTTGCACCTGTAGCACATTACACTTCTATCAAAACTATTATTGCTATTGCAGCTGTTAAAGGGTGGAAATTGCATCAGATGGAAGTAAAGACAGCATTCTTGAATGATGTAATTGAAGAAGAAGTTTTTATTGAGCAGCTAGATGGATTTGTGATCCATGAGAAAGAATCACATGTATGCAGATTGAAAAAGGCCTTGTATGGCCTTAAGAGCTCCACGTGCTTGGTATGAAAGAATTGATCAATATTTGTTGAGCTTGGGTTTTCTCAAAAATGATGCAGATCCAAATATCTACTTCAAGGTAATTGATGATAAAACCTTAATTTTAGTTCTATATGTTGATGATTTATTTCTTACTAGAGAGGATGATCTCATTGCTAGATGTAAGAAAGAGTTAGCTTCTGAATTCGAGATGAAAGATCTCAGTTTGATGCATTATTTTCTTGGTTTAGAAGTGTGGCAAAGACCAAATGAAGTCATATTGAGTCAAGGGAAATATGTCGTTGATCTTTTGAAAAGATTTGGTATGTTAGATTGCAAGTCTATGGCAACTCCCATGGAAGCAAATCTGAAAAAGTTACATGAGGTTGTAGCTAGTTCAGACTTAGTTGATCCTACTATGTGTAGACAATTGATTGGATCTTTGATGTATTTAGTCAATACAAGGTCTGACATATATTATGCTATTAACACTCTCAGTCAATTTATGTGTGAGCCTAGACAGATTAATTTTGTTGCAGCTAAACATATACTGAGATATGTGCGTGGAACGGTGGGATATGGCCTGAAATATACTTCTTGTGAAGTCCTGAAATTGCAGGGCTTTTCTGATTCAGATTGGGCAGGATGTGTTCCTGACAAGAAAAGCACTTCAGGATGTTGTTTCAGCCTAGGTTCAGCTATGATTTCCTGGTGCAGTAGAAAACAATCATGTGTTGCTCAGAGTACAGCTGAAGCAGAATATGTTGCAGCTTGTGTGGCTGCAAGAGAAGCAATGTGGCTTCGCAAATTGCTCGCAGGATTGTTTGGGCAGCCTTTGGAACCTACAGTGATTCTTTGTGATAACCAAAGTTGTGTAAAGCTTTCGGTTAATCCTGTTTTCCATGATAGATCCAAGCATGTGGAAATAAAATATCATTACTTGAGAGATATGGTTCAAAGAAAAACAATGGAGCTCAAGTACATTTGCACTGAAGAGCAAACAGCGGACATTCTCACCAAGCCACTTCCTAGAGTGAAGTTTTGTTATTTCCGAGACAAGCTTGGTATTGTGGAGAATGATGCTCTTGCTAAGAGAGAACCTCAGCTGTAATGAATCTTTTACATGTTGTTAATGAGTTCTTCTCTGTGAGGGAGAAGTTCGAGGTGTAATCCCTTGTAATGCACTTTTCTCTGTGACAGAGAAATTTGAGGTGAAAGCCCTTGATGCTCTTTTCACTAATGGGAATAGCCATAGTGAATGTCATGTTGAGAGACTCCATGACAACATCACATTGAGTGACTCCGTGATGAGAGCTTGTGTTATTTCACTCATGGAAGTAGCCATGGTGAACATCATGTTGAGTAAATCCATGATGCCTATCACGTTGAGAGAATCCGTGATTAATTTTTGTTGTTTTCATATTGTGTTTGTCATGTTGAGAGACTCCATGACTTGAAATCAGTTAATGATATCTCCTTTGTTAAGAGGGAGTGTTATTGTTTGTAACTTCAGTAGATATCGTATCATATTTCTTCTCGTCTCTTCCGTGAGCTCCGTCAGTATGAGGTTCACGTGTGTCTTTGCCTTGGTGTCTCTTGTCAGTGTGAGAGGAGTTTCAAAGCCGTCTTGTAACTGTCACCATATTCTTGATATCCTTGCTTTCCGTCTTCCGTCTTTTCATGATATATTGTTTCGTGCTCCTGTTCTTTCTCTTGTTGCGTGTTTTGTAACAGGTAGTTCGAGGAGTGCGTAGTAATTTTTAAGCAAGGCAAATCTTTTATATGCTTTCAGTAATCTCTTTGGACGTATTTTTGGAGGAATGTTATCGTCTTCAGCTATCCTGTAGCTTTTGATCTTTCAGTATAATTCTTCTATATTCAATTGTTGTGTGATCTCCTCTTGTTGTAAAAGATCATATTCTGAATGTAAGATAGCAGTCATCATTTTCAGAAAGCTTATACTATTGATAGTTGAAGTGAGAACAATCATTGCTTTTTAGGCTTCAAAACATTGTATCAGATTCATATTGATAATAAAATTCAATTTTGGTGTGGTTGGGTTTTTCACCCTCGGGTGGAGGGTTTTGCCAGGATAATTGTAGAGTCTCTTGTTTTGTATTTTTCAGATTCTGAATTTTTATCTTTCTGGTTCTAATTTAACAGATTGTAAAGGAAGCAGCAAACAAAAATGAGTACAGACAGACAAATTCATAACAGCAGGGAAAAGGAGCCAAAAACAAAAGAAAAGAAAAAAAAAGATTTTTCAGTTAAACAAAATAGCCAACATATATTTAGCACTTTTCCATCCAATTCAAAAACTTTACCCAACTATTGAGATTTATCAGAGGTTTTGAGGACATGATGTCATGTATAGTGTATTCATTAGCATATGTTTGCTGAATTTCCTAAATATAATTTTCACGAATTTGCATTTACATGCTTCTTCATTTTTTAAGAAGTAGACTTGAGTAATTCTAAATCACATATGATTGACATATTTTTAAGGTTACCGAAGTACCTTTTTGATATAAAATACTATGCACTCAGTAAGTTCAAGGCATGTATATTATATGGTATTCATTTTGAACTAGATAAATACAAATGATTCCAAGAAACATACTGCTGTAAGCCAAAACTCTGGAATCTTTTGTATCACTTCATTGCGCCTTTGATAAATAGGTCTTCTTTTTTCCATGTAAACCTGTTCGATCTCTAGCACCTTGTCATTTGCTGCTTCATTTGCCTACAAAGATGACCAAACATACCAACAGTTTAAAATAATGCATGTTGAAACCCAATTACTTGTTTAAGCTTGAATAAGAATGGTTGTTTTAAGAATGCACACAAACCTAGCAGATGTACTTGGGCCGTAGCTGAAATGCATAAAGAAGAAACAGTATTTCAAAAAATGAACAATAATAATAAACAGACCTGTATTCAGTGCATCAATCAGCAATTAAATCTAATCAGAAAAGGATGGAAATAAAAAGCCAATCATATAAACAAAAGAATAAAAAATAATATGTTTGTATAGCCATATTATACTTCATGTACAGCCATATTATACTTTGTGTACAGGTAGATGGATTGGTATGGTTTGGTTTACTCCCAAGGGCCAAGATTGATCATGAGGTGGCAATCCATCATACACAAAATTTTAACAAAATATAAAGTAAATAGAAACAAATCCCCTTGTGGACTTGGTGGCCTCATCCACCAAGATTGCATCCAACACGATCATGATCTTTTAAACAGCATTAGCCTATATCTTTACCTGTCCCCTCTAACGGGCAAGGACAATTTTTAGGTGTTGCAGATGAAGTGCTTAAAGCCTTTAGCGATTAGAAAATTAAGAAAATGTTAATCAAAGAAAACCTCAATTTCTCTTCTATAAGCAACTTAATCCATGAGCATACTACCTATTGTAAATGACATGCCTAATCTAATAAACTAAGAATATGACCAAGCCCAAAATGAAAATTCAAATCATTCAACCAAAAGAACAGACTCCAAACTTATAAGATGCAACAAAGTGATAACTTCTTATATAGTGTTGAAATGAGGTGACTACTCATATCAAGTGTCGGATACATAATTTTACTAATTCAACTTGTATTTGGTCTAAATATCTAATGCCTATGATGGCGTGACATACAACAAACCATGTTAGCACTTAGTCAGAATATTTCATTCCAGAAAGCACAAAAACTTGGTTTCTGATAGATCAAACTTCGAGTAACAGGCATTAATGATTTGTGCAGCATGAAAACTGGAAAAGCCCACACACATAAACAATAACAATGAACAAATAAATTGAAGTTCATTCAGATCAACCTTTTAAGTATAAAAATCATATAAGCATGCATTGAACAAATAGTGAAAGGAATACATTTAAAAACAATCATTGCCTGTTTAATATACATAAACAGGATATCAAAGATGCATATGGTATATCTGCTGACAACTTGTAGTCAAATGTAAGCCTTATGCTTTAACTGTCATACCTGTAACCCCCCCTTCTCCCAATTTATATTGCATATGCATATGCAATACAAAGCAGCTTTGCTTGCAAAAACTGTTCAAGCCAATATTATTATTATTTCCTCCAAGTCTTGTGCAGCTGTGAAAATGAAACCACCATATGGCTTACAAAAAACTCTATAAAAAGAAGTCCTGATCTCAAACAGAATTAAACATATCATATTTTTCTGTAAGGCAACCAGCAATGAGCAGTTGCTTTTTCTGGAGACATCTGAATAAATCATATCTAAAACCCATAAGCAACGTTCAAAGTATGTAGAGACAAATGAACTGTGGATAGGACAGGACTAACAGGCATGGCTTCCAAAAGCGCAGTTCAGCAAATTATTGCCTTATTACTGATTTGGGTGAGGCTCAAAAGAAGAAAATCATTCATTGAAAATCATACTAAGTCCATGTCAACCTGCTCTGCAGTAGATAAACTGGATAGACCATGGTCACCCATTTTAATTATAGTAGATTCTAGAAAAAAATCATATTAAGTTTGTCCATGTCAACCTGCTCTGCAGTAGATAAACTGGATAGACCATGGTCATCCATTTTAATTATAGTGGATTCTAGAAAATTGTACAGTGAACGTATCATTATAGGGAATATATGCATCTCTTTCATTGTTCAAATCTGGCGTTACAATCTATTATGTGCAAGGTTTAGCTACATAGAGCATATGTATTATCCAACTCAATACAGAATATATTATACTGTTATTAAATTTTGCAAAGCAGATCACCTTTCTGATTATAGTAACCAGAGTAGCCATGAATTAAAAAAGGATACACAACATATGGAATTAAACATGTCCCACAAAGAATAAAAATGGTAAAATTTAACTTTAAGACACAATTTTACTTGTTTGAAAGTGACCTGCTCTGGTGAATGCCAACTATGGTTACAAACTTACATCTGAATAGGTGCCCACCCATGGTATCGTTATGACAACATTAATATATGGTGACAAGGAACATCAAACAATGAACAAGGAAACCCTCAATTCCTCTTTCCTATGGCACAGAAACATGAGGGGGTGAGGGTGGGGAGGCAGAAAGGGTGTAAAGGGAAAAGGCCATAACCTCACCTTAATGAATCAGAATTACTTCATATCTGGATGTCTTTCATAACATCTAGCTCGAGGAAGTGTGGGATCGATCTGAGCCTTTGCCCAGTGAAAGAATCAAGTGATACAATCCGCAACTTGAATCTTTACAGCTCTCTCCCCATCAACCTCCTTCCAATTTATCCCGTTCAAACTCCTGATTCCTGGGATTCAAATAAGAATATTTTGCACTTACAATGGAAACTAACACATGTTGAAACATAGGAATTTCCTTGATATCACTTTTCATAACCTCAATTTTCCAGACATGAGAATGTGGCACAAAAATCTGCCTACCACGACCATGCATGTGTGTAAAGTGAATATCATATCAAAATATTGGTATCAATAACATATTTCTCCTACAAACACACAACACCTCAATTTTTTACATGTGTTAGCAGTGCAAAAGGCTGTCATGCCCTGCCTGAGTTCTGGGCCGCAGCCTCAATAACAAAAGCATAATCTATAAATTTTCTGAGAAATAGCCAACCCAAATTAAAAGCTACTAAATTTGGCTATGACTATTTTAGGAAGGGCCAACTAAAACTAAATAAAGGGGCCAACTAATATAAAGACAGCATTCAAATAACAATAATAATTCCTTAAGGGGCCGACCTGAGATTTAAGTCAAGCGCTCAGTTTGAAGAGACACAACTCTTGCCCAAGGGAAAGGGATGTTGGGAAGAGACACAACCCTGTCCAAATGAAAGGGCATGGTGGAGAATCAGATCAGATTGTGTAACAAAAACAGAAATAGCAGATCAAAGGGGATTAGAAGTTCAATATATATAATCTGCATTCATTGAATCAGAGCAGAAGTTCTTATATATAAAATCCGTGTTCATCAAGGAATTGGATCAGATCGTTTATACATAACCTGCAAGAGCAGATTTGGATCTAATAACCTGCAAATGGCAGGTTTGTGATCTAGCAAGTAATTGGCATGCAATATGAGGGTCTTGCTTAACATATAATCTCATATATATTATTAAGATACTTAGGAATGGGAATTGATAATCCATCTAGATTCTTATAATTACTTACTTAAGCAATTTAATCTCCTACAAACACTCGTGTAGGGGTCGGCAAGGTAATACGATTGGGAAAGCAGATACGGGTTCCCCCTCTAAGTAGGCCACCCCAAGTTCGATGGACTAGAGGTCTTGCCACTTGTGGGACAAGGGGTCAAGTTGTCTTGGTTAGATGTTCCGGGCCCTTGGGCTTAGTTGTGGCTAATGGTTCCGAGCACCCTTTGTGTTATCCTCTCCAATCACCATGATGATTGGTAGTGGAAAGTGAAAGAAGCAATCATGTATGGGCTAGTAAGGAGACAAAGTTGAGAAAGCAGATACAGGTTCCCCCTTAAGTAGATCACCCCAAGTTGGATGGACTAGAGGTACTGCCACTTGTAGGCCAAGGGGTCGAGCTGTCTTGGTTGGATGCTCCATTCCCTTGGGCTTAGTTGTGGCTAAATGGTTCCATGCGCTCAATCGTGCTTTCCTCTCAATTCCCTGCTATGGTTGATTATTGGAAATACAACTCTAGATCAGATCCCAATGAGATGTTTAAATTCATTATAAGAACAAGCAAACACTCAGAAAAAGCTCAGGAAAACCCAGCAAATTAAAAAAATGTTTAAATTCATTATAAGAACAAAACTTCATGCAGAATTCAGCAACAAAACATATGAAATGAGTCTGGATCTGGGTACAATCTGCTCCAGGGTCGGATCATGATCCAGTTAAGGCAGGGTGCATACAGGAGTGGTGATTCAGCCTATGGATTCATCCTGGTTCCTGAACAAACCAGGGTAGCCCACACTGAACCCTGCGAAATTTCACAAAACCTTCAACACACCCAACATTTTTTTAAATAGCCTTTTGCTTTATTAAATTGTTTTTGGATGCATAAACATATCCATAAACCTAAATGAAAGACTGCTCAGCACAATTTCTTGCTGGCTGCTTCATTTTTGCTACCATTGTCCTCCCAATCAAATGGAATATTTAATTTTTCAGCACCAATGGACATAGACTCCTTGTAAGTTATACTCCATTGAGGTGTCTTGAGAGATGTCCGCGGACTTCCTGCACATAATTACGATGACAAAATATAGCATGGCAATAGTGTTGGTAGCACATAAGATCATGGCAAAATATAAACTTTCTTTGGTTATTTATTTATTTATGTAGTGTAATTACCATGGCAGATGTGTGGAGATTATGATGGTAAAATATAAACTTTATTTAGTTATTTATTTATTAATATAAATTTTATTTATAATTTTAAAATATATTATTTATTAATTTTATTAATGTTGTATAAGGTTCGTAAACATTAATTTACATCAATATTACAAAAAATGTATTTTTTGTTATCAAGCTATAAATACATATATATTTATAATTTTTACATATTTTTGTAAGGACAAGCCCAAGCCCTCTTTTTTTTTGACCAAATCAACAAACCGCGCTTCAGAAAATGAACCTGAACCAGTACCAAGATCAGAAACTTAGGGCACAAATAGACCAAGGATGCAGGCACAGCCGCGGGAAATTTTCCAAAAAAAAGGTCAGAGAAAGATCAGAAACCCTACCCTTTTAGCCACAAAAAATTCAGCCAGAAACTCAGCAAATACTCAAGGTTAGTTGCCACAATAACCTCACTGCAAATTGCAGGCAAATTTGCCAGAGCTTGCCCACAAGTTATTCAGCATACACAGAAACTTGCAAGTACTCACAATTTCGGTGAGTTTCAGGCAAGTTTGAATCTATGATATAGAAATCAAACAAAGTGTGAGGAGCTTATTTTTTATTGATTTGCATGCAAAATCCCTCTTATTGTATTTACTAGATAATTCCTGCAAGCTCCCTCCAATAACATATTTATTACATTTTCCCTAAGATATGATGTTTATATTTCAATACATTTTAATGCAGACCAGAGAAAGGAAAGGAGGGTACCAAAATCACAAAAGGTGGGGGATGAACATTGTCCCATTGATTTTTCTGCAAGCTCCCTCTAATGACATAATTATTACATTTTTCCTAAAATATGATGTTTATATTGTAAAACATTTTAATATGGACCAGAAAAAGGAAAGAAGGGTACTGAAATCACAAGAGGCGGGAAATGGACATTGTCACTTCTTTGTGTATGTAAAGACACAGACACATTGCAGTTCCAATTATAAAATCAATTAGATGTTAATTAAACAACTGACACTTGAAGTTGTTGAGTGTAAGGGGCAGTACTATTCAGCCCGTAATGATTAGATAAATGAATAAGCTGAGCTGTAAAGAAAATGGGAGTGTTTGGCTCAAATTGAAAATCTCCCTACCAAAATAAATTGGCCTGTAACACAGTAACTCTAACAAACCTGGGTCAAGGATGCGGTGTAACGATTAAGGGCGCAGTGGAGTGACATATTTTAGGTTTTAACAAATAAAAAGAATGGGGATTAGAGCTTCAATAGAGTGAAACCCTTTTTTGGGAAAAAAACAGAATTTGGGATAGTACCTGCTTAGAGCGAGACGCATATTTGGAAATATTAAGAACTTGGAATTATGGGTGCAGTGAAGTGTAACCCATGCTTGCTTACAAATATTTAAAATGTGGTCCACGCTTGCAGCATACCACATTCAAAGCGGCCCAAAACCTCACTCAAAAATTATCAAGCAAAATATCACAGAACCATTGCTGTTTCAATTATATTAATATTACACATATTGCATTTGAGGGCAAATACTGCTTTACAGAAATAACTAACATGGGTACTCCAATTTTAGATTTTTAATGTGATGCTTTGTTAAACTGATCAATGATTTTAATTAGAAAGACTTAAATTTGGAAGCAAAAACTGATGGTAAACAACAAGTTACCTGATCCAAATCATCCTGCGCCTCCTGCAAACGCTCCATAGACATTACAAGATTATAGTCCACATTTTGAAGCTCATCTGCATCATCAGTCTTTGCTCTTTTCCTCTCCATTCGAACTCCGCCGTTGATACTAAAACAGCACCCAAACAATCAAAAGTAGGGGTGATTACTAACAAGAAACAGATTTCTGATAAATTATTCTCTGTTCCAAATACAAATTGTTGTGGACTATTAATAAGCTCAACAGGTAAGGAGGCTGAGTGAGGGAGAGACTGAAAAATATCGGTGAAATACCAATCGCACTGCCTGCCTTTCAACTTCGATATTTAATTAAGTTGAAATGTGTTTTTAGTACGCAGGGGTTTTGGGGAATCGTTCAAAACATATTCTTTTTTCATTCCTAATATGGGTGGGCAAAGGTTTAGGGTTTAGGGTTTTTGGAAGGGGTTGGAGAATATTCTGTGTTTTCAAAGAACAGAAAAAAAGTGTTAATGACTATATATAGTGTTTCTCAAGTGTTGAGGGTGGAGGTATTCCATTTAGTAGCAGGGATATTTATATATATATATTTTTGAAGTTTTGAGTATGGACGTATTGTTTTTATAGTAGGGAATATTTTTTATAAATTTTTTATAAATAAGTAAATTGAGTTTTATTTTTGGAGAAGGAAAAAAAAATTACTTAAAGTTATATAGGGGTGGGATGTTTTATCCATCTAACATTGGCATTTATACTTATAAGTTCCTCTCAAGGAGGATACTAAATTGCATTCATTTAATATATATTTGTAATTTTTTATTGAATAAATTTAATTTAAAGTAAATATATATATAAAAAAAAAAAAATTGTTAATTTAAAAAAATATTATTTTTTTTTACTTTTGCACACACATAATGAAAAATAACTACTTTATTTTATGCACATCGAATAAAAAAGAACATTTATGATTATTGCATAATTTTTTTAATTTTTAAAATAATAATTAATATGTTCAAACTCTAACATCATATAATTATATAATACACTTGATGCTTTGCAAAAAGGATTTTAGAAAGATTTGTGGTAAGACAACACACACAAGAAACACGGGTTAATTTTAACAACCAAAGATTATTCTAAACAGGCATATCAAGAGAGACATTATAAGCAAAATAGAGCATTTAACAATGAAAACAAATGCAACAAGGCATCTCCAAATGCCTTCCACCATGCTTGTAGCTCCTCCTCCCTTGTTCCTCTCCTCTCCAAGTTTCCAAATGAGTGTAGCTCTTAGCAGCTTTTTGCACTATGGATGTCTTATGGAGATTTAAGATTGAAATGATTTAAACCATGCTATGCAAGTGTAAAACAAGCTAAATATGAGATATTATGAAATGAACTAAGATTAATTTTACTCCAAAATGACAATATGAGTGATTATGCTAAAATGTTCTCTAAAATTGACTATAGGTTAAATGCATACAAGTTTTCAGGATCTGGATTATGAAGAAATGAGCTCTATTTATAGGTAAAATGGAGCAATGGATGGTTGAGATTGAGTAATCTCAACAAGGGTCGGGATTGATGGGTTCATGATCTTTGTGAGGGCTTTCAATCCAATCCCAAGATGACAAATGTCAACAATAGATGGGTTGAGAGGAGAGGGAATAAACATTAAATGTTTGGCATGACCTGAGTGTTAACTTGGGAGGTAGGGTTAATGTTGAGTTGAGTGAATAAAGTCATTATTCAAAGAATAATGTTTTTATCCAATAGATAAACTCTTGTGCAAGAGTTAGTGAGGCTAACCATGGTCAAAGCAATAAATGCTTGAAGAGACCCATGGGTTGAATGAGGGTTGAGTTAGAGGTAAAGTCTCTAACTATAGAAGCAAGTGGATTTAACCATAAATGGTTATGTAAGAGCCATTAGTGGTTTGAAAGATTTTAGAGGTTAGCTTGTTGGACACATAAAGCATTAAATGTTTTTCAAAGACTTTGGACTCTTTGAGAAGTGACTTCAAGTTGCTTAGGAATGTGACAATATTTAGGGGATGGATTAGGCTAATTAGGAATGGTTAGAAAGTGATTAGAAGGGTCTAGAAGGGGATTTGGGATTGCAAGTGGATTTGATGGGTGAGGGAAAATAAGATTTTAATTAAAATAAAATTAATATTCATTTCATTGATTGTGAATTTGGTGTAATGAATTAATTAAAATAAATTGAATAATTTATTTAATTATTAAGAGAATGATTTGAGGATGATATTAATTAAATATTAATTTAATTAACTAATTGGCTAGTGGGTTTATTAATCAAATAAATAGCAAATATGCATTTAATTAAAATGGACAAATTTATGTGACTACAACACTCAACTCTATAACTTTAATTCTAAACTTAACAACCCTTGATCTAAGTTTAACCCTAGCCTTAATTTTAATCTTATGTCTAGCTTACTTCAAATTCTCTTGTAACTATAACCCTAATTCTAACTTTAACATTAATTTGCACTGTAGCCCTAATACTTAACCTAATTATAACATTAAATACAATCCTAAGCCTATTTTTTTCGTAACTCTATCCTTAATTCTTAATCTAGAACTCTAGCTTTAATTTTAGAAATAGTTTGATCCTCTATTCTAACCTTTGGCTAACCCTTATTTTAAAACTAACTTTTGTTATAAGTCTAATTTTAATCCTAATTATAATTATTAATAATAAATGTAATCATAACATAACCTATAATTGTAATTATTATAAATATTTTTAAACTAGTATACCTATTTTTAGAGAAATATAGGTAAAGTACACCGAAAGATATCATATTTGTTTATTATTCCACTTAAAAAATAATTATATTATTATATTATAATTAATATTAATTTATTATTATTATATTATGATATTGTAATCAACATTATATTATTATTAAGATATTACTATATTTTAATATTTCTATTAAACTCTTCACCAAGCAAAAAAATCTATTAAGACTAATTATTGTTATTATATTATCATATCTTTATATTATTATTATAATATTATGTTGACGAAGTTAACCATTAGTATGATGGAGATAAATAGAATTGATTAATAGTTATAAATAGAATTGATTAATAGTTAAGCTCGGAGTGAGTGGTAGGGAGAAAATAAAAAAAATTAAAATTAAAATCTTAGTTTTTATTCATTTATTTTAATTTAGATTATTTAAAGTTATTTTTATTATTTTTATTTAAGTAATAGTAAAACTAATTGTAATTATGACGGATGACAATTTTAATCACACGGGTTTTTTAACCTAGCATATCTATCAATCCAATTTAATTTTAAGTGATTTTTATATATCATTACTACTTAAAATGTATTAATGTATTAGTACATGTTTGTAATTATTATTAAGTGATTTTTTGTTTATATATATATATATATATATATATATATATAAGATGCATGATTTTTAAGTTTGTAAACGATAGAAATTAATTTTCTCCAATCTAATTGGCTTGAAAAATTTGTATCTTATTATCTGATTTCACAAATCCACTATTGAATGAATTTTTTTAGGCAATTTAAATTTTCTTATGAAATTTATTTTACACATCCACCAAACAAATATTTAACAATTAATTTTGACGTTGTATCTAAATCTTTTAAAGCTTTATATAAATAAATAAACATATATATACAAAATAAAATAAAATAAAACTAATAATATAATTTTAGTTATCCGCATATGCAATAAATTAATAAATAACAACAACATAATAATAAACATATAAAAATTTATACAATAATATTATAATATATTAATAATATAATAATTAAAATACATTATTATAAGAATCCTAATGTTTGTCTATATGAACATCTAAATAAATTTTAACATATTTAATTCAAGGCTAACCTAACACCAACTTTAAACATAACTCTATTTTAACCATAATCCAAACTTAATTTTTGAATTGTATTTATTATATCATGTATTTATTAATAGATAATTAACATATATTAATAATATAATAATTAAAATATAATAATATAAGAATCCTAATTGCTTATTTATAAAAGATAAATTTCATAATAAAATAAAATTATTTTTAAATAATAAAAATAATATATTATCTAGAGTAACAATATATTATTTATTATAGTACAACTTGAGTTGGCCTATACTACGTGGCACTTGTTTTTCATAAGATGGTGCAAGTGTATAATATATTTTTATATAATATGTTAAATTGTGATAAGATTGAATACTTTTAAAGTTTATACAAAATAAAAAATAAAAAATTATTACAATTAAAAGAAGATTTCTAAATTGATATTAAAAAATTAGTCTAGATAACATTGTTACAAATATTCTATAAATTTGAAAATATATATTTATAAAATTATGTGCCGCATGTTTAATAATTTATTTTTAGTTTGAAATTTCTCATCCCTTTGTAATATTAATTCTTATTATTATAGTTGTTTTGAAATTAAATTTAATAATTATTATTATTAATTAATTTTATATATTTAAAAAATGATATATATATATATATATATATATATATATAATCGGTAAAAGGTTGGAGCCAGAATATTTTATTAGATGATATACAAAGTTACATTCTCTGCTCAGTGTGGGCGCCGGTAGGAAAGAGAGGAGAGGAGAAAACCTTCGACCTTGCCCGGGACATTAAGTCTAGTTAGATAATGACTACAACTCAACAGTATTTATGATTACATCATGACCATTTGAATATATCTTTCTGAACTAATCATACACCTGCAGACCCAAATGATTTTCTCTCCCTTATCATATTTTGTGGCAATGGTCTTCCCTTGTGGGCCTACTCCTATCAACATTTTGCCATCACTTTCGTTGATACCTTTCCTCAATTATCTTGACACCCAGACTTTTTGCTATCTCTGTTACCTGCAAGATACTCTCAACATTGCCCTATAGCAAACCACTTCATGAATTGTTAGCCAAAATATGTAAACATACAACTTTTAGATAACATGGCTTGCCTAACATTTTCCACAATTGCTACTACAACCATGGTATCTTTTATATTGAGACAGCACAAAAATCCTTTTAATGTTGACTGCAAGATGAAAGATTACCCAGGTTACATTAGCACTGTGGGAAGTAACCCTACCAAGATCATTAACACAACCTATTAGCTCCTGGCTATCATCTTTTATATAATTCAATCAAACAGAGCATGGACCTAAGAGGAGAGGAAAATCTATCCTCCTAAAAGAGCTTAAATTCATATCACTCCCCACAACAAGTTTCAATCCTATTTTATTTTCATTAACAATTTTTTTTTCCTTCCCACCAGCCTATTTAATTCCTCAGGAAAGATTTTAAAACTACTCCCCCTTATACCAAAACCAAGCATAATCGAAAGCAGGAAAGATAATCATATAAATTGATATTCAAAATTAGCCAGAAATGTTGGCAATTGACACTCATTGGATTCATTTTGTTGTCATTGATGGCAACAAGATTTGATGGAAGTCACAAACTGGCACTAGGAGGCATATATCGGCAGATACTAGCATTGGAAGCATTTAGGCCTACACCGGCACCGACACCGACATCAATACTTCAAGGAAGCCGACAACAAGGAAGATTTATTTAGTAAATCATTTTGTAATTATTGTCGAGGCCAACATTGAATATCTTTTTAAATACATTGTAAGTCGACATAAGGCATATCATGTGTAATAGGTATATAAGTCAATATGCTAGGTCAATTTAATATATGAGGAGATGATGGTATTATGATGGAATAGAGATAGACATATAGCAGAACTATGAGATGCGAAATATATGTATGGAGATCATTTTGTATGCGAACATTATATCATGCAATGATCTATAGATAGCTTGGAAAGCATTCTTGGAGGAGAAGTAATACCGGTAATAGTTCAAATTTGTGAACCGGTACAGAGCAGAACCAGAACCGGAACTCTATCTGGCATAGAAGATGCATTCTTGAGCTCATTTTCAGCAATCACTTTGGCAGAAAGCTTGTAGTTAGTGAGGCTCTTTAGTGATGAGCAGTATGCTCTAGGCAGTGTGCCTTCCTGCAAGTGCAGGCCCCTGTTTTATGTAATATCTTTTCATATGGCCAGTGAACTGATATTGTGGGTCACAAATCCCACCGTGGTTTTTCCTTATTGAGGTTTTCCACATATAAATTTTGTGTGTTATGGTGTTCATTTATGTGGATGGTTTGTTTGCTTCTTGTTATATGCTTATTTGTTTACCGGTACATACATGCATGGTTTAGAAAGTTAACAATTGTTGATTTTGGCAAAACGCTGATGCCCCCCCCCCTCTCTCAGTGTTCTCAGATCCCAACAATTGATATCATAGCTTAGTACCTCGAAAGAAGTTTAACAGCTTGAGGAAGATCCTGAAACCAAAATCTTTGAACATGGCTATGGAGAAGCAACTTGAGATGGCTCTTGAGGATTATGATGTTGAAAGGATGAAGAACTTGAAATTGCAAGAAGAATTGAATTCTGCAAATGATTTCATTCTTATCCTACAAGGAAGGTTATCATCTGCTCAAGCCAAGAGAAGAACTCTTGCAACAACCGGATGATGAGGAGAAGAATGCTCTTAAGGAACAATGTCAAAAACTAAGTCAAGCAAACATGCTCATGAAGAATGAAATGCAAGATCTGACCATGAGGTTATCAAAAGATATTGAGGACAAAAAGAAGAAGGAAGATAATCTTGTTTTATCTCTGAAGAACAAGTTTGATGAATGTGGAAGATTGACTCATGAGAATAATCTGTTGAGGACTAATTTGGCACACTCCCAGAATAATGAACAAGAACCTAAAAGATAAGTAACTACTCTGAGAGATGACCAGACTACTGCCAGTGAGTATAAAGAAAAGTTTAGGATCAATGTTGCATGGTTGGATGACTTACTGAAAAGACAAAGACAGATTGATGATTCTAGAGGACTTGGATTTGTACAAGGTGAAAGCTCTGGTACTGCTAATGAAGATCAGACAACCGGTATGCAGAACTCATCAGAACAGAGGAAGTCGGTAAGGCAATCTAATGCTTATAAATTCAATGGTAGATGTTTTGTTTGCAATAAATTTGGGCATATGGTTAAACAATGTAGAAATAAGGCAAATCAAAACTACAATTCTATTCCCGGTCAATGCACAAACTGCAATAAATATGGTCATAAATCAGAAGATTGTAGAATGAATGTTAAATGTCATGCATATGGAAAGTTTGGACATTTTTCTAATCATTGTAGGTTAAGACATAATAATACTGGATATGTCAAAGCAATTCAGAAGAACATTGCTACATGTTATGCATGCAACAAAATAGGTCATATTGCTAAGTATTGCAGAAGCAAGACTCAACCGGTTAATGATGAGAAAGGAAAGCAGAAGGTAGATGAAATACAACAAGATCACACCAAGAGATGGGTTAGAAAATCTGAAGAACAAAGTGGAGATGGATCTATACCAGCAAATCCACCGGTAGAATAGGGTATTCCTTCACCGGTAGGAAATTTCACCAGTAACTGAGGCATAAGCCTTAGGGGTTGGCAAAGTCACTGCTAAATTTTGCATATTACCCTAGAAGAGATCTAAGGAGATCTGGAGAAATGTGTTCATCATCGATAAAGGTTACCCCGACACATAACTGTGAAACCGACATCCGTAGGGTTACTGGTGAAGCATTAATTATAGAAAGTTAGGGTTTTTATTTGTTGATAAAAGAGGGTACGTGAATTCATTTTCACTCACCGAGCATTCAAGCATTTAGAGCGAAGTTAAGGTGAATTAAGAGCAAGCAAAGCATTGAGAAAGGATTTCGAGCAATTATCTGAAGCACTCAATCGTCCATCGACATTCACTGTCAGGTATTTTTCGACATGGCATTTGGATCATCATCACCTACTTTTATTACAAATCCCACCATTGTCGAAGTCAAGGATAGGTTAAGGTCAGTCTTTAAGGAGATTCCCGAAATTGCCAAGAAGGAAGACTCTGCAAGAGCATTTTCTAGGGTTCTTGATAGAGTAATGTATGTTGAAGATGTGACGACATACATTCACTGCACTCTTGAGGATTTGGCCACCGAAGACATTAAAAGCATGTATCAATCAGTGATACTAAGAGACACCAGAAAGATCAAACCAGAATTCAAGGTAATTGAGGATCTAGGGTTAACCGATATTCTGTACATACCGAAATTCAAGGATGAGGTGATCAGATACATTTCATTTGGTTAGACAGACCCTACATGATCACAAAGGAGGCAATTCAAGTTGTCATCAGCTTACCCAGGGTCCTACAAGAACCTAGTAAGAAAATTTCCAACACAGAGGTCGAAAAACTCACTGGTGCTACATCCGATAGCAGATCAATGAGGATAAGAACAATAATTGACACGGACATAAATTTTGCAAGCATGATCATAGGATATAAGGTAACTCAATCCAACCAATTGAATTCTATTGCAAGTTCATGCATTCATGCCACATATCAGATGCTAAGAAATAATGCGAAGTATGACTTATGTGAATGGATGAGGAGTGAATTGATGCTAAACCTTACTAAGATCAAAGGAACCAAGAAAGGCACCTTTAGATATGGAAACTTAATTGTTTGTTTAATGCTTTACTTTCTGAATGAGCTACCCAGTTTAGGAAAGAAGCAATGGGCTCATGACATACCGTAGGTATGCAGATCAAGATGGCTATCACCGGTCTTGGTACCGGCAGAGATGAGAAACTTTGGGGGTATTTTAAGACTTTTCAAGAAAACATGAGGAAAAGGGAGAGAATTTCAAAGAATATTGTGGAGAAGTATTCCATAGACATATGTTTCATGGTGAAAACTGATGAAACTATCATGGAAGCAGTTGAACCCAGGCAAATCTGGATTACCGAGCTTGGATATGAGGTAGATGATAGCATTTTTGAGCTTTATGCAAAGATGTTGTTAGATGCCCCATTAGATGATAAGACATAACACTTTGGTACAGTAGGAGAGAAGGCTCTTGAAGTAAAAACAAGTTTTAATAGGAAGAGAAGAGAGAAGAAAATAGAGAAGATCTTTGCATATGTACAAGATGTGTTGCATAAGGTAGACACTCAGCTGGGCTCTAAATCTAAATAGGCAGTCAAACCGGCAGAGGTTGCTACTAAAGAAGTGAAGAAGCCACAACTTCACATTTACCCTATCACTTCTAATTCTGATCCTGAGGATAGTGAACCTCTGACTTTCAGAAGGGTGCAAAGGAAGAATGTGGTAAAACCACCGGTAGAGCAACAGAAGGCAAAACCTAGGAGGAGACTTGTTAGAAAGGCAGCTCAACCTACTGCACCTCCGCCACTGGTAAGGAAGCCTACGCAAAAGAGGAAACCAGTCACACCGACAACCACAAGCAAAAAGCAAAAGGGTGATGATATTGAAACTGGTAAGACAACAATGACCTGTGCTGAAATTATTGATGAAGTTACAAAAGATGGAATATTAAAGAATATATCAAAGTATTATGAAGATTTTGAAGAAAATGAGAAAAATGAGTTAGAAGAGGCTATTTTACTGTATATAGACATCTATAAGAAAGACTTAGTTGAAATTTTGAAGGAGATACCTTTATCCCTGTATAATAAACTTGAGGCTAGAAGACTTGATGATATCAAGAGGGATAGGGAAATCAAGGAAGTTGCACTTTTGGAACAATGTGGTACTATAAAAAATGAAGAGATGAAAAGATGTATAGATAATGCTAATAGGACAATTTTCAGTAGTAAAAACCGGCAGATAAGCCTTATGATGGGAAGAGTAAATGAGGTAATAAATGAGACAAGTAAGGGATGGACAAAATTCTTTATGAAAAACCCAGACTTTCTCACATCACAAGAAGAATTTGCAAAGGCAACATCCCCCACCATTCCTGACAAATCAAAAGGAAAGGGTATTTTGGGTAGTTCAACTCCAGTTTTGACACAACCACAACCGACAGTTAAAAAGAGTGTACAGTTTGTATCGACACAGACCAATTTTAAGCAAGAGAATGTACAGGGTATTGGAAACATTATGGATGACACTCCACCGGCAATAACAAATACTGTACCAAGTGGCGAAGCCACCGATGCAATAGAGGTTGAGATGGACAAGGTAAAATCAATTGAGTCCATACCAGCAGGTAAAACTGATTCCCCGACAAGAGTTTTGGCAATTGACACTTCTCAGGTTGAGAAGAAATTAGTCTCTGAGTTAAGTCCAACAGAATTAAAGATGGTGGCCACTCAGAAATTGCTAAAGGAAGGAACTGTAGACAAAGGGTTAATTGATCAATCGGTCTTTGTACTACACAAAATAATGTCAGACTGCTAGATTGGGGATGGAGCAAGCCCTTCCGATAAGCTCAAGACTTTAATAGAGCACATATCAAATAACTGTCAATCTTTGAGACAAATTGCAGACCGACAGGCTTTGGATAGTTTCTTAGCAGCTAAAAGAGTAGCTTTTGAAAAACTCATAGGAACTAGGAAGAAGAAAATAGAAGACAAGCTTATTCCCATTGAAATTTTCTTAAAACAATGTACTAATATTTACAGAGTATGTTGTGATTTGGGAAATCTTACAACCAATGTAGATAGCAGATTGAAAGAGTTATATGACAAAATGGCTAATATTGCTAACTCTTTTGATGGACTGGCTGCACTAACTACATCTATTGATGGACAAATTTTGTCCTTGGAGAACCAAGTTTTTCTTTTGAGAAGGAGAAAGATAAAATAATAAGGGAGAAAGAAATTTAAGAGGATTGGTAAGCCCTAGACTTGATTCATTGGGTGTTCACAAGAAAGAATGCATGGATATGCTAGAAAAACCCACACCGGTAGATACCTAGGAGAAGGAATCATTTGCCCACCTACTTAGTGGACTTGCATCGGTATCTGATACTTTCAAATCAGGTTGGGACACATATCTTCAGTTGCTACAAAAGGCATAACCAGAAATCCTGAAGATGACTAAGATCGAGTGAAACTAATAGTATTCTTTTATTCTTTCACTGGTATTTGACATTAATGTCAAAGGGGGAGTTTGTACATATGTGAAAAATATCAAGAAAATATTATCAGATGGAGTATATGGAGTGTGTTGCTTAGGGGGAGCACACCCGCAGGAAATCCATTTATCACATGAGTGTTGCCATTAATGCCAAAGGGGGAGATTGTTGGCAATTGACACTCATTGGATTCACTTTGTTGTCATTGATGGAAACAAGATTTGATGGAAGTCACAAACCAACACTAGGAGGCAAGTCGACACCGGCACCACCACCGACATCAAGGAAGATTTATTTAGTAAATCATTTTGTAATTATTGTCGAGGCTGATATTGAATATCTTTTTAAATACATTGTAAGCCGACATAAGGCATATCATGTGTAATAGGTATATAAGTCAATCTGCTAGATCAATTTAATATATGAGGAGATAATGGTATTATGATGGAATAGAGATAGACATATAGCATAACTATGAGATGCGAAATATATGTATGGAGATCATTTTGTATGTGAAAATTATATCATGCAATGATCTATAGATAGCTTGGAAAGCATTCTTGGAGGAGAAGTAATACCGGTAATAGTTCAAATTTGTGAACCGATACAGAGCAGAACCAAAACCAAAACTCTATCTGGCATAGCAGATGCATTCTTGATTTCATTTTCAGTAATCACTTTGGTAGAAAGCTTGTAGTCAGTGAGGCTCTTTAGTGATGAGCAATATGCTCTAGGTAGTGTGCCTTCCTGCAAGTGCAGGCCCCTGTTTTATGTAATATCTTTTCATATGGCTAGTGAACTGATATTGTGGGTCACAAATCCCATCGTGGTTTTTCCTCATTGAGGTTTTCCACGTTTAAATTTTGTGTGTTATGGTGTTCATTTATGTGGATGGTTTATTTGCTTCTTGTTATATGCTTATTTGTTTACCGATACGTACATGCATGGTTTAGAAAGTTAACAATTGTTGATTCCAGCAGAACACTGATTCACCCCCCTCTTGATGTTCTCAGATTCCAACAAGAAATTCATTGTGAGATATGTCTGATAGTTTTTTTTTATTAAAATGAGTCTCAATCCCCGACCTTTCAAACCAATCTTAGAGAATTAATAAAAGTAGTGGGCAACCCCGTCTAACTCTGCCTATATATGTGTGTGTGTGTATGTGTGTGTGTGTGTGTGTGTGTGTGTGTGTGTGTGTGTGTGTGTGTGTGTGTGTGTGTGTGTGTGTGTGTGTGTGTGTGTGTGTGTTATGCATATATAAAAGGAAGGAGCTATGGCTCACCGCAAAAAGTCATAATTTGAAAATAACTGTAGGGAGCTATGTTTTCACAAAATTATCCTCTTAACCCACAAGCGAGACATATTAAATCATGCAAAATTTTTGAAGATGCAACCAATTCAGAGCATACAGTGAAATAAAGAAAACCACCGAGATAGAGACAAAAATAACATATCTAAGCTAGATAAAGTATTAACCTAAACACCCAAATGTCTGTATAAATTATGTCGAAACTAAAAGTTTAAACAGTTTTAAGTATCACGGTAAACCATTCAAAACCACGAGTAATGATAAAGTAAACCAAAAAGAAGCACAAAACTATCATGCCATTAGGGATCACTTCTTAGGACTTGGGAGAGGCCCGACCCCTTCTCAACCGGTCCTTACTTTCTGCCATCCCTGAGCTAGCAAGGAGATCATTTGGGCTAGAGGCAGGGCCGGAAGGGATCTCCATATCATCAGGAACAAATTCAATATTTTTTGGCTCGATATAGTTGGCCAGCCACCTATTACACGACAGTTTTCTGACATGCAAAAGCCACATAAGAAAGGAAAAATTCCTCTGCCTTATCGGATTGTAGGCCGCAAAGGCAACCTCATCTTCAATTTCCAAGATTGGAAATCTAGGCATCGAGTTATTTTTCCATGTGAGCTTGTCATGGTTGTGGGGCTTGGGAATAGTTAACTCCTCGTCCACGTTGAAGACCACCCTCTCCAATTCACCCAACAGTTCCTTCTTAAAGACGCTTCTGCATAATTTCACCACCACCTCCTTGTCCCTCTCATAGTGCAAGGCCACCGCTAAGAACATTTCCACTATATCAGAATTGGCCCTAGTGCGGTCCTCATTATTAATATACTCCTCCCCTAGTATTTTCTTGACCGCTCGAATAACTGGGACATTTGGGAAGACCAGAATGCCTTTCAGTCTGTCTTCTTTGATGTCCCCTGTAAATGTCATTTTACACTTAAGCCCTACAAGCCTTAGCATAGTATCCATAATGAGCTTAAATTTCTCAGATAACCAACTGCTTTACAAGATGAACCATTACTTATATTAATTGTGTTTTGAAAGGCGTCGTAAAATACAAATCAGCTATCTCGGTAAAGGACCAATTTGATCACTTAAGAGTGTTAGAGGACCAGGAATGAAGAGTCGCGATGCAGAGAAAGTGGAGACAAACGATCTCCAAGATTGAGGTAATTAATACCGCTATCGTTAGTTGAGCGAGCTACTTAGTTATAGCTAGCCTGACAATATAAATATGCCTATAAGCATTTAACTCTTCCTACAAGTTTTCATACATATATATATATATAACCATATATATAATTATATGTATATATATACACCCATCAATTATGCATATATATATATATACATATCCATATATGTGTGTGTGTGTGCATATACAAATAATTCACCGTATTTATCCCCGAATACGACAAATATCCACAATCAGAAAATAAAGAAGAGGACCATGCTCTAATATCCAGCTTATCCCTGTTCATACAGAAAATTGAGACTAAGCAGAGATCTTCGAGATGGATTTGGTATGGTCATCTAGAAAACAAAGAATTTTCCTCTACTATCTGAAGCCTAGCCCTTACCATCTGACAATAACATACCAACCTTCATTCTGAAGGGGGTAGCATGGTTTGTAGGAAGAATCCTTGGAGAGATACCAAGTCCTAACTCTTGGAGATCATAAATCCTAAGAAATCTAAACCTTACATCAGGCTCTTAGGATAAAATAAAGGGCCCTATCTTAACTTAGAAATCGCCCATCAGCCCCTGCATTGGCTAATTCATCTACCCTAGAGTTACCTTCTCTATAGATATGATTGAAGGTTATTTTCTTCAATATCTTAAGAAGGCTTAGAGCCCTTGATAAAGCCGCATTTAGCTTTCAAACTGGAAGAAAACCTTTTCTAAGGCCATTGATAATAATAACCGAGTCCCCTTCTATTGCAAGCTTACTAATACCCATGTTTTGACATAAGAGGAGGCCTTCAACTAAAGCTAATTTTTTTGCTTTATTATTGGATGCAATACCTATAGGCTTGGCCAACTTGGCTAATTCCCTACCAGCATCATCATGTAGACAACGTCCTATCCTTGCAGGACCCGGATTCCCACAAGAAGCTCCATCGAAATTAAGCTTAGCCCACCCTTTTTTTTGGACCTGCCATTTGCAAGCTTCTCTTGACTCCTTTTTATTGGAGTTGCTCACTCTTACAAAGGGAGGAATCTTCAAACCTGATCATCTGCCTCTCATTTTCTCATCCCAGTATGTCATCTCAGAAAGTTTACTAGGAAATTTAGATTTCCTGCTATTAAGAGTTTCTACTACTAAGGCCTCAATTTTATTCACTAGTTGGAGCCATTCCATTTTCTTTTCCTTAAAGAGTCTCCCATTGTGTTCCTTCCAAAGTTCCCAAATTACCAAAGAAGGGGCCAATTTCCATAGACCTCCAAAGAGGGAACGTTGATGAAGAATGGGCCATGCTTGAAACATACCTAGAATGGAATTAGGGAAAGCTGAGCTCCATCCTAATTTGTTACATAACCACAACCAACATTTGGAGGCATAATTGCAATTTAGGAGGATATGATCCTTATCTTCTTCTGCCTTTTCACATAAAGGGCATCTATTGGGACCCTCAAAGCCCATTTTCCTGAATCTATCCGTGGTAAGAATCTTATTTTGGAGAGCAAACCACAAGAACATCCCTACCTTTGGCAAACACATCTTGTCCCAACACAAGACTGAGGGGACATAAGTGTGTAAGGAGAGTTGTTGACTAAGAAGGAGACTATAACCATCTTTAGAGGTGTATTCTCTTGATTTCGATCCATCCCAAACAAGAGTATCTAACCCCAAGTTGAAGGAGACCATTCTATTCTTAAGGATGTCTTGAAGCTCCCGTTTCTCCATTTCTGGGATATTCACATGATCTAGAGATTTCCACTCCCAACCCTTAGCTAGGTCCTTGTCAATTGGCGCTATGTAGTCCCTGACATGCCTACCCCATGTGGATTCTAGCACTGCTCTAGAAGTCTCTAGATTAGCACTCTTATGTAGTGCCTTGAATCCTCCCCAAGAATCTGTCCAAAAAAGGGCTTCCTCACCATTACCCAAGTTCCAAGATAATTTATCTAATATTATTTTCCTGCAATCCAGCATAAAGTTCCAAATGCGAGATCCTTTTGGAGGAGAAATTTCCCTAAAGAGGCTAGTATGGTCCCTACCACTAATATATTTGTGGAATAAGATCTTAGCCCACTTGAGGTGGAGGGATCTAAACATTCTCAAGACTAATTTTGCCCCTAACGTTCTACTCTGGTCCTTAATATTCTTAATCCCTATACCACCTTCTGACTTTGGCCTGCAAATGTTATCCCAAGCCATGAGGGAGATATTTCTCTTATCCCCAGTACCCTGCCAGAAAAAAGACCTTAGATGTTTACTCAATTCTTCCTTTTTGACTGTGGAAGGTTAATACATGATAACTGATAGATTGGCATTGATGCCAAAACCAATTTAACCATAGTCGCTCTGCCTGCAGGGGATAACCACTTACCTTTCCAAGTTGCTACCTTCTTCTTAATCTTATCTATCACTGAATTCCACAATTTTGAAGATCCATTGCCCTTATCTAAGGGCAAACCTAGATATTTGTAGGGGAACCTACCCATATTAAAATTCAAAACTTTGCAGATGTCTTTTTGTAAGCATTCCTTAGTGTTAAAAAAGAAGACTTCAGATTTAGTCGGGTTAAT
Source organism: Cryptomeria japonica (assembly GCF_030272615.1). Taxonomy (NCBI): domain Eukaryota; kingdom Viridiplantae; phylum Streptophyta; class Pinopsida; order Cupressales; family Cupressaceae; genus Cryptomeria; species Cryptomeria japonica. The sequence goes on along the minus strand of NC_081414.1, from coordinate 624,542,108 downwards.
TTCTTATCTTGAAACCTTAGAGTAAGAATCTAGGATCTGCTTATAAGCTATCGCTTCTCCTATATCACTGAGCCCATATAGCATAGTATCATCCATAAATTGTTGGTGCATAGTAGGATCTAAGTTGCTAGTAATTCTAATTCCTGATATCTGACTACTTTCCCTGGCTCTAGAAATAGCTCTACCCAGTGATTCTGCCATGATGATGAAAAGGGAAGGGGATAAAGGATATCCCTATCTTAGACCCCAGGAAGAACTATTAAAGCCTTCTGGAGTACCATTAACTAACACTAAGAATTTAGGTGTCAAAATGCATTCAAATATCAAGTTAATCCATGAAGAGGGGAACCCAAAGGCTTCTAGGCATTTGTACAAGAATCTCCAGTCCACCTTGTCGTAGGCTTTTCTAATGTCTAGTTTTAAGAGCATGCTAGGGGTTCCATTCTTCTGGACAAAATGTATGGCTTCCTGTGCTATAATAACTCCATCATAAATAGACCTTCCGGGAACAAAACCCATTTATTCCTCACTAATCAGAAGAGGAAGGAGTTTCTGAAGCCTATTAGCTAAGGTCTTAGTAAAAAGTTTATAGATGGTGTTACACAGTGCAATTAATCTAAACTCATCAAAATATTCAGGCTTTTCCTTCTTCGGGATGAGGGTCAAGAAAGTATTATTGATTTTTTTGAGAATATTACCTGAATTCCTCATGCCCTCAAGAGCACCCATCACCTCCTCCCCTATGAAGGGCCAACACTTCTGAAAAAAATAGTTGGAAAGCCATCAAGAGCAGGGGATTTATCTAGATTCATCTGCATTAGAGCTGCTTCTACTTCTGATAAAGAGAATTTTGCAGTCAAACCATAAGTTTTTTCCTTAGTAATTTGGGTATAAATTTTAGAAACTTGTCTTGGTCTGAGCAATGAGGACTCAAATCTATGTTGAGAATTTTGGAAAAAAAATCTACTGCCTCCCTGGAGATGAGCTTAGGATCTACCACCTCAGAACCATTACTGATCTTAATCTTAGAGATTTTGTTAATGACTCTCCTAAGTTTGACACTATTGTGAAAGAATTTAGTGTTCTTATCCCCCTCATCCAACCATGTTTCCCTGGATTTTTGTTTCCAAAAGACCTCCTCTTTTGCAAGAATATTTTCTTTTTCAAGAAGAAGTTTCTTTTCTTTGAGAAACAAAGGTTCATCCATCCCTTTCAACATGGCATCTTTGTTTACTTCCACTAACTCTGCTTCCACCTATGCCTTCTTGTCAAATATATTCCCAAAGTGTTCCCTATTCCATAGTATGAGCTTCTGCTTAATTATCTTAAGCTTATTGACTACCTTAAAGATCTTGGACCCAGAGACCTCTACCTCCTTCCACCATTCCTCTAAAAGCCTAATATTATTATCATCTTTCAACCACATCTATTCAAATTTGAAAGGACATCTGCTCGGTCCTGAATCCACAAGAATGTTAAACTGAATCAGAAAATGATCTGAACCCGAGAAGGGTAAGATTGAAGCTTCTAAGGTATAAAGAAAGTTGATGAGACTACCGGAAAAAAAGAACCTATCTAATGTTTTTGCGATATTTCTAAAACCTAACCTTATGTTATTCCAGATAAAGGCATCCTTAACCATGTTAATCTCTACCAAGCCATTGCGATGGATCCAATCTACAAAGTCTAAAGAAACTCTAGAGGTTTTTCCTTTGCCTCCTCATTTCTCAGATTGATTAAGAATAGCATTGAAGTCACCTCCTATGATGCAAGTCTATTCCTGGGTACTACTTATGAATTCCTCAATTTCCTTCCAAACCCTTCTTTTGTCCTCATTTTGTGTTGGCCCATAAACATTAATAATGAGAAAATCTAGTTTATGTTTAAAACTGGTGACGCTGCCACTGATCCAATTGCCATGAGTTTCTAATAGTGAGAAACCAATATTGCGAGGATCCCAAATCATGGCCAGACCTCCTGAGGCTCCGATGGCTGGTACTCCTGCAATATGTCTAAAGCCTAATAGTTTACCAAAAAAGGCTAATTCATCTTTCTCTAGTTTGGTTTCTTGTAACATAACTAAATCAGAACTATAGGTAGACATACAATGTTTAACAATCCACTAGTTGTTAGGAGCATTTAAACCCCTAACATTCCATGATAATACTTTCATGATGTTGTGGGAAGGACCTTCCCCTTCCTTGCATGAAACATATCCATAAGTTTAACCTAACCTTCAACTATTCCATCATTAGCTCTCAACTTTGATAGGGATTTCCTGCCTCTCTTACAACGTTTTGCACAATCTGGTGTAACCTTCTCCCCAACCCATTGTCCAATTCCTAATGTTTCAAAAGTTTCACATTTTCTTTGTCATTTAACTCCATTATAAGGGCCTTCGTATCCGTGAACTTTCGAGGATTGATAGAATTCGTAATCCCTTTCATCAAAAGCCTCTTTTGTAATTCTAACTCTTCTCTTTCTACTATTTCGTCCAATAAATTCTTCAGGATGTCCTCAGTAACTGAGTCGCATAAATAGTTGATAATGCAATTCACCTCCTTTTCTTTATGAACCAAATCCTCCACTTGTTCAACCTTTTCCAATTTGTCGGGAGCCTCCAATGATTGGGGGGAACCAACATCTTGTTCAGGGATAGGATTTAAATTCCCCGCCTCACCAACAACCCAACAATCACCGTCGAGATTGATTTCATCCTTATTATCAATAGATAAATTTTAAATCCTACCTCTTCATGGGCACAACTGCTCTCCTCCTCCTTTGTATCAGTATCCCTACCCTCACCATCTGTCAAAATAGCCTTGTGCAATAGCAAGGGAGAGGAATTCACTCCCTCAACCATGCTCCAATCACCCACAATTTCCCTTCCTCTACCTCATTAGACTGCCCTATTGGGGGAAAGCTATCCTTGATCACAAACCCTCCCTTTTCCCTATTGCAAAAAATATCCAGCTTAGGGTCTTCCCTAGGGTTCTTTTGAAAGGGTAAAACCACTAAGATCGGTTTGTCTGCTAAATCTAGATCTAAAATCCCTCTATAGATTTCAGGGTAAATTAAGAAAGTCGACTCCCTAGTTCTAATTTCCATAGGGCTGAGTGAATCAACATTAATATTCATATTAACTATCAATACACAGTTTGAATACATCCATCCTTTGTCACTAATCTCTACAAATTTTCCTAAATGATTACCTATTTTCCTAATAATTTATTTATCCATTAATTCTACTAGTAAGTTAGGGCTCAAAACCGGTCTATCTACTTTAAATGATTCCAATTTACTTGGATTGAAAGCAGGTTGCCAATCTAAAAATTTAAAACCAAAGCCTTTAAAAATAAGAGATTTACCTATTAAGAATTCATTCTTATGCTTGGCATTTCCACAATCAATATAAAGAAAACCCTCAAACAAGATAGCAATACTCGCTATCCGGTTGAAGGAAGATTTGAACCAATCCGCAATTACCTCTATTGGGACTCCAAGTCCACACCATCTAGCAAAAACCCCAAATGATTTGCATGTTTGTTGAATCCTTTCAACCAGACTATCATTGATTTCCAGTACATCTTTCTTTTCTGATTTAGGGTTTGTTTCCAAATCCAACTTCACCTCCATGGGTTTGGAAGGAAGCGGAGATTTGGGTTTCTTACATCCCTCCTCAAATATTTGAGGTCTACCATTATTATCACCCGATCTCTAGCTATCCAAGATCTCTATATATATATTTTTTGGCTTGTTCCAGGGAACCAGTTTTGAAAAACCTCCCTCAAGATTCTGCAAATGGGTGAATCTATTGGAGATGGTAGGCCTGAAAGAGCCTTCCAGACAGAGGGTATTATGTTTACCATTGAAACATCTCCCAGCCCTAGAATAAATCGGTAAGCCCTTCCTTACTGCCTTCTGAAATCTCCTAGATTTCACCATCTGCCATTCTGATTTTGGCTGAGGAAGGGGAGCCCAGTTCCCCGAATTGCAAACAAAAATTGTGTGTTTTGTTTGCCCAAAGAACCATTTCTGCTGCTCGATGTCTGGATATTTTCGCAGGTATATGCGCAGAGCCATTTTTCCTTTTTAATTATATTTATTATTATATGATAAAAAATGATTTATATATTATTATAAAGATAATTTACAACTCATAATTGCTTAAAATTTTATGCACAATGCTCTCTTTTGAATTTTAGGCTCTGTCATGAAAGGAAAGAAATTAAAAATCTAACTATATAAAACCTTAAAAATATAAGATTATTGTTTACCTATCTCTGGAATATATGCACAAAAAACCTTTAGTTAAGTGATGTGATATATCAATAGAAGAAAAAAAGTCTTTTAATTTGAACTATTGTGGTGATTTTTATGTATTGCAATGGCATGTTGCCATTTTTTATGTCATAGATGGTGGTAAAAAATTCAAAAGTAATAACCGATTGCTGGTGAATAGATCAACATATAGCTAAAAATTGCTAGTAAAATATTCTTTTTTAATCAATAAACTTAGAAAATATATATCTAGCTTTAGAATAAGAAAATCAATTTTAAAAACATAAAAATACTTGTATGCAATTAGTTCAAATAATTTTCTTAATAACCAATTAAATGCAAAATACATAACTCATTGTAATAATATTACCTAAGGATAAGTTTTATATTATATATTTATATAATATAAAAATAAAAATAAATTAGATATAGATTCTATATAATTTGTTAAATATTTGTTTGTTTGATGTGTAAAATAAATTTGGAAAGAAAATTTAAACATACAAAAGATTATGTTAATGTATCTAAAAGTTTGCCAAAAAAATTCATTTAGATAGCAGATTAGTGAAATTCGGTAATAAGATGCAAAATTTTTAGCCAATTAGATTGGAAAAAAATAATTTCTATAATTTAGAAACTTAAAAATCATGTATCTTAATTTTTTAAAATTGAAAAAAAATATCAAAAGAAAAAATACATATAGTTCTAATTGATGGAAAGGCAATTGAATAATAACGAGTTAACAAACTTGAATGCAACCAATTGCAATAGTACTAGCCTAACGACAAGTACTAATAACTACTTTATTTTACACACATCGAATAAAAAAAACTACTTTATTTTACACACATAGAATAAAAAATAAGTACTTTATTTTACACACAATGAAAAATAACTAAATGTATTATTTTTCCACAACCCATGATAGCTCTTGTTGTTGTTTCTATTTTCATTGTGTGTGGGTTTTTGCATCAATGTTTTAGATCACACTCTGTGATTGATCATCATATGAAAGAATGCAATAACTACTTTATTTTTATTAGTGAATTATTGAATTACTATTATCAAATTTTTATTACAAGGTTTCATGTCACTTCTAGATAATTATCAACTATCTCTATAGATTATAAAGTGGCATATGTTTAAAAAATTCATAATAGGCTTATATTATTTATTAGTCTATTATATTTATTTCTCTTGTCCACATGATACTTGACATTACCTAAATAATAAATATTTTCTCTATTTTTATGAATAATGAAGGAGAAATCAACCAAATGTCCCCCCAAAGAGAATTCTTGTTATGGACCATCCATCCTTGAATGAATTCAAATAATGTCCTATTTCTAGCAATGCTCCAACCACATTTTGAAACTAGTCAATCCCAACAACTAGAGGTAAAGGAACACCAGAGAAAGAGATAATCATGTGTTTCCTCAGTAGTAAGACACAAAGTGCAAACCAAGGGCCCAATTACTCTGTATTTCTTGAGTCTATCACCAATCAATGCCCTTCCATGCAATGCAATATATAGAAAAGCTCCTAGTTAGGGTAGAATAGAGGAACTCCAATAAAATTTAGCAAGCCAATCTACTCTTACTGCCAAGTTCCTCTACACCACATATCCTAACTTAGTTGAATACTTACCAAATTTAGTGACACTCCATATAACTTCATCCTCATCCGATGTTAGGAAAAATTTCCTCTTACCCAATATATTTGACAATATCAGTCTCAACCATTCTGAAATATTCAAACTATCCATTGGTTTCTAACTCATATTGTTTGAGTTTTTGATATAATCATAAACAAATTCCCTATTGATTCTTTCTGCTTCTACGATCCACTCCTTGTTATCAAAGTAGTTCAAAATGGATTCTTCTCCATTCCACGAGTCCACCCAAAACTTAGCCTTCTTCCCATTCCCAACTTTCCAAGATAAGTGATTAATTATAAGGTGGCGAGATTCCCAAAGAAATCTCCAAACTACTGAACCCCCAGAAGAATTTGCCAATGTCAAAATTCTTTCAGGTTCCTTTCTATCCAAATATTTGTATCTCATGATTCGACACCAAGGTTTGTTTGGTTCCTTGTATAATTTCCACATTAGTTTTACCCTAAGAGCCAGATTTTGAAACTCCATATGTCTAAGCCCAACACCATCTTCTTAGTGAGACAAGAAACCTCCCAATTGATAAACAAAATGCATCTAGCCTCCTTCATACCTTCCCAAAGGAATTTTTTCGTAAAGCTTTCAAGGGCTACCAAAACTCTATTGGGCATTTTGAAGCAAGACATAACATATATGCGCAGTGCAACAAGGACGAACTTAATCATTGTAATTCTTCTAGCTTGCGAGAGCCACTTATTGGTCCAAGCCCCTGATTTGCTATTGCATTTAGAAATGATCTCCTCCCAAAAAACAGATTTAGATTGACTAGCACATAGAGGAACACCAAAATATTTTCCTGGAAGGGAAGCAATTGTGAATCCTAAATTCCAACATTTTTCTTTTGTTGACCTTTTTTAGTAAAGAAGAAATAAACTGTTGATTTTTCCTTATTAACTTCCTGTCCTGAAGCACTTGCATGTATTTTTAAGGTTTTGTTAATTACTTATACATCTCTGACCTCCACACTACCAAACAACATTGTATCATCCATAAATTGCGAATGCGTAATTGGATCCAATCTTTCATCCACATCAATTCCTTTCCAAACTTTTGAAGATCTCAATCTTTGGATAAGGCACCCCAAGACCTTAGTCATAATAACAAACAAAAATGGAGATATCAAGTCTCCCTATCTAAGCCCATTGGTAGCTTTAAAAAATCCAAATAGAGAACTATTTACAAGAACTGAAAAACTAACTGATGATATACATACTTGAATCATCTTAATCCATTTTTTGTCAAAACCAAATATTTCTAGAACAAAGATCAAAAAATTTCATCATACCTTATCATAGGCCTTACTAATGTCCAATTTTATGGTCATACCTTTTATCTTCTTCACGTTGATTGAGTGTAGAGTTTTTGCAACAAGGATAATATTGTCTGTAATTTCCCTTCCAGGGATAAAACCATTCCGCTCACAAGAGATTAGCTTTCCCAATATCTTCTTCAGATGATTTGATATGGCTTTAGAGACAATTTTGTAGATGGTATTACATAATGAGATTGGCTTGAAATATTTCATTTCCTTACATTCATTATTCTTAGGGATCAAAACCAATACAATGTTGTTTATTTCTTTAAAAAACCTTTTATGTCTTCTAACATCTTCAACCACCTTGTGGATATCTTGGCCCATGAAGTTCTAGCACTCCTAAAAAAACTTGGTTGGAAGTCCATCAGGCCTAGGCATTTTCTCTAGATGTAAATGGAAAACAGTCGATTTGACCTCTACCTCCATGAAGGATTACAATAGAAGGTGATTATCTTGTTCAGTTAAAAGTTTAGGAATATCATTACATTCCCCATTTACCTGCTCTCCATTCCCCAAAATATCTTGGAAGTATTTGACTACAACCTCCCTGATCTACTCTATATCATTGCACTCCTTGCCATCCTTGTCCATAATTTGGTTGACTCTGTTAATAGCCCGCTTGGCTTTCACCGAGACATGAAATGTTTTTGTATTAGCATCACCATCTTTAATCCGTCTTTCCCTTGCTTTGTCCTTCCAAATAAATTCTTATCTTGTCACAAGTTTAGATAATTTTTCTTTAACTGCTTCTCCTTTATATAATCTTTATTGAACATCCCATTTTGTATAACTTTTTCATTTAATTCCTCCAATTCTGATTCAGCCAAATTCTTCTATATATGAAAATATTTTTAAAAACCTCCTTGTTCCATGCTCTAAAATTTTATTTTATATGTTGCAGCCTTTGGATAAAACAATAATTGATCATGCCTTGAATATTAATGTCCTCTTTCCACCATTCTTCCAAGAGGTTCTTAAGATTTCTATCCCTCTACCACATAGATTCAAATTTAAAAATTCCCCTAATGAGTTTAGGAGAAAATCCAAAATCCAATTGGATCGGGAAGTGATAAAAAATAGAAATAGGGATGATAGAGGATGAAAAGGAGACCTCCTCCTCCATCCACCCTGACCAATACATAGAGCATCAACAAATTTGCCTTCTCATTTGAAGCAATATTTCAAAAATATCGTTCCTTCCTCTACACTTATTTTAGTTTCCTGAAACATAATAATATCAACTTTAACCTTTTCTAATTGATGCTTGATCAAGCATTGTTTGTTAGGAGTCGATAGGCTCCTGACATTCCATGATAGTATCCTCATTTCTCGCCAAGGGAGAGCTTACCTCCCTTGGATCTTTTTCAGGAAATTTGCCACACTCAACCAACCTCTCTTAACCACTTCATCTTCTCTCTTTTGTTTATTGGTTTTTTCCCCCCTCCCTTTTCTTGTTGATCCTAAAAGCTTCATCATTGTTTGGCTAATTGTTCTTGGGTCCAATGTGCAATGTATCCAACGCATCTTTTTCTAATCCCTCCTCAGCCAATTCCCTTTCGTTCTCAAATTGGGAGTTGTCCTCCCTTATTTCTTCTTCTATCGTTTCCCTTGGGTAAGTATTCCTTCTCCTTAATTATATCCTTACCTATTTCTGTGTTCAAAGACTCGCCAACTTCCTTAATGTGCTTTGTATTATCTGTCTCAATATCAATCTAAGTATTGGAAACAAGAAATGGCTTATCATTCTTATCTATCTTTACATTATTTTGTATTTCTTTGGGAATCCATTTTTCTATTTTTTTTGGTGGCAATTTGCATTCCATTTCATTATGATTCCTCTGCCTACACCTTATGCAGAAAAAAATCTTCATCTATTTCAACATTTTGTATCCAAGGGATACTGTTAACCCTTAGTTTTATTTTTGTAGGAATAGTTCTTATAGCCACTAATTTCATTCGAGCATATAAGTATGAGTCTCCTTCCGCAATTCCTCCATCAATCTCCACAAGGGTCCCCATTGATTTGTCATTTTTTTCTAGACATTCTTCTGCCCAGTATTCAATCGAAAGATTGTACAAACCTATCCAAATTGGGGTTTCATAAGGATGCAATTTCGTCGGATTAAAATTAGAGTGTCATTTTTGCAAATATAGGGGGGAATCATTAAGCTACCAAATTCCACCTTGCAAGATTCTTTCTCTTTCTTCTTCTAATTTAAAAAATACTACAAAAAATTCTTTAGGCATAAATTTCACTAAATGTTCTGTCTTCGAAGTGTTTTTGATCCATTCTCTGATTTTTCCTCTTTCAACTCAAGGGCAAATGAATCGACAATAAATTTTTAAATCATTCAAAAAACATAGACCACACTTTAATTCCTCTGTGACATCAATGGTTTGAATTTTTGCATCTCTAATTGGATTGTTCGTCCTTTTTGGTTTAAGGGTTTCTGCAATCTGATCTCCCTCACAATCGCTCTACTCTTCCATTATTTCTATCCTTCCTTTGTTGTAATTATATTAGTAGAATGCTAAAAGGTAATTACTTGCCACTAAACAAAGTAAATTTGCAATCATTGGCCAATTACAAGATCTCATTTTCTATCCCAACTAATTCTAAGTTAGTTTTGACTATAATTTCAAACATTTAAATTTTAATTCTTAAAATTTAAATGTTTTAATAAATTCATAATCTTATATCAACTTTTAATTGGAATGATCATTGTTTTTAAAATACTCTGAAACCAATAGTGAAGTGGAATTCTAATAGTCAGTACACTCAAAAATAAATATCCCAAAAACATTGGCTTAAAAAAACTAGTTTCTTCCACAAAAACAAAGACTTACAACAAAATTGCAACTAAAGCACAAATTTAAAATATTATTTTGTAACCTGTCATAAATGCTTCTCCCACTAAAACTTCATTTTAATCTAAAACATCGTGCTATTGGCTGAAACTTGAGAAACTTGAGCTTGATTTTCAGTTTTAACCAATTACTTTCCCTTAAAAATTATTACCTAGAATAATGTTTCTTTATTTCTCACTCTTCCCCCCTCTATCTCTTTCTTCAAATATCCCCTCTCCATCTCTATCTATATCTCATTATCTAGATATCTCTCTTATTCACTCCTCTCCTCTTCTAACACTATTGACAAGAACTTGACGCATTGCATCCCTTGTTGAACATGAATTTAATAAATTTAATTCAGAAAATAGACAACAAAGCATCACAATAACAATTTTAAGACTGAGAAATTTTTTAACTCAAAAAAAAATCTCTTTAAATTTTTTTAAGGCATTAAATAAAACTAATTGTCCAATATAAAAAAAAGGATGCCCTCAAAATCCACCAATCCCAAAGGTTAGAAATATCATCCAAAACCTTATAAACAATATTGTGATATTCATATTTTTTAGTATATTTATTATTACTGCTAAAAGATGATTTTCATATTAATCTTTAATTTTTGATTGTCAGGTTTATTACATCATTCATGTGTCTTTAGGATATTCCATCATTATTTGTTAGGTATGTTAGTATGTTCATTATGGTTTATCATGTGTGCGTAAAAAAATATATTATTTAGGAGAAAATAATATTGTGTTTGGTTGTACAATAGGGATTTGAGTTATTAGAACAACTCATCTATGTCTTGTCCCCATATTTGGCATACCTAAAATTTGAACTTCAAATTGGTCCCAATGTTGAATGAAGGCCCAAATATGTGTCTATAAGCAATGAGTGAGCATGTGATCCAAGGTTGTTGCCAGTCAAAATATGAAAAATGGATACATTTTGGAAATTACCAATAATTTAGGGAAATCATTTGATAGACATGTCCTTAGCATCATTTTGTGTCATGTGGCCGATTTTCGCTTGAACCCAGTTCATAATTTGTCATATTTTAAACTTTCAAATTTTGGTGTCCCTCGCCCAAAAATGATTAAAATATCTCATCCTCGGTATCATCATGAGGAATAAAATATGATCTTTTCTCATTTCCCTACCATCAGCACGTGTTTCAAATTTTAGGACTTAACTCCCTATCGTTTGGAAGATATGATCATTTTACTCAAACCTGAGCATTAAAGTTAAAATATTTAAATTATTTTTCAAATAAATAATTTGATATTTTAGAATATTTTAATATTGTGATCATTTGAGGGAAAAAGTTGTCTAAAACGTCATTTTCATTTCTCCATTTTTCTCCTTCGTGGTCGATGGTTTCTGGATGTCAAGGTCATAGTCTTTGAAAGAAATGGTTAAAGATGCTCCATTTTCGAGCATTTTTAACCCATAATCCTAACCTTTGAGAAAAAAATGGTTAGGAATGCTCTGTTTTGGAGCATTCTTAACCCATATTTTTAACCTCTCTCAAAAAAGGATAGGAATGCTCCAAAATGGAGCATCTCTAACCTTATTTCCTAACCTTGTGGGCCCGCTTTGTCAAAAAAGTTAGAAATGCTTCGTTTTGGAGCATTCTTAACCTCCTCCATAAGAGTTATAAAAAAAATGCTTCAAACACCAGTATGGACATTCATCAAGGCAGCACTGGAAAACATAATTGCAGATGATGGAAGCACAAACATGCCATGAGTTGTGGATATGAATGCAAAAAATGTGGAGTCGTGGACATCGCAATCGAATTGCTCAACAAAAGATCTTGAAAAGATGTATCTCATGTAATGCAATCAGCAGGTGTAAGGCCGAATTCCACAAACTATGCAAGAATCCTTTTAGCCTGTACAAAATGGAAGCATCAACATTGCACGTGAATGGTTTGACATAACGTACATGATGAGTATTTGACAGAGTGCAAGTGCAGTTGACAGATGTAAAGCCGAATTCCAAAACCTTTAAATGGAGATTTGTTAAAGCATTAAGGATAGAGGAATCACGTCAGATGTTGTAGTCGTAGTTGCTCTGGTAAACATGCATGCATCGTGGAGCATAAACAAAGCATGTGAATTGTTTGACTGAATGCCTTAAAGAAATATGGTCTCATTTAATGCAATGATCACAGGATATGCACAAAACCAGTCATGACATTTATCGAAGCATTAAAGATAGAGGAATTTCATCAGGTGTTATTGTTGCAACTGCATACACGCATGCTAAAGTTGTTAATTACTTTGTAACGGTGCAATTTCTGCAGTGATATAAATGCTAACTGTGGGACCATAGCCAATACCATGAGATGTTTGACAAAATAACATGATGCAGATCGTGGGAGGCATAGACAATGCACGTGAACCGTTCAACATAATGCTTCACAAAGATGTCATCTCAATGATTGTGAAACTTTCAAAGCAAATGCAGTTCATAGGCTTATCACTGAAGTCCACAACCTTTGCTAGCATCCTTCATGCCCGTGGCAACAATCTTGAGTACATCCTGAATGGTATAATTATGTGTTGGCATATGTGCAAAGTATGTTGACATGATGATATTGTATGTTGTCATTGATGTCAAGATGATGAAGAGTGAACCGGTATATTGAAGTAAGCACTTGCAAGAGAACCGGTATATATATATATATATATGAAAAAGTGAAGCGGTATGTCTGTCCAAGTGAACCGGTATATGTGAAAAAGTGAACCGACATGTTTGTCCAAGTGAACCGGTATGTTGGAATGTGAACCGGTAAATGGAATGTTTTGTATCAAGGTTTCATATGGTATGACTACCAGTTGGTAGTCTTAGCTTCAGGGTTTCCGGTTGAAGTGTTCTATGCCTATGTGATTCAACCGATGACATTGTGTGATGTGTTAGCATTGTAATGAAGAACAGATTGTGTTGCCACGTTAGCCTTGTGCGCGTGAAGGATCTTGCATGAAGGAGATTGATCCTATCTACCTCGAGAATGTACAAAGTCTCTGTAAACGGTGGAGAACACGTGATGGGTTATCAACCTCCAAGAAGTGGTGAAGAACGAATGATGGAGAATGTCTTGAGATCTGTTCAAGACTGTTGTAATCAATGTAATATGATCAACGGTTAGGATTGAACCGGCTGAATTGCTTAACCTAAATGTTTAGGGTTTAGGGTTTATGCTGCCGACCTATTTGTTTCCTATAAGGTCGATGTTGTTTTTCATGTTGAGGTTGTTGGCAAATGTTGAGTGTGTATCTAAGTGCAAAGATACATGATTCTTGCCAAACCAGATAAGAGAATAGATACCTGCAGAGTGTGAGTGCAGAAGGAAGAAACTAAAGCAGATCTGCATTGGCATTGAGTGTTGTTACCAAATCATTGTAATACCTGTTGACCTCTAATCACTTCAACAGTTGGAAAATCCCTTAACAGGGTAGCTTTAACTGGTTTGTTGTAAATCATTTAACAGGGTGACTCAAAATCACTGAGTTCTAGAAATCCTCTAACAAGGTAACCTTTAACAGGGTTTAACCCTTAACCGTGTATGTTAGCCATTCCTTAACCGGGCGATCCCTAGCAGGATCAGTTCCTAACAGAACCTATTGTAAAGTCTTTAACCAGACTAGGCTCCTAACATAGCAGCCTTCAAAAGGGTTCAAAGAATAGCTTGTGGGTATTCATCCCCACCGTGGTTTTTCCCAGTTGGGTTTCCATGTGAAAAATATGTGTGTTATGTGTGATGCTTTTTCATGTGATTCTTTGTTATTCTCTGTTAAGCGGTAAACCATGTTGAACCAGTAAGTCTTTGCATTTCTGTTGTAGTATTACTAGTGTATGCATATGGGTGAAGTGGAAATAAGATGTTAGATTGTGTGGAAAGCTGAGTTACCAGTTTATGTCTGTCACTGTGCTTAACCGGTAGTAATCTGGTTTAGACAGATGTTATTGCTTGCCAGTCAAAGTGCAGGGTTCTGAGTCAAACCGGTTCAAGGAAAAGTGGTTTTATCAGTATTGATTCACCCCCCCTCTCAGTACCGGTTTGGTACTAACTGTTCATCATTGATTCATCATTATGATGGTAATTAAACTGCAGTGGTTGTGTGAACAGGGTGCCATGGTACGTGTAAATCATTTGTTAACGTTGCATAAAGTATATACAAGGAATGATAACTATTTTACCAATGCAAAATAAGAATTGCAGAGCAGGGAACGATAACTATTCTATAGAGTGCCTCAGATAATTGTAATCTCATGACATGCCATGATTGAATAAATGTATGGAGATCGAATGTTGACGCATAGCCAATGCCATGAAGTGTTTGAGAGAATGTTGCAGATCGTGAGAGCATAAACATGAGTGCAATGTGGAAAGCATAGAAAAGGGACTTTTTACAGAGGGGAAAACTCTACTGGAATTCTAGGAGAAACTTGTAATGACATTTTGATTTGCACTATGTATAGAAATGATTTTGGACTTGTATATTTCCAAGAGGATAATGAAGAATACGTCTTAGTTCCTGTGTTCTAAATGTATTCATGTGTTATCATTGCTTATTTCTCTAATGTCAAATTGGTAGTCTTTTTATGCATATGTGATTTGTATAATTGATGTGATGATGCACAAGCAACCTTTGGTACCTCAGTTTGAATGTGTTGAAGTATCTTATCTCTCTGTATGTTGATATTTGTCATTCTTCTTTATCGTCATCTCATGGCTAAGCATATTACCTTATAAACTCCCCTTGTAATTTGTTGCTAATGTTGAGAAATCTCAGTTGATGGTCATATGTCTATTGTTGGGGTTTCTATCTTTATTTATTTTTAGTTTTATGTTTTCTCCTTTATGTACTTTCAGGTTAAAAGTACACAAAAATCCTAAATACCCCTATCATACGAGGGAGATACCCCTCTCAAACGCAGAGGAAGATTGTGGTTTCACTTCAATCTCTCCAACTGTTGGAACGTTTGTCACCGCTCATCGGGCAAACAGGGTCAGTTTCAGATAAACGACCGCAGTGACAAATCTGTTTACCAACATATTTTTGGCGACTTTGCTGGGAAAATGAAATACTAGTGTGCTTTCTTCCTAAAAAATTGTAAGGTACCTTCTTCAGAATGAAGGTTGGCGACTCTGTCTAAAAGATCAAATTTAGAACAATGGTTTGGTACAAAGAAAATTTGGAAAGTGACAGTGAAAGTGACGATGAAGACTATATATATCAAAAGAAGCAGATTTTTGATGAGCCCATACAAGTCGACTTCTTGAAGAGATTTTATGGTGGCATGCAATTTACTCTTGATAAGATTCATCCCTCTTTATGTCAAGTGTTGCAAGATATTGAAGAAAAGGATGGAAAAGAAATTGGTTTTCTTTCTTGTGATCATTTACCCAAGTCAACAATCAAGAAAGATGAAGACAAAAGTGATCTTTCTCCTGAACCAGTTGCTCAACAGAATCAAAGTCTTGATAATCCCGAACAACTCAACTTCTTGAAATGTTTCTATAGTGGAAAGAAACTTGATCCTCATAAAATTAATCCTTCTCTACTCCAAACTCTACAAAAGATTGAGGAAAAAGATAAAAGAGAGAACCAATTTTTTTTTCTCGTGATTGTATTCTTGAATCAACAATGGATAATAATGATGATGCTCATTCTCCTCCACCTATTTCTCAACAAAATTAGACTCTCAATGATTCACATATCAAGTTTTTGAAATGATTATGTGGAAATAGGAAACTTGATCATGATAAAGTGCATCTTTCTCTGCTTCAAACATTGCAAAAGATTGAACAAAAAGATGAGAGTGAGAATCATTTTCTCATTGATATAAATTCCTGTGAGAAAAGCAATGAAAGGAGCTCATTAGAATGTGTATATGAAGAAGAATATGAAGTCACATCTACTTGTAAGGATACATGTCAAGAGAAAGATCTAAAGGTGAGTGAGATAGAGAGAGAAGATTGTGTTTCTGTATGCCATGAGCATTATGAAGATTACCATAGCGAGGAAGAAGTCTTCAATGAATCTAAAAACAAGAAGCTTGAAGGAGGAATAAATGATTTCAAGACTTCCATGCAGCCCAAGATTCAAGAAAATGGTGAAGAGGAGAGGTATAAAGATGAATCTCCTATAATTATCATTCCAACTTGGTGTCTCAATTCTTCTGACAATGACTTTCTATGTGGAGAGGATATTCTCATTCATCCATCACTAACAGTTGAAGATGAAAACTTTTCCATGGAAATTAAAGGTATGATACCTAATGGACAATCTTGTATGGATATGACCAATGGAGAAGCAACCATAGGTAAAATTTTGCAGACATATTCTTTGTCTTCAAAAATGGAGACCTTTACTGAACTTCTATATCAGTCTCGAGTGAAAGAAGAAGAACCATCAAGCATTCACTCTTCATCATAAATGCCACCCGAGTATGAAGTTTTCAAATTTCATGAAGAATGTGATGAAGAGGAATCATTGGCACAAGAGAACACAAAACATAATGCATATGTCTATGAGCAGGTTGAAAATGAAATCAATGTAGGTATATCAACAAATGTACCCATCTTGATGGAATCACAATCTATGTCTTATGAAGTATTTAAGGTTCAAAGCAATCCTCTTATTGAATCTTTAAATCAAGAAGACACCCCTTTTGAGAACTCTACCAAGAATGCAAAGATAAATGAGGTAATGAATGATCTAAAGAAGGAAGCCAATGAAGTTACTTCTCATAATGATTGTATTCGAGATTGGTGTTTGAAGGCTTCAAATGATGACTTGTCCTATGATGAAAGTGTTGGAGTTGAGAAAATACAACACCACAAGAGCTCAAATTATCTCTGAAAAATCTGTTACAAGGAGAAGCAAGGAAGCAAATCGCAGAAGAAAGAAATACACATAAAATATGCTAAAAAGGAGAGAGCTCAATATTCACAAAATGTAATGTAATAATCCTCCTCCTTAAAAAGAAAAGAATGAACTTAACCTTTAATAGGTCAAGAAACCCTAAAAGGGAAAACCTAGGTTTCCACATAATAATTAATAAAAGAATTAATTATTATGCACCTAAAGTTAGCTTAAGTGTAAAAGAGATAAAGGGAACTTAAATAATTAAACAAATATTGTTTAATTAATCAGGTAAATACCCGAATACTCTAACATCCCCCCTTAAGCTAGACTTAGGGAGAAGCTAAAACCTAGAACAACTACTGAAAGCAGGAAAGATGGGTCCCGACAACAAGGCCTGATCAAGTACCCAAATACAATGAAATCTATATGAACTGGAGAAATAGAGAAAACCACATGGGAACAAAACTCTACTCCAAAAAGAGATGGAAAAGAACACCACTGAAGCATGAAGAACCTGCAAACTCTGTCGAAGAATAACTACTGAGCTGAAGAACCTCCACTGAAATAGAACATGACCAAGTAGAGAAGACTATAATCTGTATGAATGCCCTCAAATGACATTACTCAAATCAGAAGGCAAACAAGGCAAACAACTGAAATCGAAGATACAGATGACATGAAAACACTAAAGCCTGAAGAGCTGATCAATCAAACCACGAAAGCATTAGAACCAATAGGACAAACCTTCCCAAAATGCTGAAGAGGGAGAGGGACATGAACACCGAAAATAACAACCAAGAAGAACTGCATGACGAAGAACCAAGAACATCAAATGTGCTGAGAAAAGTACATGGTGTCATGGAAGGAACACTCACTTGACACACATCATGAGGTGAATGTCATGGAAGGAACACTCACTGGACAAAGGAAGATGGCAAACAAGGCAAACATCAACCCCCTCATGGCACTTTATAAGTAGTGCATGCACAACAAGGCACAAGATGTGCAAGATCCCAAGTAAACAATGCATGATGGCACTTTATCTCAGTGCATTTGAATAAATACAAAGCTACAATGATAATAGGACTGGAAATAGAAAGGAGAACCAAAATAGAGACATCGTACCCAGAGAAGAGATCCTAGGACCTGAAACAACCAAGATATCCACCAGAGTGCTAAAAAGCAAAAAATTGAATAAAATATGCATGGAGTAGAATCTGGAAATAAAACTCTTATGGAAGGAAAGTACACAACACACGCTTTCCAAAAATATATTTTTTTTGAAAAATGGAGTTCGGATGCTCATTCTACGCCCCTGGCATGCAGTTCAAGAAAACAAATTTAAAAAAAAAAAGCCTTTTTATGACATGTAGGCCGATTTTTTGATTTTTTGAAAAAAAAAAATACAAAAATCAAAACTCAAAAAATTATTGAAAAAGGCGTAAGTTTTTTGTTAAAAAAAAATAAAATCAAACAATTTTTGGAGGAGGCGCAGGATTTCGTACGCTGCCGTCGGTCTGATAGTGTCAGACCAGGCCCGCCGCCGCCGGTCTCCAGCCCCTTGCCGACTCCCGGCCCCCTGCCGCTGCGGCCCTCGGCGACCTCACCTTCCCGGCACCACTGCCGCTGCTACGCTCCGCTCCCAGGCCGCCGCCGCTGCGCTTTGCTCCCCGACTTCTTGCGTCGTCCTCCGATCGCCGCCCGACCCAGTTCTTGCGCCGTTGCCCAGCCACCTCTGCTCGCCACCGCCCACCTCGCCGCCCGCAATGCCTGCTGGCCCCACCGCCGTCGGAAACCGCCGCCCAGCCGCCACTGTCACCTTAAACCTTTGTTTTCAGATGAGTGGATTTCTATAGATAATTTTCAAGCTAATATTCATGAACATGATTCAATGGTCATGTCTACTCAATTTTCTTTACATCACAGATTATATCAAGGTTGTCCAATTCATGGATTAATTTATTCCAATCCAAACTATCAGAGGTATCTTCAGATAGAGGATATAGGTATACTTGGGAATATTCCACAAATTGCCAATAATGTTCAAAATGGTACCCAAATCTTTCAAGAGAGCCTACAAATTTATGATGAGAGATGGTTGTTTGGTTTATTGTTCAAATATGTTTCTCATCTTATGCAGGTTGATCTTGTCAACTTGCTGAGCTTACATGTGTCACATGAATGCACACCACTTTTCCGCAAAGGTGCCTATTTCTCTCAGCTTGTGAATGCCTTTGCCTACCATGTACATACTTTAGTTAGAAGTTTTGTTGTGTTTGTCCCATTTTTGGCTCGTGTTTGGTTTCTCCAGCTTTTCCCTATGTCGTATCCTCTTTGACTCTATTGCCCAATGGATAGTGCACTAGGCTGCGAGCCAGAGATTTTTGGTTCATCCCGCGTCCTTTGCAATCCTTGTCCCCACTCAGAGCTAGTTGTTGTCCCCATATTTGGCATACCTAAAATTTGAACTTCAAATTGGTCCCAATGTTGAATGAAGGCCCAAATATGTGTCTATATGCAATGAGTGAGCATGCGATCCAAGGTTGTTGCTAGTCAAAATATGAAAAATGGATAAATTTTGGAAATTACCAAGAATTTAGGGAAATCATTTGATATACATGATCTTAGCATCATTTGTGTCATGTGGCCAATTTTTGCCTAAACCCAGTTCATAATTTGTCGTATTTTAAACTTTCAAATTTTGGTGTCCCTCGCCCAAAAATGATTAAAATCTCTCATCCTCGGTATCATCATGAGGAATAAAATATGTTCTTTTCTCCTTTCCCTACCATCAGCGCGTGTTTCAAATTTCAGGACTTAACTCCCTACCATTTGGAAGATATGGTGATTTTTCTCAAACCTGAGCATTAAATTTAAAATATTTAAATTATTTTTCAAATAAATAATTTGATATTATAGATTATTTTAATATTGTGATCATTTGAGGGAAAAAGTTGTCTAAAACGCCATTTTCATTTCTCCATTTTTCTCCTCCGTGGTCGATGGTTTCTGGATGTCAAGGTCATAGTCTTTGAAAGAAATGGTTAAAGATGCTCCATTTTCGAGCATTTTTAACCCATAATCCTAACCTTTGAGAAAAAAATGGTTAGGAATGCTATGTTTTGGAGCATTCTTAACCCATATTTATAACCTCTCTCAAAAAAAGTTAGGAATGCTCCAAAATGGAGCATCTCTAACCTCCTCCATAATAGATATAAAAAAATACTTCAAATAGCAGTATGAACATTCATTAAGGCAGCACTGGAAAACATAATTACAAATGATGGAAGCACATACATGCCATGAGTTGTGGATATGAATGCAAAAAATGTGGAGTCATGGACATCGCAATCGAATTGCTCAACAAAAGATCTTGAAAAGATGTATCTCATGTAATGCAATCAGCAGGTGTAAGGGTGAATTCCACAAACTATGCAAGAATCCTTTTAGCCTATACAAAATGGAAGCATCGACATTGCACGTGAATGGTTTGACATAACGCACATGATGAGTATTTGACAGAGTGCAAGTGCAGTTGACAGATGTAAAGCCGAATTCCAAAACCTTTAAATGGAGATTTGTTAAAGCATTAAGGATAGAGGAATCACGTCAGATGTTGTAGTCACAGCTGCTCTGGTAAACATGCATGCATCGTGGAGCATAAACAAAGCATGTGAATTGTTTGACTGAATGCCTTAAAGAAATGTGGTCTCATTTAATGCAACGATCGCAAGATATGCACAAAACCAGTCACGACATTTATCAAAGCATTAAAGATAGAGGAATTTCATCAGGTGTTATCGTTGCAACTACATACACGCATGATAAAGCCGTTAATTACTTTGTAACGATGCAATTGCTGTGGTGATATAAATGCTAGTTATGGGATCATAGCCAATTCCGTGAGATGTTTGACAAAATAGTATGATGCAGATCATGGGAGGCATAGACAATGCACGTGAACCGTTCAACATAATGCTTCACAGAGATGTCATCTCAATGATTGTGAAACTTTCAAAGCAAATGCAGTTCACAGGCTTATCACTGAAGTCCACAACCTTTGCTAGCATCCTTCATGCTCGTGGCAGCTATCTTGAGTACATCCTGAACGTTATTATTATGATGGCAGTTAAATCATAGTGGTTGTGTGAACAGGGTGTCATGGTACGTATAAATCATTTGTTAACATTGCATAAAGTATATACAAGGAATGATAACTATTTTACCAATGCAAAATAAGAATTGCAAAGCAGAGCATGATAACTGTTCTATAGAGTGCCTCGGATAATTGTAATCTCATGACATGCCATGATTGAAGAAATGTATGGAGATCGAATGTTGATGCATAGCCAATGCCATGAAGTGTTTGAGAGAATGTTGTAGATCGTGAGAGCATAAACATGAGTGCAATGTGGAAAGCATACACAAGGCATGCTAACAGTCTGACAGAATGCTTCAAAGAGATATAATGATAGGTGTAGATTTTAATGCCACAACCTTTGCCAGTTCCTTACGTAGTATGGACATTCATCAAAGCATTGAAGATAGAGTAATTTCGCCAGATGTTGTCGTTGCAACTGCTCTAGAAGCCATGACTGAAAACCATGCACACATGATAAAGCCGTTAATTGCTTTGTAATGGTGAAACTACTCTGGAAGACATAACTGCAAATCATGAAGCATAAAAAAGGTGCAAGCGGATTGATAGACATGACTACAAACCGTAAATGCATGGTTAAGCTGCAAATTGTTTGATAGAATTACATGGTGCAAGCTATAATGATGGAAGCATTGGCATAGAGTATGAACCGTTTGATACCGTGCCTCATGGAAATATAACCTCACATTTTGCAGCGATTAAAGGATATGCATAGAGTGGAGTTCGATGAACGTTTTTAGAAACTTTCAAAATGATAAAGAGTCTTTGCTAGCCGTTGTAGTTGCAATCGCCACGATAGACATGCATGGAAATTATGGAGTCAAAGAAAAGATGGGCGAATTGTTTGTCAGAATGCCTTGAGAGAGAAGAGTATTGTGTCAAACGAATTCTAAGGAAGCTCAAGCAACTTATCGGATATCTTTCAATGGACATTATCTTTTGAAGACAATCAACAAGCTTATGAAGTGGTAATGAAAGATGTTTAAGTGATGTAGTCAAAGAGTGTGTTATTGGAAGGAAGATGTTCGTGAATGATTTCTTCATGTCATGATGAAGATTCCAATTGATAAATATTTTTCAATGCAAGATCTTTTCATCTTTATGGAGAGCCTCAAAAGGAGATATATTTTGTGTCCTCAAGAAAATGAACAACAAGATGATTGTAGCATATAGATAAAATGACAGACGAAATGGTTGTAGATTATACAGGAAATGAGTTCATTGAAGATGCCTTGGATATTCTTAAACATATGTAATTAATGGATCAGAGAAGCAGCTCTACGGAGTCTGGTTCCAATTCATCTTACTTTTAAATAATTCTCATCATAGAAAGCAATGAACAGAGTGCAGAAGCATAGGAAAGGCAAGGGATTTGTTTGATAAACTGCCTTAAAGTTTAGAGGAGAATATTTTGCTTAGAGAAATGACATGAATTTGAAAGATGCATTGCATTTGATTAGTCCAACTAATGACTTTGAAACCACCATGGTCATTGAATTTGGTTATTGCAATCATGGTTCAAGATAGGGATTTACATTAATTATAAGGATGGGAAGTGGTTGATCTTTTGCAAGGGAAGTTATACTTTTATCCTTCCGGTTAGATGACTTCAAAGAATGTGAATTATCCTTGTGTTATCCATTTTTGACAGGCAAGCGACAACCACAATTCTTAGAAGTGGTAAAATAACTATGAAGATTCATCTCAAGTGTCATGCAATGGATCATGAAGTCAAGAAAGGACAGAGCTTTTCGTGATGGACATCTCCTAACAACAACTTGTTTCTTCTTTCAAAGTCATATTTTTTTGTAAAAGTGACTTATGTCACATATTGTAACCCAAGGTTAGAAAGTTGACTTCTTCTACGCATAAAAGTGTAATTTATTAACTCATTGAAATTTACGGAGAAAAGAGTTAGTTATTAACCCAGGATTGAAGTTGGTTATAAGGTAGTTATCCTACAAGCCTATAAATAGAAGGCTTTTGCATTGTAGGGGGGGACTTTTTAAAGAGGGGAAAACTCTGCTGGAATTCTAGGAGAAACTTGTAATGACATTTTGATTTGCACTATGTATAGAAAGTATTTTGGACTTGTATATTTCCAAGAGGACAATGAAGAATACGTCTTAGTTCGTGTGTTCTAAATGTATTCATGTGTTATCATTGCTTATTTCTCTAATGTCAAATTGGTAGTCTTTTTATGTATATGTGATTTGTACAATTGATGTGATGATGCACAAGCCACCTTTGGTACCTCAGTTTGAATGTGTTGAAGTATCTTATCTCTCTGTATGTTGATATTTGTCATTCTTCTTTATCGTCATCTCATGGCTAAGCATATTACCTTATAAACTCCCCTTGTAATTTGTTGCTAATGTTGAGAAATCTCAGTTGATGGTCATATGTCTATTGTTGGGGTTTCTATCTTTATTTATTTTTAGTTTTATGTTTTCTCCTTTATGTACTTTCATGTTAAAAGTACACAAAAATCCTAAATACCCCTATCATACGAGGGAGATACCCCTCTCAAACGCAGAGGAAGATTGTGGTTTCACTTCAATCTCTCCAACTGTTGAAATGTTTGTCACTGCTCATCGGGCAAATAGGGTTAGTTTCAGATAAACGACCGCAGTGACAAATCTGTTTACCAACAGATTTTTGGCGACTTTGCTAGGGAAACGAAATACCAGTGTGCTTTGTTCCTAAAAAAATGTAAGGTACCTTCTTCAGAATGAAGGTTGGCGACTTTGTCTAAAAGGTTGAATTTAGAACAATGGTTTGGTACAAAGAAAATTTGGAAAGTGACAGTGAAAGTGATGATGAAGACTATATATATCAAAAGAAGTAGGTTTCTGATGAGCCCATACAAGTTGACTTCTTGAAGAGATTTTATGGTGGCATGCAGTTTACTCTTGATAAGATTAATCCCTCTTTATGTCAAGTGTTGCAAGATATTGAAGAAAAGGATGGAAAAGAAATTGGTTTTCTTTCTTGTGATCATTTACCCAAGTCAACAATCAAGAAAGATGAAGACAAAAGTGATCTTTCTCCTGAACCAGTTGCTCAACAGAATCAAAGTCTTGATAATCCCGAACAACTCAACTTCTTGAAAATTTTCTATAGTGGAAAGAAACTTGATCCTCATAAAATTAATCCTTCTCTACTCCAGACTTTGCAAAAGATTGAGGAAAAAGATAGAAGAGAGAACCAATTTTTTTCTCGTGATTGTATTCATGAATCAACAATGGATAATAATGATGATGCTCATTCTCCTCCACCTATTTCTCAACAAAATCAGACTCTCAATGATTCACATATCAAGTTTTTGAAATGATTATGTGGAAATAGGAAACTTGATCATGATAAAGTGCATCTTTCTCTGCTTCAAACATTGCAAAAGATTGAACAAAAAGATGAGAGTGAGAATCATTTTCTCATTGATATAAATTCTTGTGAGAAAAGTAATGAAAGGAGCTCATTAGAATGTGTTCATGAAGAAGAATATGAAGTCACATCTACTTGTAAGGATACATGTCAAGAGAAAGATCTAAAGGTGAGTGAGATAGAGAGAGAAGATTGTGTTCCTGTATGCCATGAGCATTATGAAGATTACCATAGCGAGGAAGAAGTCTTCAATGAACCTGAAAACAAGAAGCTTGAAGGAGGAATAAATGATTTCAAGACTTCCATGCAGCCCAAGATTCAAGAAAATGGTGAAGAGGAGAGGTATACAGATGAATCTCCCATAATTCTCATTCCAACTTGGTGTCTCAATTCTTCTGACGATGACTTTCTATATGGAGAGGATATTCTCATTCATCCATCACTAACAGTTGAAGATGAAAATTTTCCATGAAAATTAAAGGTATGATACCT
Source organism: Cryptomeria japonica (assembly GCF_030272615.1). Taxonomy (NCBI): domain Eukaryota; kingdom Viridiplantae; phylum Streptophyta; class Pinopsida; order Cupressales; family Cupressaceae; genus Cryptomeria; species Cryptomeria japonica. Next base: position 624,517,074 of record NC_081414.1, on the reverse strand, counting down.
AATGGACAATCTTGTATGGATATGACCAATGGAGAAGCAACCATAGGTAAAATTTTGTAGACATATTCTTTGTCTTAAAAAATGGAGACCTTTACTAAACTTCTATATCAGTCTCGAGTGAAAGAAGAAGAACCATCAAGCATTCACTCTTTATCATATATGCCACCCGAGTATGAAGTTTTCAAATTTCATGAAGAATGCGATGAAGAGGAATCATTGGCACAAGAGAACACAAAACGTAATACATATGTCTATGAGTAGGTTGAAAATGAAATCTATGTAGGTATATCAACAAATGTCGGTTCAAAGCAATCCTCTTATTGAATCTTTAAATCAAGAAGACACCCCTTTTGAGAACTCTACCAAGAATGCAAAGATAAATGAGGTAATGAATGATCTAAAGAAGGAAGCCAATGAAGTTACTTCTCATAATGATTGTATTCCAGATTGGTGTTTGAAGGCTTCAAATGATGACTTCTCCTATGATGAAAGTGTTGGAGTTGAGAAAATACAACACCACAGGAGCCCAAATGATCTCTGAAAGCTGAAAAACCTATTACAAGGAGAAGCAAGGAAGCAAATCACAGAAGAAAGAAATACACAGAAAATATGCTAAAAAAGAGAGAGCTCAATATTTACAAAATGTAATGTAATAATCCTGCTTACAAAGAAAATAATGAACTTAACCTTTAATAGGTCAAGAAATTCTAAAAGGGAAAACCTAGGTTTGCGCATAATAATTAATAAAAGAATTAATTATTATGAACCTAAAGTTAGCTTAAGTGTAAAAGAGATAAAGGGAACTTAATAATTAATCAAGTAAATACCCGAATACTCTAACACCCCCCCTTAAGCTAGACTTAGGGAGAAGCTAAAACCTAGAACAACTACCGAAAGCAGGAAAGATGGGTCCCTGCAACAAGGCCTCATCAGGTACCCAAATACAATGAAATCTCTATGAACTAGGAAATAGAGAAAACCACATGGGAAGAAAACTCTACTCCAAAAGGAGATGGAAAAGAACACCACTGAAGAATGAAGAACCTGCAAACTCTGTCGAAGAATAACTACTGAGCTGAAGAACCTCCACTGAAATAGAACATGACCAGGTAGAGAAGACTATAATCTGTATGAGTGCCCTCAAATGACACTACTCGAATCAGAAGGCAAACAAGGCAAACAACTGAAATCGAAGATATAGATGTCATGAAAACACCAAATCCTGAAGAGCTAATCAATCGAACCACATAAGCATTAGAAACAACAGGACAAACCTCCCCATAATGCTGAAGAGGGAGAGGGACAAGAACACTAAAAAGAATAGCCAAAAAGAACTGCATGACGAAGAACCAGGAACATCAAAGGTGTTGAGAAAAGTACATGGTGTCATGGAAGGAACACTCACTTGACACACATCGTGAGGTGAATGTCGTGGAAGGAACACTTACTGGACAAAGGTAGATGGCAAACAAGGCAAACATCAACCCCCTCATGGCACTTTATAAGTAGTGCATGCACAACAAGGCACAAGATGTGCAAGATCCCAAGTAAACAATGCATGATGACACTTTATCTCAGTGCGTTTGCATAAATACAAAGCTACAATGATAATAAGACTGGAAATAGAAAGGAGAACCAAAATAGAGACATCCTACCTAGAAAAGAGATCCCAGGACTTGAAACAACCAAGATATCCACCAGACTGCTGAAAAGCAAAAAACTGAATAAAATATGCATGGAGCAGAATCTGGAAATAGAACTCATATGGCAGGAAAGTACACAGCACACGCTTTCCAAAAATATAATTTTTTTGAAAAACGGAGTTCGGATGCTCATTCTACGGCCGTAGCATGTAGTGCGAGAAAACAAATTTAAAAAAAAATGCCTTTTTACGGCATGTAGGCCGATTTTTGATTTTTTGAAAAAAAAAATACAAAAATCAAAACTCAAAAAATTGTTGAAAAAGGCATAAGTTTTTTGTAAAAAATAAATAAAATCAAACAATTTTTGGAGGGGGCGCAGGATTCGTACGCTGCCGCTAGTCTGACAGTGTCAGACCAGGCCCGCCGCCGCTAGTCCTTGGCTCCCTGCCGGCTCTTGGCCATGGATTCCGGCCCCCTGTCGCTACGGTCCTCGGTGACCCCGCCTTCCCAGCACCGCTGCCGTTGCTGCGCTCTGCTCCCAGGCCGCCGCTGCTTCGCTCTGCTCCCCGACTTCTTCCGCCATCCTCCGACCACCGCCCGACCCAGTTCCCACGCCACCACCTGGCCACCTCTGCCCGCCACCGCCCACCTTGCTGCCCGTAGTGCCTGCTAGCCCCGCCGCCATTGGAAACCGCTGCCCGACCGCCACTGTCACCTTAAACCTTTGTTTTCAGATGAGTGGATTGCTACAGATAATTTTCAAGCTGATATTCATGAACATGATTCAATGGTCATGTCTACTCAAGTTTCTTCACATCACAGATTATATGAAGGTTGTCCAATTCATGGACTAATTTATTCCAATACAAACTATCAGAGGGATCTTCAGATAGAGGATATAGGTATACTTGGGAATATTCCACAAATTGCCAATAATGTTCAAAATGGTACCCAAATCTTTCAAGAAAGCCTGCAAATTTATGATAAGAGATGGTTGTTTGGTTTATTGTTCAAATATGTTTCTCATCTTATGCAGGTTGATCTTGCCAACCTGCTAAGCTTACAGGTGTCACATGAATGCACACCACTTTTTCGCAAAGGTGCCTATTTCTCTCAGCCTGTGAATGGCTTTGCCTACCATGTACATACTTTAGTTAGAAGTTTTGTTGTGTTCGTCCCATTTTTGGCTTGTGTTTGGTTTCTCGAGCTTTTCCCTATGTCGTTTCCTCTTTGACTCTATTGCCCAATGGATAGTGCACTAGGCTGCGAGCTAGAGATTTTGGGTTCATCTCGCGTCGTTTGCAGTCCTTGTCCCCACTCAGAGCCAGCTGTTGTCCCCATATTTGGCATACCTAAAATTTGAACTTCAAATTGGTCCCAATGTTGAATGAAGGCCCAAATATGTGTCTATATGCAATGAGTGAGCATGTGATCCAAGGTTGTTGGTAGTCAAAATATGAAAAATGGATAAATTTTGGAAATTACCAAGAATTTAGGGAAATCTTTTGATAGACATGATCTTAGCATCATTTTGTGTCATGTGGCCAATTTTTGCCTGAACCCAGTTCATAATTTGTCATATTTTAAACTTTCAAATTTTGGTGTCCCTCGTCCAAAAATGATTAAAATCTCTCATCCTCAGTATCATCATGAGGAAAATATGTTCTTTTCTTGTTTCCCTACCATTAATGCATGTTTCAAATTTCAGGACTTAACTCCCTACCGTTTGGAAGATATGGTCATTTTTCTCAAACCTGAGCATTAAATTTATAATATTTAAATTATTTTTCAAATAAATAATTTGATATTTTAGATTATTTTAATATTGTGATCATTTGAGGGAAAAAGTTGTCTAAAACATCATTTTCATTTCTCCATTTTTCTCCTCCATGGTCGATGGTTTCTGGATGTCAAGGTCATAGTCTTTGAAAGAAATGGTTAAAGATGCTCCATTTTCGAGCATTTTTAAACCATAATCCTAACCTTTGAGAAAAAAATGGTTAGGAATGCTATGTTTTGGAGCATTCTTAACCCATATTTTTAACCTCTCTCAAAAAATGTTAGGAATTCTCCAAAATGGAGCATCTCTAACCTTATTTCCTAACCTTGTGGGCCCGCTTTGTCAAAAAGATTAGAAATGCTCCGTTTTGGAGCATTCTTAACCTCCTCCATAACAGTTATAAAGAAAATGCTTCAAATAGCAGTATGGACATTCATCAAAGGCAGCACTGGAAAACATAATTACAAATGATGGAAGCACATACATGCCATGAGTTGTGGATATGAATGCAAAAAATGTGGAGTCGTGGACATCGCAATCGAATTGCTCAACAAAAGATCTTGAAAAGATGTATCTCATGTAATGCAATCAGCAGGTGTAAGGGCGAATTCCACAAACTATGCAAGAATCCTTTTAGCCTGTACAAAATGGAAGCATCGACATTGCACGTGAATGGTTTGACATAACGTACATGATGAGTATTTGACAGAGTGCAAGTGTAGTTGACAGATGTAAAGCCGAATTCCAAAACCTTTAAATGGAGATTTGTTAAAGCGTTAAGGATAGAGGAATCACGTCAGATGTTGTAGTCGCAGCTGCTCTGGTAAACATGCATGCATCGTGGAGCATAAACAAAGCATGTGAATTGTTTGATTGAATGCCTTAAAGAAATGTGGTCTCATTTAATGCAACGATCGCAGGATATGCACAAAACTAGTCACGACATTTATCAAAGCATTAAAGATAGAGGAATTTCATCAGGTGTTATCGTTGCAACTGCATACACACATGATAAAGTCGTTAATTACTTTGTAACGATGCAATTGCTATGGTGATATAAATGCTAATTGTGGGATCATAGCCAATACCATGAGATGTTTGATAAAATAGTATGATGCAGATCGTGGGAGGCATAGACAATGCACGTGAACCGTTCAACATAATGCTTCACAGAGATGTCATCTCAATGATTGTGAAACTTTCAAAGCAAATGTAGTTCACAGGCTTATCACTGAAGTCCACAACCTTTGCTAGCATCCTTCATGCTCGTGGCAGCTATCTTGAGTACATCCCGAACGTTATAATTATGATGGCAGTTAAATCAGTGGTTGTGTGAACAGGGTGTCATGGTACGTGTAAATCATTTGTTAACGTTGCATACAATTGATGTGATGATGCACAAGCAACCTTTGGTACCTCAGTTTGAATGTGTTGAAGTATCTTATCTCTCTGTATGTTGATATTTGTCATTCTTCTTTATCATCATCTCATGGCTAAGCATGTTACCTTATAAACTCCCCTTGTAATTTGTTGCTAATGTTGAGAAATCTCAGTTGATGGTTGTATGTCTATTGTTGGGGTTTCTATCTTTATTTCTTTTTAGTTTTATGTTTTCTCCTTTATGTACTTTCAGGTTAAAAGTAAACAAAAATCCTAAATACCCCTATCATACGAGGGAGATGCCCCTCTCAAACACAAAGGAAGATTGTGGTTTCACTTCAATCTCTCCAATTGTTGAAACGTTTGTCACTGCTCATCAGGCAAACAGGGCCAATTTCAGATAAACGACTATAGTGACAAATCTGTTTACCAACACTATGTAACATAGGAGTTGATATAGGAGTTATTGTCTAATCTAGGAGATAAATCCTATAAACATGTAATATGTATTATTAAACAAAATGATACAAAATACATTTTATTGTAGTATTCTAAATTTGATATGGTGTCAAAGAAAATCATTCATGTCTTATAGAGGAGGCTTGCCAACACATATCTAGTTTGTTTGAAATACCACCACTATTATATCTTCTCAGGTTTACCTCTCCATTCATTTTGTATGCACTAGCTTAGAAACTATATTAGAAAACAAATACAAAGACAAACTTCCCATTATAAATTAAACCTTCGATCAAGCATGCAAATGTAATTCAAAAAAAGAAAACAAAACATGTTTTACCATTAAACTTTATTGTGAGTATGATTTGTTCCAGTGATGATCGGGGTGTCGATGCTCCTTGCGTAAAATTACCTATTTTGATAGCATAAAGTGGATGGATGAAATACATAAGATGGTGTGCTAGTTTATAGAATTTTAGGAGGGAAAATGGATGGTGGAAATGTGATGATAATAATTTCCTATGTTTGAGGAAAGGATGAAGGTTCATGATGGAGTTTGTCTGAAAATGAAGGGATATGATTCCATTTATCAAAAATAGTAAGCTATTGCAACGATAGGAATATAGGAGACAAATGTATTTAGGGGCTTCTTTATTCTTGGATTTCGGTGGAGAGAATATATAATAATTAAATTATAAAATTATTTAATTATTTTAGCTAGTGAGGTGGAAATAGGATAAATAAATAATTATTTATTTAATTAAGCGTGAGAGAGAAGCTATTTAATTAGGTGAGGTACATTAAATAAAGTTGATTTACTAAATAATTCAATCATTTAGTTAATCTTTGGTAAGGTTCCACCATGATAAATTTAGGTTTCTACATTTTGACTCTCTTTGGTATAGTATCGCAACTAAGCATGACATTATGTCAAAGAAGAATAAAAAATAGGATGAAGTGGAGATTTTGGTGGCAAGTTGTCCAAGTCTATCACACCTCATTGTTAGATCAAGTTGATTATACCATTTAAATTAACTATAAGTTAAATGCTTGGCTATGTGTTTCAAATTATGATATCAAAACTATGTTTTGTGGACATTTAGACTTAGATTGTTCTTATTTATGTTATGGCAAAAGAGAATACCAGTTAGATATTGATTGAAAAGATATAGATGTTAAATTATTATATTTATAATGATTAATGAATCATTTATATTTTGTTATGATACTATAATTAACAGACTAACTAATTTCTTGGTTAAATGAGGTGGATACAAGAAATTAGTTTCCCCTATTAAACGAGGAAGGAGTGCATCACTAGAGAGAGGTAAGCACATCAAGGAGAACAAAAAAGGTATCTCTATTCACTTGGATTCATAATTATGATGAAATCTTGCATTATATCTATTGGTGTTTTTAACTAATTCCTTAGTATATTCGAAATATTAGCCACTTCTTATGCTCAAAGATATCAAAAGATTAGCCAATGAACAAGGAATTCAATTTAAGATTAGGTGGGTTTATTTTCATTCAAAAGGGATTGAATTACAAATTGGAGATAATCATATTGAAGCATGTATTCATATTATCTTCAATTGAAATATACATTGATGTAATATAGACTTCCTTACAAACTTTACACACTAAAACCTTATAATAAACTACTAACCAAAGTATTCCACCCAAAAATACAAGTCTCAAAATTATCTCTAATGAAGCTCACATCCCTTTAAATAGAAAGGCAAACATGCAAGCTCATGAGCCAGTTCACATGTGTCACATGTTACATTTCATATTGTGTTGGAATGGAATGGATACAACCCATTACAAGACAAGTTCCCTTTTTCATTTTGGAATAAGAAATTCATTAAAGGCATTAAGAAGATAGAAGGCTTCAAATATGCTAATGAAGATAAAATTTGTTGACCAAGGTGACCTACCAAAGCATAGATATTCATTATATTTTTCTAGCCATGAAGCATAAATCTTCTTTTAAGGCCACTGAAAATCAAACATCTTTATAACCTTGTTGATGTGAGCAGTATATTTTGTATCCAAAACCATCGATTCCTTATTGAAACTATCTAAGTTTAGTTCCAATGCTTCAAAAGATTTCAACTTACCCTTGGCTTGTATTTCCAATCTAGATTGATAAGTTGAAATATCTCCAAACACTCCTATCACCTCACTAGTACTTGTTAATTCCACAAGAGCATTGTGGTCATATTTAGCTTACATATAAATCCCACTTATTGTTGTCACTTTGGGAATCCAAGTACTCAATATATCATTTAAGCTCTCCTCATGTTGTATGTACTTGATGTAAGCATTTCTCATATTATTGTATCCTACCTAGGTATCATACAACCTGTGAATGATGCAAGACAGTCTATGGCTAAGTAAACCATTCACAAGGTTGATAACCTTTTTCTTCATGTATTTTCAACTTATTTTCTCTATCTTAGTTTCTCTTTCAATTCATTTATGCTCAAAGATAAGGTTTCCCTATCATAAATTGAGGTGTTATTTGAATCTGATTAAGGAGTGGTTGGTATTGAGATGATGATCTATGAAGGGGGGAGTTATGACTATGCCTTGCTATCTTCTTACATCAACCTAATATGGTCTGTAATTCCCCGCCAGGAACCCTAAAGGAAAAACCACACAAACTAACCAACTAAGGGTGAAACAATTTTTAAAAAATAAAGTTTAATCCACATAAAGTGCTTTAATTACTACATTGCATGTTTATTACACAAGAGGAAGTCTAACACAAAGAATTCCTAAAGGGTTACCAACGAAGAATTATTCAAAAGGTTAAATTTCATTATTAAGGTTAATCCAATTATCCATCTAAGATACTCAAAAAACATACAATTGCCATCATTACCTATTGAACACAATTAAACCATATCCATACAACAGATTACATCATTTAAAGATTGAAAGTATTATAATATATTTCTTTTCAAGAAAACATTTGCACATTGAATAAAGATAACTGATATAATAAACATCCAAATAAACAAATATTACATTAATCATCTATTACATGGCTTCCAATAATACATATGAATTTACATATTTACCAAATTCCAAGGTAACATAATCCACTGATACAAATGACCACGAAGGTCTCAAAGGTACAAGAATCTCCAACATGAGATGATCCAAAAATAACGAACCACAGAAATATCTGCGAAGCCAATCCTCACATGAAGGGACAAACATAAACATCCGATGGGAAGTGGCACTACCACTCGACCATGTGATCCCAAAACAGAATCACCCCACTATGCTAGTAGATAGAAAAAGACCCTTAAGCAAGCACAAACAAAACATGGTCGACAATACAAGTGTGACTCCACAATACTCCAAGTGAACTCAACATCACAATACACTAGTGACCCTAAAGAGAGAGTGTCATCGCATAACTTGTGATGGTTACCCTAGGTAGGCCTCCATAGGTCCCGACCCCCAACCTGGGTTATCCTGGTAACCTTTCCCGAACCCCGGTTCTATCCAAGACTCACGCGGACACTACCAACCCTTCGTGAAGACAAGGTGGTCAGTTTGCCATTCCAAGCCTTCCCACTACATCTTGAGTCTATACAAGCACTCAACCATGTGCGGGGTACAATATCTTATTTAATATTTAGAACTAACCACCCCTTAATCAATTATTAGGTTATCACTTATTAACTCACTTTCGAGAGGTTATCCAACCAACCACTTTGGGGGCGACCCGCACTCGAAAGCCACTCTCCCATAGGACACTATACAATCACAGTCTCTCTACGAGAACCTTATGGTAATACTGACAACCATATAACCACGACAAAACACAGGTGATGAAAACACAATCTTACTAACCCTTGGTTAACCATATGGAATATAACACAACATGGTTTACATCAACAAGGTTATAAGGACAACACCTGATCAAGAGGGTAAAACAACCACTACAACATGATGACTAAACATTTACAAGAATTGCAACGAAATAAGCTCTTTGCTAAAAAATACCAAATTCACTAAGATCATAATTCAAACAATCTTTTGAAAATAATAAAATCATTATATACTTGCAATTCAATATTTAAGATTTAATAAAACACAACCACTCCTTTATAAAAGAAATTCAAAGCCGTCATTAATCTAATAAGGCTAGAATTTAAACTAACCTCAAATAACCAATTTCTCCTTTTTTCTTTTTGAACAAGCAAAAATCATAATAACTTAATGAATAAAACATCCCATATTAAAATAATTCTTTTTTCACAAAAGCATCATTTAATTTAATATCCCAAATAGTACAATTTCTAAAAATATTAAAAATCACATTAAATATATATAATAATATAAATATATGTATATAATTATATATTCATTGAATATATACTTATATACACATATCATATTATGTATATATATCATATCTAAAACTTAACTTAATTTACGGATAATTCTAAAATTACCAACAATTATTAAAAAACACTTTTAAAATGATACATATATATATAAAATCCGCATATTACGAAAACTGGCAAAACGTTTTATTTTTCAAATGCTACGAAAGTACAGTCGAAACATATTTTACAGGTGGTGTTTATTACCACGGACTGTAGTTAGTAGTTGGTAGCTCTGCTACCACATGGTAGCACTGCTACCATATGGTAGTAGAGACTACCAATGTTAGCTCTACTACCATATGGTAGTAGCGCCTACCATATGGTAGCGCACTGCTACCTTATGGTAGTGCAGCTACCATCCCACGTGGTGGGGGGAGGTGGGTCCCCTGCCACGTGGGTCATAAATAATATATATCTATTTTTTAAACCTCTGATAAAATATTTCTTACTGCACAAAAAAAAATATAACTATACACAAAAAAAAAATTTGAAAGAAAATTTTTAATTAAAATTTATGTTTACAAATATATACATATAAGGCCCAAATCAAATGCTTTTGGGCGAAATTCATGACAAATCTAAACAAAATAGAAGATTTAATTCAGATTTACATTGTTCTTACACAAATGAAAAAAAATCAAGAACACACATAGGGAGGTCAATTTGTAAAAATTTGGCTGGCATAGCCTTTGTTCTTTAACAATTTGAAAACCTCCATACAAACAGAAATAAATCTTTTACTTCCAAACTAGAAATGAAGAAATTTTAAACAAATTACTCAACTTGAAAACACACACAGAAAAACTAAATTTCTGGTTCTAAAATTCAATTTCTTCAACATTAACAAATCTAATTTGGGAAGAGATTAACTCAAATATAAATCACTCCATTCCCACAACTAAAACTAAATTTAAAGCTTCCAATAAAAATTTCATGAATTCCAAACACGAGAAATTTTTCAAACAATTTAATTTTTTTTTTTAACAAAATGAAAGATAAATCTACCCAACTTGTAAATGCACTCCTGGAAGAAAATTTAGGATGAGCCTCAACCTGCAAACCAAAATTTTCAATCCAAAATCCAATCTCCAAATTTTTTTTTCAAAATTTGGCTTCCAAAATTTTTCCTCTCCCCTCTTCCCATGAACTCATAGGTAAATATATGAAAAATTTAACCTAAAAACTTTTAGGTTAAAGTTTCATTCAACCAATAGCAAATTTTCCAAAAAGGTAAAAATCTTATCTTCTCTAAAAAGTCAATGGATATATTTTCTTTTTCTCTTTTTCTTTTCCTTAAATTGAAAATAACTCAACATAAAAATGTTAGTTAAATGAGAGAGGGGGGGAGGGGGGGGGGGGGGGTGAATCAGATAAACTCACAATCCAATATTCTTATCAGATTCAACCTCGGTAGAACTTACTTGACATGCAACTATGACTGTAAATCATTCAAACTCATAAACCGATAAACTTGAAACATCAAAACACATTTAACACCAGATTTAACGTGGAAACCCAAATAGGGAAAAACCACTGCGGGATTTCAGACCCACAAAGAAAATATAATCTTGTAGAGTATGCTCGGTTAAAAGCCAATCCTGTTAAAGATTACATAAACACATTGCTATATGTGACCCGGTCAAGGGATTTCCCTCACATCTATCAGAATCTTGCACTTTGTTAGAAGTGACCTTGTCAAAGGATTTCAAACACTCAATTAGAATGTTACCTTGCTAGAGGATTTACAAATAAGTCTGTTAGGTCCACTCAGTTAAGAGATTTCCTGTCACTTACAAAAATAAATAACAGTAATAAAATATATGTGCAACTTCACATCTGAAATGTTATGACAGACTCTATGTGCTCAAAATAATCTTGTCATAAGACTTATCTTCCTCCTTGCTAGGCTTCTCACTCTGTTCTTCAATCAGATCTTCAATCTTCTGTACTCTGTAATCACTTTAGCAGCATCACTGTTCTTCTATTTTCCCGCATACATTGTTTATCAACTTTTCCTTATTTATAAGCAATTCCTAACCGCTTAATCTCCTTAATCACATTTCCCATGATTAATATTAGCCATCATATCTTCAAACTTGACTAGGTTCATTGAATCCTTCAAACTGAAAAACATTTTATCTTGCCTTGAAACTTGTATTCCTTCCTTGGTACTTGTGCTCGGTTATGACCGTTCAATCTGTGCTGTAGATCTAACTCTTGAATTTTCATTGCCATTGATCCTTAAAAAACTTCTTTCACGATATTCCAATCTTCTATAAATCTCCAGCTCATTGGCATCCTTCATTTAATAATGTATTTATTCATCCAATGCATTTTGTTACTGCTTGGTTGACACTCGGTTAATTCTGAACTTTGCTCAATAGACATTCTGTATTCGTCTCGGTTACTGTCTCGGTAGCTTTGCTTGCTGACGACGCTCGGTGACTTCTTTCTTCTTTAACCGACATCGATAACCTTAGAATTTACCAACTGACTCCTTGCTCGATAAAATATAATAGTATCAAACCTTTACTCATTCTATTACATGAAATCTTTTCTCCTTCTTATTTAGTCTTCGAATACACATATATAGGTATCAAAACAATCAAAATAATATAATCTCATCAATGTCTAACTCGGTAATAGTTGCCCATTAAATAACTTATTACTCCCCTTCATTTTCACATTCTTTGAGTGTCACTTACCGACATCTTTATACTCATCAAAACATACTCTTTAAGATATGACAACATCATACTGAATCAGAAAATCAATTGCTTGACATCAATGACAAAATAATATCATTAAGACAGTAATCATCCTTTAACAATTATATCATTAATCTCCAACAACCTTCTCAATATCATCATACCGACAAACTTAATGTAATGCCAACAATCTCCCCCTTTGACATTGAAGGCAATACCAACTTGATTTATTCCAATTGATTCGAACTGCTGTTATTCTTCTCTTGTTATCCTTGAGATGTAAACTTCTCCTGTAATCTTCTCCCTCTGTCATTAGTCTTCTCCCCCTTTGACAACAATGCCAAAAATAAAATTGATCCATGATTACTTCCCCTGTGAAGTAATTTCCTTGTTTGTTAAAACATATAATGTATCATCTCAGTCTTGGTCAGGGCATCTTGTCTTCATTCATTGTTTCTTGCACAACTTTAGACAATCTTTTAAAGTGTGTAAATCAACATCAACTCACAAATAGTATTCTATAAATTCATAGAATTGATGCTTTCACCGAACTCTGTCAGTGAGTACTAGATAGGGGTAGGACCCCTAACTTACTTCTGAGATACTCAAAAGTGTCCCTTGGCAGTGGCTTTGTGAAGATATCTGCTATTTGTTCCTTTGTGCTAACATATTCCAGCACAACTTTCTTTTCTTGAACTTCTTCTCTTAGATAATGATACTTTATAGAAATATGCTTTGTCTTAGAGTGCATTACCGGATTCTTTGAAATGTTAATAGCACTTGTATTATCACAAAATATAGTTACTGGTTCGGTAACTGTCTCATTCATACCTTATAACAGTTGTTTGATCCATGCTATATTGGTACAATTCAATGCTCCAACGACATATTCAGCTTCAGCTGTTGACTGTGAAATGCATCCTTGTTTCTTGCTAAGCCAACTCACTAGTCTTTCTCCCAAAAAGAAAGCTCCACTGCTTGTGCTTTTCCTGTCATCAATATTTCCTGCCCTATCAGCATCAGTATAGACTTTTAAGTCAAAATCATTCCTCTTTTTATATAGTAAACCATAATCTTCAGTGCCTCTCAAGTATCTGAAAATTCTCTTGATTACTGTCATATGGGTTTCTTTGGGATCTGCAGAAAATCTTGTAGCTATACCTACTGCATGTGCTATATCGGGCTTGTTGTGAACTACATATTGCAACTTTCCAATCATAGATCGGTAAAGTGTCTCATCAACAGATGCAGATTCAACATTTTTTGATAGTTTACAATTAGTAGTCATAGGAGCACTTACAAGTTTAGAATTCTCCATTCCAAATTTCTTCAAGATTTCCTTTATATACTTGGATTGAGTAATGAAAATTCCATTTTTCATTTGCAGTATTTGTAAACCTATAAAATACTTTATTTCACTGATTAATGACATCTCAAATTCTTTGCACATTTCATTTCCAAAGTTCTTGCATAAAGAATCATTTCCACAAAAAATAATATCATCAACAAATATGGTTGAAATCAGTATTCCATTATCCTCATCATTCTTCATATACATGTTGTTGTTTTCACTAGTCCTCATAAATCCAATCTTTATTAAGTAAGAGTGCAACCTTTCATACCATGCTCTAGGTGCTTGCTTTAGGCCATATAAAGCTTTGTTCAACTTACATACCTGATCTTTATTCTTCTCTTCAATAAATCCTTCAGGCCGTTCAATATAGACTTCTTCTTCTAGTATACCATTTAAAAATGCAGATTTAACATCCATTTGATATACCTTGAAAGTTTTGTAAGCAACATATGCCAACAATGTTCTCACTCCCTCAAGTCTTGCCATAGGTGCAAAAGTCTCACCATAGTCTATTCCTTCTTCTTGAGCATAACCTTTGCAAACTAGCCTTGCTTTATTCCGAATGACCTCACCTTTTTCATTTAGCTTATTTCTGAAAATCCAATTTGTACTGATTACATTTTTCTCTTTTGGTCTTGGGACCAGTGTCCATGTTTCATTTTTCTTGATTTGTTCAATCTCTTCTGTCATAGCATTCACCCAATGTTCATTGCTTAATGCCTCTTTTACTATCCTTAGTTCAAACTCAGATATCATACATGTGTTATGTCTCAGTTTGTTCCTTGTCATCATTGGAGCATCCTTATCTCCTATAATCTGACTTGATGCATGATTTCTTCTGACATATTTTGCTAATATAGGCTCGGTAGGCTCTGTATGATCTTCTTCATCATTCGGTAACTGAGTATTTTCTTCATCGGCTTTCTTGGTTAGACTTCTCGGTTGTACATATACAAACTCTTCATAATCTTCTGGTTCTTTGGAATTACCTTCATCATTCCTTTATGCAAATTCATCAATTTTCACATTTGCACTTTCCACTATTTTGTTAGATGATTTGATCAGACATTTAAATGCTTTACTCCTAGAGGAATAACCAAGAAATGTTCCTTCCTCGTTTTTCTGATCAAATTTTCCATTTATGTCATCTTTGTGAACATAACATCTACTTCCAAATATTTTAAAATAACTTACATTTGGTTTCTTGTCATACCAAATTTCATACGGTGTCTTCATAGTTCCTTTCTTCAGTTGTACTCGGTTTAGGGTGTAAACTGCAATGCTTATTGCTTCTCTCCAAAATATTTGAGGTACTCTCTTTTCTATCATCTAAGCTCTAGCACAATCTACAATTGATCTATTTCTTCTTTCAGCTATCCCATTTTGCTGTGGTGTTCTCGGTGCAAACACTTGTCTCTTTATACCATGATCATTGCAAAATAAGTTAAATTCATCTGAAATGAACTCTCCTCCTCTATCAGATCTTAGACATTTCAACTGTCTTCCTGTTTCATTTTCAACTCTTGCCTTATACTATTTGAACATTTGAAAGGCTTCTGATTTGTCTTTTAAAAGCATAACTGGCATCATTCTTGAGTATTCATCCACAAATAATATGAAGTATTTATCAGCATAATAATGAACTTTCATAGGACCACAAAGATCATTGTACACAAGATCTAAAATTCCTTTAGAAGTGTAAGACTTACTTGTAAAGCTTGATTTTGTCATCTTACCCATTTGGCATCCTCAGCATATTGCATTCTTAGGTTTTTCCAAGCTCGGTAGACCTCTTACTCGGTGCTTCTTACTTATTTTGATCAGGTTATCAAAATTTACATGACAAAACCTTTTATGCCATAACCAGGTATCTTCTATTTTTGCATACAGACAATCATTCCGAGTTGAGTCAAGATGAAATGTATTACCTCTTGTTTGAGTCCTGGTAGCAGCCAACTTTCCATGTTTGTCATGAACTTTGACACTTCCTTTCTGAAATTCTATTCGGTATCCTATATTGTTTAGCTGTGCTACACTCAACAAATTGTATTTCAGACTTTCAACCCAATATACATCATCACATTTAGCATTGTCAAGAAGTGTGATAGAACCTTTACCTTTTACAGGACATGGTGCATCATCACCAAATCTTACATAACCTCCATCATAATCTTCTAATTTAACAAACTTGTGTTTATCACCTGTCATGTGATGTGAGCATCGACTATCTATGATCTAAGAATCATTATTATTTATGTGTGATATTAAGGATTTTTCTTCATACCTTTCTTCACCTGATCCATCTTTGATAGCTACATATACAAATTACTCTATCTCAGTCCCATCAAATTTATCATCATTGGATTCCTCATCAGCTACTAGGCATGTCTTTCTATCTCTCCTTCTGAAGTCTCGGTGCCCTCTGTATTGGTTGTCTTTCTGTCTATCATCTCGGTATTCTCTCTTTTCACTAGATTCTTTGTCAGGACAGTTAGAAGCCATATGTCCAATTTTATCACAGTTAAAACGTTTTAAAGGTAACTTTCCTTTATACTTACCTTTGCCTCTCGGTAACCTTCTGGCTAATAATGCTTCAAACTCTTCTTGCTTTCTGATTTCCTCATATAGTTTGTGTACTTCTTCCATGTTTTTGCAAAATCTCTCACTTGCTCCACTGTGATTTCCTTCAGAATACTTATACATTCTATCATTGTAATCATTAGATTCACCAAGATGAAAAGAACTGAATGTAGATTAAACTTTGTTTACCGAAGACCCACTGTTATCAAAATTACTTAACTCAAAAGCATGTAGCTTACCGATAGTAGCATCCAAAGAGACTGACATGTTTGGTACAGACCTTAATTCATTAATTGCAGAGACTCAAATGGCATAAGCAGGTAGAAGTGTTCTCAGCAACTTACTTGTTACATCCTTTTCTTCAATAGTTCCTCCTGCTCCTTTGATTTGATTGACAATTTCCTTTAACCTTGTATTGTATTGGATTATGTTCTCACCTTCATTCATTCTCATGGATTTAAGTTGACCTCTTAGACTGTCTACTTTTGCTCTTTGAACATGTTCATCACCACCATACACAGATGTAAGCTTATTCCACATAGCTTTGGCATCATTACAACCTTCTAGATCATTGAACTTTGAGTCGATTAATGCTGATGTTATTTCAATCATTGCTTGAATATGTTCTTGCTTTGCCTTTATTTATTCCATTGTCATAGGGTAGGTGCTAGGTGCAGTGTAATGATTCTCCAGATAATATGTTGCATATTCTCCAATTCCTGATAAGTGCAACTTCATCCTTTTCTGCCATGTGGTGAAACTTGACTTGTTCAGCTTTGGTGCATCCCTTTTATACATCTTCGGATCTTGCCTCAAGTTCCTTTAAACTTTTCTTTCGAAGTTCTAGCTCTGATACCAATTGTTAGTTAAATGAGGGGGGAGGGGGGGTGAATCAGATAAACTCACAATCCAATGTTCTTATCAGATTCAACCTCGGTAGAACTTGATAACTCAATGATGAACCAATAGTACCAAACTGGTACTGAGAGGGGGGGGGTGAATCAGTACACACAAAAACACAGTCCAAAACCGGTTTAACAGCAAAGACTGACAAGTAGTGATATTAGTTGAAACAAAGTGCAACTGGTAAGACCCAGAACAACTAAAACAATCATAAACCGGTCACTTACTGAGCTTTCCTCTTAGCTCAATACTATAGTACCATTACACCCTCATGCATGAATAGGCAAACTATCATCTGATCTTCACAATAGTTAGTTCAGTATGTTTTATAGATAGGCATAAAACATAGAACCATTATATGCTCAACAGGTAATAACAAAGCATCACAAGACAAAAGCATCACACATGACACACATATTTTTCACATGGACACCCAACTGGGAAAAACCACGGTGGGGATGAATACCCACAATCTGCTTTTGAACTCTTTAGAAGTCCGCTCTGTTAGGAGCCTTGTCTGGTTAAAGACATTACAATAGGTTCTGCTAGGAACCGATCCTGTTAGGGATCACCCAGTTAAGGGATGACTACAATACCCAGTTAAGGGTCAAATCCGGTTGGGGTTACCTTGTTAGAGGATTTCAAAAACTCAATAGCTAAAGGATCTCCAGAGCTCTATAGCTTCTTAGAACTCATTAACTTTGAGTTACCCGGTTAAGGGATTTGAATCAAGCCGGTTAAAGCTACCCTATTAGGGGATTTGTATCAAGCCAATTAAGGCTACCCTGTTAAGGGATTTCACAACTGTTGAAGTGGTTAGAGATCAACAAGAATTAGAATGATCTGGTAACAACATTCAATGCTAATGCAGATCCATTTTGGCTCCTCTTCACCTTCTGCACATTCACTTTGCAGGTATCTCTTCTCTCCTTTGGTCTGGCAAGAATCACGTATCACTTTCCTTGGATACACACTCACGACTTTTGCCAACAACCTTAGAAAGAAACACAACATCGACCTTATAGGAAGCATACAGGTCGGTAGCAAAAACCCTAAACCCTAAACCTGTTAGGTTAAGCAATTCAGGCGGTTCAATCCTGACCGTTGAATCATACTGCATTAAATGAAACAATCTTGAATCGATCTCAATACATTCTCCATCGTCCATTATCCACTAATTTCATGGCAGCTGATAACCCATCACGTGTTACCACCGTTTGACAAACTTTGCACATTCCCAAGGTAGATAGGAATAGTCTTCTTCATGTAAGATCCTTCATGCGCACAGGGCTTACGTGGCAACACGATCCGTTCTCCGTTATACTGCTAACTCATCACACAAAGATCACCAATTGAGTCACACAGGCTTGCGGTACTCCAACTGGAAATCCTGAAGTGGAAACTACATACCAACCAATAGTCACACAGTGCTTCCATGTGCCGGTTCATCTTGAACAAATATACCGCTTCACTTTGGCATATATACCGGTTCACACATATGCCGGTTCTCTCTTCTCACATATCACATATGCCAGTTCACTTCATATCACATATTGACATCAATGACAACATACAATATCATTATGTCCTTATACCAGTTCACATAATGCCAACAAAACTTACTTGACATGCAACTATGACTGCAAATCATTCAAACTCATAAACTGATAAACTTGAAACATCAAAACACATTTAACACCAGATTTAACATGGAAACCCAAATAGGGAAAAACCATTGTGGGATTTTGGACCCACAAAGAAAATATACTCTTCTAGAGTATGCTCGGTTAAAAGCCAATCCTGTTAAAGATTACATAAACACATTGCTATATGTGACCCGGTCAAGGGATTTCCCTCAGATCTATCAGAATCTTACACTTTGTTAGAAGTGACCTTGTCAAAGGATTTCAAACACTCAATTAGAATGTTACCTTGCTAGAGGATTTACAAATAAGACTATTAGGTCCACTCGGTTAAGAGATTTCCTATCACTTACAGAAATAAATAACAGTAATAAAATATATGTGCAACTTCACATCTGAAATGTTATGACAGACTCCATGTGCTCAAAATAATCTTGTCATAAGACTTATCTTCCTCCTTAATGGGCTTCTCACTCTGTTCTTCAATCAGATCTTCAATCTTCTGTACTCTGTAATCACTTCGGCAACATCATTGTTCTTCTATTTTCCCGCATATATTGTTTATCAACTTTTCCTTATTTATAAGCAATTCCTAACCGCTTAATCTCTTTAATCACATTTCCCATGATTAATATTAGCCATCAGATCTTCAAACTTGACTAGGTTCATTGAATCCTTTGAACTGAAAAATGTTTTATCTTGCCTTGAAACTTGTATTCCTTCCTTGGTACTTGTGCTTGGTTATGACTGTTTAATATGTGCTGTAGATCTAACTCTTGAATTTTCATTGCCGTTGGTCCTTAACAAACTTCTTGCACGACATTCCAATCTTCTATAAATCTCTAGCTCATTGGCATCCTTCATTTAATAATGTATTTATTCATCCAATGCATTATGTTACTGCTCGATTGATACTCAGTTAATTATGAACTTTACTTGGTAGACATTTTGTATTCATCTCGGTTACTGTCTCAGTAGCTTTGCTTGTTGATGACGCTCGATGACTTCTTTCTTATTTAACCGACATCGATAACCTTGGAATTTACTGATGGGCTCCTTGCTCGGTAAAATAGAATAGTATCAAACCTTTATTCATTCTATTACATGAAATGTTTTTCTTACCCAGTCTTCAAATACACATATATAGGTATCAAAACAATCAAAATAACATAATCTCATCACTGTCTAACTCGGTAATAGTTGCCCATTGAATAACTTATTACTCCCCTTCATTTTCACATTCTTTCAGTATCACTCACCAACATCTTTATACTCATCAAAACATACTCTTTAAGATATGGCAACATCATACTAAATCAGAAAATCAATTGCTTGACATCAATGACAAAATAATATCATTAAGACAGTAGTCATCCTTTATCAATTATATCATTAATTTCCAACAACCTTCTCAATATCATCATACCAACAAACTTAATGTAATGCCAAGAAAATATTAAAAATTCCAATAGCATACTTTTTAACTTTATTTCTTTTTTTCTAAAATTAAATACAATTACTTTTAAATATAACATGCACTTTATCAATTTAAATTCAATACTCAATTTATCTAATTAAATCAATAATCACAAAGGCATATTAATTTAATTTAAATACACCAACATGAAATAACAAAGGCATATTAATTTAATTTAAATACACCAATAAGAAATAACACTATTCACTCAAACTAACTTTTCTAACTAATTGGAAGCACACAAAATGAGAAATAACCACACGACAACACAAAACGAAAATGCCAAAGAACCAAGACTCGCATACTGGTCAAACGGGAAATGACAACCGACTGACGACACTCACATGAGTGTATCTGCGGGTCAATTTTAGGGTCTAACAACTATCTCCTCCACTCTCATCGGATAAATAAGGTACGCTCAGACCTATGAAACCAGGTGGAGTCGATACACCGTACCTACCCGGTACATGTACCTGCAATGTCCTGCATCAAAGAACCACACGTGCATAAAGACATATATATATATATATATAAAAGACACGACACACACACACACTGATGAAGGAAAATCATGATGTTCCCTATCTCATCGGAGTGAGTGAAGGAAAATCATCCCCTTGCACCCCATACACTTACAAACATGAAACATGAACATAATGCATTGCACGTAAAAAGTAAATGTATCAGTCCATGTCAGTAATCCACTAAGGAACATCCATAAGGAAATACTGCATGAAACATATACTAAAAATCAAATTAAAGCATATCACCATACTGCATAATGTCTAAGAAAAATATCACAATAATGTATCCACTGAAAAAGTCAATAGAAGTCAAACATGAGTCTAAAGTTTGATCGAGAAAAGGGGTACTTAACCTTTTTGTTGTTGCCTCACTAAATAAAGCAAAACTGACTGGTAGTGATGTTTCTTAAGGGGTAGGTGTATTTTCAAGCCTCCTCACAATTAGGTTGCTAGTGAGGTCACTTATTATCTTTACCACTTTAGGCTTGTGTAGTGTCCTAAATTGTACTCCCTTACAATTTAGTTCACATTTTTGGGCTTAATTAAGACCTGATTATGCTTACATCACACAAAAATGGCCTTATCTTCACTTCATACACCACATGGCCCCTTAGTCTAGCCCTAAAATAGGGTAGGACCAGGGCATTGCGCTTTGGTCCTCACTAGGACCATAGCGCTATGCTATGGTCCTCTTTATTTGGGCCCCATTTTGAACCCCTCTTGCATTTCCAAATTTGAGCGCGAAACCCTTCTTTGTGTAGGTCTATGCCAAAAAATTCGCATGTTTTTCGATGGACAAGTATATAAGGAGGCTTTTCCATCTCATTTTTATATACAACAAAGAGGAGATAAGGATACAAGGGCGAAATTATAATCATCAAGCATTTCTAGAGGTCTTCAAGGTTGCATTCTTCATCAATTGTGGAGCAATGTTACATCATTCATATGCAAGCATACATCTGTGTGATTAGGGTTTTGTCATGTTCATGCCATTTGATACAACATATGTGATTACATTCAAGAAGCAAAACATCATTATCAGTCATTGCAGATCTGAGGTATATCCTTTTATTATTTATTTTAGTATTTGCAATATTTCAATCAAAGTTAATTCCTAAACTAGGGTTTGACTTAGACAAACCCCTATTCCCAACCTATTTCCCTTTCTTTTCGTGTGTAGGAAACAGGTACAGAGCTGCGATCTTTAGAATCAACATTTTTTGCAGAGACGAATCAATCCCTTTTGGTGTACAAAAAGTTCGAAGGACCAGGAAAAATTTCACTACAGTCCCGACATTTTTGAAGCTTTTTTGGGGATCAAATCCGAATCTACTTATATTTCTCTTATCCAGGGGCGTGCCTCAATTCGACAACTATAGCTCATTGTTTTTGTGTTTTTACCTTCATTTTCAGCATTTTACCCTAATTTCATCAATTCAACTCACAAATGAGGGTAAACAAATCCACCCCTTTCATCCAATCAGTATTCAGTCCTTATCCTTGTTGGTTCGTGATGGAATCTATTGGATCTCATCCCTCTTTTGAATGTAATGGTCATTTAAGCCACAAAATTAGCAGTTTTCATCCTTTTTGGGGTGGACACCCTAAATTTTCATTATTACATTTTGGTGAACCCAACTCCTTACACCTTTAATTCTGATTTATGTTCTCAAATTTGAGTTTTTATGCAATTTAAAATTCAAATTTACATTTACAAGTTTAATTTTCAATTGAATTAAAAAAATTTAGAGGTTAAATTCACAAAAAACCCTAATTTTTAATTCTAAAATTGAGCTTGCGGATTGTTTAAATTGGATTAATTTCTTCAAATTGATTTAGAAACATTTCAAAATTCAATTTCGAATTCATAGATCTAATTTTAATCAAATTATATAAATATAGAGGTTTAAATCATAAAAACCCTAATTTATTTTGGTTAATTTGGGTTGTGGGTTGCTTCATTTTTCACATCAATTTTCACATATGATTTAAAAATTAACAATGGCACTTAATAGATCTGATTTATTTTCTATTTCCCATATGATTACCTTCCTTTTCACTTATATTTATAAAACTCATGTGTTGGATAATGACTTCTTTCATTTCACATTGTTTCTTTTCATTCATAGCACTTTGGCATATTGTGTTTTTAGAGCCTCAAAATTCCATCCTTTCAATCAATTTGATCTCAAAGATTTCATTTATAGTGCATGTTGTTTTATGGTGATGTTTTTAGGAAAGTGCATTTCATATATAGATCACCTCAAAGCTTTTGTAGATCCCAATCCTAGAGATGCTAATGGGAAACCTAATACTTGTATCTCTCTTAGGGTATCTAATGTGAATGAAGAAAGAGCTAATAATCCTATCAGTGATCTCTTTAAGGGAGAGAAAGCATTGAAGAGAAACATGGCCCCATTTTCTTCTCATACACATACCCTAGCACAAGGGAGGCAAGATCAAAATATTGGTGTTTCCATCTCTCTAGATCCTCCTTATTCTCCCAGATCCTATCTTAATCATCCAAACTTTTGTAAAGAAGATGATGTTATGCATTTCATTCATGATATCTCTCCCCACATAACATTAAGTAAATATGAGGCCTTGGATGTTAAGGATCTTCCTTCCCAATCTATCAAAGAGGATATGCATGATGAAAGAAAGGAAATCGTCCTTCATAAGATATTCCTTCTCCATCTACTAATCCCCTTGTTCCCTCTACAAGCTTAAAAGAAATTTATTATAATGTTCCTCCACCTTATCAATTAAAATATTCCTATAGGAGTGGCTTTAACATGATATCAAAATAAGGTTTTAGAGGAC
The DNA here is from genome assembly GCF_030272615.1 of Cryptomeria japonica. NCBI lineage: Eukaryota > Viridiplantae > Streptophyta > Pinopsida > Cupressales > Cupressaceae > Cryptomeria > Cryptomeria japonica. Next base: position 624,493,388 of record NC_081414.1, on the reverse strand, counting down.
GAGGACTTGGAAAATTTGAACAAGAAATTAGAGTCCCTATAAATCCTCCTACACAAATTACCACATGAGGCCTAGGAAATGATAATAAATCTCCTATGGATGACCTCCTTGGGATTCAATATTTCAAAGACCATCTTGCAAGACAACAAGCCATTAGTTCCTGTAAAATTGCTTCTTCTTCAAAAACTATTTTTTGTTCATTTCATCAAACCCATGATCATCATGCCAATGATTGTCCTGATTTTCAGAATGCAATGAAAGGACTTATTGATTGTGGCAAAGTTCAAATCATTGATGACAATACTTATTCTTCTAATAACAACCCTTATACTAAATCTCAACAGAATAAGCCTATACCTATTGATGATCAAGAACAATTAGTAACTAAAATCTTTTGGAAATTGAAGTATGACAAGAACATTGTTGTTCCTTTTGTAAAGTTTAGCACTAAGCATAAAGAAGGAAGTGGATATTGTCTTTTTCATCATGGTGGTTCTCATTCTCTTGGACAGTGTAAAGAATTTAAGGAATTTGTTCAAGAACAATACGATCTTGCTCTATATGTCTTTCAACAAATCTTGCTCTCTTTCTTGGTGAAAAGGTAGCGCCTTAGCACTCCTTTCACCCTCATGTTGCTCCTCACCCTATGACACAAGTAGTTAACTTAATTGGGGGCTCTTTGTCATTAGAGGTGGTGCTTTTTCCATTTCAAACTTCTTGGGGTAGCAACATGATTCTCTCTTAACTTTATCCTATCTCTTATATTTAAAAGTTCACCATTTCCTTTATGGGTTGCATTCTTCATAACTTGATGTCCTTTCTTGCATAGACTTATCCTTCATGTGAATACATGCATGTTCCTTGGTTAGGACTTATTCTTTGTTACAAACGGTACGTCTCTTATGAATAATCTCTCCTAAGGAAATGCGTGATCCTTCCCCCTAATCTATCCTTGTCTTCTTGCTTGGGGGGAAAGGATGGAATTTCCCTTTCTCTCTTTCTATCTAAATCATCACTATTTCCTTTAGGGGTTGCATTTTTCATGTGCTGATATCCTTTCTTGCATGGAACGATATGTCTCTTATGAATAATCCCTCCTTAGGGGAATCTATGATCTTTCTTTATTTCTCTTTCTCTCTTTGAAGATTACCACTTCTTTAGGGTTGCATTTTACATATACTAATGTCTTTTCTTGCATTGGATATTAATTCATGTGAGTACATTGTGCATTTTCTTATGTTTAATATCTCCTTAGAAGTTGTGTAATTCTTCTCATTGTCCTTATACTTGGGGGCAATTATTTATCTCTCTCTCTCTCTCTCTTTCTCTCTCTCTCTCTCTCCATTCTAAGGATCCACTTTTCCTTTGTTGAGTGGTGTTTTCTTATGATTTGATGTCATTCCTTGTGTGAAGTTGTTGTTTTCTCAAGAATTCTCTCTTATGCAAGAGGTGTAAGTCATTGGCTACAACCTCTTCTTCACTTGGAAATGTACATCTTTTATAAACTTACCCCTCTCATTGGGTCAAAGTGTGTCATCCTTCACCGAGAATCCCTTTCACCTAGCAATAGGAGGAAGGTATGTATTTTTGTTTTCCTTCCCTTCTTTTGATAGAAGATGTTATGTTTGTTCAAGAACTCCTCTTGGAGGTAGATGTCTTTTGAGAAAAGATATCTTCTCCTCCAAGGATCTCCTTTACACTTGTTGAAAGATATCTCTTTTTTCAACTATCTTATCCTTGCTTGAAGAGTATTCCCTCTTTGGCTTAGATTGTTGGCATTGAAGTTGCCATTGATGTCAACAGTTGAGGTGATGCAGTGTATAGAGAGCAAAGACGATAAGTGTCTTAAGTGACAACTTCATACCCACTGGTCAGAGATGCAAAGGCATGCATAAGTGATAGAGATGTCAAAGATGAAATTGCATAATAGAGTATTGTGTTTCCATTAATATCAACAAGGTCATGTTGCAGGTTGTACATAAGATGGTGCAATGTGATATGTTCCCTAGAGGAAGATCTCGGGATTGATAGAGATGGTATGGTCTCAAGTTGACAACAAGAAGATGTGTACCTCAAAGGATGATTAGATTGGCTGATATAGTGTTACTAAATATGCATGGAGGTTGCATGAGTCAATGGCCTCAAATAAGATAGAGAGCACAAAGGAGTATGCTATTGTACTTGCAGGTGATTAAAGGACCAAGGCCATAAAGTTGTGATAGCATGGTGCAAACAAACAAGTTTTACCAAGAGAATAAGTGTTACTGTAACATCATATAACACATCATGTTAGTCCCACATGGAGATATAGAAGGCAAGCATGGGATGTGCTATTGGGACAAGAAATTGGATGAAGAAGTCATCAAGCTATTGATTTGGAAATGCATTTATCTGAGCTGGTAAATTGAAAAAAATATTGATGCAGTTGTGTATAACACGACGTGTTAGTTACACAAATGTCACAGGTAGAGCGCATAACACTAGTGCTATCTTGCGGTCAACTCGCTGTATTGACCAAAGGATTGCTGTGAAACTGTGACGGTGAAGTGCATAACATGATGGTTATACGACAGGGGATGTCGATAACATTATGGTTATGTTGCCCTACCATCCCACACCTAAAGAAGACCTCAGACAAAATACTATGCAGGCTAGTCTCCAAACTGTGACAGGGAAGTCAATAACATGACGGTTATGCGGCCCTCGCTTTTCCACTACATGAAGGATGGAAGAAATGTGATCTTGCGAGGTAACACTGAACTGTGGCAGATGATGTCAATAACACGACAAGTTAATCACCCCACAACATGACAGATGGAAGAAATATGACCATGTCGGGTAAGGCTAATTATGACGGGTGATGTGCATAATGCAATAGGTTATGTGCCCCCGCTATCCCACAACCAAGAATCTTAGTAGAAGACTGCCTTGCAGGATAACAATAAGTTAGAATCGTGAGAATATCCCGCCATCCCGCGACATGTTATACAAGAGTAAGATAACCCTGCAGGGTTACATAAAAGTAAGTGAATGGCGCATCTCGCTATCCCGCGCGAAGTAATATGAAATGAAATTGCCTTGCAGGGTAATATCAAAGGTGAAGGAAATGGAGTTCCTCGCTACTCCGCGATGTTGAAAAGGAAGAAGTGATGGTCATGCGAGGTAAGAGTATTAAAGAGGATAGAGACACCCTTCTATCCCATAATGTGCAGGATTGGAGAAAAATGATCCCATGAGATATGCAAAAAGCAAGAAAGCACATTATCCTGCCAGCCCACAGGAAGGAAGGTTTTGATGTTCTGCAATGTGTATAACATATATGTTATCCGATCTGCGGAACATGCTAGTATGCAACCCGTTAAACAAAATAATCCATGTGGTTGATTGACTAGGGTTGACCAAGTGATTTAGATGATGAATTTCAAGACACTTGGCTTCCAGATAGTCGTTAACAAATGTTGACATGAAGAAGTTGGTAACTACATAGATTATGCATTCAAACAAGGCAGATTGTCGATCCAATCAGAGCAGGAGGTAGATGAATGCATACAAGTGTGCGGCTCAAGAAGATCATTGGGAAGGATAATCTGATAAAGAGATAGATTGCTAAAAATAGCAATTCAAATATAGAGAATACAAAGAGATGCGTTTAACATTGACAACTATGGTTAGAGAAATTAGATCCAATCGATATGCAGCTGTGATTTTCTAGAATGATTTTTGGAGGGAAAATAAGATGATTGAATGAGAGGCGGTTGATTAGATTGCTATCTATTTCAATGTGGTAGATTTTTTATGCCAATCCAATAAGATCAGAATGCAAACCAACTAATTGGAAGAATCTAATGCAACATAAGAAATTGAACTGATCATATTGCATGACAATGATGCAAACCATCTATGGTGATTAAGGATTTGGCCGACCATATGGAGGTGGATGCTGAATAGATAAAAGGTATGCTAGTCGGCAAATAACTGTGAAGAAGAGATGCGTAAAGGTTGTAATGATTGATGAGTGTGTTGAGATTGTTGTTTGTTGGACATAGAAGTAGAGAAAGTGTGGGAGGCTTGTAGAAGAAAGAAGCTCTACAAAATAGAGGCCAAAGAGAAGTAGTTTCTGCAGGTGCACATAAAACAAAGTCGGGTTGGTCAATAACATCACAAAAAATTTGTGTGCGGAAAAATCTGAAAGTGAAAGAGGAGATCAGAGGCAACAAGAAGTAGAAGTAGAGAGTAGAAAAAAAGAGAAAAGAGATTCCAATATGAGGTCAATGAGTAAAGAGAAGAGTGTAGAGGAAAGTTGCAGAGAACAAAGTAAGGTGAATAGAGAAGAGGGTGTAGAAGTTGAGATGAGAAGTGTGCATCAAAATTACAGTGAAGTAAGTTGCAGAGAAAAGAGAGCGAGATAAAGAGCAACAAAGACCAAAGATCTAAGAGTGCAGAGTCAAGGTAGAGAGGCAGAGAAGGAAGATTGATCAGAGCAGAGAGAAAGGAAGATAGAGAGTTGAGAGATGAGATTGAAGCCCAAGATCAGAATGTAGAAAAGAGTCAAGCCAATCTCATGAGCAAAAGATAAATAGTGTTGCACAATACATCAATTGTAACCAGGTGCACAAACAGTATTTATTATTTACCTTTTTGTAATCATCCGAGTGGGTGCTCAGATCAGGGGTAGGTGCTCCTTTGGGTTGGTGCCCATAAACTTTAGGGGTTGTTGCTCCTTTGGGTTGGTGCCCATAAACATTGTAATCAAAGATTTACTTGTGAGGCTAGATTGGAGCAGTAGACTCCAACAACATTTCTTACCGAGGTTGTTTTCCACCGTGGGATTTCCTTGTACATATGGTGTTATGAGTTTGTATTCTATGTGTGTGTGCAAATGTGTTGAGCATATCCATCCATAGGTTCCTTGATGTTTGTTATTAGAGCTTTAGTGGTTTAGAATAGTTGTATGACTTCTATGATTAATGTTTTAATCTCTCAGATAGTTCAAGTTTATTGATTACCACTGATTCACCCCCCCTCTTAGTGGTCCATTATGTTCCTTCATGGATTTATGACATTAATGCCTAAAGGATATCCTCCTTGGTGTTGAAGGCAGGTGTCTATGTTTCTAGCTTCCTTAAGACATCAACATAAATCTATGTTGACATCTTAAGGGGGGGGGCACCCATATCGCTCCCTTTGTACCATATTGTACTATAGTTTTGCATATCATTTTTTGCATGTCTTAAATGGGGTGTTCATCCTCAGAACCAGAGAATAAAATCTTAGAGCGAGATGCTTCACACCCAAGTCCAGATGCATCATGTGATATATGTCTTAAGCAAGGTTAGACATCATTGAAACTAGAGTAAATAAACTCTTACATGGGATGTCCTTGAAACTAGGCTACACATTCTCAGAACCAAAGGAAACCCTCAAAGAGAGATGCTCCTAAAGCCAAACATTTGCTTCTTGGAATTTACACATATTTGCCACTTGGCATTTACATTTACATTACATGTCTTAAATAGGTTGATGCACACTAGATGCAAGGTGATATATACTTGAAACCATACATCACTTGCACACACTCATGAGGATGATTGAAACTAGCTAAAAACAACTAGATTATTCCTATTCTCCTCCCCAACATGGATCACCTAGATAAACACATCTAGGGGAGAGGTATCCATTTCCTTTCTCATCATTCTTCTTATGGATCATCTAGAAAAAAACATCTAGCATGTATATGTGCTCTCTCTTTCCTTCTTCTCATGAACTTGTAGCTTTGCTATTGATAATTCGTGGATGATGCATGCTTTGCTCTTTTATGTGATTTCTCATGTTCTTGAGATGGCATTTTTCAAGAATGATATTAGTGGTTGAGACATTTTGATATTGAGGTCTCTTTGGCTAGTTGACTTGGTCTTGTTTCTGGTCTTTAGCTTTTGTTGTGTGTCTTTTTATGTCTTTTTGTCTTTGTTTGACTCTTTTTTTTTGTCTTGTTTTTGTGTGCCCTTGCATATGTTTGAGTGAGTTAAGATCCTAAGATTAGGGGCTTGGTTCCTCGAAATTCATGATGTCTTATACTCCTTGTGATTTTTCTCTCTTTCATCTCTCTTTCGTTTACTTTACCAGTGAGTATTTGCATAAGCTCATACTCCCGCTAAAGTGGGGGCTAAATGTAGTGTCCTAAATTCTACTCCCTTACAATTTAGTCCACATTTTGGGCCCTCACAATGTTGGATCCCAAGGATTTTGATACTTGATCCAAGACTATGTCATGAAAGCAATTGAGGTAAGAGTAAAACTCAAGGATTGCGGTATTGACAAGAAGGATGCACAGTTGGATTAGAAATTATTGGACAAGCTTCCATCAAAGTATGCAACCTTTGTTTCTAGTTTCAAAACCCATCAATTGACATCAGACACTTCATTAACTACACCATCATTTGATGCATTCACAAAAATGTTGATGCTTGAGCAAGCTAAGTTGATCAATATGTGGATGATCAAGTCTTCAAAGTCCAAGGCTTAGGTGGATAATCAAGGGAATCAAAGGAATCAAGGAAAAGGCAAGAACCAAAAGAAGTCTAAGCCAAAGACACAACAAGATAGAGCACAATCATCATCTCCACAACAAGGCAATACTTCATCTTCTTTCAAGAAGGGCAATACACCTAAGAAGGAGAAGCCAACTTGTTCAAATTGCAATAAATTTCGTCATGATGAGCATCGTTGCCACTCAAAACAAATTGATAAGTTGACAAACATCATTAAGAATAACAACATCAATTTGCCATCCGCTTACAGAAGAAGGATTAATCTCCTTCCACTTCCTCATAGTCAAAAGGAAAAGGGCAAGCATTTGTGGCAACAACAGGTTCTTCACAGTAGTGGATACTTGACTTGAGTGCCTCTCATCACATGGGTTATACAGGGAGCAATTTTCCTCATTGGAGCCATCCAAGGTACCTCACATTTTCATTGGTGATGATACAAAAGTGGAAGTTGAAGGGAAGGGTTTGGTTGACATGGATGATGGAAAATTTGAGAATTTTCTCTATGTTCCTAACTTGAGTAGAAACCTTCTTCCCATCTACCAAATCACCCACTATGGAAATGGAAAGAAGATGAGTTTAAACCCAATTCATTTGTAGTCAAATAACTTGAGAATGATGCCTTGGTAGTAGTGGGACAACCCAATCACAACACACAACTTTATTCATTCTCCCACTTTGTGCCTCGTTCTCCTTCTATTGCCTTGCTCACTCATTCAAATTTAAAAATTAAGTTATGGCATGAGTAGTTTGGACACCTCAATTACCACTATCTTTAGCATCTAAGCTCCAACGACATGGTCACAGGTCTACCTCAAATTAGCTTTTCAGATGGTGTATGTTCAGGGTGTTCTATGGGCAAGCATCTCGAAGAGAACTTTGATAAGGGGAAGTCTTGGAGAGATTTGGAAGTTATTCATTTGGTTCACATTGATGTAGCACACCCATTTCTAGTGCCATCATTTAGCAAGACCCACAGATGACTACTCCTGCTTCACTTGGGTCTACTTTCTTGTTCATTAGAGTGAAGTGTTTGACTGATTTCTAGCCTTCAAGGCTCATGTTGAGAAGTAATCAAGGAAGCCAGTTAAGATTCTCTGCACAAACAATGGAAGGGAATATGTGAACAATATATTTGAGGAATTTTGTTATCTTGAGGGGATTGATCTTTAGCACTCAGTTGCCTACACTCCACATCAGAATGGTGTTGTAGAAATGAAGAATAAAACCCTTAAGGAGATGGATATCTATATGATTCATGCTTCTTCTCTTGGTCCAACTTTTTGGGCAGAAGCTATCAATTGTGCCACACACATCCAAAATTGGGTTCCCCACAAACCTTTGAAGGGTATGACTCCTTTAGAGGCTTGGTGTGGTAGAAAAATAGTTGTGATACACTTCAAGGTCTTTGGGTGTCCAGCATGGGCTCACATTCCTCCAGAAAAGTGCAAGGCATTGGAATCTTAGAGTAGGCCTTATATATTTGTTGGATATCCTGAGGGTGTTAAGGCATATACACTTATCCAGAGACACATGCGATATTCATTGAGATGAGTGCTCACTTTGAGGAAAGCTCTCCTAGCTTGGCCTATCATCCTCCTCAACATTCCTCCATAGTGGAAAGTGATGATAGTGACTTAGATGATGATTCCACCTCAACTCCAACTCGTAGGCTCACACCTCCGTAGGGTCCACTCGAAGTTGAGGAAGCTAGTCCTTCATATCCTACAAGACCTCGTTGGGCTCCACAAACTCTTGAGTCAGTGGGTTTCCTTGTTGGGCATCCTTTAGATGCTCGAAGGACTTGGTCACACCATTAAGATCTTCCACATGCTTACATTGCTTTAGCTTTTGATCCACAATCCTTTAAGGAAGCATTAGGGGTTCCTAAGTGGGATTCCACAATGGAGGAAGAGTATAGTTCCTTGACGTGGCACAACACATGGGAGTTAGTCCCTCTCCCTAAGGGGAGAAAGATGGTTTGATGTAAGTGGATCTATCAGACTAAGTTTGTAGTGGATGGTAGTGTGGATAAGTACAAAGCATGACTTGTTGCAAAACCTTTCCCATAGGTTCTTGGTGTTTATTATACTAAGACCTTTTCACCTATAGATAAGATGAACTCCATTCGCTTAACACTTGGTATTATCACAGCTCATGGTTAGGTTGTACATCAGATGAATGTGAAGAGTACATTTCTTCATGGGGGTCTTGATGAGGAGATTTACATGGAGCAGCCACATGGATTCATTCATGATTCTTCTTTAGTTTGTAGATTGAGGAAGCCTATCTATGGCCTCAAGCATGCCCCTAAGGCTAGGTATGCCAAAATGGATTCCTTTCTTCTCTCCATAGGATTCACTAGGTTTTATTCCAGTCAGAATGTCTACATTTTTCAATAGGATGACTCTCATTTGCTACTTGCGCTTTAAGTTGACGACTTGATCATTATGGGGAGTACATCAGCCATCATTGGCAATGTCAAATATGCTTTGCATGAGAGACTTTCTATGACTGACTTGGGCCTTTTGCACTACTTTCTTGGGATTGAGATATCATAGTCTTCAAGTTTGAGATTAATATTTCTTAGCCCAAGTATGCTCTTGATCTTGTAGCACGGTTCCACGTGGATGATTATAACCCTGCGTCGACTCCCTTTCTTTTAGGATTCAATCTTGAGGCAAAGTGGTCCACTCTACTTGTTTATGCCACATTGTATCGTCAACTTGTTGGGAGTCTCATCTACTTGACTCACACATGCCCTAATATTTCCTTTGTAGTTGGCATGGTTCCACGCTTTATTTAGGAGCCACATGAGCTTCATTGGAAAGTTTCCAAACACATCTTGCACTACATATAAGGTACACATCAATTTGGGATTCACTATGCAACATGTACAAGACCTACCTTGGTTGGTTACACAGACTCCGATTGGGCTGGTGATCTTGATGATCTTAGTCCACTTTAGGTTACAACTTTCATCTTGGTTATAGCCCCATTTATTGGCAGAGCAAGAAGCAATATGCTATTGATCTTTCTTTGATTGAGGCTAAGTATCAAGGGGTTGTCAATACAACTACTAAGGCTATTTGGATTCAGAATATTCTATCAGAGTTTGGATTCACCACTCCACGACCTATAGTCCTTCATTAGGACAATTAGAGTGCCATTCAAATCTCGAAGAATTTGGTTCACCACCAGAGGACCAAACACATCAAGATCCACATGCACTACATCAAGGAGCTGATACATGAGCAAGTTATTGATTTGTATTATTGTCCTACAACAGAGAATGTGATGCAGGAGCATCTCTGGTTCTTGGCAATCTTGCATCAACCAAAAACCATTTTCTTATCAATTTGTTCCTCTTTTGCAATTCAACATTTCATTATGTGTTTCTTTGCATTTGCTCACTAGATCTTATGAAGCTGGACTTTGATCATGGGCATGTTCATCTACCTTATTCTTGGTCCACATGACGTTTGGATCTTTTCCTGGTAAGTTATCGCTTCCAGAATCCAAGACAATTTTCTGGCTTAAACACTGGAACTGCTTGGACCTATTTTGGCTATTGGGGAACCTTGCAAATCATTTTCATAGCTTGTGGAGCTTCAATTCATTGCTTCCAACATTCCTTGGCACGTGAACAACCTTCCCTTAGGTCTGCACTTCATCCTCTGGATTTTCCAGGTGGATCTCTTTTCCGGAGGCCGACCTGGTGGTTTTACACGTTTCATCTTGTTCATCGACATTTGATTCTTCTTGGGCTGACGCAGATCCCTCTTGATCATATAAATCAATGTAATTAAGCTTGTGGAAATCAATTCTTAGAACATAGAAAATCTATCTTGAGATTAAGAGGTGTGGAGTTGACCAATACTGTAATTGAGCATGTATTTACTTAGGCTAGTGAGCTAAATCTTGTAGCCCGCTTGTTGCCGACATATTGTAAATGATTTTTATGATATAATTCAGTCAGTTCTGCATTGCCTCCATCACATTGTGTTGCTTCTATTGTGTTTACTCTTGCTGCACGGTTTAGATTGTTCTCTTTGAGGACACTCCTCCCCATGACTGCACCAGAATGTTGTAGATATCTTCACCAAACCCTTCACTGAGAAACGAGGGCTTCACTAGCTAGGCAATATTATATCACATGCATTCATATTGGGGGGTTTAATATCCCAAAAATATTTAACAATATATTGCCTATTTGGTGAAAATAGGGGGGTTTTTAATACGAGTTGTGTATTGGGAGGGGGTGACAAAAAAGGAGCTTAGGGAAATATTTTTTCAAAATAGGGGGATTATTTAGTATGCCATGAATGCACATGCTATAACCTAAGTTCACTATGTGAAGCCCCCGTGACCGAGAGTAAGTTTCATTAGTTGCAAGCTCTCTTATAGGTGTGGGATATTTCATTGGGGGGGGGGGGGGTCAGCTAACTTCTCCATTCTCTCTTATGGGGGGGGGAGACTTTTTCCTCTCTTGAGGTTTTGTCCTTCTTTGTTGAGAGTTATTTTGTGTGTTCATCTCTCTTTTTGGGGGGAGTTTTTTCCCGCTGGATTTTCTCACTTTCTTTATTTGTGAGAGATTGCATTGCATTTGTACATGGGTACCTATCATGGCCTAGTAGTCGAGAACCATCTTGCATTGTTAGTTTGAGTCTACATTCCCCTAAGTTTCACTTAAGGGGGGGGGTGCTAGTTTAATTTATGTCTCATGTAATTACACTTTACTTAAGTTGACTTAGGATAATGATTTCATAGTAGTTTGCATATGAGACACTTAGGGAATTGCATATCTAGGGAATATGGTTGTAGGAGAAATTCCACCTTTGGTGGTGTTATCTTATTATCACATTTTCATATCCACTTATAGTGGAATGATAATTCCACCTTCGATGGGTGATCCACCTTTAGTGGAATTATCTACTATTTCCCCTACCCACTCTTGTATCTCATTGTGTCACATGTCATGATTATGCACTCCCATTTTCCAACGGCCTTGCCTTTATAAGCAGGCTCATGTACATTGTATAGTTGATCAATTTTTACATATTGACGAGAATACAATTTTTTCTTGTCTATTTTGTTCTCTCTTTCTTTTGTGCTATGCATTGGCCTCTAGATCTTGGGTTATTATAGGTAAATTCTTACAACCTGATCCCCCAAATACAATGAAACTATGAGCACAAAGGAAGAAGGGCACATAAGATGGACAAAGGATTTTTTTAGGTGGTCATGGAAGAGACAAAATATCCTCAATGTTTTGCCTCATCCCCAAAAGACAACACAAAATCATATTTATGTCATAACCTGTATGCGACATATAGGAGAATCAAGATACAAATATATGAACGTCACAATAGGATCAGTCTCTTTGTATCCTTTTGCCAATGGAGCCTCAAAGGTCATCCAAAGACAACCTAACAAATAAAAGACACACCAAGCAACACATGCACAAAAACACACAAAAACAAAGTGGTACTACATGAACAAGCTAGTCTAGCAAATCATCTACCTCCCAATCTTGTTCATCATTGTATAGAGATGGAAAACAAGATGCTATAGGAGCTATGACTAGTATAATAGATAGAGATATGTATAGTGCCAAACTAAGACCATGATCTAATGAGGGAACATGACTTGTGTCACTGGTAGCTAAATTTAGTGCTTAGAAAACATGAAACACAACTCATTATCATTTTTAATAGTTTCAATCATGTTATTTGAATCATCATCCAAATTGATACTAGGTGATTAGATAGACAAGAATTTTTTTAGAATTGAAAAAATTCAGCTTTCATCGAGGTTGGGATTAAAAAGGGTCATCTCTAGGGGTGGGTGATGGTGGTGAATATTGAGGAGGTAGGGCCAAATCAACATTTGACTATTTAGGGGAAGACTCACTTCTCACAAAAAGATCACGAAGCATGATATCTTCGTTGACATTCTCTTGCACTATGATTTTGTTGATTATGATTTGAAGCTTATGTAGAAGAAGGTTGGGTATCACTAACATCAATTCATTTTTTGCTTTTTCTCTAGGAAAAAAAGGAGGAATGAAAGGAATCTCTAAAGGTTGAGAGATAAGAGTGATAGATGGTGGCAAGCATTTGCCTCATTATCTTTTATAGGATGGTGGAGGTGGAACCACAACATACACATTAGATGCTCTAGGATGAGGGAGGATTTCTGGTCTACAATGCAATTCACTTGTTACCCATGGGGCAGGAAGAGCTACTTTTATATTCATAGACATTAAAGGATCCTTAGGGGTAGTAGTCAAAGTGGGTCCCATAAAACTACCTTTGTATAAGTCAGCTATTCTCTTGGCTTTACAATTTTGGTAGGGTAGGTATAAGTTATCTACACAAGGTTTAATTGGTTGAGGCTGTTGAGGCCAAAAGTAGCCAAGTGTAAAGTTTCCATGTCTATACAAGGGCTAAAAACCACTATGATATATACTTTGCACTTGTCCTTCAAATGGGAGCTTTGAACACTTATGGAGTATGGAAGGGACTACTTTCATGGATGTGAGCCAAGGATGACCCAACATCACATGAAATTGGTATATGAGGTGGGGATAGTGATAAAAGGAACAACATTAAGATCCAACTTAAATTGGAAGGGTGAGGGAACCAATGGTGAGACAAAGCACCTTAATCAAGACTTTAGATTTATCATAAGTGTCATGTTATATTTCATGTGTAAATTAACCATACATACTAGATCAATAAGCACCCCACATGTGGGTTTGCTTTTAATTCTGGTAGTAATGTATAGTGGTTCATCAGGGCCATTTTTTAAGATACCACTTCAGATAAAGGTGATATTAGGTTCACATTTAGGTTCAATTTTATCTTGTTCTATTACATTCACTATATGGCTGGCTTGGTTGAATTGGATATCACTAGCTATATAACTATCATGATTGGCTCAACAACAATTGTGTAAAGGGAAGGAAAACTATTGGTAAAGATTTCGAAATTTTGATTAGGCGGTTCTATGGATTTATTCCCTTTAGCATTCATGCCATCCACTTATACAATATTAGAGTCAATGAGGTCTTGATTTTCACTTCTAAGATGCATGTATTTCTTGATATTATTTCTAGGAGTACGATAAGGACTTTGGGTTAAATGAAGGAGCAAAGGCTTTGAAGTATCTATGGTATGGATGGGGAGAAGCTTATTAAAATTGTTGTTTAACAATTGAAGCATAATGGAATGTAAGGACTCAAAAAGCTACGTAAAGTTATGTTTCTTTGGTTTAGAAGAAAAACAAGGTACAATAGGTGTTGTAGCTCCAACTTGAATTTCAATAGAGGAATGGGTGCTTATCTTAATAAGCTCTTGTTTTGTTTCTTATAGCCTTGACAAGTTTGACGATCTTCTTTGGATTTGTCAATTAAAGTCATAAATGAAGAACCTTCATATTGACTAGCCAAAAGTTGATAATGATGAAGTATTGTGCACAAGTGTGTGAAGGATGGATATTTCATAAACAAAATCTTATCTCTAATATGTGGTTGTAAATTACTAATAAAAACAATTTAAACGTCAACATAAAGAAGAGAATAAGAAATTTGTGAATACAAAGTTTGATAAATATCAATAAAATTAATTACTTCCTATTCCACACCTTGTTTATAATGTGCCAAACCAATTAATGTAACTTGTGGGCTAATATTATATTATGTTGAAAATGTTGCAAGAATTGATTTATCAATTGTTGGGAATTGTTAGTTGAATTATTAGACAAGGAGAAAAACAAATCCAAGGCAATTTCTCTCAAGGATCTAGGGAATTTTTTTGCGAGAATAGCACCATCTAAGATGAAATTGCTACATAAAGCGGTACATATCAACATGAGTATTAGGATCATCATTCCCATTGTATTTCTCAAAACTAAGTATCCCAATGTATTGTGGAATAGGAGTCTTAAAAACAGCAATGGAAAGTGGGCTACTTATTCAATATCATAGGAGGGTGGATTAGGACTGGGTTATGTTGGCCAATTTTTGTAATGATGATACATTTTGCAACAATTGGTTTATGGTAGCATTGATATGTGAATTAGCTTGTGAAAAGTTGGATTGTGATGGTGGATTAGAAGGGATATTATGGTAGATATGCGGAACATTATGGTAAATGGGTGGTAGAGACGATTGATATGTGTTTTGAGAAACAAAACAAAGATTTGTTGAAGGTGACACATAAGTATATTGATTGATAGGATTGGGTCCATCACTAACATGAATGGCATTACCATAATGTGCAATAGTAGTCATACTAGAGGATGTGTAGGTAGGAATAATGGGTATTGTTGCAGGCATGGGCATTGATATCTCAACTTGGTTTGTAGGAGCATTACATCCAAGCACTTCTTAGAAACTACCTACTTTCATAGAATATTCATCCACTATGTAAGCTATGCTATGTATAACTTTCACACCATGCAAATCACCTTGTATCAAATTCCTTAGATTCCTAATAAAGGGGACCATCTCTTCAACCAAGTGTTCTACTCACAAATTGTTGAAGAACTTCCAATTCCTTGTCAAGCTTTGTCAATTGTTTATTAGACACTTGTATTGAAGGGTCATCCTCATCATGAGAAGCATGAGGGGAATGATTTTCATCTATATTAGACATAATGTTGTTAGATTGAGGGAAGGTGGCTCTCCTAAGCTTCTTGGTGGGAATAAGTTAACATACAACTTAGGTACAACACCATTAATAGTTAAAGAACATGAAGGCATCAATCAATTACTTCATCTCACAAGAATCTCAGATTGAGAACAACAAGTTATGAAACTTGTAAACAAATATAAGCTCCAACAACACACAATTGTTCTTAGAAAGGCACAAAGGAAAACTAGAGGCAAAGGTAGGACAATTGGTTCATGCTTTTAATCTTTGTTTATCTCACAATATTTGTTGCAAATGTGAATTAAAATGACAATGATATAATTAATTAACTAGTTAATTAAGTGTATGCAATGATATCAATGATGTAATTGATTAAACTATGTCAAATAACACTATTATGATCTATTAACCACTTAATTAAGCAATAGGATACATAAATATTGTGATTAACTAATTAATACAAGCAAATAAGAAATAGATTTCATAAATAAATGCCTCTAAATCTAAAAATTTCATGCAAAAAATAGATTTGGAATTGAAAATCAAAAGCTATGTAAGCACAATACATGTCAAATTCACCAAAATGATATGCGTGGAAATGAGGTCCTAGCCTAGAAATGCAAACTAAGATCTCAAATGGCCATTACATAATATTAGGAACCATAAAATAGGTTCAACTATAGTCCTAATAGGAGAACTGAATAGTTAGGGGGTTATGATTACTTTTTGTGTGTTGCAATGGATTTGAGATAGAGAGTTGACTAGGTTAAATGATAACTTTCAAAAAAATAGTAAGTTACAAAACTAGAAATCAACACAGTAACTCAGATCTAGAAATAGGAGAAAGAGAAGAACCTGTAATTGCAATCTAAAGTAGAAAATATCAAACAATGTTGGAACGGTGCCCTGATCTGACAATGCCTAATTTGAAAATAGGTTCCAAATTCCCGATCAAAAGGCTTTATAGATATTTTTGTGAATATCAATCAAAAAGTGTCAGACATGATTGGAGGGTGCCTTAATCTAAGTGTTTTTGCCTATACAAAGTTTGAGATTGTCTATTGCTATCTTCTTTGCACACTGTATTGTTGGAATCCAAGAACACTAAGAGGAGAGGGGGCGGGGGGGGGTGAATCAGTGTTCTGCCGGTTAGAGTAATTATAACCTTATTAATCGGTATGCATAAAAGAAAGTAACATCAAGTAATATCAATGCAACCACATGAATCAACACCATAACACAAATATTTATACATGGAAAACCTCAAAGAGGAAAAACCATGGTGGGATTGGTGACCCACAATATCTATCCACTGGCAAAATGAATAAATATTACAAGAGGGGCTTGCACATGCAGGAAGGCACACTGCCTAGAGCACACTGCTCATCACAAAAGGAGCCTCATTGACTACAAATCCAAATACTGGATTACAAACAAAAACTAAACTCAGAATATGCATCTGCTATGTTGGATGAGTTCTAGTTAAAGCACTGTATGTACCGGTTATACTGTAACTTCCCTTACCGGTATCTTAGATCACTTCCCAATCCTCTAGACCAATAATCAAGACCGATTGTAGATCTTTGCATTCACATTCTATCGATCAAGATAACATCACAAAACCTTTCACATCATTTATTTGTTATATCTCCCATATATCCACATCATACAAAATGACCTAACCCAAACTGACTTATATACCCATTTACATGAATAAACACAAATGCTTTATGTTGGCTTACAAACATATAACAAAAGATAAGACACATGTCGCCCCAGATAAAAAAATAAAATAAAACAATATGACCATTGCCACTTCCACACTTGTTGGATCAATCTCCTATGTCGGCCTTAGAATACCAGTTCCAAGTTCGCCGGTTCCCTAAATGTCGGTTACCTGATTATCTGATCTCCCATGAAGTGTGTTGCCATCAATGACAACACTTATAACCTGGATGAGTGTCAATTGCCAATAATCTCCCCCTCTGGCATTGATGGCAACACTCATGTGAAAAATGAATCACTGAAGTGCTGTACCGATTCCCATCCAAAAACTGATCTCCCAAAACTGATCTTAGAAGACTACTCCCCCTGAGCTATACATTACTTCTTATATCCCTAGACATTTTTCATATCCACCTCTCCCCCTTAGACAACAATGCCAAAGACCAGGGAAAAAAGAATAAGAAATAAAATTATGTACAAACCAAAATGTGATTACCGGATCTAGATATACTTGAAAATATCCGGATAAGCACCCTTCAAAAATGCCAAATAAGTATCCCAGCCGAATTTCAAAGTTCCCAAAATAGATACAAACCCATTCAGAATGTAAGCATGCAATTCTTCCTCTGTTAGGGTTGTCGGTGTGAGAAAACTCATCCGTTCCATACATTCTCACTTATGAAGTAACAAAGTATTTAGCCGGGGACTTATCAAACCTCACAACTCTCTGGCCAACCGGATTAACCTGTCCTTTTCCTTCTCTAGGGATGAAATTTCAGACTCTAAAAGCAAAATCTAACCATCAACCATGTTGGTCAATGATTCAGTACCATCAAAATTGACTACAAGTTGTTCCAACTTGTCCTTATCCTCCTTAACTTTATTATCCAGGTCTTCTATTAGTTTTGTTGTGTTAGTGCAAGACCAGTATATTCGACTGCATTGATGAAGAGCCTCATCAATCCTTGTCATCTCATCTGTCAGCTTAGCCTTGTCGGATGTGATCATGTTATCACATGTGACCCTCCTAGCTGCATTATATCTTTCCACCAATTGTCGGTTTGACACTTGTTGAAGAGTTTAATATTCTTTGGCAATGTGCTTAGTCAAACCTTTCAACTTACCAGATGGAATAGATACCTAATCAATCTTGCATTCCGGTGCAAGCTGCTGCAAAATAGGAATAGCTTGCTCAATGACTTGCTTATCTTCTGACCCTTCCTTCCTTAATTTCTGAGCTACAACAAACATAAATTCAAAACTGCTCAGCTACTCAATGTTCTTATTTCCAAGATGACCAAAATCTTCTTGACTGGATGAGTCAAGTGCCAACAATGAGAGACCAACAACCGGTGAAGGTGCCGCTACTCAGACCTTAGTCTGATCAACCTGACCTTTTGCCTTTTGATCTACTTTATCCTTTACCTCCTAAGCACCGATGGCTTCGCCACTTGGTGTAGTTATTTCCACTGGCTCAACCTCATGAACTTCAACTATGTCAACATCAATTACTAGAGGATTATCTACCGGTTTATTGATCTCAACATCCTGTACAAGTGTAACTGCCAGAGGAATGTCCTTAGATGTTTTTCATTCCAAAATTGGTGGATCTGCACCTAGTACCTTTAACTTTAGCATCAACTGGGATGTCTAGAATGTTAGACTTAGGCAGAATATCCAGTGATGTAAAGAATCTTGGTTTATCCACAAAGAATTTAACCCAAGCCTCATTAGTTTCCTTCACAATTTCATTTACTCGTTTCTTGGTTTCTTGTTTCTTCCTCTTAGATAAACCCTTACCAATTTCTACTGTTGGAGAAGCTTGAACAACTGGCGGAGGAGATGTCTCTGCCAAACCAATGATTTGTTTGATTTCAGAGGACATCTTCTGGACAGCTTGTCCAACCTTCTTGATTTGCCTTTCCCTTTTCTTCTTGTCGAAACCAATCTTCACCTCAGATTCCTTATGCTTAGTTGTTCCAAATGTTTTCTCCTCATCAACCGGGGCATCCATAAGAATCTTGGCATAAAGGTCCAAGATCTGTGCATCAACCTCATAGCCCATCTCAGTAACCCAGATAGTCCTAGGTTGCACTGCCTCCATCAAAGTTTTATCCTTCTCACCATGAAGCATATGTCGGTAGAGTATTTATCAACAATATGCTTAGGGATCCTTTCCCTCTTCTTCATAGCTTTCTGAAATGCCTTGAAATAACCCCACAAAATGGAGTCTCCATCTTGTCCCAAGTTTCTCAATGCATCCTTGATCTATTTACCTACCGATATATCAAAGGCCCATTGCCTCTTACTGGATCCCGATATCTCATTCAAAAAGAAAAGAATCAAATAAACAATGAGATTTTAATACTGGAATGTACCTTTCATATCTCCCTTAATCTTTCCCAAATTAGAAATCAACTCATCACACATCCACTAACAAAGATCATATTTCTCATTTTCTTTCACTATCTTGTGTGCACAAAAAATACAAGAACTGGAAACAAAGTTCAACCGGTTTGATTGAGTTACCTTGTATCCAATTACCATGCTTGCAAATTGAACAACTTTATCTCTGATAGTGCTAATCTGCATCGACTAGTTGTCAGAGGTGGCACCGGTTAGCTTGTTCACCTCATTGTTCAGAATCTTCCTCCTACCCGGTGTCTGTCAGACTTGGGGTAAGTTGGTGATAGCACGAATCACCTCCTTGGTGATTTTATAGGTCGATCAAGCCACATGAACTCACCATTGACTCGGCTCAACACATATCGAATCATCTTATCCTCGAAATTGGGCATCTCCAGAATGTCAGTGACACCCCGATCCTTCAGAATTTGAAATTCCGGTTTAATCAATCCATCCTTGTTTAGAAAAGTAGACAGATACATTGATTTAATCTCTGATGAACCCAAATCCTCCAAAGTGCAATGAATATATGCTCTCACATCTTCCACATAAAGAACTCCACCCTATAAAATGTGTTGATAGAGTCATCAACCTTTGCAATTTGAGGGTATTGTTTGAATTATGGACGTGGACGATCCTTAATATCCACCACAACAGGGACAACCACATCTGCCGGAGCGAGAGCAAATCCAGAAGCCATTCCGATTTCAGAAAAAATAGCGTGAAAATAGAGAAAATACCTCACAACCAAAGCCGGTGAAAACCTTTGATAAATCTGCACAGAGAATCCTAGAAATCACCTTTGATCGCCTTAAACTTGCTCTGAGTGCTATGTGATCAGAAATGAAGCAACTTATCCCTTTTAATTTGTGAAACCCTAATTTCCTATTGACATTACTCCATGCCGACATATGATATCGGATACCAAATCCATTATCTCAGCGTCGGTGAATCTCCAGACTGTCTTCACCACAATCTGAAACAACCTTTCAGACCTCTACCGGGGGCAATGCAGGATTTGTCATTAATTTGCCTCCCCTAAAGCTAAGGCCTTAGTTACCGAATAAGTTTCCTGTCGGTGCAGGAACATTCTACTCTGTTGATTGAGTAACCGGAGAATTTACCTCTGCCAATTGATCTTTAGACTTCCTAATCCACTGTTTAGCATGTGCCTACTGGATCTCATTAACCTTTTGCTTTCCTTTCTCAATTGATGTGTCATTCCCTTTCGGTGTATTCTTGCTTCTGCAATATTTGGCAATATATCCTATTTTGTTGCATGCATGCATAGCAAGTAACATTGTTATTCTGAATTGCCTTGTTGAGTCCTTGACCATTCTTCGACCTACATTGATTAGCCATATGTCTAAACTTTCCACATGCATGACATTTCACATTCATTCTACAATCTTTTGTCCTATGACCATACTTATTACACTTTGAACAATGATCGAGAACAACACTATTATTCTGATTTGCTCTATTTCTGCATTCACTTTCTCTATGACCAAACTTATTACAAACAAAGCATCTACCATTAAATTTATGTGCATTGGGTTGCCTTACCGATGATTTATGATTTCGGTTGTCTGGTGTATTCCCCTGATTTGCAGTACTGAAGCTTTCTCCATGCTCAAATCCAAGACCTCTAGTGTCTCCAGTGTCTCTTTGATCCTTCAATAATTCATCAAGCCTTGCAGAACTGACCCTGAACTTTTCTTTGTATTCATTTGCAACATCCAAACCACTTCTTAGGATTGACATCATTATTTCCGACTCTTGCTCATTGTTCTATGATTGCACCAACTCAGTTCTCAACACATCATTCTCATGCGCCAACCTAATGCATTCCTCACATCTGTCTTTCAGTGACATAGCAAGATTTTCCTCATTCTTCTTCCGATCTTCAATCTCCTTGGACATCCTCATAGTCATGACTTGCATTTCATTCTTCATGACACCATTCTCTTGACTCAGCTTCTGACATAATTCTTTAAGGGCATTCTTCTCTTCATCATCCAGATTTTGTAAAAGTTCCTTCCTTTTAGCTTGAGTAGATGATAACCTCTCCTGCAGGGTAAGAATGAATTCCTTTGTAGAATTCAACTCATCTTGCAACTTCAAGTTCTTCAACCTTTCAAGATCATAGTCCTCAAGTTCCTTCTGTAGACTCATCTCCATGGATTCTGGATTCAAGATCTTCCTCAAGCTGTTAGACTTATTTCAAGGCACAAGGCTCTGATACCAATTGTTGGAATCCAAGAACACTGAGAGAGGGGGGGGGGGGTGAATCAGTGTTCTGTCGGTTGTTGGTAATTTTAACCTTATTAACAAATTCACTTATTAACTAGTATGCATAAGAGAAAGTAACAACAAGTAATATCAATGCAACCACATGAGTCAACACCATAACACAAATATTTATATGTGGAAAACCTTAAAGAGGAAAAACAATGGTGGGATTGGTGACCCACAATATCTATCCACTGGCCAAATGAATAAATATTACAAGAGGGGCCTGCACATGCAGGAAGACACACTACCTAGAGCACACTGCTCATCACAAAAGGAGCCTCACTGACTACAGATCCAAATACTAGATTACAAACAAAAATTGAACTCAGAATGTGCATATGCTATGCTGGATGAGTTTCGGTTAAAGCACTATCTGTACCGGTTATACTGTAACCTCCCTTACCGGTATCTTAGATCGCTTCCCAATCCTCTAGACCAATAATCAAGACCAATTGTAGATCTTTACATTTGCATTCTATCGATCAAGATAACATCACAAAACCTTTCGCATCACTTATCTATTATATCTCCCATATATCCACATCATACAAAATGACCTAACCCGAACTAACTTATATACCCATTTACATGATTAAACACAAATGCCTTATGTCGGCTTACAAACATATCACAAAAGATAAGACACATGTCAACCTCAATAAAATCTAAACATAAAACAATATGGTCGTTGCCGCTTCCATGCTTGTCGGATCAATCTCCTATGTCGACCTTAGAATACCGGTTCCAAGTTTGTCGGTTCCCTGATTGTCGATTCCCTGAATGTCGATGTAGTGATTGTCAGTTAGCTGATTGCCGGATCTCCCATGAAGTGTGTTGCCATCAACGAGAATAGTTATAACCCGAATGAGTGTCAATTGCCAACATGTACCGCTCTCTACAATCAGATTTGAATATACACACATGAAAAGAGAGGAAAATGGTTGTGTTGTATAGGGGCTTGACTAAGGCAAACCTAGTGTAGCTATTTCCACCCCCACTACAATAATAATTGATCAAAAGAGGGATCAGTCTTAGAAAGGATAGAGGCTACAACTTTATCATAAATGCTTCAAATGATAAATCTTACCTTTCATATGAAACCGTTGTCTCGAAGTCTAACATAAGGGTTGTTGTTTCTTGATTGATGTTAATGCACGCCTTCATCATGGAGGAACACATAAAACTTGATCATGATTGTTGAAGCTTGAATACATGAATCCTTGATTGCAGACATGTATTCAGTTATACTTGATTGAATGCTTAATTTGAATTCTTGATGTTAAGACTTATTGTTGATAGTTCTTGATATAAGTTTAAATGAGAGAGGGAGTTGTATTTATATGCAACATACATCTTTTCAGATTTAAATTTTGAGGAAGACAAACATTAGGGAGCACTTTCCTGCTACTTACAAAGTTTATTTTGGTAATTTGAAATTAGGGGTCAAACTAGTTCGACAACAGTGTTGAGCATCCTAATACACCAATATACGGGCACTAAGTGCCCTAGTTCCAAAATTTTGAGCTAGAAAAAAGGTCATCGAGCAAGGGAGTACATAAAGCTTTCATAAACATCCTAAAATTGAGCACAATCAGACATGAATTAGGTAAATTAGGCACAACCATTAAAGTGAGTCCAATGTGAGTGTGAAATTGTAAAGGTACATACAATTTACTACACTACAAGGATATACGCTTCAAGCAAGGAATAGATCCTTATGAAAAATGCACACTACCAATCAAGGAGGAAACCCTCATGAAGGATATACACTTTTATGCAAGGAAGAAGATCTTTATAAATGATACATCTCTAATGAAGGAGTAAGGGATCCTTGTCAAGGATACACATCTCCCTAAGGGAAGAGGATTCCTTTTCAAAGGATGTGTGTTTCCAAACTACTCCTACCCCCAAGTGTATAAAAAGGAGTAATTATACCATAGACTATTATGTTTCTACCTAAGTATGATTTCACATTAAATTGTACCACCATGAATAACTGAGCCCCCAAGAGGTAAAATACAAACATCGCATAGTGAGGAACAACATAATAGACA
This sequence comes from Cryptomeria japonica, assembly GCF_030272615.1. Lineage (NCBI taxonomy): Eukaryota > Viridiplantae > Streptophyta > Pinopsida > Cupressales > Cupressaceae > Cryptomeria > Cryptomeria japonica. Next base: position 624,469,706 of record NC_081414.1, on the reverse strand, counting down.
AAAATCTTATTTAATTACATGAGAAATTGGATGAAAAAGGAGTTGAATATCACTTGTTATAGGGATAGTTCTATTACTAGGGTTTTTTTCTAAATTCTCTCTTAAAGGCTCTACAATAAGCAGTAGTATGACAATACATGCAATGATAAGCACAAAAAAGAGAAATTCGTGTGCTTACCTTGTCAAGTTTTATAATATTTTAAAAGAGGAAGAGTAATCAAGTGGTCTTTCAAGAGTCTTAACAAGATTTGGTCTTCTTTAGAAAAAGGAAAATGGATAGGCACTATTCCTATCTCATGTAAAGGGAAGTGTTTTTGTATGTTAGGAGTAATGAAGGGGTGGCGGTAAAGGAGAAGTACGAACCCTATACCTTCTCTATAATAATGAGGCGTGATATCTACCAAGACCTTAATTCCTTGTTCCATATGTCCAAGACCATGTCCATTATATCCCTGTTTAGAGAGTATATTAAATCTAATATCATAATGCATATGCAAATCTAATGGGGAAGGACTTACATCATAAACCTCTTTAAAATTAGTCGTATAATCATATTTTGAAGCAAAAAAATGATGAATAGATGAATAAGGAATTTATCATTTTCGAACAATGCAAATATTTATTAGCATCATTCATGTCCAACTAGGAGGTATTGCTAGTAAGGGAATCCCTTTTCATTAGGTCATCCTTATGAATATCACAAGTTTTTGGAGGGGAGTATGCATCTTCATTTTCATCTTTACTTAATGTAATATTAGTGACATGTCATTAAGGAGATGAATGAAATCTTCTTGCATTGAAATTCTTGATAAGTAAGGTAGTCTTTAGGAGAGGAATGAGCATATTTCTTCATTAATAAGTTGAGATTTGGATTATCAATGTCTAAAATAAGTTTCTCTTGCACCAAAGTATTCTTATGAGTGAGGTAATTTGTGGGAGAAGAATCGACATCACTCTTCAATGCTTCATCTCTAGGAGAGATAATTAAGAAAAATATTAATGATATCTTCTTCTTATGCCAAAATATCCTCATGAATAAGAGAAACTTTGGGAGAGAGACAATCATGGCTTATCTCATCATCACCTATAGGAGGAATACCAAAGGTATAACATGAAACATCTAGAAAAGCTTTTAGAAAACATGCCAATAACATCTTTGAAATTCTCATTATGTAGCAAATGAAGGTGTAATAAACTAATGTTAGTATGAAATGAAATATGCAAAAAAATAAAATCAAATGAGCTTGATTAATGCAACTAATTAATAAAGTAATAAGATGCATAAATGTAAGTAAATTAGATTGCACAAGTTGCATGAACTAAATAGGAAGATACACAAGCATAAGACACATTAGGTTCGCCGAAATGATATGTATGGAAATGAGATCCTAGGCCTATGGATGCAAACTAAGATCTCAAGTATCCATAGAGTAGCACTTGAACACAAATAGGTTCCACTTCAGTCCTGATAGGAGAGATGAACGTTGGGATTATGTTCCTTTGTTGCAATGGGATTGAGATTGTCAAGTGTGGGTATGAGATCTAGAGTTAATGATAACAAAATGATATATTTTAGTAACATCAGTAAATTACAAAAGGAATAGCAGACGTAATAAACCATATCTAAAAGAGAGATACAAGGAGAAACTTAGATCTTAAAATTGGAGCATAAAGTATCAGGCATAGGTGTTGTGCACCCTAGTTTGTAGGTGCCTAAAACTGACAGAGGTGAGATGGAATGCAATCAAGAAGCTCTAAAATGTTTTTTCCCAAAAATTTAACCCAGAATAATAGGACAAGGACGCCTAGTCAATTAGTTCGAGTTTTTTTGCCTGTTCAAAATTTGTCACAACCTATAACGGCCTGCTCTACACTCCCATACCACTTTCATTGTCAGATCTAAATCTGTGCACATGAAAGATTGGGAAGAATGATTATGTTGTATAGGGGCTTCCCTAGGTCAAATCTTGTGATGGTGTTCCCACCTCCACAACAACTAGGATGAGCAAAAGAGAGTGTGTGTCCTAGGGAGGACTGAGGCAAATCAAATGGAGTGCTGAAATATTAAATTGACAAGATTACCTTAGATATGAAACCCTCTCATGGCAAATGTTAATGAAATATCCTGACAAACATGAAATCTTCCCCTGTGGTGGTTTGTGGATAGGATGTGGTGGACAACATTGGGTTCTACTAATGGTGTGCTCTTGTGTGCAGATTTTCAGGGCTTTGGCCTTCACTATCGGACCTTCATCGTTGGGTAAGTGACTCTTGGCGGCCTTTGGTGGCTCATAATATTGAGCTTTTTCCCTGTGCTAAAGGATTTTTTGTTGCTTCCTTCACATCTTCGGTTGATCGAGACTTGGTTTTGGGCATGTTATGGGCTTGGGGACTGCACTCCCTCTTTGTTAAGCCTTGGACAACCTCCTTTAACCCTCTCACTGAACCACTTAATGTGCATGCAGTTTGGGTTTGCCTTATTAATCTCCCTCTTCATTTTTGGGAGCACTCTTGCTATGAAGCTATTGGAAACTCTATTGGTTTTTTCTTGAAGGTCGATGAAGTCACGTCTTCTATGTACCACACTACCTTTTCTAGCATCCTTGTGGACATTGACATCTCCTCACCTCTCCTGAGAGATGTGGTTCTTATGGTGGGGGATAGGCCTTGGTCACAACTATTGGACTTTGAGGGCCTCCCCTTTCGCTTCCAGAGATGCTTCTCTATGGGTCATCTTGCTTCGGACTGCTCTATTTCGCGCCACAAAGGTGTTGCTACTTGGTGGGAGAATGCTACTATTGATCATTTAACAATCAATGCTCTTGACTCTACTTCCCCTGACTCCTCTCATGAGGATGGTGATGTTGTCTCCTCTCAGGATGAATTTGTGCCCCTCACGACTACTGCTACTCCTGTTGATCCTCCCTTTGTGGCCTCATTTCTCGAGGTCCCCACTGCAGCTTCTCCAATTCTACAACCACGTTTTACTCCTACTGGACCTGCTTCTGGTGTTATTTCGTCTTAGCTTGTTGATGTTCTGCGGCAACTAGTTCTGTTGTAGCACTCCGTTCTCCACATACTGTAACCCTGCAGGTTCCCTCCCGATTGATCTCTCTTTTGATGGTCCCAATGACAACATCACCTGGATTGTGGTTGCTCGTAGGCGGAAGGGGAAGCCTTCTCCCCTTCCCTAAACCCCGCTTTGTCAGGGTTTGGGTGTCTCTCCCCCTCCTTGATCGGGGTTTTGGGTGTTCTCCAATTTGATTGGTCTTCCCTTGCTTGTCTAATTGTGTTTTGTTTCTTATTTCCTTAGGGAATTGTTTTTGTTGCCAACATCATGTTTTTTGGTGTTGTTTGTTCTCAGTTGATAGTTTTTGACTATGTTAAGGGTCAGTGCCCTAGTTAACGTTGCTTTACTAATAAAAAACATGAAATCATACTTGAATGTAGAAGGGTTGTAGTTTGTTGCTTCTTGTAATCAGATTGCTCTTGAATGTACTACTTGCATAGTTAGAATGTACCTTATCTTAGACCTTATGAATGAAATAATTTTTTTTTATATAGGAATCACAAGATATTTTTCAGTGTAGGCTAACAACCAATGATCAAATGCAAAGATCTAGACAAGATCACAAATGACAGAGGTTGACACTAGCAAACATTTAAGTTTGGGTCCCTTTTGGAGGGACAATTATAACAAGGTTTGGTATTCCAAACAAAATCATAGAAAATAATGTTGTGTTTAAATCAATAAATTTTATTATTTTGTGCTTTGAATATGAAATTAATGTCTCTCATTCATCCATGAATTTACCATAATGGAACATATAAGCTCAATCAAGTAATAAGATCTTGATGAAGATTGTTACAAGATTACTTGGTTAGAACAAGAAAGCATGATATTATAAGCTAAGGCTAGAAATATGGGCTAATTGAGTATTACCAAAGAAATCAATTGGTAAATCACCTTTTGAATTGTGTGTGAAGCTAATGTAGTGTTGCTTATTAACAATTTGCTGCCAATCTATAAATTTATGTAAGATTCCAATGAAGAACTTGATGATGCAATGGCCTGTAGCAACATGTGAAATATACATGTTTGATAAAAAAGGGAAAACCTCAGAAAGTTTGAGATTGGATATTTGGTCCAAAAATGGAATGCTAAAGTACAAGATATAGGAAATCATAGAAAGTTTGATTCTATATGAATAGGTAAATACATTAATGAGAATTTATATGTTGAAGATTCATACTTCATCAAAAAATTCAATAAGAATTTCAAGAAATGTCAATTCATAGAAAAAACCTACAACAATATTTCTCTTACGCTTCAACCTATTCTTTTACGCATAGTTTTCTTACCCTTGTTTTGAATTCTTGTGCAACGAAAGTTGTCCATGACTATAGTAAAGTGTTTTGGTATGGTTTATGTGTCTTTATGCAATCACAATACCTATTTGATCATGATGAAGAGTATTTGTGTATGGTCTACATCCTAGAGTTCTCTAGATTACTATATTCCAATGAAACATATGTCTCTAAATAAGAGAATGTGTTGGAGCCTTGTTTGATATGCCTCAAAATGCAAAAAATCTTAGGCAATTGTCCATGTTCTTGCAACAAAATTTATTTTAACATGTCATTTGTAATTGATATGAGAGTCTAAATGGACTTTTACTTTGGTAATTTTCCCTATATGTTGTCCTTTTTTCATTCAATGAGAACATCAATATGCTTAATTTCAAATATCCTTATAGAAATTTTAGTCTTGAATCTTCATTTTCCTTACTGTTTTCAAAGTTGTAAAGTTTCTAGCCTATGTAAAATGCCAATAATCTCAAATTTTCACAAAGTTTGTGAGTTCACAAACTTTAAGAAAAAGCAACAAGGGAAGGACTAAAAGTTGCAAGGTTTGTGATGTCACAGGGCGAGTATGTGAACTTCGCTAAATTGTGATGAGGTTTATCAAGTCAAAAAAGTATGAAAATGAGAATAGAGAATGACGAATACAAGAAATGAAGTGATGGAGCCCTTCAATTCGCAAAGCTCATGAGTTCATGAACTTTGTAAAAATGCAACATAGGTTTTCAAGTTTGCCAAAACTGTGATGTCCTAAATAAAATGCAAAGATGAGAAGAATGAAAGAAAATGAGAGAAAAAAGTGTTTTAAAAGTCAGCAAATTCATGAACTTTGTAAAGGTGTGATTTGGTTCCAAGTTTAGTTCAAGTCCAAAACAAAATTTAAATGCAACATATAAACAATTAAACTCCAACACACATTCAACACATGAACACCAAAATTTTCTACGTGGAAAACCCAAACAGGAAAAAACCACAGTGAGCACTTGCCCACAAAATATATCCACTATGTATATCGGATTACAAATAAAAGAGCTCACTGCTCCAAACTTGCACACCAAAGCTAACTGCTCATGGGGCAAGATACAAAGAGGACTTGCAAAACACAAAGCTAACTGGACTCAGGGCAAGATATAAAAATAATATGAAAAGAAGGATCTCCTGATCATGAAGTTGTCCTTGAACTTGCATCAAGCGACTCGACTACTCACACATTGTCTCATATCTTTGTCACAGTCTCAACACAACTTGCATATCATTCAAACAGAACTCTTCTTCTAGGCACTTTATTGAACTTCACTGATTATCCTTACATCACACATCTACACTTTCCTTCCTTTTCCTCAACACAACCCAATCATACACGTCCTTATATACAAGATAGATCATCAAAGCTTAAACCAAATTGGCCTAAATCAAAATACACTTTCTGAACAAAAAATATACGCACTGATCCACTCCAGGAGAAAGAGGGGACCAAAACACATCTTCCAAAGATCAATTCACTGATCCACAAACACCAGAACATAACCAACAAATATCCACATGCTATGCATCCATATAAGTAATTAATGGTCAAGACATACTCTCTAATGCAAATAACTCAAGTCTGAATCTCCACACACTACGATGAGACCCATAACATATCATACTTGCTTCCACAAATCATATCCGAACCAAAGGATAGGTCTAACATAGAATATCACAACTAACAATGATCAATGCCACAACACCTAGAGAACACAAAGATGTTTCCGGACCACAGAACCATCATATCCATGATACTGAAACTATATCCCATGAAGTTAACAATAACACTCAACATCAACAACAAATTCCAGACCCAAACACTTCTAGAACAACCAATAGAACAACTACAACATCAACAATACAACAAGATAACTATGCACCATAAACATTCCAGACCAATCTGAAACAACAAGTTTAACATCAATGACAACCACAACAACACATCAATGCATACTTCCAATAATATCCCCCTTTGTCATTGATGTTAACACTTGATGACACCTGCATCTCAACGAAGAATAATATTGCTCAATATCTCTCCAAAAATATACATCACATTTATGCACTATCTCTCCCAATTTCAATCTTCAAACTACTAACTCAATCTCTTCCCTAAAGATCAAACTTGCTCAATCTCTCCCCCTTTGCCATCAAGGACAAAGGTCACAACAACACTGCACACACCACTGCTCCTCCCAAGAGTAGCCACAACATCAATCCAGGAAAAAGAAATAGGCATGAAAGCCCCCCTTGGAAATATGCATCCCCATAATGCACCTAGCTAGGAGGGGCAATGACCCCAAATTTCTCCCGAAGACATGCAAATGCATCCTTCACCAATGCCTTCGTGAAAATATATGCAACCTGCTCTTTCGTAGACATGTACTCCAATCAAACTTTCTTCTCAACAACTTTCTCCATTAAGTAGTGATATCTGATTGAAATGTGTTTTTTTCTTGAATGCATAACTGGATTCTTTGAAATGCTTATTACACTTGTATTGTCATACATAATAGGAATTGTTTGATTATATGTTACCTTGATATCCTTAAGAGTCTATTTCATCCACATTACTTGAGTACAACAAGATGTTGCTGCAATATACTCTACTTCTGCAGTAGATAGGGAAACTGAATCTTGTTTCTTACTAAACCAAGAGACCAATCTGTCCCCTAAAAAGAATGCACCACCACTAATACTCTTTTGGTCATCAACACTTTTAGCCCAATATACATTAGTAGCTTTCAACATAAAATCTCCACCCTTTTTGTACCAAAGTCCATAATCCACAGTACCTTCAGATTTGCCTGAAATCTAGCTACCAAACAAATAACCTGCATGATATTTGGTCTGGACATAGTCAAATACAACAATCCACCAATCATCGACTTGTACTTCTTTTGTTCAACCTCTAGAGACTCATCATCTTTGCTCAACTTGCAGCCAACGGTTAAAGCAGTTGTAACTAGTTTGCAATCATCAAAACCAAACTTCTTCAACATTGCCTTCACATACTTGCTCTGAGAAATAAAAATTTCATCTTCCGATTGAATAACTTGCAACCCAAGAAAGAAAGATAACTCACCAATCATTGATATTTCAAATTCATTATGCATCTCCTTAGAAAATTCTTTACATAGACTATCATCTCCTCCAAATATAATGTCATCAACACAAACTATAACAATTAACAACTTATCTCAATTGGATCCAATATTTGGAAAAATATCTCTAGGACTAGAGACTTAATTATCAAAGGTACAAAATGGAAGTTGGGGAAAGGGAATCTTATTCAGTTCTAGGAGGATCCTTGGCTTATGGAGACCCCTTTAAATGAAAACCTTGAGTGGAACAAATATCAGAACCAATGCAAGGAAAGATTTGGAACCAAGGTGGAGGATTATTGGAAAGATGGATAGTGGAAAGACTTATCTCAAGTAGATCAGTCTTTGGGTAGTTTGAACAAAGTCATGAACTCAATGGTGAGGATTGAAGAAGAAGGCCAGTTAATTTGGAAACTCACTGCTAGTGGCACTTTTACTGTGACATCTCTTTATCATCAACGATACAATAACATGGAAAGTCCTTGCTAGGCTAAAGCATGGGTGAAAGGCCTTACCCCCAAGATCAACATTTTCTTTTGGATAGCCCTCCAAGACAAAATTCTAACAACAAAGAATATAAGAAAAAGAGGTATCAGCATACCAAGTTTCTGTACTCTCTGTAAGCAGAATGAGGAGACAATAAATCATATGCTCTTTCATTGCCCCTTCTCAGCTGATGTTTGGGGAAGCTGTCTGGATCAATTCAATATCAGTTGGAGCTTCCCCAACTCGATTCAGGAGATTTTCAAGTCATGGCATCATCCTTCAAAAAACAGAACTACTAACTTGCTATGGAGAATTGCTTTACCACACATGTGCTGGGGTGTATGGAAAGAGAGAAATGATAGGATTTTCAGAGAAAAATATACTAAGGCTAACATTGTGTTTGAAAAAATAAGAAGAAACATAGTGGAAAATATGAATATTATAGGTGGTATTGATAATCCTAACACTAAGGAGGATCAATTTGTCTATAAAAAATGGAGATTAAAAGCTCAAGAGAGTATCCAGAGTAACCCTAAAGATGGAGTGATATGGACCAGCCCACCTAGGGGATGGATGAAAATCAATTTTGATGGGGCCTCTAAGGGAAACCCGAGGGTTGCAGGATGTGGAGTGGTCCTAAGGGATGAATGGGGAATATGTAAAATCATAAAATGTATTCCTATAGGAAAAAAGACCAACCATGTTGTCGAAGCCATGGCGGCTTATCATGGGATTATCCTTGCCAAAGAAGCCAAATGCACTAAAGTTTGGTGTGAAGGAGACTCCTTAAACATTATCAATTGTTTAAATATGAAATTCCCACCGTCTTGGTCGATTAGTAATGCTATTAAAGCAACAAGGAAAATCAGCGAAGAGTTTGAAATGTGTGTTTTTACACATGTTTATAGGGAGGCCAACTCTTGTGCTGATTGGGCAGCCAACCTGGCTTGCCAATCGGAAAACATCATCACTAGTTATGGTGAAAAGGAGATTGCAAGTGAAATGAAATCCTTGCTCAATCAGGACCGAAGCTATACAAGGCAACGTGGTACTTTTGATCATTATTTCTAATGACCTTTCCACCTTTTTTGATGCAGGGCTTGCTTGAAAATAATGAGCTATTAAATAGGTGTCATATCATCATTATTTGACACAGATTATGGGCGCTCTTACAGAATAACCACAGAAACCAGAGGAAAAGTTATCAAAATGAGAGAAGGCATTGCAAGGAAGGTGCTGGAAAAATGGGAGGAAACAAGAAGAGATTTGAACCTGCTTCCTACTCTAAATGGAGAAAGAACGAAGACGTCTGGAGTATCCTTTAGCAAGGGGGGCTCAATGTTTTCATGGAACGACTGAATGGGAAGGACCCCACAATTACCAGCTACTTCATAAAGAACTGGAAAAATGGAAAAGTTCTGATTGGATCACATATGATGAATGTAGATGAAGAGGTTATCGCTGAGGCCACGGGGATGACTACCGAGGGTATGAAATTTTACAGGGGCAGAGGGATATCAGATAAGGCTGTAGACAAGTTTCCTATTACGGATGGTGAGAGAAGAAAGATGATCAAAATTGACAACTCCTACCACTCCCCAAAGAGAATTTGCAGGCCATGGAGGTTTGTCTTATTTGCTTCTATTGAATATATTACCTTAGACGGTAGGTTTACCAGGGCTTATGGGCATCACTTCGTCCTTCTTAACCATTTCCGTCATGGTGAAAGGGTTAGCCTTCCCTATTACCTGGCCTGTTCAATGGATCATATTATAAAGGAGATCCAGAAGGACCCTAAAGGCGATCATGCCCTCCACCAGGGGCTCATGGTCCTGGTTTACAAAATACTAAAGGGGAAGTGCATTGAATAGCCTATTAAAGGCAAAAATGCCAGAGATGAGACTACGGAAAGTAATGATAGTGGTTTCAACTTTGATTCTGAGACTGAGGGAGAGTCAGAAGAAACTAGCAAAAAAAGGAGGATTAGGGCTAAGAAGAGGAGGATTATTGTGGAATCTAAAATGTTGGACTTTGAAACTGATTCCCTTGAGGAAAAACCTGTTAAAAAGAGGAAAGGGAAAGCCTCTGGAAAGAAGGCTCAAAAAAAGAACACTAAAAAGGGTAGCAATTCTGATCTCAATTATGTTCTGGTTGAGTCTAAGGAGGAGGATGATGATAATAAGAGGATTGATAGTCAGGACAAAGAAGGGGAGGGTAACCCGGTTAAGGATAATTTGGATACCGTGGAGACCGTGAAAACCACTAGACTGCATAATGAGGAAAAAGGGGGTCAAAGTGATAGTGGTGACAAAGATACCATTAAGGCTTTCTGTGAGACCATCACTACTCTGGTGAAAGATATTAATAGTTTGAAAATAGATATATAGGCCATGGCAAGAATTGCAGCTGGTGACAAGCCCTTGGCAGAGCATGTTAAAGAGTTAGTGGCCGTTCTGCATAATGCGTAAGCTATTGAATGTATGGATGGTAAAATCTTAGTCACAGAGAAAAAGGTCAATGAGATGGGAGATAGAAAGGAAATGGACAACAAATTGAAAGATTTTGGTAGCAGAATTGACAAGCTGGAGCACAATGTCAAGCAACTTGCTGATCAAAATTTCCAAATTCTTAAATCTTCGGTGGACAACATGAACATCTTTATCAATAGGTACGAGAACAATGCAGAGAAGGAAGGTGATAAAGAGCAGGTGAACAAGAAGGGTCATGAAAGGAGGACCAGAGCCAACACAAAGAATAAGGTTGACATCGAAGGTCGTGAGCTGGAGGATATGAAGACCTCAACAAACAACATGAAACAAATGGTTGTTCATGCTGAGGAGATCCTGAATAGTATTTAGTTCCAGTTGCTATCCTTGGTTCTGTCTCTTTGCTGTCTTTTGCTTTCCTGTTGCTGTCTGTTCCGAGTTTTATGTAATTATGTAATGATGTTTTAAGCTGTGCCCATCCGGTGGGTTCATTTTGACTTTTTGAAGTGATCAGGCACTTTTTTATGCTTTTCTGTTCTCCTAGCTTGTAAAAGGTTCGGGTACCTTTCAAATACCTGTTTTTACTTAATCAAAACAATTAACAACTTATCTCCATCAATCTTGAAATAAAGACTATTGTCTACTATACCTTTCTTGAAATTCTGTTGAAGCAAATACCTGTCCAATCTTGCATACCAAGCTTTAGGTGTCTATTTAAATCAATACAATGCCTTCTTCAGTCTGCACACCATATCCAGATCTTTTATCAATCTGAATCGATTCGGTTTCTCAATGCAAACTTCCTCTTCTATATCTCCATTCAAAAATGTCGATTTGACATCCATCTTATAAACTTTAAATTTCTTGTAAAAAGAAAATGCAAGAAACATACGAATAGCTTCCATCCTTGCTATTGGAGAAAAAGTTTCTTCAAAGTCTATGCCTTCCACTTGAAAGTATCATTTACACACTAGTCTTTCTTTATTCCTTGTCACCCGTGTTGGAATTAATGAACACTGAGAGGAGTTGGGGGGGGGAATCAGTGTTCTACAATTTACAAACTTATTAAACTAATTCTTAAACCACCGAATGCAAAAAAATGAAAGTAAAGTGCAAAAATATAAACTAATTAACCACAACACCATAACACCAGAATTTTTACATGGAAACCCAGAAAGGGAAAAACCACACTGGGATTTGAACCCATAATATTATTATACTTTGATTAGGAGTATGATAATATTACATAATGTTAATACACTTGCATTCGGGCACATTGCCTAGAGCTCACTGCTCAAATACGAAAGAGGGCTACAACCCAGAGGAAGGCTCACTGCCTTACAAATGATTAGAAATGATTACAATAATGAATGAACTAAAGAATAGCATCTACATATGCCAAATAACAGTTCTAGTTAGGCTCAAACTGAGTTCTGCAATTGTTCTGTCTCTCTACTCTGTTTTGCCACTGTCATATATCGGAGCACCAAAATCTTCAATCGCATTCACCAAACTTCGCACATTAGCTCATACAGACTTCTCACACTCATGATATTTCTTAAAATACTCAACCAAATTGATCTTATATATCTGCATCAACAAAACAAATCAATTCTCATGCCGGCTCCCAAAAATAGCATAACACGCATCATGAAACGTGTAACCAATGAGTCGGCTCAATCCGCCCACAAATCCATATGCGGACCCAAAAAAAATGATAATAGGCTTCACACAAGTCAACCCAAGCTCCTCAAACACGAAACCAATCACCGAAATCATCCCAAGGATTCCGAACCACACATTACATTAAAATAGCTCTATTCTACCTGAGTTATCAGATACCGAACCTTCAATCTCGCTCACGAATCAACACCGGATATCGAGATTACAGAATAATCTGCCTCTATCACTACAACCAAAGTTACACAACCAAAATCAAGATATGTACTCTGCAGTCATATTCTGTCACTTAGTATATTCCACTTTCCCGACTTATGCCTTATGAACAATGCAACTTCCGGTAAATCAAATCTAAGTACACCGAATATGATCTCTGAACTGGGTTGCCATCAATGTTGCCATCAATGACAACTCCTAAGCATTTCTCATGCATCAATCTTCATCGGAACCGTGTCTTTTTCCAACAATCTCCCCCTTTGGCATTAATGGCAACATTGTGAAAAATAACTGTACACTCAAAGCTTCAGGAATCAACAATCTCAACAAGCTCCCCCTGAGGATTTGCACCATTTTTCACTTCACTCTCTCCCCCTTTAACAACAATGCCAAAGATAGGAATCCGCCAAAATCTATATACAAGAATATATGTAGTTGCTTACAAAAACTTGAAAATATCTGCAAAAACTGTCTTTAGGGACAACAGGTGATTATCCCGAGCCTTCTTCAGACTCTCCAAAATACTGATCATCCCATTGAAAAGATAGGCGTGCATCTATGCTCCTCTTCTATTTGTCGGGAGACTCTTGTTCAAAGCATCCTTTGCATCTTGTATACTGCCCATCAGTGAGTCTAACCAGGGAGTGATAAGACTTCTTACTTCTCCCACTCTACCCAAAATTCTATCATTTTCCTGATTTATACTCTTAATCTTATCCAATATGCTCATAACCTGACCTTCAAAATTGCTAGCCGAGATTGATTGGGGTGGATAATTTTGAGATATGCTAGCTAGCTGGCCTTCACATTCTTTTATTTTCTTGTGAATGTCAATGGTAAACTTAAGAAAAATTAGACATGACTCGTATATTTGGCCACCTTCATGTAATGCATCTTGTATATTATTCATAGGAGTTATCAAGCTTACCCTATCTCCCTTAACCATCTTCAAATGATTTTAGTCTCATAGCATTAAACTAATTCAAAGCTCTAGCATCTGTTGCCTTCTCCAAAGACACAAAATGAGATTCTACAACATTCAACATACTTCTAAGTTTACCGGAGGGAGTATCAATTGTGTATGGTTTAAAGGATGGTAAAATTTTCTCCAAAACATCTGTCGCCAATGTTATCAACTCTTTGTTTGCGGTGTGGGACTTGAGTAAGTCCTCATTGGCTTTTGCTTGTGCAAGAGTTTCTAGCTTCAATGCTTGAATAGGAGATAATGAGCTTAGATCTATAGGACCTTGAGTGAAATCATCTAAATTGGTGACAACTGGAGCCTGATCATCCTTCTCTTCTCCTTTCTCCTTCTCCGCCACCTCTGCACTCGTAACTTTTATAGTATCTTCACCTTTCTTCGCATCAACTTCTCCAATCTCCTCAGCTGCATTCATTGAATCAACATTTATTACCGGAGGGTCTTGTTCAGTTTCACCGGAGTTATTTGTTCAGTTTCACCAGAGTTATCAACCTTAGCATTAACAGGAGCATCTACAACTGTGGTTTGTTCATTTGACTGCACTACCAGAGTGGCCATCTTAGTTGACTGATCTTTCTGCTCATCAGGAATAGCTACATGCACTTCCAGAATTGATGTATCTTGTGACTACTCTTTCGGTTGAGTGTCATCATGTGCCAAATTAACATCATACCTGTGCTCTATCAAAAATTGTCTCAAAATTGCTTTAGTCTCTTTAGTCACTTCATCTATTTTCCCGAGCATGATTTTATTAACTCTCTTCTTGCTTTTGAATCTTTCCTTTGCAAGCTTAAGCAGTCTATCAACTTCAGCTTTAGAAATTACATAACTCAAATTTACTAATACATATTCCTTTATTCTTTCATCTTCCAAATTGGTTGTGTGTCTCCTTACATCCAAAATATCATATAATCCCTTCAAAATCATAGATGACAACTCTATTAAGGTTGCTATAAACATTCATATACTGTACAATAGCTTCCTCAATATCTCTCTGATCATTATCATCACAGATTTCATAATATACAGGAACATTCTTCAAGTTACCTTCCTTAAGCATTTCATCAATTATTTCATTTAGAGTTATTGGGGGCACAACATCGTAAGTGCCTTCAACCTTCCCGAACTTCAGAGCTTCATCCAATTCAGACTTTTGTCTCTTGCTTGCTCTGACTCTACTAGATAGCTCATCTTCAGTCCTGGGTTTCTTGGTTGGTTGGACTCCACCGGATTGAGGCTTCTTCATTACCCTCGCATAGGTAGTTGTCTTCTTCACCTCTTTCACCGCTTCATCAGATTCAATTTCTACATCGTCAGCAGTGATTGCAACATATTCTCTTTGCGACTTCTCCTTCTTCCTCTTCTCTACTCCACCGGTTGACTTGGCTTGTGGCTTGGGTGGAGGGATATGCTTCTAAGCACCAGAGATAGGTGTAGACTGGGCTTTCCTTGGCTTGGCTTGCTTGGGAGGAGTGGAGACTGGTTTTTTCTTCTTGGACTTTACCATATCCTCCTCCTTCAGTATATTCTCCTCCCTAGCCCTTTGAACAAATTTTGATATTCCCATTTGTTCTGCAAGTTGTTCAACCTTTTTTATGACCTTCCTCTTCCTTGCAGGCTCAGTGAATTTCTTATGCAGGTCTAAATCCTTCTCCTTATAAGTATTGAACCTCTCTTCTTTTTCATCTACCGGTTTACTCAACAGGTGTTGAGCATATGCATCAAGTGTGTTTCCTTCTACCTCATACCCCACGGGCAATGATCCAAACGGTTCTTGGTTTAACTGCCTCCATGTGACATTGATCTTTATCTACCATGAAGCAAATTGTATCGTCATCTTTTTCAACAATATCTTTTGGGATCCTCTCTCTACTCTACAACATTGCCTAAAATGATTTGAAATAACCCCACACAAAAAATTTCCGAGGACTATATTTTTATTGAGAAGTTTTTGAAATCATGTCCACTCTTGCCATGGTTTCGGCTCCCGCCTCTGTTGTGCGTGTTGCTTCCCCTACATCTACGCGTTCCTTTGTGGGTGTGGCCTCTGCGGTGGGTGGTGAGGGATTTGCTCACCCTTCCTTGGATGCTATTGTTTCCTCTTCAGTTGTGGCTGTGGTGGCTAGGGTTTTTGGTTCTGGGGATGCGAAAACGGCCTCAGGAGGCTTTTCTGTTGGATTTAAGTAGGTGTTCAAGTGACGATTTGGTGATAGAGGCTTTATCCCTGTTTCACGTGCTATCTCAGTGAAGGTGAATAAGGAGACTGAGTTGGATATAGAACATAATGTTTCTATTTTTTCTGATCATGGTGTTATCTGTTGGTTCAAGGGTTTTTGGCCCAGCCTCCCTGAGCTATATGATTGGATCTCCCATTATTGGGAGCCTCTTATTTCTAGTACTGTTCATATTTACCCTATGACTAAAGGCTTTTTAATTGCAGAATTTGAGAATGGTGAGGCCAGAAAGAAAATCTTGTGTGATAATTATTTTTGTTGGAAGGACAACTTCCCTTTAATGGTTAAACCCTGACACTCTGATTTGAATCTTTTTTAAAAAACGTTTGGGTTAGGCTTGCTTATCTCCCTCTTCATTTGTGGGCTCATTCTCTTTTTGAGGAAATATCAATTCTTCTAAGGGCAACTAGGTTCAAATTTTGGACTATGAAGGGATACCCTTAAGGTGTCGAAGATGTTTCAAAACAAGTCATGCGGCTGAGCATTGTGGGTTTGAGAAGAAGACTTTATCAGCCTCATGGTGGAAGGGTGCTTCAAATCAACATTACACGGTTGAGAAGAAAGCTGATATTCCTAAGGGCTCTCAAATGGCATCACGGGATATTGCTATTTCTTCTTAGGATGTCTTGGCTTCCGGTGGAGTGGTTGTTGAGGTTGGTTTGCGGTCTCATGTCCCTCATGTTGATTCCTTGGGTGGAATTGTGCCTCGAGTGTCTACGTCTGGTGATCGTTCTTTGGTTGTCATCTCTAGTAGCATTCACGATGACACTTTGCCTGAAGGGAGCAACTATGAGAAGGGGGGTGCTTCTGGTGCTCCTTCTCAGATTTTTGGTGGTTCAGCATTGGGTTTATCGGATTTGTTTGATGCGGCTGCGAAGGTGGAAGAGGGATGGATAACTGTTAAGGGAAAGAAATCTAAGACACCTAAGCCCTTTTGACATGACTCTGTGTTCCCACAAGGGCAGTACTAAAGGTAAATCTTGAGGGTCCCTGGTTGTGGGTGATTGGGTTGGAGTTTTCTCTGGCCCTTTCTTTGGCTTTTGGATACTTGATGGTTTTTTGTGCAACTTTTGTTCAGGTTGTGGGTGCCTTTTGGTTAAACCCTCTTTGTGTCCCATGGTTTTGTTTTTGGTTTCTTATTTTCCTCGGTTGTCTAGTTATTTCATGTCTCTTCTTTCAAACAAGTGGTTGTTTGAGGTCGGTATTGTCTCTACCCCTTTGATGTTTTACTGAATATGTTTCGATGGGGCTGTTTATTTTTAGTGATATGTTTTAGCTTAATATCTTGTTAAGTCCAAACTGATCTTTTTTGTAAAGTGTTTCGGGTCCCTTCAAAACTTGCTTTTGCTCTAATCAAAAATAGATTTCTGAGCTACTGTATCACCCAATCCCTACAAACCTTCTTTGATTTGGACTGCCACTGGTTTATCATAAGCCCATTGTGCTTTTCCTATATTGGGGATTTCATTCAAGAAGTAAAGTGCCAAACAAACAATTAGAGAACCGAACTTAAAAACATGTTTCTTATCTTGTTTGATCTTCTTTAGATTGCTCATTAGCTCATTGAGAAGCACTCCACACATATCATATCTTTTGTCCTCCTTGAGCATTTGATAGGTTGCAAATATTAAAGTATCAGATACTGAATTATGTCAGCTAGACTGGTACACGCTAAATCCTATTACCATTGAAGCAAATCTCACATCATGTTCAATGATATCACTTATTGTCATCAACCGTTTGTCATGCCGGGATCCAGTAACCTTTGTCACAATTACGTTGATATTTCTCAAACCGTGGATCTCACCGGTTGCATTCAAACAAGTTATTGCTTGAATGGTTTTCTTTGTGATCTTGTGAGGTTTGTCCAACCATATAAACTCATCATGGATTCCACTCAAGAGATACCTGACCCATTCGAGTTCACCGAACACCGGAAAATGGACAAATTGGATAAAACCCTTGTCCTGCAATGGTTTGAATTCGGGCTTCAGATTCCCCGTACCATCCATCATATGCTTGGTGTACAATGATAGGATGTCTGCATTCCCAAGCTCTTCAATATTACAGTGAATATATGCCCTAATATCTTCATTGTGCAACATGCCATATGACATAGAAGAAAATGCTCCTTTCGGATCATCTTAAATCGATTTGAATGGAGGTTTCTTGAACACTGATCTTGCCCTTTTAGTAATTTCTACTACCAACGGAGTTGCTATACCAGATGTTGATGCCATTTCAAAATTAGGGTATGAAAAATAGCTCAAACACGGATAAATACCTTTTGAAATTCAACTGGATGCTATGAATCGTTGTCGAATCACTTCAAGCTTTGTTTTCACTACTTAATCCCGTTCGCCTTGCTCTCCTATTCTTTCTCTTCGTTCGCAATGTGAAGAATGAATGATAGAAATGCCTTTTTATCCTCTGAAAACTCAACTTTAAGTTGTAATAAATGCACAACCCTAAAGTTTTTCCGAATACCTTGTTTCTTTATGAATTCGTCACTGAATTCTCAGATAGGTATGTAATCTTCCAGATATCAACTGCACAACTAATCTCCATTATCTGCAACCATCCTCGACCAGTTACAGATCTCCGAAAGGGGGTTTTAAAGATCTGTATGAAAAGCTTCCCCCTAAGTCTTTGGGCCTTAGTTGCCGGATGAGGTTCCAACACTGGAATCAGGTGTGGAGCCATTCTAAACATTTGAATCTTCTTTCTTAACCCACATCTTCTTATGCTGCTCTCTGACTTCTTCAACCTTTTCTTTGCCCTTTTCATTTGATATGTTCTTGTCTACTGGAGCATTCTTGTTCACATTCTTGCTTGTACAATATTTTGCAATGTGACTGGATTTGTTGCATGCATAGCAAACAACATTTTCTTGCATAGCCTTGAAATTCATCTGATTTGGTCTCATCTTGCATTGGTTAGAAATATGTCCAAACATTCCACAAGCATAACATCTCTTGTTTTGGAAATTATTCATCACTGCTCTACCCATGTTTGACTTATGACCAAAGTTGTTGCATTTGAAATATTGACCGGTAAAGGTAGGACCATTATTCATCACCATATTTATGCATTGTTTTGCCATATGACTGAATTTATTGCAAACAAAATAGTTACCATTGAATTTATAAGCAGTAGGCTATCTTACTAGAGGTCTCGTGTTCTTCTGATGATTGCTTTGTTCAGAACTGGAGGATTCTTCTTTCTCATATCCAAGTCCTCACATGTCTTTTCCACTTCTCTAACTTTCTAGCATCTCATCTAGCCTGGTTGAGCTAGCTTTGAATTTTTCTTTGTACTTATTAGCAGTGGAAAGTTCATCTCTCATAATTATGATCTTCCTTTCAAGTTCTTGCCCATCATTATTGGATTGCACCAATTCAAGTTTCAACTGATCATTCTCATAGTTCAACCTGCAACATTCATGAGATCTATCCTTCAATGACCGAGTCAAATTTTCTTCATTCTTCTTCCTGAATTCAATCTCCTTTGTTAGCTTCATCACAATGGATTGCATTCCATTCTTCAAGACTGTATTTTATCTAGCAAGCTTCTCACATTCATCTAGCTTGTCTTGTAGGGCTTGATTGTCAATGCATTGTTCTTCTTTCTACTTGAGTTTATCCATCAGTTCCTTTCTCTTCTCTCTTGATGTGTTCACTTGTTCTTTTAGAGATTCAATAAAATTTTCAATTGCTTCCAGACTTCTCCTCAGGCTACTCTTCTCTTTCATAACTACATCAAGATCTTCAAGTGCCATAATAAGTTGCTTCTGCAAACCGGAGTCCATTGATTCAATCTTCTGGATCTTCCTCAAGCTGTTAGGCTCCTTCTGAGGAACTAAGATCTGATACCAATTGTTGGAATCAATTAACACTGAGAGGTGGGGGGAGTGGGTGAATCAGTGTTCTACAATTTACAAACTTATTAAACTGATCCTTAAACCACCAGATGCAAAAGAACGAAAGTAAAGTGTAGAAACATAAACTGATTAACCATAACACCAAAAATTTTGCATGGAAACCCAAAAAGGGAAAAATATTTGAACTTGTTTATGGTGAAAATAGAAACAACAATATTGAAAGACTAAATGAATTCAACCACAAAACCCTAGCCTAACAACAACAAAGATCCACCATAACATATGAAGATTACCTAAGACAATGCAAATCAAATGAAATCACAAAGATTATACCATCACATGTCCAATAGAGTTTGGATCTCCATTCTTCCTATCTCCATTGATCTTGCTTGATATATTTGCTCTCAGATTTTATGTGTACACAAGAGCTCAACAAAGAACGGAAATGTGGTTGCAAGTAGGCTTGATCGCATATGAAAGTTCGAAAGCGTAGTTGGATAGAATGTTTGAAGGCTTGATCAACTGATTAGAATGGTTAGGATTGATAATGAAGGAAGCATCTCCTTATATAGAAGACATTATAAGAAATGGAGGGATAAGATTGAGAGGTGTAAAAGATAAATGATCGGCTAGGATTAGAGGGTAGGTAGAGAAAATAAGAAAATAATGAGAGGGTAGGTAGTGTAGGAATTAAGAGATGAATGACATGTGTCATGGGTAGAAAGGCTAATGAATTAATTAAATAAATAAAGATTTATTTAATTAATAGAGGAAGTGAGATCAATTAAATAAATAAAATATTTATTTAATTTAGAAAAAGGGGAATTAAAATAAATAAAGGTATTTATTTAAATGAGAAATAAGGCTAGAAGAGGATAAATGAATTAATTAAATAAATAAAGATTTATTTAATTAATAGAAGAATTAGGCTTAAAATAATTAGACTGGACAATTTTAGGTGTCTACATTTTGCCCCTCTTTGAGACAATGCAGCTTGTCGCGTTGTTTCAAAGAAGATAAGATGAACTGATACAAAGTTGCCCCAAGATGGGAATGATATGCCCCCTCGAGAGATTGGATGAAAATGTCTGGAAAGATCGCAGACAATCTCTTGATAAGAAAGAAAGGCTAGAATGGACTGACTAGACAGGATAAAGTGACAAAGTCACGGGATAAAGAAGACTGACTCAGGAGACTAGGGCTAGGGTAGTCTATAAGATAGACTACGAGGGAAAACATCCTCATTGTCATCCACACACCTAAGTGATCAGAATGCAAACAGTATTCAACAATCAACAACGATGGCATTGGTGTATAGATTCGATCGTGTTCGCCGATATCAAAGGCCAACAGATGCAGGAGAGCTGGTAAGTACCACAAAACCTCCTTGTACTTTGTTGCATTAATTGTTGTCATAAATGCATGCTAGCTAGTGCAATAAATGTGCTTTAGATATGTCAAGCGAGGGGAGAAGAAATGCTAAGGCGCGTCTGCATTGGTGCAAGGCGCGTCTGGGTAGGATAGGCACGTCTGTGTTTGTGCCAGGCGCATCTACGATTGCAGTAGTGTCTGTGTTCAATGCAAGCACGTTTGTGCATTTCAGGTGTGTTTATGCAGGACAGACGTGTCTAGGTAGAGCAGAGGCATGTCTATGTGATTCAAGCATGTATGTGCAGTATGCAAGCGCGTTTGTGTCATGAATGCGCGTTTATGTCTTCAAGGTTGAATCGACAGTTCTGTGATAAACATACGCTGCCGATTGGATAAGCTACTGAGAGGATACACTCAAGCAAGTCCTCTAGGGAAGACTAGGGTAACACATAGAGTTAAGATTGACAATTTTGTGATAGAACATACGTTGCCAATCAAGAAACTACTCAAGAGGATACACTTAAGAAAAGACCCTAGAATAGGATAGATCAAGGCACTTTGTGATGAATAGGGAGTACCAAAGAAATTGACAATTATGTGATAGAACATACGTTGCCAATTAGGTTAGGCTAAAATTGACAATTCTATGATAGACCATATGTTGTCAATTGGATAAGCTACTCAAGAGGATACACTCAAGTAGGTGCCCTAAAAGATAGGATCAAAGCAACACTTTGTGATGAACAGGGAGTACTACTAGGATAGAAAGCAACACTTTGTGATGAACAGGGAGTACCACTAGGATAGGAAGAAACACTTTGTGATGAACAGGGAGTACCACTAGGATAGAGTGCCATATGATAGATATAAGCACTAAGATAAAAAACAGCACTTTGTGATGAACAAAGAATGCCACTAGGATAAAAAGCATTACTTTGTGATAAACAGAGAGTACCACTAGGATTGACACAGTTGATTTGCCTAACTGCAGGTGGACCTACCTATGCTGGAGTCATGGGAGAGATTCCCTTCGACTCAGAGTTTACGACCAGAGATGACATTCGAGGATAGAGTAGCAGTTCAGGCTATGGGCTTGCGATATATTTTGTATGTGCTTGAGTTTCGGGCGAACAAGGGATTGCTGACTGTGCTAGCTGAGAGATGGCACTCAGAGACTTGCACATTTCATTTGCCGATGGGTGAGATGATAGTCACCTTGGAGGATGTATATAGGATACTGGGGATACCAATCGATGGGGAGTTAGTTCCTTACGATCGAGACGGAGACAGGGATGCACTGAGACGAGTGTTTCAGGATCCAGGACTGGAGATGAGGACTGGACATGTGGCTTGGGACACCATGATAGCTACAGGATTGGCACTACCGACGGTGTTGACAAGAGTGATCAATGGATTCCTCTATCCGGATAGGGCGACATGAGGGTTGACTGTGGGATGGGGTAGGGCTCTGGAGACATTGGTGACAGAGCACACTAGGTTTGCATGGGGACCGTGTCTGCTGGCACACTTGTACTATGAGCTCCATCAGTTTGTGTATCATGGATCAACAGGATTGGGATGCGAAGTGACACTGTTGCAGGTATGGGCATATGAGCATCTACCGGTTACACGACCGATACACTTTGGAGGTAGGGGAAATGGGCGCAACTATGTACATTTATATGATATGATTACGTCACAACCACAGATTGGGAGACTGGAGTATTGGCGCAGGGTGATGGACGAGATATACAGTGTGGTATGGAGGCCGTACCGGGACTGTGAGGAGTGAGAGGATGATGCAGTGGAGCTGCCATATGTATTCAGGACCAGGTATCTGATCAGTCGGACACCATATGTGATTAAGCGGCAGTTGGTAGATAGGGTGGGCAGGGAGTTCAACAGGATACAACGGATGCCACGGGAGTCAAGGATATATGCACAGACAGTGAGGGATCAGGTGCATTTGGGTCCATTGCTTTCGTATGATTAGGCTGTGACACAGATGGTAGAGATGGTTCCCATGCCTTGGGATATATGGGAAGATGCAAAGGATGTAGGGATGGATGCAAAGTACACTACATATTGGGGAGATCATCCCTTTCCACGGCTGACGGATCCAGGGGAGCCGATAGATGGAGATGGTGGAGGTGATGGATATGATAGTGGGGATGGCGGAGGTAGAGGCCGACAATGGTGGCAGGGTGCAGTGGTAGAGAGGAGAGTGGCTCAAAGGAGAAAGGGCGAAGAGGAGAGACAGATGCATGTAGTGAGGGGTAGAGGTGGATTGTCCTTACAGGTGCCAACAACACAGGTTCCTAGACATGTATAGGTTCCCAGATAGCTATAGGGACGGAGACAGGGACAGGGTGAGGGAAGAGAGGAGGAGGATGAGTTACTATCCTTGAGGGAGATCTGCTAGGGGCAGTCATATGAGATTCAGGATCTAGAGAGGGATACGACTAGAGTCAGGAGATAGTTGAGGGACACTGAGCGAGAGAGGGATCAGGATATTCAACGCTATACAGAGGCTAAGACAACACTAAGGGTAGGGAGACAAGCAGCAGATGACACAGGGGCATGATACGCCTATGTTTTGCGGGCAGGGGAGGAGATAGCCTATTGGAGAGACCTGTACTATGGAGTGGTAACACCAGATCAGCGGGCTAAGAGCTTCCAGAGACCATCGCGGACGATGACGACCACTGGAGGGAGAGACAAGAGACAGACATCTAGTGGTGGGGTTATGGGTCCTCCACCACCACCAGATAGAGGGGGCAGGAGAGATGATCCTAGGACGGGTCCTTCCAGGGCTCTGACTCCATCGAGGCTAGTTAGCTCCGAGGGAGAGAGTTCATCATAACCTTAGAGGGCTCCCTATGTATCAGTTTTGTACCATTTTGTATGATGACACCTTCGGGTGATTGTAGCCATATGATTTTGACATCATTGTATCATGACACTTATGTTTTTGATATATATATATATGAGATGATTCATCCTTGTGGCAGCTATATGCATGCGTACCTATGTGATGCTTATGATATGGATGCAAATATGCACATAATAAAATGCAATGTAGTTTTGTTCTTTTATGTTTTATATGTTATGCAAATGTGAATGTATGAAATGCAAATGAATATGATAATGCAAATGGCTATTTACATGATGAGAATGTAAAACGTGCTAACATGCGTTGTGATGCAATTGTGATATCTATATGTATGTATAAAATGCTAACATGTGATAATGCAGGCGCAACTACATAAAATGCAAACATTTTTGGTGTGTCATTATACTCAGTCATGTGATAGCAGGCTACACGGACTCGGGAAGGATGATGGAGGTCAATCAAGAAAGGGGGATGGACGGTAGAAGATATGAAATTAAAAGAGCTTCTTGTGCTTTATCATCATTGAGCTTTATTATGGCAAATAGGTTATGACAATCCAGATATATGTTCGGACCCAAAAAGTCATTGTACCCGTTTTGCATGGAGATCAGACAGTCGCAAAAAAGGAATGCCCCAGTTCACACTAGACTCACAATGTCCTCATATCCTTGGACAAGTCATAGCATTACTAAGAGACAATCCATAGACAACAAAAGAAAAAAAAATAGGTGACCATACCCCATCCTTGCTTTTTTAGTCAAAGACATCCTGGAGATAAAATCTCTAGTCAGAGCCATCCTTAAAAAGCTAAAAGACATGTCACCAAAAATCAAAAGAAAACCAAGACTCAACACCAACATCCACTATAGTCCTCAAGTTTAGTGTCTCTTGTCACTTGTATAAGTCAATTTGATTGTGGTCACAATGTTTACTTTCACAATAGGATAGATAGCACTGAACCATAATGTTGTATGAGTTTGTTAGACAATTTGATTTATTGAAGCCCATTGTTGTCGTTGTGTCTCATCTAAAACTGACTGAATCCATCCAACTGATACTTTATTGCAGAGAAGATGAAATTTTATTATGGATTGGTGATGCAAATGTTGCTTTATGGCGGATTGTGCACGGATAGACTGAAGAAAATTGGAAGAACTGTACTCCTCGGAACGTGTGATGCTCTGAGTTACACACCCATCACTAGACATAGGATTTGCCTTAGCCACAGATAAGAGCTGATTTATTATGGATGGAAAGGTTGTGAGTGTGTGTAAAGTGAAAGGATGAGATTGAATCCTGAAGGAGGGAGGAGCAATGTCTCTACGCATGGCGCCGGTGACCCAGTTTTCACCATGGTACTTGCCCAGGGTGCCACCGAAATGGTTTTCACCGTTGGACAAATTGCTTTTTCTTTACTCTTTTTTTTTTTTTTTTTTTTTTTTATATCACGAGGCACGCCTGTTTGCCAAGTTTTCACCAAGTAACAATTTTTTATGTTTATGATTTTTTTTTTGTTTTTTTTGTATTTTTGATTTTTTGATTATTTTTTTTTGTATTTTTGAAGTTTTTTTATTTTTTTGTATTTTTGAATTAGGATATTCTGAAAAGCTATGTGTAAAACCTGCGAAGGTGCATGTTGTTGATAGGATCCTCCAAAGGTTTGCCATCTGGGGTTGAAAACTGATATGCACCTGATCCATAGACTGTTGTGATGATGTAAGGACCAAGCCAATTTGGTTCAAACTTGCCCTTCTTCTCTCCGTCTTGCTGATTTTTAGGATTTTCTCTAAGAACTAAGTCACCTACCTCAAATGTGTGAGGCTTTACCCTATGATTGTAGCTGCAACGTTCCTTGACTGAATGATGTGCAGCTCGAGTGACTGTTTTCCTTGATAAAGGAACTGAGATAGAATTACTAGTGTTTGGACTACACATGCTCGTATGCGTGTCACCTGAAGAAGTTTGGGCATCCCTGATAACAAAGTCCTTCGAGGAAGCTCCATTAAAGGTCCATGATGTATCACCAGAAGGGAATGGATGTGTGGAACACGTGGATCAGGAATGAAGGCTTATGATTGCGAAAATAAGTGAAAGTAGGATAGCATGATGGAGACTTAGGACCAACAAGTATGCTTTTTGACGTAAAATTGTAGAACTTTTTCCCCTAGTTATTTTGATATTAGGGAAGATCATCGCTTGCTCTTTTTCTTTCATAGGATTTTTATCCTTGACTTTGATTTTTGCAGAGTCCAATAGCTTTTGATTTTGATTTGGACTAAAGGACTTTTCTTTATTTTTGACTTTTAGATTTTTCTTTTCAAAGCTTGATTTTTCATCCCCAATGAGTAAGGGCTTTTGTAATTCTTGTTGATCCAAGTCTGGGCGGAATGGAAATGTAATGAGTGGATGAAATGGTAAAGCTATGTGAGTTCTCAAGAGGGCTGGCGATATACTCAATAGATTCTTTGTTGGAACCACTCTTAGGACTATTGATATCAAGAGTTGCTTGCACCACTAGAGGAGATTTGCATTCAGACTTAGTAGCCACAACACTAGGTGGTTCACACCCAATTCCTTGGTATTGCAAGTTGTTTGTAGGTTGTTCTTGTTGACTGAATATCTTAGGAGATAGTGGGAGTTGATCAACATGAAAAATATACTCACCACATCCCAAGTCTTTAACCTTGAATTTTTCTCTGAGCTCTGTTTGTTTTGATATAGAAGCTTTCAATGATTCTGGATCCACGTATGCTGATGAAAGAATAGCTTCTTGATTGACTGGGATTGTTATTTCTGATCTAGGTCGCAGATTGTTGCAATATATGAATGGGTTCGGATCGCCTTTGACCGTCACTTCAACTCCATTGTGTGGGAACTTGATACATCAATGATATGTTGAGGGAACAACTCTCATTTCATGAATCCATGGGTGTCCCAAGAGTATGTTGTATGTGAGATCAAGGTCTAGGACTTGACAAACCACATCCTTTGTAACCGGCCCTACTTTGAGAGGTAAAGTGACTGTGCCTTTGGGTGAACGCTCTTCATCATCATATGTCTTGATGGTAATTTTGTTTGTAGCATTTACAACTTTATCTGAATATCCCAATTGTATTATTGTGTTTAAATTACATATATTGAGACCAACTCCTCCATCTATCAAGACTCATTTTATTTGATGTTTGTGTAGGAAGGCTTCAATGTGTAAAGGTGCATTATGCAGTTGGCTTATAGAGGCGTCGTCAACTTCAGTGAATGTAAGAGAATGTGGAACAGAAAGGTATCCCACCATGGCTTGAAACTGGTCCACGTTCAGATCAGTGGGGACAGTAGTGTCTCTCAAACTTTTGTCAAGAATGGCCTTATGTGTAGGGGATATGCGTAAGAGCTCAAGGATGGAGATAAGTGCGGGTGTCTTCCCTAACTGTTCTACCAGATCGTACTCAGGTTTGGTTGATGAGGAAGCGGTGTTTTTAGTTGGAGCACCTTGCAAAGTGAATTTACCTCGACGAGTTGTAACATTACATTCAGAGGTAGGTTCAAAAGAAGATCCAATTCCTTTTAGGACAATTTTAGGTCTTTGGGCAAAATTTTCAGGCGTTTTGTCGTTTATGATAATGGTAGACACATAATTGTCCATCGAAATGTGATTGACAATTGAATCATAGTTATAGGATGCTCTGGTATAGTTGGTTTGGTCATCTATGGCTTTAGCTTTTCCCTTGTCATGTTTTGGGAATGGTTCCTTAAACATCTCATGTTCTTGATTGGATGAATGCCCTTCAATCTCAATGTCACCTCTATCAATAAGATCTTGTATAATGTTCTTCAGCTGATGACAATTTCTTGTTTTATGTCCTTTGCTCTTGTGAAATTCACAATACTCATCATCATTCCACCAATTTGGTTTGACCTTTGGTTCATATGGAGGATTGTCAGGAATTGTTATTATCTTGTTTGCCACTAGCTTCCTGAACGCTGATTCAAGTGGTTCTCCCAATGGAGTGTATTTCCTTCGTGGTTTGGAAGTTGTTTGAGTATTCACTTGGTTATTTGTAGAACTTGATCCATAAAAAAATGATTTTGGTCTTACTGTATTAGCATCAACAACACCATCATTGATTGTGTTCTTGTTCTTGTTCCAAAATCTTGGCTTGTATTTTCCTTTAAAGTCCTCTTTGTTTTCTTTGAATATTTTAATTACTCCTTGTTCAATTAGGACCTTCTTTGTTGCTAAGCCTTTTTCAATGACATCCTTGAAAGTGGACAAGCAAGCTTTCCTTAGATCATAACCAATTTCTTTGTTAACATTTTGTGTAAACATCTCTACCATTTGTTTTTGTGAAATTTCACAAGAGCATCTGCTGGCTAGATTTCTCCATCTTTGTAAAAAAGATGAAAAAGATTCTCCATCCTTTTGCTTGGTATTGCACAAAGTGGTGACTGATATATCTGTCTCTATGTTGTATGAGAAATGTTGGATAAAAGCCTCTGCTAAATCACCCCATGACTTAATTCCAGGTGGGATTTGGGAGAACCATTTCATAGCTTGATCACCTAAGCTTTGTGGGAATAATCCTATCAAATATGTCTCTTCTGCTGCTACCTCAATACAAGCCGTGAAAAAAATATCTTATATGTGCCTTAGGGTCTCCTTTGCCTCTGTACTTATCAAACTTAGGTGTCACAAAATGTGTCAGAAAATGAGGCATTGGAATTCTTTTGTCAAATGGATAGGGACATATGTCTCTCATTGTGTAAGCTGGCTTCGGTGTATTTATGTCCTCCATTTTCTTTTGTAAGTCTTTTATTTGTTGTTCCAAATTGTTTTTAGGTGGAGTTCGACTTCTTGGACCATATCCCATGCCTGAGCCACCCGGTGGAGGAGGAGCATGTTGCATATATGGATGGTATTGATCTTACACATGTTCATATGGAGTAGGCCTATAATGATGTTGCATATAGGAACCACTTGGTATAGAGTCATAATGAGGAATGGAATATATGTTTTGTCCATGTAAACCATACTCTACAGACATGTCATGAGTTTGTTCTAGTGTGTTGCCTCCAAATTTGACGCGGGCTTTCTTTGTGTCCAAATTTTGAACATGCCTTTGGATATCCAATTGCTTTTGTGGTTGGTCCTTAGCATTGGTATGCAATTGTGTATACTTATCTGCATAAGACTTCCATAATGGTCTGCGTAGACAAAGTTGTTCATGAGATTCTCTTTCATGAGTATCATAAGCTTGACCATGTGTATTTGGAACCTCAGGTTTTTGAAACAAAGATGATGGTGATTCAGGCACAAGATGTGGTCCTCTATTGCCTCCACTATTAGGCCTCCTTTGATCCATGTTGAGTTGAGGTTCTTGCAAAGGTTGATTTTCCATTATTTGAGACATGTCAAAATCATGAGGGATCTTGGCTCCACTTTGTGCCATCACTTGTAAGAAATATTGTCTATCTCTCCTCATTATTTCCTCAACCAATTGATTAAAACGGGGATCCATAATGGAGTCTTCCACTTTTGCTGAATGTACAGAAAAGTTGTCCATATTGTCATTGTGTGTATCATTGTTGTTTGTATTGTCCATGTTCTCAACATTTTGAATGTTTCTATAAGTGTCCATGTCAGGTAATGTGGTATGATCAGAATTGAAAAAGACATCATTGTCATACTCATAGGCACTCATGTTTGCGGACTCTTGAGCCTCTTTAGCTTCTCTCCTAGATTTCTGGAAATGGGTTTCAACCATGAACTAAATCTTGACCAAGATGTGGGAGACTAGATGAAAATTGAAAGAGTATGAAAGACCAAGAGTTGGATGGAATGAAAATGAATCTGAGGTGTACTTGCAATGTCCAAAGTGTAAGACCAAGTATGTATGTAGTAGAGTAGGTGTGGCTTCCAAAGAGATGATAGTTTCTCTTGATGAGGTAAGTTGACCTTGACTCTAAGTAAGACCAAATGAGACCCAAAGGTGATAGACCTCGATGAGGGACCACTTAGCAAAATGTTGTTGTATGTAGTGTGTTGACAAAGTAAGATGAGGATAAGCAAGTGACCTTTTGACTCAAGTTTAGACAAATGTGAATGTAATGCAAGGTGTAAAGCAATGATGAACTTTGTGAGACCCAAAGATAGGTTGAATGCTAGATGAAAATCTGGAGAAATAACTTAGGAAGTGTTGACTCTAAATTTTGCTTTGGGGACGAACAACCTTATGGGAAATTCAGTGTTGGGGGACCAACTCACGCAAAGAAACACTGAATGACCTCTGGGATAGAGAAGCCGACTCTTCCTTGGGTTTTAAGGAAAGGGAGAGGAAACAAATACTTTTAAAAAAAATGAGATACTAAACACTTAGGCGATACGCCATATCATTAAAATGAAATGAACCAACAGAAATCAAGAAATATTTGTGACTTCTGTAAGCATCTGAGCCAAGAACATAATCGAAACTACAACCAAATTTTCTTGAAAACATAAGGGACACATTCATCACGCATTCACTAGATAACAAGTATAGAGAAACATAGTTTAATCAGTGAAGTCTTAGATAAAATACTCCCAAAGTTTGTCAGAATTTTCAACAACAACAGCACAGAAAACACTATTAACAGTAAGCCAGGTGAGACATCATAAAGGCCACAAGCACAATCTGAATAATCTTCTTATAGCCAAACCCAAATAGTTTTTAAAGGCTGGAAACGAAAGAAAACTCCTACTTAGCAAATTAGACTGTTCTTCTGCTTCTAAATCCTCTCTCTCTTTTTTTTTTTTTTTCTTCTATTTTTGCAATAGAGAAATCCGCCCTTAAATAGGCCACCGCTCCTAAAAACAGCTCTCCTAAAAATCCAAAACTGGCACAACCTCCTTTGAACAGAAAAACACGGCGTGTCACTACAGAGGCCGCACCCAGCAAAACAAACCCTGCAACTCAACCTTTTCCTCTAACGGCCCGAAGGTTACCCAGAGCTAAAAAGATTCTGTCAGAAGAGAAAGGACTGCGGAAAAGGGGACTGCTGCAAGGAACCTCTTACAAACGAGTGGGCCCGCCCAGAAGAACAGTCAGTAAGCATTGCCATTTATCACTCTTGCGCTGCTTCAAAAACTAGATGCCAAAGACGAATCGAGGGAGCAACGCCGGGCCACCAAGTGTCATGCACGCTCAGCCCTGCTGGCTAAAAAAACAACAATCACCACCAGGCTCACCAAGAAACTTACATTGGGGAAAATAAAGGTGAACATTTCCTGGCGACTATCAAGGTCGATTCTGCCTACGGAATAGAAGAACCCAAAATTACTGGTTCGAAGACCAGATCTCAACCCACAACGGGATGAAAAAGATCAAAAACATGCTACAAGGGCAGTTACTCATCCTATGAGAGCGTAACTTGCGCTTCCAACTCTTGGAAATATTGCTCCAGCCAAATTAATTCATCTAGGGGCAGAGGTACAGGTTCATCTTGTACTTGGTTCAGGAGAGCGGAGAGCTGGGCTAGAGGATGCAAAAAACCTTCCACCTCATTCACTGAAATAGGGCTTCCCAGCCGTTGCAGAAAAACTCTGTCCTGCTACAAAATCTCGATCTGCTGCAATACTTGTTCAATCCGTAGCACAGAACCATCCGCAAGGAAAGGAGAAGGTAAGTCTAGAGAAACAAATTTCTCGACACGCCGCTTAATGTCTGGTATTGAAAATTGTAAAGGCACTAGAGCAGCTGACACCTGCATAATTATCCTGTGGCGATTTATGAAGACATTAGTCCTTTTGATTAATTGCCGACGATCTGCAATCCCTTTCTCCTTAAGCTCCTCCTTTAGAGCGGAATAAAGCAACTGAATAAGATTCTAGGCTATTGGGAATTTCAGACCGATGATAAGCATAGAATTATTTATAAGGTGCCCAGCCTCAGTACAGAGGGTTTGCGCATCACTGAGAAATCTTAACACCGACTGCAAAGATGGGCAAAACTGCTTTACTTTTTCCCAATAAGAAACATACAGCTCCGTCAGCATGGTGGAGAAGTCTGGAGCAATCGACTGAGGGGGTGGGATGCTCATCAATCGAGATATCTCATTATCTTTCCCAACCGTTTCCTGCTGGAGCTGCTGGATTTTGCTTTGCTCAATAGCCACTTGATTTTCCAAGGCTAAGATTTTTGCTTCTCCAGTCCTGACGGTCTGTTGCAATTGCAATATATGATTCTGCTCCTGCTGCAGAAGAGTCTCCAATTCTGAAACACGTTTACTGGATTGCTCGAGACTTGTTTCTTTTGCTTTCAGTTCGGCTTCGAAAGTCGTCCTCTCATCCGTCCGTGACACTTGGGCTTCACTCAGTTGTTGGGCATAACCTTCTTTGAGAAGGATTTCTTTGCGCAATTGCATCTGAACCTGGGCGACATCCCTAGAAGCGGCCTTCAGTCGTTGTATCTCAGAGTCTTTATCTTGCAATTCCTTCAGGGCTACATTTCTTGTCACTTCCTAACCTTTTAGCTGGGAACCGACGTTGTTAAGGGCAGACTGCAATTTT
This sequence comes from Cryptomeria japonica, assembly GCF_030272615.1. Taxonomy (NCBI): domain Eukaryota; kingdom Viridiplantae; phylum Streptophyta; class Pinopsida; order Cupressales; family Cupressaceae; genus Cryptomeria; species Cryptomeria japonica. The sequence goes on along the minus strand of NC_081414.1, from coordinate 624,437,446 downwards.
CCTTTTTCTGTATTGGCTTGAGCTAGTAGGCTTTGCAGACGATTGATCTCTGATACCTGAGCCTTATCTTCCTTCCTTTGCTGGGAAAGGGAATCGCGGAGGCTAGCGTTTTCTGCTTGGAGCTTTTCTAAATGACGACTCTTCTTAATAAAGTCCGTGGATACTGCTTTAGAAGTTTCTTCCATCATTCCAACCTTGTCGGATGCCGTGGCGCTTTGGAGACTAACGCCCATTGCTTGTAACTCATAATCATCGGGCCTCATCTGGGATTCTGGCTTATCAACCTTGGGAACTAGATTTGCAAAGTAAAGGCAATCTCTTTGCTCGCTGAAATGGGTCTGCAGGCGAGGACGAGCGCGACGAGCACCTTCCTTCTCCTTCCTCTTACTTGCTTTATTCAAACCAACGGTTCGATCATAAACAACCTGTTGCTAGAAACTATCCGGGTGATCGATGGCTTGACCTGCAAAAACTCCACCAGGAGGGACAGCGAAAGGGAAATGCGAAAAAGGGGCAGCAAAAGAGGATTAGACCGGATGAGTCATCGCCAGTGAGGAAAATAATGGGACAAAAAGGGAACCCATTAATGGGAAGGAACTGACGGACGCCGCAGCCATACTCTGGGGGGAAAACTCTTCAAAACCTAGCCTACGCGACACAGAGACTGCTTCTGATGTGGGCGACTAAAAAGTTGTAAGTATGGGGGTTCCGGCCGGGAAAGGAGCGGAAGTCTATGTGAGTACGTCTTGGGGATTAATCGTCATACCCGCCAGGGCCAACGTAGGAGCAGTAGGGACTGAGGTTTGCATGACAGGCGTGAGAGTAGCTGCAAGAACATCCGGAGAATGGGAAGAAGGGAAAAAGGGACGTACTTGATCGACCGAAGGCTGCAACGGCTGAGGATCTATTGATGTTGTCGTTGATGTATTAGGTGCAATCTCTTCTGACCCACTGAGATATGGTTTTTTCTTCAGGGGGGCCTCAGAGGACTGCTTCTCAAACCGCCTCTTATTAGACTGTGAACGAGGTCTGCGAGTTGCACTGTCTAGAGAAGGAGGGATTTCTGGCTCTGGCTCCTACCCTTCGGTACTTATAATCCCAACTTCCTGTTGAGCAGCTATCTCGAGAGATGAGTCCCTGCGCGAGGAACTGTCACCTGTCTTATCATCAGATTTATTTACCTTACTCCATTCTTGCTCGAAACGCTCGTCCAGGGGTGCATTTCCAAGGCTAGTTCTAAGCTGATTCACTTCCTGACGATAGACCCAAAAATTTTCCCTTTTTTTTTGGGTCAGGATAAAGTTTTCATGCCTTCTAACAACGCCCGAGGAATTGGCTTCGCGGGGTTGAATCTTTGCACTGGGGTATAAAATTTTAACCACGAGAGGCGATCCAAAATAGGAAAATCGTCAGGACCCACATATTTGCTTGGGTCGTCAACCTGAGGGTTGGTACGTTCCGCCCATGAGTCTCGAGGTTCATGCCTCACAGCGTTTTTCCTTTTGCTTAAGCAACCATCAGGGTCGTAACTCCAAAGGTCATCAATTACCACGAAACCCAACTGCACCATCTTTGAAGTCAAGGTTTCCTCAGCTACTTTTCTTCTTACTAGGGTAAATGGGCCAATGGCCTTGTTATCCTCGGTGATGGAAGTATCATGCTTCCCAGCTCCAATCACTTGCTCGACTCTTGTCAGCTACCTTGCCATTTCCAGAGCTAGGGTTCTGTCAGTAACGTGAGTAGGTAGCCGGAACGACTCTTCAGAGAAACCATGTACGCGGATGAAAGAGAAATTCGGGCCCACGAACCAGTCGCAAGGAGGGCGTTCATTCTGCATCCAGTTCATTTGGACTTGTGAGAAACGGGCGAGAGGCTCATTGGGGATTACTCCAAAATCCTTGAGTACGAGAGCCAAGAACAAATCGAAAATCTGATAGGAGTCATAAAAGGCCAGCAATAGAGGCGTCCAACAAGACACCGACAATACACTTCCGGGCTCATCGAAAGTGGCCAAGCGCATGAACTGTGCGAAAAAGGTTTCATTCTGATGTAGAAGTAGGTACACCAATACTGAAGAGAACCTGAAACGTCACAACTATTGGAACTCGGATAACTGCTTGATCGTGGCCTTCGCGATAGTCGTGGAGAAGTCGAAGTGGAAAGGTTCTCTTTGCTTCCTGCATTTGAAAAGAAAGACCATCATGGAAGTTGTGATATTCGGGTCGCTATCACGACCACACAGCCAAGTCAGGGTAAATGAAATATCTTTGAGGTCATCTTGTTTCAGATCACTGTATGACAAAGGGAACTTTGGAGGCCTTGCTGACAAACTCCGGTTGAGGGCGTTCTGACAGAAAGTTAACACATCTTTCCTGGTGCTCCAGAATTCCTCCATGGATCTCTCCGAGAAAACCTCAATATTCTCCAAGATTGGGGAGCATAGCATTTCCCTAATGGCCTCCTGAGATATGATCAGTTTCAAGTGCGAGCCGCTGACAGAAAATGAGGTAGAATCAAAAACCTCCGCACAGGTAGCTACGAGTTCAGGACAGTAGGGAACTACGGGGACCAAAGATTGGGGAGCACCATTCTTCCAGAAACGCACCGCGATGGAATGAGGATCATTTCTATGATGCAACATCCTCGAACAAGCGCTCTCTCTAAGGTTTTTGGGCTGCTTTCGGATCTCAGGCTCATAGATGTTTTCTAAGGAATCCAGAACAACCGATGGGTTCCGGGTCATCGTTTTCTTTTTGGCCTTTGTCTTTGGATAATCCTTCTTTGGTGGAATGGCATGAGAGGAGTAAGATAGTTCCTCGAAAATATCAACCCAGAAACCTCTGGGAACAACTTTTGCGAACGAAACCTCTGAATCCATCAAGGCAGACAATCGACCTTTCCTGGATTGCTATCAGACCGGAGATAGAGAATGGAAACCTGCACGTCATCCTCTGGCCTAACTCCTTGGCAACAAAATGAACAGATTGATGACCAGGAGAACCTTTGAGCTTTTAAATGCATGACATGCCTTGTTTTTCGCGAAAGCTAAGGCTCGGCTGACACGCGCGCCAACTCAAAATGCTGCTGCGATCAACCTCCACGAATGAGGGGAGCCGTCATCCCCACTTTCCAAAAAAACTACTTGGTTGTGTTGGCGTTCCTCAGGAAAAGTACCTTGGGCCAAATATTTCTTTAATTGAGAAGATCAGCTAGGAATAATGGCCGCATGAGTTGAAACAGGCTAGCGGAGCTGGCTCATTTAAGGGGGACGTACCTGAAAGTACGTATGACTCTTTGTTTCCATCCATTCTTCTTTTCGAAGTGACTGACTAGACGCCGATATCTTGGAAATAATCCCATTCGCATGACGCGAATTAATAGAGGTGTGACAGAGACATTAAAATGGGACAAGGGTGAGTTCAAGTTGCCGATTGCTTACCTGCCAAGATTTTTGCTATAAATATGTCTTTTCAGACATTCTTTCATCACAATGCGAGCTATAATGGCGGAGTTTCTGAAGAAATGTATACTCTGGTTCGGCTCGTCAGCAGAAGGGCACAAGTCACTTTCCTAGGGAATATATCAGACCGGAGACTGCAAGGGATGACGAGAAGGAAAAATCCATTAATAATTGCTGCCATCAAATGGGTACTTGGGGAAGATTTCATTGGCAATCCAGACCGATACCGAGTGAATATAGATATTTGCTCGCGCTTCGTGGCTTCTCTGCTAGACTGCGGCCAATCTAGGCTACTGGCAACACAGCTAACGCAAGCCCTCTTTCCTTTAGACTATCTGGGAGGCCTTGAAGGTGTAGTTGCATATCATGTACCTTTCCTCGAACTCCCTGTGGCATTTGACTTAGAGCGCTTCATCTTTCAGAATGAAGAAGTGAGGTGGCGTCCACTTATCAATGGCTTGAAAACCATGTCATTGTCCTCCCACGGGTACCGTGCCAAGCTAGCTGCAGAGTTTCTTCTGCGAGTGCATATGATGGTCCCTATTCTGGAAGGCACAGAATGGTATACTGGCTTCAGGGACTATATCTTCCCAAGAGTCCTATTGCCTGATCAGCCTCCTAACTTGGTGGTTATATTCATGCATGGGGAGCCTGAGAGTTCTTCTGGTTCGGAATGGCTAGTTGAAGAAGGGGACTCCGATACTGAAGAGGAAGATACTGAGACTAGCCTCTGAGAGGTTTTGGCAAAGCATGACTTGCGCTTGAAACTGTAAGATGTAAACAAGAGAGAGGCCGAGGGCCCGCACATTTTGTAACAGTATACGAGAAAGACTTAATATAATGATTTTTCTTTTTCTTTATCTAGTCTCTCTTTCCTGATACCCGCCGAGTTGAAAATAATTAAAATAAATACACACCACACATATGCACATAATATACACTATTTACATGGAAAAGGGGAAAGGACCCTTAATAATAAGGCTTAAGATGAAAACCGTTAATCGGGATGGAGAGGGAGTCTCCATTCATGTCCTCTAACTCAAAGGCGTTGAAACCTTTACATCCTACGATGCGGAAAAGACCCTCCCATAGGCAGTCGAACTTGGTGTGCTGACCTGGCTTCACCATTCTCTCATTGTACTTTAGAACAAGGTCTCTGAGGGCAAATATAACATCAGAACTCTTTTTACTATCGAACCACCTCTTTACAACTTCTTGCCTGTCTTGGAGAGCTGTGAAGGCGGCCTCCCTTGCTTCCTCTAACTCCATAATCTCTGTTAGCCTTATAGCCATTAGGCCATTTTCAGCGATATCCATAGATTTTAGCAACTGTAACGCCGAAATTTCTAGTGACAGAGGAAAAAATGCGTCTTTCCTGTATACCAGCTTGTGTAGGGAATTCTTGAGAATCTGCTTGGGTGTTATGCAGTCGGCCCATAATGCACTCCTCAGGTGATGGTGCCACTCTCTCTTATATTCTGCGCCTATCCTCTTGATAAGTCAGATCAGGTTCTTGTTAGTAGATTCTGCCAGACCATTCCCTTGGGGGTAATAGTTAGAGGAGGTTTTGAGATAAATACCTCTGCTAAGAGTGAACTGTGTGATCCGCGAGCCAGTGAATGCGCGAGCGTTATCAGATATAACGGTTTTTGGGGGACCATACCGGCAAGTCAGTTCTTCCAGGAAAGATACCACCTCGTTTTCAGATGAATTCCGCAGGGGGACGGCTTCAGACGATCTAGTGAAATAGTCTGTGGCGGTCAGGATCCATCTATGTCCGGCTGAGCTTGGAGGATTGATCATCCTGACAAAATCGAGTCCCCATTAAGCAAAAGGTTCTTCAACTGACACAAGCCTAAGCGGCATGGCCGCTTTCTTACCCCTCCCCGTGTAATATTGGCATTCTTTACATCCTCTTACTAGAGTGTGTACATCTTTGAACATGGATGGCCAAAAGTATCTGGCTTGAGTAATTTTGATTGCGGTTGTAGGTGCGGAGAAATGACCTCCTGAGGGGCCGTAGTGAAATTCTTGGAGAATTTTATCAGCTTGGCCTTGATCTACACATCAGAGTAGAACTCCGTCAAAATTTCTTTTGAAAAGAATTTCATTTATGAGGTGAAAACCGCTGTTTTGGAGTCGGTAGAATCTCCTCTTGGCTGGGGAAAGATTTTTGGGAAAGGTCCCTGTCTTCACGAAATTTTTTCTTTTGTCAATCCAATTTCCGCTGGGGGTGTCGGGCATAAACATAATCGTCTCTTCTGAGATGGCTTCGAAAACACGGGATTCACTATCCTGCACTATATACTCACATAAACCTCTCCCGTGGACTAGCTTTGTGGGCCTGATGTCAACATCATATTCTAGGATCTTAGTGATCCAATTTGCTCTTTTTTTTGTGATGTCGCCCTCCATAATGTATTCTCTTACTGCGGGGTGAGCTACATACACTGTGGTCTTGTTGCAGGCAATGAAATGCAAGAATTTTTTCAGTCCTTTTATGGCGGCTAAGACTTGCTTTTCAACAAAGTTATAGTGGAGCTCATAATCTTTGAGAGTTTTTGAATGGAAGGCGATAGGGTGCTCTCCTCCTTTTTGGGTGTCTTTTTGAGTTAGCACCATGGCGATACTGTGCTGACCGAAATAGACATACGTTATGAAATCTTTCGACATGTCCTGATTAGATAATACTGGGGCTAAACAGATGGCATGCTTTATTTGATCGAAGGCATTTTTGGCTTCAGCAGTCCATTTGAAATGTACATCCTTCTTAAGCATGAGGGTGATAGGTCTTATTATCCCAGTGAAGTCGGAAATGAAACGACTGACAAAATTAACTTTTCCCAAAAATGACTGCACTCCCTTTTTGTTGACCGGAAGGGGAAGCTCTTTAATAGCCTTGACCTGGTCAGGGTTGATGGAGACGCCTTCTTTAGAAACTATATGTCCTAGCAACTTCCCTTGGGGAACCCCAAAAATACACTTTTTTGGGTTCAAGGAGATCCCAAATTCCAGACATTTTTGCAGGACTAACTCAAGATGATCAAAATGATCCTCCTGGTGTTTAGAAAACACGGTTAGGTCATCTAAATATATTAAGATAATCTTATTTATTAGCTCTTTGAAAGCCAAATCCATGGCCCTTTGGAAAGTGGCCCCAGCGTTTGACAAGCCGAAGGGCATCTTTTGATATGCAAACGTCCCCCACTTGGTGGTGAAAGTGGTCTTGTGTTGATCCTTCGTTTTGACACTTACCTGATTGTATCCTGAGAAACCATCGAGCATAGAAAACATTTCCGATCTAGCTACAATGCTTAATAATTGCTCCATTGATGACAAGGGATAATGATCTTTGAGCGATGCTCGATTCAGGTCCCGGAAGTCCACACAGAGTCGAATGTCCCTATTCTTTTTCCTCACAGGGACCAGATTGGATACCCATGTACTGTGTTTTATAGGATAAATAATCCTTGACTCGATCAGTTTCTTCAACTCCTGAGCCATGAGGGATTCGATCTTGGGATTAACAGGTCTCTATTTTTGTCGGACTGGCTTAGCTTCATTTGTGAGTTCAATGGTGTGCTGAATGATGCTAGGATCGTAACCTTTTAAATCATCATAAGACCAAGCCATGACGCCTTCATATTCATCACAGTATTGAGCCAATTTTGCCCTGTCTTCAAAGGAAACACCTTTGGCCACTTTGAGGATTCTTCCGCGTCCCACTGACATTTCAGCGTAATCTCCTTTGTCCACTATGAGCTTCCGCTTATCCTTCTTAACATCCTCATGATCAAACAAGTTCTCCAAGGTGGTCAGACCACTAGGGAGCTTGTTGGATTTTAGCTGGATAATCTGGTCTCCGTAAGCCTCTTTAACCCTGGGTTGCAGGTGGTCGGCAAATTCTCTCGAACTTTGAATAAACAGAGCAATCTGCTCATCGCTTTCAAAAACCTGCTAATATGTATCATTATCAGGAATAGCCGGACGGACCACCATGTTGACTGCTGAATGGCCGACCAAGAGGTCTACAGCTGGATCAAAATGAGCCCCTATGGTTGCCATGTGATTTGCTTCGGTATTTAGTGTCCGGGGAATGCTGTTGATATTGAAAGCATCAAAACTTTCTATTAAATCCTAGACTCTGGAGTGGTAGGATCTCATACGGACGTGCTTGGCACTGGATATCCCTCAGACTTGGTGTACTACTAATTCGAAATCACCGAAGACCTTAAGCTTCTTGATGCCCATTTTTCTGCCATGTTCAGGCCTTGAATTAGCCCTTCGTACTCTGCTTCATTATTCGAACATGTGAACTGTAGTCGAAAAGACCTTCGGATTAGATCGCCCACCGGAGGGGTGAGACAAACTCCAGCTCCGGAGCCCATTTTCCATTTGGCGTCGTCAAAGTGTAGGGTCCATAGTGTCGAAGACAGCTGATCTTTGGAGAAAGGATCTTTGGTGAGTTTTAGGATTAGCTGATCCTCTTCAAAAATGCAATAAGTTCCTAGGCCGGTGGCATGGTAATTAGAGAAGGGATCAGAGTCTATGAACTCATTTAGGAAGGCTTCTTGTTCGGGTGGGATTTCCTCGGTTACTTCTTCGTCTTCTAAAATTTCTACCACCTTTCGCTCGTCATGGGTTATAGAGGTGTGAGTAGGCTCGAAATTAATCAAGGCTTGGTCAGCTATATGCTCGATGTGAAGAGGTTCTGAAAGGATCTTCATCTTAGCGTCGTATCGGGTACGGAGAATCAGGTGGGACCAATCCAGGGACATATATCCTCCTATTTTAGCAGTGAAGTCTCAGGACAAACAGAGCCCAAAGATGAGAGGGATGTTGATGACCACTACCTCTTGGGATACTGTTATACTTGGACATGCAAATAAAGTCAAAGGGAGGCTTTTGATGAGACCTATCGTCTAGACTTTATTCCCGTCGAGCTGCATTACCCCTTTATTCAAAGGGTCATACTTAATGTTTAATACTTCAACAATCTACTTAGGCATGACCGTGGTGCTAGCACTAGAATCTATCATGGAGTTATGCAAAAGTTTATTTCCAACTATCAGGGTAAGGTAAAAAGGATTCGGCTTAGGTTTACCTTCTCCTTGTGCAGTGGAGGGTGAGCCTTCGTTTGTCAAAGCAGCAGGGGAGCATGCCTTGTTAATTGCTGAGTGGCGATCCATTCCATTCGTCTGAGACGACGGCGGAGCTACCGCACATGTATCCTTTTGATCATGGGACAATGCCTTCCTTAGCCGACTTTTCTGCTCTGGTATACTTAGGAGGTCCCAGAGAGAGACATGGGCTGGAGCTTTCTTCAACTGATCTACTACATCCAACGCTAGGGGCGTGAAAACTTTAGGCTCTTTCGGTTTGTAAGGGATGAATTCCTTCCTGGGATAGGCGGAAACGATGACTGGCAGTTCCGGAGGTCTATTTACGGGTATTGACCTTATATTGTTGGCATCCTCCCCGATCAAACGCCTTTTAGAGTGAAGGTTGTAGTCTGAATGCACCATAGGGGTCCCATCTTTCGAAATTCCTCCATCAATAGTTAGCACTGTATCGTCATCCTCCATCCATGAAAAAAGTGCGTGATCAGGGGCGATTTCCACTTCTTGTTGTAATGACATTCCTTGCATCTGAGCAACAAAAGCCGCATTATCCATGCCCGGGGATGTATATGCGGATTCATCTGGTATTATACCTAAGTTCCTTTGTTCCGCGATCTTTTGTTGCAGATTACTCCTTGGGCAATTCCTCGGGGTGTGAGCATTGTTGCATGGAAAACACCAAGAATTGGCATCGTCTGCCAAATTATTCTGACCCACAGTCAATTCTCTATCGCCGTTTGGGTGGATGGCCTGTAATGGATTAGGGAAATGGACTATTTGGCCATTCGGCGGGGTATTTTTCTTGGCCCAATAATTAGGATGTTGATAGGGGGGTCGGTTTCCTTGGAAGTTTTGCTGAAAATGAGGCTTGGTAGGAGAGACCTGGGCCCTTTTTAGGTTGACAATTTCATTAGAGAAAGATCTTAAGAGATTTTTCATATCGTTGACCTCAGCAGCCAGAGAGGCGGAATGAACGGTAGTTTGAGGAGTGGGGAACGAATACATAGACTGTGGAGTAGAAGTGCTCGGGGCGGTTTCTTCCATTACTTGGGTAGACATTTCGAGGAACACTGACATTGTAGGGCGAGGTGCGAGCTTTCCAGCGTCGATAAACTTATTTTCAGCTTAAACCGCTAAGTCGAAAGCTTGCGGAAGAGTGTTACACCCTAAGGATTGAATCATTACTGATATATCAGAATTGAAATCTTTTAGATAAAATACGAAGGTCATATCTGCCGGGGGGCGGGCGGACAACGATATCCTTTGCCAGGTTCGGTAGAATCTCAGATTGAAATCAGTTATTGCCTCCATGGGAGCTCTTTTGATCGTAATGAGTTGGTGCATGAGGGATGATCTATCAGCTTTGTCTGAGAATCTTTGAAAGAAGCGGTCTCCCAACTGATCCCAGTCCCCTATGGTACTAAGGCCTAGAGATCTAAACCAGTCCAGAGCTTTTTCTTTGAAAGAAGCTACGAGCAACCGCAAAGCCACGTTTTGCTCGGTGATGCCATGTACAGTACAAACAGTAGCTACGTCCTGCAGATATTCTTCAGGGGTTTTGTGACATTCTCCTGTGAATTTGGGAACAACTTTTAGCGTGGCTGCCGGAATGACTCCCCAAACTACAGGTGGAACTGGAGGAATGAGAGGGCTACCATTGTCTCAGGTCACAAAATTTCGGGGAGGGATTCGGGCCATTGCAGGGTATATGATGGTGGGGGGACCTTGTGGAGGTGAAACTGAGGCGGAATGGACGATCACCAATGGAGGAAAAAGAAGATAAAGATTTAGGGGCGTTTGACTCCTGGTGACGAGCCTATGACTCATAAACTAGCTAGGATGTGCTTTTTTTGTTTTTTTTGTTTCTAAGGTAATGGTCCCACCGGACGTGCCAGAAAAAGAACTGTTGACTCTAAATTTTGCTTTGGGGACGAACAACCTTATGGGAAATTCAGTGTTGGGAGACCAACTCGCGCAAAGAAACACTGAATGACCTCTGGGATTGAGAAGCCGACTTTTCCTTGGGTTTTAAGGAAAGGGAGAGGAAACAAATACTTTTTAAAAAAATGAGATACTAAACCCTTAGGCGATACGCCATATCATTAAGATGAAATGAACCAACAGAAATCAAGAAATATTTGTGACTTCTGTAAGCATCTGAGCCAAGGACATAATCGAAACTACAACCAAATTTGCTTGAAAACATAATGGACACATTCATCACGCATTCACTAGATAACAAGTATAGAAAAACATAGTTTAATCAGTGAAGTCTTAGATAAAATACTCCCAAAGTTTGTTAGAATTTTCAACAACAATAGCATAGAAAACACTATTAACAGTAAGCCAAGAGAGACATCATAAAGGCCACAAGCACAATCTGAATAATCTTCTTATAGCCAAACTCAAATAGTTTTTAAAGGCTGGAAACGAAAGAAAACTCCTACTTAGCAAATTAGACTGTTCTTCTACTTCTAAATCCTTATTTTTTTAATTTTATTTATTTATTTATTTATTTATTTTTTTTTGCAACAGAGAAATTCGCCCTTAAATAGGCCACCGCTCCTAAAAACAGCTCTCCTAAAAACCCAAAACTGGCACAACCTCCTTTGAACAGAAAAACACGGCGTGTCACTACAGAGGCCGCACCCAGCAAAACAAACCCTGCAACTCAACCTTTTCCTCTAACGGCTTGGAGGTTACCTAGAACTGAAAAGGTTCTGTCAGAAGAGAAAGGACTGCGGAAAAGGGGACCGCTGCAAGGAACCGCTTGCAAACGAGTGGGCCCGCCTAGAAGAACAGTCAGTAAGCATTGCCATTTGTCACTCTCGCGCTGCTTAAAAAATTGGACGCCAAAGACGAACCGAGGGAGCAACGTCGGGCCACCAAGTGTCACGCACGCTCAACCCTGCTGGCTAAAAAAACAACGATCACGACCGGGCCCGCCAAGAAACTTACATCGGGGAAAATAAAGATGAACAGGAAACTTAAGAAATAACTATAGATTTTTCCAATACCGAACAAAGACGTGCATGTATACTTCATAGATGCGGTTTCTAAAATATGAGTGCAATTTTTCCAATTTGTAAAGTTGTTTGTTGTGACCAAATCTGAATTTGTTTTACTGTTTTTCATGACAAGAGAACACAATGTTGATGAAGACTCAATGTTTGCAAGTGTTTAGACTCAAAATGACTCAAAAGAAAGTGTGTTGTTTGATGTAAAAATGTTTTGCATACACTTGAAGACATAAAAGACAATGTTTTGATGTTTGGTTTTGAATGTTTGAATTTTTAAAATAAGACAAGCACAATTCTTATGGTTGGCCAGGACAATAGTTGTTGATCCCACATGGGGTTTCCTCCGAGACTACGCTATTCAGAGCGGATACTTAGATGCTTGACCCCACTAGCTCCACCCTCGGCACTCATTTCTCTGGGGCAGCCAATCATCTGTCCCCACGAAAACTCTCTGTGGCGAACTTTGTATCTCTACTAAGAATCGTATGTGTGTGGGTCGCTCCAGAGGTCCGAACTCCTGCCCCAACAACTAGAAGGATTTTGGCTTTCTAAAACAAAAAGATGCTAGTAAGGGCATCCGCTCGTGTGGCCATACATGTGGCACTTTCAGCTCTGTAAATACAAAAGACTCCCAGCCAGTAGAGGTTACACCCTACAACTAATCAAATAAATTTGATCAAACGAGTTTATGAGAAGACATAGTGTCGGTATGAACTAATCAACACACGTTACTCATGGCTTTCACCATGGATACAATTATTTATAGTGGTTCGGAAGAGGTGGGTTTTCCTCGGTACCACTTGGGTCGTTCTCTCCTCACTAGTAGTCCTAATGACCACACGGGGAGACAGACCCTCCAGAGATGAAACAAAAAGAGCCTATTGCTCAAGACACAAAAGACACTGGTTCAATTTTAGTGCACCAATTGATGTGTTTGGTAATCTATGAAAACAAGACACACAATAAAGATAAAAAACCCTTACCAAAATTCTGCAACAAAGATTTGTTAGTAGTTTTGCAATAATACCCCTCCTGCAAGCACACAAGTTAGGTAAATTTTAGATCCAAAAAACTTTGTGAAATAGGAGCCTTCAACAAGATGTTTTTTTGATAGATTCAAAGATCTGATTTTTCATGAGTTATTTTGCATCATAAAAAACATACCACCTGTAAAATTTCAAGACATTTCCAGAAGTGTAAGAAAATCCAAAAAGTTTCTAATTTGCTCCAAAAATTAATTTTTTTATGAAAAAATCATAAAAAATTCATAGAAAATGCAAAATTGATCCAAAAACTCTTGAATATTTTACTGGAAGCTCCCGGTAGCTTTCCAAACCTGCATAAAAAAATTCCTTCAAAAAATCCACGCAGTTTGTGAGATATGAGCAAAATAATGCAAAACCTTAATTTTTTACAATCCAATTTTTTAGGAATTATTTTGTATCAAAATTAAAATCACAAAAAACAGAGCCTATGTATAATTCTAATAGATTTCCAAAAATATAAGAAAATCTGAAAAATTCGCTCATTTTCTCTCAAAATTATTTTTTTATGAAAATGCATAAAAAATTCAAATATGCTCCAAACAAACTGATTTTTTTACTGTGCACCTCTGATAATGTTCTTGACCTAAAAAAAAATTTGATGCTAAAATGCAAAGCCGTTTGTGAGATCTGATCAAAATAATGAAAAACCCTAATGTTTAAAGATCCAATTATTTAGGAAATATTTTGCATCAAAATTAAAATCACAAAGAACAAACTCTGTGTATAATTATGAGAGATTTCCAAAAATGTAAGAAAATCCGAAAAACTTATCTCATTTGCTCTCAAATTAATTTTTTTATGAAAATTCATAAAATATTCATGGAAAATGCAAATGTGCTCCAAAAATTCTGAATTTTGGATTGAGATCTCTTGATACTGTCCCAAACCTGCAAACAAAATTTGATGCAAAAATTACAAGACGTTTGTGAGATCGGATCAAATCTCTCCAAGATTTTGATTTTGTGTCCAAAACCCTAGCTGCACAAGGTTATTCTCCAAATTGTTTTACAAAACAATAATATAGGGTTAGAAAAACCTGCAAAAAACACAGATCTAACAAAAATCCATGTCACACAGGGCATGCCAAAATGTTTATGGTGAAAATGGAAACAACAATATTGAAAGACTAAATGAATTCAACCACAAAACCCTAGCCTAACAACAACAAAGATCCACCATAACATATGAAGATTACCTAAAACAATGCAAATCAAATGAAATCACAAAGATTATACCATCACATGTTCAATAGGGTTTGGATCTTCATTCTTCCTATCTCCATTGATCTTGTTTGATATATTTGCTCTCAGATTTTATGTGTGCACAAGAGCTCAACAAGGAACGAAAATGTGGTTGCAAGTAGGCTTGATCGCATATGAAAGTTCGAAAGCGTAGTTGGATAGAATGCTTGAAGGCTTGATTAACTGATTAGAATGATTAGGGTTGATAATGAAGGAAGCATCTCCTTATATAGAAGACACTATAAGAAATGAAGGTATAAGATTGAGAGGTGTAAAAGATAAATGATCGGTTAGGATTAGAGGGTAGGTAGAGAAAATAAGAAAATAATAGAGGGTAGGTAGTGTAGGAATTAAGAGATGAATGACATGTGTCATGGGTAGAAAGGCTAATGAATTAATTAAATAAATAAAGGTTTATTTAATTAATAGAGGAAGTGAGATCAATTAAATAAATAAAATATTTATTTAATTAAGAAAAGGGTAATTTAAATAAATAAAAGTATTTATTTCAATGAAAAAAAAGGCTAGAAGAGGATAAATGAATTAATTAGACTGGACAATTTTAGGTGTCTACAGAACCCACAATATTATAATATTTTAATCAGGAGTATGATAATATTACATAAAGAGAATGCACTTGCATTCAGGCACACTGCCTAGAGCTCACTGCTCAAATACAAAAGAGGGCTACAACCCAGAGGAAGACTCACTGCCTTACAAATGATTAGAAATAATTACAATAATGAATGAGTTGAAGAATAACATCTACATATGCCAAATAACAGTTCCGGTTAGGCTCAAATTGACTTCTTCAATTGTTCTGCCTCTTTGCTCTGTTTTCCTGCTCTGTCATATACCAGAGCACCAAAATCTTCAATCACATTCACCAAACTTCACACATTTTCTCATACAGACTTCTCACACTCATGATATGTCCTAAAATGCTCAACCAAATCAATCTTATATATTTGCATCAACAAACAAATCAATTCTCATGTCGGCTCCCAAAACCGTATAACTGCACGCATCATGAAACGTGTAACCAATGAGTCGGCTCAATCCGCCCATAAATCCATATGCGGACCCAAACAAAATGATAATAGGCTTCACACAAGTCGGCCCAATCTCCTCGAACACAAAACCAATTACAAAAATCATCCCAAGGATTCTGGACCACATGTTACATCAAAATAGCTCTATACCTAAGTTACCAAATACCGAACCTTCAATCTCGCTCACAAATCCACATTGGATATCAGGATTACAAAATAATTTACCTCGAACCTCGAATCATCTGCTTCAATCACCGCAGCCAAAGTTACACAACCAAAATCAAGATATGTACATTGCACTCATATCTTGCCGGAAACTATATTCCACCTTCCAGACTTATGCCTCATGAACAATGCAACTTCCGGTAAATCAAATCTATGTACACCGGATATGATTTCTGAACTAAGTTGTCATGAATGACAACACCTAAGCATTTCCCATGCATCAATCTTCACCGGAACAATGTCTCTTGCCAACAACCCGTCCTTGTTCATTTAACTTATTCCTGAATACCCGCTTAGTTCTTATTACATTCTTGTCCACCGGTCTAAGTACCAACTCCCAAGTCTCGTTCTTCTGAATTTGATTTAGTTCTTCTTCCATTGCTTTTACCCAACTCTCATCTTTGCTTGCTTACTCATAAGTCTTTAGCTCTATCATAGATAGAAAATAGTAATTGGCTTGATCTTGAGCTTCTACAATCTTCCTTCTTTTCTGAACACCTTTTTTCTTATCTCCAATTATTTGATTCTCTGAACATACTTAGCGGGAACTTTCTCTGAATTCTCCTCCTCTTCTTCTTCTTCATCATTTGCTTCCTTTTCTTTGCTTTCTACTGGATCACTTGTCTTCTTTGGAACAATTGGAACAATCTCAACCTTCTACGCTATAAAACATTTACTCTCCTTTCCATCCTTGATATAATATACATTTCTACCTATTCTAACTTCTTCTACAACTCTTTTACCAGTCTTCTCCTTTCTAATCACACATATGATGCTACTAAACAACACTTCATATCATTTTCTACACATCTGACTAACACTTAACAAACTATGTCTTAATTCTTCAACATAAAAAACATCATCAATCTTAAGCTTACCATCAATAGAAACGCTTCTGATACCTCGAACAGCTGCACCATCTTCTCCAACAAACTCCATAGATCCTCCATCATATTTCTTGAGATTAATAAACTTGTTTTTATCACCAGTCATATAATTTGAACATCTGGAGTCTATAATCCATGTAGGCTCTATCTCAGCATGCAATGCAGTCTTAACCGATTTCTCTTCTTCTAATTTCTCCAAAACATTCTCCTTATCCTCAATTGCTAGAAATAAGGATTCTTCATTTGAATCATCATCAACTTCATCTTCTGATGTATGCTCCTCAATAGAACATAAGCCCTTCTTCTCTCTTCTATTAAAATTGTGTCTCTTAAACTTGTTCTTCTTCTCATCATCATCTGATCTCTTATAGTCTTCTTTGTAAGTGCAATTAGAAGCATAATGTCCAATTCTACCCCAAGAAAAACATTTCAGAGGTAACTTACCTTTGTATTTTCCAGTGCCTCATTGCAATCTTCTCACAAAATTTGTTTTAGCTTCATCTAGATCTCCACTACATTCTGGATCATCAAGTCTTGAAACATTAAATGCTGTTTCTTTATTTTCTCTCTTCTCTTGCTCTATTTCTGAAATCTCATAAGCTGTTAAGGTACCAATAAGCTAATCAATGGTATACTTACTCAAATCATTGCTCTCTTGTACAACACATCTCTATGGCTTGTAGGATTTAAGAAAAGTCAACAAGATCTTATGAACATCACATTCTTCCAAATGTCCATTGACAGATCTAATGCCATCAACGAGATCAATCACTCTATCAATATAGATCTCAACACTCTCATCTTCCAGCATTATCAAGTACTCATACTTCTGCTTCAGATTCATTAGCCTAGCTTGCTTTGTCTTCGGATCTCTTTCATATGTCAAACACAACTTTTGTTTCTTTCAATCATTTTACTCTTCCAAACACTGAATCACTTATACAACTAAAAATTATATCTCTAGCCTTCACATTAGTCTCCTTCAACTTTATCTTATTTGGAGTTTGTGCACCACCTTGTGGAGGTGTATATCCGATCTAAATGATTTCTCAAATTCCATTCTACAATGTCTCCAAATGCAATTACATCTCTCTTTGTAGTATGGAAAATTTGTACCATCAAAGATAGGAATTTTATAATGCACGTTCTATGCCATACTGGATCTACCTCAAACGGTTAAGCTTGCTCAAGAAGAACCTTGTTCTGATACCAATTGTTGAACCCAAGGCAAGATTGAGAGGGGGGGTGAATCAATCCAATACTAAATTTAAATGCAGCATATAAACAATTAAACTCCAACACACATTCAACATATGAACACCAAGATTTTCTACATAGAAAATCCAAAGAGGGAAAAACCATGGTGAGCACCTACCCACAAAATATATCCACTATGTATATCATATTACAAAGAAAAGAGCTCACTGCTCCGGACTTGCACACCAAAGCTAACTGCTCACGGGACAAGATGCAAAGAGGACTTGCAAAACCTAAAACTAACTGCACTAAAGGCAAGATACAAAAATAATATGAAAAAAAAGATCTCCTAATCATGAAGCTATCCTTGAACTTGCATCAAGCGACCAACGTCAAAACACACAACTCAGACCTTAGCTACTCACACACTGTCTCATATCTCTATCACAATCTCAACACAACTTGCATATCATTCAAACACAACTCTTCTTCTCTGCACTTTACCGAACCTCACTGATTATCCTCGTATCATACATTTACACTTTCCTTCTTTTTCCTCAACACAACTCAATCATACACATCCTTATATACAAGATAAATCATCAAAGCTTAAACCAAGTTGGCCTAAATCATAATACACTTTCCGAACCAAAAACACACACACTGATCCACTCTAGAAGAAAGAGGGGACCAAAACACATTCTTCCAAAGATCAATTCACTGATCCACTATCACTAGAACATAACCAATAACATATCCACATGCTACGCATCCATATAA
This sequence comes from Cryptomeria japonica, assembly GCF_030272615.1. NCBI lineage: Eukaryota > Viridiplantae > Streptophyta > Pinopsida > Cupressales > Cupressaceae > Cryptomeria > Cryptomeria japonica. The sequence continues at coordinate 624,419,418 of NC_081414.1, read as the reverse complement.
GCAATTAACAGTCAAGACATACTATCCAATGCAAATAACTCAAGTTTGAATCTCCACATGCTACGATGAGACCCATAACATATCAAGCACACTTCTACAAATCATATCCAGACCAAAGGATAGGTCTAACATAGAATCTCACAACCAACAACAATCAATGCCACAACTCCTAGAGAACACAAAGATGTTTCTGAACCACAAAACCATCATATCCATGATACCAAAACTATATCCAATGAAAATAACAACACTCAACATTAGCAATAGATTCCAGACCCAAACACTTCCGGAACAACAAGTTTGACATCAATATATTAAATCTGCCTTTGCTATGTATTTTTGTCTCTCAATGTGAGAATGAGACAAACAATATATATACAAAAACAAATTTAGGGCACTTCTTGAAAAACTTATTATATCTTTACCCTAAAGGTAAATCATGCAAATATAAAAGATTTACCTTATATATCTGCGAGTATAGGAATGTATTATTGGGTAGATCTTTGTATAGGAGGAGAAAGTTCCTACTTGATTTATATAAACAAAGTAATTGGAAACTTGCACCAAAAGTCATTAAATGGCAAACTCCCTTTGCAATGAATTTTTACCCTTTTGTAATAATTGTTATCAGGCGATTTATTAAGAGAGCTCCCATTTCCAGAAATGCTTTACCAAAGCAAGTGCACCTTGTGCTTAACATGACAGAGTCAGATAGTAGAGTTCGACTTTCTTACATGCAATCACTATAACCAAATCTTGGGTCAAACTCTTAGTATAAATCTTAGAGGTCTGTGCAGGGCCTTAGACTATTTTCAATTCCCAACCTTGAGATATGATTAATCATTAAAGGCATCCTTGACAGCGACCCCTATTTACAACAATTAATGCAGGCAATGTTACCAATATTAAGCTACAGAGTGATAGCTTAGCACATAGTAGATTCCATTTACATGCAAATGACACGGTGTCATAAAAGTATAAATGGAATTCAAATGACCTGGGTTTAAAATATTAAAAAACTAGAAAAAATATTGGCAACTAATCAACAATGCACTAATTGTCAAAATTGGGGGAAATTTTTTTTTTGTTATTTCATGTCAAATTCAGTTGGTATGGATAAAACAAATGTTACACGTTATAAAAAACAGCATAAGACTTATTTGAAATCTATTTTACTATCACCTAAGATGGTTTATATTAAAATTAAAAAAGCATATGATTGGCACTCAAAAAGTAGGTCATTCTGCTATAAAATATAACCTACTATTTCGGGGCAGCCATGTCTTTTTATTCTTAACCTTCATTAGGTTTGAATTAAAAGAAAAAAAACACTCTTTGTGATTTAAAATTTAACTGTAAAAGAGATATACTCAAATGTAACTTAAAAGAAAACTTAAAATACCCAAACCCTATAACAAATATATGAAATCTGCCTTTGCTATGTATTTTTGTCTCTCAATGTGAGAATGAGACAAAAGATATATATACAAAAAAAAAAATTAGGGCACTTCAAGAAAAACTTATTGGGTAAATCTTTTATATATATCTTTACCCTAAAGGTAAATCATGCAGATATAAAAGATTTACCTTACATATCTGCGAGTATAGGAATGTAATATTGGGTAAATCTTTTGTATAGGAGGAGAAAGTTCCTACTTGTTTTATATAAACAATGTAATTGGAAACTTGCACCATTGTTTGGATGGTCATTTATCTCTCTCTCATGATAATATGTATAGAAGTTAGAACTATCTGATTAAGAAAATTCTGTTTCAGTTCTATATTGTTTTCGTGTTAGTTGAATGCATATTATTTCATTTTCTACTTCCTGCATTGAAATTCGCTTTTTATAATATTTATTTTGCATAACATGATCAGTGCTTTATACTGACATTAGAGCTAATTGATACAAAAGAAAAACACAATGTGGCAATTCAAAACCTATATTATATTTGAAAAAAACTAAAAAATCTCAGTATGAATTAAAGCATAAAATATGTTACTTTGCATAAAATTGCAAAGCATAAGTTCTGCCAAACCTACTTAGAAGGTCAGAAAAGAAACACTTCAAGCTGATAATTAATGTTACATCCGACAATATCATGCACAATTTGAAATGCATAATCTGTGTGACCCTTGTGCTATTTTGACCTGATCTCAATGTACACATTTTCCTTTATTTCAAGTGTAAAATGTAACAGATAAGAAAATTTGTCTGCAAGCTTATGAAAAAACATAAAGTAAAACAACAAAGCCTTTACTTATAATTCATTTATAAACTTTAGTAGTTCAACTGAAACAGCGGATGGGTATTCCTCTTGTGGAAGAAGAGCACCTGGTACTTCTACAAATTTGGAAACCCCCTTGGCACCTTTAAGAGCCTCCATCTCGGCTTTAGACCGCTTTGGTGAATTTGTCGTTGATATAATCAAAGTAGGAACCTTGCCTTCTAGACCAGCAAAGAGTGCCAAAAATTCCTCCCTTGACTGAACAGGATCTAGGAGGCCAGTCAAGAAAGCGGCTGGTGCATAGCGGGCACCTTCCCTTTTTGTCAAAGCATACCTGCTTTCAACTAAGGATGGAGTCACATTCTTGGAATCAGCATACACATGGGATTTATATTGTGATTCAATGCTTTTCTGGTTGCTAACAAGAACATTATACATCATCCAACCAAGGGCAGGTGCCCGTAGGGTGGTCCTTAACAGTCCATATCTGTAAAACAATCAATATATTATTAGAGATATTAATCAAGACCAAAATGGCATTTTCTGAGAAATAGAGATTTCAAATGCTTCAGAAGAATCCAAACCTACAATAACAAACAAAGGAAAGAGTTGAATCTTGTCACAGATATGTACAAGACATCATATTGCACCAAGAATCAAAAAGGTGTACTTCAAATCTTCTTATACATTAGAGTGAGATGCAGGTACAGCTAGAGCAGGAAATGGCTGAAACATGGAAGTATACTTCTAAAGGGAAAATCTGGTAAAAGTGAATCAGGAGAAAATGGTCCTAGAAACAGTTGGAACTTCTGTAAGCTCCTGGCAACAACAGTATAAAAAAATGTTAGGTTTAGAGTTGAGTTTAAGTTTTTATGAAAAAGGGAAAATTTTAAAGGAGTAAACACTGAATTCCAGTGCTAAAAATATTTCGAAACTCCTAGAAAGAGATCAGAAGCTACTGGAAACAGTTCTGTAACTAGAGACACTTCCAGAATTTTTTTGCCCCAGATAGGAGTTTTCAGGAATTTCCAGGATGGGAAACCTTCCAGATTCCCAAAAGATGGTTTCCCAACTTTCAAAAAATGGTTTGCAGGGCTCTGTTGGATAATCTACTACTCGGTATAAATTCTAATCCTCGTTTCTTGAAAAGAAAGGGCATACCATAACTCCTACAGCTGAAGATCTTGAAGTGATTAAAATTTTTCTAGTGTATAATTATATTTAAAATCGTTCACTTGATAAGAAAAGTGAGGTGAAATTCTCAAATCATCAGTTGAGAAGTCATAGTAGCAATGCGATACTATAGATTTAATCTCGATCATTGGTTTGTTTGATGTACCATGAAATAACTTCATTTATTAAATTATTGTGAGGTGGAAACAGTTGTGTGCATGGACAGAAAGGTTACTTTACTATCGACTGAAGCCTAAGAATTAACTGTAAAAATTTGTCTGCCCAATGTGGTGGTTGTATATACATCAAAGTGTCCCTTTTCCAAAAGTGCAAATTGTATTTGTTTCCACAGTACAAATTCTCACATGCACCTGTGCTCAAGCTTTGGCACATGCTATGTGGATGATGAGAAAGAGGTGAACTCACTGTCAACCTTCAGACAAGTCCAATTGGAAGGCAACACAGAGAGCATGCTTAGCAGAGGCTCACCTGTTCAAGCAAACGTCACTGCTGAATCCTTTTTGCAGAGTAAATCTGTTGATGACTAAATCTACATTCATTGAGCAAGTGATGGTCTAGTAGGCAATCTGCTCAAAAGAAATTACCTTCTCTGACATCTATTCAATAATTTCACCTTTATTACAAATTACAACGAAGATAAGGAAGAGGATAAACTTGAAGGATTGAAAATTTGTGCAGATATTTACATGGTGGAATCAAATATGCATGAATATAGCTTTCCACATAAGGACCTGGGGAAAATCGGTGTACAAAGTTTTGCCATATCTGGTGATGGACTTGACCTGGTGTCATCACAGCTAATGTTCATGACTAGGGAGCTCAGGATCAGTGCCATGGAGCCCTTAACAGCTATGGGCAGTGGGATTCAACTTCCAAAGGGACCTCTATTGGAAATATTGTCATTGATGTCAAAGGCAATCAGTTGAGATTGTTAGAAGAGTTGTCATTGATGTCAAACATTAAAAAGGCAAATGTTTAGCATTCGCATCAAAGGTGAAATGGATCATCGTCATTAATGTCAAGGTACATAAGCAAGATCATAAGTGGTGTATTTAATGCCAAATAATTGTAATAGAGATATGAATAGAGACACTAAAGTTTAAATTAAAGATTTAAACTTATACGGCCATGGCAAGCATTTCTATGATAAATATCAGCAGCAACATGATTAACAGCAATATTGAGGTAAGCAGCAGTGATTTAAGTTGAAAACAACGAATTTAATGAAGATGTTAACAGCATTGATCTAGCAATTTATACAACCGATTTCTTGTATAAAAGATGCCAACCTCATCACATATCTTTACAGTCGACTTTCTCAGGCAATACATCCTTTGTTTGACTAATGTCATTGTCGCTCTTCTTTGAAGACATCAGCAAGGTAAAAATTTAAAAAGGAGAAATATCATGCTTTTAGAATTGCAGTGAAAGAATTTATTTTTTCTTGGTACATGGAATTTTCTGTAGGGAGTTGTTGAAATAAGAAAATTAGAAGCAGTGATCGAAATCATCATTAAGGTAGTAATTAATAACACAGACAACATCGACTCATCGATTCAAGACAATGAAAAAGAGTAAAGCTAGCAGTTGTATTTAGAAAAATTGCAATAATCATACAGACATGATTATAGGGTGACTTAGGGTAGCACTTGTGAACAAACAATGAATCAAAGTCAAATCAGAACAGGCAATCCGTTTGAGCCCTGTTGTGGTGATCCGACTTCCTCCCTGCTTTTATCCTTCCTTGTTGCCTTCGAAGACTATTGAACGGAGGCAGGAGTAGCTCCGGGTAGCTCATCCTGCCTTAATTAATAACATAGACAACATCGATTCAAGACAATGAAAAGGAGTAAAGCTAGCAGTTGTATTTAGAAAAATTGCAATAATCATACAGACATGATTATAGGGTGACTTAGAGTAGCACTTGTGAACAAACAATGAATCAAAGTCAAATCAGAACTGGAGATACGACTTGTTTAAGAAAAAGAAGCACATAGAAATTCAAGTGCCATTAAGTGTGAAGGGAATTGTGATTAAGAGTTACAAGTTCCAATTGATAAAAGCAGTGATTAAGTATACAGTTATCATTAAATAGTCACAAAGACAAACGATTCTCTCTAGATCAGTATTTAAAAATAATTAAGGTCTTTCAAGAAACTGTTTACAAAGATTATTTTGTTAAGTAATAAACAAAATGATAATTTGATAAGTCATCATGGAAAGCAGTGGTTGCTTCATAAATGGTAATGATTATATTAAAGATGGGATAAAGATTTCAAATGCAATGATTCAAATACCAAAAAAAAAACAATGATTAACATATAAAACGACATTTGATTATATGTGATATGGGTAAAGACATCTGCTATAAAGCAATTAGTTTTTAAGGGGAATGACATAAGCATTAAATGGTGCGATTTGTTATTCCAAGTGGCGCGGCTCAGTTAAGGAAGAAGTTTCATTAGTAAACATGATGTCTCTTAAATAGAGTCATATCCTTTGAGAGAAAGATGAGGATGTATATGGAGGTAAGATTTCTGAGTTAGTGAAGAGATGAGCAGAATGAGTACGTGATAAAGAAGATATATTTCATATACACCAGGAGTTCATGTAAAAGAATATATTTAAGAAAGTGGGAATTGTATGAGAGAAACATGTGTGAGTGGCTGCGTATATGTTTTTGAAGACAATCATTTTCTATACCAGATTATAGGAAGGCTGTAAATGAAGACATTGTACCAGATTTAGGTGAAGATATATGCAGGTGTGTGGCTATATGTATGCTCCTTGAAAACAAACATTTCACATATATGTACCTGATAATAAGAGGTCTGTGAATGAAGATAAAATCTATAACAGGTTTGGGAGCATTCATGCAAATATGGAGGAGTCGTCTCTGCAGAAATTGAAGAAAAGTTTATTGCAGATCTATAGAGAAGAGGATAAGTAGACTGTGAAGAAAAGAACACATATTGCATTACTACAGAGTAGAAATTTGAGGGAAGGCATAGTCACATTTGTGGTCAGATTTTGAGGGGAGATATTATTATATTTATGATCAGCCTTGTGAACAAATACTGTGCATTCTTGTAATCAGATTTGTGGAAGAAGTTTATTGCTTGAGTTGTAAGAATAGTACATAAGCTTGATCAGATTTGTAAAGGAAAGATCAGAAGTTGTAATCAGATTTGTGAGGAAGGGAGAACAATATCATCCATTGAAGAATTCGTAAGTTGGTGCCTATCAAATAAGAGATTGGTGTCTCTTGCTGAGTTGGTGCTCACAAACAAACTTAGGGGTTGGTGCCTCTAGTAGGTTGGTGCCTACAAACATTGTGAAAGAAGAATTATATAAAAGCATTGATTTGCTGTGGTTTTCTCACATTTGGGTTTCCACATAAAACATTGTGTTATTGTGTTCTTATGTGCATGAGTGCTGAAAGTTAGTAAATAATGCTGTTGTGATTAATAAAGTTAAATTGGTAAAATTTGTTGTTATATTGATTCAACACCCCCCCCCCCCCCCAACCTCTCAGTATAACCGTGTGCTCTTCAACCTCTAATATGGGCAACAGTGGTGGTGGAGAACATGGATATGGTTGGATCTGACTATTGAGTATTACCAGAGAATGCTTGTGGGGAATCCTGCAAATTCTCTCTATCTTCAAGAATTATGCCCAGTTTTCGTGTGAGGTAAGATTATATTATCATTGCATAATGAGGAAATGTAAACTTCAATACAGGTAAATGATGTGGGTCAGATCCACAAAAATCAAATTCACAAAACTCACATTATTTTGTCTTTTTGCATTAACATACGCTTAAGTCAACGTTACACCCAGAGTTTAATGGTCGGGATGCACTTACTGTAAATGCCTTTTGAAAATTCTGGTTATTCCACAGCTATCACCAAATCCAATAGCATTAATATTAGGACTCTCAGCAGGCCATGACAGTATATTTTCATTCATAGCTTGCACCCATACAGACCTCCTTATGCTTGCCAGTGATGAGCAGAACCCTATAGTCTTAGGCACAACATTTCCATGGACAAATGATCCATTGGTTCTATGGTTGGAACTGTTGCTTTGAAATATAATGCAAAATCTAGATATATTCTTAATGTCAATGAAACATTATGCCTTGAAAAAGAATACTAATTCTTCTCTTTCACATTCTTGTATAAAAGGGAATTTTTTCAAAATGAAATAATTGTTTTCATTCTTGATCATATACGGTGTTACACTAAAATTAATTAAAAAATCTAAAATTTAATGAAAACTGCACAAAATCACTTAATGTGCAATGGGTTTGCCAATAGGTTCTGTCAAAGAGTGCACTTTTGATTTTAATTTTATGAATTTCTTTACCTCAAACATATTATCTTTCCTTATGTTTTGTAACTGCATTGATGTAGCCCTGCAAGTGGAAGAAACTCGTATCACCCTTCCACATATGAACGCTAGGGTATTGAACTCCTTCGACGAAGGAGTTCAAATCCCTGACATGATTGAATAACCTGTGATTGATCAGATTGTCAAGTGTGATATAGAAGCATTGAGGGGACTAAATTCCTGTTTTCTGTAAAAACCTGATGGACACCTTAAAAGGGATTGCCCTAAAATTAGTAGCAAGAATGGAAAAAGTAATATAGCAGGATTTGATTTTGAGACTACGACACATTCGGTAGACTGCACTCATGGTGAACCTATGAGGAGGGTAATGAGGCTAATCCTGAAACTTCCATGGATACACAACGTGTTACAACTTTAGAGGTTACCATGAATGCAATCCCCGATGTGCTGGAGTCTGGAGCAGATGGTGTTATTTGTTTAAGTGATAAACTAATAATAAACAAGAAGTATTCCAAAAGGATATTGCAAAAGATGTTTCTAATATTGTGCAGAACAATAATAAGCAACAAGACTCATCTTGTACCAAACCTGGAACTAAAAATGCTCAAGAATTGGTCCTAGACAAGATGAGAGAATTGAATAGAAGTAGAATTAGATTACAAAAAGCTCTTGAAGACCCCTATAATTCTGCTAAGGATACAGAACCTAAAGGTACAATGCTCAAAGAACCACCCGCTATTAGCAGAGATACAAACCTTTCAATTGCCATTGTGGATCATATCCCCCCTTCTTGTAGTATTTAGGCCTCTGACCTTTCTAACACTGCCAGGACTGTAGGCTCTATAGATGATCTCTCTGACAGTAAGGGCTTTGAGTTGAATGGTGATGTTAGTGTATATGCCCCCCACCCCCTTTGACTCTGAAATGATTGAGGCAGAGGGTTGGGAAAAAGTTGCCCCAAGCAAAGCAAGGAGGAAGAGGAAGAATGTTAGCAGATCTAATAGCTCTAAGATGGATGATAAAACAGTGAAAGGGAGTGATATCCCAGAGTGTTTTGAAAATCTATGTACAAGTGGTAAAGGGAACCCCCGTGAGAAGTAAAGGATGTTACACTGCTTAAGTTGGAACATTTGGGTACTAGAATCCCCAGACAAGAATTATACAGTTAGAAACCTATGTAACCAGAGAAAAGACTTGGACTTCCTAGTTCTTCAAGAAGTCAAAGCAGTTGGGTTTCAATTAACAACCAATATTATACTTATTTAGAAAGAGAGGCTAAGGCTCTATTCACAAAACATGAAAAAGGAAGAGGGGGGATTGCAGTCCTGATCAATCCTAAGTGGAGTGAACATGTGAATAAGTCTGATGTTTCCCCGTGCAATAGATGTTTGTGGGTAGAAATCAAGAAAGGAGATATTCACTTCAGTATTTGTGCAGTTTATGCCTCTAATGACTATAGAGTATGTACCACATTGTGGCAATGGATGGCTTCTAACCTTCCTAATATTCCCTAGATTGTTATTAGTGATTTCAATATGATAGAACATGAAGAGGATAAGAAGGGGGATAATAAATGGAATTGGAAAGGCAATGAAAAAAATTTCTCGTCAAGACTTAAGAGAATCTTAAAGATATACAATCCTTTGGAAGGAAGGAAAAGGCATAATAAAAATATTTGGTTTACTTGGTGTAATAACCAAGGGGCAGGGAGAAGAGTTTATTGTAGATTGGACAAATTGTATGTAAACAGAGAACTGTTTTGTTTTGAGGATAACCCCAATGCAAACTGTGAGCAAGTCAAGCCAATGGCTATGTCAGATCACCACCCAATGAGGCTAATATTCTACTAAAAATTTGATTAATGAGAGCAACTTTTTAAATTGAATGTGGATCTGCTCAAGCAGCAAGATATTGTTAAAGGGATTCATACTCTCAGAGCACTATCTAAAGCACTAAATCATAAAGAAAATCCAAAAATATATTGGAGCAAACTAACAGATAATATTCAAAAACTTCTGAAGACAGTTGGAAAAAGGAATGCAATTAACAGTAGGAAAGAGGAATTGCTTGCTTCAAGAGGAGTTGATGGATGTTGAAGACAAGATATAGAAGAACCTATATGATGCAGATTTAAATATCAGAATTAAAGACATTCAGCATGCATTAAGGAAGTATCAGACTAAAAGAGCACAAGGGGCTAGAGTGAGGGCTAGATTAAATTGGGTGAAGGAAGGTGACAAAGGGTCAAAATTCTTCTTCAATATGCTAAAAATCAAACAACGCAGAGAAGCAATAGGTCCTATTCAAGATAATAATAAATGGCTGCATGACAATAATGATATTATTAGAATATTCTATAGCTTCTATAGTACCCTGTTTACTGCTGAAGATAAAAAGGTAGAGTGTTGAGAGGCCCAAGAATCATGCAGACAAATGATTCCAAGGAAACTCACACCAAGTATGATGGAAAAGGTTGGGAAGAAGATTTCCAAATGTGAGATCAGGGAAGCCATCCTCTCCTTCAATAATAGGAAGTCTCCTAGAGCGGATGGCCTCCCAAATGAATTTTACAAGGCTAACATATCTTGGGTAATAGATGATCTGTTCGAAGTACACAACAATGCATTCAAGAGTGGCACTTTGGGGAAGGATATCAGTAAAGGTATAATTAAACTTTTGGCTAAAGACGGAGACGAGTAATATCAGAAATTGGAGACCGATTACATTGTTGAATGTATCCTATAAGATCTTGGCCAAACTGCTAGCTAGAAGACTTACTGACATTCTGCCTAACATTATTAGCCTAACCCAAACAGATTTCATTAAAGGTCGGTACATTCTTGAATATCATATTACCAATTGCGAAGGTCTGAGTTGGGCTAAGAGGGATGGACAATATGTGGGTAATCTGCTGCTAGATTTTGCGAAAGCCTACGACAAAATAGAATCGTCCTTTATGACCACAGTTCTTGAAGCTATTGGATTTCCTGACTCATTTTGTAGAATGGTGCATGTTTTGTTTAAGGATGCCAATGCACAGGTTGAGATTAATGGTGAGTTATCTGAAGCATTTCCTATTAGGCAAGGATGCCTCCTGGCCCCTGCCCTATTTGTCATTGCCTTGGAGGCTCTACACTATATTTTGAGATCAGAACTATTGGGAACTAGCCCTCAAGAGATCAAATTGCCTGATGAATCTTTACTAATGAACATCCAGTTTGCAGATGACACAACTCTATTCCCTGTCCTGAATACAGATAATATGAAGAATCTTAGAAACAGGTTGGAATTGTTTTGTATTGCATCTAAGGCAAAAATCTTTGAATGCTCCAGAGTGGTTAACAAGTTTTGGATGGCAGTGGGGTGCACCCGACAAAATTGTCAGATATCTAGGCATTCCCTTCTCGGTCTCCCCAACCCTTCCTAATATGTGGAACTGGATGTTTAGTAAAATTGAGAAGTTAAATAGCTAGAACAGAGCATACCTATCCCTGGTTGGTAGAGCCCAAATTTGTCAGAAGGTCCTCTAGGCATACTCTATTTATTATGCTTCTGTTTGTTTTTTCTCCAGTTACCAAATGAATATCATTCAAAAGGTTATTAGAAGATATCTCTGGTCATATTGTAAGGATGCTAAGAAGAAACATGCGATAAGATGGGAGTGGTGTTGCATGAGCAAGGAAGACAGGGGTTTGGGATTGAAAGATTTGAAAACCCAAGGTATAGCCCTAGCTACGAAATGGATAGTGAAAGCTATGGAGGGGAATGAGCCTTGGAAAGTTTTAGTCAAACAAAACATCTTAGAAGCCTACCCTAAATCAGCTAGAAGATTGGATAATATCCATATTGTTGACAGCCTCTTTTCTAACTTCAGCATTATGCCTTCTGGTTCTGTAATCTTTCACAACATTTGGAGGGCTTGCGAGATCTGTAAAGGTCTGATTAGAGGTAATGATGCTCTTGTTCTTAATCAAGGAATAATAAGTGGCTGCAGATCCCCATGGTGGAATCTAAAACATAAGGGCAAACCACTAGCCTCGCTTCAGGGATGTTCTGCTAGGAAATGGAATAAACTGGGTATCTCTACCTTCAATGATATTTTTTGCAATGGCATGCTTAAAAATTGGAACACATTAAATAGGGAATTTAATTTGTCTTTTAGTAATAAGAGAACATTTGCTGTTCTTGAAAAGAGTCTGATGTGTCTAAAGCAACCCGTGCAAATTAAAGATGAGAATGATTGCATTTCTGGTGCTAAATGGGTAGACGGTTCTCCTTTCCTGAAACTTACAGTCAAAGTCAAATGTCTGTATAAGCTCGTAGTCCATTCTAATTGCATTTTTTAGCATGTTAATAAGGTTTGGAACTTGAATTGGGATGTTAGCATGTGGTCCAAAGTATTCATTAAGTGTTGGTCCGGTCTGATTGCATCTTTGAGCATGTTAATAAGGTTTGGAACTTGAATTGGGATGTTAGCATGTGGTCCAAAGTATTCATTAAGTGTTGGTCCGGTCTGACTGGGCCTAAAAAGAAATGTTTTAGACAGCAAATGTTGATTCATACATTACCATTTGATGATAAAGCTGCAATGTGTCTTGTTTGTGGTTGTCCTAAAAGTTACATGCATCTGTTTTTTGAGTGTCGGTATGCATCATCTGTCTGGTCCTTGTTCACGGGTCAGATTAATGGTTGGAATATGTGACATTAATTCTTGGTCTGAAGTTGTAACTGGTCATGTTAAGGGGCTGAAAAAAAGGAATAACATGTTTTGGTTCTGTATTTCTCCTGAAATTAAATGGGTCTAGTGGAAAAAGCGTAATGAACATCTTTACCAAGGCAAGGACAGAGTCCTTACTGGGTCTTCTCTTAGACTCACATCCTTATTGATTATTGAACAGGTCACCCTCACATTGAAACTACCAGCAAATAGATTTATGAAGGTGATTGAAGAAGGCTCCTCCCCCTTGTTCAGAGAAGATATTAAGGAAGCGGATTATTGGCCTCAAGACTTGAGGCAAGTGTACAAAAAATTCCAAGAAGAATCCATCGACTTTCAGAATGTATACATGAAGGAGCACCAGTAAAAACTTAGAAGGGATGCAGCAATGAGGTACTTGGAAGTGTCCCATCAGAACTTTGACACTTCCAGCTGGGAAAGGATCTCCCCTCCTCAAGGCACCTATGAATCATATATGGAAAGCAGGGGGCAGCTGAGGCATCATGACAAAGGAAAGAGGAAGGGTAAACAGGTGGCAGTCAGTGGGGAGCAGCAAGAAGATGATGAAGAGCAGCAAGAAGAGGAGGAGGAGCAAGAAGATGAGGGTGCAGATCAACTGGAAGAGGAAGCAAGACTGCAAAATGAAGATAAGAACTAGTATGATGGCAATGAAGATGTGGATGTGGCAGGACAGGGGGAGGATGTTGATGGAATGGGGTGGAACACAAACTTTGATTAAAGATGTTATTTGTTGGTTGAAAATTTTGTACACTCGGGGAAATATACAAAATTGTGGTTTCAACCACAGTGCGTGAGTAAAACTCTCCTAATTAAGGGAAGGCACCCCCTATCTATCTAAAACTAAAACTAAAATAGGATGGAACATCAGTCTTTCTTTTTTTTTCAAGAAAGCCAATATCCTTTTCTCTTCACAGAAAAGTGATAGTGATTTAACATAAAACAGCAATAACAACTTTTTAAAATGAAATGAGAGAAAGGAAATAAAGTTTCCTGAAAGTTCAAAAACTTTCGTCACTTCCTTCGGGACGGAACAGCAATATCAAGCTCAAAGTCTTGACTATGTGAAGTCCTATCTACCCTTTTCTATTCTAATGATATCAAGAACAAACTATGATAGCACAAAGTCTGATATAACTTATTTCTTTCTACACAAGACAGCAAGAACTAGTGTGAGCTCAAAGTTTCACAGTTATTTCTTATTATAAAATTTACTTCTAATCTCTCTTAAGAACGAATGTAAGCACAAAGTCTTACAGCTTTTCTCAATAGAACTTCTATTTTAACTAAATTAATCTCCAATACTTGCAACACAAAGTCTGCAAATCAAATTTGATTAAGCCATTTAAGAAACACTTGCAAGAAAGGTAATATTGAACATAAACTCAAGAATATAGCACAGAGTCTCAATACTTGAGTAATTTTCTTCTATTCATTTCAATCCATCAATTTACACATAAAGCTCAAAGACTTCTTTGCTACAAATTTGGTAGAGTTTTTGCTTTCTTTTCCTAAAGATAAAAATTACAATAGACCCCCTCAAGTATTTATAGGAGAGGAGTCTTGAGAAAAAGGTGGGAGGATCCTAACTAACTTGAGAAATTTTCTCAACCACCAAAACTTATTCAATAACTAACTATGGCTTATTCAAAGTTACAAGTCCTATTCTAAATTGACTTGTTATTCATCTACTTGTAATTACAAAAGTGCAAGTAATGACTTGACTTGCAATTTACAAAATGTTTTTACAAGTAAACAGGTCAAAAGAAAAACTACAACTAAGAGATTACAATTCTGAAAAATGCAACTAAATGTTGAAAAACACTTAAGTTGCAGCATGTGAAGACATGAATCCTTCGAACTTCTGGATGATCGTTCGTAGCTCAGCAGGATTCGGCTCATGGGTGTTCTTAGCAACAACCATGGTCTTCACAATGGTATCATGGCATTGAAGAAGCATAGAGTTGTTCTTCTCCAAAGTGGACTAGATTTCGTGCAAGAAGATTTGATGTTTCATCAAAACTTGAATTGAGGCAGCTGAAAATTGTTCACTCCTCCACTCATTATGAATCTTCATCTGTAGATCTGTGAGCACTTCTTCTTCTGGTATCAACTCTCCATTCTGACTCATGATATTGCAAGAGGCCTTCTCACAGTGAGAAACAACACCTTGGAATGCTTCAACTCGCAATCTCATTGCGTCATCAATCTCTTCAATGAGGGATTTGAGAACAAGGACTTTGTTCTCTAGAAGCTCTTCAAATTCCAAATACATGACCCTGGAAGGAATAATGACATGCTCCTGAAGAACACTCAACTGTTGTCGAGGCATCTTGTGCCAAATCGTCAAGCTACCTTCAAACTTTTCCAAGTTTTGTTTGAAAGTCTCAGAGGTATGATTCATTTTTTCTTCAATGGTCTCCAACTTAGCCATCATTTGAAATATGTCTTTCAGCACTTGCGCACACAGATCATAAAGTTGATCTACCCAAGAATCCAATGCTTATACCTTCTGAGCAGCTCTTTCAACTCTTCGAATCGATTCTTGTGAACCGGAAGAACTTGAAGGATTACTCCCTTCACCAACAGGTTTTGTGATTTTATGAACAACTGCAACAAGATGCCTATTCTCCTCTTCTAGCTTGTCTTTCTTCGCTAGAAGTTCATCATACCGCTATACTAGTGAAGCTACGGATTGTTGGGCATCATGCTTGACCACTTCATGCATTTGTTTACCCAATTCTATCCTTGTAACCCTGTAATCAGCAACTTGCATTTCCTCACGTGGCTTATCTGCAAGAGGCTCAACAATTTCTGCCACTTTCATCTTGTTGCTGTCAATAGTTACCCTTGAGATTGTCTTGGCTTTTTTAGCAACCTTGGGCTTAGATTGCTTAAGTTGTTGATAATCAAAGACATCAGGAGAGATTTCCTGCTTCTTCCTCTTGGGGGTGAAAGAACTAAGCCATGGAGGTAAAACGACTAGTTCTCCTCCAGTAGCTACCGAAGGCAAAGGAGAAGCAGTTTTTGTTTGAACAGTCGTAGTCACCCTGGGAGGAGTATTTGTCTGGATGGCAACCATGGTTTTCTTGGTAACCAAAGGGCATGAAGATTGTCTCATAAACTCTTCAAAGTTGGAAGTAGAGGTATCAATCTCTGACAAATGAATGCATGCAGGAGTATCCTTGAAGATTTCCAACAAACTCGCTTGTTGATGATCAAGAGGTGGCTCAACTGCTGAAATAGGAACGGCATTCTGAGGAGACTCATCCACTACTGTGTCAAGAGGAGATAGAGGCAGCTCCATGGAAACTGAGGAGGGAATCTCATGAGGTGATTTCGAAGTCAGTGACTTAGGAGCATCATTAGATTGTTGTCCTTCCTCTGGATTATCAGGATCAATCACATGAATGTGAATCTGAGATTTTTCTTTTCCACGAACTATCGCCTCCTCAAGAGAAAGCACTATTGCCCGACTAACTCGCAATTTGATCCTAGTGCCTGAAGATGATGCACCCTCCTTGTTGTCAATCTGAATCTCAGACTTACGTCCAAGAGGCCACGTAGAGTCATCTTCTTTTCCAACCTTAATCTTGATGAGTCTAACACCATTACCTTTGAGCCAAGTGTTGGTGTTAGCTAGGCTAGGCTGAAATCTTTCAAGAATGGAAGTGCATTCTTTATATGACCATTGGATTAAAGGAAGTGGGGCTTCCTCAACCCTTCGTGAGACATACTTTGGATCAAGCACATTCCCATCATCAATCATCCCTTGAGGAATGTCCACCAAGTTCAAATCAATAACTTGCTCAAGGGTGAGCCTGCAGTAGTCCATCTTGAGAACCTCCATTTCTATACGAAGATCCACCCAGATATCCTCAATGCGATGCACATGTATGAAGGACTTTTTGATCTTTTCCTTCATACCTCGGTAGTCAAAATCTGCCCTTGACTTAAACCTTTTGAGTTTAATCTCCTGCATCTCGATCTCCATTGCTTTAGCTTTGGTGGATGTGATAAGGGAGTACCGGCCAATCTTTAATGGGTTGGTTGTAGAAATCCCCATCCCAACCTTATGTTTGACAGATTGATGTGCATGTACAACCATGATCTGTCTTCCCAACTCCATAAGAATAATCTTATCAGTCAAGTATCTAGGAAGCATGTATGGCTGCCCACTGTAGCATCCGACTCTTATATAAGTGAAAGTCGGGAATTGAAGGAACAAGCAACCATACTCATTCACTCTTTTCCATGCTTCATCTGATACCCTTCTGTTCTTTAGAGTCTTGTCAAACTGGCACATGAAGTAACCAAAGAATGCATCTTGAACCCTCCTGAAATGTAATCTGTTGGGTCTCAAGGGCAGCTGATCATAATATTCCCACACAGGTATAAGCGAGCGATCACCCTTGGAAGAAAGACCAGGGAAATGTCTAAGTGATGCTGCTAAATACACTAAGTATGAATTCATGTAGAAGGTCATGGTAGTAGGGACTGCTGCAAGTTGTTCACACAAAGCGTCACTGATAATCTCTCCCCATTATATATGATGGGACTGCCTTATGAACATGGTAAACTAATACATCCAGGGCTCAAAAACATTAGATTGCTCAATACCCATCATCCTGCTGAGGAGAGTAATGATGTCTCCAATTTCCCACTTGAAGTCACAATGGTACAACTTAGCCCACCTTGTGAAAGCGGCTCGTGGTTCATGAATCCACCTGTTAATGTGGCGTTTGCAGTCCTTTTCCCTCTTGACATAGTACTCAGCTGCACTATCCTTTGAAATCTCCATATACACAGGTGTTGATGGTATTCTGAAGATTTTCTCAATAGTATCCGCATCAAGGCAGATTATTGCTTCACCATCATCATTTCTAATGGTTCTCGTCTCCTTGTCAAAGTGGTGAGCGCAAGCGAGAACAAATTCAGGTTCTAGGGCAGCCATTGGAAAAGAAGATGCATGATGAATGTGGCTGTCCAACAACCGCTGCATATTACTATCATGCGGATCCTCCACCCTTTTAATTAATTCTGACATGTCAACATGCCCTATCTCCATATCCTTGATATGATCCAAAGGAGAGGAAACTTGTGAAGGGGAAACTTCATTTTGGTACTTGTCATATTTATACTTCATATTCTTTGGAATGGGAGATGATGGTAAATCTGACATTGAAGAACAACCTGGTATACTACGATGAAGACTTAAAAGTGTTAAAGCAACGTCATAATCAGCTGCAACTAACATTTTTCCTTCTTCAAATGGGAAGAACTCCAACCCTTGCACTTCACAACTTTGTGAGAGAAAGATGGGAAATAAATGGGATTGCTGGAAACTTGATTTTGACCAATTTCGGATCTTGGGGAATGTTTTACAAGTATACAAGTGGGGAAGAACAAACATGCAATCGGATTTTTGAAACTCGGATGCAAGTATACTTGTAAAACGGAAAATGGAGAAATGAGTGAAAAATGAGATTTTGACATGTGGGAAATGGCGTGAATGGAATGTACGGATAATGGCAATGAATATGGATGAAAATGGAAGTATTTTGAGAATGTCATCTTCAAGAAAATGGGAAGAACTTTCAACATGTAATCCGGTTTTAAAAACCCAATTTTGAAAGAATGGGTATATTTCATCTTAGAGAATTGGAATTTCACAAAAAAATGATTAAAATATTCCAACCATAAGGGAAGATCAATTATTTTCATCCTACTTGTAATCGGGATTTAAAATCCCGAATACAAGTAAAGAGGGAAAATGGGGAAAATCAATGCAATTCACATATTGCTTTGCCAAGGGGGAAAATCTCTCTCACAAAAACTGATTTTAGGGCAAAACCAACATATACAAAGTTACAACTAGAAAGATCAAATAAGAAGAGAAAATAAACAAAGCAAGAAAGCAAAAACCAAAAGAAAACTTACCTTGCTTATCCAAGATGCCTCTTCAAGAGATGAAACAATCTTTGAATGAAGAAAGCAATCCTTTAAATAGAAATAAACTCCAAAACCCTTGCCGCGTTTTTTCAAACCCGAATTTGAAGAATAACAGCAAAAACGTGTTTCAAGATGCAAGAAAAATGGATTAAATCTCTATTCAAACCCCATGCCTAGGTGAAGGAAGCAAAAACGATTTAGGAAAGTGTTAAAATTGTTACAAATTTCAAAGAAAATCACGGCATTAATAAACACGTTTTTTGCTGTTTATAAATCATAAAAACCTAGCGATTTGAACCTCCAAATGGCAAGGGACATGTTTACAAATGCATGAAAATAGGAGACAATCCAAAACGCCTCTTACCTCCCAAAATTCCTCCACAAAATTTGCTTGAAAACTTCAGCAAATTCCCCTTCCTTGGCTGGTTGGGTTCTTGGAGAAATACAACAAGTTTCAATTTGCATGGAACAATGAAAATCGGGTTTCTTTCTTCATATTACAAGTTTAAAATGTCACTTTTCATTGCACAAGGCAAAATCGGGTTTCTAAAACCCTTTAGCAAGTTTAAAATGCCTTTATTTTCATTCATAAGGCAAATCGGGTTTTGTGAGAGAAATACAAGTTATAATAACTTGTAAGAGGAAAATAAAATCCCCTCAACAAGTTTTAATGACTTAACATTAAAAAATAACTTGTAATGGGGATTTAAAATTCCCTTTACAAGTGACTTAGAGAATAAAACATGTAATGGGGAAATAAAATCCCTATTACAAGTAAAATCACTTAAGTGGAAACTTTATAAAAGAATTACAAGTGACTTTTAAATTTATAATTTAAAATTAACTTGTAACTTATCCAAAAAGTTCCTATTTATGACTTAAAAAGCCAAAAAGCATCAAGGGGGAAATAAAAAGCAAGTTACAAGTTCTAATTTCATAAAGTGCACTTGTAATTAACTTAAAATTTCCCTACAAAGACTAAAACAAAGGAAAACATAAAACTTGCAACTTAAAGAAAATTTCCCACCTGCAGTCAGGAAGAAAAAACCCGAAATTGAAGGAAAAACATAGCAAACGAACCCAGAATGCGATGAAATTCGAAACGTGGTTTGAGGATGGACTAAGGATTAGTCCAGTCCAAAAGATAAGGCGAAATTATGCCTTGGGAAGCGTGCCATAGAGTAATTTTTTAAAAAAATTTGACAAAAATTTTATGTAATGGTCCATCAATTTTGAAAACAAAAATGAGGACAACAACTGACTCTGACTGGGGAATTCTTTCATTTATCCATCAAGATTGTGGAAGAAAAGAAACCAGATCTCTAAGTGCCTTCCTCTTATCCATTGGACCATAGAGTCAATCAACGCTAAAACAAACAAACAAAAAGACAAAAGACAAAAATAAAAAAGATATAGACATTATTTACAAGAAGTTACCTCGAACTTTCATTCAAAGTAATGCTTCAAATGCTGGCCATTATAGGGCAGCACAAATGGTGTACCATCAAGATAAGCCAAGATAAAACTATCTTCTCCAACAATACGGTGAATAGTGAAGGGTCCTCGCCAAAGAGAGTCAAATTTTCCATGTAAACCTTTCGGTTCCCTTTGCTTATCCCAAAGCAACACACGATCACCAACTTGGAATCCTCTTTGCTTTTTTTTTTGTTAAAAATAACTTTGACTTGTTGTTGGTGCTGAGCAATCCAGTCCACCACTTGTGTTCTTTGTTCTTCCAGTTGAGAAAGATACATGATCCTCTTGTCTAAGGCATTCTCAAAAGTTTCATCTTCGATTGCTTTAGCCAATTTAAGAGCAAGAAGTTCCAAAGTGATGGCTATTTCTGCATTGATCCCATAAAGAAGCTGAAATGGTGACATACCAATAGCCCTTTTGGGTGTAATTTTGTCCGCCCATAAAGCATCATAAAGAGCCTTATATGCCAAGACCTTTGGTTCTCTTCCACAAGTTTGGGAATAGTGGTAATCAAGTTCTTGTTACTTGATTCCTCCTAACCATTACCTTGGGGGTAATAATCGGATGAATGAGTTAACAAAATACCATATCCAAAACAAAATTGTGTAATCTCAGAGGAAGAAAATGTGCATACTATTTCAGAAGTAGCATGCTTTACTGGTATTGCCTCCACCCACTTGGTGAAGTAATCTATAGCAGTAAGGACATACGAATGACCTGCACTTGAAGAAGGATTGATAACACCAATGAAATCAATGCCCCATTGTCGGAAAGGTTCTTCAACAATCACCGGTCTCAATGGTAATGCTGCAAGTTTCTGTTTGCCCACAAACTGTTGACAATGTACACATTTATGCACCCATCTAAAAACATCTTGAAAGAGCGTAGGCCAATAATACTTAGCTCTCAAAATTTTGTGAGCAGTCACTAGTGCGGAAAAATGACCACCACAAGCCTTATCACGGAAAGATTCTAGCAATTTGGCTTCTTGTGCTTTGTCAACACAACGAAGGAAAGTTCCATCTATTGCTCTTTTGTACAAACCAGTATCCCATAATACAAAGTTTGTAACTTTTAGCTTGATACTCCTCTTTTCCTTGAATGACAAATGTTGTGGACATTCACCATAAGTCAAGAAAAATGCTATATTAGAATACCATTCATCTGTAGTGCTGACAAACAACACCTTGGGAAGATCTTGAGAATGATCCAATTCTCGCTCCTCTGGAATACCTTCTGCCATGAGCTGGCAAAGTCCTCTACCACGAACAAGCTTTGTAGGCCTAATCTCCAAATCATAATCTTGGATTTTGGCAATCCAATTCCCTCTTTTTGTGCCAAACTCCTGTTGTGTCAAGATAGACTTGACTGCTATATCAAGAACTAACACAATAGTATGAGAATTTAGAATGTAAAAAAAAAATCTTGATTGCTTTTACAACAGCATAGGCATTCTTCTCAATGGGGGAATACTTGAGTTCATGAGATTTCAGAGGACAACTCATGAAAGCAATAGGAGACTCAATCTCCTCTGAATTCTTCTGCATTAGAATAGCAGACATAGTATGCTCAGAAGCATAATTGTACATGATAAAATCCTTGGTGTAGTTGGGACACACCAACACAGGTGCATGAGCAATTGCATCCTTGATTTCATTGAATGCAACCTTTCCTTCCGAATTCCAACGGAAAACGGTTTTTCCTTTCATCATATCCACGATATGATGAGTCTTTTCTGCAAAGTCAAGAATGAATCTTCGCAGAAAATTTACTTTACCAAAGAAGGAATGAACATAGGTCTTACTGGACGGCAAAGGAAGAGTTTGAATAAATTTAACCCTTTCAGGATCAATTTTTATCCCCTCCTTGGAAATAATATGACCAAGAAGTTTTCCCTCAGTTACCCCAAAAACTGACTTCTTGGGATTAAGAGAAATGTCGTGCTTGCGGCATCTTTCAAGTACATCTTTTAAGTGAAAAAGATGATTCTCGCGGTCTTTGGAAAAACCAATAAGATCATCAAGATACACTGCAATATATCGTCCCACAGTACCACGGAAAGCCAAATCCATAGCTCGTTGGAAAGTAGCTCCTGCGTTGATCAACCCAAAAGGCATTCTTTGGTAGGCAAATGTACCCCATGGAGTAGTGAATGCAGTCTTATGCTGATCAGGTTCACTAACCTTAATCTGATTATGTCCGGAAAATCCATCAAACATAGATAACATTTCAGATCATGTCACTGTTTGCAAAATTTCATCCATGATCGGCAATGGATAGATCCTTTAGTGACAATTGGTTAAGGTTTCTAAAATCAACACAGATGTGTATTTCTCCATTCTTTTTATGCACTGGAACTATATTTGCCAACCATGTTGAATGATGGATGGGAAAAATAATCCAAGCATCAAGCATTTTCTCAATTTCAGAAAGAATAGTACTTGAATTTTTTGGATTATACTGGCGCTGCTTTTGTCTAAAGGGTACTGCACCAAGCTTAAGAGGAATATCATGCTGCACCTCCTTGGGTTGAAAGGATTTAAGATCGTCGTATGAATATGCCAATACATCACGGTATTGGCGCAAAAACTGAATGAACTGATCTCTTTCCTCCGGAATGCAGTTATTGCCAATATTGACAAATTTTGAGCCTTCATCTAAAGTCAATATTATACTTCTCATATCCCCTAGGAGAATCAGCACTTTCTTGTTGTCGTCTCTTGATATAATGATCATGTTGATCAAAGAGTTTTTCAAGAGAAACCAACCCCTTGGGAATTTATTTCCTTTCAGCTGAAGAATATTTTCATCCAATTCGGATGATGTTCCTGACATTGAATCTCACGAAGAAGAGGAAGAGGAATTACTCCCTTCGAAGTACAGATTGTTGAAACCATTTTCGGCTTGCAAGAAATTATTAATCTGCTTATCATCATTGAAAATCTGCCAATGGTCCCAATTGTCAGGCACACCGGGTCTGCAGATTACTTCAATAATATATTTATCTTGACCAAAATCAAGATGAGGAACCAACAGAGTAGCTGAAACAGCAAGGGAATCAGCTCTGTCATTGTACTCACGTGGTACAACTGAGATGCTAAAAGCATCAAAATCTTCAATATTTTCCCATACCAAATTACGGTAATGCTTGAGTCTATCATTTCTTGTTTGATATATATTCCTCACTTGACAAACTACTAATTTGCCATTTGTTGTGCGTTATGCACACCTTGCCCCGTTCTTGACTGAGACCCCCCCATCGTAGTTGCAATCGGCCGAAAGTGAGGTGGAAACACGAAATCGCATAGTAGGGGGGGAAAATGGCCGAAAACTTAGAAGAGTCTAAATCGCACAAGTCCGCTGAATGCCCTTCCAGCCCGAAAATGGCGTAACATTCAAAATAACCTTTCATACTGAAAACGCAAGGGATGAAGGAAAGACGTCATTTTTTTTATGAAGTTTGCAGAGTGCATTCCTCAACCGAAAATTGCGAAATAAGGAAAGGCGTTTTTTTAATATAAAGTTTGCAAAAGGGGCTTTTGGCCCAAAAATGTGAAGTATAGCGTGACGAGGTAAAACATAAAAACTTTTCAAAAGGCTTCCTAAGCCCGAAATCACGGAGGGGGAAAAAAATAGATGAAAATCGTTAAACTTCAAACTTTTCAAAAGCCCTCTTTAGCCCGAAAATAAGTAAGGCGTTTTTTAAAAACTTTGCAAAATGGCCGAAAACATAGAAAATAAGAATATCGCGAAATTGGTAAAGCGTTTTAACTTTAAAAAACTTTGCAAAGTGGCTTCTCAGCCCGAAAAATGAAGTAGGGCATCATTTTTAAGAACTTTTCAAAAGAGCCTTATAGCCCGAAATTGGAAAATGAAGTAAAGCGTTGAAACATAAAACTTTCCAAAAAGCATTCCTCAACCGAAAATCGCGAAATAAGGAAAGGCGTTTTTTAATAAAGTTTGCAAAAGTGGGTTTTAGCCCAAAAAATAGAGAATGATGTGAAAAAAGCATTATTTGTAAAAAACCTTTCCGAAATGCCTCTTTAGGTCGAAAATGGATAAACCAAGGGAAAGCGTTTAACTTTAGACATTTTCAAAACCTTCTTTAAGCCCGAAATTCTTGAAAGCCTTACAAAGTCCCTTTTAGTCCGAAATTGCAAAGGAGGGCGATTAGAGTGTCTAGTTAATCTCCCATTTAGGCTAAAATTCCCGAAATTTGGATTACAAAGGCAACTGACTTGAAAAGGAAATCTCACATTTCACCTAATATGGTCAAAATTCATCAAAAGCACGCATTTAAAAGACATTACAATTCAACCTTTTAATAAAAATGTTGAATTTTAATCAAGTTAGCCATTTTTTATAGCAAAGTGAAAATCACACATCTTGGACGAGGATCGGATTTCACGTTCGAAGAGAAAGATGACATTTAAAAGATACATCTCACAAAGAGCTTCTCGAGCCAGACGTTAAAATTTAATATTTGTTAAATTAATTTTAATTTTTCAAATTGATTTATTAAGATAAGATTAATTGTTCGCAGGTCGAAGGCATTGTCCCAAAGAACCAGGAGAAGGCCAGAAATGTCAAGGAGCCAGGCACTAAGACGCAGGAACGCGTTGCAAGAGCACGAGATCTGAACCAAGCATTGGGAAGCATGTCACTGGACGACAAGCTAAAGTCCACCACTGGGACCAAAGACCAAAAAACATTCTGAATGCAGCAAGTATGCATTCCTGAGAAATACACAGCTGGATTTAATTCCAGAAGTTTAGTTTCTAAAAAACTGAAACTGTTTTATTGTAAAACTGCTTGTGGGTCTCGCGCAAGATATTTTAAAACAGAATGAACACAGGTCAGTTATGTCCAACTACCGGATAGACCCAAATTATAGTCAAACAGTTGTAGGTAGTTGGAATTATGGTTGGTTGGATAACTGAGAATTAAATTGGCATGGGTTAAAGCTACCAGATTCTGGGAGGCAAATCAGAGCCCTGGGATGTAGTCCATCCTAGCCTTTGATTCATATTGTAAATTCTATAAAAGGCAGAGGCCTTTCTTTTGTAAAGGTTAGATTGTTAGAGAGTTAGATTTTAGAAGTTAGAATAGGTTAGATCTTAGCAGTAGCATAGAGATGCTGCAGAAATTGTTGTAATAGGCAGCTGAAATCAATATATAGACATTGATTTGGTGTTTATCATCTTGTTTTCATCCTCTTTGCATGGTTTCTTTCAGAATTTTAGATAGATCTTTTTGTTTTGGGTGTGCAGGTATTTGATAGATTCGGGCTCACACCATTGAGGATATACTGATTGTGTATCCTTTCGTATGGTTAACCTGAGCCTTTGAATTGTGCTTAGTTCAATTGCAGGTGTCCGTCTGAGCTGCGCCAGAATTGGGTGCTTAGCCGTGTGTTTGCAGTCTGAAAAATCTTCCAAGTCCCCTTGAAGATTACACCGTTCCTGCAAGGTTGTGAGCTATTCTGGCCAAGCAGGGATTGGTTATGTTGAATCCGTCTACCCGCATACCAGTCTTGTTAATTTTAGGTCTCCTAAACCCTTCCCTTTTAATTTTATTACGCAGTTCGAGAATCGCAACAGACCGGCTAGTTGCAAAATCGTAAGTCCCCTTGTGCTCCCAGCAAATCACATCAATTACTAAGCTATCCTGCAGTCAAGACCTGACAACCGAAACATTGGGGTCATCCCCATTGAACAATTTAACATAGCATTAGGGATTTCCTTATCTCAAGAGGATAGGATTCTTAGCATTTCTATTCTGCGTTGGCCGGATGAAGTCGTAGTTTCGCGACTTCAGACATGTCAACAAAATTTGTGCTAGGAGGGCCCTATCAGGTTCCTTGCAACAAGTTGAGTGTAATCGACCTTTCCAATGCTATATTCGAGATAAGCATCCCTGTTAAACCAGAAAAGCCAAAAAATCTGAAAATCTGAAAATACAAAAAAAAATATTCTGAGTCAATATGTCGAGTCAGTTGCTTCATGAAGATTGTCTGCAATCCGACGTTTTCCAATTCTAGCAAAGCCTGAGTTTGCAGTTGTATCCAAGACAGTTATCCGAGTTCACTCTGCAGCTCACTGCAGAATTCATGGCACGACAACGCACGAAGAACTAAATTGCTTGACATTTTTGTCAAGGGTCGAGCTCGCATTGCAGGGGCAGATATTCTTTTAGGATATCCCCAAACCAAAGGAGATCGTACAGCCAGATATTCCCAGTCCTCCGTCTAGCATCGAGGAGATTACATGATTTAGGGATCGGATTGAGAACCAGTTTGCTCTCGAGGAGGAGTTATGCTTGGAGAACGTGTTGTCACCTTGGTGGTGCAAAATTCACCGCACCCCACACTTAGAATTCACCTACTCGCTATGCATGGAGGCAATCAGTCAAGTTAAAGCCCAGTTTGGACTGCCGGAATAACCAGATGAGCCCATCACCAGCAAAGAATGGAGTGGCTACCTTGCTGCAGACGAGTATAGACGAGCTCAACATCAATGCAGCGTCATACTCCCCGATGATGTTAGGATGGACTTGCCAATTGCTGAGTAAGATGAACCAATCAATCAGACTACGGCAACATATGAATTTATTATCCCTGCACTTGATGACACCAGGGCGGAAGAGGACGATCATGTGAGCTTTGTGGATCAGCCCGACACCGAAGAGCAGTTTACAACAGCCTCACCAATGGCCGATGCAGTCCAGGAGTCCGTCGAGGACGTTTTTTGAAAGATCCCTGATGGATCCCCTTGCTGATCTGCTGTAGTTTTTTAAATTAATAAACTGTATCTTCCTGTGATTCCTTTGATGGTTTTAGAGAAAAGACAGAAGTTGCAGAAGGTTTGTTTCTTTTTGTGTTTTTTGATAGTTTTCAAACAAGTAATGAATAATGAACAGTAAACATGAAAGGAGACTGAAAATAAATAAGAACATACAGCCAAATTCAGAATTGCTACAAGCTGTACCAGACAGATTTCTGATTTGTAAAACCAAATAATAATTCCAATGCAGATCCAAGGAACTTACATCCAACAATGATGCCAAACTGAAAGGTGAATAGTGATCATGAATCAAGAATACCTCTAAGGCTGAATACATGCATTCCTTACATTCCACGTGGGATGTACCTGTTGCAAATGGCGGCCCTAAGGCTGCAAGGATCACGCCCAAGCTGAAGAATCAATCTGCCATGCTGAAACCCTTACTCTACAACCTGAATCCACAATGAAGAATGGCGTACTCAATCTCTATCAACAATGCACTTTGCCTGAAGAATCCAATGCCAATAACTGCTGAGGGCTACGTCCCAGCCAGTCCAGATCTTGGGGTTTGCGTCCTAGATGAAGAATCGCCCACTCAGAGCTAATTCGCAAAATAAGTTTGATTGTGTAAAAAGATAATGAACAATTGTGTATCTCCTTTCCTTTCCAAGCCAAACCCTAAAAGGGAGTAAAGTTGGCGCATTATGAAAAGAGTGTTATTTTCTAATTATGGCGTCAACTATAGGAAAATAACACTAAATTGCAAATAAATAGCTTCAGGTATCCAAAAAGACTCCGGAAGGTGAGAATCATGTAGCAAAGTTCAAGACCTTTCCAACGAGCTATAACACATAGGCATATCAACCCAGATGAAGCCATAAACCCCTTATTACTCCGAAATGACTAAATACATAGCCTTATTTTAATTTATTTAATCGCTAACTTAGGAAATATTTAAATATATTAAAATATCTCCTGATATCCAATAATAGCCCAAAATGACCAAACAATCATGAATATAACTTTGTCACCTATCTGTGACTGATGCCGGAAAAGCTGAGCTAACTGGCAGTCCCATCTCTAAAATCTAGGGATGCTCCTAGAAACTAGGAAACACACCCAAACTCCCTGAAATTGAAACCATGACATGGTCCTGTTGGGACTCATTAAATTTGAGTCAAAGTTTATAGGCCGAATTCAAAATTTTGCTCTGCATGTCAAAAAAGTACCTAAATGAGTCAGTTTGAATGGCCTAGTTAGAGGGGGTAAAATGGAGCCAGTTGATTTTCAGGGGGTAAGGCTCGGGATTCATGTCCCACACCTTTCATTTGGCCTATTCAGTGATGTGCAACTTTCAGAATTCAGTTTGGATAAGTTTACCAGGTACCCATTTCGAGCGGTGAGCTGAAAGTGCATTTTAAGCACAAATGCAAATTTTATTGAGTAGCCTACTTTGAGCGATTACATCTTTTGCCCTGTTGATCGTCATGGAGAATTTCAAAATGGATTCAATTATATGCATAAATGTGAGTCAGTCTGCAAAATTTCAAGTCTTAAAGAATCCATTTGCTCAGTTTACCAAACCAAATCCGTTTGCAGTTTGTGTGTTTTGGCAAGTCCCTGTTTCGACAGCTAATCGGAGCCCTGTTTTGCACAAGTGTAAAAGTTGCCTCAGTAAGTGTTATGAAACAATGTTTGTTCCGGGCTAATGTCAGTGTAAATGATGAGCTATGTTTCCAGTTTCAGGCTCCTACCAATCCGTTTAGTCGGTTTGCAAAAGGGTTCATTGAACTATCATTTTCAGTCTTTTGCACTTTCAGTGTTATATCAGTTAATGTAGCCATTTTCATGAGTGCGCCATTTGCATCCTGTCAGTCTTGTGATCGAACTGAGAATTCAAAGTTTTAATATGTACTTAAAGGTACCTATGTTTCAAATTTGAGGGCCTACGGAGGTCGTTTGATATTTTTGAGAAAGGCATCATGTGTTGCCAGAACATTGACTTCATCAGGTCCGCAGTGTCGACAAAGCCAGTTTGTCATTTTCTCCGATTAATATTTCTTCGCTCGGGACTCGTCTTGAGAAACCGTTTGGTAGATTTCATGCTTGTATATCAAAGTATATGCCTGTCAGATGACGAGCTCCAGAAAGGTGTTTTGACCATATTGAAAATTACGTCTTCGCGATTAAATGCGAAAATGTGGCGTAAGTGCCTAAAAGTTGTAAAATGCAGTCTAATGATCCGAAAACGATGCCGATCGTTTCCAGAGGTATGTTTGAGGTCCGTGAAGCATTTCAGAGGCCAGTTGTATGAAAACAAAAAAAAATTTAGTCGGACCCACTTTGGGGCCCGACCTGGCTCATGCTCGTGCATTGTTTTTGTTGGCAAATTGTTTTATTAAGAGATGATTTTGTTTCAAATGTGGGCATATAATTGAGAGGCTTTTATGAAACTTTATGGTTTTGAAAATTGGGTTAAAAGATGTCAAGACTTCCAGAGCAACCAAGAGAGGAGCAACATCTTTGGCATCATAAACATAGAATGAAGTCCTTGTACCCTCATGCCCATTAATACCATTGACAAAGTAGAAGGGTAGACTTTAAAGTTAGTGCAGACCCAGTAAGAGAGCATGAAAGACCCATGGACTTGAGAAATGTGCAAAATCAGCTGGAGGTAGAAAATGGTTTGGGTCACAATAGTGTTCATGAAATATGTCAAGTTGTGAAACTTGTTTTTCTTTTTGGAATGCAATGGCATGTAAGCTCCCAGCAAAGGGCAGTGTGAAGGAAATTGAAACATGGACCAAATGCAATTTGACCAAGCATCTCTCCCCTTTGCGTGGATGGCCATAAAGGCAGCGATGAAAGCCTTAGGAAATCCGCACAAACTTCAGCAAGTGCAATGTGAAGGCTCGTGAAGAGAGGATGCTGGCAAAAGGGAAAACAGTGGTAAATGCTAAACCCCAACTCCCTCTACATGGCTGGAAAATATAAAACTCCTTGCTGTAAGCATGATAAAGGAAGAAGCTATGGCCAAGGACACTTTGGAGTGAAAGACAGAACCAGGACTGGACCTTAATCAATACCTTGCTAATGTTATGTACATCCCATACTTAAAGGCGATGATAAGCTTGACGGGTGTGAAAAGGAATTGCTGTCATAGAGGGAAAATGATTGTAGAGTGTTGAAAAAAGTGGACAAATAATCCCTATCTATGCTACAGCTTCTACATCCACCGCTTTGTTGATTGAACGATAAAGGGGGGGTTGCCATTAAAGGAATTAAATATAATTTTGCTTTCATTTAACTGCATTTTTATATTCATGTGTGGTGCGAAAAGATCTTGTGAGCTAAATTTCAATATTGATTATTAAACATTATGGCTGTGGAGTCTACTTTGGCAAGATATTATTATGGTGGGGAGTATTTGTAGCTTCATTGGCTGTACTTGGAAGCTGGAAGTGGATAGCAATTATTGGAGCAGCCTTCGTCTCACTTCTGTTACTCTTTCTGAGGGGCATACCATGGCTTGAGTATTCAGCAGATAAGAAATTCGGTGGCTTTGCTGAGTACCAAGATTACAAAAGGATAACCAATCCATTACTTCTCCTTCCGCTAGCAGTTCATGCAAGATTGCCATCACTATTCAAACAAGTTTTTCTTTTTGAGTTTCCCATATACAGCTGAAAACTGTCTGCTGATACGACATCTAAAAAAAAAGGGGGCTCTATGTGCTCTGTGCTTGTGGCTTGGTATGGATAAGGGCGTAAAAGGTTTTTAAGCAGATGCAATGAAAGGTAAAAGCAACTCCAAGCGATGCAAAATCAAAAAATCACCATTAAAGCTCTGCAGAAAGCTTCAAAAATGAAGTTCCAGGCAAAACTATTTGTCCCACATTGGCTGGGCGATGAGGTTTTTTGATATTTAAATGCACAAACACACTCATCTAATATGTCAAAGCCCTCAAGGCTTTTGACGGACGGTGCCTATGGGCGCCCAAAGTGGGCCCACGCGCGGGCGCAGATCCCGAGGCGACAGAGGAGGTGACTGAGTGGCGACCAGGTGGACCCCACGCAAGCACGCTTCCCAAGGCAAACAGGCGAATTATGCAGAGAAAGGCCGACTTAACCAGTGAGCACATTGCAGAGGATCCGATGAAGCGCGTGATTTCGGAGCCCGAAGATGCTCGCGAGTTAAACCCTGCGAAACAGCGAAAAGAGGTAAAGATCGTGCATGTTTCGGGAGATCGGACGATCCACGCTGTTTCGCGAAGGAAAGTTGCTCGCGAGTTAAGCCCTGCGAAATGGCGAAAAGCCCAGGGCGAAAATGCAAGGTTAAAGAGTGAGCAAGTTTGGAGCAGATCGACGGCCTGCACGGTTTCGGAGTTTGAAGATGCACGAACGTTAGAGGCTGTGAAATGGCGAAAGCTAGGTGGCGCACAGGTGGCAGGTCCAGTCAACGGTCTAGCAGGCGGGCCCCGGTGAGGTGGCGATGACATGGCGTAGAGGTGGCGCCTAGGTGGACAACAAGCAGGCGGACACGTGGCGGAGTGACAAGGTGTCATCCCAGGTGGCGCCCAGTGGACCCCATCGACCAATCAGGTCCCGCCACGTGGCAAGGCGTCAGGCACAAAAGGAGCAAAAATTAAAATTAAATGCAGATTAATGATATAGTTTAAACTATATTCAAAAAAATTAAATGATGTGCACATGTTGAGGATTACAAGGTCTCATTTTTGCTCAAAATATGAAGTGTTATATATCGCCGGAAAGCTCTCGGAATGAGGAATCCGGTCAGCAGTTAATTTTGACAAATGTGGGATATTTAGAGAGTAGTTTCCACGGGAGTGAAATTCAGTTAGAGAGGAGATACTTGGCAATTTCAGTTGCAGATTTGATTTTCTTCCCTCTCCTTCTTATTCCCATATTCTTCTCAGTTGTAGGGGTTCCAGAAATTTGGAGAATGGCTCCATATTTTCATGGCTTCCAATTGAGTTCTTTTCAAAATTGTACAGGGCAATGTCCTTTTCCAAAGAATAGAGTTTGATTCTTGCTGTAGATGTTTTGCTGCAGGTTCTTGTGTATGTAAGGCATGCACAAATTCACATAGAATTTGTCTCTAAATGTATATCTCTTTGTTATAAATTGAAGCCTCAAGGAGGCTGAAGTTTGTCAAATTCAAGGAAATTGTTGTGGTTGTTTGAAGGCATTCTTCAAGGAAGAATTTAAATTCTGTAATACATCATAGATAATGGGATATATATTTTCGGATCTGATGATTTTGTGAGTGAGCTGAGTAATGCAATTTTTGTAAGGCATTAATGCAGGGATATTTAATGATGAAGGTGCATTTGCAGTACATGCTTTCATTTACAGTTTGATATATGACTCTGTTGCCCTTGGATAAGGCACTATTCTTGCAAGTTTGGGGATGTTTTCAGATCAAACATTTTAAAAGAAAATCTATTTCCTTTTATGTTTAGGGGTTAATGTTCTATCCTTCCATATGACATATTTTTTATGACAATGTCTAACACAGAATAAAGTTGCCTAACGGTCACTTCACTCTCTCTTGATCAAAGTACAATTGCATGCTAAGACTGCAAGAAGTTCAAACAATCGACTCCAAGGTTCCTTTATGCTACGGACGTGACTCAGTTGGCTAATGTGTTTGCTGGTAATCCAAGGGGCCTTACATTTGCATCATTCTTTCACTTCTTTGCTTTGGCTAGAACTCCATCATCGGATATGGCAATTTTGCGATGCTGCTGCGTTGAACAGACTGAAATGAATTGAAAGAAAAGGGAAAGGGTTCAGAAGGATCTAAATCTACTCCTAAGAGCAGTAATAACAATGAATAGTGCTTTGGTGAACAAATTCCAAATAAACCAAGCTCTGCTTCGCCAAGATAAACCACAACTCCGCAGGAACTGGTGCAATCTTTTGAGGATGTTGGAGGATTTTCATATTGAGAAAAGTGCATCTGAATACCCAACACGGCACAATCCAAACGACTATTCACAATTGAACTTAGCACATATTTGGGGGTTCAGGCTAACTTTACACTGCAACTTACAATCAGCAAGATGCAAAAAGTATGAACCATGGAAATTCATCAAACACCATTACATTCTCCATTGGAATCAAAGCACTAAACTAATTCTAATCTAAGTGAGGAAGGTGAAACCATGCAAGTTTTGAAAAAATAACTCAAGTGGACACCATCAGAGAACAATGTTTCACTATTATTTTCTCAAAAACTTATTGCAACAATTTCATACAAAGCTCCCTCCCTTACAAATAAGGGGGGTCACCCCTTATATAGGCCTCAAGCCCTGGCTACATGCAAAACCCTAATTGGGGTTTTCCCTAAAAGATTCTCCACTCAAGATACAACAAGGTGGGAATCTCCAATTAATAACCCATCATGCCCATATACAATTAATTCAAAAGTACCCAAAATAGCATCCACTGCACATTAAATGCACCACCTCCTTCAAATTCGCCCAACATGCGTTGAATATTCATCCATGCAAAAATCACCCCACTATGTCATAAATGATCCATCATTTCCACATGCGGCGACTGCATGCAAAAGGAATCTGTCATAAATTCAACATGCAATGACCGGGTCACCATTTGGTCAAATATTCCGGTAATGAATGCGCCACTCTACTGCCACGTGTTCAATAGATCCTCGCCATGCAAGTGGACCCCGTCGTTTTATATCCGCTCCTGCACATCTGGAATTGTTGGAGAGGGAAAATTCGATTCAGGAAGAATTTTTTTGAAGTCTCCTCAACTTTCCTTGCTTGAAGAAGGTTTTTCATCAATTCTGCACATTTCCTATTTTTAGGAAAATTTCCAAATTAGGGTTCCACGGTCCAGGAGAGAGAAAATCCTCCTACGAATCCAAATCTATAAAACTTTTGAAATTTGGATGTGCTTTGATGCCCGAGAATGGATTTTTCAATTTTTTCCCTGGAGGGAAATTTATTGTTCAGTTCATCCCTGATTCCTTCCTCGCCTTAGAAATTTTATGTTCAATTCATCCTTGGGTGTATTTCTTCCTTGCTTGGAATTTTGTCCCGAAGGAAGGAATTTCCAATACTTAGCCAAATTTTCATCTTTCCTGAAATTTTGTCCTGAAGGAAGGAATTTCCAATACTTACCCAAATTTTCACATTTCCAAGAATTCCGTCATGAAGGAAGGAATTTCCAACACTTAGCCAAATTTTCACCTTTTTCAGGAACTCTGTTATGAAGGAAGGAATTTCCAACACTTAGTCAATTTTTCACCTTTCCTGGAATTCTGTCCTGAAGGAAGGAATTTCCATTACTTAGCCAGATTTTCACATTTCCAAGAATTTTGTCGTGAAGGAAGGAATTTCCAACACTTGGCCAAATTTTCACCTTTTTCAGGAACTCTGTCATGAAGGAAGGAATTTCCAATACTTAGTCAATTTTTCACCTTTCCTGGAATTATGTCCTGAAGGAAGGAATTTCCATCACTTAGCCAAATTTTCACATGTCTCCTTTTCAACATCCCTATTTTTAGGGATCCTCCTAAAATTTAGGAGCTAGGTTCATTGGATGAAGAATTTCACCCCGATTCTGAATCTATTAAAATTTCCATATTTGGCCGGGATTTGATGTCTAAAAATAGCATAACTGAAAATTCGTCCAAGGGGAATTCTTCTTTTTATTCCTCCTTGACTCCTTGGATTCCGTGCCTTAGGCAAAATTTTAAATTCTTTGCTTGGACAAAAAATTTTTACCATGCCAAGGATTCATGAATTTTCTCTCTGTGAATGACTTCTTGGATTCAGCGCCCCAGCCCAGACCTGGGCGCATTTTGGCTCTGTCCATGGAGAGGTGGATTATTGCACTTGTGAATTCATTCTTGGTTTTAGCGCCCCAACCCTAACTTGGGCGCATTTTGGCTCTGTCCATGGAGAGGTGGTTTATTGCACTTGTGAATGGCATCTTCAATTCAGCGCCCCAACCCAGTCTTGGGCGCATTTTCACCACGTTCATGGATTCATGGATTTTTTCCATCATTTCAGGCTATTGAAGATGCCACTTATACTTTAAGTTATATTTCATATATATTGTCAGGATGTTTGAGAGTGGTTTCAGGTCCATAGGAATCATAATGCAAATTCTGGATTTTGGAAGATCTTCCAAATTTCCAAACTTAGTCAAATTTCAGGCCATTTTCGGATCAGGATGACATTAGTGGATTGATGTGAATTTCTAGACTTGGATGATCATGCTTGCTTTCCTCTTCTGGAATAGGAGATCCAAACTTAGCCAAATTTTGACCACTGTCTGTGCTGAGATGCCACTTTGGGATTTTGAAGGTGGATTTTCCAGACTTAGAACAATTTTGTGCCTTCCACTTCAAGGATGATTCTCATACTTAGCCATTTTAGACCCCTGCCTGTCTGCTTTCAACTTTCCAGATTTAGAAGTGATTGTGCATGTTGATTCTTCGCTGTCTGCTAGCCTGATCTTGCCACAAATAGACTTTCCCGAAATAGAAACTTTCCAAAATGTCAGAGTTAGAGCCTAAAACAGGACGCAGGAATGACTTACTATAAATAGAAACTTACTAAAAATAGTAAGTTTGATTTTTGGCAAAATGGCGACATTCCGGGACTCGGAAAAATCCCTTAAAAATAGGGACTTTCTAAAATTAGAAAGTTGCTCCGTTTGGGCTCAAATTTTACTGGGAGGTCCCTTGAAGGGTCCTGATTCCAGTCGTATGTTCAGTTTTCCCAAAACCCTAATAGAAACCCCTAAAATCTAGGATAAAAGGCATAAACCCAAAAAGAGACAAAACAAGCCCTAGGCTTAGCCGAATTTGCTCAAACGAAAGGCATACTTGACCAATATGACCCCCAAACACTTGCGAAGCAGAGAGACTGACGAGACTGCTGCGAAAAGACCCCAAAAACGCAAGCCAAAAGACCAGGAGGGCCTAAAAAGTAGGGGGTCCCCATTTGCAATGGGGCGATGTGTGAAAATGTCACAACACTTCCAAAGCTCTATTTCACCTATTATTTGTATAAGATCCAGCCCATCTGTACGTGTTACCTAATTTGGTGAGCTTGTGGAATGGTTTGTCTGCTCATTGTTGATGTAGTCTTATGTTTGTGATTGTTGTATTCAATGCATCAAAAGGGTGTCCCCCCCTAGGTCTAGCAGAACCTGAAGTGCAGGGGGATCATTAGGATCCTATGTTATGTTGTCCAAGCCCTGAAGTGTTTCATTGATTGAGATTGGCTATCTCATAGATAGATTTGCAGGTGTACTTGGGTTATCACTTTTGGTGAACAACAGGTCCCGTGGAACCTCCAATATGGGAACTGCCACAACCTCCTAAAAATAAGGAATCTCCCTAAAATCAAGGAACTGCTCCCAATGGCCCTCAAACTATCTGAAATGCCAACTTTGGATACTGAATACCCTGCATGAGTCTCTATCCACCACTGCCAGCCTACAAGATCCAAATAATAGACCATCCCACTACTCTTCTCCTGTCACCTAGAAAGGGGACATTACATTTTTTGGGACCGAGTTATCAAACAGTCCCTGCTATTCGAAAACATGTTGACAGAGGTGCCTAAGGCCGCATTGTTCACACTATATGAGGATGCACCAGCAGATGATGCACCCCTCTTTCCTAAGTTCGAGTTCGGTTTCAAGACTGATTTTCAGCCTGCGCAACCCAAGGTCGAATTCGATGCTGATTTGCACACACCAAACGCTATCGAGATGCTGCACCACCAGTGGCGACCTCCGAATACAACTACTGAAGCTTTCCCGCCGCACAACACCCCGCTTGACTCAGAAACTTGCCAGGTTGTTTCTTTCCCTCCTGCTGTTAATTCTGAAGATTTTCAATTTAATTTTGAATATTCTGGGAAAACAACCTGCAAATGGATTAACCACGAACCTGATGAACTTCCCCAACTAATAATATTGCCCGACGTCCTGGTTAAACCTGAGAGTGGCCAACTGAAAATTTTCTTTTCAGAGTATAAAGACAAACCAGCCAAACTGAGAACTATTCCCGCTGCCCTGTTACTGTTGCATATACTGAAAAATCATCATGGATCAGGAACGCATGCATATAGTCTGCATTTTGAACAGTCAGTTTCTCCTTGTACATAGTTAGTTTAGGTTTTTGTATTCTGTTTTAGTTCGTTTTCTGTTTTTAGTTTAGTTTCCATGTTTTTTCCGCTTTAGTTTGTTTGTTTTTCATAGCGTAGGTGTCCTTTCGGAAGAAGTTGTCTCCCTGTCAGTTTTTGTAGGAGTATGTTTGCTTTTCCCAGCATTGGTGTGCGAGGTCAGGAAGTTTTTTTTCGACTCATTTCTTAGATGCCAACTTTGGTAGAGCACCTAATTGACAGTTGCCCCCGTAGTCAGTCCATTTTGGTTTAAGGCTTAGTCATTCTAAAAATTTAGTTGCTTACTGCATCTTGTCGCCAACGTTGTGATCACTGCACTTTAAAACGCTTAAAATTGCTTAAGTATGTCGTTTTATCAACGGGAAGTCATTGCAAGTGAAAATTTGAAGCTCTGCGTCAGCGACCACTGTAACGCTCAATCCCACGTAAGCTTCACTACTTACCACCCAATGTAAAATAAAAATAAAAGAAAAAATCAAAAGAAAAGGAATTGAAAAGCAAAGAAATATCAGATGCTTGGCTTTGGGAATGCAGACACCTCTGCCGATATTCAAAAGAAAATTTATCGAAAACAGAGCAATCTCTATGAGCTTACAGCGATAACTCCATCAGGGCTATAGACGCTTGCTGGCAACGGGGCTCTATCCCGGTTGCTTTTGGAGTTAGAGTCGCTCAACGTAGCTTGCATTGACTGAACAATGATATTTCAACTCTCTCTAAGCTGGAATGGACTTCACTGCACACACTTCATTCTCAGGTTTGGTGACTTAATTCAGTGTGCGACCTCATTTTTACCTTAAATCTATCTTTTGTCATTTGGGTTGTTTTGTGGGGTATATACCAGAGATTCTGCGATTCGATCCGGATAGTCATCCTTGAAATGTTCGGGAACATTTCCCAGCTGAGTCGCCATTTGTTGTGCGTTATGCACACCTCGCCCCGTCCTTGACGGAGACCCCCCCACCGTAGTTGCAATCGGCCGAAAGTGAGGTGGAAAGAAGAAATCGCGCAGTACGGGGGGAAAATGGCCGAAAACTTAGAAGAGTCTAAATCGCACAAGTCCGTCGAATGCCCTTCCAGCCCGAAAATGGCGTAACTTTCAAAATAACCTTTCATACCAAAAACGCAAGGGATGAAGGAAAGGCGTCATTTTTTTTATGAAGTTTGCAAAGTGCATTCGTCAACCAAAAAACGCGAAATAAGGAAAGGCGTTTTTTTTATATAAAGTTTGCAAAAGGGGCTTTTAGCCCGAAAATGTGAAGTATCATGTGATGAGGTAAAACATAAAAAACTTTTCAAAAGGCTTCCTAAGCCCGAAATCGCAGAGGGGGAAAAAAATAGATGAAAAGCGTTAAACTTCAAACCTTTCAAAAGCCCTATTTAGCCCGAAAATAAGTAAGGCGTTTTTTAAAAACTTTGCAAAATGGCCGAAAATATAAAAAATAGGAATATCGCGAAATTGGTAAAGCGTTTTAACTTTAAAAAACTTTGCAAAGTGGCTTCTCAACCTGAAAAATAAAGTAGGGCGTCATTTTTACGAACTTTTCAAAAGGGCCATTTAGCCCGAAATTGGAAAATGAAGTAAAATGTTGAAACATAAAACTTTCCAAAAAGCATTCCTCAGCCGAAAATCGCAAAATAAGGAAAGGCATTTTTTTATAAAGTTTGCAAAAGTGGGTTTTAGCCCGAAAAATAGAGAATGATGTGAAAAAGGCATTATTTTTAAAAAACCTTTCCAAAACGCCTCTTTAGGCCGAAAATGGATAAACCAAGGCAAACCGTTTAACTTTAGACATTTTCAAAATCTTCTTCAGGCCCGAAATTCTTGAAAGCCTTACAAAGTCCCTTTTAGTTTGATATTGCAAAGGAGGGCGATTAGAGTGTCTAGTTAATCTCCCATTTAGGCTAAAATTCCCGAAATTTGGATTACAAAGGCAAGTAACTGTTAGGACCCGGAGGCAATTGAGAGGGGGTGGGGGGGTGAATCAGTTGTCTATTAATTTCAACCCAAATATAACTTAAATCAAACTTGATACATAATACCGGTAAACCAAACTTAATGTCGGTTAACAGATTAACAGGTAATATTAATACCGGTGAAACTTAATGCATGAAACAGAAAGAGAAACAACATCTACAACACATAACACAGAGATTTGTATGTGGAAACCCTGTAAGGGGAAAAACCATGGTGGGAAACCTTACCCACAATCAGATGATACTACTGCAGATAGTATGTGTATA
Source organism: Cryptomeria japonica (assembly GCF_030272615.1). Classification (NCBI taxonomy): domain Eukaryota; kingdom Viridiplantae; phylum Streptophyta; class Pinopsida; order Cupressales; family Cupressaceae; genus Cryptomeria; species Cryptomeria japonica. The sequence continues at coordinate 624,380,258 of NC_081414.1, read as the reverse complement.
CAAATGGGGTCTGCACATGAAGAAAGGCCAACTGCCTAGAGCTCACTGCTCAATCACAAGATGGGAGTCACACTGACTACAATTGGATGATTAAATCCAATAATAATGTACTGCTCAAAGTAGCATCTCCAATGTTGGATTCAGTACCGGTTAAGCTCTGATAATCATCTTCAAACCTTCCTTGAACCTTCTCTATGGTCTGCTCATATGATCTTCAATATTCGCACATATCGGGTTGCAATACCATAACCTTACATACCATATGTTTACATCTCACAATTGAGATCTTACATATATACCAAAACCTAAGACCAAATGTGTAGGTCGGCTCACTAAGAATATTACAATTAAATCATTTACAAGTCAAGATGTGATGCATCATGTCGGCTCAATGTAATTACAACAATACTAATTGATTAAATCATCTCCATAACGTGTTGTGCTGATCTGGAATAGATAATGCATGTCGGTCAATAACTTAGACCAATTTGTCGGTAACAGCAAATATGTCAACCCGATTAGACCAATAACCAGAATACCAAAGCCAAGTGTCCAAACCATGTCTTCAACATAACCAAGTGATCTCCAAATGATAACAAGTCATCCTAAGTGCCGGTGAACAATATAACCTGCCGGTGAACCAAATACCAGTGGCTGTGCATAAGTCACTGAACTTGCCAATGAACATAACCAAGGATCTCTAGAAGGATAAGTGTTGATAAGTGTTGACATCAATGACAAAACCAATGCAACACATCCATAATACCAACAATCTCCCCCTTTGACATTGATGGAAACATAAGATGGAAAAACCATCTAAGTGCCAAAGCAGAAATGCCAAAAACCAAAAACCAACAACCTCCCAAATAGATCAATACCAGAAATCAAAATACAAATGCAGAGAGTAAAAATCTCTCCCCCAATGAATAGTCTCTCCCCAAAGGATAATGTTTTTTCATAGATATCTCTCCCCCTTTGACATCAAATGCCAAAGCAATACAAATACCAGATACAACCAGTTCATAGAACCAATTACAAATATCAATTGTTATAACCAACTACTCCCCCTGAGAAGTAGCTCTCCTCCATTAAAGCCGGAAAAAGGTTTCTCTGTAAATTCTGTCGGTTTGATGCCAAGCATTAACTATCTAGGTCTCTACCAGTGAGGGTATAACCCCAAGCTGCTCTCTGAGATATTCAAAAGTTTCCTTAGGCAAAGGCTTAATAAAGATATCTGCAATCTGCTCTTTAGTATTCACATAAACCAATCTCACTTCTTTTGCTTCAACATTCTCTTTTAGAAAATTATATTTGATAGAAACATGTTTAGTTTTAGAGTGAAATAACGGATTCTTAGATATATCAATTGCTGTTGAATTGTCACAATAAATAATTATAGGTTCTTTGCATTTTACCTTTATGTCCTTCAACATTTGTTTAATCCATAATACCTGAGTACAGTTAGTTGCTACTGCAACATATTCTGATTCTGCAATTGATAATGATGTACAACTCTATTTCTTGCTCAACCATGAAATCAATCTGCTACCAAGAAAGAATGCCCCGCCGGTGGTGCTCTTTTTGTCATCTATATCTCCTGCCCAATTAGCATCGGTGTATGCACATAAATCAAAATTTTCATCTTTAGGATACCATAGACCAAGATTTGTTGTGCCTTGTAAATACCGGAAAATCCTTTTCACTGCTGATTCATAATTTTCTCTAGGATTACTCTAAAATCTTGAAACAATACACACTGCATTCATTATATCAGGTCTTGTTTGTGTCAAATATAGTAAACCTCCAATCATAGATTTGTATCTTGTCGGGTTAACAGGAGCTAAATCATCCTTTAATGATAGTTTATCAGTTGTAGTCATAGGAGTACTTACCGGTTTAGAGTTTTCCATACCAAATTTCTTCAGTAGTTCCTTCAGGTACTTTGTTTGACATATGAATATACCTTTATCAGTCTGTGAAATTTGCAATCCTAAAAAGAATTTCATCTCCCCAATCATAGACATTTCAAATTCTTCCTGCATCTTATTAGAAAAATCTTTACACAATCCATCTTCTCCTCCAAAAATGATGTCATCAACAAAAACTTCAATAAGCAAGATGTCTTCATTAGTCACTTTGAAATATAAGTTGTTGTCAGCATTACCTTTAGTGTAACCAAGCTTCAAAAGATATTTGTCCAATCTAGCATACCAAGCTCTAGGAGCTTGCTTTAATCCATATAAAGCTTTCTTTAATCTACAAACTATATCTTTATCATTTGTTAATGAAAATCCATCAGGCTGTTCAATGTAAACTTCCTCTTCAAGATCACCATTCAGAAATGCACATTTAACATCCATTTGATATACTTTATAGTTCTTGTGTGCTGCAAATGCAAGAAATAACTTGACTGCCTCAATTCTAGATACCGGTGCAAAGGTTTCATTGTAGTCAATTCCCTCTTTCTGTGAATATCCTTTACACACTAATCTTGCTTTGTTTCTGATTACTTTACCATCTTCATTAAGTTTATTTCTGAATACCCGTTTAGTTCCAATTACATTTTTATCTTTAGGCCGGGGAACTGTTGTGAAATATGGATCGAAGAATAATGACAGCGATTCTGGAAGACTGATTGTTGTGAGTTATTGATCGTCTCCATCATTGAATCCGGTTTAAATACAAGAGGAAAGGTTGCCTACGTAGGGACATGTCCATACGTGGCAGTTGCCACATATGGACATGCCCCTACGGAGGCAACCGTTCATAACAATTAGTTTGTTTATGTTTAATTTCCGAACTATATGCTCTGTTAATATATCACTCTCCAGAATGACTTTCAGGCATCGATTTAATAACCATATATATATAATAACCAATTTACCATCAGTTAGATTCACGAGGGCTATATCTTAACACTCCCTCTTAGCAGGAGTGGATCTAAGTAATTTTCTTGGGAGCATATTCTGTCATGACTTCCGACACAATTCGGGACAACATTTAATATAGTCTTGTCATGACAATAAACTCAATATCATGATATCCGGCTCAGTCCGGGACAATCACTTAAGAAGTCAATCATGAGATGATCACATACTTTAGGATCAAGATATCCGGTACAGTCCGGGACAACAACTTAATGTAGTCAATCTTGACACTTGGTCAACTATTGTCAAGATCGTCACCTTGAAATAGTAACCTTAAACATAAGAAGATCCTCATCTTCTTGAACACAGTTAGAATATTGCAATATACATTTCATTTATTTATTCATGAACAAATTACACATGGTAGGAATTTCATCCTAATAATCTCAATTATAATCTAGTCATACCAAGTTTACTTCTAAAGTATTCTATCTTCAATCTTGCAAGTGGCTTGGTGAAGATATCAGCATTTTGTTCTTCAGTATTGATGTACACTAGTTTTATGACGTTTCGATCTACCATATCTCTTATGTAGTGATAAGGGATCTCAATATGTTTGGATCGATTGTGAAAAACTGGATTTACTGAGAGCTTGATACAGCTCTGATTATCACACTGAATTATTGTTGAATTCAAAATTTTTCCAAATAATCCAAATAATAACTTTCTTAGCCATACCTCTTCACGAGCTCCCATGGAGGCTGCCATATATTCTCCACAAACTGGATTTACTAAGAGCTTGATACAGCTCTGATTATCACAGTGAATTATTGTTGAATTCAGAGTTTTTCCAAATAATCCAAATAATAACTTTCTTAGCCATACCGCTTCACGAGCTCCCATGGAGGCTGCCATTTATTCTGCTTCGGTGGAGCTTTGTGCAACTGCTGACTGTTTTCTGCTGAACCAAGATATCATAGCAGAACCAAGACTGAAGCAACACCCTGTAGTACTTTTACGGTCAGTGGTACTTCCGGCCCAATCAGAATCAGAATATCCTTCAAGTTGAATCTCAACATTTTCATACTTTAAGCCAAGTCCGATTGTGCCTCGTAAATATCTTAGAATGTGTTTAGCAGCCATTAGATGTATCTTCTTAAGTTCACACATGAAGTGACTTAATACATTTGTAGCATAGCAGATATCAGGACGAGTATTTACCAAATACATGAGTGAACTGACGATTTGTCTGTAGAGTGTGGGATCTGTAGGTTCTGAATCTTCTACCTCAATTTTCAGCTTGTGCAAATTAGTTTCCATTGGTGTAGCTAGTGGCTTACACTCCATCATCCCAAATCTAGTTAGAATATCTGTGGTGTACTTTCCTTGATTTAGGAAGATGTAGTTTTTCTTCTGCCATACTTCTAATCCTAGAAAATAATGTAGAAGCCCTAGATCCTTCATATCAAACTCTGCTGCCAGATCTTGCTTACATTTCACAATGAGATTATCCTCTCCTGTTATCAAAAGATCATCCACATAAAGGACCAACATATTGCCATTTGAAGCCTTGAAGTAGATGTTGGGATCTGCTAGGTTCTTGGAGTACCCTAGTTTGGAGAGATAGTTGTCTATCCTTGCATACCAGGCCCTAGATGCTTGTTTTAGCCCATAGAGAGCTTTCTTTAGTTTACAAACATAGTAATTTTTATCACGTATGGTGAATCCTTTTGGTTGTTCTATATATACATCTTCTTCAATTGAACCATTTAGGAAGGCAGTCTTTACGTCCATTTGGTGAATTTTCCATCCTTTGGATGCTGCAATTGCAATGATTGTTCTTACTGACGTATACCGAGCAACTGGGGCAAATGTCTCTTCATAATCAATTCCTGCTTTCTGAGAGAATCCCCTGGCCACAAAGCGAGCTTTATGTTTTTCAATGCTGCCATCAGATGCATATTTGATCTTGAATAACCATTTGGATGAGACAACTGATTTGTCTTTTGGTCTAGGCACTATATCCCAAACATCATTTTTTAGTATAGATTGATATTCTTCAACCATAGCATCTTTCCAAGCCTGTTTTGATTAGGCTTCTTTGACATTTGTTGGTTCGGAATTTGTGAGTTCGGTTAGAAGTGCAGCATAACATTTTAGAGTTCTTGTTCTCTTATTTTCTTTGGAAATTTCATTTGGTTCTACATTATTCTCTTCAATCATTTTCCTTGCCCATAGAGGTCTTTTCTTGTTATTGAGTGTTCCAATATTTTCATCAACAAGAGGTTCAGAAGCTCTTATGATGTCCTCCCTCTCAGTGTCTGAAGGTTCGGAATTTTCTATGATATTCTCCCTCTCAATCTCGGTTATGTGATCTTCTTCTTCTTTAGTAATGTTATCATCCTCGGGTTCTTTGAGTGTAGTGTTTTCTTCAAACGTTACATCTCTACTTATCTCAATAGATTTTTTTCCTGGAATGTAAATGCGATATCCTTTAGTATTTTCACTATAGCCAATGAAGATACCTCTTTTTGTAGATGGTTCTAGTTTTGTCCTCTTTTCTTTAGGAACATGTATATATACGAAACAGCCAAATATCCTTAAATGACTTAAGTTTGGTTTGTTCCCTGTAAAAGCTTCTTCAGGAGTTATGTTTTCTAGAACTGAGTGCGGACATCTGTTTTGAATGTAGACTTTTGTATTTGAAGCTTCTGCCCAGAATGAAGTGTGTAAGTTTTGGTCATGCATCATGGCTTTTGCTGCTTCAATTATGGTTCTATTCTTTCTTTCTGCTACTCCATTCTGTTGTGGATTATATGGTATAGTATACTCCCTCTTAATCCCAACAGAATTACAAAAGTCTTTGAAGTTGTCAGATGTATATTCTCCCCCATTGTCAGATCTTAACACCTTAATTTTCTTCCCTAACTGGTTTTCCACTAGTGCCTTGAATTCTTTGAACTTAGATAGTACTTCATTTGAGTCTTTGCAATTTAGAAAATATATCCATGTTTTTCGAGAGTAGTCGTCAACAAAGATTATGTAGTATAAGGATCCAGTTAGGGATGGTGTTGACATGGGACCGCATAGGTCTGAGTGAATTAGTTCTAAAATAACTTTTGATTTGTGCTCGCTTGAGGGAAAAGAAACTTTCACATTCTTTCCCAAGGCACATCCTTTGCAAATGCCTGTGTGTTCAAATTTTAGTTGGGGTAGTCCTGAAGTAATCTTCTTTATGGTGGATAGAGCACTATATCTTAGGTGTCCTAATCTTTTGTGCCATAATTCATTATTATTTGAAACTTCAAGATTTAGTGCTTCCTTTTGATCACTGCATAGTTTGTATAGGCTACCATCTCTTGAACCTACTGTTATGGCATTTTTGATATTTGTATTTTTAGGCCAGAGTAGAACTTTATCTTCATTGAAGGTAACCCGATATCCTTGATCAGCTAGGCCTGAGATTGAGACTAGATTTCTTTTTATTCCAAGTACAAACAGAACATCCTTTAATTGTAGAAATACTCCATTTCTTAGTTTGATAGTACACGTCCCAATTCCTTTCACAGGATATGTGGAGTTATCTCCAATAGTAACCTCTTCACTTGAGTGCCCGTTAAGTGTTTCAAACTGATTCCTGAATCCAGTTATATGCCTTGATGCTCCACTGTCTACGATCCAAGTGTTTTTATTTGTATTTATTTCGCTTGATAGGGCTAAGAAGAAAAGTGACTTTTCTCCTTTGACTTCGGCTAGAGTAGCTTGTGTTTTCTTCCTTTCTGGACAATTCCTGTGAGTGTGCCCATATTTGTCGCATTTGTAACACTGAATTTTAGACATATCTCTTTTTTGATGGTTTTTATTTCCTCTCTTCCGTTTGGAGAACTTTTTCTTTTTGTTGAAGGTATTTGTATTAAGTGCTTGGATTTCTCCTTCTTTATTTGGCCCTAATCCTCTTGAGATTAGTCGAGATTCCTCTTGAATGCACTCATTCTTAAGTTGTTCAAATTTGGGTAAGGGGGGTGTTTTGCTAATACATTGAATGTAGGATTCCCATGAAATTGCTAATCCTCTTAGGGCTATGAGAGAGATTTCTTGATCATCTACCTCATTTCCAATAGTTTGTAATTGGTCTTTTACTTCAGATATCCTTGAAAAGTATGTAGATATTGTATCATCTTTATTCATCTTTATGTTTAAAAGTTGTTGTTTCAAGGTTAACATTTTGCTCGCATTGTCAACTTCATATGTATTTTTAATGGTTTTAAATACTTCATATGCTTTAGGCAGTCTGGCTATAGATGGAAGAATATGATCTTTGACTGAATCAATAATTATTTTCTTTGCTTTATTATTACGCCTTTTCCAGGTAGATTTCTCTGGTTCATCATTTGGCATGTCTAGATTTTCTTCTATGTAAGACTCTAATTCTAGTTCTTCAAGAATGGCAATGATTCGTATCTTCCAGGAAACGAAGTTGGAGGCTCCTTCGAGTCTATCTTCCACTCTCATATTACTTGACATTTTGAATATTTTCTTAGTCAGATATATCCTTTGCGTATATAGCCTCTGCGTCGATTTGTTATTTACTTCCGATAAATGCTTATGAGTAATATGGCTGTCTAATTTATTCTCTTAATATGCTGGCTCTGATACCATGTTGTGAAATATGGATCGAAGAATAATGACAGTGATTCTGGAAGACTAATTGCTGTGAGTTATTGATCGTCTCCATCATTGAATCCAGTTTAAATACAAGAGGAAAGGTTGCCTACGTAGGGACATGTCCATACGTGGCAGTTGCCACGTATGGACATGCCCCTACGTGGCAGTTGCCACGTATGGACATGCCCCTACGGAGGCAACCGTTCATAACAATTAGTTTGTTTATGTTTAATTTCCGAACTGTATGCTCTGTTAATATATCACTCTCCAGAATGACTTTCAAGCATCAATTTAATAACTATATATATATAATAACCAATTTACCATCAGTTAGATTCACGAGGGCTATATCTTAACAGGAACCAATGTCCATGTATTGTTCTTTTCAATTTGTTCTAATTCATCTTCCATAGCTTTAATCCAATGTTTATCTTCACATGCCTCAATAACAGATGCTGGTTCAATTTGAGAAATTAAACATACCTCTTCATTTGCCAGTCTTCCTCTTGTCATAACTCCTTGATACTTATTCCCAATTATCTGACTTTCAGAGTGATTCAGTCTTACATATCTGGGTGTGTTCACTTGCTGTTGTTCTTCAGTCACTGTGGAATTCTCTGATGATGCCGATGTGACTGGATCAACATTTTGTGTCGGTGCTTTCTGTATAGGTTCATTTATGATCATCTCAACTGCCGGTTCAGAATCCATAGACCTTGAATTTCCTCTAAAGTGTTCATCTATCTTCACATTTGCACTCTCAATGATTTTCTGCAATCTTTTATTAAAACATCTATATGCTTTGCTCTTAGATGAATAACCAAGAAATATACCTTCATCACTTCTAGGATCAAATTTACCAATATACTCATCTCTCCTAATGTAGCATTTGCTTCCAAATATTCTGAAGTACTTAAGAGTAGGAATATTACCAAACCATAATTCATAGGGTGTCTTACCGGTTTCACCTTTGATGTGAACTCTGTTAAAAATGTAAACCGTTGTATTCACTACTTCTCTCCAATACACATGAGGTAGATTTGCTTATGATATCATGCTTCTAGCTGCATCTAGCATAGTTCTATTCTTCCTTTCCACAACTCCATTTTGTTGAGGTGTCTGGGGTGCTGATAGTTGTCTTCTAATTCCATTCACTTCACAAAATGTATTGAACTCCTTAAATGTAAATTCACCTCCTTGATCTAATCTTAAACATTTGATTTTCTTACCGGTTTCATTCTCTACAAGTGCCTTGAATAATTTGAATGTCCCAAAAGCTTTTGATTTCTCCCTGAGAAAAGTAACCCAACACATTCTAGAATAATCATCAATGATTAGCATGAAATATCTATCTCCCTGTAGACTTCTTGTTCTTGCTGGACCACATAAGTCAGTATGAATTAAATCAAGAACATCATTGGATTTCTTAGAAATACTCGTAAAAGTTGTTCTAACTTGCTTTCCCATTTGACATTCCTTACATACTGGATTATGAGGTTTTACATTCTTAGGTAAATCCCTTACTGCCTTAGATGAACTAATCTTTACAATGCAATCAAAATTCACATGACAGAGTATTTTATGCCATAACCAACTTTCATCAATGTGTGCAATCAAGCATGTCTTTTCATTGTTATTCAAATGAAAGATATTACCTCTTGTCTAATTACCGGTTGCAATTTCCAAACCAGTTCTGTTCATGATTTTGCATTTACCATTCTTGAATTGTAACTGAAATCCCTTTTCAACTAATTGACCAACACTCAAGAGATTATGCTTCAAACCTTCAACATAGTAAACGTTGTCAGTATTGTGCTTACCATCAAAAGATATAGTGCCTTTTCCTCTAATCAAACAAGCTTTGTCATCTCCAAATCTTACTAGACCTCCATTGTATTCCTGAAAAGATAAGAATTTACTTTTATCACCAGTCATATGATGTGAACATCCAGAATCTATAATCCATTCATCCTTTTCTTCAATTTTAACTGCCAGGGCTTGCTCTACCGGTGAAACAGTAGGTGCCGTTTGATCTTCTGTTATTGCAACAAAAGCCCATCCATTGTCTGTTGGTTCTTCATCAGAATCATCAGTAACTCCTTGATCAGCATAGTAACATGATTTGTCTCTCTTCTTCTTAAATCTGTATTTCTGATATTCAGGGTTAGGCTTGTATGTTCTTTTAGCTTCTTCTCTTAATCTTGCAGGTCTATCAGGACATCTAGATGCCATATGACCAACTTCATTGCAGTTAAAACATTTAAATGGTGCTTTACCTTCATACTTACTTCCAATAGGACCTTTAGGCATTTTCCTTGCAAATAGTGCTTCAAGTTCTTCTAGTTCTTCATTTTCCCTCCTGATATCTTCAAGTTCTCTTGCATAAAGTGCTTTCCAATCAGATTTATCAGATGATGATGATGATGCAGATGATGATGCTTTGAAGGCTAAATCTGTTTTAATTGCAGTAACAGGACCAAATTCCTCAAGCTCAAATGCTAAAAGTTTTCCAACCAAGGTATCTCTAGATACTGATGTATTAGGCATTGTTCTCAACTCATTAATAGTAGTTACTTTCATTTTGTATGCCGGTGGCAATGCTCTCAAAACTTTAGAAACAATTTCATCTTCACTTAAGGAACCTCCACAACATTGTATTCCCAAAACAATTTCATTAACCTTTCCATAAAAGCAAAAAAAAAATCATCTTCTTCCATTTTCAAATTTTCATACCTGACCCAGAAGCATTCCAGTTTTGCAATTTTGACAGTGGTATCTCCTTCATTCAATGTCTCCAATTTATCCCAGATAGCTTTAGCAATAGATCGATTTGATAATCCCATGATTAGCTGATCTGACAAGGCGCTCAAAAGTGTTTCTCTTGCTTTGCAATCATTCTCTTGATCCTTACCCAATGTAGGTGGATTAGGTTGACCCGGTTTAGGACCAACATAGCCATTCTGTGTAATATCCCATATGTCTCTTCCAATGCAATTCAAATGTGTCTCCATTCTGATCTTCCATATACCATAGTTAGTTCCATCAAGTTTCGGACTGTCCTTCCTGAAAAAGTTAGTTTCCATAGAATCTCCTCAAGTTGTTAAACTTCTGAAAAAAGAGGACTTAGCTCTGATACCAATTGTTAGGACCCGAAGGCAACTGAGAGGAGGTGGGGGGGGGGGGGCGGGGGTGGGGGGGGCAGGGCGTGAATCAGTTGTCTATTAATTTCAACCCAGATATAACTTAATCAAACTTGATACATAATACCAGTAAACCAAACTTAATGCCGGTTAACAGATTAACAGTTAATATTAATACCAATGAAACTTAATGCATGAAACAGAAAGAGAAACAACATCCACAACACATAACACAAAGATTTGTACGTGGAAACCCTGTAAGGGGAAAAACCATGGTGGGAAACCTTACCCACAATCAGATGATACTACTACAAATAGTATGTGTATACAAATGGGGTTTGCAAATGCAGAAATGCCAACCGCCTAGAGCTTACTGCTCAATCACAAGATGGGAGTCACACTGACTACAATTGGATAATTAAATTCAATGATAATGTACTGCTCAAAGTAGCATCTCCAATGTTGGATTCAGTACCAATTAAGCTCTAATAATCACCTTCAAACCTTCCTTGAACCTTCTCTATGGTCTGCTCATATGATCTTCAATATTCGCACATATCAGGTTGCAATACCATAACCTTACATACCATATTTTTACTCTCAGAATTGAGATCTTACATATATACCAAAACCTAAGGCCAAATGTGTAGGTCGGCTCACTAAGAATATTACAATTAAATCATTTACAAGTAAGTAAAGATGCGATGCATCATGTCAGCTCAATGTAATTACAACAATACTAATCGATTAAATCATCTCCATAATGTGTTGTGCAGATCTGGAATAGATAATGCATGCCGGTAACAACAAATATGTCAACCCGATTAGACCAATAACCAGAATACCGAAGTCAAGTGTCAAAACCATGTCTTTGACATAACCAAGTGATCTCCAGATGATAACAAGTCATCCTAAGTGCCGATGAACAATATAACTTGCCGATGAACCAAATACCGGTGACTGTGCATAAGTCACTGAACTTGCCGATGAACATAACCAAGGAACTCCAGAAGGATAAGTGTTGATAACTGTTGACATCAATGACAAAACCAATGCAACACATCCATAATACCAACAGTAACTTGAAAAGGAAATCTCACATTTCGCCTAATATGGTCAAAATTCATCAAAAGGACGCATTTAAAAGACACTACAATTCAACCTTTTAATAAAAATGTCAAATTTTAATGAAGTTAGCCATTTTTTATAGCAAAGTGAAAATCACACATCTTGCACGAGGATCGGATTTCACGTTCGAAGAGAAAGACGACATTTAAAAGATACATCTCACAAAGAGCTTCTCGAGCCAGACGTTAAAATTTATTATTTGTTAAATTAATTTTAATTTTTCAAATTGATTTATTAAGATAAGATTAATTGTTCGCAAGTCGAAGGCATCGTCTTTAAGAACCAAGAGAAGGCCCGAAACGTCAAGGAGTCGGGCATTGAACGTTGAAGAAAAAGATGCAGGAACGCGCTGCAGGAGCGCAAGATCTGAACCAAGCATTGGGAAGCGTGTCGCTGGACGACAAGCTAAAGTCCACCACCAGGACCAAAGACCAAAGAACACTCTGAATGCAACAAGTATGCATTCCTGAGAAATATACAGCTGGATTATTTCCAGAAGCTCAGTTTCTAAAAAACTGAAACTATTTTATTGTAAAACTGCTTGTGGATCCTGCGCAAGATATTTTAAAACAAAGGGAACACAGGTCAGTTATGTCCAACTACCGGATAGACCCAAATTAAAGTCAAACAGTTGTAGGTAGTTGGAATTATGGTTGGTTGGATAACTAAGAATTGAATTGGCATGGGTTAAAGCTGCTAATTTCTGGGAGGCAGATCAAAGCCCTGGGATGCAGTCCATCCTAGCCTCTGATTCATATTGTAAATTCTATAAAAGGCAGAGGCCTTTCTTTTGTAAAGGTTAGATTGTTAGAGAGTTAGATTTAGAAGTTAGAATAGGTTAGATCTTAGCAGTAGCATAGAGATGCGGCAGAAAGTGTTGTAATAGGCAGCTGAAATCAATATATAGACATTGATTTGGTGTTTATCATCTTGTTTTCATCCTGTTTGCATGGTTTCTTTCAGCATTTTAGATAGATCTTTTTGTTTTGGGTGTGCAAGTATTTGATACATTCAGGCTCATACCATCGAGGATATACTGATTGTGTATCCTTTCGTATGGTTAACTTGAGCCTTTGAATTGTGCTTAGTTCAATTGCAGGTGTCCGCCTGAGCTGCACCAGAATTGGGTGCTTAGCCGTGCGTTTGCAGTCTGAAAAATCTTCCAAGTCCCCTTGTAGATTGCACCGTTCTTGCAAGGTTGTGAGCTATTCTAGCCAAGCAGGGATTGGTTATGTTGAATCCATCTACCCGCATACCAGTCTTGTTAATTTTAGGTCTCCTAAACCCTTCCCTTTTAATTTTATTACACAGTTCGAGAATCACAACAGACCAGCTAGTTGCAAAATCGTAAGTCCCCTTGTGCTCTCAGCAAATCACATCAATTACTAAGCTATCCTACAGTCAAGACCTGACAACCGAAACATTGGGGTCATCCCCTTTGATCAATTTAACACAGCATTAGGGATTTCCTTATCTCAAGAGAGGATAGGATTCTTAGCATTTCTATTCTGCGTTGGCCGGATGAAGTCGTAGTTCCGTGACTTTAGACACGTCAACACTACCCTCATCCAGAACGGATGCATCATGAAAAGAAAAGTTGTCATCTTCTTCCATAGGAGAAGATGAACCTTCTTCTTGTGTAGGAGAAGAGTGAAACTCTTCTTGTTGAGTATATAACTGAGCATTTTCATCGGCAACAATAGATGTAGCATCTTCAACCATGATATATGAACTGGAAGATCCATCTTCCGATGCTTGGTCTTGCTCAACATCAACAAACTTTTCATTTGTTGAAAGTAGTGAAATGTCAAAGTTGCTAGAAGGCCAATCTTCAGTGAACTCCGAGATTTCATCTATGTGAAGATAATAATTCCCAAAACCTGCAGATTCAAAAAGAATTTGAGCATGGTGATCATTAGACTTGACAACCGTGTACCTGGTCTCTCTTTCAGGAACTAACTTATGCACTATACCTTTGACAAGTATCCTTGCTTCAGTCATATCCATGTTGAGCTCTCCTCCAACATCCTTTCAAAAATTACGGCCAAGTAACATTCCATATGATGCAAGAACGTCGGCTACCAAAACAGTCATCTTTATTTTATTGTCTGGGAAAGCTGCAAATGCGAATTGAGCATCCTTGATTTGCCCAATAAGAGGCACTTGTTTGTTTTCCATGGAATAACAATGACCAAAAGTTTTGGTCAAGGTCAGCCCCAAAGCTTGAGCAACCTTAGCGGGCATGACATTATCAGAAGCACCAGAATCCAAGACACAATTGCTCAACTGAAAACCATTGATCAATAGGGAAATATAAAAGAGTTCTATCTTTCCTAGGGTAGCTGATGGAATGGTTATCAAATGATTGGGCAAATTCTTAGGTTCTTGCGGGGTAGTATTTTCAAGTATAGGAGGGGTTTCTTTATTTTTGACAAATTTAGCTAGCCTATCAAATTGATCAGGATTAGCTTGTAAATATTCAACTTCAGACATTTGAATTTTGGTCTTCCTAGCATGATCAATAATGTCAAAAGCTTGAAACGAACCAGCTAGGGAGGGATGAACATTGTCCAATTGTGATTTGAGGTTAGGCATACTGGGCTTGGGATCAATGGAAGAAGCAAAAGGAGGATTATTGTTACTTACTTGACTTTTCGCTACATCCTTTGGAATATAGGGCACCGGTGTTCCTCTTTTAGCAATAGTAACAGGTAATTGAGAATCACTTGTAACTTTCGCGGCTTCTTCTTGTTGAGCCAACCGTGTTTGGGATCTTGTCATTACGGCAAATGCTTGACTATGAGTCCTTTCAGCAGCAACAGAGTCATCATAGTGAATATAGTGTATAGTAGAGTCGCCAATTGTGTCTTCTTCTTCTTCTTGAGGAATAGCAACATCATCAGACTGATAATCAAAATAAAAAGACTCACTTTGATCAGTCTCATAATAACCAACAATTTCCTTTGAAGGAGGTGGTTCAAGCGCAAGCCTCTCGGGAGGAGGAGGTAGCTTGGGTTGATTCTTAGCAGCATAACTGGCAGCAGCATTAGGATATGTCCGCCTTGGGATATCCTTGTACGATGTAAGATAGAAATTCTGAGATACTTGCTTCTTCAAAGCAAGGAGTTCATTTGCTAATTTCTGCACCATTGGGTCGGTAGAACTAGAAGATGAAATCTCCATATGTGAACCTCCTTTGGACCGATTAGGATCCCTTTTGATTTTACCAACTAAGATCAAATCGTCCTCAATTTCAGTAGCCATTGATTGAGCAGCAACTAAATCTGTTGGATATGCTCGCCTTAGGAAGAAACTGACCTCTGGCAACTGAGTATTGATGAAAAAGCACTTAAGATTCTCAGGAGTAGGTTGAGAATTGGTGGGAATTCTATTTGCTAATTTTTTAAACTTAGCAATGAATTCACGCATGCCTTCATGGGTATCCTTCTTCATTTGGGTCAATTGGGCCAGCAAGGCATGTTCATCTTCTGCGGGCTTGAAACGTTCCTCGAACTTGTCTCTCAACAAGTTCCAAGATACAATCGAACCAGCAGCGAGATTAAAAAACCAATCGGCTGCAATACCTTGAAGAGTTTCTACGAACAAGCGAACAGCAACATCTTGATGTTCCACTCCAAGAACACCACATGCCATATAAAAAGATTTGACATGCTCATCGGGATGTTGTTTTCCATCTCCATAGAACTTGGGAAGATTTTTCCAGGAACCTTGTGGAAGTGGATGAAGAGGTGGGGTTAAGGCTAAAGGACCAAAAGCTGCTTGGATGAAGAGGTAGGGTTAAGGCTACCAAGAAACATCATCAGTGATAGAGATAACCAATTGCTTAGCCTATTTTGGCAAAAGTTCTTTCGATTAGCAAGAACTGAACTGACACCCAACACTAGTTGCCATCCTCAAACCGATGGTCAAACGGAGATTGTTAACAAGTGGATCAAGGGATACTTGAGGAATTATGTCATTGACCAACAAAATGCATGGATAAAATGGTTGCACCTTGGTGAATATTGCTACAATACAGTTCACCACTTGTCAATTGGGACGAGTCCATTGAAAACTTTATAACAATCTTCACCATGCCCAAAACCAGCAGAAGATCTGTGCTGATCGAAAACACACTGAAAGAACATTTGAAGTTGGAGATTTGGTTTTCTTAAGGCTACAACTGTATAAACAGTCTTCAATCAAGGTTAGTGGAGCAGAAAAGCTAAATCCCCGATTTTATGGGCCATACAAAATCCTAAGAAAGATAGGCGAGGTAGCTTATGAATTGGAGTTGCTCGACAACAGTAGAATTCACAATGTTTTTCGCATATCCCGACTTAAAAAGGTCTTTGAACAGCAGATTACTTTGTATAGAGTTACCTCTGCTTGATGACAAGGGTAAGTTCATCATGGAACCGGAAGCAGTTCTCAATATGAGGGAAAAGCGATTGAGGAATAAGACTATTCCCATGTTCTTGATCAAATGGAAGGACCTACTACAGGAAGATGCTACATGGGAAGGAGAAGAAATCTTCAACCATCCAAACTTGAAATTGCTTGTGGACAAGCAATCTTGGGAGGGGCACACTGTCATGACCCTGCCACAATGAAGACGATATATATCAAGAAATCGTCTTATGAAATAAGACTTCACAATTTCCTCTAATGCTGAAGTCGACAGTTACACCCAAGGACTCGATCATTCCATGATGTTGTCATGTGCCCCGCCGATTAACAGTCTCATACCCGTCTTCGAGCAAGGAAAGAACAGAAATAAATGAATAAAAATACACCTTCAATTTGATGCTTCTTGACATAATCAGCGATGTGTTAAAGTTGGTTGTCTTAGGTTAATCAACAAATGGTTGTCTCAAAACAATTATTAACTAGCAGCGATTCCTTAATGAAGAGGCAATGAACAAGTAGAAGACACGCCACCTTTGGGGAAGATTGTGACTAAGGAAAGAGACATAACTCTTCATTACCCTATGAAGGGTATATAAGGCAGATCAGAGAAGGGGCAGAGGATCATTAATGACTAGCAGATCAGACTCTCTGCAGATCGTATTCATTTACAGGCAGATTAATGCAATCATTAGATTCATTACAGAGACAACAGATTGGTATGTTGTGTCTTACTTATGCATTAAAAACTTACAGTCATATTATATTAGAATTCGGTTAGGAATAAGGGAATATACATAGCCTATATTAGTACACGTTCCACTTGTTCTTACATCTATACATTTATTAGATTTATAAGTGTTAGTAATAGTGTAATCAGATCTATATAACAATCATATTTAAATTCATTAATTTACTTATAATCATAATACCAGAGAGATTAGCATAATAATGACCTAATCCTTAGTCATTCCTATATTGCCCCTCATGAGGGTAGGTTGGTTTTGTTAAGGGAAAGGTGGAATAATTCCATCCCAAAATAGGTGAGCCCAAGAGGTGGTATGGGCGGGTGTTCCTGAAACCCTTAGGTATTCCAAGTGGTGGTATAGACAGGTGTTCCTGAAACCCTTGGGCCTATTTGTGGAGGTGGTTTCTTAGTGCCTTAACAAGTAATTTCCCATCCTCTATTAGGGTTAGTAATTAGGAAAGGAGTAAAGATTGGGGGCTAGAATATGGTAATTATCACTTGTATTACGATTATCGATTGATCCTTAGTATTGATAAACTAATTTATGGCATAATGATGTATAATGATGTATGTAATTACTCGGAAACAGGCAGCCTCATAGTAGAGGACATACATTTACAGGCTTAAATTTCCATGGCATAGCAAGCATTGGACTACCCTTCAGGGCTGTTGCCAATGCTTGGTGGGTAAATGCTTGACCAGTAGGGCCCCTGTGCAAAGAAGGGTGAAAAGAAGTAAACCTCTACTATGTTTCAGGATTTTGTGTATCATCCCTCATCCAACACCTGAATTCAAAATTGAAATAGAAATACACACACACATAAACGGCCATGGAAGGAAATGAATGTCAACAAATGAATATCTCTAGAAAGGTTTGGATGAACCCAGCTATAGAGATGATGACAAGATATAGTTGTCTATGGATAGGTTTGGTGCTGGTCATATTTGGTACCAGTCCTTGTAGTTTATCTATTGAGCCATTGTACTGATGTGTATTGTTATCCGTTTGTAAAAGTCTTTTGAAACAAGCTGACAAGTATAATGGTAAAACTCAAGAGAAGAAATGCACTGAAAAGCAAGGAATTAAGAATCTTCTCTAATGTCTCCATGATATGGATGATATCTAGAACCACAGATGACAAAGTTTCATAGGCATTGAAAATATTGTGGGAGGCAAAAAATTTATGGACTGGAAAGAGCTTCGTTGGAGATTAGCTAACACTGTGACAATATTTGGAGATATCGAAAATTCCTTTTTATGGTCACATCTTTATACAGGGACTATGTAAGCTGATTTTAGTTCATAACTGCATTTACAGTTCACGAACATCATATGAAGGCGAAAAAAAGAACACTAAATTCAGATTTCTCTGTCTAATCTAATGTTAATCTTATTTAAAGGAAGCAAAACTTGACAGAATCGATGCAATAAAACTCTAAGGTTCACCTGGTCTCCATGTCAGACCCTCGACCAAACACAATAGGTAATGGCCCTGCCCAAGTAGGAGCAACAGCAATAATAGCTGACACATTGACTAAACCTTTAGTGGCTCCACGTACAGCTATGGTTGCTGCATGCCCACCTCCAACAATCACTCTTTCAGTATCTGCAATGAGGCAATATGAGAAGAGATTAGGAGTTACTACATAAGCAAGAGGCATAAAGAATTAATCCATATCATAAATAAAATGCCAAGTCCAACAAAAATTCCAGAAGCATTTCAATTCCTAAATTTACTGTGTGATATCCAGAGTGAGACAACAACTGAATTGTAGTGATAGATTGAAAATCCACTTAGCACATAACTTTGACATTTAGCACAAATAATCTTATAATAGGCTATGCATTCAGAGCATAACATTACCATAAAGGAATTCCAGTTTTTCTCATCATATTACAAGTGCATTTCAATCTCATACTTAGACAACAACTTTAGATTCTTGGTGGCTGTTGTCGGGAATAATCATTGTAGACGTATAAAAATGACCATATTCCTAAATGAATATTTTATGTTCATTTCTCTATTTAATTAAATCCAATTTAATTAAATAACCCACATTCCTCTATTTAATTAAGTAAATTACTCAATTTATTTAAATTAAATTCACTATACCCATTTAATGAATAAATTATTTTATTCAATTAAATCCCCCCTATCCACTTTTAATTAAATTCAAATTTAATTAAATAGTTATATTAAATTGAATAAATCTAATTTATTTAATTTCTCCAAATTGCAACCAAATTGAATAAAATACTTTATTGCAATTAAATCCTATTATCCCTCCATCCACTTGCAAAATCCCAAACCCCTTTCTAATCCCTTCTAGAATCTTTTAATCGCTTCTAATTAACCTAACCCCTCCTCTAAACTTTGTCACATCCCTAAGCAAAGGGAAGTCACTTCTCAAAACCTCAAAGTCTTTGATAACCATTAAAGGCTTTCAACCTTCAACCACTAAATTCCTCAAAGTCTTTGATAACCATTGAAGGCTTCCAACCTTCAACCACTTAATCCCCAAAGTCTCCAATAACCATTAATGGTTAACTCAAACCCTCCTACATGGTTAAAACATTTGTTTTGACTCAACCTTCATCCAACCCAAGGGTCTCATCAGGCCATTAATGCTTTGACCATGATTATCTCTTAATCATTTGCACAAAGGTTTATCCTTGGATTAACTCTTAATCTAGTGGGTAATCTTAATTTAAACTTGACCCTTAGCCTCTAGATAACCATGAGGTCTTCTCAGGCATTCAATGTCTCCAACCCCTTCTCTCAATCCAACCCTATGTTGACACTTGTCACCATTTCATTGGTGCCAATTATAAACATGGATCCCCAACTTTCAAACTCAACCCTTGATTAAACCATTCAATCCTGACCATCCATTGCCCTATTCTTGCTATAAATAGAGCTCTCATTCCTCCATAACAATCATCCTTCAAATTTGTAGCATCACACTTATGCTCAAATACATTCAAGCTTTCTCATTTCATATATGCTCATCATTTAGCCTCTTTTAGATCAGGAATTAGACTAAATATGCATGTTTAGAATAATTTCTTTATCATTTTAGCTCAATCATAGACTAAATATATTATGTTAGGATAATATTCATACTAATCTTGTCATCTTATCATTTAGTTTATTGCATTTCTAAGATCATACATAGCTTAGCATACCTTTCACACTAAAAACTATCAGTGCATCCCTCGTTCTTACATTTGCCATCCCTGAACCATTTTGCTCAGTAATCTGAGAGCAAAACATTGGTTTGAGGGACATTGTGAGATAGAGAACCATGGGACCCACCTTGGGAAGCTGAGTAATACGTTATTACTCCATAGCTTGCACCAAGAAGTCCTGTGTGTATGTGGACTAGTATTATAACATATTTGCACATTTTGAGTTTTATCAGCCCACTTTTCCCGCATACAATCATTATGTTATGTTGTCGTCGGTAATTATGGGTTACGGCAGTCAGTTAGTCTTCCCGAAGAGCAGTTGGACGCGACGGTTGGTCGCACCCCTTCGGGTATTATATATTGCATACCTTTCCTTCTTAATAGCATCATGATAGTCGTATCTGGGTGTGATGTTATAAGCACTTGATGTACATGGACTGTTGAATTAATACAGAGACTAGTTCTTAAATATATTCTCATTATGTTCTATGCATTTACCTTCTGCATTTAAACGTTTACCCGTATGTGGCAAAAATTTGGCGCCGTTGCCTAGACATACTTGGGAAAGGAAAGAGCGGATGGCATACGGACACGATGGGCCTACCAGTTGGTGAGATTAACCCAGAGGCCGACGACGCACAAACGGAGCTCTACGACGGAGAAGACACTGCAACGAGGGAATTCTCAATCCTGCTTCAGGCGGCCATCGAGACCTACGTCCGAAGAGAGGCCACGGAGGCTGATGTCCCAACAAGTGCCGTGTGGACCACACTGGAAGTTAGCCCCGCAGCGAAGAGGTTGATGAACCACCTCCCCTGGTTGCTTGCACAGGCATCACTGACACAACGAACTCACCTAGAGGAGATTGCCCGTGAGGAGTGACGCCAACAAGTCCTCCAACAGTACGAAGAAAACAGTCGTCGCTGGGAAGCGGAGTGTGATGGCACGAGGCCAAGGGGAAATTGAACCCTAAACCTCCAGGAGGAATAAAGAACATTCTATATTATAATAGTGGTGTCGTACTATTGACACAAATTGTATCCGACAGGATGAATTAATAAAGAAGTGTTCTATTTTTATGTGTTGTGGTTATTTATGGAGATGTACGGGAATTAATGCCCAACTTATTAAACAAGGATAGAAATAAGAAGGCACAAAGCGAGGAGTGGGAGGCCGCACAGAGGGCCTTGATTCTGGAACAACAAGTAGAACATAGACGGAGGCTGAGGCAACTTGCCGAAGGACGACCTGTCGAAGGCTTGCCCAAAGGGAACCAAGGAGGTGTCACGGGGAGTGCAGAAGCTGAAGAAGATTTCTACGCGTCGCCAGAACACCGTAGGGTGAGAAGCCACGAAGAGTTTTTGGAGGAAACTAGGCTACGAAGAAATCTGGTCGAAGAGACCTGGGATCAGTTCAGGAACTTATCCCTTATGCCTCGCACGGAGGACCACCGAAGGGAGCAAACAAAGGACGAGGGTGAGAAAGGGGAGAGGGAAACCGTATGATCGTAGGTGCGGAGTAGGCATAGGCACACGGAAGACAAGACCCCCTCTTGGGACCCATCACACCAAGCACGCGGGTACAAAACACCGTACCCCTATTTACTCAAACAGGAAACACCACCAGCGCAGGAGGGAGTGGCGCAGGTGCACGACAAACATAGCCACCTCTGGGGACATGACCCCCATCAAGGGCCAATATGCAGAAGCTGCCGAAATTCACCAGTGATGGGAAGGAGGATCCCATAAGGCAATGCAAAACCTGTGAAACCATATGGATGGCCAATGGTGTCACGAACCAGGACGAATGGACGACACAATTCCCAGTGACATTACGAGGAGTTGCCATCGACTGGTACTCGGATATTGATAAAACTACAGTGGCCACATGGGACACGCTGCGGAAAGCCTTTGAGAAGGATTTCCGCCTACTCCAGGATGATAATGAAATAGTGGCAGAGATATACAGTACGAAACAAGGACATAAGGAATCAGTTCGTGCCTACGAAAAGCACCTGAAGGAGCTAATTGGGAAAATGGAGAGTCAGCCGGCCGACGGACTCAAGAAGAGGTGGTTCGTAGAAGGCCTAAAACCCAGTTTGAAGAAGAAAATGAAGATAGTCCCTCCTTCGTCATACGATGATGCATACAACAGGGCTATGGACTTAGAAAGTGAATAGAGTGGTAACGAGGGGTCGAAAAAGAAAGTGACGGCCCTACAGAGGGACATGGAGCATATGATGAGGGAATTTAAAGCGATGAAAGGCTCTACGAGCCAAACCAAAGGAGATGTGTGGTGCACGGAGTGCAAGGAGGAAGGACATACAAAGGGTACATGCCCGAAGAAGGCCTTTTGCGAAATTTGCCAAGTAATGGGACACTCCATCAAGGAGTGCCCATACAATATGAAGACCCGAAATACGCAAGTGATGTTCACCGAGCAGGCCACACCATCCGCACCAGCGGGTACGACCCAGCAAACCAACACAACGACATCATTGGAGGTTACCGGGACAACAGACGCGGCGATGGAAGGAATAACAACAATAACAATACCCGAAGCCATGTCCAGTATGACGCCAAGGGCCGAACAATGATCCAATGTAGGGCCTGCAATCAGTGGGGGCACTTCGCTCGGGATTGCACGAAGGAAGCCACCCCTCAGCACCTCTACCGATGGTGTGGGCCAGGCGACCATGAGGATGCAAATTGCCCGAAGCCAGGAGTAAACATTTTGAACATCGAACCTACGAAGGCAGAAGTGTTGGCAATCACAAGGGCACAGGCTAAAAAGGCTGCATACCCAGATCCTCGCACGGAGACCGAGAGAGTGCAGGAAGCAAGGGACGAGATCACAAAGGAAATGGCCACACAAGGACAAAACAGCCACGAGGCCACAAGCGCGTCATGAACGAGGGGAGAAGAGAGAATCTTACGACAAATATTGCAAATGGAGGTACCCATGAAGATTCAAGACCTCCTTGAAACCATGCCGCAATTGAAAACGGCTATCTTAAACTCCGTACCCACACAAGTGAAAACGAGGGAGGTCGTAAGCCCCACGGTCGACCCTATGTTGTTAGTAGTCAACAGTGGACGCCAACCGGCGGTGGTAGAAATGGGCATCCTGGGGACTACCTTGACGGACACCATTGTGGACGGAGGGTCGGGAGTAAATGTGCTCCCAGAAGAGACATGGAAAAAACTGGGAAAGCCTACGTTGTGGCCTCCCACGTTCAACCTACTAGGGACAAATCAACACGGGATCAAACCCCTCGGTACCCTCATGGGCCAGCAGGTGATGATTGGCACGCAGCCATTCTTGCTAGATTTTGTAGTGATTCCACTAAAGCAAAAAGGGTACGACGCCATTCTCGGATGTGGGTGTCTCATTGCAGCAAAGGCGAATCATAACTGGAAGCGGAATACGCTTTCCTTGGAAAACGTGGGGAGGAAGTACGTGATCAATCTCCATACGTAGATGGTGAGCAAGGAGTTAGCATCCTCCTCCGACTCGGAATCTGAGGGAGACCAGTTGGGTGAGGATGGAGATGGACGCGGCATGGAGCCTAGTGACGGAGGGGTGTTAGAACTGGAAGCATGCTCGGGGGATGACGGGGACTCCTTGAATGGCCTCTTCCATTGGCAAATGGGAGATTATGAATTGTTTACACCCTCGTGCAATGTATTGAGTATCGAGGAAGAACCAGATGTATTTCCTCCAGAATATGGAGAGTACAAGGAAGGGGAGGCCTTTGTGAATGACACCCCCGCACAACAATTCCCGAAGGGGGAACCTATTAAATATCAAGAAGCCAATTTGAAGGAGACAAATCTTGGGGGGACGAGTGACCCCAAGATCATCCTTGTCGGAGATGACTGGAATCCAGTGCTGAAGGCTGCAGCCTTCCAAAGTTTCCTCGAATACAAGGATGTTTTTTCATGGACGTACAAGGACTTGAAGGGCGTGCCCCCAGAGCTATGTGTACACCGCATAACATTAGTACCGAGATCCCAACCGGTAAGGAAGCAGCCTTACCGAATGAACAAAATTATGCTGCACGAGTGAATGACGAAATTGAGCGGATGTTGGAAGCGGGCATAATCTTCAAAGTGCAGACAAGCAAATGGGTGTCTCCCATTGTGATTTCCCTCAAGAAAGAGGCCAATCAGATCCGGATCTGTGTAGACTTCCGGTGTCTGAGCGCTGTCACTATTAAAGACCCATTTCCCATACCCTTCACCGACAGCATCCTCGAGGAAGTGGTTGGACATGAAATCTATTCCTTCATGGATGGGTTCACTGGGTACAACCAGATATCCATCGCCGAGGAGGATAAGTTGAAAACGACCTTCGTGGTGGAGGACGGTGTGTATGCATACAACCGAATGCCCTTCGGCCTATGTAATGCACCGGGGACCTTTCAGCGCATCATCTTGCATATCTTTGACAAGATGTCCGTAGGGAACTTCAAAGCTTTCCTGGACTATTGGTCTATTTACAGTGGACAGGACATCCACCTAAAGGCCCTCGGGGAGTGCCTGGAGAGATGTCGAAGGGAACGATTGGCCCTTAATCCGAAGAAATGTAGATTCATGGTACCACAGGGAAGATTGCTTGGACACATTGTGTGCAAAGAAGGATTGAAAACGGACCCTGACAAGATTCGAGTCATAGTAGAAATGGAAGCTGCTATAGACGTCACTGGGGTTAAGTCTTTGCTTGGTCATGTAGGGTACTACAGGAGGTTCATCAAGAACTTCGCTGATGTGTCCCACCCGTTGGATAGTTTGACACGGAAAGGGGAACCATACATTTGGACAAAGCCACAGAGCGACGCATTTGAAGAGCTGAAAACGAGATTGATGGGAGCACCCATACTGGCATACCCGAACTCGGATAAGGAATTCCAAGTTCACGTGGATGCTTCAAATTATGCCATCGGGGCTACACTAGCTCAGGTAGGAGGACACGGGTTGGACCATCCGGTTTATTTTGCGAGCAGGTTGCTCTCCAAGGCTGAAAAGAACTACAGTACCACAGAACGCGAAGCCCTCGGCATGGTCTATGCCGTACAGAAATTCTGACATTACCTACTCGCTACACCATTCATATTTTACATAGACCACCAAGCACTAATGTACTTGGTAAACAAGCCTATTATCCAAGGGAGGATAAGCCGTTGGCTATTGCTACTACAGGAGTTCACGTTTACAATTGTGGTAAGACCAGGGCGAAGCCATGTCATAGCCGATCATCTGTCCGGGATCAAGTCGGGGGAACCTTCGGAGGGAGTAAATGATGATTTCTCGAATGCGCACTTGTTCCAAATAGTTGTACTCCCTTCGTGGTACAAGAAGATTGGAGAGTACCTGTCGACGTCCCGATTTCAAGGGGACATGCCCCCAGGGGAACGGAGGAAGCTAGTATTAAAGAGCAGGACCTTTTCACTGATCAATGGCTTACTCTACAAAATGGGACCAGACCAGGTACTAAGGCGTTGTGTCGTGGAGGAGGAAGTCCCCAGTGTATTGAGGGAGGCACACAAAGGACCCGTAGGCGGACATATGGGCCCAAACACTACGGCTCGCAAGGTGTTGCTGGCAGGGCTGTGGTGGCCAACCGTACACAACGACACCAGGGAGTGGGTCGTGGGGTGCGACACTTGCCAACGGGTGGGCAAACCTTTGAAGCAGGACTTCATGCCCCTCAACCCTTCGCACGCACAGGAACTCTTCGAATGATGGGGACTCGACTTTGTAGGGCCTCTTAAGGCTAGCTGTACACGACGGTGTCGTTACATTGTGGTCGTGACAGAATACTTGACTAAGTGGGTGGAGGCAAGGGCTCTCCCCGATAACTCTGCAGTAAGCACGGCTAAATTTATCTATGAACAAATTATTATGCGATATGGAATACCTATTCAATTGACAAGTGACTGAGGGGGCCACTTTGT
Source organism: Cryptomeria japonica (assembly GCF_030272615.1). NCBI lineage: Eukaryota > Viridiplantae > Streptophyta > Pinopsida > Cupressales > Cupressaceae > Cryptomeria > Cryptomeria japonica. Next base: position 624,354,157 of record NC_081414.1, on the reverse strand, counting down.
GAACAATGTCATACGGCTGTTGACCACAGAGTTTAAGATTTCCACTCATTATCGAGTCCGTACTACCCACGCGTGAATGGGCAGGCCGAGGCCACTAATAAAATATTGGTTATGGGCCTACACCGTGCGGTGGAAACACCGTGCGGTGGAAACACCGTGCGGTGGAAACACCGTGCAGTGGGACCACCGTGCGGTGGAAACCACTACACAAATACATGCCGCCCAACACAAGTACGACGCCCAGCACAAATGCACACTCAGCCCGCACAAATACGACGTAGCCCTTCACACGCACACGCAGCCGCACAAAGCCACGCACACACGGCCTTTGGCCTGAAGGAAAAGGCAACAGTCTCGGGAAAGAAGGGATTCCTGGTATATCCGCAACCATTGTCGCAGGGAAGGGGAAGTGGTGTAACGGTTCTACGGTTAGCCATATCTTAGCTGGCACGTTAAGGAGAGGCAAACTACAGGGAATGCATTCAGCCAGCAAACGCCAATGGCGAGCAAAGTTGCAAACAAACATGGACAAGACTGCGAGGGTTTTACCATCCGGAGTTCGAGTTGCAGGAGGCACCGATACAAGCACCAGCGCCAGCAAACAGAAACACAGGCCAAAGATAGCCACAGCCACAGCCACGAGAAAGGTCACCGCCAACACTATTGTGTTCGAGGGTGTGAATGGAGCCGAGTGCCGCAAGTGGTGGCAGGAGAATGTTGTCGATCACGAAGTGAAAAAGAATTTACAGCAAGCAGGAGTTCATTGGGCTATCTAGATGCCTGTTTTTCCCATAAAGAAATTTGAGGTACTGCTGCGAATGATGGTCGACGTGTTTGACGCCACCTCCAGAACGAGCGCGTTTGACTACGACAACCATAGGCTAAGGGTTTCCTTCACGGCAGCCGATTTTACAAGGGTATTTGGCATACCAGACCGCAATGGGAAGAAAGTGGAGTTAAAAGCTAAGAAAATGAAGGACATGAAGGAACACTGGGTGAAGATGGTTTCCCGCAACCTTACACCGGCTGAACTTGCCTTTGTGACCAATGCCACAAAAAATAGGGGAATGAAAAAGTCATTTGTAGGCGAAGGGTCGTGGCGCTGTATCATGGATGTCGTGAAGAGCCGACTTACCGGGTTCAGCCGTGCATCGGATATCGCCCTACCTCAAATTATTTTGATGAATGGACTTATGAATGGGGTGCAGTATGACTAGGCTACAGTACTTGTTGACAGGATGTATGAGTTCATGACTCTACACCACCGCACCTTCTACATGTCGCACTATGCCATTGGGTTGTTCCTGGAGGCCATGCGTTCCCAGCTGCCAGAGGACGAAGTAGACATCAAACCGGTAGGTAGTCTGGCACCAGGGGAGCCACCCATCCTCTATTGGCGACATATGGATGTAGGGCTGACACCTACGGCAGGACAGAAGAGGCGAAGGCAGGATGTTTCCAAGTCTGACGACTTCGACAGCGGGCGGGAAGAGACCTCGGAAGCCTCGAGTGATTCAGACGGAGATAGTGGGGCAAGCTTAGTCGAGGCCGTACCAGCATCCACACCCCCACCCCAAGTCTTGTTCGCCACACCCATGCTGACCGCCTCAACGCATTTGAGTTCGTCTACGAGTGGCATTGCGTCCATTCCGACCTTCGGGGAGCTGAGGTCGTCGGTAGTAATGGGGCTGCCATCAGGGACCAAGGAAGGGAGGACAGAGATAGTTCCATCAGAAGAAGTGGGTGAATCTGTGCCCATAGGTAAAGTGAAGGGGCACGATCAGACAGTGACAGCAGCAACACTAGGCAGGGGGATACTACACCCCCTCGTGGAGGACAGTTGGTTGAGCAGGGAGTTCGAGATGACACCCATGTCGCCTAGGCCGGTTACTACCATTTCTCCCTCACGAGCTACCCTCGTGCGCGATGACCCTCGGGAGGACTTAGACGCAGAGGTTGTGGACTTAGATAGCGAAGGTTCTCCCAGGGATGTGACACACGCGACGGAGGTACAGGGTAGGGAGTTGGCCTTGGAGCAGATAGCAGAGGTCCACGTGGACAGCCAGCGAGGCAAGGTAGAGAGCCACACGAAGAGCTGGCAGCCAGGCCGGGTAGATGTGGAGGCGTACCTCCAAGATATGGTGAGCCGAGGGCAGACTTACTTTCAGGAACTGGTACAGACTTATCTGCAGGAGGAGGTCCACCGAGGGCGGGAGGTTATTGCCTCCCTTCAGTCAGAGGGCCTCGACAGCACCGTTCAAGAGTTGGAGCGGTTGCTCAAGTTTATGCGGGAGGGTTGTCCGCAAGCATTTGCTGCCTGTTTTGAGAGAGGCAGATAGCCAGAAACTGAGACGGTAGAGATGTTGACCGGATGGGCAATGAGCACGCCAGTAGTGGAGAGTGGAGTGGAGTCTCTCGGGAGGCAGATTGGGCAAACCTTCAGGGAAGGGTATTACACTCTTCGCCGAACGGAGTCTGTGTCTGCAGGCCATCTGACTGCGAGGGTGGCCGCGGAGAGAGCTCGGGAGGAGTTGGCCACCCAGCTTGAGGTCGTGTGAAGAGACTTGGATCGCCGAGAGGCGGCGTGGGAATTCGAGAGGGCTCAGTTCGTTGCCGAGAAGGCACGGTTAGCTGCAGAGTTGGAGGACGCAAAGGGCATAGGAAGCGACCCTGAGCACTAGTCTGGTATAGACGCGAGAGACGGTGGATGCCAAGGAGAGAAAGCTCCTGGAGGCTGCCCAGATGGTTAAGTCTGCAATTGAGCACAGAAAGGTTGTTGAGCGGGACCTGCAGGTACGGACACAGCAGGTGTATGATCTGCGCGCACGACTGTCACCAGCATCATCATCAGCCCTACCACCTGCTGCTTCAGGGATGCCCCCTCCGCCCCCTTCTTCTTCTATACCTTGATTTTGTTTAGTGTATGACCATCATCTCTATTTTGTATTAAGTCGTCTGGAGACGAATTCTTTTCTTGAGGGAGATGATGTTGTCGGGAATAATCATTATGTTATGTTGTCGTCGGTAATTATGGGTTATGGCAGTCAGTTAGTCTTCCTGAAGGGCAGTTGGACGCGACGGTTGGTCGCACCCCTTCGGGTATTATATATTGCATACCTTTCCTTCTTAATAGCATCATGATAGTCGTATCTGGGTGTGATGTTATAAGCACTTGATGTACATGGACTGTTGAATTAATACAGAGACTGGTTCTTAAAAATATTCTCATTATGTTTTGTGCATTTACCTTCTGCATTTAAACGTTTACCCGTATGTGGCAAACAGTGGCAGACAACAGGAATGGAGTACTAGAGAATAGAGTTTTTAAAACTCGGTGAGTACTCACTGGACTGTAAACAAGTAAATCGCCCATGTCTCATGAGACAGCTCTGCTGAAGTAACTTGTGAGTATTTTGTGACTTGCTTGGCACTGACAGGAGAACAGGGCTGCTGCATAAAATTCTTATTTTTTGTCATTTTTTCTTTGGCAATTTTGATCTCAGTGGCATGACTTGATCATCAAATGATTGGAAGGATTTCTTTACAGTTGGTTAAAATGAAAAAAATATTTTTGTCCTATCCTTATTAAAATTTCAGCTGTTTTTAGTTTCTTGATAAAAATCATGTGTAATTAAATTAAATTTCTACATTCGGTTTATCAAGTGAATACTGATTCTCAGTAATCTTACTATGATCAAAATAGACTTATGTGTTCTCTAAATTCATCTTTTAGCTTCTCATGCATTCTTTGAGTTGATTTTGGGTATTTATGAAGAATCTTTTCTTTTGCTGAGGTTTTCACTAAGTCCAAGTCTGAGTCAAATTATTGAGCTGCAGAGCTCTAGGCAAGTCTGACTTCTTTAAAAACGCTAGAAAGCACACAGCCAATCTACAATGCAGATATAAATGAGGTATTTTCATGCTAAATTAACAAAGAGAGGAAACAACTAAAAAGTTTATGGAAACTAAATAGTGTAATAAGAAATTATGGGAACTATTATTTGAATAATCGAGTATAAATTGAGCACTCCAAAATGATTGCTAATATTCCAGTCTGGAAACTCCTATTCAAAACTAGGCCTCCTTCATTAATCATATTGAAATTATGGCTGGAAAGGAACAAAAAATCCTTCAACAATAAGAAACATCCAGAAGAAATAGTTTGAACAAAGTTGAGGCCATTCTCTCAAAACTTGTAGGTATGAGAAGTTTAGAAGAAAGTACGACAACATGATTGAGGTGGTGAGAAGTGGTTCTGCATCTTTTGGAGTCATGTATCCTAGCCTGATGTTTCACATATCCCTGACAAAGGGATTTGTCTCAACTATATGAACCATCAAAAAATAGTAAAATACCATGGTCATCCCCTATATTGGATAACATATAACCAAACGTTGATGATGCTGCCAAAGGTAACCAGGACCGACTGATGGAGTATTCTTCAAAGATTCATCTTGTTAACCTCTACTAATTTATAATATCAACATTGAGAATGACTCAAACAATCAAGAAGAAGCAATGTTGCTCCCTTTGGGTCTTCAAACAATTGTCTTAAAAAAATTTAAAAAGGGAAAAAGTGAAATCATAAAGGACGACACTTAGATTCTCACCAATGCTATGAATGTAGCAAAAATTAAGGCATGGCGACTATATCCTATAATTGACAAGTCATTATAACTTGCTATCACATTGGGATCTGTGAGTTTCGTTCACATCAAAAGAAACAGAAATCAAGTAGCAAACCTTGCTACTAATAATGGGGTTGGATTACTGACTTCAACCAGGGCTCTTAATACTTTTATGCTACCTCTCCTTCCTAGGGAATTCTAATACATCATTGTTAAGGAAGCATCTGCAATCTCATAGGATCAAAATTCTATGTTTTCCCTCCCTAGTTCCCTACTCCTTCCCTGCCCCTTTAAGTCATAGAGCTCCTACATTATTTCCCCTAACCTAGTCCTTAATCTTAGATGTCCCTTTTCCCTTATCTCCTCTTCACCCCCTTCCCACCTCGCCGCCTCCTTGATTTTAGATTTAATCCTCGAGTCTCATAAACTCTTCAACTCATGCTTTTATGGTAATCTGTAACTGTGAGTTTTAGGTCCATGAAAACGTTGTTAAACTCAAACTAACTACAACTATATTCATCATGGATAGGAGAGGTGGCTCCTTAATGTGATCAGTCATCAATAGGAGTGATGTTATGGATTACCAGTGTAAGCCCTTCTCCTTTGTTTGGTATGTCTACACAGAAAGATGGGGTTCTTGAAGGTTGTGAACATTGTGGAATACCAAATACAAGGTGCAGAGCTTCAGATGATGTCATGGCATTTTCAGATGCCCTGTAATTTATAAGCATTTCTATTTATCTCTCTTGTTATGGTCTGGAGTTTTGTTGCATGGGACAATCCTCACTGTACTTAATTGATCTAAAGGTAAATAAAATAAGTCTTTTGTGCATAGTTTTATTTTTCAAGTCTACATGGAAAGATGGGGTGCTTGAAGATGGTGAGCATTGTGGAGTATCAAATGAAAGGTGCAGACCCCTGGATGGCATGGTGGCTTTTTGAGCTGCCCTATAATTTTTAAGCATTTCTATTTGTCTCTCCACTAGCACCCTACCCCCACCAACTCACTTCTATAGTACCTACCCCTGGATTTAAGTAGGGGACCCCCACCCTTACCAACTCACTTCTCTCCCACCCTACCAGTTACCTTGAACTACACCTTCCTTCTATACTACCCACCCCCCCACTATTCTATTAGGGCTGGCAAGGGAGGTGGGGTGGGGGGGGCAATTATAGGCCAAAGCTGGATTCCAAACTGTAATGCGAAAACACAGAAATCAGTCACTGCCCCGGAGTCATGCCATCAGAGCATCTGCTATTGTAGCATCATAGCCCTTATATAAGAGTAGGCGAACTAACCGCCTTACCGTACCAATCATGATCCCAGACTACTATTAAACTGGCCCTAAGCCTTAGATGGGATGCTTTCTACCCCTCCCAAGCATTTTCTTTATTTGTTTCATCCAACTCAGGTGTTTTTTTGAGAGCAAAGTGGGGAAACCATAGATCTTGGGATGAGTGGGAGGATATAGATTGTTGCCCCACAGTTGTATAGATGCCTCTGGAAGATACATGGGACCGTCCTCATTGTGCTTAATTGATCTAACAATAAAGAAATGAAGTCTTCTATGCATAGTTTTATTTATCACCAGACTAGAGAATGTTCTTGGGCAGACAAGTACCTTGCCTGCAACTCACAAGACAAGTCTTCCAAAAAATACTCACAAGTTTCTAGTAACTCAGTGAATTTTCATGAAAACTTGCACAGACTTGTTGAGTTGTTCCTATAAACTTAGCTGATTAAATTAAAAGCAGAAAACCTTGTTAAAACCCTTTTTTTGTCATTTTGGTTTTCAACAATTAGGATCTTCAACAAGGAAAGCAATGAGTGCTTTTCCCATGCCCTGTGTGGGGCGTTGGCCCTCAACCTGCTAGGGACTGCAGCCCCCAAACCCCTACTCTAGTTTTAAAAACGAAAGAAAAAGAAAAAAAATGTTTTGAACTACACCAAATGGAAAATCAGAGTTTTTTCCCTACTTTTATGATTTTTTCTACAGTTTTTAGTTTCCAGATCATATACCAAATATATAAATTCCACTTTTACTTTTGGTTTGCCAAGTCAATCCTAATTCCAAGTAATGTTACTATGATCAAAATAGACTTATGCATTCTCTAAACTCATTTTTATGCATGTCATGCATTATTTGAGTTCATTTTGTGTATATATGTAATTCTGAATCCTCAGTATTCAAAACATGTTTCTACGTACATTTAATGATATTGCTTGGGTTTGAGTTCTTCTATCTCTTCAACAATCCCTCTTTAATATTTAAATTTATAAGATGATAAGATGAACAAATTTCCCTTAGCCAGGAACTCTCAGACTAAAGGTGAACAGACTAGAAAAGGTAAAATCAATGCAGCTATGTCCAGGCTTCTTTCTCCAACTATGTGAATGAGGAGATTAGAAATCCCCATATGAGGCTCTACATAGAGAGAATGTGGAAGGTAGCTAAAGAAATGGATTTTATGGAGACTGATGTAGAAAATCTGATAAAGCAGATGATGCTTGATCCAAGGCAGTTAATTGGGAGGAGGAATATGTTTGATATGGACCAAAGCTTGAGTTGTGCAAATAAGCTCTCCAATGTGATAGGGTTCAACCTTCATAAGTAACTTGCAAGTTTGCAACCACTGAAACACTTATGCAGTGTGCAGGAGATGAAAGAAGCTTATCATTTTCATCTGATCATAGATGGATTTTACTCATTCATAAAAGGTAATAAGGAAATTGCAATCAGATTGAGCATGAAGATGATCAAGATTCTACCACACTGTTGTGACCATTTCACACATCGCCCCATTAGAATGGGGACCCCCTCTTCTTCGCTCTCGTTTTGCTTGTTCTTCTCTCTGCTTTTAGGGTTTTGAGTGAGAGAGTTGTCTGTCTGGGCTAGGGCTAAACCTTAGGGGTTTCTTCTGATGTTATTCAAGCTGAGTCCAGTCAAATTTTGAAAATTATTAAGCGTCCTCCCGAGGAGTGAGATTGTTGAATTAAGGTGAACCTTTCAGGGGAGTCAAGTAGGTCTTAGGTTAGGTCTAATCAGGGTTTTTGGGGTAAAATCCAATTTTGTCTAAGTGTTAGCATTTTGAAGGTGAAATGGTGTGTTTTTGCATAGGTGAGTTTTGATCAATTTTTTGAAGTAAGATGATGCCTGAAACACAAATATCGCTCCTGACCCTTGCTAAGGGTCCAGGGCGAAATTCATCCTGAGTGCAAATTCTTGTTTTGAGGAGGCTTGCTAACTGGTTCCTGGCCTTGAGAATGACCTAACTCTGCCTTGTGAAGTGATGAGAGACTTAAATTTTGAATAGTTTAGCCAGAAAGGGCAAAATCGCTCCTGACCCTCTCTCAGGGTCCAGAGCGAAAATGTTATCTAAGGCATATTTGTCACTGACTTTTCTAATTTGTTTTGTGCAGGGTCTCCAGGAGAGATGATTGGACGTAACTTGATGCTTTTGAAGATTTGAAGGCATAAAAAATGGTGAATTTTGAAGGTTAAGGGAAAAATCGCTCCTGTCCCTTGCTGAGGGCCCAGGGCGAAATTTTGATTTCCCTCATCTTGCAGTGAAAAGGAACCAAGTGTTGGATATGAATGAAAAGTGAATAACTTTCTCCACCCGCCTGAAGCAGTTTTAACTCGAGATGATGAAGGATTTTGTTGGAATCATCGAAATCGCTCCTGACCCTCTCTGGAGGACCAGGGCGAAAAAACTTATTAGAGTCATTCCTTGTAAAGTTATTTCAATTTCAATTAAAGAACAAGTTATGAACTATGTATGCTATAAATGGATATGAGGAATTATGTCAATGTCTGATAATTTTTATTTTATCTGCAGGTCTGAAGGAGAGAGATCATTTAATATTTTCTATGTCTACTCCAAATGAATTCAATTGGCATATATATCATTTAGGCAACCGGTCAATTGGTGTATTGACCGGTCATGCCTTTTAGGCATGACCGATCAATGCACCCATTGATCGGTGCCTTTGTAATTATACCATTAACACAATGCTGATTATCGGTTCAAAACACCCGATAGCATATTGTAATATCACAATATAATGACTGATCAATGTAATGAATCGGTTCATATAAACACCGATGATTCAAAGTGCACGATGTATGTAATCCAACCGGTGCAATTGTTAACTAATGTTAATTCCAAATGAAGCGGTGTATTCATTAAACCCGATAACAAATATGCCCGATATAATTACGCCTGATAACAGATGTGAACCGGTGCCAATGGTTATGCACCCGATAGCAAGTATGTATCGGCTAATAACCCGATGACTTATAGCATTTAATATGCTATCGGGTTAATACCCCGATAGCATATTAATGCCAATCAATAATTGACATTAATATGCTATCGGGTTGTTAGCCCGATAGCATAATGATAAGTGATGTTTGTACAATCCGATAATCATATGCAATATAAATCTGACATGAAGCATGTAAATAACAGAACAAGGAAGGTTAGGAAGATCTTATCTTGCATAAGCTACCATGCATTAACACTCCCTCTTAGCTTTGGAAGATAGATAAGGCAACCTGCATCACATTTCCTTTTCATAACTAAGATAATGTCAGTCAGCAAAAAATCATTTATACATGAGAAGTACCATCAAGACATATGATACAAAATAGAAGAACATCACCTGAGCATGTGACATAAAGTATTATTTTAACATGTGATAAAAGTAAGAGAATCATCACCTGATCATGTGAGAAATCATCAAAACATGTGATCTGTAAGATTCATCAAGATATCACCTAACACGTGACATTAGTATTGCCTAACACGTGACATTAGTATTGCCTAACACACAATACTTAAGGATAAGTCTATGAGAAAGGTTAGTTTCTCATCATATCCAAGTTGTGATAAGTGCAATAACATTTATAAATGTTTATCACAACATAGTCATGGCAAATCCATGACTTACCAGAGATCCAATCATGATCAATGGTTGAGATATCACCTACACGTGATATCAGTATTGCTTAACACGCAATACAAAGATAACCATATGAGAAGTGTTTAAGTTCTCATTATATCCAAATTGTGATAATGCAATAACATTTGTACAAATGTTGTATCACAACATAGTCATGACACATCCATGACTTACCAGTGATCCAACATGATTACTGGTTTGACTATCATAAGATCGTCACCTTATGATGTCTATATACAAGTGTGCAGTGTCTAAGAGATCGTCACCTCTTAGATATGAACACAGGTGGCAAGAAGCCAAGAGATAGTCCAGACATGACAAAGAAGTTTACACATTAAACATCTTAAATATATGTAAGTATAGATTACAAAGCAGATTACCTTTCTATCATACCTAAACCCTTTCTGAAGTGATCAACCTTCACTCTGGAAAGTGGTTTGGTTAGAATATCTGCAGTCTGATCTCCTGTACACACATATTCTAACTTTATCACATTCCTGTCAACCATATCTCGTACATAGTGATATGGGATCTCAATATGTTTGGACCTGTCATGAAATACTGGATTTATAGAAAGTTTTATACAGCTTTGATTATCACACTGAATGACTGTAGGTTTCATAGGTTCTCCAAATAATCCCACGAGCAATTTCCTTAGCCATACTGCTTCTCGGGCAGCCATTGAAGCTGCAATATATTCAGCCTCTATGGAACTCTGAGCTACTGAAGATTGTTTTCTGCTGATCCAGGATATCATGGCTGACCCTAAACTGAAGCAGCACCCTGCTGAAGTGCTCTTTCTGTCAGTCACACTACCAGCCCAATCTGAATCTGTAAATCCATGTAGATCTATGTCAACCTTTTCATATTTAAGACCAAGCTTTAGGGTACCTTGTAGATATCTCATTATATGCTTTACTGCAACCAGGTGTATCTCCTTAGGTTCACACATGAACTGACTTAAGGCATTAACAGCATAGCAGATATCTGGCCTTGTATTTACTAGATACATCAGGGACCCAATTATCTGCTTATATTGAGTGGGGTCAGTAGGTCTTGATTCTGCTGCTGCTTCTTTAAGTTTATGGAAGTTGGTTTCCATAGGAAAGGTCATGGGTCTGCAGTTTAGCATTCTAAATCTTGTCAATATGTCCAAGGTGTACTTCCCTTGGTTCAGTACAATATTATCAGAATTCTGCCATACTTCCAATCCCAGGAAGTAATGAAGAAGCCCCAAGTCTTTCATATCAAATTCTGTGGATAGATCTTTCTTGCATTGATCTATTAGGTGATTATCTCCTGTAATTAATAAGTCATCAACATATAAAATTAATATTAACATATCACCTTTATTTCTTTTGAGATAGAGATTAGGATCTGCATCATTCTTAGAGAAACCCAGCTTTGAGAGATAGGTGTCAATTCTTTCATACCAAACTCTGGGAGCCTGTTTGAGCCCATAAAGAGTTTTCTTGAGTCTACACACATGAGACTTTGCAACATGAATTTCAAACCCTTCAGGTTGCTCTAAGTAGACTTCTTCCACGATCTCGCCATTTAGGAATGCTGTCTTAACATCCATCTGATGTACCTTCCACCCCTTTGCTGCTGCAATGGCTAGGACAGCTCTTACTGATGTGTACCTGGCAACAGGTGCAAATGTTTCTTCGTAATCTATTCCTTCCTTCTGTGAGAACCCTCTAGCTACAAATCTGGCCTTGTGTTTTTCAATACTGCCATCTGCAGCATGCTTGATTTTAAACAACCATTTAGAAGACACGACAGACTTCTTGGTTGGCCTAGGAACAATCTCCCAAACATCATTCTTCATAATGGACTGATATTCTTCAGTCATGGCATCTATCCATACTTGATGTTTGAGTGCATCTGAAACATTGTTAGGTTCAGCTTTAGATAGATCATTCATAAGTGCAACATAGTTGATGAATTTATTAGGCCTCTTGCTTTCCCTGAAGGTTCCTGAAGGAGCAGCGAACTTCTGAGCTTCTACTATAGTTTTGGTGGCCCATAGTGGTCTTTTCTTGCGATTATCTATAGGTGGGTCTTGTGTTTCACTTATAGTTTCCTCAAGATACTCCCTCTGAAGCTCAGGAGTAGGTTCTTCTTCTAGGTTAGGAGTAGGATTATGAATTTCAGGTTCTATTGTATTTTGGGCCCTTTTGAAGGCTAAATCTTCTTCGAAGATTACATCCCTACTGAGTTCAATATTTCTCTGCCCTTGTACATAGATTTTGTAGGCTTTAGAAGTTTCACTGTATCCTACAAGTATTCCCCTTTTTCCAGAGGGTTCTAGTTTTAGTCTTTTCTCTTTAGGTACATGAATATAGACCGGACACCCAAATATCCTAAGATGGCTGATATCTGGTTTTGTCTTGGTAAAGACTTCCTCAGGAGTTTTATCTTCAAGGTGTGAATGAGGACATCTATTTTGTATGTACACAGCAGTGTTAGTTGCTTCTGCCCAAAGGTTCAAGTTTAGATTTTGATCTAGTATCATGGCTTTGGCAGCTTCTACTATGGTCCTATTTTTCCTTTCAGCTACTCCATTTTGTTGTGGATTATAAGGTATTGTCAACTCCCTCTTAATCCCAGAATTTTTACAAAAGTCTTTAAATAGTTCTGATGTGTATTCCCCCCCATTGTCAGTTCTTAAGGTTTTAATTTTGTTTTCAGAGAGATTTTCTGTTAATGTTTTAAACTCTTTGAACCTACTTAGGATCTCTTCTGATTCTTTATATTTCAGAAAGTAGATCCATGTCTTCCTAGAGTAGTCATCAACAAAAATTACATAGTACAAAAATCCCCCTAGCGAGGGTACGGACATAGGTCCACATACATCAGAATGAATTAACTCCAAAACTTTGCTAGTTTTCCTAGTACTATTCTGAAATGCATTTTTGGTATTTTTACCTAAGGCACACCCTTTGCATGCCTCTGAATGATATTGCTTCAACTTAGGTAGACCTGTGACAAGGTTTCCCATGGTTGACAAAGCTCTATAATTCAAATGACCTAATCTCCTGTGCCATACTTCATTTGCATTAGTTGCTTCATGGATCAATGCTAGATTGGGCTCTATACATAGCTCATACAAATAACCTTGTCTTCGACCAATGACCTTAGCGTCTTTGATGGAGGATCTCTTTGGCCAAGCCAACACCTTGTTTTCCATGAAGGTCACTCTGTATCCTTGATCTTCTAGTGCTGATATGGAGATTAGATTTCTTTTGATGCCTGGAACATATAGTACTTCTTCAAGTTGTAGTGACATGCCTGACTTCAGTTTGATGGTGCAGGTTCCAATTCCTCTGACTGGATGTGAAGAATCGTCTCCGATGGTTACTTCCTCATCATCTTTCTCTATCATGGAGTCTAGTATTTCTCTAAAGCCGGTGATGTGTCTGGATGAACCACTGTCGATCACCCATGAGTTAGATTTGTTTGAAGTATGGCTTGTAAGTGCTGAGTAGAGGACATAGTTCTCGGAGTCATTTTCTTTTCTAGATTTCTTCACTTTTGCAAATGTGGCTTGCTTCCCTTTCTCCGAACAGTTTGCAACATAGTGTCCGAATTTGTCACACCTATAACATTGAACATGTGATAGGTCTTTCTTAGAAGTGTTCTTGCCTTGTTTAGCTTTTCTTTTCCTGAATTGCTTCTTTTTGTATTTTTTATTGATGTTTGTATTTAGGACTTGCAAGTCTTCATCTATATTCTTCTGTTTTATTCCTACCTTGTTCAATCGGGATTCTTCTTGTAGACAGTCATCTCTTAGTCTCTCAAACTTAGGATATTTAAACCTTGCACTGATGCCTTGGACGAATGTGCTCCATCCACTAGGCAACCCATCTACAGCAATGCGTGTTAGTTCTTTGCCTCGGATCTCGTAGTCCAGAGTTGCAAGTTCATCTTTTAGAACCGATATCCGCATGAAGTAGGCGTTGATTGTCTCCCCTTTGTTCATGGTGATATGATTTATTTCTCGTTTTAGTGCTAGAGTACGACTTGCATTTGATATCTCAAATGTCTTTTCAAGTGCCTTGAACATTTTATAAGTCGTCTCCTGCTTTCTAATGATGGGCATTATATTATTTCTTACCCCATCCACTATTATTTTAATGGCCTTATCATTTCCCTCAATCCATGTGGATTTCTCGGTTTCATCTTCTAGTTGTGCACTTTCAGTTTGGACATATGAATCAACTTTGTTTTCTCTTAAAATCATTTTGATTCTAAACTTCCAAGCTGAAAAATCTTCGCTACCTCCGAGTCTATCTTCGAATCTGATAGCGTTGGCCATTATGGAAATGTGATGTAGTTTGTAACTTAGTCCTTGAATTTTATCAAAATTGAATAGCCTTAGGTTCGATTACCTTGGCTCTGATACCATGTAAAGTTATTTCAATTTCAATTAAAGAACAAGTTATGAACTATGTATGCTATAAATGGATATGAGGAATTATGTCAATGTCTGATAATTCTGATTTTATCTGCAGGTCTGAAGGAGAGAGATCATTTAATATTTTCTATGTCTACTCCAAATGAATTCAATTGGCATATATATCATTTAGGCAACCGGTCAATTGGTGTATTGACCGGTCATGCCTTTTAGGCATGACCGATCAATGCACCCATTGATCGGTGCCTTTGTAATTATACCATTAACACAATGCTGATTATCGGTTCAAAACACCCGATAGCATATTGTAATATCATAATATAATGACTGATCAATGTAATGAATCGGTTCATATAAACACCGATGATTCAAAGTGCACGATGTATGTAATCCAACCGGTGCAGTTGTTAACTAATGTTAATTCCAAATGAAGCGGTGTATTCATTAAACCCGATAACAAATATGCCCGATATAATTACGCCTGATAACAGATGTGAACCGGTGCCAATGGTTATGCACCCGATAGCAAGTATGTATCGGCTAATAACCCGATGACTTATAGCATTTAATATGCTATCGGGTTAATACCCCGATAGCATATTAATGCCAATCAATAATTGACATTAATATGCTATCGGGTTGTTAGCCTGATAGCATAATGATAAGTGATGTTTGTACAATCCGATAATCATATGCAATATAAATCTGACATGAAGCATGTAAATAACAGAACAAGGAAGGTTAGGAAGATCTTATCTTGCATAAGCTACCATGCATTAACATTCCTGACCTTGTTTGGTCAAATTGAGATATCAAAGGCGTGGTGGAGGACAAAATGAGCAGGGTGAAGCATCCAGACTTGATTGAAGATAATGAAAGGATGGAGTTTTGCCCAAGAAGGGTAATTTCGCTCCTAACCCTCTCTCAGGGTCCAGAGCGAAATTCTTTATATGCACATTTTTAGACCTTTCTTGGACATGAACTTTTATTCATAACGTGAAACAAGATGAAATCTTCCCTAGCAAGGACATTTCATGGTGAAAAGTGAAGCATTTTGGCCTAGAAGGCAAAATTCGCTCCTGACCCTCACTGAAGGTCCGGAGCTTGATTTTAAAAATTTGCACTGTTCTTGCAGGATCAAAGTGATTTTATGATTGGAAGAGATCAAGGAAAGCATGTTCTGTCCGTTGAATATAATTTGAGTGGTCAACAAAGGAGGAAATCAACTCAAAAAAAACAAAAGGCGCTCCTGACCCTTACTGAAGGCCCATGGCGATTTTTCAAGATTCTCCTCTTTGTTTGAAATTTTGAGGCAAAACCTGACTTGGATAGGAGGAAGAAATGATGTTTTATGCCTTAGAAGCGATTGGGAGTCTAAAGAATAAGGAAATATACCAAGAAGCAAGAAAAGCGCTCCTGACCCTTACTGAAGGTCCAGAGCAATTTTCTAAAAGTGCAATTTTCTTGCAAGGACAAAACAAGTTTTGTGATTGAAATGAATGGAAGAGGGCATGTTTTGACCGTTGAAGATAATTTGGAGGGCTAGCAAAAGGTGGATAAACTTGAATTTGCAAAATCGCTCCTGACCTTCATTGAAGGCCCAAGGCGAAAAACCTAATATCCAACCTTTTCCTCCAAAATTAAATGAAGCTAAGCCTTGACACAAGTTTGAAATGATGTTTGAAATGCCTTGAGGTGGAATTGAGATGCTAAGATTGCAAATTTTGATGACAATAAAGAAAATCGCTCCTGACCCTCTCCAAGGGTCCAGGGCAAAATTTCCAAGTATGCCCACTTTCCTTGCATTTCGAGATAATATTTTCGTTTCCAAGACTCAAAAGGGAGTGGAGAATGATGTTCTACGCCTTAAGAGTAATTTGAAGTTGGAATGATCAAGAATTTGTGCAAAAGACTCAGATTCGCTCCTGACCCTCACTGAAGGTCCAGGGCGATTTTTACAAAACCAACAACTTCCCTCCAAGATTACGCTAAGGCAAGGTTGTGCAAAGGTGGAAAAGGTCTTCTAAAGCGTGGTGAACAAGGATTTGACTTCAAAACTTGATAATCCTAGGCTAAAATACAAAAGTCGCTCCTGACCCTCACTGGAGGCCCAGGGCGAAAATCTTTGAAGTCCTTATTTTTGTTAATGCATGGTAGCTTATGCAAGATAAGATCTTCCTAACCTTCCTTGTTCTGTTATTTATCTACATGCCTCATGTCTGATTTATATTGCATATGATTATCGGATTGTACAAACATTGCTTATCATTATGCTATCGGGCTAACAACCCGATAGCATATTAATGTCAATTGTTAATTGGCATTAATATGCTATCGGGGTATTAACCCAATAGCATATTAAATGCTATAAGTTATCGGGTTAAATTCGCCGATACATACTTGCTATCGGATGCATAAACATTGGCACCGATTCACATCTGTTATCGGGCTTAATTATATCGAGCATATTTGTTATCGGGTTTAATGAATAGACCGCTTCATTTGGCATTAACATTGGTTAACAAATGCACCGGTTGGATTATATTCATCGTGCACTTTGAATCATCGGTGTTTATATGAACCGATTCATTAAATTGATCAGTCATTATATTATGATATTACAATATGCTATCGGGGGTTTTTGAACCGATAATCAGCATTGTGTTAATGGTATAATTGTAAAGGCATCGATCAATGGGTGCATTGATCGGTCATGCCTAAAAGGCATGACCGGTCAATACACCAATTGACTGGTTGCCTAAATAATATATATGCCAATTGAATTCATTTGGAGAAGACATAGAAAATATTAAATGATCTCTCTCCTTCAGACCTGCAGATAAAAATCAGAATTATTAGACATTGACATAATTCCTCATATCCATATATAGCATTCATAGTTCATAACTTTTACAATTTTGCATTGCAAAAGCAAATCAAGCATGCATGGAACGAGTGAAGGAGATCATCGCTTATCCCACAAGGAGAGTTGGCAATTAAAGGATGAAGGATTAAGAGCAAAAGTGGAAAATCGCTCCTGACCCTCTCTAAGGATCCAGGGCGAAAAGGTCCTAATACATTTTCCTCCTAAAGATCAAATGAAATCAAATTCAAAACTCCAATAAGAAATGCCATTTAAATGACTAGATGAAGTTTTGGGCAAGAAAAATGAGGAATGCATGAGCAAAATTGAAAGTTCGCTCCTGACCCTTGCCAAGGGTCCAGGGCGAAGTTAATGGCATTCTTCATTTTTACCATATTTAGAGCATTAATATCCTCCAAATTGTATTAAATGCCAAAATTGCTAACTTCAAAGCATTTGAAGAAATTAAATTAAATTGGCATTTAATAAAGGACATATTGGCATTTAATAAATTAATTTTGAGCCTTAAAAAAAAATCGAACTTTTATTGTTAAGGCATTTAAAATTAATTTTTGTGAAATTAAAATTAAATATGGAGCACCTAAGCTCTTATTTTTATTTATTTTATCAAGTCGGCCCCTCCTTTTTGCAATTTTATTTATTTTTTTAAGCCCATTTTGCCAAGTCGGCCTAGGGGGAGCAAGGTGGTGGGCACTCTATATATTGGAGGTGTTTTTCGAATCATTCACTCATTGCTTCAACTGCGAATTTGGAGAGCAAGAAGAAGGTGCGAAATCTGGTCTATTTGGAGCGAATTTATCTCAAGTGTTGGAGGCTAGAAGGAGGTGGAGTTGATTCTTGTGAAGGCTAAAGGGGGCGTATTTTGTTCAAGGGAGAGCTTTGATCTACATTTTGCCTAGCGAAATTCACCTATTTTTGCATCATTTCTTAGAGTTAGTACTCAAGAGGAGGTATGGCGAAATCACCTTGACACCATTGTTGAAGATTTGAATTTTGAACTTTTGTTTTGAAGATTCCACGTTTGGTGTAGTTAATTAGGAAATGATAACTCAAGACTTATCATGAAGTTTCCCAATTAATATCTTTTATCTTCCTTTTAAATCTTCCTTGCTACTCTTCAAGATATATTACTAATTGTGAAATGTTGTGTAGGTGTCAAGATGGCGACTCCAAAGGCGGGAGCATCTACTAGTCGTCTAGCTCTCATGAAGGAAGATCAGAGGAATGAAGAATTGGAGACCAGGATCGTGTCCAAATGGAGCAATATCGGAGATACCAACTTGGGAAACTTCAGTGTGAAGAAGTTTCGGGAGGTCCCCTACATTGGCAAGCCATCACCTGTCGCAAAGAAGATAATTGAAAGTGGCATCATCAAGGCGGTCGGTTTCCCTCCAGCAGTCCAGTGTCATGCGCTCATGATCGAGTGTGCCCGCCATTATGACTCACAATCGAGATCGATCGTATCCAAGGAAGGAAACACTTTGGCTTACCTGTCAGAAGAGGCTATAAGTGAGGCTTTTCATCTTCCAGAGCATAAAGATATGATTTACAAAAGCCTAGAAGGAGCCAGGTCAATATATGAGGATGATCCCGACACTTGCCTGAATCTCATCAATAAGAATTGGTTGCTCAAAAGTTGTCCCCGCCTGAGCAAGATTCCCAACACACCACATAGGATCGACTTCCAGGAGGAGTACAGAGATTTGGTAACCTTGCTCAATCGAGTTACGGGGGCTCCACAAGCCTTCTACTTCGAAAAGTGGATGTTCTACTTCATCCAAGTGATAGTCCAAGGAAAAGGAACGATTCATTGGGCTAGAATTATTAGCCATTGTTTGGATGTGCAATTGAGAAGACTAAAGCCTACCAGATCGTTCCACATGAGCTCATATGTCATATATGCCCTGATCAAGAGTTTCGAATATGCTGGGCTACCTCACAGAGGAGTGATTGGAAGAGGACCCGAAGAAGAGAGAGTTTGTGACTCTTATGTTCATTTGCATCATCTTCCTAGAGGTGACTACAAGTTAGTCAACGACACCTTCACGATGAACATCACTAGGATATTGCAAGGTGGGATTCATAATCGACTATCTCTGGATGCACAAGAACTTGTGAAGAAGCATGGTGCATGGTTCATCCAGTTTCAAAAGTTTACATATATCAGAATTCATGGGTGTCCTTTACCTCCTTACATGTTGCCGAGGTATCCGACAGACAAGATAGTGCTACTTGAGGTGACTAGACAGTTGGCAGCTTATGCAAAGGCATTCAGACACAAGCATGGAAATGGAATTCTCGTGCCCATCATATTGGGGAATTCAGTTGAGGTATGTCCTAATACTCAAGCCTTGGATAATGCAGAGAAGGAATTGGCTTTATATTCATTCACATTCTTTGCCTCGAGGGAGAATTTTGATCCTCATGGTTATATAGAGGAGACAGTTGGTAGAAAGTACAAACACGAATTTCAGGTAGAGGACTTTTGGATGAATCTCTCAAGTGATTTAGAGGTTAAAAGAAAGATGTATTCCAAGCTACCCTTAGATCTAATCAGGAAATGCAAAGTTTATAGGGTAGCAGATCAAGCACAGGATAGCGGTAGACATATCCAGTCATCTTATGACAGAGAGGACAAAGCAGTGAAGATAGATTGGAATGAACCTGAGGTTTTGGACTTGAGAGCTTTGATGGCTCCATTTTTGTCATGTACTCGCAGATGGGTGGATGTACAACATCAGAAGCTAAGAGAGCAGAACATACCAGTGACTTTTACTTTGGAGGAAAGACCAGAAGAAGGAGGAGCAAGCATAAGTGAAGATAATTCTCATCCTAGAGGCGCAATGAGGAAAGAAAGACCTGAGAAAAGACAACCTTCCAAGAAGAAGCAAGAGGCCAATCGAGATCGCTCATCAGGCACATCTTCTCGACATGGAAAGAGGGCAAGTCAAGCTGAAGGACAAGAGAAGACGGTGCCTGAGGTTGATGAATCTATGGAGTCCATGGTACAAAATGATAAACTTGAAAAGGGGCAGACACCTCAACATTCATCAAGTCAATCTCCCCAAGTTGATGAGCTACATGAAGAGAAGAATGATGATGAAGCGGCATCTCCTCTCCGAGAAGACGAACCATTGCCTAAAGAAATACAAGTTAGAGAGACGAGATCCACCATTCCAGATTGGTTGAAGGACAGATTGATGAGGGTGATTGTGATTGAAGATGAAGATGATGTAATTGACTTAGAGAGCCTTATAGGAAATTCTCAAGAAGTAACAGAAAAGAGGAAGGCCACCAAGATGTCCAAGGTGATCAGAGATGAGACAGGATCCAGGAAATTGCAGATAGCTACACCAGTAGTGGACAAGTATGAAGGTGAAATTCTTGCAGAAGAGTATGATGTAGAAACATTTGAGCTTGGTCTGCTCACTACTGAACAGGCAATGGATGAGGCAACTGATTCATTTGAAGCACTTAAGGGCAAACTTAAAGAAGAAATGGAAAAGAATAGGAAGCTTGAGAGAGAGAGAGGTGCTTGGAGAGGTTACTTTAGCCATCTCAATCAGCCCTTGGGACGTCAGGATCCAGCAGTATCTCCTGTGCAAGCACTTCCCCTTGAATCAGTTGGCGAGGTAGAAAGAGTCAAGAGCTTGGTTCAGCTTATGAGCTCTTGGATTGACAAATCCCACATGGTAGCTGTTGAATTTACAACAAGAATGATGAAGACAATCAACCGAGATATCCAGGTCCTTCAAATCGTCCACAACCTAATGATAACTGTAGCCGCTTTCGCTCACACTAGAGATGTTATCATTCCCGTTCTACAAGTAATCAGGTAAACACCAAGGAAGATCCTAGCAGAGGAAAAGATAATGGATGGAGGAGCTCATAACCTACTTCAGTGGTCAACTCTACTCCAAATGAAAGAAGTTCTTTTCGAAGATATCAGCACCAAATGCAATCAAGTTGAAGGTGTCATCCATCCAATTCAGGACAAGGTGTTTGCAGTGTTGTGTACCATTCTTGGCAGACGGATCGAAGTTGAGACAGATGTAGACCTCCAAGAGTTGGAAGAGAGGGTCAAGGTCATCTTTTGCAAAGATGACAATGTCATCACAGATGAGCAACGGGATCTGATGTTCACTACTATGCTCCTGATTGAGAAGATCAAAGAACTCGAACCTGGATGGGAAGCTGCTCTCCTCACTGCCTTTGATCAGGTTATCCACTTGGAGGAACGCATGAAGAATCTTCCTGAGATTCCCATTGTTGAAGTTGAAGGAATTGTGTCCAAATTCGTTGCATATGCTAAGAAAGAACATTGGAAAGGGAATAAGATTCTAGAAGAAAGGTTGTTATAGAATGATGTGGCATCTCAATTATCATTGGTCTATGTTTCCTCGACTTTTGTGCCAATTAAATATTTGGCTATGCATTTAATAATGTTCATCTAAAAGGGGAACTTTTGGTAACAAACCCTAATTAGGGTTTAGGTGTCAGAATCTCAGCCGTTGATCTTCTTTTGATCTGGGCCATTCATTGTAATTGAGGATGCTATATATACCCTCACTCATTTTCATTTTGTCATTAGATGATTAGAGATTAGATATTAAGGAGATAGATAGTTAGAGCTTTGGAGAGAAGAAAGTTATTTTGTAACAAGATTGAGTAGTGAAGAAAGAATTTCAAACAATTGTTGTCTATTTTGGCTTTGAGATCAATAAAATATTGAAGTTATGGTGTTTTATTGCAATTCTTGTGGCTATCTTCATGGTTGTTTACTTTCTTGAATCATTCTCGGTCGAAGTAGTATTTAAGTTTGAAGGACTAAGTGTTGGGCTTGATCTTTGGTGAGATTCACGTTCCAAACCACTAGCTTCTTACTGATTGTAAGGACGCCTTGTGTGTTCAACTGGAGATATTTAGATTGCTTGAACCTTCAATCATTATTGAACTATTGATATGTATCTTTATGGTAGTATCTATAATTCTTGATGATTTGAAAATCACTAATCACCTTAGAAGATCGCATCAATTCCAGTAGAGTTGTAATTCCTTGGCAATACTGAAATTGGTAGAATCTTACCAAGTCTAGCCTACATCGAGTCACTCTTAGGATTAGATTAGAATCCATCTCTCGCAAACCCTATCTTTTGATCTTTTTTGAGAACCTGTTAGCTTTAGGAAAATCATGTTCCTGCAGATCGAAAACGTAAGGCCCCTTGAAGAAACAGCATTTACAACGACCACTGGTGCTTATCCACATGTAGAGATCCTACAACGAAGAACCTTGAAGTCACCCTGATTGATCCTTTTCCACGATATCTTCAGCATTTAGAGGCTTTACTCAAGAGAGGATAAGGTACCCTTGGGTATTTTATTCTGTGTTTGATAGTGTACAAAATACACGTCAACACACACCGATCCCAGTTTTCTGGGTTTGATCTTCAATAGAGGAATCTAAGGAACTAGAGATCATTGAACAACTGATTTGAACTGTAGTCACATGGTTTGTGTCTCTTTTTATTTTGACAGACTTAAATTTTAAATTGTATAATCCTAATCTTGCCTGCCAGATGCAGTCTATGTAATTTGCTAACCCTGGAAAACAGAAGTTTCATATACTTTAGAACCAGATATAAAATTCCCTAAATTATCTATGCTTTCCTTAGATAGCATCAATGGAAATGCCATGATCTGTCTAATCTCATTGATCTGCCATTGCAATTAAGCATACATATCCTTGCTTTATATTAATCAAAAATCTAGGTCAATATTTATTTTGACTTTGTAAGCAGTGAAGAAATTGGAAGCCTTCTCTAGTTTAGGATGCATGACTCAATGTGAAAATTGGATGTAAAAAGCATGTCATTTATGTGCTTTGGTGAAAATCCTGTGGTTAAACTTAAAACCGAATGGGAAGAGGTTTGTGATGGAATAAAATCTAGAAGCGAGAGGAGGTATAAGACTTTATAGAAGCATTTTTGTTTGAGTAAAAGCAAATTCCCCTATTCCTTCTTTTTCTTATGCATAACATGGGATGATTTTGGACAGTGAGAGAACATAAGAGGTATCCAAATTCATAGATAGAATGTTGAGAGTTTCTTGTGTTTGCATCCACAGGATCTGTTGTTTTCTGTAGGAATAAAAAATTACCTGTTGCAAGTCAGAGAGATAGAGAGAATGTTGTGGAAGAGAGAAAAGGATGGCTACAACGATGATTTAGTCAGTCACATCTGCTCTTCTTCTCCCTACTTCTAGGTGACAAGCTCATTTTGCATTGATAGTTGTTAAGCATTTATAAAGTTAGGCTCCTGATTTCCTACAAGGGCTAGAATTTGTTTTTAAAAGGGGTGAACTGTTCCCTCTTTCAATACTTCACAAATAATTGATCCTGCCTGTTGTTGCTATCAATGCAAGGCCATGTTTGTTTCAAACTTTTAAAAGAAGGGTGAATGTACTAGTATTGATCTCGGGCACTTTCTGTCTTTAAGAAAGGTGAGATACACAAGACTGAATGCAGTTTAACTTGTGATCCTACATGTTCATGTGGTGAAATAAAATTTCTGTATTTTTTAAAAAACCCCTGTTAATCCTTTGATGAAGTTGTTTCCCACTCCCAGAGTTGGAGATAAGCAATGAAGAGGAGAGTTTATGCCTGCCTCAGCATATAAAACATTTATTTCAGGACAAAATCTTTGTGCGCATTGATCCACTTGAGGTCTTCATATAAAGCTATATTACATCTAAAGTACAACTAGAGGGAGGGTAATGTGGGTTGTTGTAGATTAGAATCCCAGATAATGAAGAACCATAACTTTTGAAATGGCAATGGACCTCTTGATGTTGGATAAGAAATTGAAAATTCTTCATTCACAATTATTGGGGCCCCAACCTAATGAATATAATATCAATCAATGTCAGTAGATTTCCACAATCCATGAGACTTTCTATTGTTGCTTCTAGATTTGATTGTGTGAATGTTTTTTGCATCAACGTTTCAGATCATACTACATCATCCTTTTGCTCTCTAACATCCTGATGATGGATCATGTAGTATGATCCAAAATGTTGATGCAAAAAACATTCACACAATCAAACCCAAAAGCAACAAAAGAAGATCTAATTTACCAATTTGGGTACAGATATGGATACAGAATCGGGTACGGGATCATGGAATCGGCAACAACAAAAAATCCTTGGGTACGGGTACAAGTACGTCCACATATATATATATATATATATATATATATGGTCAAACATCAAAATTATAAAATATAATTATATAAAGTTAAACTATCACTACCATTATTGATTATTACAATGATACAATCTATACAAATATGAATAATACAATGCAACTTTCCATACATAAATCATAAATCATAAATCCATAATTGCCAATGTCAATAAATATTCATATATCGTAAACGTAATATCATATTCATAATTTGCAACAAAGATAATATTCAAGTTTCAACTGATTCAAGTTTCAAAATGTGAAAATGTCATGACACAATAAAAATTCAAATTACAAGCCATCTATGGGATTTAAACTCCATATTCATCTTCATTTAAAGCATCCAACCCAAGCCCAAGGTCATCAATTGGTTCAAATTCAGCATCAATTGAACCACTATCGAATGGAATGCCACTCCCACTAGCTATGTCTCTCTCAAGTTCCATAGCTGCCTCATCTATAGAGACTTGGGCAAGCTGTGCAACTGTAGCATCTAAATCAGCACACTCAAGAGCTAGATCCCAATTCCTTGTTGCACCCGCATTATATTCAGGGTCCTTATGTGACAACAAATGAAGGTTGGAGTGTATGTAGACCAAATCCTTAGCTTTCTTTGCGCCCAAACGATTATGTTTGACTGAGTGGATGAAGGGGTATGTACTCCAATTCCGCTCAGCTGAAAAAGAGCTTGCAAAAGTTAAAACATAATTAGAAATTTATAAATTATAAAATAAAAATATGATAGCATCAAATGGAATTGGAAAACTATAAAAATAAAAAATAAAAAGATAGATACTTGGGAGAGAAGTCTAATTGCAAGAGGCTGCAAAAAAAACGGAGCCTTGACCATGTACATACCACCACTCATCAGCTTCCATCCCATATCTAGCATTGAGAGCTACAACATCATGATTTTTGTGGATACAAATTGGCCAAACTCCCTCAAGACAACATTTCTTGTCTCCTCATCTTGATATATCTTTTTAAAGGCAGCCCTATAGCCAGAAGCAACCTCTGCATCTCTATATGGTGGCACCCTCCTTGGTGTTGCAAGCATCTCTGCACTATAAAATTTTGGCATCAAAACAAATGCTAAGAGATGTAAGGGAGTGGTCATCTTGTTCCAATGGTCAACAACAATTTTCTGCACAACTTTGAAAAGTGTTTCCGTTGTTAGCGGCAATATTGTACATGAAAATAAAACTAGTTAATTAAGTTGTACATTGTAATTGTCTTGGTTAGTGGCAACTGAGGGGTGGTAGTTGCGGTGCGACGGTTGGCGCTTGCACCCCCTTGATATCTGTATATACTTCCGAATGTAACTTGTGACGAAGGATTATGAAGGGGATAACATCTCTTATATTAAATCTGATATCTATGGCATTATTATTCTGCATTACGTTCTTTATCTGTGTACTTTAAGTTATTCACCCGAGAGGGCAAACATTTGGCGCCGTTGCCTAGACATACTCAGGAAAGGAAGGAGCGGATGGCGTGCGGACACGATGGGCCTACCCATCGGTGAGATTAACCCAGAGGTCGACGACGCGCAAACGGAACAATTGTCGTGGGACGCAGAGCGTGATGGCAAGAGGCGAAGGGGAAATTGAACCTTGTAATAATCCTGGCACAATGTTGAGATAAATTGTGGCCGAAAGGAAAAATAATAAAAGTTTTGTTTTTTTTTGTGTACATGGCGTGTGCTTGCTATGTACGGAAGTGATTTATGCCCAATATATTAAATAAAGATAGAAATAAGAAAGCAGAAACGGACGAGTGGGAGGCCGCGCAGAGGGCCTTGATTCAGGAACAGCAAGTAGAACGTAGATGGAGGGTGAGGCAACTTGCCGAAGGACGACCTGCCGAAGGGTGGCCCGAAGGGAACCAAGGAGGTGTCACGGAGGGTGCAGAAACCGAGGAAAATTTCTATGCTTCACCAGAACACCGTAGGGTGAGAAGCCATGAAGAGTTCTGGAGGAAACAAGGTTACGGAGGAATCTAGTCGAAGAGACTCGAGATCAGTTTAGAAACTTATCCCTTACACCACGAAGTGAGGATCACCAAAGGGAGCCAAGAGTGGGTGCGGGTGAGAACGGAGGGGAGGACAACTGTACGATTGTAGGTGCCACACACAGCAGGCAAAACACCGTACCTCCACTCACCCACGCAGGACACACCACCGGCGCCGAAGGGAGCGGTGCACAGACGCAGCCACAGCCACCTCCAGGAAGACGACCCCCATCGATGGCGGGCAAACAGAAGTTGCCTAAATTCAACAAAGATGGCAACGATGACCCCGTACGGCACTACCGTACATGTGAGACAATATGGTCAGCCAACGGGGTAGTTGACAAAGCGGATTGGGTGGTGCAATTCCCTGCCACCCTGAGAGGAGTAGCCATTGATTGGTACTCTGATGTGGATAAAACAAAGGTGGGAACATGGGATGACCTACAGAAAGCTTTCGAGAAGGAGTTTCGACTCCTTCGAGATGATAATGAGATCGTGGTGGAGATATTAAGCACAAAGCAGGGAAAGCACGAGACAGTGCGAACATACAGCCGACGGCTAAAAGAGTTACTGGGGAAGATGGAGAACCAGCCGGCTGACGGACTAAAGAAAAGATGGTTCGTGGAAGGGTTGCGGTCATCCCTGAGGAGAAAGATGAAAATTGTACCGCCCACCTCATACGATGACGCGTACAACCGCGGAATGGATTTGGAAAGTGAAGGCAAAACATCGCGGAAGAAAAAGGACAAGTCCTCTGCAGAAGAGGAGTCCTCGGGAGAAAGCAGCAGTGACGAATCATCAAGTAAGAAGGTGCAAGCTCTTCAAAAGGATATGCACCGTATGTTGAAGGAATTTAAGAACATGAAAGGAAGCATGAGCAAAAACGAAGACGTGTGGTGCACTGATTGTAAGGAAGAAGGCCACACAAAAGGCACCTGCCCGAAGAAGGCCTTTTGTGAGATTTGCCAAGTGATGGGACACTCCATCAAGGAATGCCCATACAACATGAAAACCCGAAGTACGCAAATGAGCCAAGTGTTGTTCACTGAGCAGGCCACAACATCTGCACCAGCGAGTACGGCCCAGCAAACCAACACAACGGCATCATCTGGAGGTTACCGGGACAACAAACGTGGCGGCGGAAGGAATAACAACAATAACAATAACGGAAGCCGTATCCAGTATGATGCCAAGGGCCGGCCAATGATCCAATGTAGGGTCTGTAATCAATGGGGGCACTTCACCCGTGATTGCACAAAGGAAGCCACCCCTCAGCACCTCTGTCGATGGTGTGGACCAGGCGACCATGAGGACGCAAATTGCCCAAAGGCAGGGGTTAATCTCCTCAACATTGAGAAGGCTGAGAAGACTGGTGAGAAAGAAGTACTAGCGATCACTCGCGCTCAGACGAAAAAGGCCACTTATCCCGACCCTCGTACGGAGAAGGTGAGATCACGGGAGGCAAAGGCTAATATTGAACGTGAGATGACAGCCAAACGACGGAACAACGAGGTGGTGAGTACATCATCTCGTACGGAAGCTGAAAATAACATCATTGGGCAAGTACTGCAGATGGAAGTACCTATAAGGGTAAAGGACCTTCTGGAAACAATGCCACAGTTAAGAACCGCCATTTTAGTTCCATACGAACCACTGCGTAGACACCTTTGCGTGCCACACGAGCGGAAGTTCCGGTCAGCTCCTCGGCTGACCCAATGTTGTTGACCTTAAATAGTGGTCAGCATCCTGCTGTAGTAGAGATGGGAATTCTTGGGGCTATCCTCAAGGACACCATCGTGGACGGAGGTTCGGGGGTGAATGTACTGCCAGAGGATACGTGGAAGAAGCTGGGGAAGCCAACACTATGGCCACCCACGTTCAACTTGGTAGGTGTAGACCAGCACGGCATCAAGCCACTCGGCACCCTGATGGCCCAACCGGTCACCATCGGCACGCAATCCTTCATACTAGATTTTGTGGTAATCCCACTCAAGAAGAAGGGGTATAACGCCATCTTACGCAGAGGGTGGCTGGTTACAGCAAAGGTGAACCACGACTGGAAAAAGAACACCCTTTCTCCATAGAAAGGGGGGTGGAAGTACACCATTGATCTGAGGACCCAGGTTATATAATCCCAATGAAGAGGGATGACATTCCATGTACAAAGTGTATTATTTTGGACACTGCCCCGCGGGGGCGCTGCCCCTCGTCCCTGCTGGGGCGCTGCCCCAAACCCCCAGTTTATTTTTGAGCTACAATACACTTTTTGAGTAGGGCGAAGGGCATCAGAGAAGGCACGGTAAGTGTTGGGTTGTCCCGTACTATGAGAAAGAAGCCTGCAACTAAGCATTGGCCTTTGGGGAGTGTGATAGAGGATTTGAGGCGTCTCCTAGCCTTTGTGCCCGAAGGTTGTGGCCACTTCCAGGCATGAATGGTACGCTTCGAGGAACTCGGAGTATGTCTCGATTGGACGTGAGGTTACTTTGGTGGATGCACAGAGGGCTCGGGAGGAGCTGACCACCAGGTTGGAGGCAGTACTAGCGTGAGACTTAGCTCGGCGTACCCAAGAGTTGGATGTCGAGAGGGCAGCGCGGGTGGCCATCGAGGACAAATTGGCTAGGGAGACAGTATCATTTGAGTAGCAGTTGGTGGAGGCTGAGACTGAAAAGCGTGTTTTACAGACAAGTTTGGTTTAGGCACAGGAGGACTGTGTTGTCAAAGGAAGCCATAAGGGTGAAATCCGCACTTGAGCATCGAATGGTAGCAGAAAAGGATTTTCAGGCGAGGACACAGCAGGTGTATGAGTTCCGGGCTCAATTGGCGTCAGCAGTTCTGTTTAATGTCATCTCTATTTTGTATTAAGTCGTCCGGAGACGACTTCTTTTCTTTTGGGGGGGATGATGTTAGCGGCAATATTTTACATGAAAATAAAACTAGTTAATTAAGTTGTATGTTGTAATTGTCTTGGTTAGTGGCAACCGAGGGGTGGTAGTTGCGGTGCGACGGTTGGCGCTCGCACCCCCTCGGTATCTTTATATACTTCCGAATGTAACTTGTGACGGAGGATTATGAAGGGAATAACATCTCTTATATTTTATCTGATATCTATGGCATTATTATTCTGCATTACGTGCTTTATCTGTGTACTTTAAGTTATTCACCCAAGAGGGCAAACATCCGTTGGGTCATTTACTTTTCTTTTTATTACTTCTCTTATTTTCTCCACCATGCAATCCATGGCATCATAAATCTCACCCAAACATGGGTGATCAGTAGCAGCATACCTAATCATGCTCATGATGGGCTCAGTGAAATTCAAAACATATTCCACATCATCCCACCATTTCTCATCAAGGATCAATGCTCTTACTTTTAGAGCTCTCTCTGTGTGGGACTGCTTCCATACACTCCACAATCCATTGATGACCATAGAACTCAAGGCCTCTCACACCTTCACAAGCCGTCTTAAGACAAGCGTGTGATGCAAATCGTGTATCAACAACCTAACATGACATAAAAAAATACACAACATATATCAACTATTAAAAATAAAAACTAAAAAATTAAAAAATAAAATTTAAATTAGTAATTACCTTCAACAACTCCAACTTGGAGGAGGTCCTAAAAATGGCTTGTGACATATAATGATTAGTCACAAACATTTGAATCTCGTCGCCCTCCGCCTACAGTTTTTTCACCCAATCAATTTGTGTGCCAATCTTTTACATGATTAAATTGAGTGTGTGGACTACACATGGTGTCCAAAAGATGTGACCATATGTAGCCTCCACTATAGTCCCAGCTGCCCTACAATTTTTAGCATTGTTCGTTATGACTTGAGCAACATTTTCAGCCCCCACCATGTCAATGCATTCTATGAGGATATGGGCAATGAAACTTGCATCTTTCACTTCCCCCTCACAATCCACCACTTACAAAAACATTGCCCCTTTAGGGCACACTGCTATAACAATTGATCAATGGCCTATTTTTACAATCTTTCCATCCATCAAAAATGATGGACACACCTGTTTCCGGCCGTATCTTTGATGACTTTCAACTGTTACTCTACATATGCTTTCTCCTTTGCCGATGAGGTGGTTCGCACCTTTTCATATCCTACACAAACATAATCAGAAGGAGTATTGCAAAGGGTATGCACCATGTCCCGAAAGTAAGGTGATTTGACAAGGTTGAAAGGAAGTCCATTGCCATAAATGCAATGCCCAATGCTCTGATCTGCAATCCTCTCATTTCATTTTTGAAGGCAATATCCAATAGGCCTCTTTTTTGTGAAGCCACAACATTCTCTACTGCAGCAACTAAAGGTTTTGGCATGAAAGGATGTGAACTAGCCGATCTTGTGGAGCCAATACTACTAGAAGGCCTCTTCAAGCTTGACTGGGCAAGAGGATGATCAGTCTTTGCTTTGCCACTTCTCCTATCAGCTTCCTCTTGTTCTCTAATATAGTCCAAAACTAGAGCTTTTAGCAGCCCCTTGCCATCTGATCCCTTAGAAAATTTTATTCCACGTCCGAGGACGAAGCAAAGGTGACCTTTCACTCGATAGTATGAGCTGGTAAACTCAATGCCATAATGGTTACACCACCAAAGAAAACTCCCACCACCAGACATTTGCTTGATCATTGTTGTATAATGCCAAAGTGTTGATTCTGGATCAATTTTAAAGGGGTTATTTTGAGTTCGGACCTAGGCAATTGAACTAGAGCTTGCACTTGCACTTCCAAATTCCAGCCATTATGTACGATTATATGAATAATGCACCTAAAATAAAAAGAGAAAACACAACATTATTGAAAAAATTTGAAAAAGAATTGGCATTATAACCCCATACTATGCATACAAAGTGCAAACAAAAATACAAGACTTCTTTTTAAAAAAATTAAAAAACTTAATAAAAAAATTTTAAAAATTGAAAAAAACTTGAAAAAATTCTTGAAAACTTGAAAAAAATTCAGATTCACTCACCTTTGATGGCTAAATCTTCCTTCTCCAATGATTTCTATGCCTTCGATGCGTCTCACACCTTCGTAGCCTTCACCTTCGAAGAAAAATGCAAAAACTTCAAAACTTGGCTGTAGAGAAAAAAAATTGAAAAATGCAAAAAAAAATGAGTTGAATGAATGTTTTGATGCATTTCATGCATCATAAGTGGCGAAATTAGGGTTTACTGTTTAAAAAAATATAAAAAGAAAGTGATTTTTTATTAAATATTGCTACTTTATGACCCGTGGGCCCCATTTTTGGGAACCCACGGGCCTTGGTCGGCTCGGGTCCGCCTGGGTCCCCCATGGATTCCACCCGGGTTCCTCCCAGGTGGCTGGGTCCTCTGTGGGTCCTGCAATCAGGACCCACAGAGGACCCAACCACCTGGGAGGAACCCGGGTGGAATCCACGAGGGACCAGGATCCGTAAGGAATCAGGACCCGATTCCAAGGCTGCCAAGGCGATTCCGGTAACACAGAAGAAAATATAATATCAGTTGAGTTTAGCATTTTGGTCAATGATTTTACAGGCCTACAGTCCCTACCCCTGGTTCTTGTTGGCAAAAAATTAGTTTCAAGATCAATTAAAATATGTTTCAATTAATCAAATAAAAAAAGATGTCTTAATTGGCTTTCTTCTATCATATGGTGTATAGCGTCCAATCTGTAACTCTTTCTTATCACATAATCACGTGGATTTTCAAAGAAAAATGTTGCAAGTGTAGATCCATGCAGATGCATATCCTCATAAATGGATTGTTAAAGGTTACCGATCATGGCCTTCTTTCCTGATGATGCATAGTTGACATGGCATTCTCTTTCAAGTCTCAACAAAGATTACTCGGCAGTGTTCTCTCTTGCTAGTTAGAAATTGCATAAGTTTCTGCTACAGTTAATATTCTTGTTATGATTGTTTCACTTCTTTACTTACTGTTTATTCATTATCATGCTAAAATATATGAAGGTATAGAGCTGGATATGCTTCACATTATGATAGAATGAAGGCCAGCTGGCAAAGGAGAATTGAATAAATTAACTCTAACAAGCTATGACACTCATTAGATGTCAGTGAAGTAATGTTCATCAAACATATCCAATATGACATTAATGAGAGACTCCTGCACCTGATGACTTAAACAAGCTATCTGCAGCACATAGAAAGTCCACTAGAAATTTTTCCATCAAATCTGCATTATACTGAATGGAAGGCCTGTCAGAAAGACCAAATCCAGGCCAATCAACAATTATAGTCCGCCAATTTTCAGCTAGTTCTTGCATTGAGAGATCTTTTGCTACTGCTTTCCATTCATCTGTGGTACTCACATCAGAGATTGTTGGAAGCATAATGATATCCTTGAAAGGGCCAGAGCCATTTCTTTTATGTTCCTCAAAATATATTTTTAGAGGCTTATTTTCAAAACTCCATGTCCAAGTACCAGTCTGAAACTGCAAAAATTACACAAAAATATTTAATAAGCTAATTGAGCAAAATACATAAAATACATCTTTAAACTTTGAACCATATAAAACATAAAAAATTATATGACCTATATGAATTCTTATATTTTAATTGAACATCCCTCCTCTTTCTTCAAAGCATTATCACACCATAAAAAAATATGCCTCAACTAATCCATCATTGTTAATTTTCTTACAAGGTATGAATGCATTTTAATTACAAGTTAAAAATTAATTATGAAAGGAAACAGAGGAGCTTTTCTTCAAATGTTTTATTTAGGCCAGAGATCAACTAATAGATGCATCAAAAAGATAAATGGAAAAGCATGACATACGTAATAAGTTAATTCAAAAAGGCAAATAACAGAAGCATGATATTTCCATAATAAGTTAACCTGCATCAGACATCTTAAAAAAGATGAACTCTATGAAGACAAAGGATAAATGATTGTTTGCTTCTCTTTCCTAGATATTATTATTGGATATAATTTTCAGCTGGTATCAATTTAAATGATTTGCAATAATATGAATTTCAAGATATTAAAAAAGTAATTTGCAATAGGTTTTTTCCTGTGAATAATATCACTATTTGTATTATATAGTATCTACATGCTATAGCAATGAACAACTTTGAATGAACAACCAAGTGGCAACAATTAGAAAGCAGTGGACCACAGCAATGACACAAGAAAAACACAAACATTAAATGACAGAGGTAGCTCCAATATGAGCAGTTTGTCTTGGAGCAATTTGTCAGTGCACGTGATGCTCTTGGAATTAAGCCCACGCGCAAAAGGTCACCTTGTAGTGGAACTAAGACCAGTTGGACAAAGCCAAAAAAAATATCCAAATACAATCTTTAGAACTTAGAAGCATTAAAAGGTTAATTAGTACTCAATCCACTCGTTGCCTATGTAATGTTAAAGTTCAATTAGCTAACTATTAGTTTAGACCCTAGGCTAAAACTAACTACCTGGCAAATTCTAGTAAACTAATAGTACCCAGCTGATCAATGAGAGAGATTAACTTGCCTCGAATTAAGGAAGGCATTTAAAATAATACACTTTGTACATGGAATGTCATCCCTCTTCATTGGGATTATATAACAGGTTTTCTAAAATGCCGTCTATATATGTGAAGCTGGTAACCTAGAAGACATACAGTTGAATGAAAATCTATAGCCTGGAATAATGTGCAAAGAAGGATTAAGTCACTCAATAGAGACTGCAAGTTGAAGCAGGATCAAGAAGAAGATTGTATCTGGTCTGCACCACCAAGAAGATTGTAGCTGGTCTAGAATAATGTGCAAAGAAGATTGTAGCAAAGCTTAAATGTAACACCACGCAGCATAATGTAATTTTGAAGATTAATAGAAGATATCTTTTTTAACATTGATGTGTTGCTGCAGTGTGTGAAAAATGTTCTTTATTTGTGTTGTACACAATCCAATTGGTTGAAGTATTAAGGCTGTAACTTTGGACATCCCTTAGTTGAAACCTCCATACCCGACTGCATCAAGTTAAGAAAAAAGGCAAAACAAAGAATTGTAAAAACCCAAGAGCTCATAGCAAAGAGGAAGAAAATAAATAATTAACCCTGAGAGAACAAGGACAAAGATCAGTTGTTCAAGAGTGATTTCTATGCAAAAAAAATATATATATTAGTCTTGTAAGTGATAATCAATATTATGCTTACTTATTATTAACAGGAATGTATTTTTAAACCCTTCATAACATGTACATGCAAGGTATAATATATTATGCAAAACCCCAAAGTTAGAGCCTCTCTTGCAACAAGCACTGAGCTTGGCAGTGCTGATGGTAAGGTAGCTCCTGTTACCCCCAGCAACGAGGGGCTTCTCTTGGATGGATTACATTTCTCTCTCAAGGTTTGAGTAAGGGGAGGTAGCCTCTGTTTCTGCTGGCATGACTGCATCACAGATGCAGAGGGCTAATGGGATGGCAGCTGGATCTAGGCCTTTCTCCCATGGTGCTATGCACACTGTGATGTCTATTACTTCAAAGGAAGAACAAACCATTTCTTTTACAAAAGCTACATTTGCTTGGAAAGGATCTTCAAGGTGTTGGTAAAAGCCACTAAGAAGATTCCAATTTTAGAAATGGGTGGTGAAATAATAGAGGAAGTTGAGAAATACTCAGAGATTGCACTTATATGTAGATCCAAGTTCCACCTATCTTTTGGCCTAGCCCACCAGAACTGCATCAATGGGTAGCTAAAACATTGAAACCCTTTCTTGCTGAGCCTATTATGATTTTTCTCGTGCTCAAAGTGTATTCGTCATAGCATGTCAATCTAAGGCAAACTAAGACTGTATTCTTGATAAGGGACCAGGGGTTCAGGGGAGTATGACTCTCTTTGTCAAACCCTAGTTCCTCGAATTTAATCTACTAACAAAAAAGTTTAAGGTTTTGTCAACATGATTGAGGATGCCCAATCTTCCTCAGAATTTTAGCTTTCTTCTTCTCTAGAAAGCATTGGCAACTCCCTAGGGAAGTTTATATCTATTTCTTCTGAAACTCTATGGTTTTCCAATTCTAGTTTTGTGCATATTTTGGTAGAAACAGATTAATCTCCGGCTTTGCCAGTGGAAATATGGCTGTAAGTAGGCAGTATTATTTGGAAGCAACATCTTGATTATGTGAGGCTGGTTTTTAGGTGTAGAAATTGTTTTGATCTTGGTCATTTGCCTGTTTCAAGTCAGAGGAAAAAAAGAAAATCTACTGCAAGGTGTCTTGGTAGTAAAATGTCGAGTTGCCTCATCATATTGTGAATAGTCCCCAAGAAGAAGCTTCATTGACTCCCCCAAGAAGGCGGGAATCGCTAGCAAGGAATATGTCCTTGCATCTTGAGTGTGCTTAGGAAGAAGATATTGTGAAGCCTTTCGATGAGAAGAAAGTTTTCAAATAAGTAGAAAAATCAGAAATTTAAGAGGATGTCTCACAAAAGCCACAAGACATCTAGATTCTGCCCATAAGGCTAGTCTTTTTTTTTCATCAGAAGAGGATTTCCTTCCATTGAGGGGGTTAAGGATGTCGATCTGGAGAATTTATCTCCTAAGAAAGGAGGATGGACTATGGTAACCAGCAGAAAATTGTATCCAAAAAGAAAGCCTCTTCTCAAATGATTTTAGGATCTCATAAGAAAAACAGGTTGGATAATATGTTGCGTTAGCCTTTATTTTCATGGAAGGGACTCCCAATATATTCCATCTGCCAATTAATCTAAAAAACCATATACAAGGAAAAGACATTTTGGTTATATTTGAATTTTATATTTCTCAACATATGTTTTTTGTTGGAATAGATGCCATATGCCTTGCAATCGTAGCGTTCACATTCTTATTATGCACCCACATAGTTGGGGCATTCCACTTGAAGTGGTGTTATTTGTCACTTGTAGTAATGGAAGTTGCTAAATGCAACTATGACAATTTGTAAGGCATGTATGAGTTGTCATTATAGAAAACGCATAATGAAAGGGAGTTAACTAAGAAAAAAATTATGGAGCATCTTTCCAAAAGGAAAGATAAATCAAATAGACCACCCAAGTTAGCAATAGCAGTTTCAATTTTACCATAAGTTTACTCGGCATGTTTTTGGGCATTAAATTTTGTGCATGGAAATATGGTAAGTGTTATCACAAAAGCTTGCACCCTTCCTGAGCTATTAACTCAGCAACCTTGTGAAACATGGAAACAACCACGAAGTGTGGGACCTTGCGCAAGGGGGTTGAATCTCCGGAGAAGGCCGACTTCCTTCTCAATCCAAGTGTAGGTGTTGAACCAACTCAACACTTCAAATCTTATTTTTAAACCTATCCTAACAGCTTATAGAGGAAAAGGGAAGAGAGAAATGCTTAAAATGAAAGGAGTGATGCACCAAGATAAGAGATGTTTCTCTCCCCACCCGAAATGGCACAAAGAATCAACTGAAATACCCAGGAGATGCACAAACTTCAGTTGCATGAATGACCTTAACACACGTATGGAGGTTAGGACTTGCTGAATGTCAAGAGGGGAGAAGGTTTCCCACAAATCACACCCAGAAACGGGTTAACGCAACATATATGTGAAAGAAAGTCAAAAACATACACTTACAATGAAGGTAAGAACACATACACAACATACATAAGTTGAAATAAGGCAAGAATGATGATTTCAATTCATTATAAGGCCAATGGCCAAACTTACAGTTGCAGAAATGCAAGATAAATACAAGTCTTTAAGAGAAGTGAAAGACCATAGAATAGCTCAAGCCAGCAGGGAGAGAACCCTTTACAATGAGGCATAACAGCCATATATAGAAAATTGCTCACATAGGAGAGACCATTGGTCAAGGGAGAGAAGCCTTGACCCTTGTGTGTGCAGGGAAATGTCAGTCAAGGAATGCAGGGAAGTGCATGCACCTGACGTTGTGTACATGCAAGCAACCCGGCCATACCTTGACAATGCAATCCCAAGAAGAAAGGGACTTCCAGAAGGTGGATTGCCTGACATTCCAAAGTCAGAGCATGCAGGCATGACATAAGTAACCACAAATAAGCATGGCCTTGTGCTCCACCTACAAAAATCATTAAATACACCCCTGTAGCTCCACGAAAGGTGTAAAAGTCGCAAGAGTTGTTGGAGCATTAAGAGCTTTGAGTGTTAATCATGCCATCTGGAAGTGTTGCAAGCCGGAAGGAAGTTGGAAGACTTGGGAAACTTAGGTTTTCAAAGTTTGGGAAGACGGAAGACTTCGGAAACACGGGTTCCCGAAGTTGGGAAGACTAAAGACTTGGGCTTTCGGGATTGCGGGATTCCGGAGTTCCGGGGTCAAGGACTTAGGAACTTGGGAACCTGGGGGTTCCGGAGTTCCGGGGTTGAAGAAGAGAAGACTTAGGAACTTGGGAACCTAGGGGTTCCGGAGTTCCGGGGAAGAGGAAGAGAAGACTTAGGAACTTGGGAACCTGGGGGTTCTGGAATTCTGAGGAGGAGGAAGAGAAGACTTAGCAACCTGGGAACTTCGGGGCTCCGAAGTTCCGAGGAAGAGGAAGAGAAGACTTAGGAACTTGGGAACCTGGGCATTCCGGAGTTCCGAGGAAGAGGAAGAGAAGACTTAGCAACCTGGGAACTTCGGGGTTCCGGAGTTTCGAGGTTGAGGAAGAGAAGACTTCGGAACTTGGGAACCTGGGGGTTCCAGAGTTCCGCCAAGACAACACTTCACACTTCATGATTCCATTGTTTCCTTTTTGATCAAACTGGGGCAGCACTGGTCCATGGAACATATCTCTGATCGGTTCTCACTGATGGACCAAGGGTGTCATAAAATGACAACAGTAAGGAACACAATATTCAAAAGGATTACAAAGAGAAGGAAAAACAAAAGAATGGATCAAATAATGATAAGGATTCAAAAATTTATAGATGAATTTGATGCATTTCATGTATCTTTGCCTATGCATGCATATGTGTAACGTCCCCATTTTTTCAGGGTTCTCTAGTAGTGCAATTGGTGTTGGCTTTTGGGGGTTTTTTGATGCACCAGTGAGTTCAGATGGATTAATGGAGATGAACGACACCTTCTGGAGTGGTTT
Organism: Cryptomeria japonica; assembly: GCF_030272615.1. Taxonomy (NCBI): domain Eukaryota; kingdom Viridiplantae; phylum Streptophyta; class Pinopsida; order Cupressales; family Cupressaceae; genus Cryptomeria; species Cryptomeria japonica. The sequence goes on along the minus strand of NC_081414.1, from coordinate 624,315,950 downwards.
TGGACAACTTGTCCAAGACTTTCTTTTTTTACCAGTGGCCATTTTCAGCACTTACTATTTATAGTAAGTTTTAGTGCATCCCAAATTGGACCAGTTTGGTGTTTGGTCACTATTTTTAGCAATTGCTATTTTTAGTACGTGTCTATTTTTAGCAGCGAGTCAGCCTCTTTTTTCCTAGCAGTGAAATATGTCATTCTTGGACGTTGGGTGAAGTTTAATTGTGTTAAATTGCTATTTTTAGTACGTGTCTATTTTAAGCAGTGAGTCGGCCTCTTTTTTCCTAGCAGTGAAATATGTCATTCTTGGACGTTGGGTGAAGTTTAATTGTGTTAAAAGAAATATATTTTGATTTTTAGTTACTTAAGTCTATTATATTGTCACTGAACGACTTAAGTGAATTGTGCCCCTTCGCCTAGTTGCACAACGTTGTTTTAAAAAGGGGCATGTTGTGACCTAATCACACATCACCCCATTCCAAATGGGGACCCCTTGCTTTTTAGGTCCTTTAGATCTTTTGGTTTTGGTTCTTTGGGTCTTTTTGTGGTAGTCTCTTCGATCTCCTCGATTTGCAAGTGTTTTGGGGTGAATTTGATCATGCCTGCAAGTCGATTGAGTAATTTTGGCTCAATTTGGAACTTGTTTGGTCTATTTTAGGGTTTCACCCTTCAAACTTAGAATTGAGGTTTTTTCCTTAGGGTTTTGAAAAAACTGAACATTGAATCGGAATCGAGACCCTTCAAGGAAGCTACCAGTGAAATTTGAGAGAATTTTGAGCAACTTTCTTATTTTAGAAAGTTCCTATTTTTAGGAATTTCACTGCCTCCCGGATTGTCTTTATTTTGCCATAAATAAAACTTACTATTTTTAGCAATTTCTATTTTTAGTAAGTTTCTATTTTTAGTGTCATCTTGTCCTGAGTTGCCCTAATTTTGACATTTTGAAGTGCTTACTATTTTAAGTCTATTTTTGGCAGGTTCTGCACAGGCAAGGGTCCCGACATTGAAGATTGAATATTCCTAAATATTTGCCTAAATCCAAAAAGTTTGAAAAAGCAGACGGTTGATCAAGAATGGCCAAGTGTGGAATCCATTCCAGAAGTGGAAAGGCATTGAAAAATCACCTAAGGCACAAAATTCCACTTCAATCCAAGATGACATCCTAAATCTAAAAAATGATCAAAAGTGGCTTAAGTTAGGGAAGAAATTTCCTAAGGCAATGAAATCCTAAGTTCTAACCATGGCACTGGGCGCCAAAGAGACCTCATGGAGGAATTTTCTGATGGGATGGGGTTAGGGATAGACTAGCCTAGTCTATGCTCTTGGATCCTTTCCTTGGATCACCTGGTGTTCTCTACACACCCTAGGGTCTCTAGGACTTCCCTTTGCTTGAGGAATCCCCTGACCATGCCCAATCCACCCACCAATGAGTTGCAATACTGCTCCTAAGGTCTCACCTACTCATGAGACTCAAAACCCCTTACTATGGCTAATAAGGGCTAGGCTTGTTCCACACCTTCCAAGGTCTTAGCAAGGTTGTATCAGGTCTATTTCATGGTCTTTTCACCCATTCATGAGCCCCCAAGAGGTTTCAAGCCTTCAACCCCTTACCGATTTCACTATTTTGTGTTTTTGCCTTCAAATAGGGCTACAAGGATTAGGACCAATTAGGCCTCCTAACCGGTCTTTTAGGGCTCCCTCTCTCAAACGATGCACAAACAACCCAATCTCCCAAAAAGGACTGCCATTCATTTAGCAAGGACTCAAGGATTTTCTAGGTTTTAGACCTCCAAGTGTCCGTACACTGTCCTAGGTGGATTTTAAGGTTTTCAAGGGTTTTTGTGAGGGTTTTTAGGGTCTGCCTGGGTCTGCCTGGGTCACAGTGAGTGTTTTGAGTTTTAGCCACCTTGTTTGGATTGGTGGAGGCTCCTCCTTCACACCAATGATGCTTCACTCACTCCTCTGCACTTCCTTCAAAGGATGCACTCTCCACTAACCAACCTTGCTCTCCAAGACCTCTGCAATTTGACCTCTCCTAACCGGGCACTGTCCAGTCTCGCCTAGGAGTGGGTCTTTGCTTGGCCTTCCTGCATTTTTAAGGGCCCTACTTGCATGGGACTATAGTACAGGGTCTTCACTTCCATTCCCCATGGTTTCATGGTGATTCCACAATGGGGAATGGAGTTAAGACTTCATTTGCTCAAACCAGTTCAAAACTGGACAGTGAGACTGCAACTTACAACTTATTTACAAACACACTCAACCGGTAAACAAAAACCTAAACTAATCACTCACAATGAAAGTATTTACACCATAGAAGACATTTCACACAGTTTTGCACGCAGTTCAATCCATTTACTTGCCCGGTAACTTCATTCAATCTGACTGGTAACCAACAAACAGTCACAGTCAAGCTCTTCTTGCTTGGGCCATACAATCTCTGACATCCAACCCATGCAATTAGGGTTCGCAATTACTTATACCACCTTTGCCTCGATCTGCGTGCCCATATTAGGGTTGTCCACGCCAAACTAAGGATTTTGGCCTCCTGGTGGAAAAGTTGCTTGACAACTTTTAAAAGTTGTCATGCAACTTTTGAGCGTTGTCATGCAACTTTTGAGCAACTTTCTCAATGTTGCTTTTCATGACTCCTAAACCCACAATGGGCCAACCTAAGGACACCACCATGCTATGAAGGACCCCTAAACACCACAAAGACACACATACCCTCCATTTTCAAGAAAATCTCAATCTTGACTTATGACCCCTAAGATCTCCACTAGGACCCTAACTAGGACCTATGAGCACATGGCTCATTATTTTATGTACAATGGCTTCATAAGAAGCATAACTCCAACAAAACAAGGAGGGAGAGCTTGAAAGGGTGCTCCTGCACCATTTTCCTCCTAAACAAACAATCCTTCACACCATGAAATTGGCACCCATGCAAGGGAGTTGGGCGCTAGATTGGGGTCATGGAGGAATTTTCCTCCATGACCAAAATTCTTGCAGGCTAGTGGTTTAGTGCCCAAGGTTAGGTGATGTGCGCCAAATGAAGGGCGCCAAACTGGGGTCCTCAAGAAATTCATTCCAAAGCCAACATTCCCCCACAACACCTAAATTTCGCCCAATCCAGGGGAAGGGCGCCAAATGGAGGTCAGGAAAGAAAAGTTAACAAAAGTCAAAAACCTCTATGACAGTGAATTAGCACCCAGTCAAAGAATGAGGCGTCAAATGAAGGTATGGAAGGAATTTTCCTTCCAAGGAGAAATTCCTCCACCACATGAAATTAGCACCCAAGTTGGAGATGAAGCGCTAGACAAGGGTAAGGAAGAAATTTCCTTCCAGATGATATTCCTCCACATGGTGAAAGTGGTATCGGAAGAGGGGCATGGAAATCTTAGTCAAGGAAGAATTCAAAATCCCCCCCTTTGGAATATCCCCTCAGGGAAAAAATTAAAAATGTCTCTCTCAAGCATGGAAATTCACTAAAAGTTGAAATTTCAAGGCAAAGACAAAATTGGCCAAGTGAGAGAGTTTTCACTCTCCTAAAATACGGAGCTAAGAATGGAAAAAATTCCTAAAAAATAGGAAAAGTGAAAATTTGATTAAAATGCTCCCTCCGAACAAGATGAATTCAAAAAGCACAAAAAATTCTTCCCGAATGAAATTTTCTCTACCCAGGAATTTTCTCTCCAAAAATCCGAATGAACAAGATTTCTTTCCAAGTGGATAAATTTGTCAAAATTTTAAGTGGAAAGGAAAATCCTTCAAAATATCCTTTTAAATCCAAAATGGAAAGATTTTCAAAATCAGTGAGTTGGCAACATGCAAAAGGAATATTCCAAATTTATGACACAACTTAACGAATAATGGAAATTTCCATTTTGAACTCAACGATAACAGTGGGACCTGTTTGCATGGCGAGTTGTCAAGGAAAGTATGACACACTTTACATACAACTGCTATGTTTAACCTCTCGCCAACTTAGCAACTTGGTGGAGAAATTCTATTTAAATGATGAATTACAATTCATTTCTCACGCGTGATTTTGGAGAAATTTGAAGTCAGAGAGAGGTGGAGAAAAATCAGATTCGAAGAATTTATTTATTTTCCAAAAGATCTTGTTCGCGGAGGAATGGCAGAATCCAGCAAGGCTGCGGATACTTCCCAACAAGTGCACATTAAGAACGAGATGAAGGGATTCCTTCCAGAGTCCAAGATTATTTCCAAGTGGAAGGAAATCAACGACACCAACTTGGGAACATTCCAACTGGGCACTTTCCAAAATAGGATTTTCAAAACTGTCGGACGCAATCCATCACCTACAGCTATTAAATTTGTCAAGAGCGGAATTGACTCAGTGCAGGCTTCCCTCCAACCATTCAATGTCTAGAATTGATTTTGGAATGCGCAAAGCACTATGATAAAGAAAGAAAAGTGATTTTGACATCGGATGGCAAGCTTCTGGCTAACCTGACAGCCAAAGCTATTGGAGAAACTTTTGGAATTCCGGCATATCATTCTATGACTTATAGACTCAAGGATAGAGTAGCAACAGTATATGAGTCTAGTGTTGAAAGATGTGCTAAGGTGATCAACAAAACCTAGATGTAGAAGTCAAGACCACAAATTTCTAAGATGCCTAAATAGATCGCCAATTTTGACTTCAAGCGAGTACGTGGACCTTGTAATAATGCTAAATAGGATAATGGGATGTTCGCATGCCTTCACATTTGAAACCTGGATGTTCTTCTTTATTGGCAAAATTATGAATGCCAATGGGATAGTGGATTGGGCAAGATTGATCAGTCATTATGTGCATGAATAGTTGAAGAATTTGAAGGAGGAGCAGACCCAATCCTTTTACATGAGCTTGTATGTGATTTATTCGTTGGCAAGGATGGGTAGTTTCGATGGCTTGCCAGGGAAGGGGCCGATGGGATGTGGACAAAGACAGTTTAAGGTCCATGAATGCTATCCCCAGTTGCATCTATACAGCACCAATTCTTTCAAGTTGGTGAACAACGCTTTCACCATGTACTTAACTAGATTGTTGCAAAATGAACTCCATACGAGAGTGTCGCTCGAGGCCAGGGTGTTGATACAAAAATTTGGAGCAATATAAATTCAGTTTCAAAATTTTACTTACATCCGAGTCCAAGGATTTGCCTTTCAGCCGCACAAATTACCAAGGTATCCCTCGGATAAAATGGAGTTGCTAGAACTCACCAGGCAATTGACAGCTTATGACATGATTCAGAAGAAGAAAAAGAAGTTGTCCATTGAATTCCCTATTGTCATAGGCGACTATGTGGAATTGTGTCTATCATTGGCAGCGGCTGAGAAGTCTATGGAAGAATTGGCATTTTATCACTTGACATTCCATACGACCATATCCTACTTTGATCCATATAACAAAATCACAATGGTCGCTGGAATAAAGTTCAGGCACAAATTTTACCTGGAGGATTTTTGGGCAAATGCCAAGGATGATCTTGAGATCAAGAAAAGAATGTTTTCCAAATTGCCCCCTGACATGATCAGAATTGGTGAAATCATTCAGGTGCTGGATCAAGTGAAGGAAGATCAGGATGTGATATAGCCAAGATTTGAAAAGTTGAAGGATACACCTATCCAGGCTCCGGATTGGTCAGAAGCTCAAATTGATGATTTAGATATTTTGGCTAGGCCACTTCTAAAATTTACAAGGCATTGGATTGATCGACACATCAGGACGTTGAAAGAAGCAAATGTTCGCTTGAGCTACCAACTGATGAGGAATATGGATTCCCATAGTGATGCCACAAAAGGATCATCGCAAGCCCAAGCTAAAGAAGGGAAAATCCAGCAGGAAGGAGCTGGACATAGTAAAGAAATGAATGTTCCTAAGAAGTCCTAAACAAGGAAGAGGAAAGATGCCAACCCGGAAGTCTAGTCGGAAGTTTAGCTAGAAGAGGCTCAACAGAAAAGGCCAAGGGTGGAAAAGCCACAATCACCGGCCAGTTCCTCCAATGTCCAGGAAGTGGAGATGTTTGCACAGGAGATTCCAAAAAATCAGCCTCAAGATAATTTTCTTGGTGATATTCGAGCACAAGACTTGCTTAGCATCAGTGTGTCTCACAAGCCTATTCAACCGGAAATTCAAAGGCAGGAACTTCCTCCTATCCCAGGACAACAAGACCAAGATGTTTCCATCAAAACAATTCTCAGAGACATGGAGGAAGTTACATAGGAGCAAGTACGCATGGAATTTCAGGATCAATCGACAACTACTCCTGGTTGGCTCAAGGAAAGGATGAGAAGAGATCTAAAAGAGGAAATGGATCTCGTGCGGAAACTAGAAAGACTTCTAAGCAGGATGAATAAACCGGTAGAGAAGAAGGCAGCTAGGAAATTTTCAAAGAGTCTGGATCCTGAACATTGCACTTGGTCGAGCCTATAGTAGACAAGGACAGAAATGAGATCACGCCCAGTGAATGTGATTAGAGAAGTTAATCTTGGGCGTGCTTCCACAGCACAAGTGGTAGATGAGTTTGAAGAATCTTCTCTAGCCATGAAGGAGAAAATGAAGAAGATGAAAGAAAAGAATAAAAGGTTGAAGAGTGAGAATAGAGCCTTGTGCGAGTATGTGCGGAGTTTTAAACATCCACTCAGGGAAGAAGATCCATTCCTTGTACTTCCCTCCTCTCTTCCTAAGGAATCCGTTGATGGTGCTGAAGAAGTCAAGAAGAGAGCTCAATGCTCTAAGGAGTGGGTGGAAGGTGTTTTCACTTCAGCAGGAGGATTCATTGAGAACTTGGCTCGCCTTCACTCCAGAATTCTTGCAATCCTGAACAGGCTGGAAGTTGTTGATAGTTCATGGGAGGATGTGCACATTTACCAAGACTTAACAATTCCATGACTCAAAGAGCTAATGAAGATTCCCAAGCAGACGTTGATTGATGGGAAAGTTGTCCAAGAGAACGATGTTTATGAATTCCCGAAGTGGTTTTATGCTGTCTGCACCGAAAAAGAATATTTTGAAAGATTCAACAAGGAATCTGCTTCTTTGAGAGACTCAGTCACTAAAGTACAAGGATAAATCCTTAAGGTAGTTGAGGCACTATTTTCCAGAGGAGTGACTGAAGATGAGTTGACGATGGACTTCCTTAGGGACAAATTGCATGAGTATTTCTTTGTGGAATTGTTTTCCAACGCACATCTGGAAAATGTTTCCTTATTCTCCAGCACAATGCGAAGGACGTGGGAATTGGCGGCGGATTGGGAGAAGTTTTTCTCCAAGTGCAAAGAAGAAATTGCCTTGATGGAATTCAAGATGGAAAGCGTCTCTGTAGGAGAACTGGAGGCCGTCGTTGCCAGGTTCATTGCATATGCCATTAATGAGCGAGATAACGGTCGTCCATTTTTGGACAAGAATCTTTTGACTGCGTGACATGGTGGCGCATTCATGACAGGAATATCTGACCAAGTGGTGGCAAAATGCATGGCAGCCGCCGTAATTAATAAGGTAGTGGACCATCTTTTTGCATGTAGCCGTCGCATTTGGGAGATGATGGAGCATTTATGGCATTATGGCTGATTTTTGCATGGAAGAATATTTATGACATATTGGACGAATTTGATGGAGAGGTGCATTCAATGCACAATGGACGTCATTTTGGGCAAGAAAGAATTTATTGTAAATGGGCATGATGGGCATTTATTGTTTATTCCCACCTTGTTGCATCATGTGTGTGGAATCTTTCGGGGTCAAACCGTAATTAGGGTTTGCATGTAATCAAGGTTGGATGCCTATATAAAAGGGTGATCCCCTCATTTATAAAGGGAGGAGAGATTGTCTAAGATTGTTGCGATAAGCTATTGGAGCAGTAAATTGTAATACAATGTTCTTTTGATGGTGTATACTTGTCCTATTTCATAGTTTGCATGGTCTTGTTTTCCTCACTTACAATACATTTATATTCAGCACTGAGATGAATGGGATTGATGATATTGTTTAGAGTGAAATCTTTTGTTCATACCTTTTGTTGCTAGCTGATTGTTATCAACAGTGTAAGGTTAGTCTGAGCCAATTTATGTGAAAGCTTAACTTCGATCATCGGATGAAGATCGTTCTTTGATGGTGTTCATTGGTGTTATGAAAATTTCTTGCACAACCTTTGAAGATTGCACCACCTTTGTGTAGTTGTACGAAGTTGGCGAAGCAAAGTGTGGTTGATTTCACTTAAGCAATCATTGTCTCCTTTGTTCTTAGATTTTAGCATAGCTTTTCTTAAACCTTTCCTCATTTGCTTACAACATTTTCAAGTCAAAAATTTAAAAGAAAAAGAGCTTTTCATTGACAAATCATTCGTGATCAAATTCCTTGAAAGTTATAAAATTGTTTAATCTTCTTTAAGTGTACGTAAGTCCCCTTGGATTACCAGCATATCACATCAAGCCAACTGAGTCACGTCCATTGCATAATCGGAATCTTGGAGTCAATTGTTTGAACTTATCGCAATCTTAGCATACAATTGAACTTTGATCAAGAGAGAGTAAACTGACCGTTGGAAATCTTTATTCTGTGTTGGAGTGTGTGGTCACAAAATGCACGTCAACAAGGCCCATTTATGTCCTTATGTGAGGCTTAATTACAAAGAAATGTTTTATCCCACATGGATTAGTAAAGAGAGTGGAGCCTCTTGAGAATGTTATAAAAGCAAACTAGTGAAGTTTATTTGGTATGCTTGGTTGGGGAATTTGTGAGTCTATTTGCTGGAGATTATTTCTCAAGGTTTGTGAGGACGAAATCACTCATAAGCGACAATCTCTACACTGTTGAAAGATATAGTCTGGAGATTCAGCATAGTGTTTGCACGCAGGAAACATCATTTAACACACAAAAAATCTATAACTTTAGTTTTTAGCTAAAACTTCAAATTTGAAACTCTTTGCACACACAAAACAAACATTTGGATCCACGCAACAATGTGGTCCCTTCCAATTCCTATCCTAATGTGTTCCATCTCACTCAATTCCATTCACAATTGCCCTCCCAATCCACAAAACAAGGTTTCAAAGGAGAGAGTGTTTTCTTGCACCCTTTTCTTCATCAAAAATAAGCCAAGTGTAAAATAACTCCCCCTTTTTCATTTTTAACACTCTAAAACTCAAATAATAAAATAATATTAATGTAATTTAAATTATTTTTTCTCCCAATTTCACCCTTGGGTCCAAAACAAACATTCAAACATATTCTTTTACATATAACATCCATATCTTTCATTAAAATCCATACAAGGCTATTTTAACAATAAATTAAAAAAAGTTACCATTTGACCTATAAAAGCTCATTTTCAAACTTTGACTTGTGGGAATTTAGCACCAAAACACCCAAACAATCTTTACTAGTCATCCACATTGGGATTGGGGTTTTTGTAGTATTACCAATCGCGGTATCCAAGATATCTCTCAAAAAATAATAACAGGAAGTCATACTCGAACTGAGTATGATGGGTAGGGTTAAATAGTTATGGCCAATGTGATATATCCCATATAACGACCATTGGGGTATAACTCAAACCTGTGGAGCTAGCTGAAGAAATACCCTGTACATGTAATCACTCCACAAACATCAAGTGTACTTGTGCATGCCCATAATAGCTGAAGCATAGCAAAATCAACCAATGGGGCTCGACATCATAATCATAATCTCATTACATTTAACTGATCTAAATAACATTATCCTTTAATTTCAACATCAATATTAATGCCTCAAAACATCATAAGTATGTAATCACATTTAATCCACATTTAACAATATCTAGCAAATCATTAAATCAAAGCATTGTAATAATCAGGTTTGTTATCATCTCACATGCATCTCATGGAATATCATCACAATGATACATCAAGTCCTTACAAGCAACTTGGCACAAAATCATATACGCATCTCAATGCAAATAACACCAACAAACGACATTTTGAGGGACACTGTCTCAAACATGTGGGTGGTCCATACACACCAAGAATCATAAGGCACCAGAAGCACACTAAAGAAGAGCATAGAACAATCACTCAAGAGAAAAACACAACCATCACCTATGCATCCTTAGACACGTATTTGGACCATTGCCAAGAAACACATATCCAAGCTACAAACGGGAAGGGCATTACATGCAAGACTTCCAATATGCTCAATCATTTAATCCAAGCATGAAACCTATATGATTCCATGTGCAAATCCTTTTCCATGCAAACTGAAACTTTGAATGGATTTCATAGTATCAGCTAGAGAGGATCTTTCACCATCAAACCCATTCTTCACCATAGGGTTTCCAACCTAGGCTATGCTTGAACAAACCTGTTCAATCTCCACAACCGTAGTTTTCATAAAATAACAAATGACCAAAATGTCCAATTGACTCCCTTCATCCTCCTATAGCCCTAGGAGAACTTTCCAAAAGAATATAATTTTAATTCACTTTTTTATAATAAAAAATTCCAAAATTTAATTATAAAATCAGTTTTTAAAATATTCAATCCTTTTTGCTCATAAAGTGACTAAATAATATATATTTTATTTTATTTTTATTTTGGCACCAAGCAAAGTCACTTTATTAGAATAAAGAATTAAACTTATAATTATAAATAATAAAATACAAATTAACCGAAAATATTAATTTAGACAACTTAATTTGATTAATTAAATTATTTTCTCTCCAAATGCCTAGGCTAAAACTGGGGATTATAGTCCTCCCTTCCCAAAAATTGCTTTTCCTCAAGCAATCGAAACCTATATGCAAATACTAAAATCCCAAATCAACCTTATGAATGCTCCACCATAACCCTGTTGCACCATTATGATACAACTAAGCTCAACAACTCTATCAGTCTATGTTAGACTATGAAGCAACCCACCCATAATGAAATCCCTGCATCCCAAAGCCAAATTGGGAATCTGCCATTTCCAATACCTAATGGTTTCTACTACGCCACTCTGATTACAACTAGAATATGATTGTTCCAAGTCTCTGCTCCTTTACCTTATATCCTAAAATAATAACCATCCTATAGAAGCAAACTGGGAGACCTACAAAATCTAGATTCTTATTCCATAGAAGAGAGAACCTCGTACCAGAGTAATCTATGTAATCCCTTATGCTAGCCATCCATCCCACCCTTATGTGTCATCAAAAACATGGTCAAATCATCCGATGTGGGCTGAAAGAAAAATGATGAGCATACCTCACACTGCAATAAATGCGAAATTCACCAGCTTGCTCCATTAGAAATCTTAAACAATCAATTGGATTCCATATCTCACCATTCTCATCACATGAATCAGGAGGTGTCCCGCGAATCAGATTATGTGTCATGCCCCCGTCAGATTTGGGTTAACAGCCTTAGATACAAATTACAGTCTTGTAAATTTAGGCAGTAAGACTTAATAATTACAGCCGACTATTGGATAATACAAGTTTCAGATCATTAGAAGCGACCAATGCCTTATGTTAATGAACACTTGCTAATAACAGAAATTGCATCATTACTAGGCAAGCGATCACCCTTAAGGAACCAATTAGAAGTATTTATGCATTATGGAGGTTGACTACTAGTATGAGAATTTGCTTATAAGAAAGTGGCGATTCATTATAAAAGGCAGTGACTATATTTATGAAAAGCTGCGCTTAAAATAAGGAATCACTATAGGGTGTGTTTCTTAAATGATTAATATAATTTCAGTTTAAAAGAATAATAAATCAAATCTTATTTGCTTTTAATGAAAAAGTATGATTATATAAAGACATGTATCACTTAGGAGATGTATATATATGATGATGATGAAAATTCCTTTAAACTTTCACCCAAAATACCATAACAGTATGGAGGGGGGGTAGGGTATATGAGGAGAGCAAGAGGCTTAAGGGTCCATTCGAGTTGGGTAACCCCGGGTGGGGCTGTGAGGCTGAATGGCAGGTGTCATTCCGTGCTCCTGGGCTTGGTGGACATCCTCAAGACGCCTTATAGGATCTCTCAGGGTGCTTCATAATGTGGATAGGTTATTGGGGGAAAGCTTAAGGGAATTTTGCATGTACATTATGAATATTATTGAGTTGATTAGAATCCTATTTTTAACATTGTTGAACTATATCTTTATTTATCTCGTGACAACTAACATGGTTGCAGGCTCTAAATAAAGATACTAAGTTGACAATTTACATCCCTGAGCATAATCCAAACCCTATTTGGGGATCTAGGGCAAATTAAGTAAAGTCCCGATAGGGGACATTACAAATACGTGTATTTGCATGTATGCTTCATGTCTGCATATATTTATGTGTATGCTCTGTGTTTTTTATGTTTATGCTCCGTGTTTGGTTCATACCTGATATGTTTCCAGCATGTCTACCCATGTGTGCATATGATTACTTGTGCTTAACAATTATAAATATTCAGTGTAAGATCTCTTGATGAGTGTTGTAAGTTGCCTACAAATTGTCCAAGAAAATATGTCAAACAAATTCAATATATTCACAATAAACTCTAAGGGTTGTTTGGATTCAATGAACACTAACCTTGCTTGAGGACAAGCAATTTCAGGAAATTAAGACTGTCATGCCCCCAACATGACTTCTATATTTCCAAAACGTGTCTTATCATATAAAAATTCACAATTTTCTGATCAGACCAAGGCAAAAAGAGAGAAGAAACTGACTCCATCCTATCGATCCAATTCTACCCCAATGCTTAGTGAGTTAGGATAATACATACACAACAATTCCTATACAAGGGCACATATGATTATTATGGAGCAGCGATCTTATTACTGCAGGCAGCAATAGAGTGGTCTTTATAAGATCTGATGTAGTCATGAGCAGCACTCAAAATAATGTTATTACAATATGGGTCAGCAATTTCAATGAGTAAAAAAAGATTATGATTAGTCTAAGACAAACCATAGGCAGCGCTTCACACCAATAACTAAGGCGATTCATTAAGGTGACAAACACAATGACCAGGCAAGGGACAGGAAGGGAAAAGATACCTCTCTTGTGGAAAGTCACACCTGACCAAGAGACACAACCTTTCACGCTATCTTAAGGAATATATAAGCCAGGTTAGTACACCAAGAAGATCATCAAGGAACAGCATCGAAAGAAATAAGCATGTAATCTGATAAGAATTTGCAGACTCAGAATAGATATATATTAAACAGCAGCTTACATACTTATCAAATTTTGTGGTATGAAGGACGACGCATAGCAATATGATTTGATTTGTTATTGGTCTTTCATTGGATTGAAGTAGGAATGTATGCAGATATTCTAATGCTTCTAATGCATACATAATTACTATTAATGTAGGAATGTATGCATAATTAATGATGATGAAAATTCCTTTAACTTCAGCCAGTCTGCTGTCTCATTGTGGAGGGCAGTTAGGGTCTATGAGGAGAGCAAGAGGCTTAAGAGTCCATTCAAGTTGGGTAACCCCAAGCAGGGCTGCGAGGCTAAATGGCGGGTGTCATTCCGTGCTCCTAGGCTTGGTGGACAGCCTCGAGGCGCCTTATATGATCTCCCAGGGTGCTTCATAATGTGGATAGGTTATTGGTGGAAAGCTTAAGGGAATTCCGCATGCACATTATTAATATTATTGAGTTGATTAGAATCCTATTTTTAACATTGTTGAACTATATATTTATTTATCTTGTGATAACTAACCCGGTTGCAGGCTCTCAATCAAGATACTAAGTTGACAATTTACATTCCCAAGCATATTCCCAATCCTATTTGGGAATTCTAGGGCAAATTGAGTAAAGTCCCAATAGGGGACATAGCACAATATTATTATTCTGATATTGACCTCGAAGTACATGATGCTATGATGGTATGATCATAATGCTATGATTACAAGTTTATGGTGGTTTTGTTGTTTATATGATGCTATGATGCTATGTGATATTCTAATCTTAATTCATGCTTCTAGGCTGCATATATATATATAAAAAAAATTGAGTGAAGTCCCAATAGGGGACATTACACGATATTATTATTTTGATATTGACCTTGAAGTACATTGTGCTATGATGGTATGATCATGATATGGTGGTTTTGTTCTTTATATGATGCTATGTGATATTCTAATCTTAATTCATGCTTCTAGGCTATATATATATGCTTGAATGTAATGTCCCCACTTTGAAATAGAAATTAATGGTAAATAATAATAATAAAATTATAATGCAAAAGAATAAAAAATTAATTAAAATTAAAATATAAAAGAATATAATTAAATATAATTAAAATTTAATTAAGTTAATGAATGGTTTATTTAAGTTAATGAATGGTTAAAAGACATGGAATGAAAAGTTGTGACTCCCTCAAATATGAGATATAAAAGGGAGAAGAGAACCTCATTTGAGAGAAAGATAATTTGAGAATCAGAAGTGGAGATCTGATTTAAGTAAGAAGTGCAGATCTGATCATGGAAGGTTGTGTCCCTTTCAAAGGGCAGATATAATGAAGAGTTGCACTCTTTCAAAGGGTGCTAATGGTGGAAAGGGTGTCTCTTGCCAAAGGGCATACATGATGAAGAGATGTGACCTTTCCTTCACATTGAGAGATATAAAGGAACGGAATCAAAGCATCCAGGGACATAATCATCAATCAAATCAGATCAGAACAGTTATTAAGTTACAGGCAGTAACATCCTTGTTCTTGGTCGTATGCATGGGGATGTGCTTAATACATACGCTTAACATATGATGCCTGATAATGTTCTTATGCAGAATTTAATAGTAATATTAATATAGACTGCAATATGTATGACAGTCATACTTTATATAATATATATATATATATATATAGTGTTGACCAGACTAGTAATAAATCAGAAAGAACTATTAAGTTAATACAGTGAGAAGTAATCGGAAGGAATATAGAAGAAGGCAGAGACTATTGCCAGTAATAGGAAACAATCAGCAATCACCATTATAGGTCAGCCATCCATCATTATCGATTGGTAAGTTTGACTTTGTTTCACCAAACAGGTAAGGGAAGTACTTCCCTGTTTTAATACAATTCACATCATACTTCAGTATCTATATTATTCAGATTAGTATCAGCATTATTAATATCATATTATTCAGATTAGTGTCAGCATTAATAATATTATATTATTCAAATTAGCATCAGCATTAATAATGTCATATCATTCAGATTAGTATCAGTATTAATAATATCTAGAATGTTGGTAATGTTAAGTGTATGTTTATACTTTATAATCAAATAATACTCTTCTAGAAGTTTATATATACTGTGTGAAAATGTCTGATATCTTACTGTCTGAGAACATATACCGTGTAATTATATTTAAGATGAATGCTGTTTGCTCAGTAAGGAGTTTTAGGAACTGTTAATAAGTCCATCTTGGTGAGAGTATGGTGAGGGTTTCCAGTGGTGACGAGGGGCTTTCATGTGGTCATTGGACCCATGAGGTCAAGGAACCAGTTGCTTTCTCCGTACCAGCCTTACCAGGTTGGAAAGGATCTAAGTGTTAAAGGTATAAAGCTTGGAAGGATAGCAAACAGGGACGCCAAGTCTAGCAAGGGGGTTAGAAGCAACCATCCCTTGGTCTTGGTAGACAATGGACCCAAGCTGTCCCTCCAGGCCTCTTATACTTTCTCTCTGTCTGTATATTAAATAGAATAGTGTATGCTGATCATAAATAAATATGTTTGTAGGTCTGTATGCTTCCTTGTGGTTGCAGGTTCTCTACAATCAAGTCACCCACCCTTTGGAATAAGGTATGTTCTGAGTCTTACTTTGGTTTTTCCAAATGTAATGAATTGAATCTTAAGTGATTAATCGAATGATATAGTAATCTTTGGTTCAGAAATTCACTGTAATAAGTTTAATCAGAGTTTGTCTACTAAATTGAATAAGTTGTTTTAAATTATAAGTGTATTGAGTAGACAATTATTGTTAAATAGGCTCACTACTAGTAGGGGACATTACAATTGGTATCAGAGCTTTGATCCTGCCATCCTGCAGAGTAAACACGAATAAGAAGGAATCTAACAATATATGTATTTGTGTGTATGCTTCGTGTTTGCATATATCCATGTGCATGCTCTATGCCCTAGGTGTATACTTTATGTTTTATGTGCATGCTTCTTGCCTTAAGTGTATGATTCATACCTTAAGTGTATGATTCATACCTTAAGTGTGTTCACATGCCTTATATATATTTCTCTCGAACGTATGTTTCAAGTATATATACTCCATAGTTTGCAGATATTTGCGTTTGCTATATGTCTGATGTGTCTTCAGTATGATAGCTCCATTGTATACGTGTATTTTTCTCATGTATGCTTTATGTCTTGAATATACTTCGCATTATGATTGCTGTATTTTCAACATGCACATTTTATGTAGGCCTTTCTCAAAAGCTTCATATCTTAAACATATTTACTTCATGACTGATGTGTTTTCAAAGTGTTTACTCCATCTGCATATATGTTTGTACCTTATGTGTATTAACGTATTACTTCGTGTTTTACATATATGATTCATGTTTTACGTGTATTACACCTCATGCGTATTCGTGTGTATGACTCGTCTTATGTTTCATGTGCATACTTCATGCTATATGTTCTACATGTATGCTTCATGTTTTAAGTGTATTCATGAACATATGCTACATGTATGCTGCATGCTTCGAGTGTATTCTTCTGTATGCCTCATGACTTAAGTGAATTCAAGTGTACATCCATGCTTTATGTACCACATATATTCCCATATATGCTTTATAACTTACGTGAATTCATGCTTCATGTGTTATGCACTATGTGACTTTAGGGAATCCATGTGCTATGTATATGCTTTATAGCTTAAGAATATCCATGTGTGTACTTCATGTTTTCTGCATCACGTGTTTATGATCCATGCCTTACATGTATTCAAGTGGGTAATTCATGCCTTGCATGTATTCATGTGTACGATTCATGCTTTCAAGTGTGTGATTCATGCCTTGCATGTATTCATGTGTACGATTCATGCTTTCAAGTGTGTGATTCATGCCTTGCGTAACTTCATGTGTATGATTCGTGCCTAAGCGTGTTCATGTATATGATTCATGTCTTACATGTATATGATTCATGCTTTACGTATGCTCATGTGTACACTTATGCTTTATGCCTCCTACGTATTCATGTATTGCTTCATGTAAATTCTTCATACCTTACATATGTCTATGCTGTTATGGATATGCGTATTTATATGCTTGCTTCATGTACAATGTGTCTTCAACATGAATACTGATAGGACTTCAAAATATGTCCTGCAAAAAGTTTTGGTCGCCTGGTAAAACTTGTTTATTTCTGGCTAAATTGGGTCTCTGTTGTACCTTTTATGGGTTAAGGTTTAGGGTTCTCTTTCATTTGTCAAGCTTTTGTTTGTAAGCCCTGAGCATGTTTTATTTGGTCGTTACCTTTTGGGGTTTTTAAAATGAATTTGGGTCATTGATTCGTTGGCAGGGCCAGGTTATGTCCCTAGGTTTTTTATTATGTACCCCGGTCCCTTTTAATCTTTAATTTCTCCTAAGTCTTGGTTCGCGACTTAGGCCTCCTGTGGTCGAAATCTATTTAATAAGAAAACTTGAAGGTGTTGTTTTCATTCCTAGGTCGGGCCCCCTTTGCATTTTCTTACCGAGTGTTTTGTGTTCTTTGTTAAGTGTCCCCGCAATGCCGCCAAGACTTTTGTTGACTATCCTATTAATTGCGGCATCACGGAGAACTACCATCTGTCCCGAAGCTGCCATGTGTCACAAAATGGTTGGCCGAAACAAATGTTAAAAAGGGTTTTTAATATCTTATTTTGTCAAAGGTCAACGGAAATGAGTTAAAGCTCGACCAACTAAAGGGTGTATCTTTTTGCATGTGCTGAAAATGGACGGAGATGTTTTAAAAGCCAATCAAATGGTGCTCGAGCGTTAGCAGCCTAAGCTAAATGGTCGCCAAGGCGGACAAATTAAAGATAGTCTTGATCGGACGGTCCTCGCGATCCCGCAATCAGAAGGTGCAAAGGCGTTAACCACCGCGGCATCGCGGGATGATGCCACGTGTCCATGCTGAGAGGTCACAGCTGAAGGTGGGGCCACAGGGATGAGTTGTAGGGCAGATTGACACGGAGTCTTCTTATTGGACGAAGGTGGGGTCATATGCCAGCACAGATGTCAATGTCAAATTGACTAATGAAGACTGTTCGATTCGCCAGCATGGAGGCAGATCTACGGTGAAGATTCAAACTCATTTCAAAAATATTTGGAGTTGTTTCATTGCTCGCGCGAGAAGTAATGGTGGACGGGACGTAGGTCTGCCAACACAGGGATATTAAAAGAGCAAATTCTGCCCATTTCCAATTACTAGAGGCATTCAAACGAGAGCAGAGAGTGTTTCAAGAGCTCAAGGAAATTGTTGCAAACTTTCGAAGCGCAGAATTAGGGTTCGCGGTGTGAAAAAACTGTAGATCAAAGTTGTAGCCTTCTCTGGTGAATTTCAAATTTCCGAGCATAGGGATTGCTTTCAATTTGTAGGGAAAGTGTTTTGATACGAACTAGGGTGGGGAATTTGAAGTAGAATTTTAAATCCTAGTCATATTGTAGTAGCTGCAAGATTTTCGAAAAGCCTTAGTTTTCTGCAGAACTTAAATCAAGAACCCTAGGTTTTCATAATGGCACCCCAAAGACCACACTCTGTTAATATTGAATATCAAAGGAGAAATATCTATGACGACTTCTTGAACCAATTGAAGCCGTCAACAAATGATAAATACCAAGGGCAGAGGTTTGCACATGGACAGACCCTGGGTGAGGGTTTAGTCGACAACGCTTATAAGATATCAGATGCAAGGGTGCGTATGTCAGGGCTAAGCATGTTCATGATGTGGTTCGGTCTCCCAGCCCCATTTTCATAAGCATGGCAATATAATTTGGAGAAGTTAGTTGTACCTACTGTATTCATGGATGTGGACTTATTGAAAGCAGTGGCAGATAAGTATGACCCAATCTCAAGGGTTGTGAGGGGAAGCAAAGGAGTAGTTTTGTCAAGCATCCGGAGGGAGGAGTTTCAGGAAGTTTTTGACTTATGTGAACCTTCTGCATCCCCAGAACCTATCGATTTGGAGGAACTGAAGAAAGAATATGAGAAGACAAGGTATTTAGTTAGAGCAAGATTGCTCCCATCTCATTTGGCTAAAGCGACAGATACTCTGTATTAGATTGGCTCAAGTGCTGAAGAACCTTTTCCAATTGATGCCTTTGCACATCATTTCAGTGCTACCTTTTTCACCCTGTGTCAGATTTTAGGTTTCCACCCAAACGTAGTAATCCCAAAAGCATATATGCACATGGGGATTTAGATTCAGCACCCCAATTTTGTAGTGATTTATGACTTTGCTCCATACCTTGCAGACAAGATACATGAGGGGTTGCTACAGATTAAAAAGGGTTACACTAGTACCTCATTTTACTGGTATTCCATGCTTATGTACATGATCTTGTACAAAACTGCAGATTTCTTTGCAAAAGAAATGGAGTTGAGAAGGGTGGTGGATGGAGAAAACATGCCAGTACAAGTTTGGAGCATGGATATGTCTTGGGAAAGAAAGGATGCAAGTTATGTAAGATTTGACAATTGCTTTGCATCTAGGCTTAGGGCTCGGTTGACAGTAAATCCACCAAGGATTCCAATAGAGTTGTATGATTTTTTGAGGCCAAAGGAAAGAAGGCCAGAATTGAAACTTGAGCATAATTGGGGGGATATCATTCCTTATTCTGTGAGCATAGTTATAAGAGTGTATGGTTTTCGGGGACAGCCACATGTATTGCCTTTCAATATTCCACTTAGATCAGAATTTGCAGAAGTTATGTGGCAATTGGGTTGCATACATGAAGAGGAGTTGACAAAGAGAGGTAAAGGCACCTTTTTCCCTGATTACACTATAGTCCCATATTTTGTAATTCTTAAAGGAGGATGGGTCCATTTTGAAAAGGTTCTTTCTCCTTATTGCTTGAGAGTCAACACAAAGAGGCACAGTGACCCAGAGGGTTTTTATGCGATATTTAGAAAAAGAATCAAAGGAACCCAGCTGCCTCGTCAGTTCAATTTTCCAGAAGACTCAATCAGGAATGAATTTGATTTGGATAAACAAGAGGTCAGAAAAGAAATATGGATGGCTTATAAGAAGTTGCTTAATAAAGTCCACAAATTGGATCCAAAGTATGATCCGTTGAAAGAATTCGATCCATTTTGTAAGAAAATTGATTATTTGATAGAAAATTTTGATGAAGTCATGTATGACCTAATGGATGAGGTGGAGCAATTGGAGATAACAAGCGGCCAAGAA
Source organism: Cryptomeria japonica (assembly GCF_030272615.1). Taxonomy (NCBI): domain Eukaryota; kingdom Viridiplantae; phylum Streptophyta; class Pinopsida; order Cupressales; family Cupressaceae; genus Cryptomeria; species Cryptomeria japonica. The sequence continues at coordinate 624,295,561 of NC_081414.1, read as the reverse complement.
ATAAGAGAAGAACCTCCAAAATTAGCAGCCCAACAAAGGCCACTGTCAAAGCCTCCACAGCAAAGGCCCCGAGTACAAAAATCAACATCACCACTAGAAGGGGAACCAGAGGAGGTGAGACCTATTTACATGCCTCCAAGAGGGAGGGTTATTTACAGAAGAGTAAGAGATGAAAGTGATAGTGAAGAAGAAGAAGAGATAAAGAGGAAGGGGAAGGGGATAATGAAACAAGAAAAACCCCTTGAACCTCAACATGGGCCTCTTAAGGGGGTAATTATTAAAGATGTTGAATCTCCACCTAAAAGAAGCCTTTCACCTCCTCCTTCACCTCCTCCATCTAAGAGGTAGAAAACTGAAAAGCCTAAAGATCAGACTGCACAAGAACCAGAGGAGGAGAATGTGATCATTCTTACTAATGAAGAGTTTCAGGTTGGAATGCCATCTCCACCAAGGTCATTAGATTGGGACCTTGCTCTGCTAGACATACAAGGAAAAGCCATCCAGGATACAAGGAAAGAGGCATGTGACAAATTCCTGGAAGATGAGACATTTGTTCACAGCCAAGCATTTTTACAGTTGGTCTAGACAACTAAAATTGAAGAGTATAAAAACAGATGTGCTAAGAAGAAGGACCAAAATCCTGACAGAAATGATAAGGAAGTTGAAGAAGTTAAAAGTGAAATGATGAAAGAATTTAAGGCCATCACTCCTACAGAGGGAAGAAGAATTGTTGACCAAGCAAGGGTATTGATTCTTCCAAAATGGGATATGGCAGATGTTGTAGCTTTTGATGCAATAAGGAAATCTCAGCAGTCTTTGTATAATTTAGAGGAAGTTAGATTGGCATTGCGAGGGTCAAGAATATGCCACATTGGCAATATGGTTGTTAACTAAAGGGGCTAGAAAGCCTGACATAGCAGACATAAATCCTAATTTGAGGAGAAGCCTAATTACAAAAAGAGCTTCAGAGACTTCGATGGTGGAAGCAACTGACCTAACAGTGAATGTAGCAAGGTTGGCACAAGAAACAGCTAAGAGGGAAAAGGCAAATAGAGAGGAATACCAAAGAAAATATGAACACGTACTTGCGGAGTATTACAAAGTTCAACAGAAGAATACTAAATTGGAAACTACAGCAAAAGCAATTAGAAGCCCCCCCTGATTTGCCCTCAACATCTAAAACACCTCCAACCACCCCCACTGAGTCAGCTTCTAAGTCTCCAGTTGGAATTGGACCCTCCGTTTCCGCATTGGAACCAATTATTGAGGAGACAACATATTCAGTTGACCCGTCCAAGGTTCAGATGCTTGAGAAAATAAAGGAATTGGAGCACCAAGTAAAAGAAACAGAGGAAAGAGCTGTCTTAGAAAAGAAGGAAATAGTGAATACAGTTTTGAGCCATTTAAATGACAAGATTGACAATAGTTTACACAGTATTCATTCATTATATTCTTTATTGTTTGAATCCATAAAAAATTTTGACAGGGATCAAGAGGTAGCTACGCCATTATTTGGTAAGTGGGTCCATAGAGCTAATGAACTAAAAATGATGTTCATGGCTTCCAAGTTTCATGCTGATAGACCTCAAGCACTTCAACCCACCTATTTGTTGGTGAAGTCATTGCAAGAATTTCAGACTCTGCCAGAGAATCTAGAAAAGAAAATCAGAGAATTGATGAAGGGTTTCAATGAACTGCAAGACACATTGTTGCCTGGGATTATGGAAGAGAATGGAGATGTTAAACAATTGCAGTCATGGAAAGAGCACGCAAAGAAGGTAATTATAACCTTGATACAAATAAGCTTGAGGATAGTATGGATAAGATCATCAATACAGGCACATTTTTTTGAAACTTTTGAGAGGGAAGCCAACCAAGTAGCCGTTAAATATACTCCATATAGGACAAAGGCAGACAAGGTTATGAATTTTGAATGGCCATTAGAAGAGGAGTATAATAATTGGGTGAGAATGTACTTAAATGAAGAATAAGGTAGAAACGGACAGTTAGCTACTTACTATCAGGAATAACAACTTGGTTCCCAGTTTTGGCATCTTGCAGCAGTTATTACCTCGGGAAGTGAATCCAGAGCGTCATGAGCCAACACCAGTATCATCTTCGACAAATACTAAGAAGGCCAAGCATAAAGAATGTTTTAAGAGACAGTTAGGATATTTTACCACTAAGGACTATTGCTGTAACAAGAATCACAAGCGGTCCAATTAGCTTGTGACGTGTGTTTTCTCAGGCTTGAAGCTTGTTTGCTCCCTCGTTTTATAAAAGGGAATTCAAGGCCGTGTTTAAGGGTCTTTTTCTGGTTTCTAGAATCTTTGGTTCCAGATGAGTCCCAGTAGAGAGTCATAGGTGAAGTTGAGAAAAAATTTGTTAGTCTGAAACAGAGCAAATAGATAGAAAGTTCAGTGTCATTTTTCGTGAAGTTGTTGAATCCTTGGAATGTATATTGTTTTTGGCAAAGCTAGTAATTGAATTTAAAAGGACAAAATTCCAATCTATTTCTCTCCAATGTACAATTCTATTTATATTTTGAATGAAATAAATCAAGGGTTTCTTTTCATTCAACTCACTGTTGTGGTGTGTGTAATTTCTAATTCATGCTTTAATCTAGCAGGTTAATTAAATGCTTGAATAGAATTTCAGATTGATAGGACTTGTGCAGGGATTTCGATAAGAAGTTTTAGGTTTGGTTACAAATGAGATTTATTGTTAAGGCAATAATATCTTAGATCTATATACTAGGGTAACATTCTGTCATATATCAATATGCACTCTGTGAATCCAATCTCCCAATAAGATAAGGCACTGATCTAGGCCAAATACTGCTCTTGTCATCAGTATTTTGTTTGAGTCATCTTTGGCTTGATATTTCTTGATAAATAACGAATTTCTTTTCATATTTATATATGTTTATTGTCATCTCATGCTCCAATTGGTTGAGGATCAGCGCGGAATCAGCCATTCCTGCAGCATTCTCCCTTTGTGTTGAACCTTATTATATGAGACTATATGCTTTGTCGTAGTGTTATTTGCAATTGTGGTGTAGAGGTTGTTAATTCGCTAAGGGATCACCCTCCCGGGTTTTGCACAGCCCAAAGTGCAAAAGGATTTGTCAAGATCCTTGTCAGTTGGTCCAAGTCCTGGAGATTATTGAGTATTGGAGTTGGCTCCTCCATAGATAAGTGAAAGAGCAACTTGGTTGCTACATCAGATAGCGTAAATCCTGTTTGGAAACCAACAAATACTTCATGGGTATTTTGTATGTGTACTCCTCTCAGGTATATATCTTGTATGTATGTTTCATTTTGTATGCTTATTTATTTGTTTGACCCATGTATGTCATGTTTTCAGCATGCTAAATTCATGTATGTGCCTTCCTTGAATATGTTTAGTTATCCTATGGGCATGTTTTGTAAGTACTCATTAATGTTTTAAGAGCTACACTCTTACGTCCCATCTAAAATTAGGTATATCTATTAGATCACTAAGGTCCTTTCTGCAAACATGAGTCCCACAATCATAATAACATGAGAAGGACAACCTAGGGATTATTGAAACATGTTAATACTATGAAACCTATAGGAAGGAAGAATGTGTGAACTGTTAAGTAATAGTATAAGACCTTGATAGGTGTTGTCCCAATTTTTGGATTTTCAAAAATTTGACAACCCCTATGAATTTCTACTCAAAATGTGTCGTTTTTGTCCCTAAAGCACATTTTACGAGGTGCAAAAAGTCATATTTGTTAATGTTAAAACATGCAGGGGTGTGTTTTCCATTGTTGTCCAAGTTTTAGTTGATTTTTGCCTTCATTTTCTTAGCTTTCTATGCAATTTCGGTTTTCAAAGCAGTCACTGCAAGTAGGAACTTTTTGCTTGAAATTTGTGATTTTAAGGCTCTAAGGCGCTTTTCAAGGTGGAAAGTCTACATTTCTTGATGGTAAATCAATCATGAGTTTATTCATCTCTGTGAAAATTTTGGTTACTTTTGGCCTTCATTTTGGCCATTTTCTATGCAATTTCGGGTTTCAAAGCAGTCACTGCAAGTGGGGGTCTTTTTTATGTCATTGCATGTAAAGTCACTACAAGTGGGGGTCGTTTAGATGTCATTACAAGTTAAGTCACTGCAGGTAGGAACTTTTTGATGCAATTACAAGTTTTAAAATTCACTTTATGTTTCTTTTTTCACTTTAAGTGTTTGTGGGGGTCTTTTGAGGTGATTGCAAGTAATTGAAATTACAAGTCTTTCAACTTGTAAAAGTGTCCTTCAAAACCCAAAATTGGCCTTTAAGTCATTTTTTTCAAATTTGTAAAGTGACTTTTGAAACCCAAATTTGGCTTTAAGTCATGTTTGAAACTTGTAAAGTGATTTAAAAGCCCTATTACAAGTTATTTGTCAAAAAGTAACTTGTAATGGATCATGAAAAGCTCGATTTGCTTGAAGTAAAGTTTTACAAGTTATTTTAAACTTGTAATGAGCCTCTCCAAACTCAAAATTAGTTTTGCAAGTGCGATGATTACAAGTGCAAGTCATATTTCACTTGCGGTCCAGTCCTCAAGACCCAATTGCAAGCTTATTCATAAGCAAGTTCTTCCCCCAATTTGCCTTGAGGATGCTTTTCAGGTTTTCTTAGCATGGTTACAAGTTTCATCTTTTCCCTTTGCAAATAGAAAAATATGCAATCGGGTCCTAGAGACCTGATTGCAAGCCTTTTGCTATTATATGTTGGCATATTATATCACTTGCAATCGGGTCCTTAGAACCCGATTGCAAGTGGTCCTCAACATTCAGCATCACTTGCATCCAAGTTCCCAATTTCCGATTTCAAAGGTAAACTATCAACTTTGCTCACTCATTTGCAAGCTATTCCCAAATATGCAAACTTGTAACTTGCAGTCGGGTCTTCAAGACCCGATTACAAGTGGAAGTGTGTTGGTTGAAAATTTTGTACACTTGGGGAAATGTATGAAATTGTGGCTTCAACCACAGTGTGTGACTATGATGCTCTCCCAATTAAGGGAAGCTTCCCCCTATCTATCTAATACTAAAACTAAAATAGGATGGAACAGCAGTCTTTCTTCTTTTTTCAAGAAAGCCAATATCTTTTTCTATCCACAGAAAAGTGATAGCAATTTAACGCAAAACAGCAGTAACAACTTTTTGAAATGAAATGAAAGAAAGAAAATGAAGTTTCCTGAAAGCTCAAAGACTTCCATCACTTCCTTCGAGACGGGACAGTAATACCAAGCTCAAAGACTTGAATATATGAAGTCCTATCTACCATTTTCTATGCTAATAATATCAAGAACAAATTATAGCAGCACAAAGTCTGAAATATCTTATTCTCTTTTACACAAAACAGTAAGAACTAGTATAAGCTCAAAGACTCAACTATTTCTTATCACAAAATCTATTTCTAATTTCTTTCAAGAACAAATGTAAGCACAAAGTCTTACAGCTCTTCCTAAAAGAATGTTTACTCTAATTTATATTAACCTCCAATACTTGTAGCACAAAGACTGCAAATCAAATTCGATTAAGCTCTCTAAGAAACACTTGCAAGAAAAATAATATGGAACACAAACTCAAGAATGTAGCACAAAGACTCAAAACTTGAGCAATCTTCTTCTACTCCTTTCAATTCTTCAATTTACACATAAAAGCTGAAAGACTTCTTTGCTGCAAATTTGGCAAAGTTTTTGCTTGCTTTCTAAAAGATAAAAATTACAATAGACCCCCTCAAGCATTTATAGGAGAGGAGTCATGAGAAAAAGGTGGGAGGATCCTAACTAACTTGAGAAATTCTCTCAACCACCAAGACTTATTCAATAACTAACTATGACTTATTCAAAGTTACAAGTCCTATTCTAAATTGACTTGTAACTTGTCCACTTGTAATTACAAAAGTGCAAGTAATGACTTGACTTGCAATTTACAAAATGTTTTTACAAGTAAACATGTCAAAAGAGAAACTACAACTAAGAGATTACAATTCTGAAAAATGCAACTATGTGTTGAAAAACACTTAGGTTGCAGCATGTGAAGACATGAATCCTTTGAACTTACGGATGATCATTTGCCACTCATCAGGATTCGGTTCATGGATATTCTTTGCCACAATCATGGTTTTCACAATAACATCGCTGCAATGAAGGATTGTGGCATTATTCTTCTCAAAGGAAGACTGAATTTCTTGCAAGAAGACCTAATAGGCAACCAAAGCTTGAATAGATGCTGCTAAAAATGGTTCACTCCTCCACTCATGATGAATCTTCAACTGTAGATCTGAGAGAACCCTTTCTTCTGATAATAATTCCCCATTGTGATCCATGATATTGCAAGAAGCTTTCTCACAACGAGAAACAATATCCTGAAATACTTCCAATCACAGTCTCATAGAATCATCAATGTCTTCAACAAGTGACTTGAGAACAAGGGCTTTGTTCTCCAAGAGCTCTTGGTATTCTAGATATACAACCCTTGAAGGAATAACCTGATGTTCTAGAAGAACACTCAACTTTTGTTGAGGAAACTTGAGCCATGTTGTCAAGCTATCTTCCACCTTTTCCAAGTTCTATTTGAAAGCGTCAGAAACCTGGTTCAATTGTTCTTCAATGGTCTTCAATTTGAGCATCATTTGAAAAACCTCCTTCAAGACCTGTGCACATAAATCATGAAGCCGATCCACCCAAGATTCCAATGCTTGTACCTTTTGAGCAGCTCTCTCAACTCCTTGAATTGATTCTTGTGGATAGGAAGAACTTGAAGGATTGCTCCCTTCACTAGCAGATTGTGTAATCCTTTGAACAGCCGCTACTAGTTGCCTATTCTCCTCTTCTAGCTTGTCTTTCTTTGCTAGAAGCTCGTCATATCGTTGTACTAGTGAAGCTACGGACTGTTGGGCATCATGCTTGACAACTACATGTGCTTTCTTACCCAATTCTACCCTTGTGACCCTGTAATCAGCAGCTTGCATTTGCTCATGTGGCTTGTCTACAAGAGGCTCAACAATCTCGGTCACCTTCATCTTGTTACTGTCAACGGTCACCCTTGAGATTGTCGTAGCTCTTTTAGCAACCTTGGGTCTCGATTGCCTAAGTTGATGATAATCAAAGACATCAGGAGAAATTTCGTACTTCGTTCTCTTGGGAGTGAAAGAACTAAGCCATGGAGGTAAAGCCATTAGTTCTCCTTCAGTAACAACTGAAAGTAGAGGAGAAGCAGTTTCTGTTTGAACAGTCATGGTCATCCTGGAGGAAGTATCTGTCTGGATAGCAACCATGGCTTGCTCGGTAACCAAAGGACATGAGGATTGTCTCATAAACTCCTCAAAGCCGGAAGTAGAGGTATCAATCTCTAACAAATGAATACATGCAGGAGTATCCTCAAAGATTTCCAGCAAACTCTCTTGTTGATAATCAAGAGGTGGCTCAACTACTAAAATGGGAATGGCGTCCTGAGGAGACTCGTCCACTACTGTAGGAACATCATGAATAATGGAGGAAGCATCCACATCTATGTCAGGAGGAGATAAAGGTAGTTCCATGGGGATTGAGGAAGGAACCTCATGAGGTGACTCCGAAGTTGGTGACTTAGGAGCATCATCGAAATGTTGTTCTTCTTCTAGATCTTCAAGATCAATCACATGAATGTGAAGCTGGGATTTCTCCTTCCCACGAACTGTCACCTCTTCAGGAAGAAGTACCATCGCCCGACTAACTCGCAACTTGATTCTTGTGCCCGAAGATGATGCACCTTCCTTGTTATCTATCTAGATTTCAGATTTACGTCTGAGGGGTCTTGTAGAATCATCTTCTCTTCCAACCTTGATCTTGATGAGTCTAACACCATTACCTTTGAGCCAAGTGTTGGTGTTAGCTAGGACAGGCTGAAATCTCTCAAGAATGGAAGTGCATTCTTTATGTGACCACTGAATTAAAGGAAGTGGGGCTTCCTCAACTCTTCGTGAAAGATATTCTGGATCAAGCACATTCCCATCATCAATCATTCCTTGCGAAATGTCCATTAGGTTCAAATCAATAATCTGTTCAAGGGTGAGCCTGCAATAATCCATCTTATGAACCTCCTTTTATGTAAGAAGATCCACCCATATATCCTCTATGCGATGCACATGTATGAAGGACTTCATACCTCGGTAGTCAAAATCAGCTCTTGACTTAAACCTTTTGAGTTTTATCTCTTGCATTTCAGTCTCCATAGCTTTGGCTTTGGTGGATGTAAGAAGGGAATATCGGCCAATCTTCAATGGGTTAGTTGTAGAAATCCCCATCCCAACCTTATGCTTGACAGATTGATGTGCATGAACCGCCATGATCTGTCTTCCCAACTCCATAAGAATAATCTTATCAGTTGAGTATCTAGGGAGCATGTATGGCTGCCCACTATAACATCCAACTCTCATATAAGTGAAAGTCGGGAATTGAAGGAACAAGCAACCATATTCATTCACTCTTTCCCATGCCTCATCTGATACTCTTCTATTCTTTAGAGTCTTGTCAAACTGACACAAGAAATAACCAAAGAATGCATCCTAAACCCTCCTGAAATGTAATATGTTGGGTCTCAAAGGCAGCTGATCATAGTACTCCCACACAGGTATAAGCGAGCGATCACCGTTGGTAGAAAGACCAGGGAAATGTTTAAGTGATGCTGCTAAATACACCAAGTATGAGTTCATATAGAATGTCATGGTAGTAGGGACTGTTGCAAGTTGTTCACACAAGGTGTCACTAATAATTTCTCCCCATGAGATGTGATGGGACTGCCTTATGAACATGATAAACTGATACATCCAGGGCTCAAAAACATTAGAATGCTCTAGTCCCAACATCCTGCTGAAAAGAGTAATGATGTCTCCAATTTCCCACTTGAAGTCACAACGGTACAACTTAGCCCACCGTGTGAAAGCGGCACGTGGCTCATGGATCCACCTGTTAATGTGACGTTTGCAATCTTTTTCCCTCTTGACATAATAATCAGCTGCACTATCTTTGGAAATCTCCATATACACAGGTGCTGATGGTATTCTGAAAACTTTGTCAATAGTATATGTATCAAGACGGATTATTGCCTCCCCATCATCAATTTTGATAGTTCTTGCCTCTTTATCAAAATGGTGAGCACAAGCAAGAACTAACTCAAGTTCTAGGGCAGCCACCAGAAAAGAAGAAGCATGGTGAATGTGGTTGTCCAACAGTCGCTGCATATTACTATCTTGCGGATTGTTAGCGGCAATATTGTACATGAAAATAAAACTAGTTAATTAAGTTGTAATTGTGTTGCTTAGTTGGCAACTGAGGGGTGGCAGTTGCGGTTCGACGGTTGGCGCTCGCACCCCCTCGGTATCTTTATATACTTCCGAATGTAACTTGTGAGGGGAAAAAGACGATTAGGAATGGAATAACATCTCTTATATTACATCTGATATCTATGGCACTATTATTCTGCATTAAGTGTTTTATCTGTGTGCTTTAAGTTATTCACCCGAGAGGGTAAACATTTGACGTCGTTGCCTAGACGTACTCGGGAACGGAAGACACGGATGGCGCACAGACACGATGGGCCTACCCGTCGGTGAGATTAACCCAGAGGTCGACGACGCGCAAACGGAACAATTGTCGTGGGACACAAAGCGTGCTGGCAAGAGGCGAAGGGGAAATTGAACCTTGTAATAATCCCACCACAATGTTGAGATAAATTATGGCCGAAAGGAAAAATAATAAAAGTTTTTTTTTTGTACATGGCGTGTGCTTGCTATGTATGGAAGTGATTTATGCCCAATATATTAAATAAAGATAGAAATAAAAAAGCAGAAACGGACGAGTGGGAGGCCACGTAGAGGGCCTTGATTCTGGAGCAGCAAGTAGAACGTAGACGGAGGCTGAGGCAACTTGCCGAAGGACGACCTGCCGAAGGATGGCCCGAGGGGAACCAAGGAGGTGTCACGGAAGGTGCAGAAGCCGACGGAAATTTCTACGCGTCGCCAGAACACCATAGGGTGCGGAGCCACGAAGAGTTTCTGGAGGAAACAAGGTTAAGGAGAGATCTAGTCGAAGAGACCCAGGATCGGTTCAGAAACTTATCCCTTACACCACAAAGTGAGGATCACCAAAGGGAGCCAGGAGTGGGTGCGGGTGACAACGAAGGGGAGGATAACCGTACGGTAGGTGCCACACTCGACAGGCAAAACACCGTACCTCCAGTCACCCACGCAGGACACACCACCGACACCAGAGGGACCGGCGCAGGGGCACAGACACAGCCACAGCCACCTCCAAGAAGACGACCCCCATCGATGGGGAGTAAACAGAAACTGCCGAAGTTCAATGGCGACGGGAAGGAAGATCTCGTCCGCCATTGTCGAACGTGCGAAACCATATGGTCAGCGAACGGTGTTACCAACCAAGACGAATGGGTAACACAATTCCCAACAACCTTGAGAGGAGTGGCCATAGACTGGTACTCAGATATGGACAAGGCCAAAGTCGGCACATGGCCCGACCTGAAGAAGGAGTTTGGGATAGAGTTCCGCCTCCTGAGAGATGACAACGAAATAGTCGCTGAGATCTATGGAACGAAGCAGAACAAGAACGAGACTATCTGAGCCTATAGTCGGCGGCTGAAGGAACTATTGGAAAAAATGGAGAGTCAACCAACAAATGGGTTGAAAAAGCGATGGTTCGTGGAGGGACTAAAGCATTCCCTTCGAAAGAAGATGAAAATCGTTCCACCTACATCGTACGAAGACGCATACAATAGAGCGATGGATCTCGAGAGCGAGACCAAGACATCGAAGAAAAAGAAGAAGAAGGATAGCTCGTCCGAGGAGGATGACTCGTCACAGGAAAGCAGCAACGACAGCGACGCTGGCAAACGGGTGCAAGCGCTCTAGAAAGACAAGGAGCGAATGAGGAGGGAATTCAAAACAATGAGAAGCACCGGTCGGACCGAAGGGGACATATGGTGCACTGAGTGCAAAGAGGAGGGGCACACAAAGGGCACTTGCCCGAAGAAGGCATTCTGCGAGATTTGCCAAGTGATGGGACACTCCACCAAGGAGTGCCCATACAACATGAAAACCCGGAATACGCAAATGAACCAGGTGTTGTTCACGGAGCAGGCCACAACGTCCGCACCAGCGGATACGGGCCAACAAGCGAACAACAATGCAACCTCGGGAGGCTACCGAGATAACCGGTGGGGAGGACGAAACAACAATAACAACACAAGGAGCCGGATCCAATATGACTCCAAAGGTCGACCAATGGTACAATGCAGAGCGTGCAGCCAGTGGGGGCACTTCGCCCGAGACTGCCCGAAGGGAGAGGCCACACAATATTTGTGCAAATGGTGCGGACCGGGAGACCACGAAGACGCCACCTACCCGAAGTCCAGCGTCAACTTGCTCAATGTCGAGGAAACCAAAGAAGAGGAAGTGTTGGCCGTAACCCGCGCCCAAGCCAGACACGTAATGTGCCCAGACCCGGAGATGGAGAAGTGAAGGGCACGGGAAGCACGGGAAGAAATTGAGAAAGAGATACAAGAAAGGGCGAAGGCGAAGGGTACAGTGAGTACTTCCAGCCGACCGGTGGCGGAGGATGCTATACTAAATCAAATTTTAAAATTAAAACTGGAGATGCTTGTGAATGTACACGACCTCCTCCAGACGATGCCTCAATTACGAACAGTGTTGCTGAATAATCTCTCCCAACCACGCACCAATACCAACCACCGCACAGATGTTCCTGGGGGGTCTGCAATAGACCCCATGCTACTGGCAGTTAACACTGGAAGGAACCCGGCCATTGTGGAGATGGGTATCCTTGGCACCATTCTAACCGATACCATCGTCGATGGTGGATCGGGAGTGAATGTTCTTCCAGAAGAAACCTGGCGGAAGTTGGGGAAGCCGACGCTGTGGCCATCTACATTCAATCTGCTCAGAGCAGATCAGCATGGAATCAAACCCATCGGGACACTGATGGGCCAACAAGTTACCATCGGGACGCAACCCTTCATACTGGACTTCGTGGTAATTCCACTAAAGAAAAAAGGGTATGATGCGATCTTAGGGAGAGGGTGGCTGGTGGCAGCCAAGGCCACCCACAACTGGAAGAAGAACACTCTATCTATGGAGAATGGAGGAAGGAAGTTTATCATAGACCTCGGGACACAGTTAGTTAGTGAGGAACTGGCATCATCTTCGGAATCGGAGGGTGAAGGAGAAGGCAACCTGAGGAATGAAGGACGAGGTTGCAAGGAGCCCAACGACGAAGGGATTCTCAAACTAGGAGAGTGCTCCGAGGATGAGACAGAGTCATTGAACGGGCTCTTCCATTGGCAGATGGAGGATAATGAAATGTTCCAAAGCTACAGGCTCGAAGTAGAGGAACCAAAGCAAGTAACAGAGGAGGTGTACCTGCCAGAATACATAGAATATTGGAAGGGAGAGGCCCCAAACCTCGATGACGTAGATAATCCGAAGATCAATTGTGTCGGCAACGATTGGAACATTGTGTGGAAGGCCGCAGCTTTCAAAATCTTTAATATTCTTCTTCTTCTTATGTACGAGAAGGATACCGTGGTCCCTGTAGAATTTGTGGTTCCAGGTCTTCGGATGGCCATTGAAAATAGACTTGCCACCAACGGGTCCAAATTGAAACCCTACCACAAGAAGCGCACAAGGGACCCGAGAGGCCGGAAGGACACCCGAGAGTCCGGAGGGGAACCCGATAGGATGGAAGGGGACTCGAGAGGCCGGGCAGGCGACTTGAGAGGCAAGGGACCAACACAGGAGATTCTTGGGAGAGGAAAACCGAGAAGGATGAAGGGCGATCCCAGAGACAAGGGACCCGAGCCGAAGACTCTCTAGACAACTAAATTAGGAAATTGAAAAAAAAAATTACGGTCGTACGGGTTCGTACGACAGTTGACTGTACGGCTTGAAAAAAAGAGAAGAAAGCCACGGTGGAACCACCGTACAGTGGCAACACCGGCGATGGAACCACCGTACGGTGGCAACACCGACGATGGAACCACCGTGCGATGGCAACACCAATGGTGGAACCATCGTATGGTAGCACCACTGTGCGGTGGCAACACCGGCAGTGGAACCATCATACGGTAGCACCACCGTGCGGTGGGACCACTGCTGCTGCAAGGAATAAAGGCGCGGAGCGCGGAGACCTAAACGCAGCACCGCACAAACAAACACATAGCCGTACAGTGGAGGGGTGTTGACCGCACGGGCAAGTGATCGTACGATTGGAGGTGTCAGTGTTGTTGTTGACCGTACGGAGAGGTTGTATGGCCGGGGTGCCATCAGGGACATTACAGAGGACACAAAAAAAAACAAAAAAAAAACGACGATGACCAGATTGAAAAATCATTCAATGACATGTGGAGCCAAGATGCTGAAAATATTAGAGTGGAGAAGAAGGGTTTTGACATCTTAAAATATCACAGAAATGATGCGCGCCATGGACTTTCGTGTGGTTCTAAGGGTTGTAAATTGGTGTTGGCAGCGAGGGCGCTGCCCCTCGACCCCGCCCTGTACGCATCTGGGGCACTACCCCCGGACCCTGCGAGGGGCGCTGCCCCTCGACCCCGCTAGGGGCACTGCCCCCAGACCCCAGTTTATTTTTGAGCTACAGTACACTTGTTGGAGTTGGGCGAAGGGCATTAGAGATGTCACGGTAAGTGTTGTGGTTGTCCGTACTGTGAGAAAGAAGCCTACAGCTAAGCATTGGCGGGGAAGCCATAAGCCGTAGAGGGAGACGGATTTGGAGGTTAAGAACAAACAGAGTTTGAGGGAAGGCATTGCAGGTCCGCGCAGTTGTATGACACCAGGGAGTTATTCAGTTCAGTTATTAGCCTTTGGGGAGTGTGATGGAGGATTTGAGGTGTCTCCTAGCCTTTGTGCCAACGGGTTGTGGCCAACTCCAGGCAAGAATGGTACGCTTTGAGGAACTTGGAGTAGGTCTCGGCTGGACGTGAGGTTGCCTTGGTGGATGCAGAGAGGGCTCGGGAGGAGCTGACCACCAGGTTGGAGGCAGTTATAGCGTGAGACTTAGCTCAGTGTACCCAGGAGTTGGATGCATTTGAGTAGCAGTTGGTGGAGGCTGAGATTGAAAAGCATGTTTTGCAGACAAGTTTGGTTTAGGCACAGGAGGATTGTGATGTCAAAGGAAGCACTAATGGTGAAATCCGCACTTGAGCATAGGATGGTAGCAGAAAAGGGTTTTTAAGCGAGGAAGCAGCAGGTGTATAAGTTCCAAGCTCCACTGGCGTCAACAGTTCTGTGTAATGTCATCTCTATTTTGTATTAAGTCGTCCGGAGACGACTTCTTTTCTTTTGGGGGGGATGATGTTAGCGGCAATATTGTACATGAAAATAAAACTAGTTAATTAAGTTGTAATTGTGTTGGTTAGTTGGCAACCGAGGGGTGGCAGTTGCGGTGCGAAGGTTGGCGCTCGCACCCCCTCGGTATCTTTATATACTTCTGAATGTAACTTGTGAGGGGGAAAAGACGATTAGGAATGGAATAACATCTCTTATATTACATCTGATATCTATGGCACTATTATTCTGCATTACGTGTTTTATCTGTGTGCTTTAAGTTATTCACTCGAGAGGGTAAACACGGATCCTCCACCCTTTTGATGAAATCTGACTTGTCAACATGCCCTATTTTCATATCCTTGATATGATCCATAGGAGAGCAAACTTGTGAAGGAGAAACCTCATTCTGGTACTTATCAAATTTATATTTCATCTTCTTTGGAACGGAAGATGATGGTAAATTTGACATTGAAGAACAACCTGGTACGCTGCGATGAAGACTTAAAAGTGTCAAAGCAACATCAAGATCAGCTGCAACTATCATCTTCTCTTCTTCAAATGGGAAAAATTCTAACCCTTACACTTCACAACTTTGTGAGAGGAAGATGGGAAATAAATGGGGATGCTTGAAACTCAGCTTTTGACCAATTTCGGATCTTGGGGAATGTTTTACAAGTATACAAGTGGGGAAGAACAAATGTGCAATCGAACTTTTGAAACCCGAATGCAAGTGTACTTGTAAAAAGGAAAATGAAGAAGTGGGTGAAAAATGAGATTTTGACATGTGAAAAATGGCGGGAATGGTAGGTACGGATGATGGTAATGAGTATGGATGAAAATGGAAAGATTTTGGGAAGATCATCTTCAAGAAAAAGGGAAGAACTTTCAACTTGTAATCCGATTTTAAAAACCCGATTTTGAAAGGATGAGTTTTTTTTGTTTTTTTTAACTTAGAAACTTGGAATTTCACCAAAAAATGGTTAAGGTTTTTCAACCAAAGGGGAAGATCAATTATTTTCATCTTACTTGAAATCGGGTTTCAAAATCCCAAAAGCAAGTAAAGAGGGAAAATGGGGAAAGACAATGCAATTTCACAAATTGCTTTGCAAACTTGGAACAAAGGGGAGAATCTCTCACAAAACCGATTTTAGGCAAGAATAAACAAAACATATATACAAATTGACCAAGGAAACCAAAACAAACAAAAACAAGAAATGAAAACAAAGAAGAAAGGAAAGAAACATACCTTGATCAATCAAAATGCCCTCCAAGAAGCAAGAAGCAATCCTTGAAAGAGAAGACAATGAACCTCTTAAATAAATACAAGAAGGAGATTCAAACCCTAGCCACGTTTTTCCAAAATGCCTTATGCAGCAAAAACGGCTATCAAAATGGCATGAGAATTGGTCAAATCTTCATCCAAACTCCACACCTAGGCAAGACAAGCAAAAATGATTGAGGAGGAAGAGGATTCGTGGCAAATTCCAAAGGCAAGCCGTGGTATTTCTACAGCACGTGTTGCTGTTTCAACGCCTTATAACCAACAAATGAATCTGCCAAATGACGTGAAAAGAGTTCTAAGATGCATGAAAATAGGCATAAAACTAAAATGCCTTCCTCCTCCTAAGATTTCTCCACAAAAATCGATTGAAACTTTCAACAAAATCATCCAATATTGCTGATCGGGTTCTTGAGGAGAAATGACAAATTTAAAATGCATGAAACCAAAGAAATCGGGTTTCTTCAAACTATTTGCAAGTTAAAATGTTCACTTTTCCATGCACAAGGCAAAATCGGGTTTGTGAGAGCAAACAAGTAGATTAAAATGCATGTAAAAGGGAAATAAAACTCCCTTTACAAGTTTTAATCAAAAGACTAGTAAAGGGAAAATAAAATTCATTTTACAAGTCACAAAAACAACTTAAAAATAAAACTTGTAATAGAGAAATAAAATCCCTATTACAACTTAAAGTGACTTTATAAAACTTGTAATGGAGGAGAAAAACCCCTACCATAACTTAAAATCACTTAAGTGGAACTTTTTAAAGGAATTACAAGTTTTTTTTAAACTTTATAATTTAAAGTTCACTTGTAAAATGTCCAAAAAGTTCCTACAATGACTAAAAACCCAAAAAGCAACAAGGGGGAAATAAAAAGTAAGTTACAAGTTCTATTTTTCATAAAGTGCACTTGTAATTAACTTAAACTTTCCCTACAAACACTAAAACAAAGGAAAAAATAAAATTTCAACTTAAAGAAAATTTCCCACTTGCAGTCAGGGAGAAAAAACCCGAAATTGAAGGAAAACCATAGCAAACGAGCTCAGAATGCCATGAAATTTGAAACGTGGTTTGAGGATGGATTGAGGATTAGTCCAGTCCAAGGGTAAGGCGAAACTCTGCCTCGAGAAGCGTGCCATAGAGTAATTTTTTCATATTTTGACAAAAAATTATGTAATGGTCCATCATTTCTTAAAACAAAAAATGAGGACAACAAAGTGTAAAAGTTTTTCCCTATACTTGCACTTGCACTCAGCCTTCCAAAACCCGGAATTGGTCCAAAATGCACTCAAGAACACTTGAAAATGAGTCTCTAGCAACCAATTACAAGTGCTAACTTGTATTTTCCCATTACACATTTGGAATAGCATGTCCATTCTCCACAATTGCAAGTCAATGCTCTTGTTTTTTACACATTTAATGCAGTCCTCAAAACCCGAAATTCACTTGTGAACCCATTTTTGCATCAAGTTATCCCTTCCCTTGTCAATCTTGTTTGCACACACGATCTATCAAACCAACAAATCAAAGCATGGGCATTGTTTTGTTACAATTTCATCTTGAATAAGGTGTTATGGGTTCTTCATCAGTGAACAAAAGAAGAGATACAACAGTAATTCATGGGGCATCCCAAGGGTCAATAATCATCATGAAGTTATCCAGTGACAAAGTGAATCAAGCATGGAGAAAGAACACAACGAAGAGAAGGATTTCCCTCCTCAAGAAATGGTACTACCCCAAGCATGTGATAAGGTTAAAGTTCGTTGGCCAAGGACACAGATCATTCAGGATGCAAATTCCCATTCTGTTTCAAGATGTCTTCACCAATCCTAAATAGTTCAAATTCTAGCATCCTGAAGCAGCATGAAGATCATCACAAACAAAGGATGTAGTTAGAGTCGTGTCTTTAGACACATAGAATAGTTTCAATTATGTATTTTATGTATTTTGTTTTGACAAATTACATGTAATGTCAAAAATTGTATTTGCAAGTGTCACTTTTACTTGCATTTTTGTAAAATGTAATTACATGTAAAGCAACTACAAGTTGAGTTAAATTAGGACTGTAGTTGGAATAAGTCATGGTGATTGAGAGAATTTCTCAAGTTAGTTGGGATCATCCCATCTTTTTCTCAACGCTCCTCTCCTATAAATACTTGAGGGGGTCTATTGTAATATGTATCTTTAGGCAATGCAACGAGACTCTACCAATTTGTATGTGCACTCTAAGACTTTGAGCTTAGTTGCAAATCAAATTGCAAACAATTAAAAAAGGCAAATTGCTTTCAAACTTTGTGTCGATTCAAGGTGTTATGTGACGACATTTTCTGGAGATTGATTGTGAGTTTTGAGGTGATATACAAGAGGGATTCAAGCTCAATCTTGCAGACTTTGAGCTACTTATTGTGTTTAGAGTTTTAGATTGGTTTTAAGATTTGATATTGCAGACTTTGAGCTGCTTGTCACATTTGAAACTATTGTAGGACGCTCAAGCAAAGGGAGTAACTTGCAAACTTCGTGTTGCTTTTATTTTCTATGTTTGTGCATAAGAGGTGCATCATGTAGTTAGACTTTGAGTTGTTACATACTGTGCTTGGTTACCAAAAAATCGTCTAAAAAGGTTGATAGGCGAATAGCAGAGTTCCCAAACTCGCCGCGAGTCAGGCGAGTTCGCCGAGTTGGCGAGTCGAGCCAAGCTCGACGAGTTTTGCTGACTCGGGACTCGGACTCGGCGAGTTTTGACCATAACTCGCCTAACGCGCGAGTCAGACAAGTTATGGCAAAACTCGTCGAGTCCAAGCTCCAAGACTCGGCCACGACAGGTCAATGTTTTGACTTGTTTGACAAGTTAGTGTCTCTGTCAGGATTCATATATGGAATATAACATTTAAGTATAAGTGACATTTCCTTATGTCTTTTCTCTTTCTTATACTTAAGTTATATTCCATATATATTGTCAAGATGTTTGAGAGTGGTTTCGGACCTCCATGAGTTATAATGCAAAATCTAGTTTTTGGGGGATCCTTCAAATTTCCAGACTTAGTCAAATTTCAGACCATTTCAGGATCAAGATGACATTCCAGACTTTTAAGGCGAGTTCACTCTGACTTTGATGTAAAGGACGGGACCTAGGAGGACACTATGCATTCAACCAAGGTTTGATTTAGCAACTTGAAGCGTGACCAGATAGTATATAAAAACCCTAGGAATGATCTAAATAACCCCTAATCACTCAACTGACCTAACCTCCTTCACTCCACCTTGAAGAGATCCATCTGAATTGATGACCTTTGAGAAACTCAATCCCTTCAATGCAAAGGCTAAGACACTAAAACGACCAACAACAAAACTAAAAGAGCTAACCCTAGAAAGCAAAAAGTGGGGGTCTTCATTTGCAATGGGGCGATGTGTGAGTACCTCACAACAGGGGTGTTTTTTAAAATTTTGAAAGAAGGGGGTGAGTTGGGGACATTTCCTACCTATCCCCACATCCCAAAAAATCCCCCCATGGGGCACAAGGTTATTTTTGGCAAGGGACATGTCTCCGAGGAGCATATTTTCAAACCCTTATGGCCTCATAATCCCCCTTCCATCCAACATATATATAGCCTAAAAACTAAGAGGTCCAAGAAAGACCAAGGTCAACTATAGTCCCAAGGTAAAACCTAAGTTCAACAAGCACACTATTTAATGCTACCATACACAAGCACTCCTTACAGTTTCCAAGTGAAGATGTTCATGATGTCTCATGTTGGTGCTCCCAAAATTTCAATTTGGCCAAAGAAAATACTAAACAGAAGCCCCAAACAAGTAGATACTCTACCAGCATGCCTTTCATGGCATAACAAGCTAGCACACATTATAATTGGGCTTTATTCAATAATGGATGCATGAAACAAGTTTTAAATTGTTAGAAATCTATTAATTTCAAGGGTTTTTTTATTTTGCCGAGTCATTGCTGAGTCGTTGCCGAGTCATAGCCGAGTCACGAGTCGAGTCGGCCTTGCCGAGTCCAAGCCGAGTCCGAGTCTGGGAACTTTGGCGAGTAGATAGTTGAAGACTTTGAGCTTTCTTTCTATTTTCCCGTCCCGGAGAAGCAACGGAGGACTTTGTGCCTTTATGGAAACTTTGCTTCTTTATTTAGTGTACTTCATTAATCATTTGTGCTTTCATCTATGATTCTTTTCTGAAAGAAGAGAAAAGTTAAGTGTCTTTTCTGAAAAAAGAGAACAAGACAAAGTTTCACACAGATTTAGAATAGATTTAGAGTTAAAGTTTATTTTTGAATTGTTGAAGTAGAGAGCAAAGGGGGAGCCTTCCCTAAATTAGGAGAGTTTTATACTCACACACTATGGTTGAAACCACAATTTTGTACATCCCCCAGGTGTACAAAATTTTCAACCAACAATAGGTATAGTAAGTTGCCTATAAATTGTCACAAAAGGAGAAAGGAAACATGTTAGCCATTCAATATATTCATGATACATTTAATTTGAATCTACCACCTAAGTTACCAATACGCAAATATCCAACCATAACAATCTATGTGCATACAAACTGTACGGCAAAAGGAGGTGATGCCAGATTTTTGTGATTAGTGTCTCACTTCTACTTAGTAACTATGGTGTCAGTGATATGCACACTATCAACTGAAAATTTCTCATTGCCTAATCACTCTCCAACATAAGGGTTTGAGATACATATTCTAATTATTAACATCAAGTATAGCTAAATAATACAACCTTTATACATTTTTTTGAGAGATTTATCTCATCAATTGTCAACTATTGATTTAGACATTACTTGTAAAGCAAGACATATCTGTATCCCTCTCATGAACAACATGTAATAATAGAGTAAAACCATCATTAGGGATTTCCTAAAAATCAATTCCGCAATCACAAGTGGTACTTAACCCTTTGGACCAAAATCTCTTCTATTCTCTAGATAGCACTAATCATTTCTCTAGCTGCTTATCACTCATTCTGAAACATCACTAAAATCAAATTCAAAAATTGTATAGAGCATGACTGAACATAGTCATCAATCATGATATCAAGTATGAATAATTGTGTTAGGGTATGACTACCATACAAACAATGAGATTTAGTTAACTAATCCCTAAAGGTCTCCATTCTATGAGGCATAGTCAGCATGACCATCTCACAATTAAGTTCATAGATTTGTGTCATGCTACTAATATCTTAATATCTAAGAAGCTCATAACTTGCTTTGTCTTGAAGAGATAACCATAGAAATAGCCAAAACTATTCTTAAGAATAATTGATGGGAGAAAACTTGTCTGAAGATTACAAATTTCCAAGAGTTAGTTTGGGGATCCTCACATCAAAAGATTTAGCTAAATTTGGCATTGCTTGAGGACAAGCAATCTTGAGTGGGCCGGACTATAATGTCCCCACTTTGAAATAGAAATTAATAGTACATAATAATAAAATTATAATGCAAAAGAATAAAAATTAAATTAAAATTAAAATATAAAAGAATATAATTAAATATAATTAAAATTTAATTAAGTCAATGAATGGTTAAAAGACATGGAATGAAAAGTTGTGACTCCCTCAAATATGAGATATAAATGGGAGAAGAGAACCTTATTTGAGAGGGGGATAATTTGAAAATCAGAAGTGCAGATCTGATCATGGAAGGTTGTGTCCCTTTCAAAGGGCAGATCTAATGAAGAGTTGCACTCTTTCAAAGGGTGCTAATGGTGGAAAGGGTGTGTCTCTTGCCAAAGGGCATACATGATGAAGAGGTGTGACCTTTCCTTCACATTGAGAGATATAAAGGAAAGGAATCAAAGCATCCAGGGACATAATCATCAATCAAATCAGATCAGAACAGTTATTAAGTTACAGGCAGTAACATCCTTGTTCTTGGTTGTGTGCATGGGGATGTGCTTAATACACATGCTTAACATATGACGCCTGATAATGTTCTTATGCAGAATTTAATAGTAATAATAATATAGACTGCAATATATATGATAGTCATACTTTATATATATATATAGTGTTTGACCAGACTAATAATAAATCAGAAAGAACTCTTAACTTAATACAGTAAGAAGTAATCGGAAGGAATATAGAAGAAGGCAGAGACTATTGCCAGTAATAGGAAACAATCAGCAATCACCATTAAAGGTCAGCCATCCATTATTATCAATTGGTAAGTTTGACTTTGTTTCACCGAACAGGTAAGGGAAGTACTTCCCTGTTTTAATAGAATTCACAGCATACTTCAGTATCTATATTATTCAGATTAGTATCAGCATTATTAATATCATATTATTCAGATTAGTGTCAGCATTAATAATATCATATTATTTAGATTAGCATCAGTATTAATAATGTCATATCATTCAGATTAGTACCAGTATTAATAATATCTAGAATGTTGGTAATGTTAAGTGTATGTTTATAGTGAGATAATACTCTTCTGGAAGTTTATATATACTGTGTGAATATGTCTGATATCTTACTGTCTGAGAACATATACTGTGTAATTACATTTAAGATGAATGCTATTTGCTTAGTAAGGAGTTTTAGGAACTATTAATATGTCCATCTTGGTGAGAGTACGGAGAGGGTTTCCAGTGGTGACGAGGGGCTTTCATGTGGTCATTGGACCCATGAGGTCAAGGAACCAGTTGCTTTCTCTGTACCAGTCTTACCAAGTTGGAAAGGATATAAGTGTTAAAGGTATAAAGCTTGGAAGGATAGCAAGCAGGGCCGCCAAGTCTAGCAAGGGGGTTAGAAGCAACCATCCCTTGGTCTTGGTAGACAATGGACCCAAGCTGTCCCTCCAGGCCTCTTATACTTTCTCTCTGTCTGTATATTAAATAGAATAGTGTATGCTGATCATAAATAAATATGTTTGTAGGTCTGTATGCTTCCTTGTGGTTGCAGGTTCTCTACAATCAAGTCACCCACCGTTCCGGAATAAGGTAAGTTCTGAGTCTTATTTTGGTTTTTCCAAATGTTCTGTATTGAATGTTAAGTGATTAATCGAATGATATAGTAATCTTTGGTTCAGAAATTCACTGTAATAAGTTTAATCAAAGTTTGACTACTAAATTGAATAAGTTATTTTAAATTACAAGTGTATTCAGTAGACAATTATTGTTAAATAGGCTCACTACTAGTAGGGGACATTACATTGAAAGACAAAACCCTCTCTAAACCTTTCTAACAAAGAACATTGTATTTATGGTCATGAATATGTGTCACGCTTCTAATCCTCATCTTAAAAGGTGGAAAGCTCACCCTTGCTTCAACTCAAAGAGATAATCATATGTTGGATCAACCAAACATGTTCCTTCCCAATACAAGAGAGAAATTAATTTTTTAGTTGATAATCATTTGTTCTTCTGTTCTAAGGATGAGAGAAAACTTGTCGTAAATTATTGATACCTCACTTGAAGTAAAGGCAGAAACTTAACCTGGTTTAAACATGCAACTCAGGATAATATTAGAGTAGCATAGCGAAAGTTGAATTGGGAAATAGAACTTCAAAAAGGTGTAGAGCCCAAAGCCATTTTTTATGAAAACCAGCATTTCTTGAGGGCAAACAATTTTGGGAAGGGCGGACTGTCATGCCCCCACTGACAACATTGCATTACAAAACAGATTGCAGCATTAATTACTAAGAACATTGCTTTATAAACACAAAACACGGCATTAAAGGATGAAGCAAGAGCAATCAAATAAATAGAGGGAGCGCCGACTCACAATAAACTATGAATAGAATTTTCTATGGAGCCAACTAAGGCTAATTAAATCTAGTGCAGGGGCCGGCCTGAAGCAAAGAGATTAGTATTTAAATATTCTTCCCAAGCAGCGATTCCATTAATATGCTTGATTAATATTAACTAAAGGAAATTGTTGTTTGGCCAACCAGAGATAAGGAAAATAAAATAATAATAAAAAGAAATTGTTATTTAAAAAAAGGGCCAACCAGATTAAGGGTATCAATGGCCACCTTTAGACAGCACCCATTCATTTAAGAGGGCCGACAGGAATTATTAATTGACCCGTCCAGAACCTATAAAGACAGAACTTTAATCATGGAAGGATGTGTCTTTTGCAAAGGAATGGACAACCTGAAGAGGTATGACCCACTCCCAATGGGAGATATACAAGGGAGATCCATTCATTAGAAAAGGGAGGCAGAATGGATCAATAAATTAATGGATTTAACATCTGACCTGAAATCAGAGGTTGAGCCAAAAAAGGGCAGAGTCTGATTTTATATAAGCAGCATAACATTATTCAGTATATGTGCAGGCATCGAAAGGATCAGAAGTCATTATATATATATATATATATATTCTGCACTCATCGAAGGAGGTCAGATCTGATAAGTAATCAGCATTTAGAGAAAAAGCAGTCTTATAATTTAGCAAATGACTGTGGTATGCAATGTGGTGATTTGGTTTAGCATATAATCTTTATTTATTTTGACATAATTGATATTGTGATTTGCTAATCTATTTAGACTCTTTAATTATTGATTTTATTTATTTATTCTCCTACAAGCAATCATGTATGGGTTGGTAAGGAGACACGATTGGGAGAGCGAATACAGGTTCCCCCTCTAAGCAAGCCACCCCAATGTTGGATGGAGAAAAAATTCCTGCCACTTGTGGGCCAAGGGATGTTATATCACGCCCATGGGCTTAGTTGAGGCGAATGTTTTGGGCGTCCTATCATGCATTCCTCTCCAACCCCTACAATGGTTGGTTGTTGCAAGTGAAACTAAGAATGGAAGCAATCATGTATGGGTTAGTAAGGAGACAAGATTGGGAGAGAAGATACGGGTTTCCCCTCAAAGTAGTGTTGATGTGTTTTTTATGACACCTCAAACTCAAAATAAAATACTAAGTATCCTATCCTCTCTTGAACAAAGACACCTCAAATACTAGACTGTGTGATCAAACGAGGTGACTCTAAGGTTTCTTTAGTCAAGTTTTGACTTTGCACATGGATAGACTCAGTTATATGATTTGATATGTTGGCATCACAAAGGGACTTATGATTATGAATCACAATTGAAACTTGCAAACTAACTCTCTCAAACAAAGAAATATCAAAAGGGAAAGAGTTTAGAGAATCTAATCTAACCCTAAGGACAATGATGATAATAGATAATGCTTTGATAGACAAACTCTTTCAAACCAAGTTTTGCTTCGTCATGATAACAACACAAAACTGATGCGATCTCCTAAGGTAGTGAATGATTTTCATTATTGCAAATATTCATAAAAATACCCAATACTAGCGCAACTTGAACAAATATCCACAATCGAACTTTAACAAGGTTTAGGCTAACTTTACACTGTAGTTAACAATAAGCAAACCACAAAAAGTATGAACCAAGGAGTTCATCACATATCATTGCATTTCTCCATCAAGATCAATGAACTTTAACTAACTGAGAAGTAATTAAAAACCATGCAACATGTTGAAACACAACACAAAGATCCACCATAACTTCAATGAAACTTATGTATTGATGTCAACATAGTCTTAGCAACAATCTCTAGCTTCCTCCTCCTACTCTACTTTATTCTACTATTGTCTATTATCAACTGAACTATTAACCTTTACAAATGAGAAGGCATAGCCTTTTGTAGATATCCCCATTACAATTCAAGGGCCAAGATTGACTTGAAACCAAAGGTCGAGATTCAACAATAAAACCCTAATTAGGGTTAGGTACAACTAACTTCCCTTGACCAATGATAAAATTACATCATTTAGGACACATGGGCTTCTTTTAATGCGAACCAATGAAAAATGAGGTTAGGCATGTGGAACAATCTTTGATATTGTGCCATGTGTCACTTGCTCCTTCACTGAATGAGTCAAGTTCAATGAACTTGGACTTGATGGCTTGTCACGATTTGATTGGCTTGATGTTGATTAGGCACTAACTCAGCTTTGCACATCTTGTAAATCATCACAGAGAAGTGCTTGTGTTTCGAGCAATATCTCTTGATACTCAACATTATCCAACTGTGATGTGATGATGGTGAGACATATTCCCAAATTGTATCATCTTAGGTGATCAAGCGTAACTTTGATTAACTCTTTTGAAACTGTCTACTTGAGAGATACATTCACTGATTTTGTCTTTTGCACTTGCATTCTACCTTCATCCTTTGGAATTTCCTCTTCATTGTCCTCTTGAAAGGTGGAACACGTCCATTATGTCTTTAATGTTGTTGTAGGGTCCTTATGTTGATCTTGGATTTCTAAGGGAAATCAAAGGTCAATGTAAAATCTTTCCTTGTAAAGCAATGTTCTCTTGATATCATTATCATGTTCCTGAGATGTTTCTTTTCTTTGATTCACCATCATCTTGAATATCTCAACATTGATTCTTCTTGATTCCCTTACACTAGTGGGATATCATTCTCCTTCATTTGTTTGCTTGACTTGTTGTCACATTTGGGAATTATTTATGTTCATCATCATTTGAAGTTGCTAGCCCTGATTCCTTGAAAGGAGGAGCATTACAACATGGAGGTGGATTGGCAAAAATATCATTGAAACTTAACCAATTCACTACACCTTGTTGGAGAGCATCTTCTACCTTGTCAAGAAATTCTTTCTTGAAAGGACTTGGAGCATGGAAAGGAAATGTTTTCCTTGGGCAGGATTGCACATGGAAGGTGAAATAGTGCCCTTGCTAGTGAGATGGGTGGGATTGCATGGTGAACAAGAAATAGCGCCCTTCCTCCTTATGATTCCCTTCATGAAGTGTTGAGTTCCTAATATCTTTGCAAGTTGCATCTTCCTTGTATCCGACCTGCAAAACAAACAAGTATTCAATCAAACACCTTTGAAATGAATAAAAAACCATCAATCCTTTCACAAATTCCATCATTCAAAACCCTTGCAAATTGGTGAATGTTGATATAATTCACCTTAAATAAAAATGTCTCGGGTCTGCAATTCATACTTAAATTCTGGGACAATTCACCCTCAATGCCAGTTAAAATTCGCATTAACAGGCTGATGGAAAGATTGCTATCAATGACTGCTGCAACTCTTCACTTTAGATCTGATAATTTTGCCCACAATCTGCTTCAAAAACCTGGTGAAAATGTCTTCCAAGCTCATATAAATCAGGCCTCGCAAGTTCGCCTCAATAGGATGATCAGAAATTTGCTCCAAATGGAAGGAGGTGTCTGGAAAATTCAATGAAGATTGTCCTAATGTCTGCAATTAATTCGCTCTTCTCTGTTGGACAATTTGTTTTAAATTGAATTGAATGATTTGGTGATGAAATGAACAATCTGATCCTTTATTTATACATTCCTTTCACCTTGAATGTGCACCTTTAATAGGGCCAACTTGATCTTTATTTGCTTGAATTTTAAATTAGGTCAGCATGTTGAATCACCAGCAAGTGGCCGACTTGACATTTCACTCAAGGAGAGCGGGATTGAGAGGTCATGAAGGACTAAACTGGGCGGCATTTCAATATTCACAAGGATTAAAGCAAGTCGGCACCTTTCACACATTTTGTCCTCCTTCAAGTCAACTAGTGGAAGAAACTAATCAATTTCACTTTGTTGCAAGGTATATAAACAAGAGGGAGTGGTGCATTTCATGATTCAATTCATATTGCACTAAATATTAATTGCTCTGCTCCGTTAATCAGGTCTGATTTTCTAGGATCTACATCTGATTAGGTTTACCTTTAGGATTTTCAGGTTTGAGTTCTTATGTTTTTAGATTTGATTTTAGGGTGCATTTGAGGGTATTTCCACCTTGCAATGTCGTAAGCATACCTTGGGCGTGTTTTAGAAGGAAGAAAGAAATTTGTCTTGAGTGCCTTTTCATGATGCAAAGGAAATATTTAACCTTGAGCGCATTTCACATGAGGGGAGGAAATTTCACTTCCCTTGGGCGGGATTGCAATGGAGCATGGGAATTCCACCCTCTCCTCTTGACTTAGACAATTTCACTTCACAGTCTTGTTTACCTTAGCCGACTGATCGTGTTCCTTGAGTGGATTTCCTATGTCGGAAGGAAATTGCAAGACTTGTAGGGTGGGATTGCACTCACCTAGTGCAATAGCGCTCCTTTAAGATTTAGGCAATTTTCACCTCGTATCTTGCAAACTTTCATGGAATAATGATTATGTCTTGAGTGCGCTTTCATGGTGTAGAAGAAATCAAGATGTGGGAGTGAGCGGAATTCATATACTATCAAGAAATCACCAAGCTTGGGACACAATTGAGACATGGCAAGGAAATTTGTCAAGTGCAATTGTCTAGCCTCCAAGAAATTGAGCACACT
The DNA here is from genome assembly GCF_030272615.1 of Cryptomeria japonica. Taxonomy (NCBI): domain Eukaryota; kingdom Viridiplantae; phylum Streptophyta; class Pinopsida; order Cupressales; family Cupressaceae; genus Cryptomeria; species Cryptomeria japonica. The sequence continues at coordinate 624,267,575 of NC_081414.1, read as the reverse complement.
TTCACTACAGGCAAGAAATTTTGATGCCTTGTTCAACATGGAGGAGCAATTGAGGGTGTCGATTCACCTCGCACGGGAAATTTTGAAGGTTGTTGCATGTTACTCAAGGAAAATGAATCGGATTTTCTACTAAGAGAAGAAATTGGGAGGTGTGTTTGCACTATTGTCAAGGAAATTTGACAAAATTTCTTTATTTCCCTTCCTGCCAAGATCAGAAAATCCGACCTTGACAAGGAATTGTCCTTGTCTAGACATTGAATTCTGATTATTTTCCCACTCTCAACATCATTTACCAAATATTCACACTCAACATTTCAATCATCAATTTCCTGACAACTTTCCTTGTCAACATTTTATTTGCAATTTTGGCAACATTTAGCAACTTTTGACAACTGTACAACCTTGTTCACTTTGACCTCAACTCTCGGTTTTGACATCTATTTTGGACCTGGACTTGAAACTTGAATTCCAGACTTGATCACACCCTAAGGTAAAACCCTCTCACAAGCAAAGGGCTGAAAGACACCAAACTATTGCCAAGCTAAAGACAACTAAGAAAAAACACCTATGCTACCAAGCAAAAAGTGGGGGTCCCCATTTCCAATGAGGCGATGTGTGAAAACGTCACAGGTAGGTGTTGATGTGTTTTTTATGCACATGCGAACACAGAATAAAATACCAAGGTATCTTATCCTCTCTTGAGCAAAGTTATTCGTATGCTGAAGATTTGCTTAAGGATCATTCGAGATAACTCCAAGGTTTTGGTATGTAGGGTCTCTACGTGTGGATAAGCTCTTGTGGTATGATGTGATTATGCTGGAATCACAAGGGGACTTACGTTTGAATGCCTGAACGTTTGATTTATTGGAACTCAAGTCCTATCTACTCACCAGGAAATAAAGAAATAGCAAAAGGCAAAAGGCTCAGAAAGTCTACTCTAAGGCCTAGAATGCAAGAAGATGGATGAATGACTAGTTGGAGTCCTACTGGGCTAGGTCTCACCATCAAACTGAACAATTCAACACCAGCTCAGTGCGATCTTCTAAGGGATGCTTCGAATATGTTCAAATCGTTACACCATCTGACACTGATCACCATTCAAGTTAATGCATGAACAATAGACGCGTAACGACTCGAGATTAAGCTCATTCTATGCCAGTTGACCACGCAGGGCGCACTTATAGTCAGTAAGAGGCTAGTGGTTTGGACTAGGTTGATTCCACGCGAGTGCATTCAGTAACTTCCTTTATTCAATCTAATTATCTATCATCTAAAACGAAGATTCAACAAGAGACCATGCATATTGCAAAGAAACGACACACTTACCATCCTTCACTTTCTCACCCTTCAATTGCTTCCAAGGTATGATAACATCCTAGTTAAGACTAGAAGGCATAAAATTAGTCCAAATTCGAAGCAAAAGGGAGGATCCTATGAAAATTCACTCTGGACCCTTTGGAAGGGTCAGGAGCGAAATTGAAATTTTAGGCTCAATTTCCTCATCCCTTTCCTCCTTTCTTTGCCTTGAATTTAACTTGTCAAACCTCCTTCTATCACCATCAAGTCAACTTGCCATCAATTTAGCTTAAAATAAGGTTCTTTTAGTGCATTAGGCAAAATTGAGAGTCCATCTAAGGATTTCGCTCTGGACCCTTTGAGAGGGTCAGGAGCGAATTTTGCTTTTCTAGACTCAATTTACACTCAACTTGGCTTGGACTTGTCTTTTCACCCTTACCTTATCAAGATCAAGTCAATTCGCCTTCAAACACTCTTGGGAAGGAATTAGTTCAAAGGTTTGAGCAAAGTATAACGCTTTATGAAGAAATTCGCTCTGGACCCTTTGGAAGGGTCAGGAGCAAATTTGCTCTTCTAGGCTCAATTCACATCCCTTTTCACTTAGGTTTGTTTTAGACTTGACTTTTGAATCTTTTCCTTGCCATGCATGACCACCATTCAATGCTTCTAGTGAGGAACTAGGTCCTTTGGGGAATTTCGCTCTGGACCCTTTGGAAGGGTCAGGAGCTTAGATAAATTTCGCTCTGGACCCTTTGGAAGGGTCGGGAGCGAAATTTGCAATTATGCTCAAATCCCTCACTTTTCTTCACTTCACTTTGTTGTACACATCAACTCTCTCTCAATAATGCCCTAGGGACAAGGTTTATAATGCAAATTAGGACCAAGAAGAGAGATCCAAGGAAATTCGCTCTAGACCCTTTGGAAGAGTCAGGAGCGAAATTGAGGAATTAGCCTTAAATATCACTCAAACATTCAAACTTCACCCTCATTCACATTGCTCTCACCTTGGGACATGCTAACAAATCACCTTAAGGAGGCGCCTAGTTCAAAAGGTTGGATCACAAGTACATCTCAACAATTCCGCTTAGGTACCTTTGGAAGGACAGGACCTAAAGAGGAATTTCGCTCTGGACCCTTTGGAAGGGTCAAGAGCGAAATTTTCTTTTTTGCACAAATTCTTCACTTTTCCTCATCTCACTTGGTTGCAACTCATTTCCAAAGGCATGGATAGATCATTTTTCATTCACTCAAGGCGTGGAATCAAGGATTTTAACCCATACTAGAAGCAAGAGAGGTTTTTAGAGAAACTCGCTATGAACCCTTTGGAAGGGTCAGTAGCGAAATTGATGTTTTAGGCTCAATTTCCTCATCCCACCTCGGTCCAACTTGCTCATAGACATAGATAGGTCAATCCTCACTTAGTCAAGGCGTAGAAGCAAGCTTTGAGGTCTAAACTGGGAGCAAGAGAAGAGTCTAAGGAAATTCGCTCCTCTCCCTTTGGAAGGGTCAGGAGCGAATTTGGCATTTGTGCTCAAATTCTTCATCACTTCTCCCATTTTCTAGCTCTAACATGATGGTTATACTTCTTCAAAGGCATGGATAAGTTAATTTCTCCTCAATCAAAACTTTGGAGTAAGCTTTTTGATCAAAGTTAGGAGATCTAAGGAAATTCGCTCCTGTCCCTTTGGAAGGGTCAGGAGTGAAATTGGCAATCTAGCTCAAATTCCCCATTCAACTCTCAAGTTTTCAAGTCTAGGCTTGGTCGTTAGGCAAATTGGTCAATTTAATGCCTAGAGTACAAGAACATCATTCATCAACTGGACCAATCTTAAACCTTCAAAGGGACAACACTTACTCACATATCTTCATTCACTTCCTTGACTAAATGCCCTAGGTCTTAAAGGCAAGGCCACCCTTGGATTTTCACTTAGACTCAATCAAGACTCAACCCTAGACCCAGGCCTAACCAAGAGGAAACTTTCAACAGAGACCCTGACCTGGACCACCTACTGACCCATTTGAGCCTAAGCAGACCGTCCTATCCTAGCGAGCTCACTGGCAACTCTCCAATGCAAAGATTAATAGCCAAGAACCTAAAAGACCAAGAAAACTAACCCTAGAAAGCAAAAAGCAGGGGTCCCCACAGTAGGCCACCCCAATGTTGGATGGAGAAGAGATTCCTGCCACTTGTGAGCCAAGGAGTATTATATCACGCCCTTGGGCTTAGTTGCAGCAAATGTTGTGGGTGTCCTATCATGCATTCCTCACCAATCCCTTCTATGGTTGATTATTAGAAATGAACTATAAATTTACGTCTGTGATATTAATACTACATGATTTGAATATGGAACACCATTTGATTATTAATGTAATTGATTATATATGCATTTATATGTTATTGGAACCCTAACCCTTACAGAAATAATTGGCTTTGTGAATAACATTTCAAATGTTGACTAGCATTATTGCAGGGTTTTAACCAAAGTTTATGTTAGAAAGAATGTAAATTGGTAAGTTTGTATTATGAACTATATTGCTTATTTTAATTGACTTGTGATTTTAGGGCAATATTTAAGAATATCCCGATTGGGGAGATTACACAGTATTGTTTCTTGTTTAACTCTCCTCATAAAGAAAAGATTAATGAGGTAAGTTTTACTCAGCTTCCCTTTCAGTTTTTGCTTGTCATGGAAAAATTCATGCATAAATAGAAAAAAGGGAGCAATCTATATTATAAGTCTTGAGTCCCAATTTACTTTTGAGATTAACCAACACTTGCTATGATGCCCTGTGTCCAAAGCTCAGCTGCAGAAAAATTCTCCACCGATGGATATGCACCGGTTGATGAAGGCCACACAATTCTAGTAGCCTGGGTATGTCACGTCAGCCATGTGAAAGTAAAGTCCAACAGTCTTGCCTCTGCTTACCTAGCATAAGGGTTCGCTTTACCCAGTTGGGTATCATCTTGTACAAAAAATTAGGTATAGTTGGTGAACTCGTGACCTCCCCTGCACACATTAATGGCTTTACCAATGCGCCCATCAAATCAGATCTTGTTTAACACCAAAAATTGCTATAAGTGCACAATTAGTTTACATCATATTGAACTTGAGTTTTCCTATACATGGCCCAAGTTAGGGCGATACGTTTCAGTTTGTTAACACCGAAATCTCAAAGGCAAATCAAAATGTTCCTAACTTGGTTGCATGAGCCATTTAACCTGAACTGGGAAAGGGTATAACCAAGATGATATATTCCTATCAATTTTCTGCCGTATCTACGATAGTATGTCTAATAAACTTTTCTAAAGATTTCCTAACTTGATTCAATTCCTAGCATTCAATACATGACATCAAAGGGAGTTACATAATTTGTGGTTTGCGGACTTTCACCGAGAGGGCTGTGATGCTTTGTAAATTATACTAATGTCTCTCCTTATGTTGTTGTAAGAGTCGTCATGCTACAATGTCACCCATACCTAAGCTAGTTCTGATTTATAAAGTTATATAGCTAATTACGCATCATTAGTTTCCAAAGAGTTGGTGTCTAGAGATACCCTCTATCAAGTCAGAGGAACGCAAAGTATTGCCCATCCACCTCATTCACAGTTTGACTTATTGAAACTACATAGTAAAACTGGTAAACAGACACTGCCAGAGACAGCAAAGGAATGAAGACTTCCCCCAATCCACAGCTAACCAATTCCCCTTCATCCTCTTCGCAGATTTATTGTGTTATTATCTCTCGGTGCCTCGACATTTTTTCTTTGGATACAACACAAGCCCACAAAAACATTCCCATTGAAAAATAGAAAGAAATCTTGAATCTGACCTTTATTGGGGATTCTTGTTTTTCAACAATAACAGCCTGAACAGATAGCGCTCGACACCTGGTTCCTATCCTGCCAGCTCCATAAGACCCGCAACTTATAGACTTCGAACAAGGAAAGGCTACCGCATTGCCACCTAACATTCCAACTCCAGAATGCTGCATATTTCTGTACATTGGCTGATGAACCAAGTGCCGAAGTGTCACTTTGTGAGCACCCAAGCATGAGGATGTCATTTTTTCAGTGAGCCGCAGAAATTCGGGTAATCCAATCTGAATGAACAGAGACGCAAGTGCTCATGGATCTATAACTTTGAACTGGTGATATTTTTGCCTCCAGTCAAAGGCATTTTCCATTGACTGGCCTCCCATGACAGCCATACCTCGAAAGGAAAGGTTATTTTTTGGCCACTATAATTCTTCGCATTTGAATATTAAATAATAATAATAATGATAACTAGTATGAATGAATGAAGGAATTTTAATGACGTCCACGAGACCAGTGGTCTAAGGGACTAAGAAACTAAATTAATCATTTTTCAAGCTCTTTTTCATGATGGTTTTTCTATTATGGATTTTGAGTTAAAAACTCACTGTTTTGTGAAGCTTTGTCTCTTCAAAAAGTTTATTCAAACTATCTACCTTTAACTCGTTCTCAAACTGACTGCGAATATCCTCATATGTCGCACACTCCTTGATGAAATACCATTATGTTTCTAACGCACTTTTGCTATAGAAAATGCACGTCCTTTCTTCACATGCTTCTTTGGGCAGCTTCCACCTACCAGTTTCGCATCTCAAATGATGAGATCCAGTCCTCAACTGAGCAATTAAAACTTTGGCCTTTCTGCTGATTGTGGATCTCAAATAAACTTTTTCATCATGCTCCCAAGTATGGTTAAATACTTTAATATAGTATGCTTTCTTTCCACCTGACTACTTTGTCCACATGGCATACTTGAATTTTTCTAATACCCACTTTTTTATCTCTTCTTTAGTGTTGGGACAGTCATTCATATTTAGGTCCCACTTGTTCATCCATTTGTTGTTTTGTTTCTTCCACATTTTCTTTCTATGGCATAGCTCCTCTTTAGCAATCATTTTGGGTCAACGGTGTTTATCCATACTTTCAATCTTATTTAAGTAACATAACAATCAAATTAATGTTGAGGCGTCAATAGGGAACATACGAGCTTTCGCTAAAAGAATTTCATACGGTATCGTTGATTTGACTTTGAGGCTACTAGTGATTAGATGTTTTTGAATTCTTTCTATTTGTCACCATTTGCGCTTTGACATGTTGTTCCCCCAAACTTCACACCCATAGAGGATAATCGGTACCACTAACAAACCAAAAAGAATTTTCTTAGTTTTTCAATCCCACAACTCAGCTTTCCTACATCTGTTCTGAAGAAGGTATAAGGCTCTCCATCCTCCTTGGATCCTCTTTGATCTACATGTCTCCCAACTGAGCCTATTGTGAAAATCAATTCCTAAGTATTTGTACTCCATCACTACTTCCAAAGGGCTACCTTCGAAGATGAAATTAGCCCGTTGCTTCTTCCTTTTCAATGAAAAAATCATGACTTTGTTTTTGCTAGTATTCACTTGCATCCCAACCTCTTGACAAAAGAGCTCAAGAGACTTCAAATGTTCTCACAAACCCTGTGTTGATTTTGCAATAAGAATAAGATCATCTGCATATAGAAGTAACTTTACCACATGTTTTGCTAATTGGATCCCTTCTCCATTTGTATTGTTTAACCATTCTTTAAGTTTATCAATTTATAAACCAAACAATGTGGGAGACAAAGGACACCCCTATTTGACCTCAATGTCGCTACCAAAGCATTCAGACATACCCTCTTTAGTTCTAATTTTGGCTCTAACCTACTCATAAAGTTTGTAGATAGCAGCTCTAAACTCTTCTGGAACCTCCAATTCTTCCATCCTATGTCAAAGTTTATCCCTAAGGACCATGTCAAAATCTTTTTTGAAATCAGTGAAGTAGCAAAAGACCTCTCCCCCTTGACTATCCCAAACTTTTTCAATGAAGTGTCTTAGAGTGATGCAATGATCCATGGTAGAGTGTTTAGGCTAGAAGCCAGCTTGACCTCTTGCCCTTTTTCCCTTTGTTTCTTCCCATTTACTGATTCTACGCTCTATCATGCTCCCAAAGAGTTTCCCAAAAAGAGGGTTGACCATGATAGTACAATAATTAGAAGGGTTATTGATGTCTTCACTTTTGTGAAGAGGAATAACCACACTAGTTGTCCATTCAACCGGAAAGGTGTTTTGAGTGAATTCATTAAATATCTTCATAATATGCGGAGCTAGGAGATTGACTCCCCATTTTAAAAAAATTGCATGTAAGCCATCAATGTCTTGTGCTTTACCACTTGCCAAATTCTTCATGCCTTGTTTGATGTCTTTTAATGAGAAGAGCTCAGTAGAAGTTTTAATTGTGGGTGGATTGTTTTTCTCATTTGTTCATTCGTATAAGAGCTTCACATATTCTTGTTGGCAATTTGGAGGAATTGATTATGTGTTGCATTGATGTCAACACTAGCTATTTTGTTGTCTATCGGGTTCCGATAGAGTGGTTGGATTATGATGTTGATATGGAGATCTTCTCCGGTTTGTTCCGACTTGTGGAATTGGTTTGGATTTGTTATTCATGTGTTCCTGAAGTGTATCACATTCAATTGGCTTGGGATTTGATGATTCAGATGCTATCATTTGTTCTAGTAACCTTTTTGGTTACCGGTAAGGGTTTTACCGGCAAAGCTTTGTTGAAGATTTTTTGGTGAATCCGATAAGTGGTGTTGGTGCAGCTTCTAGAAGGTTATCATCATGTTGATGGTTATCATGTTCGTGCTCCAGTTAATCGGTGGTGTTGCAGTTAGCACCAGACCTATTATATTCTATGTTATTCTGCTAGGTTATGGATCAGTTTATGTAACGTGTTGGTTGATGCTCTCGAAGCGTTACCAGTTGGATTTATTGATTGATTTATGTTGTTTCGGTCTTAGGCCGACTTGGTTTATCATTGGTTTGCGGGATTATGTAATGGATTTGTTGTATTATCTTTTAGGTGGCCGACTTAATTGTTTAGGTCTCGGGTTGGTATAAATTGTTGGCATATGCACACTCCAATGAGACATTGTATGTGATTGAAGGTTTTGTCATTGATGGCAACCTTACAATCCTATGGCATCGGCAAGGCATTACACCGGCATCAGCAGAACACACTCTACACCGGCACCAACACAGAGAAAAGAAGCATACCGGCACAGAGGCCGACAGGATTTTTGTTATATTACATTTTTGTTTATTATTGTAAAAACCTTGTAAGCCGACTTGTCAAGTTGTAAAATGACTCTTATATATAAAAGAGATCATTGTAGACATTTTGTAAGGAAGTGATGAAAGCGAAAAAGTAAGGAGAAAAAGATTAGGCAGACCTATTATGCGAAATATAGGTTAAGGGGTATATGTAAAGAACAGAGCAGAAAATGGTACTGAATCTGGCATTGAAGATGCTATTGTAAAGAAGTACAAGTTATTGGATTTGTATAATCCACATTGTAAGTCAGTGAGACTTCCCATTTGAGCAGTGAGCTCTAGGCACTTGGCCTTCCTGCATGTGCAGGCTCCTATTGTAAGTAATATTCTCTTATTGGCCAATAAGTGAATATTGTGGGTCACAAATCCCATCGAGGTTTTTCCCACACCAGGTTTCCTCGTTAAATCATTATGTCATGGTGTGATTTTCATGTGGTTTCTTTCATTTTTGTTTATTGCATTATTTCTTGCATACTGGTACACTGTTACAATATGTTCTGCATGTTTTAAGTTGAGAAATTCTAATTACCGGTTAGATACTGATTCACCCCCCCCTCTCAGTATCTGTGAGTTTCCTAACAACTGGTATCAGAGCCTGGTCCTCTATTTTCAGAAGCCTAACAGCTTGAGGAAGATCTTGACACCGGTAAAGATGGAAAATCTGATGAAGCAACTTGAAGCAGCTCTCTCAGACTATGATGCAGAAAAATTGAAAAATATCAAACTAGAAGATGATCTAAAAGCAGCTCAGGATATCATTCAGGCACTTCAAGAGAATCTTACTATTGCAAGAAATAAGAGAAGAGAACTTTGTGAAAAGATGCAAAATGAGAATGATGAAAAGGAATCACTTAATGATATGTTAAGTAAGCTAAAACTAGAGAACACAACTACAAAGAATGAGATGCAGGATATGACTATGAGATTTTGTAAAGAGATTGAAGATAGGAAGAAGAATAAAGAAGAATTGACCAGAAGACTAAGTGATGCAGCAAATGAGAACACAAGACTTAGCTATGAAAATGATCTATTAAAGACAGATCTGATGCACACTCAGAATGACTCCAATGAACTAATGAGACAGAAAGAAGTCTTAGAAAGAGAACTAGAAATTGCAAATCAACATAAAGAAAAATTCAAGAAAAGCTCAGAGGAACTTGGCACCTTGCTGAAGAATCAAAAACCTAAAGGTGACACTTCTGGAATTGGCTTTGAAGTTGGTGAAAGCTCCAGTACTGCAAACACACATGATCACAACAAACCGGTAAGGCAACCTAATGCTTATAAATTCAATGGAAAATGCTTTAACTGTAATAAGTATGGTCATAGAGCAAATGAATGTAGATCTAGAAATTATCAGAATATCAACACACCCACCGGTCAATGTTCTAAATGCAACAAAGTTGGTCACAATTCTGAAAATTGCAAAATGAATGTGAGATGTTATGTTTGTGGAAGATTTGGACATTTATCTAATCAATGCAGAACACAAACCGACATATGTTATGGGAAAGCTATTCAGAAGAATAATGCAACTTGTTATGCATGTAACAAGATTGGGCATATTGCAAAATTCTGTAGAAGTAAAGGATCATCGGCAAACAACAAAAGTTCTAGCTTGAAAGGTAAAGAAAAAGTTGAAGAGGTTAAGCAAGAATTCTCAAAACAATGGATTAGAAAAGCTGATCTAAATATTGGGAATACTCCTCCACTGGTAGAACCAGTCAATGCTTCACCGGCAGGACAGAGTGATGCTCCACCGACAAGACAAAGTAATGCTCCACCGGCAAGAAGTTCTTCATCGAATTGAAGAAAGTTTCCTTGAGGGTTTGGTGATCTAATGACACATGTGCTATTATTCCCTCGATTAGAGATGAGAAGTTGGAAATTACTTCATTATCGGTAGACAATGTTAAGTGAATACTTAACCGGCATGCATTTAATGTGGTAGATGGAAAATTAACACTATAAATTTGTGGTTTTGGCTCCATTTCATTTCACCGAGATTTCAAACCTACGAAAAGCGCGAAGATTCTGAGCTAAGACATTTCGAGCAAGCGGCAAGAACACTTCAAGCAATCATCCATCCTAAAGGCAATAAAAGGTATTTTATCATGGCATCCACCTCTGCACTTGAATATATAGAAAACCCTACTGTTGTCAAAGTTGTAAAAAGACCTAGGCCCGTATTTCAATTAGTTCCCGAGGTAGCAAAGAAAGATGATACTTTAGGTGTTTTTTCTCAAATTCCTAAAGGAGTTGTTTATGCTGAAGACCCCATAATTTACATTCACTACAACATTGAGGAACTAGGAGATGAAGAGATTAAAACCATGTTTAAATCTATCATATGTGTTGAATCCGACAATATAAAAGATGAACATAAGATCATTGAAACCCTAGGATTTACAGAGATCCTTAGCATTCCTGAATTCCCCAAGGATGTGATCAGGATAGTCTTAAGCAGGGTACATGGTGAATTTTTCTGGTTAGGTGCAATTCACAAAATCACCAAGGAAGCTGCGAAAGCTGTCACAGGGTTACCGACCACCGGTAAAAGGCTAGACAAAACTAAGAAGGTCTCCAATGACCTAGTTATGAACCTAACTGGTGCCACATCTGATAAAAGGTCCTTAAGAGTCAATGATGTAAAAGATACTAATATAAGATTTATCAGCATGATATTAGGATATAAGGCAACTCATGCAAATAGACTCAATTGAGTGTCAAGTCTGTGCATTAAGAGTGCTTATGAGATGGTCACAGATAATGCAAAGATTGATGTATGTGAGTGGTTGAAGGACGAATTAATTGACAACTTAGGCAAGATTAAGAAGGACAAGAAAGGAACTTTTAGGTTTGGAAATCTGCTAGTATGTCTGATGCTACATATAACCAAGCAGGTTCTCGGTATAGGCTACAAAGAACTTGGCTATGATATATCGGTAGGTAAACAGCTAACATAACTATTCAACAATATGGGAGAAGATAAGGATCAGAATATCCAAGACTAGTTTCAAGCACTTAAGGCTAAATGAAGAAAAGAATCTGATTATCACAAAAGATTGTTGACAAATATAAGGATAACATATGCTTTGTAATTAAGAAGGATGAGATCTGGATGGAAGCAGTCATCCCTAGAATAGTCTGGGTAACAGAAATGGGTTATGAAACAGATGACCTTATCATTGAAACATATGCTAAAGCACTTCTGGAAGCCCCTAAAGAACCTAAGGAAGAAGTATTTGGTAGTGCAGAAACAATTGAAAGCCAAATACAATCCCATAAAATAGTAAAAAAGGTTGAGGCAGTTGTAAGAAGAGGTTCTAGGCAAGCAAAGGAAATCAAGGATAAAGTAATGAAACAAACCGGTATAACAGAGGATGAGTTAGCAGCTCCACAACCTGAAACTCACCTATCATTGGTAGGCACATCTTCAGAGAATGACATGCCTGCAACTTTCAAGAGAGTTGTAAGGAAAAGAGATCCCTCACCGGCAACCACACCCTCACCTAGGAGGACAAGACAAAAACAACAAGCAGTGAGATCTCTGGTAAGAAAGGCTACACCAAAGAAGAAACTGACACCCAAGAAGAAGAAGAGAACAAAACAAAACCTGGCTCCTCTTGACATACTGTTGAATGAAATTACAGAGGAAGGGAAACTGAAGAATATAGAGAAATTATATGACACTCTGACAGCTGATGAAAAAGAACAAGTAGAAAACAGTGTTACATTACATATGGATATGTATAAGAATTTTTTTATGGAAGTTGTAGATGAAGTACCAAATGAACTGTTCAAAAGGCTGGAAGTAAGGAGACAAGCAGTAATAGAACTTGACAAGAAAATAAAGATAGAAAAGCTACTTGTTGTATACCCAGTGAATTCACCCAAAGAAATTGATGACTTAATTGTTGAAGCCAACCAGTCAGTATTTTCTACTGCACACTGACACATTGCTTTAATGGTTGGAAGAGTTAATGAGGTGACTGAGGAGACAAAAAATGCATGGGACATTTTCCTAGTGGAAAAAGAAAAACAAGAAGAATACATGAGCCACAAACCTATAAAGGTATATCATAAAGAAAGAGACATGGGTAAAGGTAAAGTTGGTGGACCACCTAGTATCAAGGTTAAAGACAACTTACCCCCACCTCCCTTGATTACTCCACCGGTAACAACCACAGCTACAAAAGATCAACCGACAATTGAAAGTATGGATTTAGAGGATGTCAATCCTAATCTTGAAGTCTTATATACAGTGGATGTTGATACTCAAAATATCAACATTGTGGTAGACAAAGATACAGCTGATAAGACTAACATGGCTATTGAGCCTCCGGTAGATGAGCAAACTGAAAACACACAAGAGAAACTGGCAGATGTCAAAGAGCAACAGGTAGAAACTCAAACTCAGACTGTGACAATGCAACAAACAGAGCAAAAGGCTCCAGAACAGGATCAACAATAGGTACGGGAACATGTTCATGAGGAAACAGTGCAATCGGCAACTGGAGAAGTAGAAAAACCATTGCTTAAGGAAATGCAAACACAAACAAACCTACCAGAGGTCAATAAAAGCTTGGTTACTTCCACCGGTGATACTCAAAATGTAGGTTCCTCATCATCAGGCTACAAATCAACTAATGTGACTGAAGTACTCTTAGATTCAATTAAAAGGATAATAGATTGCAGCTCACAAGCTTATAAGGCAACAGATGACACAATCCCAACTTTGAAGGTAATTGCTCCTAACTGTAATATAGACAATAAAGATTCTTTAGGACAACTTGATACTTTGTGTAAATATATCACAGAGAACATTGAGAAAATAAAGGAAGAGACATTGAAGGACAAAGTAGAAATTGAAAAACAAAGATTCTTTGATGAGCAGATAAAGAAGTGTACCAGGGATTTTGACACACTTCTACCGGAATTGTGTAACTTATTGAAAGAATACAAAACTCTGTACAAAGACACCTGTAAGACAAACTTTTTGACTATAGACATAGATAAGAAAATAAGCAAGGTACAGGATGAAATCAATAAATTTGCTGATAATTTTATTAACTCACCTGATACATTATCAGTTTTTGAGCAAAAGATAACAAATTTTGAGGAAGAAATACTTAAATTAGAAAAAGAAAAGGAGAGAATAGTGAATAAGGCAAAGCATCTGAGATTAAAACTAAGTCCAGGATTGGACTATCTAGCATCATTGCGAAAGGAAATATCTAAGGCACTGATACAGAGACAGAAAACACTGACAAAGCATTTGCAACACCTCACCGGTATAGCTAAAAGAACAGAGACAACAATAAGAGATAGTAAAAAGTTTATCGAGAGTATAAACTTGATTTTGGCGGGTCTATTTCAAATTGTAACTACCCAGTTACAAGGTTGAAACTACAAACTCTACTGACATCTTGACAACCTTTGTCATTGATGCCAAAGGGGGAGTAGTGGTATGAGAAAATTCAAATATCACAGGAATCATATGCTGAGGGGGAGCACACATTTTTGGTAACATTTTTGGACTTCACATTTTTGGATACACTTTTGAAATTTCTCATGAGCGTTGTCATCAATGCCAAAGGGGGAGATTGTTGGCATATGCACACTCCAATGAGACATTGTATGTGATTGAAGGTTTTGTCATTGATGGCAACCTTACAATCCTATGGCACTGACAAGGCATTACACCGGCATCGACAGAACACACTCTACACCGACACTCAGAACACCGACACCGGCACGGAGGCTGACAGGATTTTTGTTATATTACATTTTTGTTTATTATTGTAAAAACCTTGTAAGCCAACTTGGCAAGTTGTAAAATGACTCTTATATATAAAAGAGATCATTGTAGACATTTTGTAAGGAAGTGATGAAAGCGAAAAAAGTAAGGAGAAAAAGATTAGGCAGACCTATTATGCGAAATATAGGTTAAGGGGTATATGTAAAGAACATAGCAGAAACCGGTACTGAATCTGGCATTGAAGATGCTATTGTAAAGAAGTACAACTTATTGGATTTGTATAATCCACATTGTAAGTCAGTGAGACTTCCCATTTGAGCAGTGAGCTCTAGGCACTTGGCCTTCTTGCATGTGCAGGCCCCTATTGTAAGTAATATTCTCTTATTGGCCAGTAAGTGAATATTGTGGGTCACAAATCCCACCGAGGTTTTTCCCACACCGAGTTTCCTCGTTAAATCATTGTGTTATGGTGTGATTTTCATGTGGTTTCTTTCATTTCTGTTTATTGCATTATTTCTTGCATACTGGTACACTGTTACAATATGTTTTGCATGTTTTAAGTTGATAAATTCTAATTACCAGTTAGATACTGATTCACCCCCCCCTCTCAATATCTGTGAGTTTCCTAACATAAATATGATGTAAGATCTCTTTGTAGATTGTAATATGTGGGTTATGGGATTATCTGTGTGCGAATAATGTTTTAATCATATGCGAAGGTTTTTGTCGATCATAGGTGATCGAATTGGGTTTGTGTAAGAGGTTTAAGACCTCTGGTATTGAGCTTAACCAAAACTATACTCATGCATAGGAGATGTTATTCTTGCAGTTCAATCTTCATTTCGGATTGTAGTCTGATGTTTTTCGTAGTCAGTGAGACTCTTTTTGTGACGAGCAGTGCACTCTAGGTTGTTGGCCTTCCTGCATGTGCATGCCCCTTATTGTAATATTTATTCATCTGATCAGTGGATAGATATTGTTGGTCTCCAATCCCATCATGGTTTTTCCTCATTGAGGTTTTCCACGTATAAATCTATGGTGTTATGGTGTTCATCTTTGTGGTTGCATTGTTACTTATTGTTATATGTTTTTATGTTTACCGATTGTTGAGTTGTTGTGCTAATAAGGTTAAATTTCTCCATTCCAGTAGAACACTGATTCACCCTCCCCCCCCCCCCCCCTCTCAGTGTTCTTCGATCCCAACAATTCTAACCACTAGGCATTTGTGATAATGTTTTCAATTTGTTTCCTCTTTAGTTGTAACTCCTTCCAAAATCCTTTGGGGTTGTGTTTCCCCAAATCAATTAATTCTTTCCTCCTTGAAGTTACATATCTTTTTTTTTTACTCAATTGTTTGTATATTATCTTGTTTTCCATACTTAAATCCTTCCCTCTAAGAGATTTTTTTGCAGCCTTATGTTACTACTTATCAAGTTTCCATTAGTTTTATGTTCAAAGTTATTCTATATACTCTAGTCGGTTATCTCTACTGAAATATTCAGTCGGTATGCACAGTCCAGTCGGTTATAGAAGAAAGTAGTCAAGAGCCCAGTATGCACCAAGCTATCTACCGAGTATCATTCCATGTCTACCGAGTAGCAAAGATGACACACCGAGTTGATATACACCGAGTGAAACGTGTTACCAGATTCATTGAACCTGGACATACATATGGAATCGTGTTACAAGATCAAGGAACATCTAACCGTTATTACATTGGAAATTGCACTTAAAGATTGTGTATGATTTTGAGGGCATCTAACCAATGAAATATTTTGCATGGTTATTCATTCGACAAAACATGTTTGTAAGATCGAAGCAATGAATGGATCACCGACATAAGAGATCTATTTATACAACATGGATTAAGATTAGAAATATACATGTAGCATGACAGAAAGGAAGATATAGAAATATATGAAGCAAGACATGTGAAATCACTAAGTGTTATGACTGTTACAGAGACACAAAGGTCACCAAGAAGGATTTCAAAGAACAGTCAAAGAACAGAGTAAACAAAAGGGTTTACTGAGTTACTATATGGGTTACCGAGGTATGCTATAAGCAAGGTAATCTTATTTTGAGCACATAGAATCTGCTATAACATTTCAGATGTAAAGTTGCAGATATTTGTAATGATTTTATTGTAATATTTTGAAGTTGTAAGAGAAACCTTTAATAGGATAAAAGACTCTAATCAAGTCTATAAATTGTAAAGCCTCTAACCAGGTACAACATTTAGATTAAGTGTTGTAAAATCCTTTAGCAAGGTAGATCTAACAGATCTTGATACTCCTAACAGGGTAAGCTATCATAAATAGCTAAACATGTCGCTCTAACTGAGCAACCTTTATTATTGTAGTAGTGAAGTTGTGGGTGCCATCCCCACCGCAGTTTTTCTCTCTAACCAAGAGTTTCTGCGTAACCAAAATATATGTGTTATGGAGTGAATCATGTATGATTGTTATCTATTTGTTTTAGCTTTATATTATGTTACTGCACTATTCGGTTTATGCATAATAGTAAAGGTATTGTTGAAGTAAAGTTTTGAAGTACTGATTCACCCCTCCCCTCTCAGTACATTAGCTTTCCATATTGGGCCTAACAATTGGTATCAGAGCTTCAATCTTGGAAAAATGTTTAACTGCCTAAAGAGAAAGATCTTATCAATGGAAGGCTATAAACAATCTCAGAGGATTGTGTATCTGCAAGAAGAGTTGGATCATGCTAATCAAGTGATTGCAGACATGCAAAGGCAAATGCAAAAATCTCTGAAAGTGAGAAGAAGATTATCTGATGATTTACAGGACTCTCAAGAGTTAGTGGAACAAATTGAGACATCATCTAAGAACAGTATGTCTGAAGAGACTGAAGAAATGATTAGAGTATTGAAAGAAAAGAACAAAGCACTAGCTGATCAACTAAAAGCAATGAAAAGAGAACATGAAGATTTCAGCACACAGATGACTGAAAATCTTGATGCATTGAGGACAACCAAGGATAAAGTAAGAGATCTAGAAAGAGAGAAACAACAACTTGAAGCCTTAGTATCTGATAACAATGATGAAATCACAAGGATGACTGGAATTCAACAAAACCTGTCAGATCAACTAGGTTATGCACATCATGAAGCAAATCTGAAAGATGATGAGAATCAAGCATTGAAACTTGAAGTATCAAGGTTGACCAATGAACTTGAAATAGAGAAGAAATACAAAGAAACACCGAAGAAGAGTTACGAAGCATCAAAGATGTTGGATGAGCAACTGAATACAAGAAGACCCAACAAAGATGCAGGACTCAGTTATAAAGGAAAAGACTCTACCAAGAAGGGAAATCATACTACTGAGAGAGGAGAATCATCAAAGCAGGCTGGAATCAAGAAGAACATCAAAAGAAAGAAGCCTATTTACAACTACTGTGGAAATCAAGGTCACACTGCCAACATGTGTCAAATCAGAAAAGGTAAGCAACCGAATGTCACTAAGTCCAATGGTTATTGTTACAATTGCAATAAATATGGTCACACATCTAATCAATGTAGGACAAAGTCTGTTAACAATTATCAGAAGGCAAAATTCAAAGGGTTTTGTAAAAACTGCAATAGATATGGACATAGTACCGAGAAATGTTGGTACAAGCAAAAGAACTATATGTGGTCTGCACACCGAGCAAATGCTAGAGGTTACCGAGCTCACACAAATCCTTACCGACAGTATTCTGCAGTACCATGGGATTACAATACAAGGATATGGTGTGAATGTTGTGGAAGATATGGACATATAAGTGCCAACTGCTTTATAAGGTTTGGGATGAACAACCAAAGATCATGGAGAAATCCTGGTATGGGATGTTTTCATTGTCACAAAGTTGGACACTTGGCTGGAGATTGCAGAGATCAACCTAGAAAACACACTGAGGAAATAAAAGAAAAATTAAAGATGATTTGGAAAAAGAAGGAAATTGTGTCAAATGAAGAAAGAACCTTACCTACCGAGTTAGGTGCACCTATTCCAAATTAATCGGTAAAGGTATGAAGGGACTGCATTCTCTCAAGGTTAAATCTTAACAGTTCCTACTTTATTATGTACTTAATTCAAAATATGCATAGTTAAGATGTAGTAGTAAGTTTGAAATTCCATCAAGTCTTTTGGAGCACTATACAGGAAACCAGTCAAGTCGGTGAATACAGGAAACCTGTCTAGTCGGTAAATGGAGGAAATCTGGCTACTCGATTAAAGTGGAAAAAGGAAAGAAAGTTTAGTGGAACCGAGTGCATTTAATGTTTTTGACCTAACCCACACATAACCCGATAAGGTATATTGTGTACTTAAAACATTTACACGGTCATTTTTACTTACCAAGTTTTCGAGAGAGCAGAGCAAAGCGAATCTAAGGCGATCAAACCTTCTACAAAGCAAAATTCAAGGTATTTACATCAATCTCAACGCATTGTTTAGCTGGTTTACCGATCTTATCAAGTTATTATTATCTGCTAAGTGTGAAGCGTTTGCCGTTTGAAAATCCTCAAACCTTAAGGATCTTTTGTTAGTTTTTATCTGAAATCTACAAATGGCACCTAAGATCCAAGATCCCATCATTGTTAAGAATGTTGAAAAGCCCTCACTAAAATACTCTTTAACTCCCAAAGTTGCATCTGAACTAGATGACAAAACCGCATTCTCACTCATCCCGGATAGAGTGTTATTAGTCGAGGATGTGAGATTCTTCACCAAATGTCGTGTTGAAGAACTCGGTCACGTTGAAATCAAAGAAACATATGATGAATTGTGCATCGATGGTAAATTGAATAGCAATTATGAGCACATTAAGATCAAGGGATTAACTGAAGCCCTAACCTATCCCCATGTGTTCAAACCCTAGTGGGTCAAGTTTGTTTTGAGCAGAGTTCATGATAATTTCATGTGGCTAGAAGAGAAACCGTTTAAGATTACCAAGGAAATCATTCATCTGATTACCAGTTACCCTATTTATGATCATGCCCGAGCTCAAAAGATGATATCACAGAAGGAATTGATTAGTTTAACCAGAGTAGAATTAGATTGCAGAGGACTGAAATTGAACAATGTCACTGATGCAGAACTAAAATTTGCCATTAGAGTAATAGGTTACTGTTTCTTCCAATCGGCAAGGGAAAACAGTGTACCCTGTGCAACAATAGACCTAGCATACAAAATTGTGAAAAAGGGAATGAAAATTGATCTATGTGAGGTGTTGTTGAAAAACTTGTTTGAGAATCTGAACACCATTAGGAAGCCGAAGAAGAACAACTCGACTAATACACTAAAGTTTGGATCACTACTTGTATGCATGTTTTTCTATTTTGAAAAATTCTTTCCATCAGTCGGTAAAGTTGTTTGGGAACTACATCGACCAATCACCCATCAGATCAATGACTTCATTAAGAAGCTAGGTGATAATTTCAATGATATTATGGATGATTACTTTAGTAAGTTACAGGTACCAGATTCCACCCGAGCTAGTGGAGAAATACAAAAATGACATATGTTTTGAAGTAGACACTGATTATTGTTATGTGAATGTTGTGGAACCAAGAACTCAATCTTTGTCACCTATGGGTTATGAGATTGATTTTGACATCACACAACAACAAATTGATGCATTTCTCACATTGCCAAGGCATGCTACCGAGCTGAGGTATGGAACCTATGAAGAAGTGAAGGAAAAGGTAAAAACGAGCATTGTAGTACCCAAAGCTACAAGAAAGGCAACAAAGATGATAAAGGCATTATCAGAGAAATTCAGAGAAGATTCTTCCTCCACACCTGTCAAAGGCACTATAGCCATTACCGAAGAGGAATCTGAAGCCCAAGAGGCAGCTATAACACTGAGCACCGAATTGCCTAAGGGAAAAGTGTTGAAAAGAAAGAAACAGGATTCATCAAAGGCCTCACCGACTCCTCCAGCAAAGTGACCTAACACTAGAGCATCTGCAACTTCACCGAGTAAGAAAACAAAGAATGTTACTGTTCCCAAGGTAACAAAAACTTACAAGAAATCTACTCAGAGACTCATTTTGGCAAAAGAGTCTTGTGACACCGAATCTGAGGATGCAAGCAAATTTCAGATTGTCAAGAGCAAGAAGGTAAATGTACATAGTGCTGAAAATTTTTGTGCTAATCTAAAAGAATATGGTGGATTTGGAGGATTCAAATATGTTAAGTATGAATCCAAAAATGAAGATGAAAAGAGACAAATTGAAGAAGTTGTCATCTGCACACTTCTAAAATTCCAATTGGCTCCATTAGAACTATCTAAGTCACTTCCAAATGAATTATATTTACATATTGACAATAGGTGGAAGTATGCAATGGACTCAGAGAAACAAATTAGAGAAAGAAGTCTGGTACATCTCTTTCCAGACATGTCAGTAGTTGAAATAAAAGAACATTTGACAACCTACCACACAAAGTTCCTCGTCAAACAAAGAGCCTTAAAACTGATGAATGGTATGTATATTGAAGTGGAAAATGAGACAAAAGAAAAGTGGCAGGAAATCTTTAGAATCAAGGATGCCGGTGAGCAAGCTGAAGTTGAAATAGTTGATGTCACCAAGCAAGACCTTGATGTTACCGAGAAAGATCCTGCTGACACCAATCGAATAGATGAAGATATCATGGATACAGAGGCACCAGAATAGGAAATGATAAAAGGCAATGAATATTCAAAACTTGTATCTAGTGAATTAGTCTTGGAACAAGTTCAGCCTTATCCACCGGTCAATCAACCTGTCTCAACCGAAGCCCCTCAAGATACAGATAAAGGCACCGAAGGTCACAAGTCTACAACAGGAGAAGGTACTACTCAAGAACAGACGTCTTAGGATCCTTCTAGCACTGAAAATGTTGCAACTGAGACACCGAGTACCGAGACACCAAAGGACACTACAGAGGCTAAAGAAACTGACCAAAGTGTTGCCTCTACCGAGCAACCTACCGAGGGTCATCAAGCCTCACAAGCCCTTATCTTAGTTCAATCGGTGAAAGGTAAAGAAAAGAAGATGAAAAAACATAGTTTCAAAGTAGATTTGTCAAAACCAATAGTGTTGCCCAATGTTGATATATCCAAATTAAAGGGGCAAGCACTCATTGATTTCGGTGAACTATGCAAAGCAAAGGCCGAACAAGAGAAGCAAATGGCCATTCAAAAGAAAAAGAAAGTACTTCAGAAGGTAAAAGCACTCTTAACATATATGCTACCTGAAGCTGCAATAACCAAAGATGTAGCCATCCACATTCAACTGGATGAACTCCTAACCATGATAGAGACATCTAGAGTCGATGCATCCGAATATTTGAGCAAGCTAAAAGACAAAGAGCTCACTGCAAAAATGATAGAAGAGGTACATAAAGCTATAGCTATTGGCAAAGTTAAACTTGTCAAATTTATTACTGAGTTGACCCCTCAACTCAAGCACATTATTTATTTATTTCAGAAACTCTGTACATTTTCTTTATTCATTAAAGACATCAAAAATAAAACAGAAGGAATTGAGAAAGAGATCACCGATCTCTCAAATAAGTTGACCACAGAGCCCAATTCTATTCAGAATTTCTATACAAAGTTACAACAGCTCATGGCTCAACAATTGGACCTAAGAAATGAAGAACACAAGATCAGGATGGACATAATGACACTTCAGACATTATTCCTTCCTCATCTTTCATCTGTCCAAGAACAGATCAACCGAGCCACATACTTATCTACTACACAAGAGGGAAGCACTCTAGATGGCTTAATATCATTATTGGTTGATATTCAAGCGCATAATTCTTTAATGGACAGTGTAAAGGATGCCCTCTCTATCGCTCTCACCGAAGCACAGACAAAGTACAAAACCATTTTTGACCAGTTGCCACCACCGAATGGTAACTAAATTTTGATGTTTGTCAAAAAGGGGGAGTGATATAGTATTCAAAGCATCAAAGTATAATATCAAATAATAGGAGTGTAGTATACAGGGGGAGCATACCGAGCAGTGAACCGAGTAGTGAACAGAACAGTAAGCAAAGAACAAGAGCCTAAGAGCAGTGAACCGAGCAGTGAACAAAACAGTAAGCAAAGAACTAGTGCAACACACAAAACATTGATCACCAAGCATGCAAAATCAGAGTTTTGTACAGTATATTAATAAGGGGAGTATATCTGGATTTACTATTTTATTGACTATTGTATATACTGTCAGTATAGTCAAATTTTGCAAGTATATAGATTATTGAGTTATAACTTTGAAAGTAGTTTTTTGTCAAACATCTCAACTAATGTCAAAAGGGGAGATTGTTACTACTTATCAAGTTGCCATTAGTTTTTTGTTCAAAGTTATTCTATATACTCTAGTCGGTTATCTCTACCGAAATATTCAGTCGGTATGCACAGTCCAGTCGGTTATAGAAGAAAGTAGTCAAGAGCCCAGTATGCACCGAGCTGTCTACCGAGTATCATTCCATGTCTACCGAGCAGCAAAGATGACACACCGAGTTGATATACACCGAGTGAAACGTGTTACCAGATTCATTGAACCTGGACATACATATGGAATCATGTTACAAGATCAAGGAACATCTAACCGTTATTACATTGGAAATTGCACTTAAAGATTGTGTATGATTTTGAGGACATCTAACCAATGAAATATTTTGCATGGTTATTCATTCGACAAAACATGTTTGTAAGATCGAAGCAATGAATGGATCACCGACATAAGAGATCTATTTATACAACATGGATTAAAATTAGAAATATACATGTAGCATGACAGAAAGGAAGATATAGAAATATATGAAGCAAGACATGTGAAATCACTAAGTGTTATGACTGTTACAGAGACACAAAGGTCACCGAGAAGGATTTCAAAGAACAGTCAAAGAACAGAGTAAACAAAAGGGTTTACTGAGTTACTATATGGGTTATCGAGGTATGCTATAAGCAAGGTAATCTTATTCCGAGCACATAGAATCTGCTATAACATTTCAGATGTAAAGTTGCAGATATTTGTAATGATTTTATTGTAATATTTTGAAGTTGTAAGAGAAACCTTTAACAGGGTAAAAGACTCTAATCAAGTCTATAAATTGTAAAGCCTCTAACCAGGTACAACATTTAGATTAAGTGTTGTAAAATCCTTTAGCAAGGTAGATCTAACAGATCTTGATACTTCTAACAGGGTAAGCTATCAGAAATAGCTAAACTTGTCGCTCTAACCAAGCAACCTTTATTATTGCAGTAGTGAAGTTGTGGGTGCCATCCCCACCGCAGTTTTTCTCTCTAACCAAGAGTTTCTGTGTAACCAAAATATATGTGTTATGGAGTGAATCATGTATGATTGTTATCTATTTGTTTTAGCTTTATATTATGTTACTGCACTATTCGGTTTATGCATAACAGTAAAGGTATTGTTGAAGAAAAGTTTTGAAGTACTGATTCACCCCTCCCCTCTCAGTACATTAGCTTTCCATATTAGGCCTAACACCTTAAACTCTTCGTCATACCATGGATTAGTTGGAAAGGTATTTGAAACTTTCTTCATAGGTTTAGTTCGCTTACACACCTTCAAAGCTTTGTTTATGAAAGGAATCAGCATGCTATTGCCAACATACTCTTTTTCTCTTTTATTATCCTTGCATTCTACACTATTTTTTGCCAACTGTAGGTTCTCTTCCAAAGCAGCCTTGAAGAGCTTATGATTTTCTTGATTTATAAGGATTTTACCTTGTTTCACATCCTTCCTGTGAGATTGTTTTGTTCTTCTTGCAGACCCTTAGCATTTATGCCAAGCTTAATAAAAAGAGGCATATGATTAGAGTTCAACTCTATGGGACATCTCTCAATATTGAAGTTCAACAACCTGGAAATAGAAATCTGAGAACATATCACATAGTCTACCACGCTTTGCCCTTTGTAAGTCTTGCAAGTAACACTGTTGGATCTTGGCCAAATCTTCATTCCATTACATATAACCATACCATATAAGCTGCAAAGGCCTAACAACTCTACCCCAAAATGTGAAAGACTCCCATTCTTGTCCTATGAAGTCCTTTTCCAAAGGTGGTCCTCATTTTCCCCTAACCATAACAGATTGATGTCTTCTCCTACACTGTTGTTCAGCTGAATAGATTGATTGTTCGTTGTCCTAGCATTAAAGTCTCTAATTAAGATAATTTCCCCCACATTGCTATAAGTTGAAATATCTTTTTTTAACGCAACATAAGGGTCTTCATTATCCAAATTTCTCTTCTTATAAAATTTGGAACCTTTGGGGGCAAAGTAACAAGTAGCCACCCAAATAGTGTCCTCCATGTCTGTTATTTTCAGTCATACTATTTATTTGGGTCCTCTTTTTCCAATTTTATAATATCACGTCATATTTCCTTTATTAGGACTGTTATCCCTCCATGTCCTTTACCTATTTCCATCTTTTCATTCCACACAGAGATTTTAATGTATCCTTCAATGTTTGAAACCTTGCATCCGTCATGTTCATGTGTTTCCATAAGAAAAATAATGTCTTTTTCCTCTGTTATGGGCCCCAAGCCTGGTCCCCTTCTCCACGGGTAACCTCTACAATTCCAACTTACCATGTTTATATTTTTCCGGGGGGGGGGGGGGGGGGGGGGGGTCCTGAATCTCTATTTCTTGTGCGTCCATCACTCGTTGATTTAAGCTTTCCCATTTTTCAGCCATGCCCATTTTCCTGCTTCTCTAGCTAATTTCACTTTCTCCCACTCTCTTCTTCTCTCTTCTTGTTGTGCAAAAGTCAAATCTTCATCTAAATAAATATAAGTACCTCTAAGCATCCCCCTATTTTTTAGGATCATGGATTTGTCCGCCAAACTTCTTGAAGTAACTCTCACATGTCTATCCTTTCCTTCTCCTATTTTCTTTCCGATCCCATTCTCTTGTTGTATACAACCTATCCACTTCAGCTTGTCCTTGAGGAAATCCCTTGCTAGAATATATGTTATTTCCTTCTCTCCAAAGTCCTATAAACCTTTGATGATGATATTTACCTCCTTGTCTTGTTTGTCTTCTTCTTCTCTTATTTGTCTCTTGATTTGGTTTTCTATGATTTCCTTTTGTCCACTTGTTGGTTCATTAACAACTAGAAAATGAGATGTAATTAATATAATTTCGTATATATATCTTAATTAATTCTAGTATAATTTCTGGAAAATGAGATGTAATGTTATTCTATGGCTTTACTCTAACATCTGTCTTTAGGTGGCTTGTCTTTTCTTCAGTTCCAAATTTTGAACAAAAAGAATGTGGATGCTATGAACAAGCTTCAGAGCATATTACCCAATTTCACAATTTGTACACTTTTGATCAAGGATTATGTAGAGTTATGTCATGATTTATAACCTTTGCTCTGTATTGTACACTATTCTCTTATTTTTATTTCAGCTATGTGTTGGTAGCTTTATTCTGTATTTGCATTGTTTAAATATTTTTTTTTTTAAATCACAAAAATGAATTTAATCTAGGTTAAAAACATAGTTATGAAAGTTTGTTATTAACACTTATTTTATTTTAGAATAAATTTTTAATCTTGATTTTTTAATATTTAATAATTATTTTTAAAAATATATAGATTTCAAATATGTTTCCAATATAATATCATTATACAATCATATCAATTTAAAAAGATAAATTTGTGTATTTTTTCACTTTACTATATTCAACTTAAAAAATTATTTGATAAAATAATTTTTAAATAAACTAACTATTTTTTTATATTAAATATAGTAATTAAACATTACAATTGTAAACAAACAAGTTTAGGAGTGGATTCATTGCCTAATCTGATTATGTACTATTGTGCCCTATATATTATGTACATTATATACCTTCAACTAATTACAACCATATACAAAAAGGACTAATTACAACCACATACCAAAAAAAAAGATTGATTACATCTTTTCATGCCAAGTGATAAGACTATAGACATTACTATCACAAAAAACCTAAACTTATGGATCAAACTTTTAGTTTTTGCTCTCATTATTGGTGTCCCAATCAGTCCTCCAATGGGGGGATCAATACCAAACATGCCATCATTAGATCTGACCACTTCCATGGCTAAATGTTCTCCTTCATTCATGTGGTACCTGGCCCCACCTACTCTGTCTTGATTGGCTATTCTAGTTGGGTCCTTTCCTTCAGTCTTCTCCTTATTCTTACGGTCTTCATCATATTATTTGAAAAACTCTTGAAGTCCTTTTTACAAATGGTTTGTAGTCTTCACTGGTATTCACCCAAGTGTGGCCATATGAGACTTCAACTAGATTTACCCTTATTGTGCCATCTTCTCATATCTTTTCAAACTTACACTTGGAGATGTTCATAGTGACAGTTACCTACAATGCAACATTAAAAATGATGAGTCTCTTAAATGACTTAGTAAGCAGCCTCCTTACCCATTAAATTTATCCACATTCCTAATTTTCCAAAATTGCTAAAGTATTTCAATAGAAACAAGATGCTAGTAATAATTAAAGTTCTTTTCATATTCACACCAAAGATGATTTTAGGCTGAACAATGTTTTCATTCCATCCTTTCATGTTAGCAGCAAACAGTTTCAAAATTTCTTTGGTAATAAAACGTTCTAAAAAGACATGTTTGATTCTCTCTGGTTTCCTACACACAAAGAAGATGTTGTTATTATTAACAAAATATTTCAAAGGCAATTTTGTAACATAAATAACCATTTAAAACAAGTTTTTTTAAGTTCCACGTTATTATTTCAATTTCTACTAAATACATCACTCCATTCCTTATTATTGAAATTAACCCATCAAGCATTATTAAGGTATTCTATCAGAACATCATTATTACACAATGCATTAAGTTAGCATTAGTATTCATAATCAACTTACCATCAATCCATTTGTACTATAGAATTCTCCTCTCATCCCAAGTGGAGACCCTTGGTAGGCAAAGATGATTGAACTATTCCCTAATAATAGTATAAGTCCTCCAATAGGAACTAAGGAGGTCAAATTTCAACCTTAATGAAGCCCAATATTTGAATTGCCCATCTACCATGATATCCTTAAAGCATCTAATGCCTCTAAAATACCAGTTTCTAGCAAAACACCCTTGTAAAGGCAAGGGGTTTATCCTTGTGAAATAGATTCCACCACATGGATCTTTCACCACATATGTTTTCATCATTATCAATGACTCTAATGTGTGTGATGAGACCCCTCACCCTTTCCCAAGCTTTCCAAATGATTCTAAATGTAGCAAATCCCATAGTAGCCACTGGAAACTTACCAACTAAAAGGTCATTAAGAGGAAGACACTTCCAATATTTGTCTTATTTGGGAACAACCAATTTAATGTTATTTCTAAATAAGACTTGCCACAGTTCATCTCCCTCTAATGCTCTAAACATCCATTATGCAACCAAAGTAGCACCTTGTAGCTTAAGATCTTTCAAGCCAAGGCCACCTCTTTTTTTATGTAAGCAACACCATTTCCACCCAATTGAATGAGCTTTTTTGTTACCTCTGCCATCTAACCAAAGGAAACTCTCGATTTGGTTTTGGATATCATTAATCCGGTAACCATGGAATAACCACACCGAGGAGTAGTAAACACTCTATGAAGACAAAAAAATTGACAAACTTGTATTCTACTAGCCAATGATAGATATTGATTTTTTCATTTACTAAGTTTTTTCTCAATTTTTCTTTTAATCCATAGCCACATTTCCTTTGAGTTGGGCCATATTGAAAATGGAATACCTAAATACCTCACTTGTTTGGATGGAGTCCCCCACAATATTCCATATTTAGTGAACCAATTTGGAGGGTATTTCTCCCAACTAAGCATGATAGATTTGGAGTTAGAGATTTTTTCTCTAGAGGTAGCACAAAAGACTTTCATCATTGTCATGAGTGAATCCATATTACCTTCTTCCAAGGTGATGAATAGAGCAGTGTCATTAGCAAATTAAATATTCAACAGGTCTTCCCTATTGGGAAGGGAAATGCACCTTACTCTAGGAGATATGAGTGATTCTTTGAGCAAACAATATAGTGCACTTGAGGCAATAACAAATAATGAAGGGGCCAAGGGAGACCCTTGCCCGATTGATCTCTTTAGGGGGAAACACTTTGTCAAATATCCATTGATATCTACTTGAGCAGATGCATCCTTCAATAATGTTTGAACAATATGTCAGAATGAGTTAGCGAAACCAAATGCTTCTAGCATCATTAGAAAAAAAGGACACTCTACTCTATCATATGCTTTTTTAAATTCCAATAAGAGCATGGTTGTATTATAGTTTGTCTCCTTATCCTAGTTCATGGCTTCCCAACTAATCAACAAATTCTCCAATATATATCTTCCCTTAATAAACCATGTTTGGGTATTGCTTACAAATTTGGGAAGGATGTCAAGTACTCTTAGAGTAGTATTTTTTGTTAAAATCTTATATGACACATTTAGTAGGGTGATAGGCCTCCAATTCATAATGAAGGTTTTATCCCCATCCTTTGGAAGGAGTTTTGTCACACCTTCATTAATGATCTTCCCTAAAGAGTCCTTGTTATTATCTTCCCTGTAGACTTGCAGCAAGTCCTCACAGATCCAATTGCTATTTTATTTATCAAATTCAATGGGAAGTCCATCAGGTCTGGGAGACTTGTCATTATAAGGGCACTTATAGCCTTTTGGACCTCTTTTACACTAATATCATTGCTCAATGTGTGATTGTTTGCTTCAAATATCTTTTTAGTTATGAGTTTCTTACAAGTTTCTCTAGCTTCTTGGCATTTGGTATTATTTTCCTATGTGGTGAATAGATCTTTATGGTATTGAAAAAAAACTTCTTTAATTTCATCTCGTTCACTAATGGATCAAGCATTTTACCATACCTTATCAATCCTTTCTTTGCATTCTTTTTGTCTTAGCATATTGAAGAAAAACTTTAAGCCATTATCCCCATTTTGTAACCAATTGGTTATGGACCTAACTTTTAATCCTTGAATTTTTTTTGGTCTACAACTTTCTAAGCTTATCTTTGGCCCTGGTAACATTATCATTGAGATCCTATTGTTGGGAGTTGTCTTGAATTTGAACCTTTGCACTACAAAGCTCTTCATTGAGTTGGTCTTCCACCTTCCTATGGTCTTTTGCATTATTTTGACCAATGATCTGGAATAAGACTTTCCAACTATTGATGTTTTGTTCCCACTTGTCAATAGCTGATTTGTCTTTCATACCCCATTTGTTAAGTTGTCTGATCATATATATTGCATCATTACAATCTTCATCCTTAAATATCATGGTACTGAGGATGGAATGGGTGTCCTTGTTGGTAACAAATCTTTAGTCCTCTTTGTAAACAATGCCAACCTATATGGGGTGATGATCAGACAAAGGTACGGGGTGACCCAAGTACTATTATCCTTTTCATCTTTATTGAAATGAAATACATATTTGTTCACATAAATTCTATCAACCCCACAATAGATTCTCCTCCTACCATGCTAAAATTACACCATGTGTACCAAATGGATTTGTGCTCACTCTTTCTACCTTCTAATGAATCAAAAAGTTTAATTTTGTTCTTCATCTTATACCAGAAGTGCCTTTCATTACCATTCCATTCAACTTTACTCCACCTTTGCCCCTGTCATGTTTAGTATTGAATTGAGCATCATCTCTCTAGATACATCTCAAGTTGACATCCATTATGAATTGTGTTGCTTTAACTTCCTAAAGAAAAACTACATCTTTGTGTTTAACAATGTTGAGGAATCTTTTAACAATATACTTCCTATGTAGGGATTATAACCCACTTAAATTCCATGAAATTCAATTCATGTTCATCATAAATATTATTAAGAAGTTTATATTGGCTTCTTAAAGCCTTCAAAGCACTTGGGTAGCCTATCTCATTTCCCCATTCTCTTGTGAATGAGAGAGGTCAATTCTTTACCTCTATTTTTTCTTTTGCGTTTAACCATACTAACCCATCCATTTCCTACTAGTACTAAATTCTTATTAGATTCCTCCTATGAGTGCAACTGCTTCTTCCCATTAGTGACTTCTAGGATAGGGCACCATAGGCCTCGAGAGGATCTGTTGTATTGTATTTACCAGGAATGTTCCTAGTATTATTGTCATATGAAACAATAACTTGGTTGTTAGGGTTAGAGGGATCTGTCAATTGCTCCTGAGATAGGATTACAACTCCATCATTCCCTAGGTTAGAGCAAGTCAAAGCCAATTGGAATAGATATTGCATAAGCAGTGTAGCATCTCTTGCCTCACAAACATTAAAATCACCAGGTCTTACCCCAATAGGAGGGGTTTTAATAATACATGGTTTTCACTAGAATTAACCCCATCCATAATCCTATCAGAAGAATAATTAACTCTATTAGATAATTCAATTTTGGCTCTCTTAGACCCTGTCGAATGACATTAGCCAGGGAGTTGACAATGTCGATAAACCTGCCATTAGCCTCTCCTTTTTTAGAAGAATCACTTTTCTCCTTCCTCGCCTTAGACTAACTAGGATTGGGCAAGACATCTTTAGCCTTGGAATCATCAACCACCACAAAGGCCTTGGTAGGAATGTCCTGTTTAGGTTTAACCCTAAGATTGTTATGCCTATTAGAAATGATTGGGCAATTCTTATGAATATGACCATCCTTTCTACACAAATAGAAAACATTAATACCACCATACACCTCAATATCACATGAGAAAACCTCATTGTTAATGATGATTTCAACAGAGCTAGGAATTTCAATGTCGAGGTTAAGTGAGATAAAAAACCCAACATCTAGATGTGGTAGGGTAACCCTGACCTTATCTTGTCTCAATACCTTCCCCAAAGAATATAGCATTTGAAGGAAAAAGGCCCATAAGAATGACGAGAATTTCTTTACAACCACCCATCTAGGGAAAGATAATGCCATGAGTTCATAAAAAATGGCCTCATAGGACCATTTTAGGGCTAAAAAAAAACAGTTTCCAATGTTCCAATATTGCTTATTAGTTACAGAAACCTGCATTTTGTTATCTTTGAAAAAAAAAATTAATAACCCTTTTTAAATCATTATACATAAAGCAATTTGAAAACCTAATTTGTTAATCCATACATTCTTGAACCAGGTATCAAGAAATTTCTTGGTTGGCACTTTGGATGGGTCCATTGCCGCCAATAAGATAGCAATTTCTTTCAATCTAAATTTTTCAACATTCAAAGCATCTAGCATTTCTAGGGTAGGAGAGAAAGTAAGCTTATTAGGGTTTGAGGGAAACTTACTTCATTGTTCTTCATTGACTCCATTGTCCTTTGTGTTGCAAACAAGATTAGAAGCAAACCTAGCCCCAAGCAATGCCTTATGGTTATCAACTAAAGCATCCTTGAAAGATTTACTATCAGTTGTCTTGGTTTTTGTATCCTCATCCCTGTACAAGGGTGAGGAGCCATCCATTGGCAACCAAGTACACTGCCAACCCGATCCTCACTAAGGCCACTAACACAATGCAAAGAGCCAAGAGACCACAACACAAAAAGCTAGAGAAAACCAGTAGGAGGAACAAATCAACATAAATGCAAACCACATAACAATAAACTCGAGTATAAGGAGGACGCTTACTTGGGTGGAGGAGGGAACTAGCCTCCTCCAGAGGCAGTTGTGACAACCCTTTTCACACACATGAAGTCGATCTAGATCTCAGGTCCACTGCAGAGCCCTCCTTTAAATAATTTTATATCAAGCACCCATCTAAAATAACTATTAAAACAAATTAAATTAGTATAGATACGTCTTATATACATTTATTTAAGAGATGTATAGAGATACCAATTTGAAGTTATTTTTAAAACGTTGTGTTTATTATCAAACATTATTATTATTGATGTATAATTAAATAGTAGTTCTTCAAATAAAATTAAAACTCTAGCATTACCTATATTTTATAAATAAAATTTATGTAGACAACACCGAGAGATATCAAATTTTAAATTTTTTTACCTTTAACATAGATTAATAAATTTCATATGATTAATATTTATTAGAATTTAGTTCTTAGAATATGAAATGATTTGTATGCAAAAAAAAGAAGAAGTTTCTTTTAAATCTAGATTTAAAAACATAATTTTTTAAATTAGAATTTTCTTTTTAATTTAGATTTTAGTCTATAACTTATTTTTAAATTATCCGCTATTTATCATTAAAATTACACGGATAAAAAAGTTGGGTGGGTGCCATTATAGTGTTACGCCTTAATAAACAAGTGCTACATAGTGGCGAGTAATTGCTTTGTAGTGTTGTAATAAAAGCACTTATTATTGATTTAGAGGTAGGTAAATAATGTGCTATGTGATTGATAGACGAGATGACATGACATAATTATTTGGAGATATTTAAGTACTAGTTTGAGATTAATAGACTCATGCAAGCTTAATTTATTCCAGTGTTACTAAGGTAGTGAAGATTATATTTGTTAGATTTGATCTTGACTCCAAGTTTGTGCTAGTGCATGACTGACACAATTAAAATTGAGTGCAATGTTCAAATTAAAATGGCTCTAAAGAATATAAAAAAAATAATTCTTAAATAATTTTAAAGTAAAATAAGATAAGTCTCATATAAACAAAAAGTTGAAGAATAATGGGTCGTTCATGGGCTTTGTAGGGTGAATTTGAGTGAAGATGAAAGATGCTTAATAAAGTGGGAAGCACCTCAACATGAATAGTATAAAACGAATTTGGATGGCAAGGTAAAATTGGATTATCAGGTGCAGGCTTTGTGATCAAGCATTGGATGGGGAACATTGTGGCAATGGGACCCCAAAATCTTGCGGAAGGTACAAACAATGAGGCAGAGGCTAAAGTGGCGTTATTGCTTGTTCAATGGGGGATAAAATTGGGTATATAAAACCTACATCTAGAAGGTGACTCACAAATCAGTATCAATGCAATCATCAAAGGTGAAGCCCAAGCTTGGTATTTAAATAAATTTATTTGTAAAATAAAAAAAGGGATTTAAATCTTTTTAGAAACTACACCATCTCACATGTGTGAATGGGAGGCAATGAATTTATTGACGTATTGTCTAAGTGGGAAATATCATTTGAAGAAGTGGGCAAAGCACACGTGGAGGATTTCAAAATTTGGAGGAGGATGACGTGGGGGGTTGTGTACAATGGGGTGTATAAATGCATTTATTAAATGGTAAGGCCAAGAATTTGGTGATGTGATGAGGCATTACTTATAGGTGGTTGGGCCCAATTTTGGATGCATTTGGTGACAATGGTTTCTGAGGTGTTGAAAGGGATGAAGGCTACATTTACACTGTATACCTCTAGGCAACAATTAGCATTTGTGGGTGATGTCTCTGCAAAGAGAATTAAGTGTATTTTAAGTTTGGTGATGATGCCTTTGTACAAATAATGGAGACACTGCTAGGGGATTTCTCTTTAAAAACAATGCATAAATACAGAGTGAATGTGGATGTGGTCTCAATGGTGTTGGCCTAGGGATTAGAGTTGGGAGAACAGAAGGAGGTCTTGGTTCAGGTGATGCGAAAGTGTGTGGAGGACGACAGTCTTTGTAGATTGATGGAGTTGTTGGACATGGCCATGCTCAAGGCAGGGTTTGACACAGGTGAAGGGCTTAACATTGATTGAATTCACAAATTGAGGAAATTGGTACCCTTCACTCGGTGGCCCTTTGGGTTGGATAAAGATGAATGTAGAGAAGAAGCAGCCATCAGTTGGGACTCTCTCAAGCTCTACTTGCAAGAGAAAGAGATGGAGTCTTGAGGCACTGAATTTGGTGAATTTGTAATAAAGGAAGTCGGGGGCAAGGATAAGAGGAAAACGGTTGGAGTGCAAAGACTGAAGCAGAAAAGAAGGGCAATGGTGTGTACTAGCAATGTTGCGGGAGGTGAAATGTGGAACACTGTTGGTGAAGGCCTAAGCGAACAAGCTCATAGAATGCCCTAAATTTTGGAGGGGAGGACATCTTAGGTGCTTTGTGCCATTTTGTTTTGATTTTGTCACCATAATGTTGATTTATCTACTATCGGGTTGCTTTGTAATGCTTATAGATGCTATGCATGTAAATGCAGATGTCTGTGTTGTAGTTTATGAGGTATGGATTTCAGGCAAGTTTTAGTTTTATAGTTCATTGGTAGGTTAGGGTTCATTTTTGGTGAATTCCTATATGTAACCCCTTAACAAATATAATTGTTGGTAATTTTGAAGAAATCCAACTAGTTGATGGTTGTAACTTAGTTTAATGGTGGGGTTGTAGCTGTTAGGTGTTTTGGGTAGTGATCGCCTGTAAAATTCAGGCTTTTTGAAATTTTGCAAAGATGTTATGTATTTCATGATTATCAATAAAATCTACATATTACCAATCAAAAAAAAGTTTGAAGAATAGTATCTTTTGAAATAATATATATTAATCATTTATCTAGATTTCATTTGAAAATCTATTTTCATTTAATTTTGACTTTAACCCTAACTCTAACCTTAATTATAACCCTCTCTAACATGGGTCTAATTCTAACTCAAACCATAACCATAATTGTAACCCCAATTTTAATTCTAATGCTAAGTGTAACTTTTGTAACCCTAACAATAGCTCCAATTCTAATCTTACCCTAAACATAACTTACTATTGTAATCATAACCATGGTCATAATTATAAACCTAATTGCAAGTCTAATTCTAACCATTGTTATAACCTTAATTCTAATTCTCAACCTAACCTTAAACCTAACTCTAATTTTTATCGTAACATTAAGATAATTTCTGAAGGGTGATTAAGGGGAGAATTATTCACATTTTTTTAACTTGTAGTGTTGTAGATTGTATCCCTTTACAGTTTCACACTTAGTTTAGACCCACTATGGTAGTAGTGCCTAGATTGTACCTAATTTATGCCTAATTGTGCTTAGTTTTGGGATCATTTTCATAAACTTGGTGCATCCCCTATATGCAACCTTTTTCACAACTTAAATTGTTATGACTAGGGTGATGGGTGCCCCCATCTAGGTAATTTGGCCCCAAATTTTGAAAGATAATTGTGGTTTATACAAATAGTGGGAATTTGACCCCCAATGCCAACCTTCCTCAAACACTAAATTCAAAAGGTGTAAGTTGCATATAAATACAACTATGCATCTCATTTTAAACTTTAAACTTCAAGAAAGAATTCAAACACTTCATATTGATCATGAGTAATTCAATTGAGCATAGACCTACAATCTAGCAACAAGTATTGTAATTTCCAATTTTGATGAACAGGTTATATGCAGAATGGTGTATTTTAATTTTGATATTATGGCTATGACACTAATATTGCTATCTTTCTTTTATTGCAGGTTAGGAGAATGAACATGTATCAATTTCAATGTCATTTCCTTTGGTTTGAATGATGTATAAGTAGAAGGGTGACCATGATCAAGTGGCACCTTGATCGGACATGTCTTTTAGACATGTCCGACCAAGATGTCACTTGGTCGTGACCCTTACTTATCTTTAACCGATTCATAACTAGTCGATGCTTCAAACATTAATGTATCAGTATAGTGAAAATAGTGCTTATACCCGATAATGAATCGTTTAATGCTAATGAACATACCCGATGATGAATCGGTATTATGAATCAGTTAATGCTTATGAACATACCCAATGGTGAATCAGTATCATGAATTGATTAATTCTTATGAACACATCTGATCATGAATCGGTATTTGTTAATTGTTTCAGATAAAACATACCCGATAAAGAATCGGTGTCAAAGCATATAAGATAAAGTAAACAGTAGAAAATTACGGTTAGCATTATATGCTATCGGGTTAATACCTCGATAGCATATTAATGTCGATTCATATATGAATCGACATTAGTATGCTATCGGGTTAGTAGCCCGATAGCCCTTTAGATTGACGCTTAACATAGTTAAGTAGATTGTCAATCTAATCCATCATTATCCAATATCAATAGCATAATTATGATCAATGTTATAGTTTGATAAACATAAAGCATGAATAAGTAAACTAATAACAGAGTAGAGAGTTAGGAGAATATTATCTTGCAGAAGCTACTAATACATTAACATCCTCAAACACTAAATTCAAAAGGTGTAAGTTGCATATAAATACAACTATGTGTCTCATTTTAAACTTTAAACTTCAAGAAAGAATTCAAACACTTCATATTGATCATGAGTAATTCAATTGAGCATAGACCTACAATCTAGCAACAAGAAATTCAAGCATACATCTTTGTTGCAACAATAAGGATCAATCACAATGTGTTTCTCCATGATGAAAGCATGCATTAAAACATATTCTGTAACATCAAGCCTTATGTTACGCTTTATGCATAGTTTTTCATACTTGAGGCAATATTTATCATTTCAAGTATTTTTATTATTATTTAGTCTCTATCCTTTTAATGACACACACTCTTTTCTATCAATCATAGCTATTCTAGAGGTGGGAATACAAACATGGATTTTGACTTAAGCAAAACCCTATAAACCACAACCTCTCCATTTTTTATGTGTACAAGTTTAAATCTGACACTTGAAAGTTTTACAAGAGTGCAAAGAAAATTAACATAGGTTGCAATGACTTTTGAATAAATAAAAACATCTAGATCAGGGTGTCCAAAACATACATTTAAATGTTTTTGCTTGTATTTTTGAGATACAAACCTACAAAACCTTCTAATTATATTTTTTCCCTTTTGGTCAATCACAGACATCTTATACTAGGGTGCCCTATTGGTTAACAAATGTTTCTTAAACAAATAATTCTTATGACTCTATTTCACCAAAAAAAAGACAAATTATTAACAAACTATTAATTAAGTTATTAATTAACTTCCCTTCGGATCTTAATAAGGTGTAACTCCTTTTTGTGATCAAATTTTTAGATTATCAAATTTTAAAAGTGGGTATACTTTTGACCAGAAAGTAAGAAAGGAAAACTAATATTTATGCATAGCCATGACACAAATGAAATTGTGGGATTTGATGCCAATAGAGAATTTTAAAACAAATACAACTTATAGGCTTTAAAACTAAAGGTTTTGAATAAAATGAATTTCACAAAGTATCCCAATGCAAAGATTGAAATACAAGTGGATGATATATAACTTTAGATTGAAATTTCACCACAAATTGAAAGGAAATGAATGTTAAGCAAATGGATATCATGCTTACATAGAAAAATGATAACTAGATATTCACTGAATCATGCAAAGTTTTGACTAAATATCAAAGCATAAAATTCAAGTTTACATGCACATAGACTTGTAAATCCTCTCATAAATAGGCAAAATTTCCTTCTCTTGATTGTGTCTCACAAACACACTATAATGTGTTTGGATAAAAAATCTGGACCCTTAAATGTTCTTTGATTACATATTTAAATATTTCTAATAGTAACCGCCACGTTAGAGTCTTGAAACATATTCTTTAAAAGAATCATAATTAAAGTTTGATACAATTTAAACTTCATAACTTTTTTAATTTCAAAATAAACATATAGTTGTTGCTAAGGTGGCGGATCTTGTGGAATCACATTGGATCCATCTATAGGGACCTACTAGAAGGCTGATATATGTTTGTTGTAATTCTTTAACACCTATGTGACAATTAGAATTTTAGTATGCTGAGGAATATTCATGTTGTTAGTTCTAAGCTTCTAGAGAGCTTTGTTTCCATGAATGTTGTTGATCTTGGAAGTGAAATTGCTTGGATGATTCTCATACAAAGCCAAATCTGAAATCAATTCTAGCCAAATTCTTCAAATTATCTTTATTGAAGGCCATAATTTTTTTTCTAAAATTTATCTTTTAGTTCATATATAGTAGCATCATCCGAGTTATCTTTCTTCTTCACATTATTGCACTCTTTTGGTAGCTTTCCCTGCTCCTTAATATTCTTCTTTAAGAAGGATTCCTTCCATTCAATGCTCTTTCTTTAAATTATGCATCTGGGATTGTATGCATCTTGGACAATTTGCTTTGGTGTTTCTTTATCTGGGCCCATATCTAAGACTTCCTTAAGCCCTTGGTCAACCTACAGTGAGAGAGACTCTTCTTGTTTGGTGTTTGCTATCTCAGTATTTATAGTGTTTCTCAACTAAATCAAATCATCATAAACCTTCCTTAGTTGCTCAATGAAAGGAGGTCCTTTACCTTTCAAATCTTTCACTCATTCTTGAGTGATTCTACCATAAGAGTTGCCCTTTTTCACTTTCTTTGCCATATCCTTCCTAGTTGTAGGGCTAGGGTCAAAGGAGGTACTTTCCTGACTTATAGGTTGAGGTGAAGGACCCACTAGAGATTTTAAGTAGCTTGCGGGTAGGTCTCCGACCTTCTTCAATTAATCTTTATCCTAATTATCCTTTTTAGTTCTTTCTACCAACCTCAAGGTTTTTACTTGGAATTTTTTTATATCACCATCTTGACTTGGGGTCCCTAAGTCAACCAAGTAGTTATATTGTAGTAAAATATTATAGCCTAACTAGGTTCCTTTTGGGTAGAGTGGTGTGCAATCTCTACAAACAAATGCCTAGTACCGTTGACTTCCATCAGTCTTGATTTAGTTTTCAATGTCTTGGGTTGGGAAGTTCTTCCAACAATTTTTCTACAATTTTGTCATTTGGAAAATTGACTAGTACTATTTTCCTCTTCTTAGACAATTTATTATCCAGCCATGAGGGAGAAGAAAAGGTACCAATAGCTTGAGTATTAGATTAAGGGTCTAACAATGAAAATTGTAGTGCTCTCCTCAATGTTGGCATCTTAGCTACATTTAGAAAATTAAATGGAAAGGAAGGAGGAGATACTCTTCAAAGTAGCTTTATCAGTCACATTTTGCAAGGATTCTGGTTGTGGTCTAGATGATTCAAGATTTATCTACACTATTTATTGTTCTTATTAATTACTCTTCCATTTCCCATTTTCTTTCTCTTTATCTTTATCTACCTATTTCTCCACTCCATTATATTTTGGTGGATCATCCCCACAAGTCTTTGTAGGAATGTTTCTTTTCTCAAGGGCATCATCTCCATCTTTGCCTCCTTTTGGTGCAATTATGTGTTGCGTGAGTTGGAATTGTGTTTGATGAGAAGGCTCCTATCTGACTAGGATTACTCTATCCTCCTACTTTTTGTCATCCCTTAGGTTGTGCCTTAGAAGCCTTGGCCTTTTTTCTTTGCAAGCTAGATTCGGGTCCTTTTTCGGATTGTTTGTCTCTCTTAATGGTTCTAATAAATAGACTATGAGGCCATGGCTTAGGGATTGGACATCCATACTAAGTAGTTATATGATCATCATGAAAACTCATTTCTCTGTCAACCTGGGGCGTATACTTGAAATGGTTCAGCAAGGTATATGCACTAAAGTCCTCATTGTAGTCATTCTACTAAGAATAAAATGTTTCTGAAAGTAAATAACTAAAATGCTTGAATAGAAACTACCTTGAATTTAGAAAAAAAAGGAACTTGGTCCATAGCAAGCATGCAAGAAACTACTCTATCTACCTTGGCTGTAGGAACAATTACAAAATGATTTCCAATGGCTACAGGAACAATCAATCGCCAAGACAACAAACTAAATACTGAAGGAAAATAATTGTTGAATACAAAGGGGTGGAATTCCTACTAACTCGGCACCCTTATCAAGTCTTCACAAAACTCAACTAAGTACTACAAACTATAATATTGTCTTATTAATCTAAAAACACTTGTTACATCATAGTATTTGTTGAAAAATTGTTTTGTAATAAAAGACTGAAAAATTACAACAGTTGATGTTCACCGTCCTTGAGAACGGATATATCAACTTATTTATACTAAAGAAACTCCTAAATAACTCTAACTACTGGCAGGTCCATTCCCAAAATATTAGGAGGATGTCATTTATTACAACATAAGAAAAAGGACAGGAAGTTACACTCCGAATAGGAAACAATCAAGTTGTTTCAACGACAGAGGAAATCTAGCATAACTGTCCCTCCTAGATTTATTCTCCAACAAACATGCACTCTCTGAGTTGTAGATAACCGACTGTTGACTCCTTCAATACTCATCTTACTGAGACTTTGTCTTCAACCAACTAATTAGCATGAACTCCCATGTTGTGAATCTTTGACCTTTTCCTATTCTTCATTAACTCC
This sequence comes from Cryptomeria japonica, assembly GCF_030272615.1. Lineage (NCBI taxonomy): Eukaryota > Viridiplantae > Streptophyta > Pinopsida > Cupressales > Cupressaceae > Cryptomeria > Cryptomeria japonica. Next base: position 624,227,123 of record NC_081414.1, on the reverse strand, counting down.
TGCATCATATCATTAGCATGTACAAAACAAAGGTATATATATTCCATGTCAGAATAATATTTATTTAAATACATGCAAGATTAATATGGATAAATCACATAGCATGGCCACTTCACCATTAATCATAATTTTAACCAAAATGAATATATATATATATATATATATATATATATATATATATATAAAGGTAAGTTCATGTCATTTTGTCAAGTTCATGAAAACATAATAGGATCATTATTTTAAAAGAGTTTTAGGACTTAGATAGTATCTAGACCCTTGTCAAAACCTAGTAAAAGTATAGAAAACATAGACAAAATTGAGCCATTATTTGAGCTCATCAAGGACTGTAGTAGTTCTTGTCTCAAGGTCATTTGGCTCCTTGAGGCTCTAATCTATCAACACCATTAGTTGCATTTTAATATAACTAGTGTAGATTGGGTCAACTAGGTTAGATTTGTCACTGTCAACATTACCACAGTTCAGTCTAAAATGTCACAATCTACCTAAGGGTCATCCTCATCCAATTTTTCTTCCTAGCCTCATAATCATAAACACAATTAGCTCAATAACCTTCCATATGATGGGTCCATGATAGCTCATTGCTAATGCATTTCAGCATTACTTTAGTCTTCAGTATCTCCACACTTCGTTTCTTCACACAGACCTATTCTTCTTCTGTAATCGCACATGCAAAAACCTCAACAATCACCTTGAACCTTAACAACTCCTAAAACCCTAGACATGATGTCCTTAAAAGGAATCTAATTTCATGTCGGTCCAATAGGATTACATTGCAAGTTCCTAGGTTCAGTGTATCTAGACACATTTGGTAACACAACACAAAATCACTGTCAAAGTGTCGGTGGATGATAACTCATCACAAAAATATACCGGTTGGTAACTCATCACAGAGTATTACCAGTTTATACAACTTTACCGATTACTGGTTGGTAATTCAGAGTAATATCGCTTTAATTATTAAACAAATTACCGGTTGACAAAAATGAAGATTGGGAAAATGATAACTGCCACTTTTAGTTCCTTTGCTCCGTTCCGCTTGAGATCCTCTAACCGCTTGAGGTCTTCATGTCGCTTGAGATCGGTAAACACTTTCTGCAAAACACCGATAGTCTAAAGACTATAACATAATACCGGTTTGGAACAAATACCGGTTGAGCATAATTCATATATTCAAAAAGTGATCTCATAGCAAGTGTGTGTCCATCAATGACAATCACAACATAATCATAAAAAATGCCAACACTAACTACTGGCAGGTCCACTCCCAAAACATTAGGAGGATGTCATTTATTACAGCATAAGAAAAAGGACAGGAAGTTACACTCCGAATAGGAAACAGTCAAATTGTTTCAACGACAGAGGAAATCTAGCATAACTGTCCCTCCTAGATTTATTCTCCAACAAACATGCACTCTTTGAGTTGTAGATAACCGACTATTGACTCCTTCAATACTCATCTTACTGAAACTTTGTCTTCAACCAACTAACTAGCATGAACTCCCATGTTGTGAATCTTTGACCTTTTCCTATTCTTCATTAACTCTTGCATCATATCATTAGCATGTACAAAACAAAGGTATATCTATTCCATGTTAGAATAATATTTATTTAAATACATGCAAGATTAATATGGATAAATTACATAGCATGGCCACTTCACCATTAATCATAATTTTAACCAAAATGAATATATATATATATATATATATATATATTTATATATTTATACATGTATATATATACATGTATATGTATATATGTATATATACATGTATATGTATACATGTATATATATATGTGTAGACGTATAAAAATGACCATATTCCTAAATGAATATTTTATGTTCATTTCTCTATTTAATTAAATCCAATTTAATTAAATTATCCACATTCTTCTATTTAATTAAGTAAATCACTTGATTAAATTCACTATACTATTTAATGAATAAATCATTTTATTCAATTAAATCCCCCTAGCCACTTTTAATTAAATTCAAATTTAATTAAATAGTTATCCTAAATTGAATAAATCAAATTTATTTAATTACAACCAAATTGAATGAAAATCAATTAATTCAATTAAATCCTATTATCCCCCATCCACTTGCAAAATCCCAAACCCCTTCCTAATCCCTTCTAGAATCTTCTAATCGATTCTAATTAACCTAACCCTCCTCTAAACTTTGTCACATCCCTAAGCAAAGGGAGGTCACTTCTCAAATGGCCCAAAGTCTTGGATAACCATTGAAGGTTTTCAACCTTCAACCACCAAAACCCTTAAAGTCTTTGAAAACCATTGAAAGCTTCCAACCTTCAACCACTTAATCCCCAAAGTCTCCAATAACCATTAATGGTTATTTCAAACCCTCCCACATGGTTAAAACATTTGTTTTGACTCAACCTCTACCCAACCCAAAGGTCTCATCAGGCCTTTAATGCTTTGACCATGATTATCTCTTAATCATTTGCACAAAGGTTTATCTTTGGATTAGATCCTAATTCATTGGGTAAACCTAATTTAGGCTTGACCCTTAGCATTTAGATAACCATGAGGTCTTCTCAGGCCTTTAATGCCTCCAACCTCTTCTTTCAACCCAATCTGGTGTGGACATTTGTCACCATTTCATTGGTGCCAATTGTGCACATGGATCCCCAACTTTCAAACTTGGCCCTTGATTAAGCCATTCAATCTTGACCATCCATTGCCCTGTTTATGCTATAAATAGAGCTCTCATTCCTCCATTCTTAACAATCATCTTTCAAATTTGAAGCATCACACTTATGCTCAAATTGTTTCAAGCTTTCATTTTATATATGCTCATCATTTAGCTTCTTTTAGATCATAAATTAATCATGAACATGCATGCTAAAGTAGTTTATTTATCATTTTAGCTCAATCATAGATTAAATATAGTATGCTAGGATAATCTTCATACTAACCTCGTCATCTTATCATTTAGTTTGTTGCATTTCTAGCATCTCATCTAGCTTATAACACATCTCATACTAAGATCAGTTAAAATCTCTCTCGTTCTCATATTTGCCATCCCTAAATCATTTTGCTCAGTAATCTGAGAGCAAAACGTTGGTTTGAGGGACATTGTGAGATAGAGAACCATGGGACCCTCCTTGGGAAGCTGAGTAACGCATCGTTACTCCATAGCTTGCATCAAGAAGTCCTCTGTGTGTGTGTGGATTGGTATTTCTCATAATTTTTCACATATTTAGTTTTATTAATCAATTTTTTTCACATACATTTCTGGCGCCCACCGTGGGGCACGCACCCCAATAACCTATCATTTTTTGAATTTGAAGACTTTTGCAGGTACGCGGGAAACTAGAATTAGCACGTCAAAGACACATTTTAGCGCATCCGCCTAACAGTTTAGCGCTTCTAGCCTACTGTTTAGCGCGTGGGCTTTCTGTCTTAGCGTGTTAAAACTGTTCCTTAGCGCATGACACTATTTAACAAATTTTCCTGTAGGTATCGACGCGGGCAAAACACAGAGTAGCGCATCTACTTAACAGAGTAGCGCATCCGCCCAACAGTTTAGCGCTTCTAGCCTACTGTTTAGCGCGTGGGCTCTCTTTCTTAGCGCGTGGATACTTTTCCTTAGCGCGTGATTCTGTTTAAAAATTTTTTCCTGTAGGTATTGTCGCGGGTAAAACACTGTTTAGCGCATCCAGTAAACAGAGTAGCGCATCCAATCCACTGTTCAGCGCGTGGAGACCATCGTCTAGCGCGTGCAGTTCAAACATTAGCGCGTGATTCTCCAGAAAAACTTCACAGCAAATTTCAAAACAGCCTATTTTAGCGCGTGGAACAAACAGCTTAGCGCGTAGAATTCCTGTTTTAGCGCATTAGCCAAACCAGTCAGCGCGTGGAAAATACAGTCTAGCGCATGCATATTTCACAGTCAACAAAACAAAATTTTCCAGAATCAATATTTTAGCGCATAACCAGGGGCAGAGTAGCGCGTGGGTGCTTTTTCTTAGCGCGTCTGTGCAATAGTTTAGCGCATGGAGTTGACAGAGTCAAAAATTAGGCTTGTGAGAGGCATAGTATATATGGAAAAAGATAAGAGGAAATGTAATTTATACTTTAAGTTATATTCCATATATACTTTCAGGATGTTTGAGAGGGGTTTCAGACCTCTAGGAGTTATAATGCAAAATCTAGTTTTTGGAAGATCTTCCAAATTTCAGACTTAGTCAAATTTCAGGGCATTTCAGGATCAGAATTGTAAAATTTGTAACCAAGATCAGAATCTAGGCTTGTGTAAGCCCACACTAACATTTGATCACTGATTGTGTGCAGGTTCTAATATTTTTTTGTGCAGGGGAAGGAGTTAGTTTAAAGGGTTTAAGTCTTTTTTTTTACTTTCTTTCAACAAAAGTTGGTTAAAAAGAACTCACTCTCCTTTTTTTGCACAAATTAAAATAAACCTCATCATTTCATTTGGATGCATAAAATGAACTTCATGCCTTCCTTTTTGGTGTTTTAAAAGAAACTTTATCTTTTCTTTATTGCAAGGTAAAAAGAACAACAAAACAAATCTTTCATTCCTGCAAGTTAGGAAAAACACATCATTTTGGAAGCTCTAAAAAGAACAAGCAAATTTACTTTCTGCAAAGCTTAAAACGAACCTCACCATCCTTTGGTGTTTAAAAGGATTCACTTCATTTTGCAAAGTAAAAGAACCTCATCTTCATTTTGTGCAAAGCAAAGAGGGAAAGTTTTCCCCTATCGACTTTAATTTTGTTGACCAAAAATCACGATTTACTTTTGTTGACCAGGCTTGTTTTATAAAAGTTTTGGAAATACACACTTTGCTATGAAAGGTTAAAAAGAACATCATGCTTTTTGGAGCAACATCTCCAAGTAGAAGTTAGCAAATCATTGTCTTGGAGGCTAAAAAGAACCTTGTTTGCCTTGTCTCGAAAGTGGAAGGTATATGCTCTCCCCATAATTGGGTGACCAAAAAGCCAAACCACTCTTAAGCTTTCTGTACTTCAAGCATTTAAATCCTTTAGCAGGCCTGCCTTCCCGAGGGGTTGAAAAACTCTTAAAGCCATTCTTTGGCCGGTGTGAAGGGAACGACCTAAGTGGGGAACGACTTTGATGCCAAGTATTCCAACCCACTATAATCAAATGTGGAAAGTGACGAAAGTCCTTTTCAACGGTTACGCGCAGCGATTAGCCTTCCCCCAGTATCCTTGAGATATGTAAAGCCTTTGTTCTAAAGGTTGGGAAGCCTCCTGAGGGAGTTTATCACTGACGGCCGAACGGGAAGCCTGATTACGAACTTTAGCATTAGAAACTTTGAACTGAGTCAGTTGCCAAACATTGGCAATATCATAGTGCAAGGGTGGGGAAGAATCTGCCCCCAAGATTACTCACCATATATCTCCCAAGATAACTACTCAATTGTGAAGCAATTCACTTTGAGTTAATTTTTGGCAAAAGGCAAAAAAATGGGCGCCCCCTAGGGGGTGACACGGCTGTTTGAGCTGATGAAGTATCGAGACTAGTGGGCTATGATATTGTCAATGACCTTTGAATAAAGAGTCTATCTGATGTGTCTTTTGTTGTAAATCAAACCAGTGATAACATCGAGGATTTGAACACATCCTCAAAAGAATATACACTCAATGTTTAGCATTAGGATGATCATTGTCTTCATGTGTGCTATGTATTCTTGTCGCAAATGCTAAAATATCTTGCAAAATATCTAAACAATCAAACTCAAAAGTCAGTTCAAACAAGGAAAAATCATAAAGTGGAGAAAATTTCCATATCCAACAAAACATCTTTTTGAGATGGTTATCAACATTTCAACTATCTTTAGGAAAGACTTTCATCCAACAAGATTCGAGGAAAGCACAAACTCAAATGATCCTACTCCAAGTCAAGATCAAGATCAAGGAATCTCTTCATCCTCCAAATCTATCTTAGGTCCTTTCATTCCACAATCGAATTCTCCATCCCTTCCATCCATCTTGGGTCCTTACTTCCCTCCATCCACAAATCCATCACCTCAAATGATCCATAAGAAAGATCAATAAGGAGCACATCTTTGAAATTCTTTCAATCCTCTATCTAAACATCTTTCCAAAACTTCTTCTATCGTTTCCTCTATCTATTTTGGGTCCCTCTGTCCCAAAATTCAATTTTCCTCCATCTCTTCATCACTTCTCAAGTACCAACACTCATCTTGAATACATTTCCCTCTATCCTTACACAAATCTTCAAACATTCTATCTATTATCCAACACCTCTTTTCTATCCTTCCATCCCTATCATTCAATCCTTTGCATACATCCTTCATCTGTGAAATAGGAATTTGTGTCATTTTGTCACAAACTTGCCCATGCTTGAATCTCATGTTCAGTCCTTTTCCTAGATATCTATTCATGAAATGCTTCAGAATCCGAGGTTGTTCCTCTTTAACATTTTCTTTTGGTTGGGATACACACTCAATCCAGAAAAGAACCACTTATCCTATCTTGGTACCGACATCTTTTGATTACTATATCTCATACACTTAATCGATTGCTCTAAAAATCATTGTGATCTCTTAAATTGAAGACATGGCTAGTGAAAAATCTAAAATCTTGCTTCAGCGCCACTATAATTATCAGACCCATGTAAGTTTCATCACTTACAAGCCAATGCAAGAAAAAAAGAGAAGAAGAAAAAAAAAAAAAAAAAAAAGAAATATCAAAAGCATGAGCAAGAAAATGAATATCAAGAAAAGAAAAATGCAATGAAATGAAATATCAAAATGATTGGCTATGGGAACATCCAAGTAACTCCATCGGGGCTATGGACGCCTGGCTGGCAATGGAGCAATATTTGTGAGATTACAGTGATAACCTCGTCGGGGCTATGGACGCTCGCTGGCAGCGAGGCTCTATCCAGGATGCTTTTGAAGTCAAGGTAACTCATGTAGCTAGCCATGTTGGATTCTGAAGATTACAATGATCATATGAGCCAGAATGAACCCACTTGCACACACATGGGTAATCAAAGACTAAGTACCTTGATCCAGTTTGAGATTCTTATTCCCTTTTGAGTCTGCTTCCTAGTTGCTAGAAATGTTCAATTGAATTTTCTAGAGGTTCTAAGTGTGGGTTGGGTCTCTATCTTTGAAAAATTCAAGAACACTTATTCAGATGGTGCTAAATACTATGACAATCTTACATATCACCTTTTTGCAAATGGAAACCTCTATGCTTGGGGGCAAAGTTCATCTACTCTATTCTTCCTACCATATCTCCCAAATCCTCTAATCCATATCCCTTATCCTATATATTCATTTCTTCTATCATCCAATTCTTTCTACAATCCTGCTTCACCTCTATCCTATCTCTATCCATATCCCCTTTTTCATCCTTGATCTTGATCAAAACTATGGACAACGAATCTATTTCCACCTCAATGGTTCAGTCATCCATTCATCCATTCCTTGTCTTGATATACATTGGGGCAACCAAATACATCTTTCTTCTAATCCAAAAACTCAAAAAAATCAAAATATCCAAAGAAACTCAAAAAAATCAAAATATCCAAAGAAACTCAAAAAAATCAAAATATCCAAAAACCAAAAATCAACAAAACAAAAATAAAAATAAAAAATCAAAGCGTGAACACATGGACCATCCATCAAATCAGATCAACAACAGGAAAACTCTCAAATTCTGCAATCAAACTTATCACATGTCTTGTTAATCAATTCATTACTTGAAATCAACATCAACATCAAACATGTCTTATACAGGGATAGGTACACTTGAAACCAGACAGATCGGTCTTATAAGGGGTACTCACTCTTTGAATCTAGACATTCCTATCAATCATCAAGTCTTGATAATCAATCCATCCATCAACATCATTTTTCATCAAAGCAGAGTGACAAAAACAAGCCATAAAACTATTTCTTAAGCAAAATTTGTGTCAAACAAAGTTGTCCGAATCCTAAACGAATCGAGCAATAGAGGATGTCTCTCCTATCATAATCCGGAAAATTTTCATCATCATTATCAATCAAATCCTTTACCATCTTACGGATTTTATCTCAAAAACACTTGTTTAAAATTTTCAAATTGTCAAATCCAGTTTCCAGATCGGGAGGCTTTTATCCATATCATTTGACACGCTTTATCCTGAAGGGACAGCTAAACCTTCACTCTGATAAAGTAAGATTTGAAATTTCTCAAACAGGAATCAACTGAATCCAAACCAATCAAAGGAATCCATTGATCACTCATGCATGACTAATCACCTTATTCTGAGAAGAAAGAACCTCTATCGTAACATCACGTTGAAGAAACAACAACCTAGTTTTTCCAAATTCATCAAGAGAAATAAATTTTTATACATCAATCATCAACCACATCATAACAATGACATCAATCAATCTGACTGCTGGGTTTTGTTCTAGTTAGCCTTATCTTTATCAATTGATGGAAATACATGTTTCACAAATCATATTGTACATATCCTATCCATCCATCTGAGACATCACCAAAAATTCACAAATGCTTATCAATCTTGGACATACTTAGTGTAGTCACTGTCCTTGGTTTATCTGAAACCATTATCCAAATAATATCCCACCATGGCTTGGTGATCAGTATACATATCCATATCAAAGTAGTATCAACAATAAGGGGCAAAATCCTGACCTCGTTGGGGGCATCTCGCCTTCAAGATTTTCAACATCAGACCAAAAACGTAGCAAGACAACAAGGATCAAAACAACCAACAAATGACAAATGACAATGCAAGAAGGCTAAACATCACGAAATTGAACTGATTTCAACTGAACAAAGATCTATTTTGCAAGATGTTTTAATTGACAAGAATACATTTCCAATAGCATGCATGATTACTTATGGTTGTTAATTTTTGCTTATCATATCTCCTGAGCACCTCCAGGATGTCTTACGACTAGAGAAGCAAGGAAGGAATGTGATGTTTTATTTGTCTTCTATCTGTGAGTGAAGCCTTTTACCATGCAAATTTGTCCTATGAAGAAATCCGGTGGCATATTGCTGAGGACATTTCGGATTTGTATGGGACAAAGGTTAACTCTTGTATGTTTACGCAATACGCACTCAGGTTGTCCTGGTTCAATTATACCTTGACGCTTGTGCTATCTTGCAAAATCAAATATCAGGTAAATTTTTCTCAGGTCATTATGGTTCAATTATACCATTATGCTTGTATAAATTTTCAACATATCCTAAAAAAATCAATGCTCAGTGATGATATTTACAAAGAAAGCAAATGAATGGTTCTATCGGATGGCAAATACAGAACGAGAGATGCTCCAAAAACATAGCTGCATATCATTTTACAATTAGCTGCATATCACTTTACACATAGCTACATATCATTTTACAATTAGCTGCATATCACTTTACACATAGCTACATATCATTTTACAATTAGTTGCATATCATTTTACAATTAGTTGCATATCATATCATACATCTCATTTTCAAAATATCATTCATCATTCATCATTGCATCCCTCGCATGCATATCTATCACATCATCATAGAATCTTTCTTCACTTTCATATCTTCTATCATTCTTCTAAACTATCTTCTATCATTCTTCCAACCTATCTTCTATCATTCTTCCAAACTATCTTCTATCATGTCTTATACAGGCGGTATCATTCTTGCAACCAGACACTCAATCATCCATATCTTATACAGGCGATATCATTCCTAAACCCAGATGATCGATCATCCATGTCTTATACAGGAGGTGTCATACCTGAAACAAGACTTGCTCTCATTCCAATCAATCTAATCAATCTTATCAAACCCATGCATGCCATCACTATCTACTCTTCCATCTTTCAAACAACATTCTTCTTCTTTCGAGAGATCATTCATGCTTTGTGTGCATGAACGATCTCCCGAGGGGGCATTATCATATCAAATCTCAAAACAAATCCAATATCAGTTTCCACATCAAAACAAAGATATCAAAATCAAACTTACATCAACAACATGAAACAATTTTCTCATCTACATCAAGTTCAAAATCCTATCATTTCATATCAACTTGTAACACAACTCAGGTTCTTCAAAAACCATATCAAAACTTGTAAAACAACTCAAGTACCAAAATCACATAAACTTGTAAAACAACTCAAGTTTCCCACCCATATCAAAACTTGTAAAACAACTCAAGTTTCCAACCCATATCGGCTTGTAACACAACTCAGGCTTTCCCACACATTGAACTTGAAACAGACAACGCAAATACATCATATTCTGATCAAAACAACAGCTTGATAATCTATACATAACTTGAAATATCTCACATCAAAACAAGTTATACCGACACTCATATTGGACAACTACATAAAATCATGACAACACGACACAAATCTCGAATCTGGGGCATCACACATCAAATCAAATCTGGGGCATCACATCAAATATCGAATCTGGGGCATCACACATCAAATCAAATCTGGGGCATCACATCAAATATCGAATCTGGGGCATCACATCAAATCTGGGGCATGACTTGCAAATCAAAGAGCGACACAACAAAAATTGCATTTGATCATAAATCATCACAAAACACATCATTTTCTTTGAAATAACATGTGCACACACGTCACTTCAAAGAGGGGCAAAATGTAGACGTATAAAAATGACCATATTCCTAAATGAATATTTTATGTTCATTTCTCTATTTAATTAAATCCAATTTAATTAAATTATCCACATTCTTCTATTTAATTAAGTAAATCACTTGATTAAATTCACTATACTATTTAATGAATAAATCATTTTATTCAATTAAATCCCCCTAGCCACTTTTAATTAAATTCAAATTTAATTAAATAGTTATCCTAAATTGAATAAATCAAATTTATTTAATTACAACCAAATTGAATGAAAATCAATTAATTCAATTAAATCCTATTATCCCCCATCCACTTGCAAAATCCCAAACCCCTTCCTAATCCCTTCTAGAATCTTCTAATCGATTCTAATTAACCTAACCCTCCTCTAAACTTTGTCACATCCCTAAGCAAAGGGAGGTCACTTCTCAAATGGCCCAAAGTCTTGGATAACCATTGAAGGTTTTCAACCTTCAACCACCAAAACCCTTAAAGTCTTTGAAAACCATTGAAAGCTTCCAACCTTCAACCACTTAATCCCCAAAGTCTCCAATAACCATTAATGGTTATTTCAAACCCTCCCACATGGTTAAAACATTTGTTTTGACTCAACCTCTACCCAACCCAAAGGTCTCATCAGGCCTTTAATGCTTTGACCATGATTATCTCTTAATCATTTGCACAAAGGTTTATCTTTGGATTAGATCCTAATTCATTGGGTAAACCTAATTTAGGCTTGACCCTTAGCATTTAGATAACCATGAGGTCTTCTCAGGCCTTTAATGCCTCCAACCTCTTCTTTCAACCCAATCTGGTGTGGACATTTGTCACCATTTCATTGGTGCCAATTGTGCACATGGATCCCCAACTTTCAAACTTGGCCCTTGATTAAGCCATTCAATCTTGACCATCCATTGCCCTGTTTATGCTATAAATAGAGCTCTCATTCCTCCATTCTTAACAATCATCTTTCAAATTTGAAGCATCACACTTATGCTCAAATTGTTTCAAGCTTTCATTTTATATATGCTCATCATTTAGCTTCTTTTAGATCATAAATTAATCATGAACATGCATGCTAAAGTAGTTTATTTATCATTTTAGCTCAATCATAGATTAAATATAGTATGCTAGGATAATCTTCATACTAACCTCGTCATCTTATCATTTAGTTTGTTGCATTTCTAGCATCTCATCTAGCTTATAACACATCTCATACTAAGATCAGTTAAAATCTCTCTCGTTCTCATATTTGCCATCCCTAAATCATTTTGCTCAGTAATCTGAGAGCAAAACGTTGGTTTGAGGGACATTGTGAGATAGAGAACCATGGGACCCTCCTTGGGAAGCTGAGTAACGCATCGTTACTCCATAGCTTGCATCAAGAAGTCCTCTGTGTGTGTGTGGATTGGTATTTTACATATTTTTCACATTTTAAATTCTAACAACCCACTTTTCCCACATACAATATGTAATATATATATGTATATATACATGTATATATACATATATATATATATATATATATACATGTATACATATACATGTATATATACATATATGTATACATTTACACACACACACACACACACACACACACACATATATAAAGGTAAGTTCATGCCATTTTGTCAAGTTCATGAAAACATAACAGGATCATTATTTTAATAGAGTTTTAGGACTTAAAAGTATAGAAAACATAGACAAAATTGAGCCATTATTTGAGCTCATCAAGGACTGTAGTAGTTCTTGTCTCAAGGTCATTTGGCTCCTTGAGGCTCTAATCTATCAACACCATTAGTTGCATTTTAATATAACTAATGTAGATTGGGTCAACTAGGTTAGATTTTTCACTGTCAACATTACCACAGTTCAGTCTAAAATGACACAATCTGCCTAAGGGTCATCCTCATCCAATTTTTCTTCCTGGCCTCATAATCATAAACACAATTAGCTCAATAACCTTCCATATGAGGAATATGGTGAAAATCGGGACCTAGTTGCAGATTAATTTTTATAAAGTCCTTACTATCAAATGGGAATATTATTTCATATGTTCAAATGGTATACTTAAAAATATCCCTTTCAATGTTTAGGGCATTAGAATGAGATTGTCATAGGTAATATCCAAGCCCAAATGGATACTAGATACCTGCTTTTCTCCTTTCAACATACCTATCATTAATCTTAGCAGAACGTTTGCATATTTCAATGAGGATGATTTTATCCTTGACATATTAAGGCAACTTACGAGGAAATCTATTATAACCCCCGTGTTGGCAATATTGCATTATAACAGACAATGAAAGATTGTTGGCATTTCAATAAGGATATTGAGAAGGTTGTTGATGATTATGGACATAACTGATTAAAGATGTTTTACTATCTTGATATTATTATTTTGTCATTGATGTCAAGAAATTGATTTTCTAATTCAGTATGATGTTTCCATATCTTGAGAAGTATGATATGAAGATTATAAAGAAGTTGGTAAAAGATACAGGAAAGAATATGATGAATAAAGGGATGAATAAGGTATTCAATGGGCAACTACTACCGAGTCAGACAATGATGAGATCATGACGTTTTAGATTGTTTTAACATCATGCATATGTTGCAAAATGTAAAGGTTAATACTATACTATGTTATCAGGCAATGAACCTAGTCGGTAAACCCTAAGGAACCTAGTCGATAAACCCTAAGGTTATCGCTATCGGTTAATGAAGGCAGAATGTCTACCGAGTGAAGTTTAGTATTTACCGAGTTACAACCAAGCTATAACATAATGCATTAAATGTTTACATGTGATATTTAATGAAAGAAGCTGATGAGCTGGAGCGAATTAAATGATTGGTAAGCCGTGTATGAAGATTGTTAAAGAATCTATGGTAAAGAAAGATCAGCAGGAAGATCTACAGCTCATATTGAACCACAATACCCTAACACAAGTTCCAAGGTGAAAATGCAAGTTCCAAGGCAGGGTAAAACGTTTTCAGATTAAAGAATACATTGAACTTGGACAAGATTGAAGATCTGATGGCTATGATTGATCATGGGAAATGTGATCAATAAGATTAAGTGGTTAGAAGATTGTTTATAAATAGGAAACTGTTGATAAACAATGTATGCGGGCAAGTGTATGCACAAGGATGCTACATAGTGATTACCGAGTACAGAAGCTTGAAGACCTATTTTGATAACAGATTATAGAGCCTAGCAGATAGACAAGATTAGTTCTATGTCTAGATTGTATTGAACAAAAAGGAATCTGCTTTAGCATTTTTAGATGTGAAGTTGTAGACATATCTTTATTACTGTTATTTTGAGAAGTAGCAAAAAATCTCTTAACCGAGTGGACTTAACAGTCTTATTTGTAAAATCCTCTAGCAAGGTGACATTTTGATTGAGTGTTTGAAATCCTTTGACAAGGTCACTTCTAACAAAGTGAAGATCCTAACAGATCTGAGGGAAATCCCTTAACCAGGTCACATCTAGCAATGTGTTTGTAATCTTTAACATGATTTTCTTTTAACCAAGCATACTCTAGAAGAGTATATTTCTTAGTGGATCCGAAATCCCACAGTGGTTTTTCCCTATTTGGGTTTCCACGTTAAATCTGGTGTTATGAGGTTTATATTGTTCATATGCTTTTGAGTTTGCATGTTTGACAATTTTGGTTATATGACTGATATATATGTTACCAAGGTTGAATCTGATGTTTTTATAGATGATTAAGTTTGTATGATTCACCCTCCCCCCCTCTCATCTTGTTGGCTATTGGATCTGTACTTATATTAAGTATCAGAACTATCACCCCGACTCTAATATAAATAAACTTCTAAAATTTGATGAATGGTTGCCATAATTTTTCACCAATTGAATTACCTCAAGAGAAATTCTTTAGCCTAAATCTTCTTGTAGCTCTCTGACCGATTTCTTGGTGAATGCAACTCACTGTGATAACTCCTTTCTAGGTGTAGGTCAAGGTAATAATCATATATTTGAATGTGGTCATCGAAAACTTCTACATGTTCAAGTCATAGCCATCGCATTGTACATGTTAGGGCATAGAAGAGATATGAAGACATGTAGAAGGATTCGTTCAAAGTAAAATTTGAAATCATGTAATGCAACCTATCACTGATGAGGATTACCCAATCTAAATGTTGCATATTCTTGCAACAATAATCTACACAAAGAAGAATACACACTCCTCAAATTCATGGGCATTCATGTTTCTCCTTAGTCTCTATAGCAATACTATTAGATCTAAAATTTCATGTTTAAAATGTGACTTATGGCGAGTCTTTAGCAATTGATATTTCCCTCTCTTAGGAACAACAAACCATTCAAAGCAATTATTTTTTTATAATACTCTTTCTTCTCATTAAATTGTACTTGGGATGAAGTGATGTTTGCAAATACTTCTCTTTCTAGCAATCTAAAACAACCACTAATAGTTTCTTTATCCAAAGTGAGGAGAAAATTGTTGTTGTTTGCTCTTATTTATTTGGTATAGTTTTTTATACACTCAAGAACTAGGTTTCTGCATTGCACAACCACATGGAACATAATTGCTTCAAGTAGGGCACTATCTACAAATGTCTGAGTGATTGGTGCTCTATTTTACATGTTTATCTTTTCCCAAAATTCATCCAAATTTATGTACCATAATCTTATGTCACCAATCTATGGCAATGTAGTGGTTAAACTAGACAAGTGCTCATATCTGAGGTATTTATACTTCATCATGATTGAATTTTAGCTTAGACTTATGTTCTTGGATTCTAAGAAAATTTTGGCAGAGTAATGCCTAGGGCACATGGTTTTTGCTTTGGAATTTTTTCATAAAATGCTCAAATGAGTGGATAATGTAGCTACAAGAGTGTTAGGATAGTGAGCTTACCGCTCTAAAGTAATTGAGAAAATCAATAATGCCCCACCAAGGAACCCCCAAAGAAACAATATTTTAATATAAGGAACTATTCTACAGTAACCAAGGAAGTTTGGGGAGCTTATTAACTAGTTGGAGAAGCATTCACATGGTGGATGAACAAAAATATGGAATTAGGTTTAAGTTTCCTAAGGTTAACTTGGGATTAGTTCATGGATATTTTCAGATAAGGGTGGCTACCTCAACTATATTTTTAGTAAAAGCTAACTAAATTTTTAGAATCTTCAACAAGGAGATATACTAGTGACTAAATACTAGGAGAAGTTCACTAGATTGTTGAAATATGTACCTTAATATCAAAGGATAAGAGATTCAATATAAGAAAGTTCATAATGGGCCTCAATTCCTAGATTGGTGGGAAAAATTATGTTCATGATCCAACGACCATGGACCAAGTATTTGAGAAAGTAGTTAAGCAGGAGAAAAAGTTGAAGTAGATCTCAACATATTGAGACAAGACTAGAAAGAAAGTTTATTGGATAAAATATTCAAATTCATTTAAAAATAAGGGTTGGAGCCAAGATTCTAAGCTAAAAGAAAATGGAAAGGTATCCATGAATAATAGAAACAACTCTTAGAATGGAAGGAAGAGAAGATATTTCAAGAAGAGATAAAATTTTAATAATGACCATCCTGTAGAGAAGAAATGATCTCCTACAAGATGCTTCAATTATGGTGGAGATCATTACACAAACCAATCTCTAAACGATAGCCATGAAAATTTTATCAATTCAAACCCCTACATTCCTAGCAATCAACATTTAATTAGCAAATTCAAGTGGCAGTAGATAACTACCAAGGTTGAATATCAGGTGGCTCCTATTGAAGTCGTAGCCATGTTATCTGGTGTACAAATTTTAATTTTAATATATATGGTGCAATATAAAATTTTGTATCGCCTAGATTATTGAAGAAAAATATTATAAGAGTTGGTTATATGGCTAAGTACTGGACTATATAGTATGCACACTAGACCAAAGCTCAAGTAGAGAAATGCATGTCTGAAGCCAAATTAAACTTTCCCACTTTTGCAATAGAAGTTCACTTGCACATGGCTCTATTAGGATCCTACGATGTCATTTTATGGATGAATGGGCTAAGGTAGCATAGGGCCAAAATAGACTATTACAACTAAACATTTCAATGTTTGGAAGACTTTAGGAATCAAACCTTGTTACAAGGATTGTATCATGAGGTCAAGGTTAGACAAATCTCTACTATGCAACTAAAAAGAGCTAGAAAAAAAGGCTATCAGATGTTTGTAGTTAAAATGAAGTAGTTTCAAGGAATAAATGAATAATTCTATTTTGATGACCAATATTTCTATGAGTCACAAAGTTGAATGAAGATAGCAAGGGAAAAATATAGGAGCCCAAAGACCTATCTATCTAGGGCTATCCTTTCCCTTACAATTCTTTAGACATATTTCTTGAAGAATTACCTGGTTTACCTCCCAAGAGATTCTTCAGTTTTCAACACCATACCTAGCTCAAAACTAGTTTCCAAAGCACCTTATTGGATGACTACAATAGATTTGGTTGAGCTAAAGGCTCAACTATAAGAGTTACTAACTAAGGTTTTGATTGGATCCAATGTATCACCTTGAGGTACACCAATATTTTTTGTGAAAAATAAATATGGCACATTATGCCTATGCATATATTATTCTACGCTCGATAAAAAAGGGTGAAGAATAGCTATCACTTACCTTACATCTATGATCATTTGATCAAATGTATGAGGTTGTGATCTTTTCAAAGATTTATCTTAGATAGGGATATCATCAGTTGGGGATAAAGGGTGAAGACATCCATAAAACTACCCTCAAGCAAAGTTATGGGCACTATGAGTTTATAACTCTACCCTTTGGACTCACAAATTTCTCAACGACATTCATGGATTTAATGAACAAAATTTTCATATATTTTCTTGATAAGTTTGTGCTAGTTTTCTTGGATGATATTTGATATATTCCAAGAATGAAGAAGAGCACATGCAACATTTAAGGATTGTCTTGCAATGTCTAAAAGAACATAAGTTGTATGGTAAGTTATTGAAATATTCTTTCTTTTAGAAAGAGGTACTGAAGAGGTGAAAATGGATTAGATGGGAAAGTGATCAAAACATGATGAAATAAACATGAAAATGCTAAAAACATCAAAGAATAACCATTTTACCTTGGTATTTTACTTTCTCCTTTGGATTGAGCTTGATGAAGTGAAGATGCCCTTTGATGATGCTCCACTTGATGTGCTCCTTTGATTGCTTGTGATGTGGAATGCTCTCCGTTGTGCTCAACAAGATGGATTAAGGATTATTGGATTGGATTTGAGTGATGGATTATGAATTGGATGGGAGGAGAATTGAGCAGCATGAGGATGCATGAGAAGTGGATCCTTTTGTGAGGATAATAAGCTCCAATTTATAGATTGGAGGAGGCCAATGGAGGGCCAAGATTGATTTGATTATGAAGGGTTGAGATTGATTTTGGATGGAAGGCATGGATCAAGGGTGCCTTGGTAACATAAACATGAATATAAAATTCCTTTGGAAAAAGGGGAGAGAAATTCGAATTTCAAACTTGAGGAATTAAAAATTCCAAAATAAGGATGCATTGAGAGATTCAAAGAAATTTGAATTTCTTTGAGAGATTCAAAGTTGATGTGACATGAGTGGGCATTAAAAATAGAAGAATAATTATAAGCATGATTATGAGAGATTCTAGAAGGATTAATTAGGTTGAGTGGGATTAGGAAAAGTGATTTGTAGGAATCACATGATTAGGTTAATTAATTAAAATTAATTAACTGAGTGGGTTTAGAGGAAATAATTATTGAGAGGACTTTAGAAGAATAGGGGAATAATTTTATTTGATAAATTAATTATTGGACTATAGTGACAAGATTAATTAAATTAGATTTAATTGATTTTGAGAGGAATAAGGATAACACAATTAAGTTAATTAATTATGTTGATAGGCTTAAATTAATTAAATATTAATTTTAGGTGTCTACATTTTGCCCCTCTTTGATATAGCGTCATGAAATGATGTTATATCAAAGAAGAATAAAACATAGTGGAAGAAAAGGAATAAGGACTAGTAGCATGATGCCCCAGTCATGAGATGAAGAAAAAGGACGAGGACTAGTAGCATGGTGCCATAGTCATGGGATGAGGAAAAATGATAAGGAGGAAGGATGATGAGGAAGCAGTGGTATGCCCCTTCGAGAGGACATGCGAGTTTGAAGAACACGAGTGTTCTCTCGAAAGGAATTTAGAAGAATAAGTGATGAAAGGATGTAGATAATGAAAGAGGGAAGTAGGATGAGTTGGAGTGTTGTGAATGAAATGAGACAAAGAAATGATAAATGGATTGGATATTCTTGTTGAGCAAGTATAGCGAGCAAACCTAGATTTGATATTGCCATGGATAGTCTACACCATTGATTATAAGAACCAGGATGATATGAAGATCTGAGGTGTGGACTGACGCTCAGTCAAATAGGAATGCCTTGCACACAATCATGCAAGTTTTGATAAACACTAATGGAGGGTTGTCGGTTCATACAAGGAAGACCTTCAAACACACCATGCCATGAAAACTATGCCCCATTATACACCATCAAGACATACCCAGATATAGGATGATCAAGGTAGTCCTGAACAAGTATAGTCCTGGGACACAAGATGAAAACAAAGCAAAAAGCTCAAGCATGCAAACAACATGCACATGACCAACTGATATCTCTTGCCAAGAATAGGATATGGATTTGGATAAATTGTCGGACTAGGGAAGGATATATCCCGATGGGCAGGTGATGGATTGATTGATGAATGCCAAAAGACAATTTGGATGTGCAAGATCTGCAGATGAGAGGATTGTTGCTTGGATTTGGCACAAGTTAGTGTGAGCTTAGGTAGATGGGGAAAGCTCAGTTTGATCGATTGGATAGGATTGGAAGGAGGATAAATTATTAGATAGGATGAAAAGGGGGGTGGATGATTGAATAGGATTGGATTGAGGATGGGATTAATGATTTAATTGGAAGAGATGATTGAATAAGATAGGATTGGATTATAAATTGGATTGGATGGGGTGGATTGGTGGATAGGATCTGATTGAATGGAACCAATGACAAGGGAGAACCAAGGATTGGTAAGAGGATAGATGGATGAGGGATTTGTTTGGATAGGAGGGGGTTATTATTTAGATAGATGGATTAAGTGGATGGATATGGATAGGAAATAGAGGAATAAAGGATGGAGGGTAGGGTGATGGAGACCCAAGGATTATGCTGTAAGGGAGTGCAATGCCCCACACTAGAGGTAGTGGAATAAAGGATGCAAGAAAGGTGGATAAATATGTATGAGTTTGAAAGATAATATGTAATGGATATGGATGGTAGAGGGTTAAGGCTTGAATTCTCCAAAGCATGCATGCATATACATTATTTTGCCTCTTATATGATCAAGATGAAATGGAGGATTTATTTTGACAGGATGAGGGATATGAGATGGAGGATATGGATAGGATAATCAAGATCAAAGATAGGATAGGATAATGGACTCAGATATGATGTAGATGGATGGGAGGATTGTGTGGATGAAGCTTGCCCCCAAGTGTAGAGTGCAAGGGAATGAGGGGTTTACACATGAGTGACAATATTAATTATATTTAATTAATGTTGAGGAAAATTTGAATTAACATAATTAATTAATTAATTATGTGAGGAATTAAAAATAATTAATTATGTATAAGACCTGATTGATCACACCGTCTGATTTCAGGAATGATTCATCCTGTATAAGACATGATTAGAGCGTCTGGTTTTAGGAAGGATTCATCCTATATAAGACATGACCAGAGCGTCTGGTTTCAGGAAGGATTCATCCTGTATAAGACATGATTAGAGTGTCTGGTTTTAGGAAGGATTCATCCTATATAAGACATGATCAGAGCGTCTGGTTTCAGGAAGGATTCATCCTGTATAAGACATGATTGATCACAATGTCTGGTTTTAGGAAGGATTCATCTTGTATAAGACATGATCAGAGCGTCTGGTTTCAGGAAGGATTCATCCTATATAAGACATGATCAGAGCATCTGGTTTCAAGAAGGATTCATCTTGTATAAGACATGATCAGAGCGTCTGGTTTTAGGAAGGATTCATCCTGTATAAGACATGATCATAGCGTCTGGTTTCAAGAAGGATTCATCCTATATAAGACATGATCAGAGCGTCTGGTTTTAGGAAGGATTCATCCTGTATAAGACATGATTAGAGCATCTGGTTTCAGGAAGGATTCATCCTATATAAGACATGATTGATCACAACGTCTGGTTTCAGGAAGGATTCATCCTGTATAAGACATGATCAGAGTGTCTGGTTTCAGGAAGGATTCATCTTGTATGACATGATCAGAGTGTCTGGGTAGTCATGTTGAGAGTGAAGGATCAAAAGATGATGTTAAATGAAGATGCGGATTAGGACTTGGCTTGGAATGATGATGGATTAGGGCTTGGCTTGGCTTGGAATGATGATGGATTAAATTTGATTAGATTTGATTTGATTTGGATTGGAATTGATTTGATTGGATTGGAATGGTCCTTGGATTAGGACTTGATTTGATTGGATTGGATGATTGATTGAATGGATTGGATTGGTCCTTGGATTAGGACTTGATTTGATTAGATTGGTTGATTGATTGAATGGATTAGGACTTGGTTGATTGACTTGATTTGATTGGATTGAATTTGATTTGAATTGGAATTGGATGAGTCCTTGGATTAGGAATTGATTGGATTTGGATTTGATTGGATTATATTAGTTGGATTGGATTTGGTTTGGATTGGAATTGGATGAGTCCTTGGATTAGGACTTGATTGGATTTGGATTTGATTGGATTGGTTGGATTGGATTAGATTGAATTGGATTGGATTGAATTGGATTGGATTGAATAGATTGGATTAAATGGATTGGATTGGATTGAATGGATTGGATTGGATTGAATTGGATTAGGAAGATGGATGGATTTGATTGATTGGAATTTTGGAGATTTGATTGGACTAGAGGAAGAATGAATATTAGTTAAGGAAGGATGATTGTTTGAATGGATGAAAGTGGATTGGGGGTTGGAGAGTTTCTTAGATAGATAGAAATGGATTATGATGGAATTTGGAAAGAGGGATGATTGATTGGTTGTGGGGGATGGACTTGGCAAGAGATGTCAAGTAAATAAAACACAATGGTCAAAATAAGTTTGACTCAAAAGACACTCATGCTCCTTCACAACATATCCTATGGTGAGAAAAGATAATAGTCAATGGATCCCAATTGGTTTCCTAGCTACGCTTACCCAGAGCGGACACTTAGATGCTTGACCCCACTGGCTCACCTCCATGACACTCACTTCTCGGGGCAGTCAAGCATCAATTCCCATGAAAACTCCTCATGGCGAACTTTGTGTCTCTACTAAGGGTTGTAAAAATATGGGTGGCTTCGGAGGTCCAACCTCCTGCACCAATGACTAGAAGGTTTTTGGCCATTATGAACAAGGTGTTTAGTAAGTATTCCCGTTAGGAGCTACCCTTTGAAGTTGCACAAGCGCAATTGAGGCCTATAACCCAATGAAGAACCAAGAACTTAGTAGTCACGCAAGCGTGATTGAGATCTCTAGAATCCTACTAAGCACCCAATGTGAGAGTGAACTCTCATATAGCCCCAACCATTGACCCTTTCGTAGTCAATGGCCTATTTATTATAGTGAGTTGGGATCACCCCAGGTCCGGGTGTACTCACTTGGGTCGTTCCCCTCTTACCTTCTCAAAGAGAAAGTTGGGAGGGCAGGCCCGCCAAGGGTAAGCATGCAATGAAACAAGAAAAGGTTCAAGGGTTGGGATTTCTGATTGTCTATGTAGACACGAGCATACTCTCCTACCTCTACACTTTCCTCAAACACAAAAAGAAAGAGTTCTTTTACCCCTAATTAAGATCTAGGTGCCTAGAATAAAATGATTAAGAAAAACACAATGTTTGGTCGGATTTTCTTAGGCAACCTGCAAAACAACTTGATTAGTAGTTTGAAAATGAAGTCTTCAACAAGCGTCCTGCAAAAAGACAACAAAATGACAAAAATATTTTTTTTTTTGATTTTTTAGGAATGAGTAGAAAAACACGAATAAAAACTTTTCTACTAATGACAAATGTGGATTTGGAGGAAACTTTGATGGGTAAATGGGGTTTAACTAGGTTTTTGCCACTTTCCAAGGGATAGGCAAGCATAAAATGGGGATTTTGGAGGAGAGGTGAAGGAATGGAAAAATTTGTCCAAGAGGGACAAAGAAGCAAAAGTTGGAGATAGACAATGTGGAAGAATTTGGAGGTGATTGGGTAAAAGTGGAAGGAGTTATGACAAACCCTAAAAATAGAGGAATGTGGGATTTTGGGATAAGGTCCCCTAGGAAGGAAATGTGGAAAATGGCAATGCGGGGGATCTAGTGAAGTTTGGAGGAAAATGGAGTGAAGATAAAGCAGATATTGCGAAAAAACTTAAAAAAAATAAATTAAATTTAAAAGAATAGATTTGCAGACAGTCGCGCTAAACAGATAGAAAAGTGTCAAAGGTCTGAATTTCTGATCGTCTAGATAGACAAGAGCATACTCCCCTACTTTCACACTTTCCACAAACACAAGACAATGATTCATTTATCCCCCTAATTAAGCCTAAGTGCCTAAAAATTGAAAATACACGGTTTAATCGAATCTCCAAGGCAACCTGCAACACCACTTGGTTAGTAGTTTCAAAATGAAGTTTTTGACAAGCGTAGATTTGATTGATGAATCCTTTGACAAATGAGATCTGCAAACACTTGTTAGACTGTCAAAACATCCAAAAACTCCTGATCCTACAAAAGCCCTAAAATTTGACTATATTCCATATAAAAAAAAAACTTTATGTTTTTTATACGAGTAAACAGAAACAATAACTCGTACGAGTTATTCCACCGGCTCGTATGACAAACCCCAGACAACTATATGACAGAACACAAAACTTGTACTACGTAAGACAGAAATTCATACGAGTTTCAGTATAGAGGACAGAAAAAACTGCTAAAAAATAAATAAAAATTCTCTGTTTTTATACAAGTAAACAGAAACTTGTTTGAGTTATTATACCGGCTCGTACGAAAAATCCCAACTCGTACAAGTTTTCTTGGTGGCCTATATGACAAAAGAAATAGAGTCGTTCAACGTTAGATAGGAACTCATATGAGTTTTCGTGCTGAAGCGGAACCTGTGACAAAAACTCACAAAAATTTGCAAAAGAAGGTTAAATTCAGGGACGTGGGTCCCACCGGGCGTGCTAGAATGAAGAGGGAAAAATGGATTAGATGGGAAAGTGATCAAAACATGATGAAATAAACATGAAAATGCTAAAAACATCAAATAATAACCATTTTACCTTGCTATTTTACCTTCTCCTTTGGATTGAGCTGGATGAAGTGAAGGCGCCCTTTGATGATGCTCCACTTGATGTGCTCCTTTGATTCCTTGTGATGTGGAATGCTCTCCGTTGTGCTCAACAAGATGGATTAAGGATTATTGGATTGGATTTGAGTGATGGATAATGAATTGGATGGGAGGAGAATTGAGCAGCATGAGGATGCATGAGAAGTGGATCCTTTTGTGAGGATAATAAGCTCCAATTTATAGATTGGAGGAGGCCAATGGAGGGCCAAGATTGCTTTGATTATGAAGGGTTGAGATTGATTTTGGATGGAAGGCATGGATCAAGGGTGCCTTGGGAACATAAACAGGAATATAAAATTCCTTTGGAAAAAGGAGGGAGAAATTCAAATTTCAAACTTGAGGAATTAAAAATTCCAAAATAAGGATGCATTCAAAGATTCAAAGAAATTTGAATTTCTTTGAGAGATTCAAAGTTGATGTGACATGAATGGGAATTAAAAATAGGAGAATAATGATAAGCATGATTATGAGACATTCTAGAAGGATTAATTAGGTTGAGTGGGATTAGGAAACGTGATTTGTAGGAATCACATGATTAGGTTAATTAATTAGAATTAATAAACTAAGTGGGTTTAGAGGAAATAATTGTTGAGAGGACTTTAGAAGAATAGGGGAATAATTAATTTATTTGATAAATTAATTATTGGAATATATTGATAGGATTAATTAAATTAGATTTAATTGATTCTGAGAGGAATAAGAATAACACAATTAAGTTAATTAATTATGTTGATAGGCTTAAATTAATTAAATATTAATTTTAGGTGTCTACAGGTCCAATATTGTTGGGTGAAAATTTTGTAAACTGACGAAGGTTCACAAAATGTGTGTTTCACGACAGCACATGGGATGATACCTCTCAGAAGGAAAGATATAATTTGTCATAATTATAAGGGAAGGCTCCCCCTTTCTACTACAATTACTTTTTATTTTACCTACCTGCAAACTTTACACTAATCCAAGGTACAATAAGAACCTAATCCTCTTCCTTCAGAACTAATTACATCTAATTCTCTTTTAAGATTTTTTTTTCCTTAACTTAAACAACTTGAAAACTTGCAGTAATATCTAACTAATCTATCTAGGAAGTAAAGTGTCTGTGAAAGAACAAAGTCTTTTGTTACTTCCCCTTTTCTAAAAATGACTCAGGGACAAGAATTACATACACCTAAGAACTCAAAGTCTCTGTTTGTATACTAAGACTCCTATCAACCACTATAACCCAAATATATTGTTAGCTCAAAGACTCACAAATATATTAAAAGATATTCTACTCTAACTTGATAGTCTGTATAGCACAAAGACTCTACTTTTTATCTTTTAAATAAAAACTCTAGAGATAACCTGTAAAAACTCAAAGATTTAAAGCAACTTTCTCTCAACTAATCTCGAATTTCTGAAGTAACTCAAAGATTACTTGCAAAGATTCAAAAACTATTTAATTTTCTACACTAATAACTATATCCAACTTTTATCATTTAAGAACATATGATACGAATGCCATAAGAACATTCATACCACATAAAAGATTGTACTCAAAACAAAGTTTGAATGCCAAGATTATCTCTTTCTTGATTAAATTGCAAATTTACAAAATGAACACCAAGTCTCAATTTGCTCTTCACTTTGTTAGAGTTTTGTTGCATAAACAAAGATGGAAAAAAGATCCTTATTACAATAATAACCCTCATATATATAGAAGAGGGGTGCAACATGAAAATAGGAAATTATAACTAATTCTAAGACTAAGTCAAAAGAAGAGTTCAATTTGACTTAGGACTTGTGCACTCAAAAGGTGCATATGAGAAATTACAAAATGACACCTGAGGTTTTGATTGACATAATCAAATGCCACTGGGAAAAACATGAAAATGACTAAGTGTCATTTTCCTCATGCTGAATCTCGCTTCTGGAATTCCCTGAATTTTTGCAAAGCATTCTTCATTTGAACTCCATTAGGTCCCCGAGTGTTGTCGGTGATTACCTTGACCCTGGTGATGGAATCTTCTAAGTCAGTGCAACACTTATGTTTCTTTAGAAGTGAGTCTAGAAAATCCAAGATGAATTGAATATCAAGTAGTCTATCAATTGAGGACAAAGAAAAGTCCTCTCTATCAACTTCAACAATCACGAGCTAGTTGAACTCTTTGATTATTTCATCCACATCAACTGCCTTTTCATTCTCATCAAGAAAAGCACATGGGATTTTGAAGATTTTTGCAACAATTTCTTTCTTCTTGTTTGCACATTCTTTTTAAGTCCTCATATTCTTGACTAGGCACTCTAGGATATTCATTTGGTGTTATAAGGCCTCTCATTGCTCAATGTACATGTGTTATGAGGGAATAACACCATTTTGTATGAGATCATCTGGATTATAGTCTTCAAATTTCAACTAGGCTTCAAAATCCTATTCTTGTGTTTTAAGATCTTAGGAGAAGACCTCTATGGTGCTATCTACCTTTGTCCTCATAGGATCAAGATTGCTGGCAATGGTGCAGGCTAAACTTATGAGTCATGTGCCTTGTCTCAGCATCTGATCCATCCACTCTCCTACAACTCTTCTCTGCAATTCTACTTGTTCAACCCTTTTGTTAACCTATTCATCCAAAGATGAGGCTACTGGTTCAATAGCTTCTGAAGACTTAGTCACTTTGATAAGAGTTGGGGTGAGTTGCTTAATTCAATCCTTGAGTTTATCCTTTTTGACCTTGTCTTCATCATACCTGGAAACTAGGGCTTCCAAGGCCAACTGAGCATCTTGTGCCACGAAATCATGAGTTTGCTTCCCCAAGCCAATCCTTTAAATAACATAGTCTGAATCTTTGAATTGACCAGTAACTAGATCTGGAGGAGGAACAACAACCTTAACATACTTGTTCTTGTTATTGTCAACATTTACCCTTGACAAAGTTTTAGCTTTTTGGATAGTCTTGGGTTTAACAAGAACAAGTTGACTAAAATCAACGTCTTCAGAAGAGACATCTTGCTTCTTTCTCTTTAGCGCATTGGACATCAACCATGGTGGTAAAGTTGAATAATCATCCTCACTTGCTACCACATCCTAAGAGAAATTGATAAAATTATGAATGGTGGTGGTTACAATAGGAGATGTAATGGTAACTACATTGGTGGGATTTTCAAGAGATGATTCATTGGACCTAGGAGCTGACTCATTCATGAATTTTCAGAATCATGTAGCATGGTTGCAGACACTTCAGACAATGTGGGAAATGTTGAGAAGACATTCTCAATGTTATCATGAGGAGTATCTAGATCAAACTCACTAGCACTAGTGGAAGATACATGAATAACATTTGGAGGAGAAACATAGGTAACCACTGGGGTCTCTGACTCAAAGGTAGAAATTGAAACCTGTAATGTAGATGAAGAAAGAGGTACCTAGAGTAAGGACTTATCTTCCTGTGGCAGCTCTTCTTCATCAAATTCAGCATGTTCCTAATCACCTCTGTGTCTTTCTTCCAATTGATCAACATCAATGAGTTCTTCATTAGGATGCTCACCCTCCACATGTTCATTCCATACTTCTAACTCTTGTGTCTCATGAACATTAGAGGCTGATGGCTCTCCTTGTTCTTTCCCTTTCTTAGTTCCAACTATGAACTTCAATTTGGGTTACTTGGTCGGAGTGGTGGGATCCTATTTGTTCTTGGTTCTAATTTCAAACCTTCTTCCCATTGGGCCATCAAATGTCATCATCAGAACCAAATAAGGGTTTCAATGGAATACCTTTACTTGAAAGCCAGATATTTGTATTTGTAAGAATACTTTGAAACCACTCTATGATGGAAGTACAATCCTTTTGCAATCATCGGATGAGAGGCAAAGGAGTAGAGGAAACTTTATTATCAACATAAACAAAGTCTAGGATATTGTCATCATCCTCTAAGTCATCTGAAACATCAGTGAGGTCGAACTCCCTAATTTGATCAACTGTTAGCCGACAATAGGCAAGTTTTCTTATATCATGCTTAGACCTGCAATCAACCCAAACATCTTCAATTTGATGCACATGAACATATGCCCTCTTCGACTTATTTCTCATTCCTCTATAGTTGAAGTCCTTACTGGCTTTGAAGAACCTCATGATAACTCTTCTCATCTCCTCTTGCATTGCTCTGGATTTGTAGATAGAGTTGATGGAATATCTACAAATGGGAATAGATAATTTCAAACCTGATTTGGCCTCATGTACTGCATTCATTTGACAAGATAGCTCCATCAACACAATTTTATCAGAAGGATACCTAGGGAGAATGAAAGGTTCACCATTGAAACAACCAACCTTGAGGTATGTGAAGGTCAAAAATTGTAGGAACATGCATCTAAATTGGTTCACCACCTCTCGTGCATGATCATATACTCTTTTATTGTACAAATTCTTATTTAACATAACCATATAATAACTAAACAATGCATCATTTGCTCTCCGAAAATGACTATGACTATTTTTAAGAACCAATTGGGAATAGTATTTATGTACCTCAATCTGCCTTGTAGACAATCCAGGAAAATATCTCATTGAAGCTGCAACATACACCAAGTATGAAGTCATGTAGAACTTGGGTGTGGTAGGTGTCCTGGCGAGCTGCTCACAAATGGCACCACTGATTTGTTTTCCCCAAAATATTTTTTCCTTATATTGTCTAATCACATGAATGTATTGATACGTCCATTTATAGTAAGTGTTGGAGGTGGGAAGACCTTTCACCCTGCTCAAAAGAGTTATCAAATCACTTACTTCTTCAATAAAGTCACATCTAGGAAGAGTTTCTGACCATCTAGCAATGTTAGGCCTTGGGGTCTTTAGCCAGTTATCGTTCATGTTCTTCCTACACTTGTCAGATTTTCTATCAAAGTAGGTTGTAGTTGATTGCATTGTGATATCATAATACTTCTTAATACTGGGACTCTTGGAGATAGAATCAAATAATTCTTCATCAAGTCTAGTTAATTTCTTTCTAGTTTCATCCTTTATACTTCTACTAATTGGATCAAAGTGATTTGCAACTACCATCATGAACTTAGGGTCCTGAGCAAACACGGGGAAAGTTGTTACCAAGTGAATACTACTGCATCTGGTGGTAGGAAAAAGGTTGCTCGACCCTTTTGAGAAACTCAGATAGGTCTACATGACCTATTTCTGTATCTCTTATGTGATCAATGTTTGAGCGGATTGAAGAAGGCGAGAAGATGGGTTGGGGGTCTTGTTTTTTGAACATCATTGCCCTTTCTCTTGGAGATGCTTCTGTCATTTATATGATAATAACACTGAGAAAAATAAAATCATCAGTATTATAGTGATACATTTGATCAACCATTTTGTTCATCTTAATTGAACAATCTTAAGAAAATGATGCATTTTAGGTCATTAGGATTTCCAAAACTCCCTTTGATAACTCTATATCTCCAAGGTAAATTGGATGTAAAATTTCAATTTACATGTGTGCAATAAGTGAATTTCAAGTTTATAAGCTCGAGAAATTCACTTACAAAAAAAGGTGGATCAAAGGTGTAATTTGGGTTTTTAAACCCGAATTGCACTTGGGAGGAACATAAATGGGAGTAATTCGGGTTTAAAAACCCAAGTTACACATGAAAAAGTGCAAATACAAAGGAGGTGTTGGGAGGGGTTACAAACTCATCACACACCTTAGTGAATACAAAAATGGTGCAACTCGAGTGGAGAGTGGGTTTACAAACCCACTTAGAACCTTAGGGAGAAAGGAAGGAAACTCAGTGCTTGTCCGGGTTATAGACCCGCAAACACCAAGTTTGGTAATACTTGTGAAAGATAGATAGTGAATAATGGTGGTGTGGGTTGGGGTCATAAACCTGCCACACACCACACTTGCGAAAGATATATAGTGAATAATGGTGGTTTGGGTTGGGGTCATAGACCCACCACACACCACCATGTGGTATGTGGCGGGCCTACAACCCTACCCACACCACATTGGTATTACAAAGCAAAATAAATAAGTAACAGTGTGTGACAGGGTCACAGACCTGCCACACACCATAATGTGGTGTGTGACGGGTCCCACCAGACACAACACAATGGAAGTTCACAATGCATTAAATGCAAGGTAAAAACAAAGTGCAGGGCAAGGTTGTGGTGTGTGGCGGGCCTACGACCCCACCCAACACCACAACGATATTACAAAAACTAGTGATAAAAGAGATTTTGCTCGAGACCATTGACCTAGACGATATCACAAATATGATGTCGTTTGGGCTAGTGATCCCATGCAACATCACTAAGATATTGATTTTCATTCAAATCCAAAACAAAGAAAGCATTCGAAATTAAAAAGAAGGGTTTCTAAACCCTAAATAACTGGGGAGAAAAAAAAAACCCAAATAGGAATTCGTTGAAATCCTCCTCTTTCAACTTTAAGCAAATTCAAAATGGAATGAATACGGATTAAAATGATAAAGGAAGACTTAAAAATCAAAGAATAAGACTCCTAATTGAATTGATCAAATGAACAATTAATAACCGAAGTGCAAATTAAATATGTGCAAATCAGGTTTATAAACTAGATTTGCACCTACAAGGTGTCACTCGGATTTACAAACCTGATTCACACCTAAAGGGGAAAACAAGTAAAATGAGGTGTGAATTGGGTTTACGAACCCGATTTGCACTTAAGGACACAATTGGTGTAAATCGGGTTTATAAGCCCGATTAGCACTTGAATTTCACACAAATGAGAGGGCATATACAAGGAAAAAGATGTGCTTACGATGACAAAATGTCTCGTAAAGCATGCATAAAGCATAAAAACCATAGATGGATAAAAAATTTACGGGGGTTTCCGTAATGCAAAAACCGAGGATAACAAATATCTAGGATGCATTATCTCAACAAAGGGAATTGTCACTGATCCTTCAAGGATTAAGGCTATCTTGGAGTTGCCAACACCTAAAAAACATGCACAAAGTGCATAATTTTATGGGATTGGATGGTTATTATATTAATTTCATTGTGAACTTCTAAAATATTTACAACCCCATTACTTCTCTTCAAAGAAAAGGGAAGTAGTTTGAATGGTCAAAAAATTTGAAGAGGCCATTTGTATACTTAAAAAGAAGTTAACTGTTGCACCCATTCTTCGAGTTCTAGATGTAGAAGGTAAATTTGTAGTCATCACGGAATCATTCGGTGAAGGTTTAGGTAGTGTACTAATGCAAGAATGTCAATAATGGCATATGAGTCTAAGAAGTTTCACCCTTATAAGAAAAACTATTCTTCCCATGATCTGGAGTTAGCAACATTGTGTATACCTCCAAAGCTTGGAGGCATTACCTATTTGGAAATAAATTCAAGCTCAGATTAAATAATCAAGGACTTGAATACATTTTAACTCAAACAAATCTCAATTATTGTTAGAGGTGATGGTTAGAATTGATATTCAATTATGATTTTGAGATTAGTTATACAAAAGGAAAGGAGAATCAAGTTGTTGATGCATTGAGTCACAAGAGACACATTTTGGTAGTGGTTTCAATTCACTCCAATATTTGAGAACGAGTTTTGAGGAACTCATCAAGAGACAAACTTCGTGATCAAGTAAAAGAAGCCTTATCAATTGAATCTTGGGATTGTGCATGTGAGGGTTATCAATATAAGTTAAATAGACTCTTAAGGGTTGATGGTAGAATGCATATTTTAGATCAATCTAATCTAGGGAATTTTATTCTAGGAGACACATTATGCTCTATATTTTGATCATCCAATAATGACTAAAATTTTAGTGGATGTATATCAACTCTATTGTTAGAAGGGAAATGAAGCAAGTTGCTATAATATTTGTGTTGGGATGTCTTGAATGTCATCAAACCAAAGTTGAAAATCAAGATCTAGCATGATTGTTGTGCCCCCATGATATTCTAGAATGAAAATGACAAGTATTCAATATGGTTTTTTATAAGTCCAACCCATGTCTAGAAACATACACAACACAATTTTGGTAGTAGTTGAAAAACTCACCAAAGTGGATCATTTCATACCAAGAAATCTTATTGATGGAGTACCTACGATTGCAAAAAAAAATTGTGCAGGAATATTTAGATTGTATAGAGTTCCTAAGAAAATAATTTTAGATGGAGTTGCATGGATGATTTCAAGGTTTTTGCAATCCTTGTTTTTGGCTTTATGAACCAAATTTGAACATAATCTCAGCTTATTATTCAAACCAAAAGAGTTAATCAAGTACTTAGAGGATTTATTGTGAATGTATTGCATGGATCAGTAATATAGTGGGAAGAGAACTTACCACTAGTGTAATTTTCCTTTAATTATTCCTACCACTCTATAATTAATATGACACCATTCAAAGCATTATATTGTAGGAAATGCCAAACTCACATCAATTGGGATAAATTGAAATATAAAATCTATCTTGGACTAGAGATGCTATTAAAAATGAAGGAGTAGAACAAGCTGATTAGAAAGATATTGGGTAAAGCAAATGACAAGGAGAAAGTTAAGGCCAAGCATACACCTTGAATTTTTTTAGTAGGAGGTACAATGTGGTTAAGATTTGTAATGCCCACCAAAATACCCTAGAGAAATAAACCAAAATCTACTAACAAAACGGAGATAATTTTTTATTTATTTTAAGTTAAAACCATCATTACTTCACAACACTATCATTTAATAAAGCAATAGTATAGTTAATACACATCAAGGCATCATTAACAATTTAGTTGAATGAATAAATCATCATGAACATACCCATAGTACCATATTACGCAAGCGGAATAATCATTTAATCCATTAACATATCTCCATCATAAAATGATACAATACATGTCCATTCCCTAGGGTATGCCAATGTCATTACTTGACACATTACAATCACATCACATAACCATCTAGAACATTATAGATTATCATACAACCTATACAATTATTTCTCATGCAGTTACAACGAATCATTAACACATAGGCATAATTTAATCGAATAACATGCTCTTTTAGATCCTTTTAGAAACTACCAAATCAAATACTCCTAATAACCAGTCTTTCATTCATTGTAAAAGAAACATAGTTATTATAACCATTCTCTTTAATAAGATTACAATATCCTTCGAGTTTCATTACAAGTCCCTAAGTCAACTAGCTCATTACCTAAGCATTATATTCCATTTCTTCTAGATGATTTTCATTACTTAAACAAGATCTATAACAACAACTACTATTCTTTCAACTTAAATTTTCATAAGATTATACAAACATTTCCATCTTACAATTTCACGCAATACAAATGTACAAATACTAACTCTTTCTTACCCACATAGAATCTCATAATCTAACATTATATAATGAATATCCATTACCTCAATAAATGTACAATAAGTACTTCTCCTAAATACTACTTTATATTACATCAACATATACATGAAGATACATATCATAGAGGTACATAATCTATTTTACAAATATAAAGCATCATGATACAAAGTCTTCTATTTCAAGTACATACAATCAACTCCAGAGTATATCCATATAATGAAGAATCCACGAATCCAATCCACACATGCTACATCCAAGAAGAAGAATATCCCAATGGAAGAAGGCATCAAACCACCCGACCATGTGGAACCAAATAGGAACCACCCCCTGTGCTAGGAGATGACATAAGGTTCCAACCCGCACTCAAGACCTAAGATGAAACCTAACAACGAAAGGATACAACAAGACATCACAAGACTCCAACATAAGGACACAACATCAAAATACAACACATGGCTAAATCAAAGTAAACAACCTCCAGAAGCATAACCAACAAACCAAAGCTTATGGATAATGAACACATGTGGGGTAGAGTGTCATCACATTCTAAAATCATGTAGAATTTGTCCCCACCTTAGAGTCACTCAAGGGAGATCGGTTTATCGCTCCATCGGTCTTCCCAATCTAAGATCCCAAATCCATCTCCCTGGGTCTGTCCAATTGGGGCATACAATCATCATATTCTTAATCTTTATTAGGTGAATTCCTAGTTACCCAAGCCACTAATCAATTATTATTATGTTGTCACTTAAATTTAAATTATAAACTCTTCATATGGTTCCATAGGTCTAGACCCCCTTCCTAGAGATCTAATGCTCATGACCTAGGTCCAACACATGCAAGAGCCCACTCTCCCAACCATGGACCAAGACCATAGGGTAAATACATAACAATATACATCACATTACAACAAGAAGCTCAACATAGAAAGCATCCCAAAATTCCATCACAAATCTAATACAAATTGAATCATAAGGAATAGCTATAAACATACAAACAAATTCCATATAACAAGAATCATGCCAAAAGCTCAAAGCATCATAACACAACAATAAAGAGAGCCTAATGAGTGATATAAACACATAAACATGGCAAGAATATGAATCCAATCATACCACATAGTCCTCAATAGCGAGGCACAATCATAGCCTCTCATTGGAGATGAATATACTCATCCTTGACAGCAAGGGATGCATACATCTTGTTGGAGAAACATTCCATACCTTAACAGACAAGTGTAAAAATACTTGTTGGAGCCCAAACAGGATTCAAATGCATAAAAAAGAATAGCAAAATGTCCAAAAACATCAAATATGACAATATAGAGCCTCTCGAGTCCAAATCCATCAATAAAAGTCATCTGGGAAGTCAAAACCCTAACCAAAAACATATTGATACTATTTTGGAGCTGTTGTCACTACTCTAGCGCTTTTGTCACCTAGAGTTGTGCTATTGTAGCCTGTTTTAGCGCTTTTGCACCTAGGTTGCAACTTTTAGAAAACGGGGAAATGGAGCACTCAATCATGCCTAGATTCGGGAAGAGGCACAAACAGGGTCTGAGATCGACCCAGACACACAAGAGACCATCGTCAATGCATAATAGGGTTTACATAAGCCCAATGAGGTCATACAACCAAGAATTTGGTTTCAACCGGTGAACATATGCACAAAAGTGTGTCGCAGAGACAACCATTCGAAAGCAGACCATAACATGGGATCTCCAAACACTATGAGAACCTGAAATAAGATATGCAAGAGAAAAGAAAGCCTCCACCACACAAGGACTAATACATAAAAAAATCAGGGATAATGAAACCAAAAAACCACATTTCCAACACCCATTTCCAACCATACCCAAAATTACAATCACAAATTTCAACTTAAAAACATTCCCACTGAAATTTTCTTTCAATAATCATTATAAATAACTAAAATCACTCCCATATTTTTGCCAAACAATCTTTCGTGAAAGCCAAAAACCAAGAATAAAGTATTCAGAGCCAACCTAGAAACTAAGCAAAGGCAATGAAAAGTTGATGAAGAAGTCTTCCAAATCCAACAAGCCTTAAGCACAATCCAAATCAGAAAACCAAAGCCAAATCCTCAAGCAATCTGCGAATTCTCCCAGAAGCTAACCTCCCGTGAATGCACAAGAAACCATAAAAATACCCGAAAATCAAATCCAGAACTTTATTAAAAAATCACCAATCAAAATATTCCCAAAAACCATATATTATACCAACCCTTTGCAAAGTTCGAGGAAGGTATTAAATAAATTTATTATGTACCTACCATCCCCCATTTGACAAATTAGATAAAAGGGTAGGTAGATTAATATTATTTCAAATTAACCAAAGAGGTGAGTAAAAAGACAAATAATTAAATATTAGCTTATGCACCCCATAATAAAATATTATTCACAAATAACAATATAATAAACCGACACATTAATTAAATAAATATCCACGAATAATAATATTCATCTATTAACAAAATACCAATGCCTCGGTTAAATAATATTAATTAATTTAATAATAATAACTAAATAAATAATCATAAATGAATTATAATGATAGGAAATCCAAAGACATCATTAAAAATCAAATCAAATCAAATCAAAAAATTATAAAATCCAATAATCAATATTCAATAAAACTTAATTAAAATATAAGTAAATAAAAATGAAGGGTAATAATAATTATAATAAACAATAAATAATAATTAAACTTTAATTAAATAATAAATCAAATGCTAATTAAATTAAATCAATAATTAAACATTAATCAAAACAATAATAATTAAATAATTAAATAATTAAATAGCCACACATCTCCAACTAGGAATAAACATAGACTCATACCACCTTACACCAAAGGGGACGAACACAACTCAAGACTAACACTGACTTACGTTGTGCGGCGACCGACAAGGTACACAGCTTAGACCTAGAGTGTGTAAGGGAAACTATGCCATCTCAGACAACTTTCCATTGGGATAAAGACACGCTCAGACTTGTGAAGCAAGGTGGAGTCGATGTCTACTACCTGCAACCCTGTATCAAACACCAACACAACATATACAGTACATATACATCATAATAAACATACAAGTGATAGAGAGTCACGACGGTATATCATGCTCGCTATGAGTGATATGACATCATCTCTACTCATGAAGACAATCACACAATATAGCATCAAATCATCACATAGAATCATAATCATGAAATAGGGTTAGTACCATCATATCATCATAAATCATATAATCCACATGAACACTGATCACATATAAATCCATGAATCATATAAATCCATCCATCCATCAGGGTGATTCTACGTACTAACATCCACAAGAACCATAAAATGCCATATATCATATAGTATCTATAGCATCATCAATCATATAAATCTCCAACATGATGATTCATATCAAATAACATAAGCCCACATAGAGTAATGGCATCAACAAAACCATCTAAGATAGCAATATAGTCATACATAATCATCTAAGTATCCACCATATATCTATATAAGTCTATCAAATTGCGAGTCTAGGAGGGACACTACTGTTAGACGACTCAGATAATCGGTGAACAACTAAGAGGGAGGGGGGGGGGGGGGTGAATCAATTGTTAACATATTATAGAACTTTAAGCATTAAAACTTTATTACCAGAACACATAAACCAAATATCGGAATAGCAAATGAACAGTTAAGCACAAATATAATTTGTTGGGACTCATGAAATTTTGAGTCAATTTGAGAGGCCCTTTTCAAAGAAGGGTGAAATTCAACCAGCATCTTCTCCTCGCATGCTTGTGAAAAGTAAAGGCATTTCAAACTTCCAAGCAAATGCATCTTGGCGGGCGTAAAGGTTTTAGAACTTTCCAAGCAGTTTCAGTCGCCAGGCATGAAGAACCATTTATCCCACATTGGTGGTGGGGAGGAATGTTTTAATATTTAAATACAAAGCCCCACACATATCAAGTGTCAAAGATTAAAGGCTTTTGACAAGGCTAGCTCAGCGTTGGTGGGCCCGTGCGCATCTCAAAGCGCCCAAATTTTGCAGCAGAAGGGCAAATTAACCAGCAAGCAAGTCAGGCAGATCAACAGTGATCACAGATGATCTGACGATGGTCACTATACCGCGATAGAAAGAAGCTTGCCAGTTATCCCCTGTGACATAACGACTAGCGAGGTGGCAGTTGAGGTGGTCGTCCAGGTGGGCTCATAATGAATTAGGGTGTGCCACATGGCAGAGAGTAGAAGAAGAACCAAGGTAGGCCCAAGTCCAGTGGCAGGTCCAAGTGGTGAGTAGGTGGATCCAATGGTAGATCCGAGGAAGATCAATGGTGGAGTGAAATTTTGAGGCTATCCATGACTGTCGTTGTACCGCGGTTGTGAGGTGCCCGAAATGAGCACCCTCGTGACAGGTGGCAGACAGGTGGCGCCCAGATGGTGGGCAACTGGATGTGCAGACAAACTAAAGAGTGACTTATCGAATAGACCTTGTCCGCGATGGATCTCTAAAAGGATTCACCAAAAGCATCAGTTCCATTGACATAAAGTACATTGAAGAAATCAGAATTGGTCCCGTCGATAAAATAAAAAGTATCGATGAAACTACAGTATCGGTGAGACATGTGAATAGCTCGCCGAGGGAGGAAGTTTGGTTGAAAGAATAATATCGAACAAGCCAACATAACCAAAGACATGTTGCGGTTAGAGGGTGGCGCCCAAATAGATCCAAAGGCGAACCAGAGGCTGACACATGGCGGGCCCGTGCAGAAAAGGGGTGAGCGACCCAGGTGAGATAACGGGCGAGCAAGTTTGATGTAGATCAACGACCATTTCTATACTGCAAGATGAAGATGATCGCTAGTTATCCCCTGCGACATAGAGACTGGCGAGGTGGCAGGTCCAGTGGTAAGACAGGTGGATCCACGAGTGGGCCGTAAGCTGGCACGTGGCACGGATGGACGAAGAGGTAAAGGTCGAGCAGGTTGGAGGTGATCGGGCGGTGATCTGAGGAAGATCAACGACTGTCGCTAGACCGCGATGGGAAATGGATCAATGAATATCCATCGCGACTTGGCGACCAAGTGGTGGGACCCGACAGGAGAGAAATTCAAAGGAGAAATAAAGAACGAGCAGGTTGGAAATGATCGGATGGTAGTCGCTGATCCACTATGCAGAGATGCACGATGAATATCCATCACGAATCAGCGACAAGGAAGAGACAAGGAAGTGGTGGGTCCGACCATGCTCAGGTGGCAGGACAGGTGGAGTCTAGAGGGACTCATGAGCCAATCCAGAGGTGACATGTGGCAGAGATCTGCGTAGGAAATTTAAAGTTTAAAATATAGTTTCAGATTATAGTGAAAAGGTATAAATTTAAATGACTGAGCTCATCCGAGAGATTGATGGCCGAGGGATTATTTTTTGCCCGAATATATGTGTTATATATCGTTGCAAAGCTCTAAAAACAAGGAATCCATTTCTGTAGTCAAGTGTAACCCACGACAAATATTTTTGGGGCAGTTACCTCAGGATCTCAGAATATATTTTTCAGTCAGAAAGAGAAGATTTTCAGCAGGCCAAGTGTGTGGGCCGTTAAAGCAAAAATTTAGGACAATTGTTTTGGTCTAATGAAACCTAATCTTGGTCCCTTCCTCCTTATTCAGAGGTCTTCTCATTTTGTAGGGGTTCCAGATTTTTGTGATCAAGGCTCCTTAATCTTGGTTTCCAATTCTGAGTTTTTCCAAGTTTGTAATATAATGTCTTTTTTCAAGTAATAGAGCATATCTTCTTGCTGTAGGTGTTTTTGTTGCAAGTTTTTATGTATGTAAGGCATGCATAAATTCACACAGAATTGTCTCTAGATATATATTTCTTTGTTACAAATTAATCCTCAAGGAGGCTGGAATTTGTCATCTCAAGGAGATTGTTGTGATTGTTTGTGGGTATTCTTCAATGAAGAATTTAAATTTTGTAATCAATCATAAATAATGGAATATATTTTCAAGATTTGATGATTTTGTGAATGAGGTGAGTAATGCATTTATGCAAGGCATTAATGCAGGAATATTTAATGATGAAGATGGATTTGCAGTAGAGGTTTTTCGTTTGCAGTTTGATGTATGAATCTATGCCCTTGGATGAGGTAGTGGTCTTGCAGATTCTGGGGATTCTCAGATATTTTTAAAATCAAATATCTATTTACTTTTATGTTTATCATTTTAGTTTGTTCCACCTATCTCATGCTTCAACTTAGTTGAGATGTCAATGTAGATCCAGCCCATCTGCAGTAATCTCCTAGTTGTTTAAGCCTTATGAGATCTATATGATTTTATTGATGCTATCATATGTGTGTAATGGGTCTGAGTCAATGCATCAAAGGTACACCCACTAGGTTTTGCAGAGTCTGAAGAGTAGAAGGATTCAAATCCTTGTTATGTTGTCCAAGTCCTAAAGTTCTTCATTGTATGCAGTTGGCTATTTCATAGATAGATTGTAGGTGAACTTGGTTTGCTCATTTTTTAGAACAACATAATCCACAGAACATTTACCAGCCATCCACAAAATATAACACCAAGATTTGTACGTGGAAAACCCGGTAAAGGGAAAAACCATGGTGGGAAGCCTACCCACAGTCAGATAATACTTCTGTAGTAAGTATGTGATTACATAAAGAGGGGCCCGCACATGCAGGAAGGCCAACAACCTAGAGTGCACTGCTCATCACAAAAGGAGCCTCACTGACTACAAAATAAATCCAGACTACAATCCGAAAAGCAGAGTGAACTGCAAGAATAACATCTCCTATGCCTGAATATAGTTCTGGTCAAGCTCAGTACCGAAGATCTTAAACCTCTTTCACCAACCCAATTCGATCACCTATGATCAACCAAAACCTCTGCATACGAGTAAAACCTTATTCATACACAGATAATCCTATATCCAAAAACCCATGAACATGCCCATGATCTACAAAGAGATCTTACATCATATTTATACCAACCCGGGACCTAAACAATTAGGTCGTTGAACTAAAAGATAATACAATAAATTCATAACATAAAGCCATAATCCAATGATCAACCAAGTTGACCTAAGACCAAAACAACATAATCCAATCAATAGATCCAACTGGAAACACATCGGGATCATCCACCAACACGTTACATAAACCGGTCCATAACCTAGCTGAATAAGATAGCATTAGGTCTGGACCCAAATCCAACACTATCGATCAACAGGAACACGAACAAGATAACCACCAGCATCCCGAAAGCCATCTAGAAGCCACGCCAACACCACTTATCATGTGCATCAAAATATCTTCAACAAAGCTTTGTCGGTAGAACCCTTACCGGTGACCAAAAGGCTTACTAGAACAAATGATAGGCACTGAGTCATCAAATCCTGAACCAACTGATCATGATACACATTTGAATAGCATGAATGATAGATCCAAACCAATTCCACAAACCAAAGCATACCAGATCAATATCATAATCCAGTTGCTCTACCAGAACCTACTGGAAACCGATAAACAACCAAAACAACTGGTGTTGCCATCAATGACAAAACATCAATGCAACACATAATCAATTCCTCCAATCCTCCCCCCTTTTTTTGTCAACAAAGCTATAGATCCAATCTAAGAAAATTCTAATTGTTTTGCATAACTTGTGTGCTATGCACATCTGGATGGCCTGCATGTTATGTGCATCTCTTAAAACTGTAGCGAGGGGGTCTCTTTTTGCACTTGCATCCTTTTCTGGGCTCCAATTCTATTTCTGAGTTGACTAGGTTGTCTAGTCAACTTACTTAAGTTTTACCGGCTAGAGGGTTTCTGATGCAGGAGCATCCCCGGTTTATGAGCAATGTTGCATCAACCAAAAATATTTCCTTTCAGTTTAGTTCTTGTTCAGTTCAATGTGCAATTTTCTGTGTTCTTACTGATAGGTACCGGTAGTTGCTTGATTTTCATTGCAGATCCTATTTTTAGTTTCTAGGCTGGTTCATGTTCTTAATTCCAGATTTTCAGTCTATTTGGATGCTTTTCTGGCTAGTTATCGCTCCCGGTTGACTGTTTTTTGGTTCCAGGATACTTCTTGTGCTTACTGGTTAACTTTGCTTCATTATCAGAGCAGTTCTTGGAATATGGATCTTTTTGGAGTCTTGTCTGATGTTCTTGGGCGTGTGGCCAACCTTCCTACTGATCCGATCTCCTTGGTTGTTATTCTCAAAAAGATTTCATTCATTCTTAGGGCGGACCTAGTTGCACGTTTCATTTTCCTGCATTGGTAAATGTAATCTTTTGAGGCCAACTCAGATATGTTCCAGAGGGTATATATATGACACTATGTAATCATTTGTAGGCAAGGGGAAGTAGAAATGAGAATAAGGATTGAGATTGGTAATTAGTGATCCGATTGATTACGAGAGTCCTACTTGGATTGTATCTAGCTTGTAGCTTGCATGCAATCGGTTAACTACCAGATGTTCTAACAAGATTATATGATGATAACTGGTTGGTTGTCGGATGTTGTAAGGCAATAACATGATTTATTTATGTAATCTTGCTATGTTTTCTTGTTGCTTTCATTGTGTTACTTTTGCTGCATAAGTCAGTTAATTCTCTTTGAGGGTTTTACCGGTTATGGCTGCTTCAATTGGTATCAGAGCTGGTTATAAACCGATTAGTGGAAGACTTGTTTGCAAACCTTGAGGCATTCATTGGGGTGGACGGATCATCAATTGGAGGTAGACTATGCGTGTGTTCAATAGATCGCTGAGGAGAGGCAATTGAAATCGGTAGTCGGATCGCTGAGTTGAGGCAGTTCACCGGAGTGAAAGAGGAGATGCCGCCTAGAAGGACAAACCCCCAGAGGGTAGAGAAGATGATGGAGGACTTCAAGAATGAAGTGAGGAACGAAATACAGAATGCATTGGCTGGTTTGTGGAGAAATCCTGAATCTTAGGATGAGTATGAAGAAGCCGGTGAAGAGCTTGAAGTGGAAGAGGCTAAAGGACTGGAAGATGGAAGAGAGGAAATATTCCTAAGAGCAGCGGTGCAAGCGAGTAAAGTTCATAAAGTGGAAGTTTAAAACTTTTCCAGAACGCTGAACCCGAAGGATCTGATTGATTGGATCAGAGAGATGGATGGAGGATTACTTTGAGTTTGAAGATGTCAAGGACCCGCAGAGAGTCCGATTGGCACTAAATAAGTTAAAAGGGCATGTTGCCTTGTGGTGGAAGGAATTGTAGAAAGATAGAGTGGAGAATGGTGAAATGAAGATCACCCGGTGGAGATAGATGGTTGCAAGATTGAAGGCCAAGTTCATACCGAGAGACTATGAGTTGGAATTGTTCAAGAAGTTGCAGAACCTAAAACAAAGAAACATGACTGTGAAAGAGTACACTGAGGAATTCTACAAGGTGATGATTAGATCTAGACATAGAATGATGGACAGAGAAAAGGTGGCAAGGTACATAAATGGACTTGCATTTAACATTCAGGATGAGATGAGTATGTTGAGGGTTTCCACAGTTGAAGAATCTTACCGGTATGCTTTGAAGGCTGAAGAGAAGGTGAGAAGAAGACAACCGAATAACCCTAGAGGAAAGGAGAGATTCAAGGTATAGATGAGTATAGAGAAGCAAAATGTTGAGGAAGAATCAAAACCTAAGTGGAGTAAAGAACCAGAATAGAAAACACAGAGGAAAGGCAGTGCAATGCCGGTAGAGAATTTCCTGGCAAATGTTTCAAGTGTGGAGAAACCGAACATAGATTTTATGAATGTAAGCAGGGAATGGCAAGAAGTTGTGTGGCTAATGAGGAACCGGAAGGTGAAGTTACCAGAACTGACTATACACCTGAGCAAGGAGAATCCCTTACATTCAGAAGAGTCATGATGGATCAGAGTAGTGAGGATACCGGATCTACTTAAAGAAAGAGTCTTTTCTAGACTATGTGTAAATCAGGTGGTAAGTGTTGCAAGGTTATTGTGGATAGTGGGAGTACTGATAATTTGGTATCTGAAGAGATGGTAGTGAAGCTTGGGTTGAAGAGGCTTGAGCATCCTTGTCCTTAAAAGGTAAGTTGGTTACAAGATGATCAAAAGATAGAAGTAAAGGAACAGTGTTTGGTGAATTTCAATATTGGGCC
Organism: Cryptomeria japonica; assembly: GCF_030272615.1. Classification (NCBI taxonomy): domain Eukaryota; kingdom Viridiplantae; phylum Streptophyta; class Pinopsida; order Cupressales; family Cupressaceae; genus Cryptomeria; species Cryptomeria japonica. Next base: position 624,183,458 of record NC_081414.1, on the reverse strand, counting down.
TTTTAGGGATGAGGTCTTGTGCGATGTTGTATCTATGAGTGCTTGTCATGTCTTGTTGGGAAGACCTTGGCAGTTTGATAGAGGATCTATTTATGACTGTAGAAGAAACCTAATCACTATTCAGAAAGATGGGTAGAGGTTCACATTGACTTCATTGAAGGAGAAAGAGAAGGAGGTAAATAATCTAAGTCTTGAGAAAATCTCTAGTATTGAGAAACCGGTTGCAAAGGTTATACCAGAAGAAGACATGAGTCTATTGAAGAACCTGATAAATAATCTTGATAGACAAATAACATCGGATGACAAAGAGCTTATGCAGACAAACTGAATGAAGTCTTGTGGCAGAAACAACTCTGAGTTGCAGAAGAAAGAGAGCAGTAAATAGAGACAATGTGTAAATCTGAAGCAAAGAAAGAGAAACAAAGAGAGTCGGGGGTTAGAGAAGCTGGTTGAGATCCCGGAGGAGCTAAAGAAGAGATTGATAGATAAGGAATTTGTTTGGATCATAAATGAGCATGGGGTTTTTATCTTGAATCCTTTTAGATGTTCATGAGTTGCCTCTCATGGAACATCTCTTTCTACCTGGGGTGTCTGATGCAGGAGCATCCCCAGTTTATGAGCAATCTTGCATCAACCAAAAATATTTCCTTTCAGTTTAGTTCTTGTTCAGTTCAGTGTGCAGTTTTCTGTTTTCTTACTAGTAGGTACTGGTAGTTGGTTGCTTTTCATTGCAGATCCTATTTTCAGTTTCTAGGCTAGTTCATGTGCTTAGTTCTAGATTTTCAGCCTGTTTGGATTCTTTTCTAGCTAGTTATCGTTCCCGGTTTACTATTTCTGGGTTCTGGGACAGTTCTTGTGCTTATCGGTTAACTTTCCTTCATTACCGGAGCGGTTCTTGGCATGTGGATATTTTTGGGGTCTTCTCCGATGTTATTGGGCATGTGGCCGACCTTTACTCCAGATTGGACCTTGTAGGCCAATTTTAGACGCAACCCATGCCCTCTTCAATGTAGTTTAAAGACTTTTTGGCTCTACAAGTACCCCTAGATGCATTTAGATGCAAGGTTTTCCCTGATTTGCGGGGTTTTATCTCTTCTAGAGGCATAGGATGCCTTTGGAGGCCAAATTCACCATGCTATCAGATCTGTCGATCTGATCTTCTCCCCTCTTAGAATTTTGTAACCTAACCCAGGTGGGGTTAGGGTTTTCTCAAATGAAATCATCTGAGCTATGCCTAATCTATAAAAGCAAATTTATAAAATATTGTTTGGATCTTCTCCTCTTTTTCTCTTACAGTAATCTATGATTTCTACAACTGTATAATCACCTTATCTCTGCATTAATAAAATTTGCTTGCCTTATCTAGTTTCAGTTTATGGAAATTTATGTATATCTTTTACGTGTTTGTGTGAATGCATCTTTTCTTGCTTTCTCAACATCTGTGATAGTGTTGACTCCTCTTAGAGTGGCATCTGAAAATATTGTTCATTCCTCTGTCATCTTTAAGAATTCTAACCTTGACTCAATCTTAGAAAGCTAGACTTAGATAGAAATTTATGTATCTTTTGGGCAGTTTTATTGATGTTCTGTGTAGTTACAAGTGGTGGTAGATCAACTTTCAGTCTAGGTGCAAGCCTTATTTCCCTTCTTTCATGCAACTCTTCTCTCTCTCCCTTTTCCCTACCAGAAATCAACAGTGTTAGATTATTTGTGTTTGGTTGGTCCAACACCTGCATCAAATTGGAAAGGAAGCCGACCTTCTCTGAAGACTCAACCTCACTTCTATAAGTCCCACACTTGAGAGGTTGTTTCCATGTTTCACAAGGTTGGTGATCAATCCTGATCACCAAGGGTGCACACTTTTGTGACAACAATTTTTGGCACACCCAGTGGTACTGTTGAACTTTTAGTTCATAGATGAACATCTAGGGTACAAACTCTTAGTCACTGGTCATATCTTTGCTGATATTTGGTGTGTCTATTAGCAACTTAGCCTTTGGAGGTAGAAAATAACATACCTGGCGACTCTCTACAACATCTATTGGTTAAAGAATTTTTAGTGCTAAAACACTTGAAGATCTGGTGTGTTCTTTAGTTTCAAGCCTTTGGAGGCAGTCATTCTTCAAGCACCTAACTTCAAGCTATTTTGGTGATCTTGGTATGTCACCCTTTTCTCTCTGGTAGGACATATATTGTGTGCTTTTCATAGCATTTTATGTAACAAAGATCATCTTTTTAATGCTTCAATATGAGCTCCTACTATGGGTGTAATTTCTATTCACCCCTATTTTTTGAAAATACCAATCAACCTTCCCCATTCTATCAGCATGAACAAACTAGGACTGCTCCTAGTTTTAGCCCAAATAGTGGTTTTTCTCCAGTAGCAGGTGGTAATTTCCCTAATGTTTCCCCCTCACCCACCCATTCTCTACCTCCTGATCAGCCTCAGAAGAGTGAGGCAACCCTTCTTGTAGAATCCACTATGGCCGAAATGGCAAATATGATGCAGGATTATAGAAGGTAGCTTGATGAAATCAAGCAACAACTATGGGATCAACAACAAGAGGAGGCCTTTTTCCAACAACAACAACAAGAGGAGCTTTCTTATCAAGCTCAATTACAACAAAAACAAGAGTTGGAGGCTCAACAACAACATGAGGCCTTTCTTGAAGAGTTGTTTGCTTCTACAAGGCAAGAGGAAGAAATCAAATAGTTGGTGGCACTTGAGGTCAAGATCATGCAGGCAAACGCCTCTACTCCTTTCCCCCCTAAAAGAAGATTCCCAAGTTTCAGACAGGGGAGCACTCCTAGATCTTCCGAGGAGCCTGTCCTTGAGTAGATCCACCCTTACACTAAGCATATTAAGGAGAGCTCTAATTTCAATGTCCAAAATTTCCACGAGAATGTCAGCTATGGATGTGCAAGACCCTATTTTCCAAGCTCCTCAGTGGTCTGGTCCTGTTGAGATCCACCTTTGTAAGGATGGACTTGTTGTTTGGAGGGAAAATGGAACTCATCCTCCCCACATATATACCAAGCGACCTACTGCTAATGAGGATGATATTGAGGAGTCTGAGATGCTGCAGGAGAATTCCATGGTGGAGCATGAGGTGCTGGGGGAACAAAAGGAAGACAACTTGCAACATTTGGACACCAAGAAAGAGAAATGCAACAAGGAGGAAGCTTTGATCAATTTTGATCATCTTTCCTCCCTCATTGAGGATGAAGGAGCTCTTCCTTCATCTGAGCCAGTGGTGTATTCTCTGTAGGAGGGGTCTACACTCGAAGAGGTTGGTCTTAGTGATTGTGGGATATTGGGAGAAATCAGTTTTGCCTCCACTCCCATTTTTTCAGTCCCTCAAGAGAGCTGCAATAATGCCCAAGTCAATCCCCTGGGTTTTAAGAGCGAGGAAAGAGGACTATTTTTGGGATGACTTGGAAGGATTTTGTTTAGGTTTGGACACTTTGCTGCCTTGTCCTATGCGGGTCTAGGAGGAAAAAAATGAAGACTTCCAGCTTTTGGAAAGTGAAGATGATGACTTGCATGAGGTGGCTGTCCAAGGTGAACAAGAACAAGAATCAGAGCTCATTGAGGGAGAATTTTTTCTTTTCTCTGATTTTGATGATGAGGTTGAGGTAGAACATGTGGCAAACATCAAGGTTCATCTTGACCTTGATCTCCACATGTTCTCAAATATAATTGACATTTTTTGTGCCAACCTCAATGAAGTTGAGTCCATCCCCTTAGGAGGGGAGCAATCTGGTCAACATGATCAGATTTTGATGGTGGAGGCAGTTGAGAAAGAGTACTAGCAGAGAGAGCTCAACCTTTGACATATCAAGGGGCTGCCCAACCAGATATCTTTCCATGATTGGGGCCAAGAAGGAAGTTGAAGAGCCACATACCAAGGTCCCAAGTGTATCTTAGACCAATAGTGTGTCTGATCACCAAATTGGGGTATGTAATTTTATTTCTAAGTTGTAGGGTTTCTTACAACTATTAATGGTTTTACCTTCACTTTTCTAGCTTTGTATTTTGCTCCAAAGCCATGTAAATCACCTCTCCTTGTTTAGGGAGGGAAGCTACATTAACCAATTTGTGAATGATTTTGTTTAAAAACTTCAAGTTGATTGGTTAGAGTAGGGTAGTGTAGGATTTATTTTCCTCCAAGTGCTTTAGCATAATATTTTTTCTTCTTCAGTTTTTACCCTTTTGTTCTAATGAGTGCATAAGCACACTCTATACTTGCTAGAATAGCAGAAATTTTGTAATCTAGGTTGCAGGGGCAGAGTATGTAATTTTGTTCAGGCCTTGACTCGTGCCCAATGGATACCCAAAGACATCTGGTCTTACCCTAAGCAGGCTTAGGGTCCCTTCTGAGTCACTAAAATGTTGACTCCTTTTTCTGTCAACAAAGCTGTAGATCCAATCTGAGCAAATTCTAATTGTTTTTCATAACTTGCATGTTATGCACATCTAGATGACCTGCGTGTTATGTGCATTGCTTAAAACTACAACGAGGGGGTCTCTTTTTTCCCTTGCATCCTTTTCGGGATCTAATTCTATTTCTGAGTTGACCGGGTCAGCCAGTCAACTCACTTAAGTTTTATTGGTTCGAGGGTTTCCCTATCGTTCATCTCCCAGTTCCCCTTTTTTTCCTCTTACCAGTCGATGGTGGTTTTCTCTCAGATATGAAGGGCCCCCACTACCCTGTAGGATTTTCAAATGCAACAAAGGTTGTGCGGGATAAGCTTGTCAGGGACAAAGTATAGGCTTTCCCCTTATCCCACGGAGTTAAAAAGACAACAACGATGACGTGCGGGATAAGGAGTTGTCCAAAGCAAAGAGGAAAGCCTTATCCCGCGGGGTAAAAAAAAGGCATTAAAGGTCTCGCGGGATAAGAGAACAAAGAGAAAATGAAGGACTTTCTTATCCCACACGTTCCCGCGGGATAAGAAAATAAAGGTAAAACAAAGAACGCTTATCCTGCGAGGTGCAACCGGGTGAAGAAAGATGCAGTGGGATAAGAAAAACAAGGGAAAAAAAATGAGGAACTCTTATCCCGCAAGGATAAAGGGGGATAAGAGGGAGCTTGTGGGATAAGAGACAGTGAAGGTCGACAAAGGAAAACTCAAGGAGGCTTATCCTATGAGGTGGAGCAGAGAGTGAGAAAGGCCCGCGAGATAAGAAAGCAACGCAGGAACAAAGAAAGCTTATCCCGCGGGGTTAACAGGAAGTGCAAAGGGGCCCACGGGATAAGAAAGCAAGGAAGGAACAAAGAAATCTTATCTCACGGGGTTAACATGAAGTGCAAAGGGACCCATGGGATAAGAAGACAAGCAAATCCAAATGGGATGGTTTTTTCTCCTTATCTCACGCGGTATGCAGGGTCGTTTAGTGGTCAAATGCAACCAGGGAAACGTGGACCTAGGGTGCCACATCAGCCAATTTCGATCGTCAGATCTTCATAAAGGCCCGATCCGACGACCATGTTTATATCTTCTATTGGGCTTGTTGGATGCCTATGTGGAGAGATCTCGAGCGTCCATCTTCATGTGAATCTCTTAGATCGATTGTGGAATTTTGATTTTGCGGTGGTCGTCAAGTTTTGAAGGCTCTCCAGGAGGATGGTTGACAACTCGATGGTTGAGGACATCCTTTGCTCTATCGACACCCAATTATGGACCCAATCTCACTCCAACCACCAAATTTTCTCGCCTTTACTCCAGATTAGACCCTACAGGCCGATTTCAAACACCACCCATGCCCTCTTCAATGCAGTTCAGAGACTTTTTGGCTCTACAGGTACCCCCAGACACATTCAGATGCATGGTTTTCCTTGATTTGCAGGGTTTTCGCTCTTTCAGAGGCATAGGATGCCTTCGGAGGCCAGATTCACCACACTATCAAATCTGTCAATCTGATCTTCTCCCCTCTCAGATTTTTATAACCTAACCAGGGTGGGGTTAGGGTTTTCTCAAATGAAATCATCTGAGTTATGTCTGATCTATAAAGGCAAATTTGTAACATATTATTTGGATCTTCTCCTCTTTTTCTCTTACAACAATCTATGATTTTTGCAGCTATAGAATCACCTTGTCTCTGCATTAATAAAATTTGCTCGCCTTATCTAGTTTCAGTCTAACCAAATTTGTGTATCTCTTTTACCTGTTTGTGTGAATGCATCTTTTCTTTCTTTCTCAGCATCTATGATAGTGTTGACTCCTCTTAGAGTGACATCTTAGAATATTGTTCATTCCTCTGCTATCTTTAAGAATTCCAACCTTGACTCAATCTTAGAGAGCTAGATTTAGATATAAATTTGTGTATCTTTTGGGCAGTTTTATATATGTTCTGTGCAGTTATAGGTGGGGGTAGATCAACTTTTAGTCTAGGTGCAAGCTTGATTTCCCTTCTCTCTCTCTCTCTCTCTCTCTGAAATCAGTCGTGTTAGATTATTTGTGTTGGGTCGATCCAACACCTGCATCAGATTGGAAAGGAAGTTAGACTTCTCTGGAGACTCAACCTTACTTCTGCAAGTCCCACACTTGAGAGGTTGTTTCCATGTTTCACAAGGTTGGTGATCAAGCCTAATCACCAAGGGTGAAATTTTTTGTGACAACACATCCTCCCAAGTCGCTGAAGAATCATCGTTCGAATCCCACTAGACCCATACCTGCTCTATGTCCTGACCCCTGAGGGTTAGCCCTTGACGCTAAAGAATGGAAACGAGCTCTAGAGAAAGCTACCCATGCTCTACGTACAATGAATTCCAATCCAAAACATGTGTCACATTAGGGAAATATGGGCTCAAAACTGATACATGAAACACATCATGGATGCGAGACAAGCTGGGTGGCAAGGCTAGACGATAAGCTATAGGACCAATTCTCTCCAAAATCTTGAATGGTCCGACAAAGTGAGGTGCCAACTTAGAGCCTTTTCCATATCGGATAGGACTCTTTCGTGGACGCACTCTCAAAAACACTTTATCACTCATTGAAAACTGACAATGAACCCAATGAGCATTTGCATATTTCTTCTATCTATCTTACGTTGCTGCTAAATGCTCTCTAATATGCCTCACCTGATGCTCCATATCCTGCAACATCTCTGAACCAAGAAGCACTCTATCCTCCAATTTGTCCCAACTCAAGGATGTATGACACGAGTGACCATATAATGCCTGGAAAGGAGACATACCAATCAAACTATGATAGCCATTATTGTATGCAAACTCAACCAAATGAATGTACTCCTCCCAAATAGACTATTGATCCATGACATATATCCTCAACATGTCCTCCAACACCTGGTTAACTCTCTTTGTTTGGCAATCTACCTCCAACACCTGGTTAACTCTCTTTGTTTGGCAATCTATCTCTGGGTGATATGTTGAATTAAAGTTCAGTGGCGCTCCTAAATAATGTTGAAGGGCTGTCCAAAATCCTGAAGTGAACACTGTATCACGATCTGATATGATCCATCGAGGAATACCATGCAACCTCACTATCTGCTCCATGAAATTACAAGCCACTGACTCTGTTTTGTAGCATGATCTAACTAGAAAGAAACGATCCACCTTGGTCAACCTATCAATGGTGACCATAATAGCATCACAACGACATGAAGACATAGGCAAATTGACAATGAATCTATAGATATGATGTTCCATTTCCACTCTGGAATCGGGTTTGACTACAACAAACCTGCTAGATGTCAGTGCTCTACCTTCACCCATTGACACTCTAAGCAACATGACACATAGTCTACCATGTCTCTCCTCATGCCTTCCCAATGATACAACTATCGCAAATCCACGTGCATCTTTTTCACACTAGGATGTGTTGGGTAAGGTGCACGATGAGCCTCTAATAGAATCAATGCTTGAAGACCATCTAAAGGTGGGATGTAGATGCGTCCTAGATGTCGAAGAAGACCATCAGACTCTAATGAATAACCTGCATATCTGCCATCCAAAGGCCTCCCTGAAGAAATCTTTGCACTAACCTCTTGATACCAAGCATCTTATGGAAGTGCATTGAGAATACGACTCCTCAAATCGATACCGAGAGATAATTCTAACATTTCATGCCTCTTGTGGCTCAATGCATCTGCCACCACATTCTCCTTACCCTCTATGTACTTCACCTCAAAGTCATACTCGCACAAAAACTCCATCCAACACCGCTGCCTAGCATTCAACTTCAACGACTTGAAGATATACTGCAAACTGTGATTATTTCTATGCAATTCAAATCGATTCCCAAGAGGAAAATACCTCCATATAACCAATGCAGGAGCCACTTCTGCTAACTCTAAATCGTGAGTGGGATAATTCAACTCACGATCTTTGAGCTTACATGACTCATAAGCAATCACATGTCCATCCTACATGAGAACTACTCCAGGACCCTCCAAAGAAGCATCTATACATACCACAAAATCACCCAAGGGATCTGGCACTGCTAAGATAGGTGCACTGGTCAACCGCTCCTTAAGGAACTGAAATGATGTCTCACACCACTTTGACCAAATGAACTTCTTCCCTTTCTTCTGAAGAGAAGTAATAGGATGAGCAATCCTGGAGAAATCCTGAACAAACCACCGATAATAACCTGTAAGGCCCATGAAGCTACGAACCTCACCCATATTGGTGGGCGTCGACCAATCCATAATCGCCTGAATCTTAGAGGGATCAACTATGATACCCTCTCCTGAAATAACATGGCCAAGGTATTTCACCTCAGACTAGAAGAACTCACACTTCACCACATTGGTGTACATCCCATTTTTTGTATCCCTCTAAACTATGTTATATTGATTTGCATTTTATTTTTGAACTTGAAAACATGATTTATGATCAATAAGAATATGTTAATTTAGAATTTAGATAATGTAGATATATTGTGAGCTAATGAAATTATGTATTTGATGTTCAAAGTAATACATACACACACACATGATTTGATAATTGGGATAACTACTCTCTCGATTTAATGAGTTGAATCTGTTGGTCTCAAAATCTGATTACCCTTCAATGCCTTTAATAATATAATCTAAAATGGGTGCCGAGAAGACATCAAGGATAAAAGGATTTCAGAGACAACATATGACAAGGTTTGGTTAGACCTTCTACACTTCGGGCTCTTCCTTAAGCCCAGGCGGGTATACCCTTTGTGAATTAACTTCACATTCTTAAGCAACAAACCCACAACAAACCAGTCCAGAAAACCAGTGAGTTTATTCACCTTGAAAAACAACTGAAAACAAAGAATGAAACAATACTCAACTTCAGTATATTTGATCAACAAAGCATGCAATAAACAGCTTCGATTAGTACCAGTGCTTTATCCAAGGCTACAGAGTCACTCAAACTCAAATAAAACTCCTGAAATAAAACATCTCTATACTTCCCATCAACTTGGTCTCCATTTATCCCTGTAAATGCCTAGCATCAACAAGAATTTAATCACTTCAAAATAAGCTAAGGTCCTCAAAATTCAAAGTTCATCCTGAAGTATTTACTGGTAGAGTGGTCATGCCTGTTTAATTTCCCTCCTAAAGAGAAAAGCTAGAAACACCCATACTGAGATTGCCTTACAATTCCATTCAAACAGAAAAATCCTAGATTATTCTGAATGAAAGAATAAATACAATTAAGGACAAATTTGAAGACGACACAGAGCTTTACTCAAAACTGACGGTCTGTATATTGATATTCATTTGAAAAAAAGATTTTACAAAAGTCTGATTCTCCATTAAACTTTGGAAAAGCTCAGATAACATTTCTGCAGCGTTTTCTTACAAAAATTGTGTGATCCCTTTCTCTCTAGTCCTGGTATCCATTTATAACAATATGGATTCACAAAGCTTCGGACTTCTTGAGGAAAGTTTGTTACAATTACTTCAAAAAATTGAAGAAGTTACAATTTCAGTTATGCGCTCTTTTCAGCTTCTTCAGCAGTCTGTTGGACGGGTTGTTCAGTTGCAACCTCCTCTGGCTCTTCAGGGACGTTCTCTAACTGCTCCGGATCTCGAGTGGAATATTTAATTCCCCACTCACCATACGTCTCCTCGGTCGGCCATACAAAATTAATCACATCACTTTTAACCTTAGTCAACCCTTTCCAAGAATTCCTCAGTTTGTTGACTTCTGAGTTAAGAAAACTGTAGTGTGATTTAATTCTCTCTATTTCCTGTATGGTTATAACAAAAAATGAGGTATCATCCAGATCAATAATTCCCTTGACCCTTGCTGACAATTTAGCATTTATCTCATTGAGCCATATCTGCTTATCTTTCAGCTGATCTGGATTGGCAAAAATTCCAGGGAGTAACTCACAAACCTGATCAGTGTATTCCTTTTTAAGCAATTTAACCCTTCTTTCCACATTATCCACCTCTGTCGCCAATTGCAATAAACTCTTAGTGATATCAGAAGTGGATTTGATAATAGGGTTAGCTCTTGCTTCATCACAGGAAACACACATGAACTCCAAATCCTGCTCCCTAGGCCTCCATCTGTCAAAAATGGGTGTCAATATGACTTTATCTCTTATCAACTCAGTCCATATCTCCATGACTTTTCCTACACTATTGTGAAGGAGTGAAGCATTTATAGTGTCTGCAAAACTGGAGACTGTGGCCTTGATCTTTTCTTCATACTTCCTTGCATAATAGGCCTGAGTTTGCTTAAGACTCTCCAATTCTTGGGGAGTTATCTCTATCATCTAAGAGCTGGAAGGTGCAGGAGATGGTGGGAGCTCAATAATGGGGCTAGTAGGTGGAGGTATTGCAGGAGAAGAGGTGATCATTAATGTTGAAGACTCACCTTGTTGACGTTGTCCTGCTAATTGGCTCTGCAATCTGGCAATAATACTCTCCTTGCCTCTTATTTCCTCCTTGGCACTGTCATAAGCCTTCAAGACTGTTTCCAATTTGAGCTGGAGAGCCTCTTTTTCTTTAGCATCCTTCTCAGCTACTGCAACACTAAATTTGGCAGTCTCCAACACCGTGCTAGCAGCCTCTACTACCCCTGTACTTTCTACTCTCCTGACCATCAATCCGCCAATGTGACTTGTCCCTGTGGTGTCTTTACCCTTCTTGTCCTCATTTCTGTTAAGGGACCACATGACTAGAGCAGCATTGTCTTTACTGAATGTAACCCCTTCCATGGGTTTGGTTTCTTTCCTCACTGCATCCAGCACCAGAGCATCAGCAATATTCCATTCTGGCAAAATGAGCACTCCAGCTTGTGCTACTAAATCTCTCCCTTGTTCAGGAGTGATGGTTTTGAATTCTTCCATCATCTCCTGTTTTATTTCTTCCTCCACCGAGGCTGGATCTTTATTTAGTTGTTCTGCCTTTCTTGTTTCACATCTAGCATTATATTTATCTATATGTTGTTTCCATATAAACTGCATGAATGCTTCAGATGTTACAAAACTATCATCTGCTAGAAAAGCACTAGTGGCCTTCTTTATCTCAGGATCCCACTCCTGGCCTTTGAGTTCAATCGAGGTGATGTCCATTTGTGCTTCAGTGGGTTCTTCTGGCATCCCCTCTTCCACTTCATCATATGTATACGCAATCTCCCCCAAACTGCCCAACTGAGAGAGGTATTCAGTTGCTGCTTGTTCATCTCCAATGTGGAGAGGGGATTGGGATGGGGAATATAAGGGTGTATCTGATTGCACCTCCTTCCCCACCCTCTGCTTCTTTGGGCTATCTTGTATGTGAATGACTTCATGTGCTTTCCTCTTCCCTTTGGATGAAGAGGGTTCCCCTCTTGCAGACACCAACACACTGTAACCTGCTTTCTTATGCAGGGTGTAATCACCAGGAGGGATGGCTTTAATAGGAGCTGATTTCCCCAAAATCATTCTTGCTTTCTCAGGGTTGTTTTTAATTACAACTTCCCTTTTCTCCTTTATTGTCTGCATCACATCCTCAAAACAAATAATCAAAAATTTTATCTTTTCTTCCAATGGGAAGAAGCTAGACAATGGGTCATAGCTAGCATCAAATTGATGCACAAAATCCAGGGCCTTCCTGTAAGCTACCCATTTTTCCTTCCTCAACTCCTGTTCATCCAAATCAAATTCATTCCTGATGAGGTCTTCAGGAAAGTGGAATTGATGGGGCCTACCTCTGCATGCTACTTTCTTCCGGAATACACCATTGTAGAAGTCCTCCGGATCAGCACATCTTGACACTGCAGTGGACAAATGGTAGGGTTTGAGGAAATCCTCAAAACATTTCCAGCCGCCCTTGGTGATTACAAATTGGTGGGCTACTGTAGCTGTAGGGAAAATAGTCCCTTTACCTCGGCCTGTTAACTCTGCCTCTTGCAAGTCACCAATTTGTCTGAGAATCTCAGCTATTCCCACTTTGAGGGGGACCTGGTATGGTAACAAAAATGGGGTGCCTCTGAAACCAAAAACCCTAAACACTGTGGACACTGGATACAAATACATATCACCCCAGTTATGAACAATCTTGACATTCTCTGCGAATTCTTTTGGTCTTAAGAATTCCAGAAGAATCTTGGGGACTCGTGGATTGTCAGAGCAAAGAAGAGTCCTTATCTTGGATGCAAAGTATTTATCAAACTTTAGAAAACTTGCATCCTCTCTATCCCATGACAATACGGTACTCCATAATTGTACCGGCATCTTTTCTCCCTCCTTTTCCTTTACCAGGTCCATTCCACTGGCAAAATAATCTCCACCTTTGAAGAGGAAGAGGTGCATCAATAGTGAATACCACCCAAATGACCTATCCACCTTCCCATTCTTTATCCCCATCAGTCCTCCATGGATAGCATCAGCAATATAGGAGGCATAATCAAATGTAATAGCAAGAGAAGGATTCAGAATTTGAACAATCATTAACAGATAATGATTTGGCATATTAGATTCAGCATCCTCTCCTAGAACTTGGCAAAGTGCCCAGTACATCCCTTTTGCCCTTAAGGTAAACATACTTAGTGAAAAGGGCTCTTGTGTATTGGGCCCTACAACTGCTAACCCTCCCACTTTCAGAAAAAGTTCTTTGAGAGGCCCATTCCTGAGATGAGTCCTCTGTGCCCTGTATACCTGAGTTAATTGTGTGAAGTTTATAAGCTCCAAGAAATTGGTAAACTCACTAAGCCCAAACGCTTTTCTCAGCTCTTCTGCATTTATCTCCACGAGGGTTTTTCCATTCACATCCCGGATACACCTGGTAACTGAATCATAATTTAATGCCATTTGGGTTAACAAATCTGTATCCATGAACACCCCTGGGACTACCAATCTCCCAACATCTAATTCCCAAATGTTATTTTGAGGAGCAGGAGAATTCCTCATTCCAAAACCGATTTTAAATAACCCCAACCCAGACAGCCCAACCTGTGGGTCTCTTAACCAATTACCCTTATCATACAATCCTTCTCCAATTCTCAGTCG